>NC_079500.1:67940420-69190420 GCF_030052815.1 Hevea brasiliensis
GACAAACAACTTTCATGAAGAAACCTACCCCAAATTATGGCCAGAACCTATTCCAATATGCAATCACAATCACTGTTCATGGTACTGTAGATTTGGTAATTTTGCAGTTTTGGAAATCCGGCCAGCTGTGGTTTTTGGGCCATATCTGGAGCTGAAAAACTCCAAATGGAGTGATTCAAAAAATGAAATTCAACTAGACAAAATAAGGAACAACTTTCATGTTTGTCATTTCTTCAAATTCTCACCGCAACAGTGCTTAATGGAACAGTAAACTTATGCTTCAAAAACTGAAATTTTCTGCTCTCTTGGTTGTAAGTTAGAAATGGTAATGGTGACCAATTCTAACAAGTTTTAAATGTAAAATGTGGTATATTGGGAGTGCCAAAGTCAATGTACATACTGTCTATCCAAAAGTCAACATTTTTGTTGACTAATGAGGTGAATAGTAACACCAAAACTTGAAATTCACAAATTGAAGAATTTAAAAGTTTCAAATGCCCTAGTATACCTAACAAGATTGGTTTGGATAGTTTGGCATGCCAATAGGGTTCAGTTAGCAGTACTGCACATGGCAATTAGCCATTCTGTGATTTTATGGCTTTTAGCCATTCTGACCTTGTATTGAGCTTTGGCCTTGTGCCTGATGTTATCACAGCTTGTTAGCTGTTCTATTGCACACCGGGAGATGCATATGTGACCGATGGTGTGACGACCCGAGGTACTTGATACCCAGTGCCAGTTTACCCGTTATCTAGTCCAGTCATCTAGTGTAGGTTACTTGGGCAACCAAATGAATGAAAGTGGACAAAGATAATGAAATAATGGATACACTAATACCAAACAAAGAAATCATACAAATTCTATACATACTTATTTTTTTGCTATTTTCTTTTATTATACTATTGCACCACTAAGCATTATTGCTTAGCGCGTTGCTTTTGCCACGCGTAGGTACTGGAGATACAGATCGTGAGCCCAGTAGACCGCAGACTGGGTGAGTCTGTCCGGTAGTTCTGCACAGTGTCCGTGTCACCTCAACTTCTGCAGTGCATTGGTAGGACATTAGGTGTCATTTTGATATTTTGTAGCTAATTTTTACTTTCTCATATGTATTTGAACTTATGTAATGTATTCTGATGTTCATGTAAATAATGAAAGTTATGGCTATGAATGCAAAATTTGAGCATTTATTTATTGTTTGTATATGAGTATTATGAGAAATGGATGTTTGAGAAATGAAAAGGTTATTGAGAACTGAAATTGAGAAATGTTGTGGATATCTTGATATTGAGATTTTGTTGATGAATTGAAGTTGGGATTGTTTGGAAATTATTTGGAAGTGTTTTTAAGAGGTTCCGAAGAACTGTTTTCTCCATTTTTAGCCGGTACTCTGCCGGATTTTCTTTAAAAATTTTCGGAACCTCAAATAAATTATAATTTCAATAAATGAACTATATTTCACAAACTATATTCAAAACTTTGATAAAAAAAAATTAATTAAGCTAAAATAGAGTGTGTCGGTACACCGTGTGACATAGCTTACACGGATACACTGTAGCCGGGTAAGGGGTGTAACAATCATAGTCCTTCAGGAACTCAATCCATCGCCTCTGTCTAAGACTGAGCTCCTTCTGAGTTGGCAAATATTTCAGGCTTTTGTGGTCCGTGTAAATGTAGCACTTTCCACCATATAAGTAATGCCTTCATACCTTCAGTGCGAAGATAATTGCTGCAAGCTCTAGATCATGGGTAGGGTAATTCTGTTCATGTGGCCTTAGCTGCTTGGAAGCATAAGCGACCACCTTCCCCTCTTGCATTAATACACATCCTAACCTGTTATGAGAGGCATCACTGTAGACCACGAAGTCCTTTCCTGACACTGGCTGTGTTAACACTGGTGCCTCTGTTAACATAGCCTTCAACTTCTCAAAACTTGTCTGACATTTATCATTCCAGTCAAATCTAACATTCTTGTGTAACAACTTGCTCATTGGAGCAGCTATTAGGGAAAATCCTTTCACAAATCTTCTGTAATACCCAGCTAGCCCCAAGAAGCTTCTGACCTCAGTTGTATTCCTAGGAGGCTTCCATTCCATCACTGCTTCTATTTTCTTGGGATCCACTCTAATCCCATCAACTGACACTATGTGTCCAAGGAATGCAATCTTATTCAACCAGAAGTCACACTTGGACAACTTAGCATACAGCTTCTTTTCTCTCAGGGTTTGCAAAATAATCCTCAAATGCTCATCATGTTCTTCCCTGGTCTTGGAATACACCAGAATATCATCAATAAAGACCACTACGAACCGATCTAGGTATGGATGGAAGATACGGTTCATAAGGTCCATAAATGTCGCTGGTGCATTTGTTAGGCCAAAGGGCATCACCAGAAACTCATAATGCCCATATCGGGTTCTGAATGCAGTCTTGGGCACATCTACATCCTTCACCCTCAACTGATGGTACCCTGATCTGAGATCAATCTTAGAAAATACTCCTGCTCCCTTCAACTGATCAAACAGATCATCAATTCTAGGCAACAGATATTTGTTCTTCACAGTCACTTTATTCAACTGCCGGTAATCAATGCAAAGCCTGAAAGTCCCATCCTTCTTCTTCACAAACAGCACTGGAGCTCCCCATGGTGACACACTGGGGCGTATGAACCCCTTATCAAGCAACTCTTGCAACTGAGTTTTCAACTCCCTCAATTTAGTGGGTGCCATCCTATAAGGAGCAATGGAAATGGGTGTCTGTGCAGTTGTCTCAATAGCAAATTCAACTTCCTTTTCTCGTGGCAAACAGGCAACTCTTCAGAAATACCTGGGAAGTCTCTTCGTGGGTATATCACTCAGTTTGGCTTAGCACGCCTAGTAGTATCCACCACATGTGCTAGGTAGGCTTCACAACCTTTTCTCATCATTCTTCTTGCAAATCGTGGTGAGATGACATTGGACAAGAAATCGTCCTTTCCCCACAATCGTGATCTCATTACCTTGAAGTTTTCAAAGAAATTCTCTTCAATTTGCAATCAACTATTGCCCGATGACGTGACAACCACCCATTCCCAAAATCACGTCAAACTCATGGAAGGGCAACTCAATCAGGTATGCCAAGAATTCATACCCCTCAATACATAACGGGCAACCCTTGTACACTTAGTTCACTACCACACTGAGGCCCAAAGGATTAGTGACCAGAATGACTTGGTCACTCTTCCCTACTAGTATCCCCTTTCTACGGGTAAGTTGATGCAGATGTATGAATGAGTGGATCTGGATCCACTAATGCATGCAGATGTATTGTAGAGGAGAACGCACTCGATGACGTCCGGCATCTTGCTCCTCCCGAGCTCTAATGGCATAGGCTCTGGCAGTGGTGCGTTATCCGCCTCTGCTGGCTCAGATGCAGGCTTCTGTGATTGTCCCACTGCGTCAGATTTGCCAGATTTCCTACCCCTTTGTGGTGCAGGAGCAGGTCTGTCTGCTTGTGTTGGAGCAGCTGTAGTAGTTCTACGTGGACAGTTCTTCAATTGATGCTCTATTGACCCACACCTTAAGCAGGCACCAGTCACTCTCCAACACTCC
The DNA here is from genome assembly GCF_030052815.1 of Hevea brasiliensis. Classification (NCBI taxonomy): domain Eukaryota; kingdom Viridiplantae; phylum Streptophyta; class Magnoliopsida; order Malpighiales; family Euphorbiaceae; genus Hevea; species Hevea brasiliensis. Next base: position 67,944,011 of record NC_079500.1, read on the forward strand.
CCCTTATGCCATTTCAAACAATGTGGACATACAGAAGATGCTGGGGCTGGTCCCCTGAACCCCATCCCCGGAGAGCTGCCCACTAATGGTGTGGACTAACCTCTCCTAGGGGTAAACTGTGGCCTGGGCCCCTGAGACTGACCTTGACCTTGTGGTTGACCTGAACTCTGTGTAGGTGGACCCTTGAACTTCTTCCCCAATACAGGAGATGAACTAGACTGACCTGGGCCCCTCTTCTGCTGTCTTTCCCTTCTAGTCTGCTCACTGATTCTAACCTTTTCAACCTTTATTGCAGCTTCCACTAGCTTGGCAAAGTCTGTGATTCCCAAGGCAGTGATCATGATCTTTATGTTGTCATTTAGTCCCTCTTCAAATCTCTTGCACCTTTCAGCTTCATTAGGGACTATCTCCCTTCCATAGCGGCTCAATCTAACGAATTCCTTCTCATACTCGGCCACTGACAGCTGCCTCTGCCTCAGGTTAATGAACTCTCTTCTTCTCTCTTCCAGGTATACACTACCCACATATTTCTTCTTAAATTCGGAGAGGAAGAAGTCCCAAGTTACTATTTCTGGCTGTACTTCACTGGACACAGTATCCCACCATTCATATGCGTCGTCTTGCAGCAGAGATACAGCAGCTTCTAGATTTTGCTCTGGAGTGCAGTGGAGTTGTTTTAGAACTCTGCCTGTTCTGTTCAACCAATTTTCGGCTGCAACAGAATCATCTTTTCTCTTGCCAAAGAAGTCCACTGCTCCAAACTTTCTTAATTTTTCCAGGTGTGATTTTAGTTGTGGAGGTGGTGGTGGTGGTGGAGCTGGCATTACTCCAGCCATTTGTCTGAAGAATTCGGCCATTTGCTGAAACATGGCCTGTGGAGGCTGAGCAGGCTCTGCTTGAGCTAGTGGAGCAGGTTCTCCCATACCCCCAGTCTCAGCTGCTGCAGGTGGAGCATGACTCTCCACTTCCTCCTCAACTGCCCTCTGAGATGTAGGGTCCATATCCTATTCAAAATAAGAAAGACAAACAGATCTGCATTAGTGTCACCTCGACTCTTACAAATGCAATGCATGGTATGGACTCAATCTAGGCCCAGAAACGCCTAAACCGTGCTCTGATGCCACTAAATGTGACACCCCATACCCGTGTACAGTATATCCGACTAAGCAATGTCACACGGTGTACCGATACACTCTATTTTACCTTAATTAATTTTTATCATGGTTTTGAATATAACTTGTGAAATATTATTTATTTAAGTCATTTATTGAAATTATAATTTATTTGAGGTTCCGAAAATTTTATAGAAAATCCGACAGAGTACCGGCTAAAAATGGAGAAAACAGTTCTTCGGAACCTGTGAAAAACACTTCCAATATTCATATCTCATCACTCTCAAACTCCAATATCAGAATCTCAACATTTTTCAATTTCATTTCTCAATCATTCATCTCGTGTGATATCATGTATAATCACAGATAAACATTCACTTTTGCATTCACAAACACAAATTTCATTATTTACATGAAAATCAAAATACATTACATAAGTTTCATTTACACAAAGGAAAATAAAAATCAATTACAAAATACCAAAATGAAGCCTAGTGTCCTACTAATGCACTGTAGGTGGTGAGGTGACACGGACACTATGCAGAGCTGCAGGATGGACTCACCCAGTCTGTGGTCTACTGGGCTCTCGATCAGTATCTCTAGAACCTACGCGTGGCAAAAGCAACGCGCTAAGCAATAATTCTTAGTGGTGCAAATAATAAAATAGAAAGAAATAACAGAAATAAATATGCATTGAATGTATATGTCTTATTTGTTTTGTATTTGTACATCCATTTATTTCGTTAACTTTGACCACTTTCATTCATTTGGTTGCCCAAGTAACCTATACTGGACGACTGGACTAGATAAATGGGTAAACTGGCACTGGGTATCTAGTACCTCAGGCCATCACACCATCGGTCACATATGTATCTCTCGGTGTGCAACAGAACAGCTAACAAGCTGTAAATAGTATTAGGCACGAGGCCAAGTCTCAACACAATGTCAAAATGGCTAAAAGCCATAAAATCACAGAATCGCATAATGCCATGTGCAGTACTGCTAACTGAACCCTATTGGCATGCCAAACTATCCAAACCAATCTTGTTAGGTATACTAGGGCATTTGATACTTTAAAATTCTTCAATTTGTGAATTTCAAGTTTTGGTGTCACTATTCACTTCACTAGTCAAAAAAAATGTTGACTTTTGGATAGAAAATAGATGCATTGGTTTTAACACTCCCAATGTACCACATTTTGCATTTAAAACTTGTTGGAATTAATCACCAAATCCATTTCCAAGCTTAGCACTAAGGGGCAGAATTTTCAGTTTTTGTACCATAAGTTTACTGTTCCATTAGGGACTGTTACATTGGAAATTTGAGGAAATGGTAAACATGAAAGTTGTTCCTTATTTTGTCTAGTTGAATTTATTTTTTTGAATCACTCCATTTGGAGTTTTGTAGCTCCAGATATGGTCCAAAAACCACAGCTGGCCGGATTTCCAATCTGCAGAATTTACCAAATCTACAATACAATGAACAGTGATTGCCACTGCCTTGTTGAATAGGTTCTGGTCATAATTTGGGGTAGGTTTCTTCATGAAAATTGTTTGTCTATATCTCATCTTGTTGCTGTAAAAATTTCAGGTCAAATGGACCATTCTACAGTGAGTTATGGCCAAATGAATAGTTACTATTCATTTGGTCATTCTGCAGAATTTGCTTGCAGGATATCCGGATTGGGGCCAACTTTTGGTCCACTTGCTTTGGTCTTTTGGGCATGGTTTCTTCAGTAAAATTGTGCCATTATAAGTCTAGTTTCATGTCCAATTGGACAAACACCAATTGAACCTACACAGCCAAAGATATGGCAGTCCAAACAGGCTGGACTCACAGCCTCCCTGCTACTGTCACTAGGCAGCCTACCCATTTCAGTTTGCCATGCTATAGCTCACTCCAAATTATGGTCAACTTACCCCAAATGGTCATTAATTGACCATTAGAATGTACTTTAACAATTTCATAAGCCAAGTCCAATTTTCACTCCCAAACCCTAGCTCAAATTCAAGGTTTACACCAATTACCCTAGTTAGCACACCAATTCATTATACATGTGTATATATATCTTAAACATCATCTTTAGTCCACTCTAAGTCCATCAAAACAATCACTCTTATCCCTTCCTCAGGGTTTCCAAAATTCAAGGGGTACATATACATAAATTTCATTCATTTAATTCACAATTCCTTACTTATTTTAAGTCCTTAATATGGAATAAAAGAAATATAAATATAAATAGGCACTAACCTCTTGTAGGGCAGAATTTTCCAAGTTTAATCTTCACTTTCTTTCCTTTTCTAGGCTGCCAAACACTTCCCAAGAGGTATAGACAAGTTTTTAGTGAATAGAGTAGGAAGATTTATGGTGAAAAGAAGAGAGAAATGGAGCTTGCTTGAGGTTTTAATGGAGGTTGGGTCTAGGGCATGAATTTCGGCTGCATTTGGGGAAGAAGAAGGCAGCTGTATTTTTTTAATTCCTTAGGTCACATTTGTCTCTTTTTATTAGTTAATTAGTTGGTTGTTTAATTGTGATTGGAGGGAACTTCAAATGACATCATAATGATGTCATAACTGAGCCTTTTTTCTCATTTTCTATTCTTTTCTTCTCTACTTATTTTCAATTTAATTTTTAGCAATATTTATTCACATTTTCTGTCATAATAATTATTTACTCAACTGGACAAGTCGGCCAAAAATCGTGTCTGAAGGCGAAATGACCAAAATGCCCTCCGTTCGGCTTAACGGGTCAAAATTGTCTGTACCAATTGAAAATTTTTTCTAAATATTTTCTTGGCATTCTAATGCCATAGAAACCTCAATGACCCTTATCTGAAGTCCCAAAAATTATTTTATGAATTTTTCCCTGGGTCTAGGGCTCCTAGTTGCGAGAACCGTAACTTCCCTCTGGGTTACCCATCGCTTGGGCACCGGCTCATTTGACTTAGTTGTATTTTATTTCTAAAATTTTTACTAAATTTTTCTTATTAATATTTGAGTTAATTATGGTTCCTCACTTTAATTTAAATATTTTTCCGGACGTTCTAGCTGTCCGGACCGACACTGGTCACCGGAACAGTAGAATGTACGGAGTTGCTACCGGGAGGGTGTTACAGGATATGTTCTATATTCAAATGTTCCTGGTCCCTTACCTCCAGAGGCCACACAAGAGGAACATGAAACTGTGGACAAGTGGAAGGAGCATGATATGAGAGCTAAGTGTTACATGCTTGCTTCCATGTGTCATGAGTTATAGAAGTAGCATGAGAACATGTTGAGTGCGAGTGAGATCCTCCTTCACCTATAAGAGTTGTATAGTGAGCACAGCAGGAATGCTAGGTATGAGATATCTAGACAGCTATTCCGTATGAGGATGTCTGAGGAACAAAATATTGGGGATCATGTCCACAAGATGATTCGGCTGATTGAAAAGTTGGAACATCTTGACTTGAACATGGATTTCCATCTATAGACAGATTTGATCCTTCAGTCCCTTCCTAAGCCTTTTGGGAATTTTGTGACAAATTTTCATATGACTTAATAGGAATGCACCTTAGCTGGTTTACTCAACATGCTGGTTATTGCCCAAAAGAATATGTCGGGCAATAAAGGAAAAGAGGTAGCTTTGATTGCATCTTCTTCTACTGGAAAGTCCAACAAGAAGAAGGGCAATAAGAAAAAGAAACCTCAGATTCCTGGTCCTTCCAAGAAAATAGCTAAACAGAAAAGGAAGACTAAAGTTGATGGAGGTAAAGGAAAGTGTTTCCTCTGCCAAAAGGATAGGCACTGGAAAAGCAACTGCCCATAGTATCTTGCTTCCCTGAAGGACAAGAAGGATACACCTTCGGAAGGTATGTCCATATCTTGTTATTTAGATTCTGATGATACTCATAGTTCATCTACAGCTTGGGTTTTAGATACTAGTGCCAGTTCTCACATTTCTAATGATATGCAAGAACTAGCAAATAGTAGCAGCTTGCGTTCTCAAGATGTTAGAGTCCGGATTGGCAATGGCTTAACTGTTGAAGCTTTAGCTATAGGATCTAAATCTTTTTACATATTTGGACATGTTTTGTGTTTGGATAATATTTTATATGTACCTGATGCTTTTAAGAACATCATTTCTATATCTAGTTTGACTAGAAATGGCTATGAATTTCAGTTCATAGATGATATTTGCAATATTTATTTTGGAAATAAATATGTTGGTTCGGGTTATATGAATGATGGTCTTTATTATTTGGATAATAATGACAAACACAAATTGAATGCAAGCGATCTAAAAGAATGCAATGCCATGGTGAAAACCAACTCAAATTCAAAATATATTTGGCACTTAAGATTAGGTGTGACACCCCTTACCCGTCTACAGTATGTCCGAGTAAGCTATGTCACACTGTGTACCGGAACACTCTATTTTATCTTAATTAGTTTTCATCATAATTTTGAATATAACTTGTGAAATATAATCTATTTAAGTCATTTGTTGAAATTTTAATTTATTTGAGGTTTCGAAAATTTTATAGAAAATCCGGCAGAGTACCGGCTAAAAATGGAGAAAACAGTTCTTTGGAACCTGTGAAAAACACTTCCTATAATCATATTCAATCATTTCAAACTCCCATATCAAAATCTCAATATTTTTCAATTTCATTTCTCAATCATTCATCTCATGTGATAATCATGTACAAGTCACAGATAGATATTCACTTTTCTATTCACAAACACAATTCTCATTATTTACATGAACATCAAAATACATTACATAAGTTCAATTACATATGAGAAAATAAAAGTTAGTTACAAAATACCAAAATGAAACCTAGTGTCCTACCAATGCACTGTGGATGGGGAGGTGACACGGACACTATGCAGAGCTGCAGGATGGTCTCACCTGATCTGCCCATCGGGCTCGACCAAGATCTCGGAACCTACGCGTGGCAAAAGCAACGTGCTAAGCAATAATGCTTAGTGGTGCCAATAATAAAATAAAAAGAAATAACAGAAATAAATATGCATTGAATGTATCGATGTTTTACTTGTTTTGTACTCGTTATAATCATTTATTTCGTTAATTTTATCCACTTTCATTCTTTTGGTTGCCCAAGTAACCTATCTTGAACGATCGGATGGATAAACGGTAACCGCACCGGGTATCAAGTACCTCGGGCCGTCACACCATCGGTCACATATGTATCTCCCGGTGTGCAACAGAACAGCTAACAAGCTGTAAATAATATGAGGCACGAGGCCAAGTCTCAACACAATGTCAAAATGGCTAAAAGCCATAAAATCACAGAATGGAATAATACCATGTGCAGTACTGCTAACTGAACCCTATTGGCATGCCAAACTATCCAAACCAATCTTGTTAGGTATACTAGGGCATTTGATACTTTAGAATTCTTCAATTTTTGAATTTCAAGTTTTGATGTTACTATTCACTTCATTAGTCAACAAAAATGTTGACTTTTGCATAGAAAATAGGTACATTGGTTTTGACACTCCCAACATACCACATTTTGCATTCAAAACTTGTTGACATTAATCACCAATACCATTTATAAGCTTAAACTAAGGGAGCAGAATTTTTCAGTTTTCATACCTAAATTTTACTTTTCCATTAGTTGCTGTTGCAGTGTGAATTTGAGAAAATGATAAACATGAAAGTTGTTCCTTATTTTGTCTAGTTGAATTTCTTTTTTTGAATCACTCCATTTGGAGTTTTGTAGCTCCAGTTATGGTCCAAAAACCACAGCTGGCCGGATTGAAAAATTGTAGAACTGACCATATATACAGTGCAGTGAACAGTGACTGCAACTGCCTTGTTGGATAGGTTCTGGTCATAATTTGGGGTAGGTTTCTTCATGAAAGTTGTTTGTCTATATCTTAAATTGTTTCTGTAAAATTTTCAGGTCAAATGGGCCATTCTACAATGAGTTATGGCCAAATGAATAATTACTGTTCATTTGGTCATTCTGCAGAATCTGGTTGCAGGACATCCAGATTAGGACCAGTTTTTGGTCCACTTACTTTGGTCTTTTGGCTATGGTTTCTTCACCAAAATTGTGCCATTATAAGTCTAGTTTCATGTCCAATTGGCCAAACACCAATTGAACCTACACAGCCAAAGATATGGCAGTCCAAACAGGCTGGACTCACAGCCTCCCTGCTGCTGTCACTAGGCAGCCTACCCATTTCAGTTTGCCATGCTATAGCTCACTCCAAATTATGGTCAACTTACCTCAAATGGTCACTAATTGACCCTTAAAATGTTCATTCACCATTAAATAAGTGAAACTCAAATTTCCCTCAAAACCCTAATTCCTAAGTTCTCAAATCTTACAATATACATGCCATTAAGGTTTTTAATTCACTTATATACATCAAGGGACATCCATGGATTTTAATTCTATTCAAGCCATCAACCTCAAGAAAGTTCATGGCTACCGAAAATTGAAGATAGTCTAACATGTATAATTTACTTCAAATTTTTATAATTTCTTAACTTAAATTGATGTTCTAACAAAATTAAAAAGAGTGAGAGGGAAAATATAGCACTAACCTCACTTAAGAGCTTTTCAAGAGCTCTAATTCTTCACCTTTTCTCTTTATTTTTGCTGCCTAAGGGTTATTCAAGGTGCAAGGATGAGTTTTAGTGAAAGGAGTAGGAGGATTTATGGTGAAACTTAGTGGAGTGGGAAGCTTGTTGAAGTGTTAATGGAGGTTTGGTCTAGGGCATGGATTCGGCTGGTTTGGGGAGGAAGAAGGCAGATGGTGTTTTTTAATTTCTTTGGTCTCATTTGTCTCTTTTTATTAGTTAATTAGATGGTTGTTTGATTGTGATTGGTGGGAACTTGTAAATGGCATCATAATGATGTCATAATTTGCATTATATTGATTTTTTTTTCTTTTCTTTTCTACTAACTTTAAATTAATTTTTCATCAACATTAATTCATATTTCATGTCATAATAATTATTTACTCAACTGGACAAGTTGGCCAAAAATCGCCTCTGAAGGCGAAATGACCAAAATGCCCTCCGTTTGGGTTAACGGGTCAAAATTATCTGTACCGATTGAAAAAATTTTCTAAATATTTTCTTAGCCTTCTAATGCCATAATAACCCCAATGACCCTTCTCTGGAGTCCCAAAAATTATTTTATGAATTTTTCCCCAGGTCTAGGGCTCCTAGTTGCGAGAACCGCAACTTCCCTCTGGGTTACCCATCGCTTGGGCACCGGCTCATTTGACTTAGTTGTATTTTACTTCTAAAATTTTTACTAAATTTTTCTTATTAATATTTGAGTTAATTATGGTCCCTCACTTTAGTTTAAATATTTTTCCGATCGTTCTGGCTGTCCGGATCAACACTTGTCACTGGAACAGTAGAATGTACGGAGTTGCTATAGGGAGGGTGTTACATTAGGTCATGTTGCAGAAGAAAGGATTGGAAAATTGGAGAAAATGGGGATTTTATCCTCATTGGGCTCTGACCCTACTCCAACTTGTGAATCTTGCCTTAAGGGCAAAATGACTAGATCACCCTTTGTTGGACAAGGGCTAAGGGCTGAAAATATTTTGGAGCTAATACATAGTGATGTTTGTGATCCATTTAAGGAAATGGTTAAAGGCAATTTTCATTACTTTGTTACCTTTACTGATGATAAATCAAGGTTTGGGTATTTGTATTTGATGAAATACAAACATGAATCCTTTGAAAAGTTCAAAGAGTTTAAATCTAAAGTAGAAAATCAAACAGGAAAGAGTATTAAAGCTCTTCGATCAGATCGTGGAGGAGAATATTTGACTACTGAATTTGATGAAAACTTGAGAGAGCATGGCATTGTTTCCAACTGACTCCTCCAGGAACACCACAGTTTATTGGTGTATTTGAAAGGAGAAATCATACCCTATTGGATATGTTACGTAGTATGATGAGCTATACTGATATGCCAATCTCCTTTTAGGGATTTGCATTAGAATTAGCTTTGTATATTCTGAATAAGATTCCATCAAAATCTGTTTCTTCCACACCTTATGAGATATGGCATGGAAGAAAACCAAGTCTTAAGCATGTTAATATTTGGGGTTGTCCAACTTATATCAAAAAGCTGAACACTGATAAATTGGAATCCAGATCAGTAAAAGGTCGATTTGTTGGATATCCAAAATATTATTTTTATTTGCCTACTTCACAAAAGGTTGTGATAAGTAGAGATGTCACATTTCTTGAACAACAGTTTGTTCAAGAAAGAGGCAGAGGAAGGTAAATAGAGTTGGAATTGGAGAATTCTAACCAATCACCAGATCAGATAGATATAGATCCATCTAGTCAACTTATACCAATTGATGAAACATCTACAGCTGTTCCTCGTAGAACAACTAGGGTATCTCACCCACCAGTGAGATATGGTTTCCTTCATGAAGAACAACAAGAGTTGTCTACTCATGAAGAAGTAGATCATGGAGATGATCCACTCACCAATGAAGAAGCTATATCAGATATAGACTCTTCAAAATGGATTGATGCTATGAAATTCGAGATTGATTCCATGTATAAGAATCATGTTTGGGATCTTGTTGACCCACCTGATGGTATTGTACCTATAGGGAACAAATGGGTTTTCAAGAAGAAAATTGGTTCTGATAGAAAGGTAGAGACCTATAAGGCAAGGCTAGTAGCAAAAGGGTTTCGCCAAAGGCAAAGAATCGACTATGAGGAGACTTTCTCGCCTGTTGCCATGCTTAAATCAATTAGGATTCTATTAGCAATAGCTGCATACTATGATTATGAGATTTGGCAGATAGATGTCAAAACAGCTTTTCTCAATGGATACATTGAAGAAAACATTTTTATGGAACAACCTAGGGGTTTTGAATCCCAAGATGGTTCCAAGGTATGCAAGCTAAAGCGATCCATTTATTGGTTGAAGCAAACTTCGAGGAGTTGGAACATTTGTTTTGATGAAGCCATTAAATCCTTTGGTTTTATCAAAAATGAGGATGAGCCATGTGTATATAAGAAGGTTAGTGACAGTGCTATCACTTTCCTTGTTTTGTATGTGGATGACATACTGTTGATGGGTAATGACACAGGTATGTTGACAACTGTAAATATATGGTTGTCAAATACATTCTCCATGAAAGACTTAGGGGAGGCAACCTATATTCTTGGGATTCGTATTTATAGAGATAGAGCGAAAAGAATAATTGGTTTGCCCAAAGTCTATATATGAAAAGGTGTTAAAGAATTTAACATGCTTGATTCCCAGAGAGGATTGCTACCAGTGAGACATGGTATCCATCTTTCTAAAGAGATGTCTCTAAAGACACCTGAAGTGTAACACCCCTATGTTCGGTAGTGCGTTCTACTATTCTGGTGACCAGTGTTGTCCGGATAGCTAGGATGCCTAGAACTACACTTCTATATGAGTGAGGAGATATAAAATAATGAAATACAAGAAAAGAAAATACATAAAAAACAAAGGAAAAATAATAGCAAAGAAATGTAACCAAGTTAAGCGAGCCGAGATCCCTAGCGATGGGTGACCGCTATTGAAGTATAAATTCCATTAGATATATCAAAGAAAAATTAATTAATTAGTACAAAGAAAAGTGAGAAATCGAAAAACGGACAAAAATCGGTGTTACCGAAAAATCGGGAATACAACCCGAATAGGGGCATTTTGGTCATTTGACACCTAGAGTTGACTTTTGACCTAAATGTCCATGAAAAACATTAGTAGTGTTAAAATTTTGAAGATGCCAAAAAAAAATGAAATGAAATGAAATTTATGTATAAAGTGTCATTAAGGGAAATAAAGGGGGTATAATTAGAAATACTAAAACGTGATTATTATAATAATAGTACCATTATTAGTGGGGGTATAAATGCACATGTTAAGGCAGATTTCTCCACTAACTAACTCATTTCCTTCAAGCTTCCAACAATGGCCGATTGTCACTCCCAATTCTCCATGGAAAATTTTCCATGCAAAGCTTAATTCTCTCACATTTTCAACATAAAACCATAAATTCTCTTAATTAAACTTGGTCCACACCTCTTGGGCAGATTATAGGGAACAAAAAGGAAGAAATTTGATGAAGTTTTGTCAAGCTCAAATCAAGGTTAGTGTTAATTTTCCTTCCCTTTCTTAATTAATCTTTCAGTTAATGTTGTAATGAGTTGATTTATGGAGAAATTTGAAGAATTGGATGGGTAATTGGTGGACTTCAATTTCGGCAGCCATGGTGATTAAAAGAGTTTGGTTTGTTCTTACATGTATTTGTTGGGGAGTGATGTTTATTAGAGTGTTTAAATGTATAAGAGTTTGATTACCATAGGTATAGTTTGAATTGTGTATGTGAAGTGAGGTTGTGAATTGAAATTGGAAGCTTGATGTATATGTGCAAATTTGGAGAGCTTTGGGACAGCCTTGATATGATTAGGAAGACCTTAATTTCATGTATATTTAATGTTGATTAAGAACAATGGGCTGTATGTTATTGATCTTGGTTAGTTGTATTAGGTTTGAGCAATTGAATTGTTGTTAGATACGGATTTGATTAATTGAATGTGATGGAGACTTACTTGAGTTGAATTGGTATTTGGACATTGATTAAATTGCTGGACACTTGATTAAGTATATTGTGGATGGATATTGGTTGTAGTAAAGTATTGTTGGACAATTGACCTAGATACAATGTGTAAGGTGTCCATTAGAAATGTAAAATTTTAATGCAAAGTGTGGTTGGTAAGGGCAGTATGCATTGTAGGTTATGAATGAATTTTTGTGGCTCCAATTGGTATGAGACCAACTGGAGGTGAAACTAGGCACAAAATGGGCCAACTTTCATGAAGGAAGCTTATCAAAATTCTGCTTGTAAGGTAACTTGAAAAATGACCAAATCCATATTAGTGCAATTAAGGCCCGAAAATTGACCATTTGGGCAATAGTTAGTGTTTTGGCCATAACTCACTCAAAAAAGGTCCAATTGACCTGAAATTTTGACCATGAATAGTTAATACCTATATCTACAAGTCTTATGAAGACACCAAAGCCCAGAAATGACCATAAGAAAGTCAAAAAGCTTGCACAAATTTGGGTCCAAAAACTGGCCGAACCTAAAATGACCTAAAATGACCTAAAGTGACTAATTGTGATGCATTTTGACCAGCAATAGTAAAATGACCATAACTTGGTCTACATAAGTCAGAATGACCTGAAATTTTGCCCCGCATGCAATAAGACATAGATTTACAAGTCTGTAGCTTTGACCAAAACCCGAAAACTGAGGGAACTAGGTCATCCGGCTAGGTTAAACTAGTATCCCGGAATCCAACAAATTGCAAGAAAACGCAATATACATGGAACTGAATTTGGTAACATGTACCTACCCTAAAAGACTATTGGATGTGACATATTAGTAACATTAAAACCTAATTTACCTAGAATGCATCGAGGGTCGACATATTAGGTTGACTAAGTAAATAATAGAATTCAGTGAATTAATTATCAAGCATTATCGTTAGAGACAGTTTAAATGAGTACTGAAACACTTCAAATTGTGTTTCTCAGTTAGCAAAGACTCAGGGAAAGGGAAAGAAACATAGAGTCAAGGGTAGGAGATAGTTATCAGAGGTTTGTGTACAACAGTTATTTCTTTTGAATTTTTCAATTGAAATAAATTATGACTATTTGTATATTATTGTTTTCAATTATGGAAATGTGTTTGAATGGATACTTATTGCTTGAAAAGCATTGTAAATGGTTTGAAACTGTAGAAAAATTTATTTTATATGATTTGTGAAAATTGAAGTTAATTATGAATTGTGTTGCCATTTTGTGAATGAAATTATGACTTTGGAAATTTATTAGATTCTCACGAATCATTTGAATAAAATGTTTGGAATTGATTTTGTGTTCACACTTAGCATGACAGTATCACATTATTCCTCCTCCATTTATGGGGTTGAGTTCATTTATTTTCCTTCCTCTCTGGCTTGCCAGTTGAGGTTGAGATCGGATGAGTACTCATTATATAGCTAGCTTCCTCCCTCATTGATTTCGATTAGTGGGGTTGTAGATTGCTTTGTCGTGGTGTACAATGCCGCATTGATCAGAAAATTGTGTCATGGCTTAAGTTGTGTATGAATCGGCAAAACTGTGTTCTTAAATTATTTGACTAAATTGTGTTACTATGAGCTTTGATAATTTGTAAAATGGAGTTTAAATTCTTATTGACATTCACTGTCTTTTGAATTTAACCATGTTTTGACTGTTGAGATTTATTGTGATATTCTGGAATGGAGTTCAAATTCTTTATGACATTCATTGTCTTGAATTTAACTATGATTTAAGTATCCACTATTTATATGACTTATGATTTGTGATTTAAAGTTGTATTTCGTTAATGTTGTGCACCACTGAGACATTGTCTCAGCGATAGCTTTTCATTGCTGTCGCAAGTAGACAGACGGACAGGGTAGCTGACTAGGCTGCTAGTGCATTCAGCGAGAGATCATCGGGTATATTGAGTATACCACATTTTACATTTTGTACTGTAATGTATGTTCACTGTATGTATATATTGTTCTTGGTTTTGAGCAGTTCTAAACTAAAATTGTACATTGAAGTGTAAAATAAATTGTGAGTTATTTTGGTTTGTGAAATTTGTACTGTATTTCTTTTATCTCAGCCTTTGAAAAATTATTGTGGATTTGAGTTGAAAATTATACTGTGTTGATTAAATGTTGGAGTTTGAGATTGAGAAATATATTTGAAGTGCTTTTTACAGGTTTTCTGAAGAATTGTTTTGTTCAAAATACAGAGGGCACTCCGCCAAAATTATTACAGAAATTGCTAATAATTCAAATGTGTTAACTTTTTCACTTAAGTTCAAAAAGGTTTTTAACACCTATAAGTAGTGCTCACCACTAGAAAAAGAAGTAGGAAAAGTTTTTAAAACCCCTTGTAGTATATGTAATGGGTTATCAGTAGACGAAGTTGGTAATTCATTAGGTATACTACGGGATCATGTTATGCCTTACAGAGGGGTAGGGTGTGACATGTTTTAGTGGTATCAGAGCGAGTTTTTAAATTCTATTTTTACTTGTAATTTGAATATTCTTTCTTCATAGTACAACTGCTCAATATCATTGTTTGATACATACAGTACATTACATTATAAATATGCACTAACGGGAGGAAATCTCCTTGTGTTATTTGTTCAGGAGCTCTAAGATCCTCGCATTGACTATGGAAGAGGGTGATCGTTCAGTCGATCAATTGATATAGGCTGAGGTGCAAGGGGATGCCCCTGCCCTACACAATGTTAGTGGTTCAGCAGCACCAGCTCCCATAGTACCACAGTTTCCTACTCAGTTCACTCAGCAGATGGCTGCAATGTTCTAACAAATGGCTGGTAATGTACCTACTCAAGTCCCAATACAGACACCAGTGGTACAACCACAGTCTTCTGCTAGACAGTATGACAAATTGATAAAATATGGGGCTACAGAGTTCAAGGGGACAGTAGATCCTCTAGAGGCAGAACAGTGGTTAGAGAGGATGGATAGGGTATTCAAGAAACTGATCGCATGCAGGAGCTCGACTGAATACTCAGAATCTTTGCTACAGGGGGATGCTTATGACTGGTGGAAAACCATTTCCCACAGTCTGGTAGAACTTGCAGTGCTAATATAGAATGACTTTCTCAGGAAATTCAGAAAAAAATATGTCCCTGATGCTTATGTAGACTAGAAGCTGCAAGAGTTCCTATGTCTAAAACAGGGGAGTAGATCAGTGGCTAAATATGAAAGGGAATTTTCTCGCCTAAGCCATTATGCAGTAAGTCTACTGTTTACCAGCAGGGAGGGATGCAAGAGGTTTGAAACCAGCTTGAAGCCCAGTATCAGATTGCAAGTGGTCGGATTCAAACACACTAACTTCTCTGAACTTATTTCTCAAGCCCTAGAGTTAGAAAGAATTGAATCTGAAGCAGCTCCTAAGAAAAGAAATCAGAGAAGACAGAGAAAGAGGGAAAAGCAGCAGAATAGAGTTCCAGTGGTCCTACTGGAAAGAGGAAGAACCATGGGGGACACAGCAGAGGTGGCAAGAAGTCTGGTAGGGGACGATATTCAGGACAAAAACCTCCTCTATCTGGTCAGCAGAGTACCAGAGGTTCCTACCCTCCCCGCCAATGTGAAACTTGTGGAAGATATCATAGTGGGATATGCTACAAGGCTATTGGAGCCTGTTATAACTGTGGAGGCACAGGACACTTTGCCAAGGATTGCACCAGTACTCGCAGAGTTGGACCACCGCTTACTATTGCAGAAGGGTCAGTTCAGAGCCCTATCGACAAAAGTTCACAACCACCTAGCAGAGGTAGAGGCTGGGGTAGAGGTAGCCCAGTAGGCAGCCAAGGCACAGTGAAACAATCAGAGCAAGACAGTACTTCAGTTAGAATCTATGCAATGAGACAGAGAAAAAAGGCCGAGACATCTGATGTTGTGGCTGGTACCTTCTCAACCTTTAATCAAGATGTGTTTGTGTTATTTGATTCGGGTTCTACCTATTCTTATGTGAGCGCTAGCATCATTGATTGCATTACTGTTCCATGTACAAAAATGGACTTTGTGGTGCTAGTAACAAGTCTACTAGGACAGGAGGTCAGGGTTAATAGAATGTATAGAGATTGTCCCTTGGTGATCCAAGGACACACTTTTCTGTCTGATCTCATTGAAATGCCCTTCAGAGATTATGATATCATCTTGGGCATGGATTGGGTAGCCAGGCATCATGCCATGATTGACTGTAGGCTGAAGACAGTCACTTTTGGTCTCCCTCAGTACAGTGATGTGGTAATAAATGGGGAGAGGCAGCTATTACCATCAAACATCATTTCTTCTGCACTAGCCAGAAAAATGATCAGAAAGGGGTGTGAAGCATACTTGGCACATGTGGTAGACACCCAAGTGGGGAGTCCAGCATTGAGGGACATCCCTACAGTATATGACTTTCCATATGTGTTTCCTGATGAATTGCCAGGATTACCTCTGGAAAGAGAAGTGCAGTTTGAAATTAATGTTATACCTAGTGTGGATCCAATCTCCATAACACAATATAGAATGGCACCAGCAGAGTTGAAGGAGTTGAAGATACAGTTGAAAGAATTACTTGAAAAGGGCTTCATCCGCCCTAGTGTGTCACCTTGGGGAGCGCCAGTATTGTTTGTTAAGAAGAAAGATGGCACTCTTCGCTTATGTATTGACTACTGACAGTTGAATAAGGTGACAATAAAAAACAGATATCCATTGCCTCGCATTGATGATCTATTTGATCAATTGAAGGGTGCAGCTGTATTCTCCAAAATTGATTTGCGATCTGGTTATTATCAGTTGAAGGTGCAAGAGTAGAGTATTCCAAAAACTGCTTTCAGAACTCGATATGGCCACTATGAGTTTCCAGTAATGCCATTCGGATTAACAAATGCTCCAGCTGCTTTTTATGGATCTGATGAACACTTTCTTCAGACCATATCTCGACCAATTTGTGGTGGTGTTTATTGATGACATTTTAATATATTCGAGGAATGCAGAGGAGCATGACAGACATCTGCGGACTGTGCTGCAGACTTTAAGGGAGAAACAGCTATATGCTAAATTATCGAAGTGTGAATTTTGGCTAAAAGAAATCTCTTTTTTGGGACATGTTGTGTTAGCTGAAGGGATCAAGGTAGATTCCAGCAAGGTAGTGTTAGTAGTATGCCCTAGAGCATATCATTTAGTATGTATCTTGTACATATTTTATTAATAAAAGGCATTTCCACTTTTCCGTTTACATAATATATTTATGTGTAATAGAAAAGGTCCATTGATATTTTGTTAGAAATATTATTCTTAAGTTGTTAAGAATATGAGTGACAATATTTCTAGCACAAAGTATCATAAATAGGTTCACAATCGAGGATACTTCATAATAAGGACATGACTTATCCAGAAAGATTGTATTCATGTTTGCTCCCAAGTTATTTATATGAGATATAAATAAGATGGAATGGTGAGTCTCATGCCATATAACAAACATGATAGGCACTTATAAATGATAAGTAGGCCGAACCAGTGACACTTATGACAAGCACATGGAGTTTACTCTTGTCAATGTTTTGTCATAAATCATATCGATGCATATAATCTTTAGACACGAGATAGCACGATTATCTTGTATATAGGTAGTTTGAGTTTGATCTCGCTTTCATACTTGTACTATGTATGGGTATATGGGCATGTGTTGGCTCTGCTAGTTATATATGGAGGTAGGTGTTGATCAAGATGGAATCTGTTCCTCTAAGTAAATAGAGTTAAAATCCTATGTTCATTTAATTGTTCTTGATGTTTTAAGTTCTGGCAGACAGATAGATTAATTCAGAAAAGAGTTTCTGATGAGAAAATCTTTTTAATCAAGAATTGGAATTAAAAGAGAACATAATATTCTTAGCAAATGGAGTTTGACATAAACCATGACTCCAGCTTGAGTTGAGATTTTGTAACAGAGAGATCCTAGTGCACGGTAACATATGATTATAGGTTCATTTAAGGTAAACCTTATTACTAATTGGGTGGCCATGGCATGCTATGCTAGGTGTTAACCATGGTCTATGAGGTTCATAAAATGATTTAGAGAAATCATTTATGGTAAGAAAGAGTTCTGATGATATTAAGAGTTGATATCATTTCTCATTGCCAATTAGTGATGAGCCTAGTAAGTCACACACATACACAAGTTATCACCTAATTAAATATGATTTAATTAATTAATTAAAGAGTTTAATTGATTAATTAAATAGGTTTGGTTTGCAATTAGATTGCAAAGTCCCTAGCATGACTTGAAACCAAATCTAGGTTATTGGATGTATAATATAAGTTAAATTTATATTTAAAGTGTTTAAATATGAATTTAATTAATGAGAAATTAATTAATAGAGATTAATTAATTAATTTATATTTGATATAAATTAATTAGAAGAAGAAAAATAATTATTTTGGGTTGAGAACTCAAAATTAAGACACAGGGGCATTTTGGTCATTTTGCAGTGTGACACGTGGCATCATGAGATGGTGACATATGGCATAACACATAAGCTTGCTAAATGTTTTTTTTAATCATGTAAGATGATTAAAATCAAGATTAAATATAGGTTTGACACTTGGCACAATGTGATTGGGTCACTTAAACCTAGAGCTAATCAAAAGGTGACATGTGGCTAGGGTTTAATGTGTTAACCTAGCTATTTAAGTGTGGTTATGAAAAGAAAACATAACCAGCAGCCTCTCCTCTCATTTGTCACGCCACTTTGAGCCTCTCCAGCTATTCTTCTTCATCTCTCATCAATTCAAAGAGATTAGCCATCAATCTCTTGAATTATGAACACTAGAAATTGTTTCTAGTGTCCTGTTTACATCACTAATCTCTTAAAAGGCAGAACTTGAATTTCTAATTAATAGAAAAGGCTTTAGAAGCTGTTCAAGGGCTGCCATAGGTGTTCTTGGTGTGGACAAGCTAGAGGGACAACATCTAGTGTCCTGAAGACGAATCTCAAAGGCGCAGACACGCTGCAGCATATCAAGAGGTTAGTGTAATCGTTCTTGATTTAATCTAGGGTTCTAAAATTAATCTGATTAATTTTAAAATCTTAAATGGCAAATACATATCCAAAAACATATTAAAAGAGTTTTAATATGTTATTTATCATTGAAATCAAATAGATAAAAATAAATCTTGCATGGTGCATGTGACCCTAGGTGAAAATTTTTGAATTCAATGATATAAACTTGTGTTTTTCACGCTTCTGTTCCTTCAATTGGTATCAGAGCCAGGTTATTTGCCATTTAGATTGTTGATTATATAATTTAATTGTGTGTTTGATCATGAGATCAAGAGATTCATTGCTGGTTGGATCATGAGATGTGGCGTCACATATGGTGAAGCCACCATTGGTGGCGGCAACAATGGTTCCATGGGTGGTTCAAGGTTTGGCTTTTAATTCTGCAATTGTTGTATGATCTAAGGCCCATTCTTTGACTAATTAAAGTGTTTAATTAGTTGTTTTAATCACACAATTAAATTATGATTCAAATCAGAATTTTAAAAATTGTTTGAATGTGATTCAAATCTGAATTTTAAAAGTTGTTTGAATGTGATTCAAATCTGAATTTTTAAAGTTGTTTGAATCATATTTAAATCTGATTTTTTAAAATTGATTCAATAAAATTCAGATCTGATTTTTTAAAAAATATTTGAATGTGATTCAAATCTGATTTTTTAAAAAATGTTTGAATGTGATTCAAATCTGAATTTTTGAAGTTGTTTGAATGTGATTCAAATCTGAATTTTTAAATTTGTTTGAATGAGATTCAAATCTGAATTTTTAAATTTATTTGAATCATATTCAAATCTGGATTTTTAAGTTGAATATGAGATATTCAATTTAATTTAAGTATGTATGTTTTATTTAATTGTTAAATAGTGATATGCATGATGGATGATCATGGACTATAAAAGACCAATATGATTGGATTTATTTCTTTTATGTTTCTTTGGTATTGTAAATTAATTAATTTATTTTAATTTATTTTGGGCATGTATTATTAAGTTTGTAATAATTTTTGGGTTGTAATTTCATTTATTTAAGTTCTTGTAAATTCGCCTTGGTATGCCAAGGATTACTATGTAATATTGGATTGTAAGAAGTTCAAGGAGGTCAAGAGCATTGGTGGGACCAGTGGGAGGAATTCAAGATCAAGTGTTGATTATGTACTCCTTCAGCAACTCTTGTAAAATGAATGAATGAAATGTACCTAGGAATTCCCTGATTCAATTCTTGGTGGCTCAGAATTGAATCCCTTAGAAAGTCCATGATCATACCATATTTACTGCTTATCCATGAATGCATGAGATGTATGGGAATGTATGCAATTATATGATATATGCATGCTAAATGGATAATGTGCAAAGTGAGACCTTAATAGTAAATAGAATGACCATAAAATCTTCCAAACAAATGATTAAGTTGGAAATGCTATAATTAAAGTAATTATAACATAGGCCCTCCATTGGGGCAATTATTTTAAGAAATTTTAAATAGTTGCATAAGATGCAATTTATTTAAGAGATTTTCTTAAGAATAATTGTTAAGCATGAGATGTTGTAAATATGTAAATGGTTTGGTGGCCAATATTGGATGTACCTGAGGACATTAAAATTATTTACATAATTACTGGCTCAATGGGATCAACTTAACTAATGCAAGATAAGTCAATAATGGATGTACCTGAGATTTTGAGCATTAGGGGCTAGGTAAAGGATTGAACCTCACATGAGATGTGATGGGCAAAGAGTTGCTCACTTATAGTTTATTGTAATTCCAATAATGGATGTACCTGAGGATGATCAATAGAATTATAAGAATTCAATCACCCACTAGAAATCCATCCAACTAGGATTTCTGTTTTCTACTTTGGAAGTGTAGGATTTGCTAAGTTAGTGGGAGGACCAATTTGATTAAAAGACCATAATCATTTTGGTTAATTACATGATACATTTACTAATTAATCTGGTTATTTTCTACAGTTAATTTTCTGATAAAAATGAGCACAAAACAACCACCACCATCCAATATCCTTGCAAGCATACTTGATCACAATAGGTTGACAGGACCAAATCTGTCTGATTGGCTAAGAAATTTGAAACTTGTCATGAACCTTGAACATATAGGATATGTTCTAGATTCAAATGTTCCTGGTCCCTTATCTCCAGAGGCCACACAAGAGGAACATGAAACTTTGGACAAGTGGAAGGAGCATGATATGAGAGCTAAGTGTTACATGCTTGCTTCCATGAGTAATGAGTTACAGAAGCAATATGAGAACATGCAGAGTGCGAGTGAGATCCTCCTTCACCTACAAGAGTTGTATGGTGAGCACAGCAGAAATGCTAGGTATGAGATATCTAGGCAGTTATTCCGTATGAGGATGTCTGAGGGACAGAATGTTGGGGATCATGTCCATAAGATGATTCGGCTGATTGAGCAGTTGGAACATCTTGACTTCGACATGGATTTCCAACTACAAACGGATTTGATCCTTCAGTCCCTTCTTAAGTCTTTTGGGAATTTTGTGACAAATTTCCATATGACTAAACAGGAATGCACCTTAGCTGGTTTACTCAACATGCTGGTTATTGCCCAAAAGAATATGCCAGGAAATAAAGGAAAAGAGGTAGCTTTGGTTGCATCTTCTTCTGCTGGAAAGTCCAACAAGAAGAAGGGCAATAAGAAAAAGAAACTTCAGATTCCTGGTCCTTCCAAGAAAATAGCTAAACAGAAAGGGAAGACCAAAGCTGACAAAGGCAAAGGAAAGTGTTTCCACTGCCAATAGGAAAGTGTTTCCATTGCCAGTAAGAAAGTGTTTCCACTAGCCAGAGTATAGCAATCTAAATGAATGCAATGCCATGGTGAAAACCAACTCAAGTTCAAAATATATTTGGCACTTAAGGTTATGTCATGTTGTAGAAGATAGGATTACAAAAATTGGAGAAAATGGGGATTTTATCCTCATTGGGTTCTGAGCCTACTCCAACTTGTGAATCTTGCCTTCAGGGCAAAATGACTAGATCACCCTTTGTTGGACAAGGGCTAAGAGCTGAAAATATTTTGGAGCTAATACATAGTGATGTATGTGGTCCATTTAAAGAAATGGCTAGAAGGGGCTTTCATTATTTTATTACCTTTACTGATGATAAATCAAGATTTGGGTATTTGTATTTGATGAAATACAAACATGAATCCTTTGAAAAGTTCAAAGAATTTAAATCTGAAGTAGAAAATCAAACAGGAAAGAGTATTAAAGCTCTTCGATCAGATCGTGGAGGTGAATATTTGAGTACTGAATTTGATGAATACTTGAGAGAGCATGGCATTGTTTCTCACCGACTCCTCCAGAACGCCATACGGTGAATGGTGTATCTGAAGGAGAAATCATACCCTATTGGATATGGTACGTAGTATGATGAGCTATACTGATATGCCAATCTTCTTTTAGGGATTTGCATTAGAATCAGCTTTGTATATTCTGAATAGGATTCCATCAAAATCAGTTTCTTCCACACCTTATGACATATGGCATGGAAGAAAACCAAGTCTTAAGCATGTTAAGATTTGGGGTTGTCCAGCTTATATCAAAAAGCTGAACACTGATAAATTGGAGACCAGATCAGAAAGAGGCCGATTTGTTGGATATCCAAAAGATAGTTTTGGATATTATTTTTATTTGCCTACTTCACAAAAGGTTGTGATAAGTAGAGATGCCACATTTCTTGAACAACAGTTTGTTCAAGAAGGAGGCAAAGGAAGGCAAATAGAGTTAGAATTGGAGAATTCTGACCAACCAACAGATCAGATGGATATAGATCCATCTAGTCAACCTATACCCATTGATGAAACATCTACAGCTGTTCCTCGTAGAACAACCAGGGTATCTCACCCACCAGTGAGATATGGTTTTCTTCATGAAGAAGAACAGGAGTTGTCTACTCATGAAGAAGTAGATCATGGAGATGATCCACTTTCCTATGAAGAAGCTATATCAGATATAGACTCTTCAAAATGGATTGATGCTATGAAATCCGAGATTGATTCCATGTATAAGAATCAAGTTTGGGATCTTGTTGACCCTCATAAAGGTATTGTACCTATAGGGAACAAATGGGTTTTCAAGAAGAAAATAGGTTCTGATGGAATGGTAGAGACCTATAAGGCAAGGCTAGTAGCGAAAGGGTTTCGCCAAAGGCAAGGAATCGACTATGAGGAGACTTTCTCGCCTGTTGCCATGCTTAAATCAATTAGGATTTTATTAGCAATAGCTGCGTACTATGATTATGAGATTTGGCAGATGGATGTCAAAACAGCTTTTCTCAATGGATACATTGAAGAAAACATTTTCATGGAACAACCTAAGGGTTTTGAATCCCAAAATGGTTCCAAGGTATGCAAGCTAAAGAGATCCATTTATGGGTTGAAACAAGCATCGAGGAGTTGGAACATCCGTTTTGATGAAGCCATTAAATCCTTTGGTTTTATCAAAAATGAGGATGAACCATGTGTATATAAGAAGGTTAGTGACTGTGCTATCACTTTCCTTGTCTTATATGTGGATGACATACTGTTGATGGGTAATGATACAGGTATGTTGACGACTATAAAAGTATGGTTGTCAAATACATTCTCCATGAAAGACTTAGGGGAGGCAAACTATATTCTTGGGATTCGCATCTATAGAGATAGAGCGAAAAGAATAATTGGTTTATCCCAAAGTCTATACTTGGAAAAGGTGTTAAAGAGGTTTAACATGCTTGATTCCAAGAGAGGATTGTTACCAGTGAGACATGGTATCCACCTTTCTAAAGAGATGTCTCCAAAGACACCTGAAGAAAGAGATAAGATGGCCAGGATTCCATATGCTTCGGCTATTGGAAGTTTAATGTATGCAATGTTGTGTACTAGGCCGGATATCGCATATGCTGTTAGTTTGACTAGCAGGTATCAATCCAATCCAGGTTTGGAACACTGGATAGCTGTCAAGAATATCCTTAAGTACTTTAGAAGAACTAAGGATTTATTCTTGATTTATGGAGGTGGAGACTTGCAATTGGATGGTTATACTGATTCTGATTTCCAATCAGATATCGATGATAAAAAGTCTACCTCTGGATATGTGTTCATTTGTAATGGAGGTGCAGTCAGTTGGAAGAGTTCCAAACAGAGCACGAATGAAGATTCAACTAATGAGGATGAGTATATTAATACATCAGATGCTACAAAAGAAGTCGTTTGGATGAAGAAGTTCGTGATGTAACTTACAGAGTTCCTTCCATTGAGTCAGCGTTCCATTGCACCGTGACAACAATGGAGTAGTCATCTGAGCTAAGGAACCAAGGTCTCACCCAAAATCCAAACACATAGAAAGGCACTACCACATTATCAGAGATATAGTTGGGCAAGGCGATATAGCCATGCAGAAAAATAACATCAGCTAAAAAATTCAGCTGATCCATTCACTAAGCTTTTGTCACAATTCAGTTAGACCGACATCTTGAGAAGATAAGTCTAAGGTATTGTAATGAATGGCTCTAGTGCTAGTGGGAGATTGTTAGTAGTATGCCCTAGAGCATATCATTTAGTATGTATCTTGTACATATTTTATTAATAAAAGGCATTTCCACTTTTCCGTTTACATAATATATTTATGTG
The DNA here is from genome assembly GCF_030052815.1 of Hevea brasiliensis. Classification (NCBI taxonomy): domain Eukaryota; kingdom Viridiplantae; phylum Streptophyta; class Magnoliopsida; order Malpighiales; family Euphorbiaceae; genus Hevea; species Hevea brasiliensis. The sequence continues at coordinate 67,968,435 of NC_079500.1, forward strand.
TAATAGAAAAGGTCCATTGATATTTTGTTAGAAATATTATTCTTAAGTTGTTAAGAATATGAGTGACAATATTTCTAGCACAAAGTATCATAAATAGGTTCACAATCGAGGATACTTCATAATAAGGACATGACTTATCCAGAAAGATTGTATTCATGTTTGCTCCCAAGTTATTTATATGAGATATAAATAAGATGGAATGGTGAGTCTCATGCCATATAACAAACATGATAGGCACTTATAAATGATAAGTAGGCCGAACCAGTGACACTTATGACAAGCACATGGAGTTTACTCTTGTCAATGTTTTGTCATAAATCATATCAGTGCATATAATCTTTAGACCTGAGATAGCACAGTTATCTTGTATATAGGTAGTTTGAGTTTGATACTGCTTTCATACTTGTACTATGTATGGGTATATGGGCATGTGTTGGCTCCTGCTAGTTATATATGGAGGTAGGTGTTGATCAAGATGGAATCTGTTCCTCTAAGTAAATAGAGTTAAAATCCTATGTTCATTTAATTGTTCTTGATGTTTTAAGTTCCTGGCCAGGACATATAGATTAATTCAGAAAAGAGTTTCTGATGAGAAAATCTTTTTAATCAAGAATTGGAATTAAAAGAGAACATAATATTCATAGCAAATGGAGTTTGACATAAACCATGACTCCAACTTGAGTTGGGATTTTGTAACAGAGAGATTCTAGTGCACGGTAACAATGATTATAGGTTCATTTAAGGTAAACCTTATTACTAATTGGGTGGCCATGGCATGCTATGCTAGGTGTTAACCATGGTCTATGAGGTTCATAAAATGATTTAGAGAAATCATTTATGGTAAGAAAGAGTTCTGATGATATTAAGAGTTGATATCATTTCTCATTGCCAATTAGTGATGAGCCTAGTAAGTCACACACATACACAAGTTATCACCTAATTAAATATGATTTAATTAATTAATTAAAGAGTTTAATTGATTAATTAAATAGGTTTGGTTTGCAATTAGATTGCAAAGTCCCTAGCATGACTTGAAACCAAATCTAGGTTATTGGATGTATAATATAAGTTAAATTTATATTTAAAGTGTTTAAATATGAATTTAATTAATGAGAAATTAATTAATAGAGATTAATTAATTAATTTATATTTGATATAAATTAATTAGAAGAAGAAAAATAATTATTTTGGGTTGAAAACTCAAAATTAAGACACAAGGGCATTTTGGTCATTTTGCAGTGTGACACGTGGCATCATGAGATGGTGACATATGGCATAACATATAAGCTTGCCAAATGTTTTTTTTAATCATGTAAGATGATTAAAATCAAGATTAAATATAGGTTTGACACTTGGCACAATGTGATTGGGTCACTTAAACCTAGAGCTAATCAAAAGGTGACATGTGGCTAGGGTTTAATGTGTTAACCTAGCTATTTAAGTGTGGTTATGCAAAGAAAACATAACCAGCAGCCTCTCCTCTCATTTGTCACGCCACTTTGAGCCTCTCCAGCTATTCTTCTTCATCTCTCATCAATTCAAAGAGATTAGCCATTAATCTCTTGAATTATGAACACTAGAAATTGTTTCTAGTGTCCTGTTTACATCACTAATCTCTTAAAAGGCAGAACTTGAATTTATAATTAATAGAAAAGGCTTTAGAAGCTGTTCAAGGGCTGCCATAGGTGTTCTTGGTGTGGACAAGCTAGAGGGACAACATCTGGTGTCCTGAAGATGAATCTCAAAGGCGCAGACACGCTGCAGCATATCAAGAGGTTAGTGTAATCGTTCTTGATTTAATCTAGGGTTCTAAAATTAATCTGATTAATTTTAAAATCTTAAATGGAAAATACAGATCCAAAAACATATTAAAAGAGTTTTAATATGTTGTTTATCATTGAAATCAAATAGATAAAAATAAATCTTGCATGGTGCATGTGACCCTAGGTGAAAATTTTTGAATTCAATGGTATAAACTTGTGTTTTTCACGCTTCCGTTCCTTCAGGTAGAAGCTATCCTTAATTGGAAGCCGCCCAGGAATATCATAGAAATTCGCAATTTTCTGGGTTTAGCTGGATATTACCATCTGTTTGTGAAAGAGTTTTCTATGTTATCTTCTCCACTGACCAAGCTACTTCGGAAAGATGTAAAATTTCAGTGAACAGATAAATGCCAACAAAGTTTTGATGAGTTGAAGAGGTATTTGATTGAATCTCCAGTCCTCACTTTACCTACCCCGGGTAAAGAATACATAGTTTATAGTGATGCTTCTCACAATGGATTAGGCTGTGTACTGATGCAAGATCGGAATGTCATTGCTTATGCATCACGCCAGCTGAAATCGCATGAGAGGAACTACCCAGCACATGATTTGGAGCTAGCAGTTATTGTTTTTGCTCTAAAGATCTGGAGACGCTATTTGTATGGGGAGAAATGCTACATTTACACAGATCACAAGAGCTTGAAGTACTTAGGCACCCAGAAGGAATTGAATTTGAGGCAGAGGAGATGGTTAGAATTGATTAAAGACTATGATTGCTTAATAGACTATCAGCCAGGGAAAGCAAATGTGGTGGCTGACGCCTTAAGTCGCAAGACTATGGCAAGTCTCAGAGTTTCTCCTTTGTCCATGGTATATGAATTGAAAGCATAGCATGCCAGTTTAGAGATTGATGATGAGGGACATACAGTAGTTGCATGGCATGTACAGCCAGTGTTGATTGATCAGATCAGAATGGCTGCTCAGAGTGATGATAAATATCAGAAGCTACTGAAAGAAGTCCAGCAGGGCAAAAATCTTGAATTTTCTATGAGAGATGATGGTTTATTATTACATCAGAGCAGAATGTGCATTCCTAATGATATTGAATTGAGACAGATCATTATGAAGGAAGCACATGAGTCTCCTTTTACTATGCACCCTGGTGGAACTAAAATGTACAGAGGGCTGAAAGAGCATTACTGGTGGATGGGTATGAAGAGAGATATAGCTGAATTTGTTTCCAAATGGCTAACTTATCAGCAAGTAAAGGCAGAACATCAAGTTCCAGCTAGTTTGTTACATCCTTTGCTAGTACCAGAGTGGAAATGGGAACGGATAACTATGGATTTTGTTACAGGACTTCCAAGGACACAAAATAGTCACGATGTAGTATGGGTTATAGTTGACCGACTGACCAAGTCTGCTCACTTTTTGCCAGTTCGAATAGATTATAGCCTGGAAAGATTGGCCAGATTGTACATATATGAGATTGTAAAATTGCATGGAGTGCCAGTATCAATTGTGTCTGACAGAGATCCTAGGTTCACTTCTAGATTTTGGGGTAGTCTTCAGAAAGCCCTAGGAACTAGATTGAACTTCAGCATAGCATTCCACCCATGCATGCATGGCCCCTAAAAGGGTTATTCAGATATTGGAGGATATGCTACGGGCTTGTGTGATTGAGTTTGAAGGTAGTTGGGATACACACTTGCCTTTGATTGAGTTTGCTTATAACAACAGCTACCAATCAAGCATTGGGATGCCTCCATATGAAGCTTTGCATGGCAGAAAGTGTAGAACTACCTTATGTTGGGATGAAGTAGGTGAAAGGAAGATGATTGGGCTAGAAATTGTTCAGCAGACAGAGGAAAAGATCAGATTGATCAGAGATAGACTCAAGTCTGCATCAGACCGTCAGAAGTCCTATGTTGATTTGAAGAGAAGAGATATTGAATATGCAATGGGTGATAAGGTATTCCTCAAAGTTTCTCCTTGGAAGAGAATTATGAGATTTGGCAGAAAGGGGAAAATTAATTAATTAGTTCAAAGAAAAGTGAGAAATCGAAAAACGGACAAAAATTGGTGTTACCGAAAAATCGGGAATACAACCCGAATAGGGGCATTTTGGTCATTTGACACCTAGAGTTGACTTTTGACCTACATTTCCATGAAAAACATTAGTAGTGTTAAAATTTTGAAAATGCAAAAAAAAAATGAAATGAAATGAAATTTATGTATAAAGTGTCATTAAGGGAAATAAAGGGGGTATAATTAGAAATACTAAAACTTGATTATTATAATAATATTACCATTATTAGTGGGGGTATAAATACACATGTTAAGGCAGATTTCTCCACTAGCTAACTCATTTCCTTCAAGCTTCCAACAACGGCCGATTGTCACTCCCAATTCTCCATGGAAAATTTTCCATGCAAAGCTTAATTCTCTCCCATTTTCAACATAAAACCATAAATTCTCTTAATTAAACTTGGTCCACACCTCTTGGGCAGATTATAGGGAACAAAAAGGAAGAAATTTGGTGAAGTTTTGTCAAGCTCAAATCAAGGTTAGTGTTAATTTTCCTTCCCTTTCCTAATTAATCTTTCAGTTAATGTTGTAATGAGTTGATTTATGGAGAAATTTGAAGAATTGGATGGGTAATTGGTGGACTTTAATTTCGGCAGCCATGGTGATTAAAAGAGTTTGGTTTGTTTTTACATGTATTTGTTGCGGAATGATGTTTATTAAAGTGTTTAAATGTATAAGGGTTTGATTACCATAGGTATAGTTTGAATTGTGTATGTGAAGTGAGGTTGTGAATTGAAATTGGAAGCTTGATGTCTATGTGTAAATTTGGATAGCTTTGGGACAGCCTTGATATGATTAGGAAGACCTTAATTTCATGTATATTTAATGTTGATTAAGAACAATGGGCTGTATGTTATTGATCTTGGTTAGTTGGATTAGGTTTGAGCAATTGAATTGTTGTTAGATATGGATTTGATTAATTGAACGTGATGGATACTTACTTGAGTTGAATTGGTATTTGGACATTGATTAAATTGCTAGACATTTGATTAAGTATATTGTGGATGGATATTAGTTGTATTAAAGTATTGTTGGACAATTGACCTAGATACAATGTGTAAGGTGTCCATTAGATATGTAAAATTTTAATGCAAAGTGTGGATGGTAAGGGCAGTATGCATTGTAGGTTATGAATGAATTTTTGTGGCTCCAATTGGTATGAGACCAATTGGAGGTGAAACTAATCACAAAATGTGCCAACTTTCATGAAGGAAGCTTCCCAAAATTTTGATTGTAAGGTAACTTGAAAAATGACCAAATCTGGATTAGTGCAATTAAGGCTTAAAAAATGACCATTTAGACAGTAGTTAGTATTTTTGCCATAACTCACTCAAAAAAGGTCCAATTGACCTGAAATTTTGACTATGAATAGTTAAGACCTATATATATAAGTCTTATGAAGACACCAAGGCCCAGAAATTACCATAAGCAAGTCAAATAGCTTACACAAGTTCGGGTCCAAAAACTGGCCGAATCTAAAATGACCTAAAATGACCTAAAGTGACCAATTGTGATGCATTTTGACTAGCAATAGTAAAATGACCATAACTTGGTCTACATAACTCAGAATGACCTGAAATTTTGCCCCGAATGCAATAAGACATAGATCTACAAGTTTGTAGTTTTGATCAAAACCCAAAAATTGAGGAAACTAGGTCATCCGGCTAGGTCAAACTAGTATCCCAGAATCCAACAAATTGCAAGAAAACACAATATACATGGAAATGAATTTGATAACATGTACCAACCCAAAAAGACTATCGGATGTGACATATTAGTAACATTAAAACCTAATTACCTAGAATGCATCGAGGGTCGACATATTAGGTTAACTAAGCAAATAATAGAATTCAGTGAATTAATTATCAAGCATTATCGTTAGAGAGAGTTTAAATGAGTACTGAAACACTTCAAATTGTGTTTCTCAGTTAGCAAAGACTCAGGGAAAGGGAAAGAAACAATGATTCAAGGCCAGGAGACAGTTATCAGAGGTTTGTGCACTACAGTTATTTCTTTTAAATTTTTCAATTGAAATAAATTATGACTATTTGTATATTATTATTTTCAAGTATGGAAATGTGTTTGAATGGATACTTATTGCTTGAAAAGCATTGTAAATGGTTTGAAACTGTGGAAAAATTGATTTAGTATGATTTGTGAAAATTGAAGTTAATTATGAATTGTGTTACCATTTTGTGAATGAAATTATGACTTTGGAAATTTATTGGATTCTCACGAATCATTTGAATAAAATGTTTGGAATTGATTTTGTGTTCACACTTAGCATGATAGTATCACATTATTCCTCCTCCATTTATGGGGTTGAGATCGTTTGTTTTCCTCCCTCTCTAGCTTGCCAGTTGAGGTTGAGATCGGATGAGTACTCATTATATAGCTAGCTTCCTCCCTCATTGATTTCGATTAGTGGGGTTGTAGATTGCTTTATCGTGGTGTACAACGCGGCATTGATCGGAAAATTGTGTCATGGCTTAAGTTGTGTATGAATTGGCAACACTGTGTTCTTAAATTATTTGACTAAATTGTGTTATTATGAGCTTTGATAATTTGTAAAATGGAGCTTAAATTCTTATTGACATTCACTGTCTTTTGAATTTATCCATGTTTTGACTATTGAGATTTATTGTGATATTCTGGAATGGAGTTCAAATTCTTTATGACATTCATTGTCTTGAATTTAACTATGATTTAAGTATCCACTATTTATATGACTTATGATTTGTGATTTAAAGTTGTATTTGGTTAATGTTGTGCACTACTGAGACATTGTCTCAGAGGTAGCTTTTCATTGTTGTCGCAGGTAGACAGACAGACAGGGAAGCAGACTAGGCTGCTAGTGGATTCAGCGAGAGATCATCGGGTATATTGAGTGTACCACATTTTGCATTTTGTACTGTAATGTATGTTCACTGTATGTATATATTGTTCTTGGTTTTGAGCAGTTCTAAACTAAAATTGTACATTGAAGTGTAAAATAAATTGTGAGTTATTTTGGCTTGTAAAATTTGTACTGTATTTCTTTTATCTCAGCCTTTGAAAAATTATTGTGGATTTGAGTTGAGAAATATACTGTGTTGATTAAATGTTGGAGTTTGAGATGGAGAAATATATTTGAAGTGCTTTTTACAGGTTTTCTGAAGAACTGTTTTGTTCAAAATACAGAGGGCACTCCGCCAAAATTATTACAGAAATTCCTAATAATTCAAATGTGTTAACTCTTTCACTTAAGTTCAAAAAGGTTTTTAACACCTATAAATAGTGCTCACCACTGTAAAAAGAAGTAAGGAAAGTTTTTAAAATCCCTTGTTGTATATTTAATGGGTTATTAGTAGACGAAGTTGGTAATTCATTAGGTATACTACGGGATCATATTATGCCTTACAGAGGGGTAGGGTCTGACATGAAGAAGGAGATAAGATGGCCAGAATTCCATATGCTTCGGCTATTGGAAATTTAATGTATGCAATGTTGTATACTAGGCCAGATATCGCATATGATGTTAGTTTGACTAGCAGGTATCAATCCAATCCAAGTTTGGAACACTGGATAGCTGGCAAGAAAATCCTTAAGCACTTGAGAAGAACTAAGGAATTATTCTTGATCTATGGAGGTAGAGAATTGCAATTGGATGGTTATACTGATTCTGATTTCCAATCAGATATCGATGATAGAAAGTCTACCCCTGGATATGTGTTCATTTGTAATGGAGGTGCAGTCAGTTGGAAGAGTTCCAAACAGAGCACGACTGCAGATTCCACTACAGAGGCTAAGTATATTGCTGCATCAGATGCTGCAAAGGAAGCTGTTTGGATAAAGAAGTTTGTGATAGAACTTGTAGTAGTTCCTTCCATTGAGTCAACTGTTCCACTACACTGTGACAATAATGGAGCTGTCATACAGGCTAAGGAACCCAGGTCTCACTAAAAATCCAAACACATAGAAAGGTACTACCACATTATCAGAGAAATAGTTGGGCAAGGCGATGTGGCCATGGAGAAAATAGCATCAGATGAAAATGCAGCTGATCCATTCACTAAGCCTGTGTCACAGACTCAGCTAGACCGTCATCTTGAGAAGATGGGTCTAAGATATTGTAATGGATGGCTTTAATGTTAGTGGGAGATTGTTAGTAGTATGCCCTAGAGCATATCATTTAGTATGTATCTTGTACATATTTTTATTAATAAAAGGCATTTCCACTTTTTCGTTTACATAATATATTTATGTGTAATAGAAAAGGTCCATTGATATTTTGTTAGAAATTCTATTCTTAAGTTTTTAAGAATACGAGTGACAGTATTTCTAGTATAAAGTATCATAAATAGGTTCACAATCGAGGATACTTCATAATAAGGACATGACTTATCCAGAAAGATTGTATTCATGTTTGTTACCAAGTTATTTCTATGAGATATAAATAAGATGGAATGGTGAGTCTCATGCCATATAGAAAACATGATAGGCACTTATAAATGATAAGTAGGCAGAATCAGTGACACTTATGACAAGCACATGGAGTTTACACTTGTCAATGTTTTGTCAGAAATCATATCAGTGCATATAATCTTTAGACCTGAGATAGCACAGTTGTCTTGTATATAGGTAGTTTGAGTTTGATACTGCTTCCATACTTGTACTGTGTATGGGTATATGGGCATGTGTTGGCTCCTGCTAGTTATATATGGAGGTAGGTGTTGATCAAGATGGAATCTGTTCCTTTAATTAAATAGAGATAAAATCCTATGTTCATTTAATTGTTCTTCATGTTTCATTTTCCTGGCCAGTACAGATAGATTTATTCAGAAAAGAGTTTCTGATGAGAAAATCTTTTTAATCAAGAACTGGAATTAAAAGAGAATATAATATTCATAGCAAATGGAGTTTGACATAAACCATGACTCCAGCTTGAGTTGGGATTTTGTAACAGAGAGATTCCAGTGCATGGTAACATATAACTATAGGTTTATTAAAGGTAAACCTTATTACTAATTGGGTGGTCATGGCATGCTATGCTTGGTGTTAACCACGGTCTATGAGGTGCATAAAATGATTTAGAGAAATCATTTATGGTAAGAAAGAGTTCTAATGATATTAAGAGTTGATATCATATCTCATTGCCAATTAGTGATGAGCCTAGTAAGTCACATATATACACAAGTTATCACCTAATTAAATATGATTTAATTATTTAATTAAAGAGTTTAATTGATTAATTAAATAGGTTTGGTTTGCAATTAGATTGCAAAGTCCCTAGCATGACTTGAAACCAAATCTAGATTATTGGATGTATAGTATAAGTTAAATTTATATTTAAAGTGTTTAAATATGAATTTAATTAATGAAAAATTAATTAATATAGATTAATTAATTAATTTATATTTGATATAAATTGATTAGAAGAAGAGAAATAATTATTTTGGGTTAAGAAGTCAAAATTAAGACACAGGGGCATTTTGGTCATTTCGCAGTGTGACACGTGGCACCATGAGATGGTGACACATGGCATTACACATAAGCTTGCCAAATGTCTTTTAATCATGTAAGATGATTAAAATTAAGATTAAATATAGGTTTGACACTTGGCACAATGTGATTGGGTCACTTAAACCTAGAGCTAATCATAGGGTGACATGTGGCAAAGGTTTAATGTGTTGACCTAGCTATATAAATGTTTTTATGAATTAAAAATATGACAACCAGCAGCCACACATCCTTGATCACGCCATTTTGAAGCTCTCCCTCTCTTCCTCTTCATCTCTCACCAATTCAAAGAGATTAGCCATCAATCTCTTGAATTAAAAATACTAGAAATTGTTTCTAGTGCCCTGTTTACATCTCTAATCTCTTAAAAGGCAGAACTTGAATTTCTAATTAATATAAAAAGTTTTAGAAGCTGTTCAAGGGCTGCCATAGGTGTTCTTGGTGTGGAAAAGCTAGAGGGACAACATTTGGTGTCCTGAAGACGAATCTCAAAGGCGCAAATACGCTGCAGCGCATCAAGAGGTTAGTGTAATCGTTTTTTATTTAATCTATGGTTCTAAAATTAATCTGATTAATTTTAAAATCTTAAATGGCAAATACAAATCCAAAAACATATTAAAAGAGTTTTAATATGTTGTTTATCATTAAAATCAAATAGATAAAAATAAATCTTGTATGATGCATGTGACCCTAGGTGAAAATTTTTGAATTCAATGGTTTAAACTTATGTTTTTCACTCTACCGTTCTTTCACTCCGATCTCCACATATTTAATAATGTTTTTGGTTGAGGATCGGATAAGAACTCTCCTTCGATCACTTTAAGAATTTAATTTAGAGTTTAGCATGAGGAATCTCGGATAAGAACTCTCCTCTGATCTCCACATATTTAATAAAGTTTTTGGTTGAGAATCGGATAAGAACTCTCCTTCGATCTCTTAAAATTTCGTATTGTACAATCTTATGAATTAAGGAATCTAGTGATCGAGGGCGCAAAAGCCCCATGTGTAGTTTTTTGAACTCACTTAGCCTTATCTAGAGGCTAGACATGACACTGAACTTCTTGTCGATCTCTTATGTGATCGCCTTATCAGAACTCTTTAGTCCGATCTCTTTGGTTACTCGCTCGAAATCCGAACTTATCGGATTCCCGATTTATTACATCATCCCCTGGGCTCGCTCCATGGCCCGACCTCTAGACTTATTAGGTTTAACCCACTATTTGACCTTTTGTTTCAACTTTTCCTTTTGTCATTTTTATTTGTTTTGGAAACTCTCATATTGAAACACCCATGCCTATGCTCTTTTGAATAGTTATAAGTTGCCTACGGGATGAATATCTATTGTTGAAGAAAATAAAAACTAAATGATGAAAAAAAAGGGATTTGCAAATAAAAATAAGAGAAGTTATAGGAAATGATTACTGGCCTTGACAACTTATTCTGAAATTTAATGTTACTGGATATGAAAGAAACCTTAAAAAAAAAATTGGGGAAAACCAACCGAGGGTATTCAATAAAATAATAGTTTACTGCAACTATTTTGGGAATTTAAAGTAACTTAACATAGAAGAAATTTTAAAAAGAAAAGCTAGAGAAGATAGACAAAGGCATTCAACAAAATGACAGTCGAAAACTTACCTGTGGAAGATTGAGGCTATTGAACTAACTCTGGAGCCACAAATATTGGTGCGTTGAAGGCTAGTGGTATTAGGACCAATGCTTACTTTGAGATTGGGAGAACCAGGTTGAAATACAGTGGAACCAAAGTGACAGAACCAGGTCAGAATAAGATCAAGCTAAAAGAAATAATGGGTTGAGATTGGGGATGCGAGGCGAGATGAACGAAAATGGTAATAGCAGAGTGATGAACGAACTGAAAATAGAGAATTTCAAGGTTCGTAAACTCTGTCAATGGAGATACTAAAGAAAACTAGTTTCTGAAGTTTCTCAATTTTATGTAAGCTTAAAGTAGCAAGACTGAATTGAATTTCAGAGTCTTTCCACTATAATCACCACCACCTTTTTTATCTGTCCCTCAACAGTATTGCATGCAGGTATTTATAGGGAACGGGTGCTCCTAATGAAGGGTCAGGATCTCTTCTGGGAATATGGAAGGTTTGGATTTAAAAGGACATGATCTGATGCCTGAGAATTGAAGAGAATCAAAATGGACGGCTGAGATCCTATTCAGAATATTTGCCTTTCTCCTTTCCAATCCAACGGCTCAGGATCTTCCTGTCAAGATGGATCCGAAGGCCGGGAACAAAAGGCGCCGGTCCTGTCATCCACTTTTTGATCCAAGGGCTCTGAGTTTTTCCTTACGAGTAAGATCAATGGTGGAGATTGAGAAGCATAGGACTGTCATAATTGTCCTAGCGTCTGTTAGCATTGCGGGCGATTCTGCAAATGAAGCGTGCGGTGAAGATTTGATCTTGCCTGCAATGCTTTAACTTGAGCCTCCTACGACCTCTGCTTCAGCCGATGGTCAAGCGGCACAATCAAGACGAACACATTCCTCTGGGAGAGAAAATCTTCCCGTGGATGAGCTGCCATCAATCCTCCAAGAAATCGATCTGCAGTCGATTAGTCAAGAGTACAACCTTCAGACCGACTCCTTAGAGCATATCAAATGCCATGGCGATCTCAGAGCCGATCACTTTTTCGATGAAAATGATGCGACCATGGTGTACGAAGAGCAATTAAAAGTCGGGCTTAGGTTTCCCCTTGATGACTTCTTCAAGGATGTTCTGAAGTTTCACCACGTAAGTGTAGCCCAAGTACATCCAAACTCATGGCGAATTCTGGTAGCTTTCAAAGGCTTATGCCGGGCCAAGAAGCTTGATCCTACCACGAAGGTTTTTGTTGAACTACATAGGCTTACTTGCTGAAAGGACGACGAGTACTGGTTCTTCTAGGCAAAACTGCACTGTGGGCTTTTTACCAATCTTCCCTCTTCACTGAAGAATTGGAAAAATCGCTTCTTCATGTGAAGAGCAAGATTCCGAATGGTTCCGAGGGTTTCCCCCGTAGCTGGCAATATCTGGTCCCGCCAATTCCGAAGCATATCACCCTGAGTAGGGACGAGGGTGCCATGGTGATGGAACTTAAGGATCTGGCGGCCACCTAGAAGATCTCTTACTTATATGCGGTGATGGCCGAGCAGAAACATTGGATGATGCGGCTGATCACGAATGAAGGATACGAGCTCCAGCTCTCTGACCTTAGCCCTGGTACCTTCCACCATCTCTGACTTCTGAATCCTTAGCAAACTCACTGACTTTTCTTTGTGCAGGTATGGCGAGCGGCGAGGCTTCCAAGGAAAGCCATAATTGGAAGAAGGAGATCTCCAAAAAAGTGCAGGAAATGAAGATCGCCGCAGCATCATAAACGCTAAGGCGGGAATCGGGAGAAGTGCTGGGAGACTCATCCCGACCTTCGGTACAACCAGTCCCGGAAGTAGAGGCAGCTCCTGCTCCCCCTCGACTAGGTGCGGGATCGATTTATTTCCTAATCAAGTTACTTGTAATAGAAGAATGTCGGTTGGGGTTAATTAATTTTGTTGATCATCCAAAATATGGTGTCGACAGGTGGTGCTATATATCAGTAGACTAGATTTAGGTATTTGAGTTTAATAGTACTTGAATTACTGCCCGTGTAGTCTATATACTGACCAGACTGGATAAACAGATATACTAGCACTGGGTACCTAGTACCTCGGGCTGCCACACCATCAGTCACAAAGTGTCTCTTGGTGTGCAAATAGCGTGGCTAAAAAGCCATATAGTCAATCTGGTGATAAGCCAAAAATAAATACACAATATGTATAGCCGTAGGCTATTAAAGTCACAGTGCAGCATAATAAGCCGTAAAAACATAGTATGGCATGAAGCCATTTATAGAACAGCTGTCAGAATCCTATTGGCATGCCAACCTATCCATACTAGTCAACTAGGCAAACTAGGGCACATTATAAATTAATTGTTTAATTCTTCAATTTTTGGAGTTTACTAACTATTACATAATTCACAAGTCAATGCATATATTAACCTTTTTAGGTAATATGGATAAGTTGTTTCTAGCATCAATATGTCACAATTTGTAATTCAATATGCTACCCATATAGTGCAGTTTACCATTTTGATAAGATGGCATTCATTGCCAAATTGCTTCAAGCATCATTGTATGTAAATGCCAAATTCTCAATTTTTGGTATGCTAGATTGGTCTAGCTTAAAGTCCTATTTCTCTTGGTTTTTAGATTCTGGTCAAAGAAGCAAAATTGTAGCTCTATGTCTTGTTGTATGCGGGGCAAAATTTCAGGTCATTCTGAGTTATATAGACCAAGATATGGTCAATTTACTAAAGCTGGACAGATTGCACCTTTAGTACAAAATTTGATCAATTTTAGGTCACTTTTGGTTCGACAGTATTTGTACCCGAACTTGTGCAAGCTATTTGACTTGGTTCTGGCCATTTCTGTGAAGGAACGGAAGCGTGAAAAACACAAGTTTATGCCATTGAATTCAAAATTTTCACTTAGGGTCACATGCATCATACAAGATTTACTTTTATCTATTTAATTTCAATGATAAACAACATATTAAAACTCTTTTAATATGTTTTTGGAACTATATTTTCCATTTAAGATTTTAAAATTAATCAGATTAATTTTAAAACCCTAGATTAAATCAAGAACAAACACACTAACCTCTTGATGCACTGCAGTGTATTTGCACCTTTGAGATGCGTCTTCAGGACAGCAGATGTTGTCCCTCTAGCTTGTCCACACCAAGAACACTTATGGCAGCCCTTGAACAGCTTCTAAAGCTTTTTCTATTAATTAGAAAATCAAGTTCTGCCTTTTAAGAGATTAAAGATGTAAACAGGACATTAGAAACAATTTCTAGTGTTCTTAATTCAAGAGATTGATGGCTAATCTCTTTGAATTGATGAGAGATGAAGAAGAAGAGAAGAAAACCCTCAAAGTGGCGTGACAAAGGAGTATGGCTGCTGGTTGTGTTTTATTTTCTCATAACAACACTTAAATAGCTAGGTTAACACATTAAACCCTTGCCACATGTCACCCTTTAATTAGCTCTAGGTTTAAGTGACCCAATCACATTGTGCCAAGTGTCAAACCTATATTTAATCTTGATTTTAATCATCTTACATGATTAAATGACATTTGTAAAGCTTATGTGTAATGCCATGTGTCACCATCTCATGGTGCCACATGTCACCCTATGAAATGACCAAAATGCCCTTGTGTCTTAATTTTGAGTTCTTAACCCAAAATAATTATTTCTCTTCTTCTAATCAATTTATATCAAATATAAATTAATTAATTAATCTCTATTAATTAATTTCTCATTAATTAAATTCATATTTAAACACTTTAAATATAAATTTAACTTATACTATACATCCAATAATCTAGATTTGGTTTCAAGTCATGCTAGGGACTTTGCAATCTAATTGCAAACCAAACCTATTTAATTAATCAATTAAACTCTTTAATTAATTAATTAAATCATATTTAATTAGGTGATAACTTGTGTATGTGTGTGACTTACTAGGCTCATCACTAATTGGCAATGAGATATGATATCAACTCTTAATATCATCAAAACTAGTTCTTACCATAAATAATTTCTCTAAATCATTTTATGCACCTCATAGACCATGGTTAATACCTAGCATAGCATGCCATGGCCACCCAATTAGTAATAAGGTTTACCTTAAATGAACCTATAATCATATGTTACCATGCACTGGAATCTCTCTTTTACAAAATACCAACTCAAGCTGGAGTCATGGATTATGTCAAACTCCATTTGCTATGAATATTATATTCTCTTTTAATTCTAGTTCTTGATTAAAAAGATTTTCTCATCAGAAACTCTTTTCTGAATAAATCTATCTGTCCTGGCCAGGAACTTGAAACATCAAGAACAATTAAATGAACATAGGATTTTTTCTCTATTTACTTAGAGGAACAGATTCCATCTTGATCAACACCTACCTCCATATATAACTAGTAGGAGCCAACACATGCCCATATACCCATACACAGTACATGTATGAAAATAGTATCAAACTCAAACTACCTATATACAAGATAACTGTGCTATCTCAGGTCTAAAGATTATATGCACTGATATGATTTATGACAAAACATTGACAAGAGTAAACTCCATGTGCTTATCATAAGTGTCACTGGTTCGGCCTACTTATCATTTATAAGTGCCTATCATGTTTGCTATGTGGCATTAGAGTCACCATTCCATCTTATGCATATCTCATATAAATAACTTGGTAACAAACATGAATACAATCTTTCTGGATAAGTCATGTCCTTATTATGAAATATCCTCGATTGTGAACCTATTTATGATACTTTGTACTAGAAATACTGTCACTCATATTCTTAACAACTTAAGAATAGAATTTCTAACAAAATATCAATGGACCTTTTCTATTACACATAAATATATTATGTAAATGGAAAGGTGGAAATGCCTTTGATTAATAAAAATATGTACAAAATACATACTAAATGATATGCTCTAAGGCATACTACTAACAATCTCCCACTAGCACTAGAGCCATTCATTACAATATCTTAGAACCATTTTCTTGATATGATGGTCTAGCTGAGTCTGTGACATAGGCTTAGTGAATGGATTAGCTGGATTTTCAGCTAATGCTATTTTTTGCATGGCTACATCGCCTTGCCCAACTATTTTTCTGATAATGTGGTAGCGCCTTTCTATGTGTTTGGATTTTTGGTGAGACCTTGGTGCCTTAGCCTGTATGACTGCTCCATTATTGTCACAGTGTAGTGGAACTGTTGACTAAATGGAAGGAACTACTATAAGTTCTGTCACGAACTTCTTTATCCAAATAGCTTCCTTTGCAGCATCTAATGCAGCAATATACTCAGCCTCGGTAGTGGAATCTGTAGTCGTGCTCTGTTTGGAACTCTTCCAACTGACTGCACCTCGATCATAAATGAACACATAATCAGAGGTAGACTTTCTATCATCGATATCTGATTAGAAATCAGAATCAGTATAACCATCCAATTGCAAGTCTCCACCTCCATAGATCAAGAATAAATCCTTAGTTCTTCTTAAGTACTTAAGGATATTCTTGTGACTATCGATGTTCTAAACACGATTGGATTGATACCTGCTAGTCAAACTAACAGCATATGCGATATCCGACCTAATACACAACATTGCATACATTAAACTTCCAATAGCCGAAGCATATGGAATCCTGGCCATCTTATCTCTTTCTTCAGTTGTCTTTGGAGACATCTCTTTAGAAAGATGGATACCATGTCTCACTGATAACAATTCTCTCTTGGAATCAAGCATGTTAAACCTTTTTAACACCTTTTCCAAGTATAGACTTTGGGATAAACCAATTATTCTTTTCGCTCTATCTCTATAGATGCGAATCTCAAGAATATAGGTTGCCTCCCCTAAGTCTTTCATGGAGAATGTATTTGACAACCATACCTTTACTGTTGTCAACATACCTATGTCATTACCCATCAACAGTATGTCGTCCACATATAAGACAAAAGAAAGTGATAGCACTGTCACTAACCTTCTTCTATACACATGGCTCATCCTCAATTTTGATAAAGCCAAAGGATTTAATGGCTTCATCAAAACGGATGTTCCAACTCCTTAAAGCTTGCTTTAACCCATAAATGGATCGCTTTAGCTTGCATACGTTGGAACCATCTTGGGATTCAAAACCCCTAGGTTGTTCCATGAAAATGTTTTCTGCAATGTATCCATTGAGAAAAGCTATTTTGACGTCCATCTACCAAATCTCATAATCATAGTATGCAGCTATTGATAATAGAATCCTAATTGATTTAAGCATGGCAACAGGTGAAAAAGTCTCCTCATAGTCGATTCCTTGCCTTTGGTGAAACCCTTTCGCTACTAGCCTTGCCTTACAGGTCTCTACCTTTCCATCAGAACCAATTTTCTTCTTGAAAACCCATTTGTTCTCTATAGGTACAATACCTTCAGGTGGGTCAACAAGATCCCAAACTTGATTCTTATACATGGAATCAATTTCAGATTTCATAGCATCAATCCATTTTGAAGAATCTTTATCTGATATAGCTTCTTCATAGGTAAGTGGATCATCTCCATGATCTACTTCTTCATGAGTAGACAACTCTTTTTCTTCTTCTTGAAGGAAATCATATCTCACTGGTGGGTGAGATACCCTGATTGTTCTGCGAGGAATAGCTGTAGATGTTTCATCAACGGGTATAGGTTGACTAGATGGATCTATATCTATCTGATCTGTTGATTGGTCAGAATTCTATAATTCTAACTCTATTTGTCTTCCTTTGCCTCCTTCTTGGACAAACTATTGTTCAAGAAATGTGGCATCTCTACTCACCACAACCTTTTGTGATGTAGGCAAATAAAAATAATATCCAAAACTATCTTTTTGATATCCAACAAATCGACCATTTTCTGATTTGGTTTCCAATTTATCAATGTTTAGCTTTTTGAGATAAGCTGGACAACCCCAAATCTTAACATGCTTAAGACTTGGTTTTCTTCCATGCCATATCTCATAAGGTGTGGAAGAAACTAATTTTGATGGAATCCTGTTCAGAATATACAAAGCTGATTCTAATGCAAATCCCCAAAAGGAGATTAGCATATCAGTATAGCTCATCATACTACATACCATATCCAATAGGGTACGATTTTTCCTTTCAAATACACCATTCAACTGTGGTGTTCCTGGAGGAGTCAGTTGGAAACAATGCCATGCTCTCTCAAGTATTCATCAAATTCAGTACTCAAATATTCTCCTCCACGATCTGATTGAAGAGCTTTAATACTCTTTCCTGTTTTATTTTCTACTTCAGATTTAAATTCTTTGAACTTTTCAAAGGATTCATGTTTGTATTTCATCAAATACAAAAACCCAAACCTTGATTTATCATCAGTAAAGGTAATAAAGTAATGAAAATCGCCTTTAACCATTTCCTTAAATGGATCACATACATCACTATGTATTAGCTCCAAAATATTTTCATCCCTTAGCCCTTGTCCAACAAAGGGTGATCTAGTCATTTTGCCCTGAAGGCAAGATTCACAAGTTGGAGTAGGCTCAGAGCCCAATGAGGATAAAATCCCCATTTTCTCCAATTTTACAATCCTATCTTCTGCAACATTACTTAATCTTAAGTGCCAAATATATTTTGAATCTTGAGTTGATTTTCATCATGGCATTGCATTCTTTTAGATTGCTATACTCTGAACAGTGGAAACACTTTCCTGCTAGCAGTGAAAACACTTTCCTACTGATAGTGGAAATACTTTCCTTTACCTTTGTCAACTTTAATCTTTGTTTTTCTGTTTGGCTATCTTCTTGGAAGGACCAGGAATCAGAGGTTTCTTTTTCTTATTGCCCTTTTTCTTATTGAACTTTCCAGTAGAAGAAGATGCAATCAATCTACCTCTTTTCCTTTATTGCCCGGCATATTCTTTTGGGCAATAACCAGCATGTTGAGTAAACCAGCTAAGGTGCATTCCTGTTTAGTCATATGGAAATTTGTCAAAAAATTCTCAGAAGACTCGTGAAGGGACTGAAGGATCAAATCCATTTGTAATTGGAAATCCATGTTGAAGTCAAGATGTTCCAAATGCTTAATCAGCCGAATCATCTTGTAGACATGATCCCCAACATTCTGTCCCTCAGACATCTTCATGCAGAAAAGCTGCCTAGATATCTCATACCTAGCATTCCTACTGTGCTCACCATACAACTCTTGTAGGTGAAGGAGGATCTCACTCGCACTCTGTATGTTCTCATGCTGCTTCTATAACTCATTACTCATGGAAGCAAGCATGTAACACTTAGCTCTCATATCATGCTCCTTCCACTTGTCCAAAGTTTCATATTCCTCTTGAGTGGCCTCTGGAGGTAAGGGACCAGGAAAATTTGAATCTAGAACATATCCTATATGTTCAATGTTCAGGACAAGTTTCAAATTTCTTAGCCAATAAGAGAGATTAGGTCCTATCAACCTATTGCGATCAAGTATGCTTGCAAGGATATTGGACGGTGGTGGTTATTCTGTGCTCATTATTATCAGAAAATTAATTGCAGAAAATAACCAGATTAATTAGTAAATGTATCAAGTAATTAACCAAAATGATTATGG
The DNA here is from genome assembly GCF_030052815.1 of Hevea brasiliensis. Lineage (NCBI taxonomy): Eukaryota > Viridiplantae > Streptophyta > Magnoliopsida > Malpighiales > Euphorbiaceae > Hevea > Hevea brasiliensis. The sequence goes on from NC_079500.1 coordinate 67,988,003, forward strand.
TCTTTTAATCAAATCGGTCCTCCCACTAACTTAGCGAATCCTACACTTCCAAAGTAAAAAACAGAAATCCTAGTTGGATGGATTTCTAGTGGGTGATTGAATTCTTATAATTCTATTGATCATCCTCAAGTACATCCATTATTGGAATTACAATAAACTATCAGTGAGCAACTCCTTGGCCATCACATCTCATGTGAGGTTCTATCCTTTACCTAGCCCCTAATGCTCAAAATCTCAGATACATCAATTATTGACTTATCTTGCATTAGTTAAGTTGATCCCATTGAGCCAGTAATTATGCAAATAATTTTAATGTCCTCAGGTACATCCAATATTGGCCACCAAACCATTTACATATTTACAACATCTCATGCTTAACAATTATTTTTAAGAAAATCTCTTAAATTAATTGCATCTTATATAACTATTTAAAATTTCTTAAAATAATTGCCCCAATGGAAGGCCCATGTTATAATTACTTTAATTATAGCATTTCCAACTTAATCATTTGTTTGGATGATTTTATAGTCATCCTAATTACTATTAGGGTCTCACTTTGCACATTATCCATTTAGCATGCATATATCATATAATTGCATACATTCCCATACATCTCATGCATTCATGGATAAGTAGTAAATATGGTATGATCATGGACTTTCTAAGGATTCAATTTTGAGCCACCAAGAATTGATCAAGGCATTCCTAGGTGCATTTCATTTATTCATTTTACAAGAGTTGCTGAAGGAGTAGATAATTAACACTTGATCTTGAATTCCTCCTACTGGTCCCATCAATGCTGTTGACCTCCCTGAACTTCTTGCAATCCAATATTACATAGTAATCCATGGCATACCAAGGCGAATTTACAAGAACTTAAATAAATGAAATTACAACAAAAAATTATTACAAACTTAATAATACATGCACAAAATAAATTAAAATAAATTAATTAATTTATAATCCCAAAGAAACATAAAATAAATAAATCCAATCACATTGGTCTTTTATAGTCCATGATCATCCATCATGCATATCACTATCTAACAATTAAATAAAACATAAATACTTAAATTAAATTAAATATCTCATATTCAACTTAAAAATCCAGATTTGAATATGATTCAAATAAATTTAAAAATTCAGATTTGAATCTCATTCAAATAATTTTAAAAATTCATATTTGAATCACATTCAAACAACCTTAAAAATTCAGATTTTAATCACATTCAAACAATTTTTAAAAAACCATATTTGAATCACATTCAAACAATTTTTAAAAATTCAGATCTGAATATTATTCAAACAACTTTAAAAAATTAGTTTAAATATGATTCAAACAACTTTAAAAATTCAGATTTGAATCACATTCAAACAACTTTTAAAATTCAAATTTGAATCACATTCAAACAATTTTTTAAAATTCTGATTTGAATCAAAATTTAATTGTGTGATTAAAATTATAATTAAACAATTTAATTAGACATAGGATGAGCTTTTAGATCATATAACAATTGCAAGTTAAAAAGCCAAACCTTTGCACCACCCATGAAGCCAAACCATGCGCACCATTGATGGTGTTCTTCAAGCATGCCGCCACATATCCATTGCAACCAGCAATGGATAAATCATCTCATGATCCAACACATAATTAAATCATATAATCAACAATCTAAATGGCAAATATAGTGGCTCTGATACCAATTGAAGGAATAGAAGTGTGAAAAACACAAGTTTATGCCATTGAATTCAAAATTTTTACCTAGGGTCACAATCATCATGCAAAATTTATTTTTATCTATATGATTTCAATGATAAACAACATATTAGAACTCTTTTAATATGTTTTTAGATTTGTATTTGCCATTTAAGATTTTAAAATTATTCAGATTAATTTTAGAACCCTAGATTAAATCAAGAACAAACACACTAACTTCTTGATGCACTGGTATTTATGCCTTTGAGATGCGTCTTCAGGACACTAGATGTTGTCCCTCTAGCTTGTCCACACCAATAACACCTATGGCAGCCCTTGAACAGCTTCTAAAGCTTTTTCTATTATTTAGAAAATCAAGTTCTGCCTTTTAAGAGATTAAAGATGTAAACAAGACACTAGAAACGATTTCTAGTATTTTTAATTCAAGAGATTGATGGCTAATCGCTTTGAATTGATGAGAGATGAAAAAGAAGAGATGGAGAGCCTCAAAATGGCGTGACAAAGGAGGAGTGGCTGCTGGTTGTCATATTTTTAATTCATAACAACACTTATATAGCTAGGTCAACACATTAAACCCTTGCCACATGTCACCCTCTGATTGATTCAAGGTTTAATTGACCCAATCACATTGTGCCAAGTGTCAAACCTATATTTAATCTTAATTTTAATCATCTTATGTTATTAAAAGACATTTGGCAAGCTTATGTGTAATGCCATGTGTCACCATCTTATGGTGCCACATGTCACCCTGTGAAATGACCAAAATGCCCCTGTGTCTTAATTTTGAGTTCTTAACCCAAAATAATTATTTCTCTTCTTCTAATCAATTTATATCAAATATAAATTAATTAATTTCTCACTAATTAAATTCATATTTAAACACTTTAAATATAAATTTAACTTATAATATACATCCAATAATCTAGATTTGGTTTCAAGTCATGCTAGGGACTTTGCAATCTAATTGCAAACCAAACCTATTTAATTAATCAATTAAACTCTTTAATTAATTAATTAAATCATATTTAATTAGGTGATAACTTGTGTATGTGTGTGACTTACTAGGCTCATCACTAATTGGCAATGAGATATGATATCAACTCTTAATATCATCAGAACTCTTTCTTACCATAAATGATTTCTCTAAATCATTTTATGCACCTCATAGACCATGGTTAACACCTAGCATAGCATGCGATGGCCACCCAATTAGTGATAAGGTTTACCTTTAATGAACCTATAATCATATGTTACCATACACTGGAATCTCTCTGTTATAAAATCCCAACTCAAGCTGGAGTCATGGTTTAAGTCAAACTCTATTTGCTATGAATATTATGTTCTCTTTTAATTCCAGTTCTTCATTAAAAAGATTTTCTCATCAGAAACTCTTTTCTGAATAAATCTATCTGTCCTGGCCAGGAACTTGAAACATCAAGAATAATTAAAATAACATAGGATTTTATCTCTATTTACTTAGAGGAATAGATTCCATCTTGATCAACACCTACCTCCATATATAACTAGTAAGAGCCAACACATGCCCATATACCCATACACAGTACAAGAATGAAAGTAGTATCAAACTCAAACTACCTATATACAAGATAACTGTGCTATCTCAAGTCTAAAGATTATATGCACTGATATGATTTATGACAAAACATTGACACGAGTAAACTTCATGTGCTTGTCATAAGTGTCACTGGTTCGTTCTACTTATCATTTATAAGTGCCTATCATGTTTGCTATATGGCATGAGACTCACCATTCCATCTTATTTATATCTCATATAAATAACGTAGTAACAAACATGAATACAATCTTTCTGGATAAGTCATGTCCTTATTATGAAGTATCCTCGATTGTGAACCTATTTATGATACTTTGTACTAGAAAATACTGTCACTCATATTCTTAACAACTTAAGAATAGAATGCCTTTTATTAATAAAAATATGGACAAGATACATACTAAATGATATACTCTAGGGCATACTACTAACATTACGGGCTTTGGTGTCTTCATACGAATTATAGATCTATGTCTAAACTAACCATGGTAAAAATTTTAGGTCAATTGGACCTGTTTTGAGTGAGTTATGGTCATCCCAAGGACTACTATTCATATGGTCAAAAATCTGGGTTGCAAGGTTGCCATTCCGGGTTTGGTAATTTTTAAGGTTAGTTTCTAGGCAGAATTTTGGCAACATTTCTACATAAAAGTTAGCCTATTTGGTGTCTAGTTTCACTCCCCAATGGCATCATACCAATTAGGTTCACAATATTGCACTTATGACCTAATTTAAGTGCTTCCAATATACACAACCTGCATTTGAACATCACACTTCCAATTTTAACAATCCTCCTCCTCCCAATACTTAAATATTCAATCAATGGCACTTATATATATATATATATATTGTACACAATTCCAACAAGCATTCTAGGTAGAATACTCAAGTACACAAAGCACACAATACACCATTAAACTTCAACATTTACATCTACCCAAATTCAATGTGCATCAACACTTATGTTACACATACACTTCCATTTTAACTATACATGCTGCCCACAATTTAACACCATTACATTTCATTAATAAACTACATATTCACACACACAAATTCATGATATTATAGGCTGCCAAAAATTGCAGTTTACCAAAGCATTAAAATCCATTTCAAACTCTTAATTCAAGCATTAACATACACATACTTGGATATAAACTTACTACAACTTTCATTTGAATTAATCAACCTTCATTTCCAGTCATTAGAAGTAAAAATAACTCAAGCTCAACAAAGGTTCATGGCTGCTGAAAAATGGACAAGTCCATATCTCACTATTTCTTTCATTTCTCTTCACCAAACTACTCATCTCAACCTAAACACAACTTTTACTAAAGCTAGGGAGAAGATTTGGACACTTACCACTTTTGAAGCTTATCAAAACTTCACCAAATCTTGTTATTGTTGTTGCCAATATCTTCCCCATGGTAAGTAGGCAAGCTTTAATGAAGGAACCAAGTGGAAATGGTGGCTTGATCATGCACCCATGGAGGTTAAATGTGGGGCGGCCATGGTGGTTTCCATGGTGAACTTCATTTCTCTCGGCTTGTTATTTCTCAAGGTGGAAGATGATGGTTCTGCTATCCCAAAGGCATATTTAGGTGTCCCAAATTAGGAGTTAGTGGAGCACTAACTTGGATTTTAATGTTAATTATTCAAAGTTTCATAAATTAGATTTTATCCCCCATTTCTTTCACTATTCTTATAATGTATCACAATTTAATTTTTTATGACATTCTCTAAATGTAATATCATTTATTTTTAATGGAAATTGAGGTCAAAAGGAAACTCTATTTGTCAAATGACCAAAATGCCCCACTTTGGGTTATATTTCTGATTTTTCGGTAACATCGATTTTTGTCTGTTTCTCGATTTTTCGTTTTTCTTTATACTAATTTATTAATTTTTTTTTAATATTTCTAGTGTCAATTACATTTGAATAAAACTTTATTTATGTCTCAAAATTAAATTTCGAGGGTTTCCCGTGGTCCTAGGGTCAGCAACGACCTTCCCGATGCAGTCACCCATCGCTGCAGCGCCAGCTCGTTTAACTTAGCTTTATTTTCTCTCATTCACTTTTCTTTGATTTTTCTTGTATTTTCTTTTTATTTATTTCATCATTATATGTCTATTCACTGTCACCAAAGTGTAGTTCCAGACATCCTGACTTGCTTGGACAATTATTTGGCCACTGGAGCAATAGAACGTATAGAATACATACAGTGGGGATGTTACACATAAGGTGATGGTAGATTATCAACCGAAAAAGATCGTATTAAAGATAATGGATGGAAGTAAGAAAGAGACTATATGAGATGAAAGAGGATAAGGGTAGAACTTATTGAGGATAAGTATAGGAAAAATCTGATCTATTGGGATATACCGTGATAACTATACAATGTTCTCGATGTTTGTGCTATAAGCTACAGATTCCAGTACCGACTTGGGACTATTATGTAGAACTATGTATTTTTGATAGTAAATCGAGATGAGGAAAAGATTGTAGAGCTAGGTCTAGTAAGACAGATTAAAAAGAGAAAGTGAAGTATTATAACATGAAAAAGCGAAAAGACAAGGAGATAGCGGTTCCTCGATTATTTACACTAGATAAATTTCGAGGATGAAATTTTATTCGGAGGAGAAGATTTGTAACACTCTCACTGTAGGTAGTCCATACGTTCTATTAATCCGACGACTAATGTCTTTCTGGATAGTCAGGATGTCTGGAACTACACTTAAATGCTAGTGAGGAGACAAAAAATGAAGGAATAAATGATAAGAAAATACAAGAAAAATTGAGGAAAAATAAAAGAGATGAAATGTGACTAGGTTAAAAGAGCTACAGTTCTAGCGATGGATTACCATACCGGGAAGTCACTGCGTAGATAGTTGACGACCCTAGACCTGTGAGGAACCCTAGGAAATAATTTCGAGACTTAATTAAAGGTCTACTGAGATACAAATGACATTAAAAATGTCAAAGAAAATTTAGTTAATCGGTACAGATGAAAATGAAATTAAAGGAACCGTTAGATTAGGAATTTAATCGGTATTACCGAAAAAGTGAGACTATAACCCGAAGAGGGGCATTTTGGTCATTTGGCATCTAGAATTAACTTTTGACTTAAATGTCCATTAAAAATGAGTGGTATTAAATTTTTAAAATTTCATGAAAATAAGAAATTATATGTGTAATGTAATTAAAGAGAAATGAGGGGGTATAATTAGAATTATGAAGGTTTAATTATTATAATTAATATTTAAATACTTAGTGGGGTATGCAAATAGCATTAGAATACAAATCCTCCACTCACTTCATCATCTTCTTCAATCTCTCTTAAATGGCTGAATTCCTTCATTTCTTCTTCCATGGAGTTTTCTTCATGCAAGCCTCAAATCTCTCCCGTTCTCCACATGAAATCAAAAGTCCACTTCTTTAAAGTTAGTCCTTACACCTTGGAAAGTATATAGGCAGCAAAAGGAAGGAGAAATTTTGAAGTTTTACAAGCTTGGGAAATTCTTGAAACAAGGTTAGTGCATAATTTCTCTTTCTTCCTTAGTTAAACATTGAAATGAGGTTATATCATGATAAATTTGAATGAAAGGGATGAGTAATTGTGAACCCCCACTTTGGCAGCCTTAGTTTCCCTTGAGAGTTTGATGAATTCCTACTTATAATGGTTATTAGTGATGTTGATTAAGGTGATTATAAGTATTAGAATTTAATTGCATGTATATGTTTGAGGTTAACAATTTGAATTAGGGTTTGAATAATTATTGAAGAATTAATGTAATTGTTCAATTCAGTAGCCTTGAGGAACTTAAGAGATTGATAATTTCATGAATTTAAATGGTGATTAATGGTGTTGACATGATTCAAAAAGGAAAATAAAGAGAAGACATAGAAGAACAACTTCCATGAAGGAAGTGCGGCCAAACAGTGGCCACAAATTCCTCAATTTGATATGCAAAATGAAGATAATAAAACTGAACCTAATTGGTAGGGACTTATCCCTAATAAGTCACTACATGCTAAATTACATGAAATAGGTATGTGGGACTTACTTTTCCACTATACATTGACATGAAAATTCTGTTTAATAGTTAATAATGCTTACTTGCCCAGAGTAAACCTAGGCTTAAATATATATAGTTGGATCGATTTGTATACCAATTAGGGACTACAGATAGAAGTACTGCCTACATGAGTAATCATTGATTGACAATATATGTCTGATATGGTTGTTCTCCAGGCTATATGCCTACCCATTGGCCATTATGCCTAATTGTGTTTTTGGCTTTAACAGCCTGCTCGGTGGCCTTGTGCTTAACATGACAGATGTATACAAGGTAGACATATGGCTGCCTAACTAGTATGTGTTTGCTGGTTTTACAACCACCGCAAGTGCATGGATCGCTAACAAGTAATAAAATGATGAGTAAAGTATCATTCCCATGAGGAATTTAATTACGTTTTTCACAAACAACATGATAGAATCCCTTTTTGCCTATCAAGATACGTTCATTCCTCTATTCCGTGGAGTCCAATTATTAGCTTACTAGAAATTGGTTATAGTTCTAAGTTTCATAATTGAAAGTTCAAAATTTTCAAAAATTTTCAATATTTTTCTGGTTTTTAGAATTTTGATACACAAGAATATTATAGCTAAATTTAAAAATGTAATAATATGCATTTAACGATATGCACTGCACTTGTACCCCCCCCAAACTCAAACCGGACATTGTTCTCAATGTTAACATAATATGCAAAATTAGAGAAAACATACACAAATTATAAGAAAGCACATTATTTGTTAAGTCTTGAAAAGTTTAGACATAAAGCAAATAAAAGAGACCTATGATTGCAATCTAGGACTAAGGTATTCAAGATTTTATTTTAAAGAACCTATCCTATAGTCCTAGGTCTAAAAGGTCTATGATGGTGATGATGGCGATGCTGGTGATGCTGGCTCCTCTTCATCGACCCTCTCCATTAACATGTCCAACTTGTTGTGGGCTTCCTAGAGGCTGTCCTCGATTGCTCGCATCCTATTGTTGATTATGGTCTCCATGCGCTATAGGTATGCGAATACCGGGTCTGTGGGTGGTGGTGTGTATGGAGGCACTCAAGCGGGGGGCTCCTGAAACATGGGCTCTTGAGTTTTAGCTTGTGGCTGTGAAGTCTCGCCAGGTCCTTATTGTGCTTTATCTCTCCAAGGGATGGCATTCCCTTCGACATCCAGCAGGTATTGCCCACTTATATATCCCCATGGATATGCAGATGGTTTGATCTATTCTTGATGTTTCAGTGATAGAACACAGCCTGGGATGTCTTGGAATGAATCCGAAGCGGAGCGCGATGGTTGTGACAAGGCCACCAAGCCCGATGTGCCCGATAGGCTGATGACAGAGGCGGCAAAGGTGGTTGCACAAAAAGAAGATGGTACTGAAGCGCTGCCCGGTGACCATACACCACAAGAAGAATAGCTCGTTTGCATTTACCATGCCAAGGCTATCACCACGGCCCTGTAACACCCCTATGTTTGGTAGTGCATTCTGCTGTTCCGGTGACCAATGTTGATCCAGACAGCTAGGATGCCTAGAACTACACTTAAATATGGGTGAGGAGACATAAAATAATGAAATACAAGAAAAGAAAATACAAGAAAAATAAAGGAAAAATAATAGCAATGAAATGTAACCAAGTTAAACGAGCCGAGAACCATAGCGATGGGTGATCGTACCCGGAAGTTACGGCGTGGACCGTTGACTAGCCCTAGACTGCGGGGAACCCTAAAAAATATTTTTAAGACATAAATAAACGTCTATTGAAGTATAAATATCATTAGAAATATCAAAGAAAAATTAATTAATTAGTACAAAGAAAAATGAAAAATCGAGAAAACGACAAAAACCGGTGTTACCGAAAAATCGGGAATATAACCCAAAGTGGGGCATTTTGGTCATTTAACATCTAGAGTTAACTTTTCACCTAAATGTCCATGAAACTAAAGTAGTGTTAAAGTTTAGAAATTACATGAAAAATTAAAGTTAGAATGAAATATAATGAAGGAGAATTATGGGGTATAATGTGAATAATTAAAAGTTTAACATTACCTTATTATTTAATTGAGTTAGTGGACCATTATGCACCATATAAAAGCATAAGTGGACAGACTTCTTCCATAATATTCTGCATTCATCTTCTTCACCATTTAAATTTCATTTGGCCGAACCAAGCTTGGGAGAATTCTGCCATGGCCGCCCACCTTTGAGACATTAAAACTCCATGATCAAGCCCTAGTTTCTTCAAGAGTTCTTCATTAAAGTTAGTCTACACATCATGGGTAACACATAGGCAGCAAGAAAGATAACTTTTGGTGAGGTTTTGAAGAAGTTCAAAAGTGGTAAGTGAGTATTTTCCATTCGTGCTTTATTAAACTTTGAGTGGATGTTGTGGGTAGTTGATTTATGGAAGAATTTTTGATGTTTGATGAATTGATGGAGATGTACATTTTGGCAGCCATGAAACCTCACTATGAATAGCTTGTTCTTGTATGTAAATAATGGTTTGGATGATGATTTAAATGTTTAATTGTATTGAAGTTGAATTCCATGTGTAAGGTTTGATTTATAAGCTTGAAAAATGAAAATAGAAATTGATGGGTATGTGTAAACTTATGGCAGCCTCATGAAAAAGATTGAAGTGTTTGAGTTCATGAAATATTGTTGAATTATGTTGCTTATGATGGCAGCATATGTATATGAATAATGGTTTGGAATTGGGTAGGTAAATGAGGTATGTCATGTGGTTAAATTGTTGTAATTGGACTTAGAAAATTCTGGGTTATAATATGTATATTGAGAGTAGTTATAAGCTGCCAAAATGACCAAAAATGTGAAGTAAAATGTGTTAATGGTATGGTACAACCAGAATTGGCATGGAAGAGTTAACTTGGTAAGTGTTGAATGGGTAATTAGTAAAGGATGAACAATGTGCAATAGGGAAGTGTATGTTTTGGGTTAAAACCTTAAGTGTGTTACTCCAATTGGTATGAGACCAATTGGAGGTGAAACTAGGCACAAAATGTGCCAACTTTCATGAAGGAAGCTTACTAAAATTCTGCCTAGAAAATGACTTGAAAAATAACCAAATCTGGATTAGTGCTTTAAAAGCCTGAAAATTAACCATGTTGGCAGTAGTTAGTATTTTGGCAATAACTGACTCAAAACAGGTCCAATTGACCTGAATATTTAACATGAATAGTGAGATATATATCTACAATTCTTATGAAGACACCAAAGCCCAGAAATGGCCAGAACCAAGCCAAATAGCTTGCACAAGTTTAAGTACCAAAACTGGCCAAACCAAAAGTGACCTAAAAATGACCTAAGCCTACCATTTTAGTGCATTATGTCTAGTATTGGTAAATTGACCATATCCTGGTCTACACAACTCAGAATGACCTGAAATTTTGCCCTGCATGCAATAAGACATAGGCCTACAAGTTTATAGTTTGAACCAAAACCTGAAAACTGAGGGAACTAGGTCATCCGGCTAGTTCAAATTAGTATACCGTAGTTCGACAAATTGCAATAAAATGCAATATACTTGAAAGTGAATTTGGTAACATGTACCAATACTAAAAGGCTATTAAATGTGACATATTGGTAACATTAAACCTAATTCACCTAGAATGCATCGAGGGTCAACATCTTAAGTTGACTAAGGAAATAATAGAAGTCAATTAAATTAATTATTAAGCCTTATTCTTAGAGACAGTTTAAATGAGTACTGAAACACTTCAAATTGTGTGTTTCAGTTAGCAAAGACTCAGGGAAGGGGAAGGAAACACTGAGTCAGAGCCAAGAGGCATTTATCAGAGGTTTGTGCACAACTAGTTTTTAACTGATTTTTTTTTTAATATTTCATATGATTAAATGACACATTTTTCTTATGTATTATGTTTAATAAGCATTAGATTTAATTCAATGATTATTGAAATTGTTATAGGATGTATGAATTTACCTTTGTGAAATGGTATTTCCACAAGTATTAAGCATTGTTGTGAATTGAATAAATTATATTTTGGAAAATTGTGATAGAACATATTTTGAATTGTGATGGGCAATTTGCATGGAAAAATGCAAATTTATGATTTGAATTGTGATGAGCATAAAAATTATTGGATATTGGGATTGACTTTGAATCAAATTGTATTGTAATTTATGCTCACAAAAAGGATTGTGATATTGTTTAATATCTCACTATAGATGCTTGACTAGGTTATTGCCCGTCTCTCTCATTTGTTGAGAAGACAATGGAGTTAGTTGTGTTTTGATTACCATGGTACGTGCACAGGCTTAGATTCTCCTCTTATTAGAGGTTAGATCTAATTTTTTTTTTTTTATGTTATGGCCCTTTCAGAAGATTCATTATTGTGATGTGTACTGTGCACGATGATTCGACCTCCCTGACCATAAGGAGTTAGAATCACTTCGAAGATGGCCCTTTCGGATTAGTCTTGCACAGTTAGTGAGATAAAGAATGGTTTTTGAGATAAAGAATGGTTTTTGAGATAAAGAATGATTTTTTAGATGAAGAATGATTTTTTAGATAAAGAATGGTTCTTGAAATAAAGAATGATTTTTGAATAGTAAAGAATTGTGATTTCAATCATGATTTATGTATAATTGATTTTGTTGGAATTAATCTTTATTTCCAACAAATTGTTGGAATTACCTTAAATGTTATGATTTGATAAATTGAATTTCATGATCAAAGTCATTTTACACAAATGATTTATATTATTAGCAATGAATATTTTGAGTTTTTAGAATTTGATGAGTATTCAGATTTCCAAATTATTTGCTGTAAGTTTTGTCAATGTATATTGTACTATGTTTTAAATTATAGTTGTGCACCACTGAGTTCACCACTCAGCGATAGCTTTGTATGCTGTCGCAGGTGAAAAGAGCATAGAGCAATTGAGTAAGCTTCTTTGAAGAGACATTCAGATCAGCTCCAGGTTTACCCATGTACACAGGTTTTGATGTATGCATGTAATAATATGTATGCAAATTATATGAGCAGTTGTATAAAAACTCTTGTAAAATATTTTGCTATGTAATTAAATGTAAATTATTATAAATGTAAATTTGAGATTTCATTTACTTGAATAGTTTTGTAATATTAATTTTGAGCCTTGTAATTAATGAAATGTTTCTTTATGATGAGATTGGTTTGAAAATGAATTAATTTATTTATTGAGATTTGAATTGTGAGTTGAAAAGAAGTTATTGGAGTTGTATTTGAGTAAACATATTGGGAGTGTTTTCCTTTTCAGGTTTGAAGAACTGTTTTCTCAAAACACAGCCGGCACTTTGCTAAAATTTTGAAAAAAAATTTATAACACCTGTTTTTAATCGATGATTTAAATTTCACGAAAATTGTTTTAAAATCACTTATAGTATATCTAATGGGTTATCGGTAGGCGAAGTACGGTAATTCATTAGGTATACTACGGGATCATGTTACATCTTACGGGGGAGTAGGGTGTGACATGTTTAGTGGTTTTAGAGCAATGGTTTTAAAGTAAATTTTGAACTGTGAATTTGAAATATTTTGTCGGTAAATACAACTGCTCAAATGTTTGATATATATATAGTACATTTACATCATAAATATGAACTAATGGAGAGAAATCTCCTTGTGTTGGTTGTACAGGAATAGAAAATCCTGTGAAAAGATATGGAAGAGAAGAATGGGACAATAGAACAGTCTGTGATGGCAGAAGTACAAGTTGAGGCCCCAGCTCCCCAAAGTGTTGAAGGCCCAACAGTACTAGTTTTATCGGTACAAATTACTACACAAATGGCCCAACAAATGGCCACTTTCTTTCAACAAATGGTTGATACTCTGTCAGCTCCAGCTCAAGCACAAACCCAAACCCCATAAGGGCAGTGTGAAATAGAGAAGAGGAAGAAACCTATGGGTCGGAGCTCGAGCAGTAATTTGGAGAAGAGAAAAGAATTTGAGGAGCCCCGAGCTCAAGGATATGACAGAGGCGGATCATCAGGGCAGAGAACACCAAGATGTAGTCATCAAATTACCAGAAGTTCCTATTCTGCCCGTTTCTGCCATGTTTGTGGTAAGCTACATGGAGGTATTTGTCGTAAGGCCTTTGGAGCCTGCTAAAATTATGGAAAGCTTGGACACTTTGTTAGAGATTATACTAGAGCACCTCGATCTGCTCTCCAGAGTTCACAAAAATTCAGTTAGAATCGAGATAGAAATAGAGTTGGTACTCCTCACCACCATAACACAATGAATCAACCTGAATATAGTAGCGCACCAGTCAGAATGTCCACTATGCGCCAAGGGGAAAGAATAGAAACTCCGGATGTAGTTGCTTGTAAGTTCTTAATTTTTGAAAGAAACAGTTAGTTATTATTGTATCCCAGCACTACTTAGTTGTGTGCTAGTGTTAGAACTATATGTTCTATTGCTATTCCTTTACATGGGAATGAATTTTGATGTATTATTGACTAGTCCTTTAGGATAAAAACTATAATAACAAGTATGATTGACATTAATTTTGGAAGAATTGTTAGCTAAAAGTATTTTTTAACACATCATAAATTATAAAGCTAATTGGCGAGCCTACTTAATGTAAGGCAAGAGGACCTAAAAGTAAGTTATAGTAATAGAATTGCTCTAGATGAGGGCAAATATGTTACTGTTAGTAATTGTCAAGGAGTAATTGTCAAGGGATATTGTAATCAGAATCGGTTTAGGATATTAGTGGATTCGAGAAAGATAAGATGTTAGAAAACCTAGTCCATGAGGTTATAACGTAGTGACTATGTAATGTTCTCGATATTTGTATTATAAGCTGCAGATTACAGTACCGACATGAGATTATTGTGTAGAGCTACGTGCTTCCTCATGGTACAATAAAATAAGAATATTTGTAAGTAATCTATAAATTGATATAGTTACACTCGAATAGAGTGTTATTACTGGAAATAAATGTGAAAATTTTAGTAAGAAATTTAAAACTTCAGAACTAGCCTGTTGAAAGACTACACTTGTAAGGTAGCTGGAGTCAGTAACTCGGTTACAATAATGTGAACTACCTGTACCACAATAATTGCTATAAGTTTAGAGATATCAGTATGACTTATTATCCTTAGACGGATGAACAGTCGAAATAAGTAATTCAGGTAAATTTTAAAACTCATTGAGTTTCTGTAAATAATGAAATGAAATGATAATAATAACTTATAAAATGTAATAAGCCCTCGAGAATATACTGAGAACTTGTGTCCCTGAATCTGAGGGGAGATGGGACAGATACCTCCCACTAACAGAATTTGTATACAATAATAAGTGTCAAGCTAGCATACAAATGGAACCCTATAAAACATTGTAAGGGAATGGATAATTATGGATTTTGTGATGAGACTTCTGAGGACACAGAATAGTCATGATGCAGTATGGGTCATAGTTGATAGACTAACTAAGTCTACTCACTTTTTGCCAGTTCGGATGGACTGTAGTTGGAGAGATTGGCCAGATTGTACATAAGTTAGATTATAGAACTACACTTAGATATGGGTGAGGAGACATAAAATAATGAAATACAAGAAAAGAAAATACAAGAAAAATAAAGGAAAAATAATAGCAATGAAATGTAACCAAGTTAAACGAGCCGAGAACCATAGCGATGGGTGACCGCACCGGAAAGTTGTGGCGTAGACCGTTGACTAGCCCTAGACTGCGGGGAACCCTAAAAAATATTTTTAAGACATAAATAAACATCTATTGAAGTATAAATGTCATTAGAAATATCAAAGAAAAATTAATTAATTGGTACAAAGAAAAATGAGAAATCGAGAAAATGACAAAAATCGGTGTTAACAAAAAATCGGGAATATAACCCAAAGTGGGGCACTTTGGTCATTTAACACCTAGAGTTGACTTTTCATCTAAATGTCTATGAAAATAAAGTAGTGTTAAAGTTTAGAAATTACATGAAAAATTAAAGTTGGAATGAAATATAATGAAGGAGAATTATGGGGTATAATGTGAATAATTAAAAGTTTAACATTACCTTATTATTTAATTGAGTTAGTGGACCATTATGCACCATATAAAAGCATAAGTGGACAGACTTCTTCCACTAATCTTCTGCATTCATCTTCTTCACCATTTAAATTTCATTTGGCCGAACCAAGCTTGGGAGAATTCTCCCATGGCCGCCCACCTTTGAGACATTAAAACTCCATGATCAAACCCTAGTTTCTTCAAGAGTTCTTCATTAAAGTTAGTCTACACATAATGGGCAACACATAGGCAGTAAGAAAGATAAATTTTGGTGAGGTTTTGAAGAAGTTCAAAAGTGGTAAGTGAGTATTTTCCATTCTTGCTTCATTAAACTTTGAGTGGATGTTGTGGGTAGTTGATTTATGGAAGAATTTTTTTTATGTTTGATGAATTGATGGAGATGTACATTTTGGCAGCCATGAAATCTCACTATAAATAGCTTGTTCTTGTATGTAAATAGTGGTTTGGATGATGATTTAAATGTTTAATTGTATTAAAGTTGAATTCCATGTGTAAGGTTTGATTTGTAAGCTTGAAATGTGAAAATAGAAATTGATGGGTATGTGTAAACTTGTGGCAGCCTCATGAAAAAGATTGAAGTATTTGAGTTCATAAAATATTGTTAAATGATGTTGCTTATGATGGCAACATATGTATATGAATAATAGTTTGGAATTGGGTAGGTAAATGAGGTATGTCATGTGGTTAAATTGTTATAATTGGACTTGGAAAATTCTGGGTTATAATGTGTATGTTGAGAGTAGTTACAACCAGCCAAAATGACCAAAAATTTGAAGTAAAATGTGTTAATGGTATGGTACAACCAGAATTGGCATGGAAGAGTTGACTTGGTAAGTGTTGAATGGGTAATTAGTAAAGGATGAACAATGTGCAATAGGACAGTGTATGTTTTGGCTTAGAACCTTAAGTGTGTGACTCTAATTAGTATGAGACCAATTGGAGGTGAAACTAGGCACAAAATGTGCTAACTTTCATGAAGGAAGCTTACCAAAATTCTGCCTAGAAGGTGACTTGAAAAATGACCAAATCCGGATTAGTACTTTGAAAGCCTGAAAATTGACCATTTGGGCTATAGTTAGTATTTTGGCCATAACTCACACAAAACAGGTCCAATTGATCTAAAATTTTTACCATGAACAGTTGAGACATATATCTACAATTCTTATGAAGACACCAAAGCCCAGAAATGGCCAGAACCAAGTCAAATAGCTTGCACAATTTCAAGTAGCAAAACTGGCCGAACCAAAAGTGACCTAAAAATGACCTAAGCCTACCATTTTAGTGCATTCTGTCCAGCATTAGTAAATTGACCATATCTTGGCCTACGCAACTTAGAATGACCTGAAATTTTACCCCGCATGCAATAAGACATAGACCTATAAGTTTGTAGTTTGGACCGAAACCCGAAAACCGAGGGAGCAAGGTCTTCCGACTAGGTTGAATTAGTATACCGAAATCTGGCAAATTGCAACAAAATGCAATATACTTGAAAGTGAATTTGGTAACATGTACCAACACTAAAACGCTATTAAATGTGACATATTGGTAACATTAAACCTAATTCACCTAGAATGCATTGAGGGTCAACATCTTAAGTTGACTAAGGAAATAATAGAATTCAATAAATTAATTATTAAGCCTTATTCTTAGGGACAGTTTAAATGAGTACTGAAACACTTCAAATTGTGTGTTTCAGTTAGCAAAGACTCAGGGAAGGGGAAGGAAACACTGAGTCAGAGCCAAGAGGCATTTATCAAAGGTTTGTGCACAACTAGCTTTTAACTGATTTTGTTTTGAATATTTCATATGATTAAATGACATATTTTTCTTATGTATTATGTTTAACAAGCATTGGATTTAATTCAATGATTATTGAAATTGTTATAGTATGTATGAATTTAGCTTTGTGAAATGGTATTTCCACAAGTATTAAGCATTGTTGTGAATTAAATAAATTATGTTTTGGAAAATTGTGATAGAACATGTTTTGAATTGTGATGGGCAATTTGCATGGAAAAATGCAAATTTATGATTTGAATTGTGATGAGCATAAAAATTATTGTATATTGAGATTGACTTTGAATCGAATTGTATTGTGATTGATGCTCACAAAATGGATTGTGATATTGTTTTATATCTCACTATGGATGCTTGACTAGGTTATTACCCGTCTCTCTCATTTGTTGAGAAGACAATGGAGTTAGTTGCGTTTTGATTACCATCGTACGTGCACAGGCTTAGATTCTCCTCTTATTAGAGGTTAGATCTAAGTTTTTTTTTATGTTATGGCCCTTTCAGAAGATTCATTATTGTGATGTGTACTGTGCACGATGATTCGACCTCCCCGACCATAGGGAGTTAGAATCCGATTCGACCTCCTCGACCATAGGGAGTTAGAATCACCCCGAAGATGGCCCTTTCGGATTAGTCTTACATAGTTAGTGAGATAAAGAATGGTTTTTGAGAGAAAGAATGGTTGGTTTTTGAGATAAAGAGTGGTTTTTTGAGATAAAGAATGGTTCTTGAAATAAAGAATAATTTTTGAATAGTAAAAAATTGTGATTTCAATCATGATTTATTTATAATTGATTTTGTTGGAATTAATCTTTATTTCTAATAAATTGTTGGAATTACCTTAAATGTTATGATTTGATAAATTGAATTTCGTGATCAAAGTCATTTTATACAAATGATTTATATTATTGGTAATGAATATTTTGAGTTTTTGGAATTTGATGAGTTTTCAGATTTTCAAATTATTTGCTGTAAATTTTATCAATGTATATTGTACTAGTTTTTAAATTATAGTTGTGCACCACTAAGTTCACCACTCAGTGATAGCTTTGTATGCTGTCGCAGGTGAAAAGAGCATAGAGCAATTGAGTAAGCTTCTTTGAAGAGACATTCAGATCAGCTCCAGGTTTACCCATGTACATAGGTTTTGATGTATGCATGTAATAATATGTATGTAAATTATTTGAGCAGTTATATAAAAACTCTTGTAAAATATTTTGGTATATAATTAAATATAAATTATTGTAAATGTAAATTTGAGATTTCATTTACTTGAATAGTTTTGTAATATTAATTTTGAGCCTTGTAATCAATGAAATGTTTCTTTATGATGAGATTGGTTTGAAAATGAATTAATTTATTTATTGAGATTTGAATTGTGAGTTGAATAGAAGTTATTGGAGTTGTATTTGAGAAAACATATTGGGAGTGTTTTCCTTTTCAAGTTTGAATAACTGTTTTCTCAAAACACAACCGACACTTTGTCGAAATTTTGAAAAAAATTTTATAACACCAGATTTTAATCGATGATTTAAATTTCACGAAAATTGTTTTAAAATCCCTTGTAGTATATCTAATGGGTTATTGGTAGGCAAAGTACGGTAATTCATTAGGTATACTACGGGATCATATTACATCTTACGGGGGAGTAGGGTGTGATAGGCCCATTATGGTGTGTGATGCGAATCGATGCATATAGCGCAGGGTTGGACTAGTGATGCTCACAGATTTAGACTTACTGGAGTTATACGGTTCCGTGTTTAGGGCAATGAAACTCCAGAAGTTTATGTAGTTATAAAGCATGCGGTTCCTAGGGATCTCTTGGTGGCTGGCACTGTCAAAGCCGAAGATGGCATTAAACTCATCTATGTTCATTACCCAGTCGATACTTAGGAGGCAAAATTCAATTATGCCTCTGTCTTCCCTGTTGGTAGGCCATAAGGTGGCCTTAGAACTACCCAAAAACTCCAATGTGGTGTCTCGGTATGCTGGGAACTAGAGTTGGGTGAACCTTATCCACCCGATGCTATTAAGTAGCCTGTTAATCTCATTCTACAGCCCAATTTGCTCCAGCAGGGCAAAATCCATGTATTTTATGGAGCTTATTTTCCAGGTGTAAAGTCAGGTGCACATTGCCTTGTGGGCATCATCACGGAATCCCTAAGGAATGGAGATTTCCGGTTGGGGAATGGCTTATGGATGGTGTCACGGTGGAGGATGGGTTGGTTGAGAGGGTTGAGGAGAGGCTACCCTTGTTCTTGGGCATTGGGGTGTCATCTGAGGGGGAGAAGGTGAGGATTCCCCTCCGTGCCTTGAGGAAGAGCCCATTCTTCGCACAGATCTCTTTGCAGGAGCCATTAATGAGTATTTGGGAAAGAGAAGAGTAGGGTTTGGTGAAGGGAGGAGAGATTTGAGGGGTTTTTATAGACTATGAGGGGTGGAGATGAAGGGTTTTGCCTTTATGAACGGGTTTAATGCGAGGGGTGCATTTAAAGAGCCGTTAGGACTCTTCATTTCGCACGTTTCATACCCCAAGAGTGGCGTTTGGGACATGATACATGGGTCATGTATCACTACACGGGTCCCGATATGTAGGGCGGTGTAAATTTCTGCTCGAAATTTTCAAATTCTATTATAGTACACAGCCCATGTAAATAAAGCTTTGGGACCCATGTAACTTACTGCCTCTTGAGTTGCTTTGGTGGACGTGTTACATGGCCCGTGTCAAGTACAAAGAGAACCCGTGTAACTTTCTATCTTTAAGCCATTCTGTTAGCAACATTACACGGTCCATGTAAATTGGGCTATGGACCCATGTAACTTTCTGTCTCTCTCAGAGTTAAAATTATAAGAAATTTACAGACATCCAAAAAGTTACACGGCGCATGTGAAACCAGTACATGACCCGTGTACTTTTTGATTTTCCAAATTTTTTCCAAAAGAAAATTTTTGTTATCACAACATATGAAATGGATGCAAAGATTAGCAAATAGAGCTACTTTCCTAGTTTTGTTCAATATTCTCTTTTGTGGTTCTGACTTGGTGATTCCTCTCCTCTCTTATTCTCTACTCCCATTTTTTTTTCTTTTTCTAAAAGGTCCTACAAAATAAAATACTAATGAGTATGAAACAAAAATCAATATGAAAAAAGAAAAGAAGAGAAAAAAAAAGTTCATAAAAATTTTGGGTTGCCTCCTAAAAAGCGCTTGTTTATAGTCTTTAGCTGGACTTTGCTTATTTATGGTCTGTCAGTAGGATGGTCGAAGGTGTAATTGACTCCCATTTCTATGGGTTCTCCCTGAAAGTAAGGCTTCAGCCTCTGCCCATTGACCTTAAATGATCCTGAGGTTTTTCTCCACACTTCTACTGCTCTATGTGGAAAGGCTACCTTAAAAGGTCCAGACCATCTTGATTTCAGCTTCCCTGGAAAGAGTTTCAATCTAGAGTTGAATAACAGGACAACATCTCCTTCTTTTATTTCTTTCCTTGCTATGTGCCTGTCATGACATCTTTTGGTTTTATCCTTGAAGATTTTGGAATTTTCGTATTCATCCTGTCGGATTTCTTCCAACTCATTCAGCTGTAGGAGCCTTTTTTCACCAGCAACCTTGAGGTCAAAGTTTGGGATTTGAATTGCCTAGTAAGCTTTATGCTCAAGTTCGACAGGGAGATGGTATGAATTTCCATAAAGGGTGTTGTGCCAATTGGGGTTTTATATGCAGTGCATTATGCCCACAGTGCATCATCTAACTTCGTGCACCAGTCCTTCCTGGATTTGTTTACAGTTTTATCTAAAATTCGTTTTAGTTCCCTATTTGAGATTTCTACTTGGCCACTAGTTTAAGGATGATAAGTTGTGGCCACCTTGTGAGTCATTCCATACTTTTTCATTAGTGTTTCGAATTGTTGGTTGTATAAGTGACTTCCTCCCTCGATAATTATTGCTCGAGGTGTGCCAAATCTTGTGAAGATATTCTTCTTAAGGAACTTTATGACCACTCTAGCATCATTGGTTGGTGTGGCTATTGCTTCTACCCATTTTGACACATAATCAACACCAACCAGAATATACTTATTTCCATGGGAAGAGGGGAATGGGCTCATGAAGTTTATCCCCCATACATCAAACAATTCTACCTTAAGTATACCATGCAGTGGCATTTCATTCCTACTTGAAATGTTACCTATTCTTTGGCATTGATCACAAGCTAGGACAAAGGATCTCACATCTTTATACAAATGTGGCCAGTAAAATCCTGCTTGCAAGATCTTGGCTGCTGTTTTTGAGGTGCCAAAATTGAAGGAACGGAAGCGTGAAAAACACAAGTTTATACCATTGAATTCAAAAATTTTCACCTAGGGTCACATGCATCATGCAAGATTTATTTTTATCTATTTGATTTCAATGATAAACAACATATTAAAACTCTTTTAATATGTTTTTGGATCTGTATTTGCCATTTAAGATTTTAAAATTAATCAGATTAATTTTAGAACCCTAGATTAAATCAAGAACGATTACACTAACCTCTTGATGAACTGCAGCGTGTCTGCGCCTTTGAGATTCGTCTTCAGGACACCAGATGTTGTCCCTCTAGCTTGTCCACACCAAGAACACCTATGGCAGCCCTTGAATAGCTTCTAAAGCTTTTTCTATTAATTAGAAAATCAAGTTCTGCCTTTTAAGAGATTAAAGATGTAAACAGGACATTAGAAACAATTTCTAGTGTTCTTAATTCAAGAGATTGATGGCTAATCTCTTTGAATTGATGAGAGATGAAGAAGAAGAGAAGAAAACCCTCAAAGTGGCGTGACAAAGGAGTGTGGCTGCTGGTTGTGTTTTATTTTCTCATAACAACACTTAAATAGCTAGGTTAACACATTAAACCCTTGCCACATGTCACCCTTTAATTAGCTCTAGGTTTAAGTGACCCAATCACATTGTGCCAAGTGTCAAACCTATATTTAATCTTGATTTTAATCATCTTACATGATTAAAAAAACATTTGGCAAGCTTATGTGTAATCCCATGTGTCACCATCTCATGGTGCCACGTGTCACACTGCAAAATGACCAAAATGCCCCTGTGTCTTAATTTTGAGTTCTCAACCCAAAATAATTATTTTTCTTCTTCTAATTAATTTATATCAAATATAAATTAATTAATTAATCTCTATTAATTAATTTCTCATTAATTAAATTCATATTTAAACACTTTAAATATAAATTTAACTTATATTATACATCCAATAATCTAGATTTGGTTTCAAGTCATGCTAGGGACTTTGCAATCTAATTGCAAACCAAACCTATTTAATTAATCAATTAAACTCTTTAATTAATTAATTAAATCATATTTAAATAGGTGATAACTTGTGTGTGTGTGTGACTTACTAGGCTCATCACTAATTGGCAATGAGACATGATATCAACTCTTAATATCATCAGAACTCTTTCTTACCATAAATGATTTCTCTAAATCATTTTATGAACCTCATAGACCATGGTTAACACCTAGCATATCATGCCATGGCTACCCAATTAGTAATAAGGTTTACCTTAAATGAACCTATAATCATATGTTACCATGCACTAGAATCTCTCTGTTACAAAATCCCAACTCAAGCTGGAGTCATGGTTTATATCAAACTCCATTTGCTATGAATATTATGTTCTCTTTTAATTCCAGTTCTTGATTAAAAAGATTTTCTCATCAGAAACTCTTTTCTGAATAAATCTATCTGTCCTGGCTAGGAACTTGAAATATCAAGAACAATTAAATGAACATAGGATTTTATCTCTATTTACTTAGAGGAACAGATTCCATCTTGATCAACACCTACCTCCATATATAACTAGTATTAGCCAACAGATGCCCATATACCCATACACAGTACAAGTATGAAAGCAGTATCAAACTCAAACTACCTATATACAAGATAACTGTGCTATCTCAGGTCTAAAGATTATATGCACTGATATGATTTATGACAAAACATTGACAAGAGTAAACTCCATGTGCTTGTCATAAGTGTCACTGGTTCGGCCTACTTATCATTTATAAGTGCCTATCATGTTTGTTATATGGCATGAGACTCACCATTCCATCTTATTTATATCTCATATAAATAACTTGGGAACAAACATGAATGCAATCTTTCTGGATAAGTCATGTCCTTATTATGAAGTATCCTTGATTGTGAACCTATTTATGATACTTTGTGCTAGAAATATTGTCACTCATATTCTTAACAACTTAAGAATAATATTTCTAACAAAATATCAATGGACCTTTTCTATTACACATAAATATATTATATAAATAGAAAAGTGGAAATGCCTTTTATTAATAAAAATATGTACAAGATACATACTAAATGATATGCTCTAGGGCATACTACTAACAATCTCCCACTGGCACTGGAGCCATTCATTACAATATCTTAGACCTATCTTCTCAAGATTTCGGTCTAACTGAGTCTGTGACATAGGCTTAGTGAATGGATCAGCTGGATTTTCAGCTGATGCTATTTTTCTGCATGGCTATATTGCCTTTGCCCAACTATATGTCTGATAATGTGGTAGTGCCTTTCTAAGTGTTTGGATTTTGGGTGAGACCTTAGTTCCTTAGTCTGTATGACTACTCCATTATTGTCACAGTGTAGTGGAACTACTGACTCAGTGGAAGGAACTACTGTAAGTTCTGTCACGAACTTCTTTATCCAAACAGCTTCCTTTGCAAAGATCTCGATGCAAAGAATATACTCAGCCTCTGTAGTGGAATCTGCAGTCGTGCTCTGTTTGGAACTCTTCCAACTGACTGCACCTCCATTACAAATGAACACATATCCAGAGGTAGAGTTTCTATCATCGATATCTGATTGGAAATCAGAATCAGTATAACCATCCAATTGTAAGTGTCCACCTCCATAAATTAAGAATAAATCCTTAGTTCTTCTCAAGTACTTAAGGATATTCTTGACAGCTATCCAGAGTTCCAAACCTAGATTGGATTGATACCTGCTAGTCAAACTAATAGCATATGCGATATTCGGCCTAGTACACAAGATTGCATACATTAAACTTCCAATAGCCGAAGCATATGGAATCCTGGCCATCTTATCTCTTTCTTCAGGTGTCTTTGGAGACATCTCTTTAGAAAGATGGATACCATGTCTCACTGGTAACAATCCTCTCTTGGAATCAAGCATGTTAAACCTCTTTAACACCTTTTCCAAGTATGGACTTTGGGATAAACCAATTATTCTTTTCGCTCTATCTCTATAGATGCGAATCCCAAGAATATAGGTTGCCTCCCCTAAGTCTTTCATGGAGAATGTATTTGACAACCATACCTTTATAGTCGTCAACATACCTGTGTCATTACCCATCAATAGTATGTCATCCACATATAAGACAAGGAAAGTGATAGCACTGTCACTAACCTTCTTATATACACATGGCTCATCCTCATTTTTGATAAAACCAAAGGATTTAATGGCTTCATCAAAACGAATGTTCCAAATCCTCGAAGCTTGTTTCAACCCATAAATGGATCGCTTTAGCTTGCATACCTTGGAACCATTTTGGGATTCAAATCCCCTAGGTTGTTCCATGAAAATGTTTTCTTCAATGTATCCATTGAGAAAAGCTGTTTTGACATCCATCTCCCAAATCTCATAATCATAGTACGCAGCTATTGCTAGTAAAATCCTAATTGATTTAAGCATGGCAACAGGCGAGAAAGTCTCCTCATAGTCGATTCCTTGCCTTTGGTGAAACCCTTTCGCTACTAGCCTTGCTTTATAGGTCTCTACCTTTCCATCAGAACCAATTTTCTTCTTCAAAACCCATTTGTTCCCTATAGGTACAATACCTTCAGGTGGGTTAACAAGATCCCAAACTTGATTCTTATACATGGAATCAATCTCGGATTTCATAGCATCAATCCATTTTGAAGAGTCTATATCTGATATAGCTTCTTCATAGGTAAGTGGATCATCTCCATGATCTACTTCTTCATGAGTAAACAACTCTTGTTCTTCTTCATGAAGAAAACCATATCTCACTGGTGGCTGAGATACCCTGGTTGTTCTACGAGGTACAGCTGTAGATGTTTCATCAACAGGTATTGGTTGACTAGATGGATCTATATCCATCTGATCTGTTGGTTGGTCAGAATTCTCCAATTCTAACTCTATTTTCCTTCCTTTGCCTCCTTCTTGGACAAATTGTTGTTCAAGAAATGTGGCATCTCTACTTATCACAACATTTTGTGAAGTATGCAAATAAAAATAATATCCAAAACTATCTTTTGGATATCCAACAAATCGACCTTTTTCTGATCTGGTCTCCAATTTATCAGTGTTCAGCTTTTTGATATAAGCTGGACAACCCCAAATCTTAACATGCTTAAGACTTGGTTTTCTTCCATGCCATATCTCATAAGGTGTGTGTTAGAAGAAAGAATACAAGTAATGAAGGAAAGGATTGTGTATTTGTCTGTGTCCCATTTACAGAGATATTACATCTATTTATACATGAGAATATGAACTAATTTGGACAAGAATAATAATTGCTATAATTATGCTACACAAATCTCCTATAATCATGCTAATTGCTGTAATTATGTTATACAAATCTCCTATAATTATCTGATTCTTTGTAATTATGCTAACACCCCCTCAAACTCAAGGTGGTATACAGTGCCAACTTGAGTTTGCTTAAGAGATCCTGAAAGCGAGCGGGAGGATGCGTTTTGGTGAATATATCAGCGGTTTGGCTGACAGAGGAGATAGGAATCAAACATATGGTGCCATGAGCAACATGATGACGTACAAAATGACAATCAATTTCGATGTGTTTGGTACGCTCATGAAATACATCATTATGAGAAATCTGTATGGCACTTCTATTATCGCAATGAAGTATTGTGGCAGAAGAATGAGTGACACCCAAATCAGTTAATAACCACCGTAACCAAAGTAATTCAGATGTAGCATCAGCAAGAGCACGATATTCGATTACGTGCTAGAACGTGCAACAACGGTTTGCTTTTGCTACGCCAAGAGATAAGAGAATTACCCAAGAAGAAACAATAACCGATTGTAGAGCGACGATCCCGGATCACCACCAATCAAAGATCGAGTAGCCGATAATACTAGGGAGGAGGTAGCGGAAAAGAGCATACCATGAAAAAGAGTGCCTTTGATATAACGAAGGATCTGGCACTGAGAGAAATGAGTTGAGCGTGGAGCAGACATAAACCGGTGACGGATGAACGACATATGAAATATCAGTCGAGTAATCGTGAGATAAACAAGACTCGACAAGTCGATATAAAGTAGGATCATCAAGAGGAGTGCCATCAAGAGGTGTAAGTTTGCAATTGAGCTCCAATGGGGTTGATCTTGTTTTGCTATCGATGATGCTCGCCGAGAAAGTAAGTCGGATGCATACTTGGCTTGAGATAGATAATAGCCATCAGAATTTTGAGAAACTTCAAGGCCCAAAAAATAGCTGAGAGAACCCAGGTCTTTCATTTCAAAATGTTGATTGAGATAATGTTGTAACTCTAAAATACTAGATGAATCATCTCCTGTTATTATCATATCATCAACATAAAGCGTAGAAGAACAATACCACCGCTACCGACGAGTGAATAATGCAGAATCATGTGGACTAGAGAGAAAACCAAGTTGAGCAAGAGTAGAACTAAATTTGGCAAACCAGGCCCTGGGAGCTTGTTTTAATCCATATAAGGCTCGACGAAGTTTGCAAACCTTATGAGGAGAATGATAACCAGGAGGAGGATGCATATAAACCTCTTCTGTTAAATCACCATGAAGAAAAGCATTTTTAACATCCATCTGGAAAAGTTTCCATTTACTGATGCAGCAATAGCTAAGAGATGCGAATAGATGTTAATCGGACCTTTGGAGCAAAAGTTTCCTCATAGTCGATACCATACTCTTGAGTGTACCCTTTGGCTACTAAGCGAGCTTTGTAGCGTTCAATAGTTCCATCAGAACGGGTCTTGATTTTGTAAATCCATTTGCAACCAATAGGAGTCTTGTTTGGTGGAAGATCAACTAAATCCCAAGTATGAGTTTTCTCTAAAGCCTGAAGTTCGCTACCATAGCTTGTCCAAAGAGGGTCGATTTGCCTCACGATAAGAATGAGGCTCATGAAGGGTTACAATAGTAGAGTAACAATGAAAATCAGAAAGATAATGAGGAGTTTCTCTTACACGGGTAGAACGACGAAGAGTAGTGCTAGGAGGAGATGCAGGCGCAGGTACTGGATCAACAACTGGTGCTGATTCAACAGGGGCAGGTGTAGTTGGGCTAATATTGAGCACATCACAATCACCTGGATCAGGACTTGGAAACAGCTCTTTGGAGGAGTCTGAAAATAGAGAGTCAGTATTGACAGAGTGATGAAATTTGGAAAGAGAAGAGAACATAGTATTGTCCCAAAAGGTAACATGACGAGAGATGCGTAACCTATTAGAAACAGGATCCTAACAACGATACCCTTTATGTTCAATGCTATAACCAAGAAAACAACATAGACGAGCACGGGATTGGTATGTTCATGAGGTTGTAAAAGAACAAAAGAAACACATCCAAAAGGTTTAAGGATGGAATAGTCAGGAGGTTGTCCAAACAACTTTTCAAAAGGAGATAAATTATGAAGAACCAAGGTAGGAAGACGATTAATAACATAAACAGCATGAAAAGCTGCTTCTCCCAAAATTTTTCTCGACATGAGGCGTAAAGAAGAAGAGTACGCATGAATCAAGAATATGGCGATGCTTATGCTCGCTCGCCCATTCTGTTGAGAGGTGTGAGGACAAGAACGTTGAACAACGGTGCCTTGTTGACTAAGAAACAAGTAAAGAAGAATCCCGATATTCCATGGCATTGTCTGCTCGAGAATTTTAATGTCACAAGAGAATCGAGTTTTAATCATTTTTGCAAATGTGATGTAAATTTGTGATAACTCGGATCGATGTTTCAAAAATATATCCAAGTAAACCGAGAATAATCATCAATAAATATTACAAAATAACGAAAACCATTTATTGAAGAAATAGGAGAAGGACCCCAAATGTCGAATGAATTAAACCAAAAGGAGTGTGCAAGTAGTATTATTATGAGAAAAAGATAATGCAGGTGTTGTTTTGCAAGTGACAATTTAAACAATTAAATGACTCAAACTTAGTAGATCCTAATAATCCACGAGAAATTAAAGGTTGAATTTTACTGGTAGAAGCATGACCAAGGCGAAGATGCCATTGGTGAATGGAGGAATTAGGGATTGTAGCTGCAGACACAAATCTCCGAGGAAGATGTAAAGATGTAAGCTCAAATAATCGACCCACTCTGCGACCCTCCCCAAGAATCATCCCGCTTTGTGGATCCATGCACTGACACCATGGTGAGAAAAAATAACATTTAGTCCTTTTTCACACAACTGACCAACAGAAATAAGATTGAGTGCCAAATTAGGGATATAATAGGTGTCAGGGAGATGAAGATTTGAGGTAGACACATGACCAGTATGTGTGATGTTCATTTTAGTACCATTTGCGTATGGATTGGTGGTAAGGAAGATCTGAGTTTCAGAAGACAAGAATTTAAGATTAGTGGTCATATGATTACAACATGCAGAGTCAAAAAGCCAATAAGAATTACCCGGAGTGGCAGACATGGCAGCAGGAGAATTAGAAGAGATAACCTGTTTGAATAGTGCCTCAAGATCACTCATGGTGATGGCAGTAGAGCCCTCAGTAGCAGCAACAGCAGTGACAGAGGAAGATCCAGGCTTTGAGACATTCTTGAATTTAGAATGCCCTCCTTTTGATCTTGGAGGGCGTGTGGGACAATGTTCAAGAATATGACCGTAACCATGACAATATCTGCATTTTATGGTAGGACAATATGCAAAAGCATGACCAATTTGATTACAATTCTTACAGAGTTGATTGCCAGATTTCTGATGTGAGGATCGAGTAGTTGCAAGAGCAGCTTCAAATTGAGGAGTTTTATCCAAACCGAGACGAGTCTCTTCAAAAATAATCTCTTGAATAGCAGTTTCCAATGATGGGAGTGGATTTCGATGTAGCAGGGACGCTCGAACGGCCTCATATTCTGATCGAAGAGCCATTAGAACTTGAATGAGATGAAGATGATCTTCACTGATTTTGGCCTGAGATATTTGATTCCAAATAGGTTGGACCTGGGCAAGAAAATCATTCACAGATCCACAACTGATAATAGTGGGCAAGTCCAGTGGTCTGATATCGATTAGCCAAAAAATCCCAGATTTCTTTTGCAGAGTCATAATTAGCAAACTGGATGTGGATGGACGAGACAGAGGTATTGCGAAACCAGGTGATGATCTGATGATTTTTACTATCCCAATCCTCAAGACGGTCAAAGAAATTTTGCATCAGTTTCATCGTTCTCTGTTGTCGGCGTAGTGATATCTCCGAGAACAATACGCCAAAGCTTGCGACCTATCAAAAAACTTTTCATTCGTTGAACCCATTGATTATAGTTGGTTCCAGTCTGAACTTTTGGAATAGGTTTTGAAATATCAGATTTCTCCATTGATAACAAGATGAGGAGAAAAAAAAATGGTATAATAATAGGTATGAAAGAATGAACCAGAACAGGTTGTAGAGAGAGCAGAGAGACCCCAAAAACTAGAAATAAAAGCTTTATGGCTCTGATACCATGTTAGAAGAAAGAATACAAGTAATGAAGGAAAGGATTGTGTATTTGTCTGTGTCCCATTTACAGAGATATTACATCTATTTATACATGAGAATATGAACTAATTTGGACAAGAATAATAATTGCTATAATTATGCTACACAAATCTCCTATAATCATGCTAATTGCTGTAATTATGTTATACAAATCTCCTATAATTATGCTGATTGCTGTAATTATGCTAACAGTGTGGAAGAAACTGATTTTGATGGAATCCTATTCAGAATATACAAAGCTGATTCTAATGCAAATCCCCAAAAGGAGATTGGCATATCAGTATAGCTCATCATACTATGTACCATATCCAATAGGGTACGATTTCTCCTTTCATATACACCATTCAGCTGTGGCGTTCCTGGAGGAGTCAGCTGAGAAACAATGCCATGCTCTCTCAAGTATTCATCAAATTTAGTACTCAAATATTCACCTCCACGATCTGATCGAAGAGCTTTAATACTCTTTCCTGTTTGATTTTCTACTTCAGATTTAAATTCTTTGAACTTTTCAAAAGATTCATGTTTGTATTTCATCAAATACAAATACCCAAACCTTGATTTATCATCAGTAAAGGTAATAAAATAATGAAAACCCCCTCTAGCCATTTCTTTAAATGGACCACATACATCACTATGTATTAGCTCCAAAATATTTTCAGCTCTTAGCCCCTGTCCAACAAAGGGTGATCTAGTCATTTTGCCCTGAAGGCAAGATTCACAAGTTGGAGTAGGATCAGAGCCCAATGAGGATAGAATCCCCATTTTCTCCAATTTTGTAATCCTATCTTCTGCAACATGACATAACCTTAAGTGCCAAATATATTTTGAACTTGAGTTGGTTTTCACCACGGCATTGCATTCATTTATATTGCTATACTCTGGCCAATGGAAACACTTTCTTACTAGCAATGGAAACACTTTCCTGTTGGCAGTGGAAACACATTCCTTTGCCTTCATCAGCTTTAGTCTTCCTTTTCTGTTTAGCTATTTTCTTAGAAGGACTAGGAATCTGAGGTTTCCTTTTCTTATTGCCCTTCTTCTTGTTGGACTTTCCAGCAGAAGAAGATGCAACCAAAGCTACCTCTTTTCCTTTATTGCCTGGCATATTCTTTTGGGCAATAACCAGCATGTTGAGTAAACCAGCTAAGGTGCATTCCTGTTTAGTCATATGGAAATTTGTCACAAAATTCCCAAAAGACTCAGGAAGAGACTGAAGGATTAAATCCGTCTGTACTTGGAAATCCATGTTGAAGTCAAGATGTTCCAACTGCTCAATTAGCCGAATCATCTTGTGGACATGATCTCCAACATTCTGTCCCTCAGACATCCTCATACGGAATAGCTGTCTAGATATCTCATACCTAGCATTCCTGCTGTGCTCACCATACAACTCTTGTAGGTGAAGGAGGATCTCACTCGCACTCTGCATGTTCTCATGTTGCTTCTGTAACTCATTACTCATGGAAGCAAGCATGTAACACTTAGCTCTCATATCATGCTCCTTCCACTTGTCCAAAGTTTCATGTTCCTCTTGTGTGGCCTCTGGAGGTAAGGGACCAGGAACATTTGAATCTAGAACATATCCTATATGTTCAAGGTTCAGGATAAGTTTCAAATTTCTTAGCTAATCAGACATATTAGGTCCTGTCAACCTATTGTGATCAAGTATGCTTGCAAGGATATTGGATGGTGGTGGTTGTTTTGTGCTCATTTTTATCAGAAAATTAACTGCAGAAAATAACCAGATTAATTAGTAAATGTATCATGTAATTAACCAAAATGATTATGGTCTTTTAATCAAATTGGTCCTCCCACTAACTTAGCGAATCCTACACTTCCAAAATAGAAAACGAAAATCCTAGTTGGATGGATTTCTAGTGGGTGATTGAATTCTTATAATTCTATTGATCATCCTCAGGTACATCCATTATTGGAATTACAATAAACTATAAGTGAGCAACTCCTTGCCCATCACATCTCATGTGAGGTTCAATCCTTTACCTAGCCCCTAATGCTCAAAATCTCAGGTACATCCACCATTGACTTATCTTACATTAGTTAAGTTGATCCCATTGAGCCAGTAATTATGCAAATAATTTTAATGTCCTCAGGTACATCCAATATTGGCCACTAAACCATTTACATATTTACAACATCTCATGCTTAACAATTATTCTTAAGAAAATCTCTTAAATTAATTGCATCTCATGCAACTATTTAAAATTTCTTTAAATAATTGCCCCAATGGAGGGCCTATGTTATAATTACTTTAATTATAGCATTTCCAACTTAATCATTTGTTTGGAAGATTTTATGGTTATTCTAATTACTATTAAGGTCTCACTTTGCACATTATCCATTTAGCATGCATATATCATATAATAGCATACATTCCCATACATCTCATACATTCATGGATAAGCAGTAAATATGGTATGATCATGGACTTTCTAAGGGATTCAATTCTGAGCCACCAATAATTGAATCAGGGCATTCCTAGGTGCATTTCATTCATTCATTTTACAAGAGTTGCTGAAGGAGTACATAATCAACACTTGATCTTGAATTCCTCCCACTGGTCCCACTAATGCTCTTAACCTCCTTGAACTTCTTGCAATCCAATATTACATGGTAATCCTTGGCATACCAAGGCGAATTTACAAGAACTTAAATAAATGAAATTACAACCCAAAAATTATTACAAACTTAATAATACATACCCAAAATAAATTAAAATAAATTAATTAATTTACAATCCCAAAGAAACATAAAAGAAATAAATCCAATCACATTGGTCTTTTATAGTCCATGATCATCCATCATGCATATCACTATTTAACAATTAAATAAAACATACATACTTAAATTAAATTGAATATCTCATATTCAGCTTAAAAATTCAGATTTGAATATGATTCAAATAAATTTAAAAATTCAGATTTGAATCTCATTCAAACAAATTTAAAAATTCAGATTTGAATCACATTCAAACAACTTTAAAAATTCAGATTTGAATCACATTCAAACATTTTTTAAAAAATCAGATTTGAATCACATTCAAATATTTTTTTAAAAATCAGATCTGAATTTTATTCAATCAATTTTAAAAAATCAAATTTAAATATGATTCAAACAATAAAAATTCAGATTTGAATCACATTCAAACAACTTTTAAAATTCAGATTTGAATCACATTCAAACAATTTTTAAAATTCTGATTTGAATCATAATTTAATTGTGTGATAAAAATTCTAATTAAACAATTTAATTAGACATAAAATGGATCTTAAATCATACAACAATTGCACATTCACCATCCATTTACCTTTGCACACCATTGTGATGCATCAACCATGCGCACCATGGTGTTCATCATTTGTGCCGGGGAAGAGTTGTAACACCCTCCCGGTAGCAACTCCGTACATTCTACTGTTCCGGTGACCGGTGTCGGTCCGAACAGCTAGAACGTCCGGAAAAATATTTAAACTAAAGTAAGGAACCATAATTAACTCAAATATTAATAAGAAAAATTTAATAAAAATTTTAGAAATAAAATACAACCAAGTTAAATGAGCCGGTGCCCAAGCGAAGGGTAATCAGAGGGAAGTTGCGGTTCTCGCAACGATGAGCCTTAGACCCTGGGAAAAAATTATAAAATAATTTTTGGGACTCCAAAAAAGGGTTATTGAGGTTCCCATGGCATTAGAATGCCAAGAAACTACCTAGAAAAATTTTTCAATTGGTACAGCCAATTTTGACCCGTTAAGCCAAACGGAGGGCATTTTGGTCATTTTGCCTTCGGAGGTGATTTTTGACCGACTTGTCCAGTTAAGTAAATAATTAGTATGAGCTAAAATATGAATTAATATTGATGAAAAATGAATTGAAAGTTAGTAGTGATGAAAAGAAAAGAAAAATACAATATATGCAAATTATGACATCAATGTGATGTCATTTAAAATTGGCCACCAATCACATTTAAACTATCATTTATCTAACTAATAAAAGAGGTAAATAAAGACCAAAGGAAAAGAAAAAAAACGTGGGCAGCCATCTCCTTCTCCATTTCAGCCACACCATAGCCAAGAAGCAAACCTCCATTTTTCTCCCTCACTCAAGCTTGAAGATCTCTCAAGCCTCACCCCAAAACCCTAAGTTATCTTCACAAAAATTAATCTGCACACCCTAAGCAAGCTCTAGGCAGCCACAAAGAAGAGGAATTCTAGAGTTTTCACAAGCTCAATAAGTTGAGCCAAGAGGTTAAAGTCAACATTTTTGTTGACTAATGAGGTGAATAGTGACACCAAAACTTGAAATGCACAAATTGAAGAATTTAAAAGTTTCAAATGCCCTAGTATACCTAACATGATTGGTTTGGATAGTTTGGCATGCCAATAGGGTTCGATTAGCAAGATCGCACATGGCAATATGCCATTCAGTGATTTCATGGCTTTTAGCCATTCGACTTTGCATTGAGAATTGGCCTTGTGCACGAGATTATTCTGACTTGGTAGGCTTACATTTGCACCGGAGATGCATATGTGACCGATGGTGTGACGGCCTGAGGTACTAGATACCCAGTGCCAGTTTACCCGTTATCCAGTCCAGTCATCTAGTGTAGGTTACTTAGGGCAACCAAATGAATAAAAGTGAACAAAGTAAATGATATACAAATACCAAACAAATAAAATGTACACATTCACTACACATTTAATTTCTTGCTATTCTCTTTTATTATATTATTGCACCACTAAGCATTATTGCTTAGCGCGTTGCTTTTGCCATGCATAGGTACTGGAGATACAGATCGTGAGCCCAGTAGACCACAGACTGGGTGAGTCCATCCTGCAGCTCTGCACAGTGTCCGTGTCACCTCAACTTCTGCAGTGCATTGGTAGGACACTAGGTGTCATTTTGACATTTTGTAACTTAATTTTGATTTTCTCATATGTAATTAAACTTGTGTAATGTATATCGAGGTTTATGTAAATTATGAAAATTGTATTTGTGAATGGAAAAGTAAATGGTTATTTATGATTTATATGTGATCATCACATGTGATGGATGATTGAGAATTGAAATTGAAATGTGAGATCTTGATATTGAGTTTTGTGATGATATTGGAGTTGAGAATGAATGAATTTGTTTATTGGAAGTGTTTTTCACAGGTTCCGAAGAACTGTTTTCTCCATTTTTAGCCGGTACTCTGCCGGATTTTCTTTAAACTTTACGGAACCTCAAATAAATTATGATTTCAATAAATGACTTAAATGAGTTATATTTTACAAGTTATATTCAAAATTATGATGAAAATTAATTAGGGTATATTAGAGTGTGCTTGTACTTTGTGTGACATTACTTACTGGGTATCTTGTACAGTGCGGGTGTCACATTTAGTGGTATCAGAGCACGGTTTAGGCGTTTCTGGGCCTAGATTGAGTCCATACCATGCATTGCATTTGTAAGAGTCGAGGTGACACTAACGCAGATCTGTTTATCTTTCTTATTTTGAATAGGATATGGACCCTTCATCTCAGACAGCCGTTGAGGAGAAAGTGGAGAGTCATGCTCCACTGCGGCGGTGAGGCTGGGGCATGAGAGAATGCGCTCGCCCGGCTCAAGCGAGCACCTTTCGGCCTCCACAGGCCATGTTTCAGCAAATGGCCGACTTCTTTAGACAAATGGCCGGGGTAATGCCAGCACCACCACCACCACCACCACCAGCTCCACAGCAAAAATCACACCTGGAAAGGCTAAGAAAGTTTGGAGCTGTGGACTTCTATGGCAAGAGAGAAGATGATTCTGTGGCAGCCGAGAATTGGTTGAACAGAATAGGCAGAGTTCTAAAACAACTCCACTGCACCCCAGAGTAAAATTTAGAGGCTGCCATATCTCTGTTGCAAGATGATGCCTATGAGTGGTGGGACACGGTGTCGATGAAGTGCAAAGAAGTCAGAATTTGGGATTTCTTCCTCTCTGAATTCAAGAAGAAATATGTGGGTACTGTATACCTGGAAGAGAGAAGAAGAGAGTTTATTAACCTGAGGCAGAGACAGCTGTCAGTGGCCGAATATGAGAAGGAATTCGTAAGATTGAGCCGCTATGGAAGGGAGATAGTCCCTAATGAAGCTGAAAGATGTAAGAGATTTGAAGAGGGACTAAATGACAACATCAAGATCCAGCTCACTGCCTTGGGAATCACAGAATTTACCAAGTTAGTGGAAGCTGCAATAAAGGTGGAAAAAGTAAGAATCAGTGAGCAGACCAGAAGGGATAGACAGCAGAAGAGGGGCCCGGGTCAGTCTAGTTCAGCTCCTGCATTTGGGAAGAAGTTCAAGGGTCCTCCTGCACAGAGTTCAGCTCAGCCACAGGGTCGTGGTCACCTCAGGCCCAGGCCACGCTCACCCCTAGGAGAGGTCACCCACACCATCGCGGGCGCCTCTCGAGGATGGGGTTCAAGGGACCAGCCCCAACATCTTCTCGCATGTCCACACCATGCGAAATGGCATAAGGGGAGTGTTGGAGAGTAATCGGTGCCCGCTTGAGGTGTGGGTCGAGAACATCACCGAGGAACCGCCCACGCAGAACTACTACAATGCTCCAACACAAGCATGCACCGCTCCGCACCACGCAGAGGTAGAAAATCTGTAAGTCCGACGCATGGGACCATCACGAGGCTCGCATTCGAGCGCAGAGAGGCCGATAATGCACCACCGCCGTAAATTATGCTATTAGAGCTCAGGAGGAGCAAGATGCCCCGGACGTCATCAGGGGTACGTTCTTCCTCTACACTACACCTGTGCATGCATTGGTGGATCCAGGATCCACTCATTCCTATATTTGCATCAACTTACCCGTAGAAAGGGGGATACTAGTAGGGGAGAGTGACCAAGACATTCTGGTCACTAATCCATTGGGTCACAGCGTGGTAGTGAACAAAGTATATAAGGGTTGCCCGTTAAGGATTCAGGGGTATGAATTCTTGGCAGACTTGATTGAGTTGCCTTTCCACGAGTTTGACGTGATTTTGGGAATGGACTGGTTGTCACGTCATCAGGCAATAGTTGATTGCAAATTGAAGAGGATTTCTCTGAAAACTTCTGAGGGTAATGAGATCACTGTTGTGGGGGAAAGGACAGATTTTTTGTCCAACGTTATCTCAGCCACAGTTGCAAGAAGAATGATGAGAAAAGGCTATGAAGCGTAGCACATGTGGTGGATACTAGGCAGGCTAAGCCAAACCTGGGTGACATACCCATAGTAAGAGACTTCCCAGAGGTATTTCCCGAAGAGTTGCCTGGTTTGCCACCAGAAAGGGAAGTCGAATTTGCTATTGAGATACTGCTGGGTACAGCACCCATTTCCATTGCTCCTTATAGGATGGCACCCACGGAATTGAGGGAGTTGAAAACTCAGTTGCAAGAGTTGCTGGATAAGGGGTTCATACGCCCCAGTGTGTCACCATGGGGAGCTCCAGTGCTGTTTGTGAAAAAGAAGGATGGGACTTTAAGGCTATGCATCGATTACCGGCAGTTGAATAAAGTGACTATGAAGAACAAATATCCGTTGCCTAGAATTGATGATCTGTTTGATCAGTTGAAGGGAACAGGAGTATTTTCCAAAATTGATCTCAAATCAGGGTATCATCAGTTGAGGGTGAAGGATGCAGATGTGCCAAAAACTGCATTCAGGACCTGATATGGGCATTATGAGTTTCTAGTGATGCCCTTTGGCCTAACAAATGCACCAGCGGCATTCATGGACCTTATGAACCGTATCTTCCATCCATACCTAGATCGGTTCGTAGTGATCTTATTGATGATATTTTGGTGTATTCCAAGACCAGGGAAGAACATGATGAGCATTTGAGGATTGTTCTACAAACCCTGAGAGAAAAGAAGCTGTATGCTAAGTTGTCCAAGTGTGACTTTTGGTTGAATGAGATTGCATTCCTTAGACACATAGTGTCAGCTGATGGGATTAGGGTGGATCCCAAGAAAATAGAAGCAGTGATGGAATGGAAGCCTCCCAGAAACACAACTGAGGTCAGAAGCTTCTTGGGGCTAGCTGGGTATTACAGAAGAATTGTGAAGGGATTTTCCTTAATAGCTGCTCCAATGACCAAGTTGTTACACAAGAATGTCCGATTTGACTGGAATGACAAGTGTCAGACCAGTTTTGAGAAGTTTAAGGCTATGTTGACAGAGGCACCAGCAGCACACCAGGTGTCGAAAGGACTTCGTGGTCTACAGTGATGCCTCTCATAATGGGTTAGGGTGTGTATTGATGCAAGAGGGGAAGGTGGTCGCCTATGCTTCCAGGCAGCTAAGGCCACATGAACAGAATTACCCTACCCATGATTTAGAGCTTGCAGCAATTATCTTCGCACTGAAGATATGGAGGCATTACTTGTATGGTGAAAAGTGCTATATTTACACAGACCACAAAAGCTTGAAATACTTGCCAACCCAGAAGGAGCTCAACCTTTGACAGAGGCGATGGATTGAGTTCTTGAAGGATTAAGAATATAATTTCTAACAAAATATCAATGGACCTTTTCTATTACACATAAATATATTATGTAAACGAAAAAGTAGAAATGCCTTTTATTAATAAAAACATGTACAAGATACATACTTAATGATATACTCTAAGGCATACTACTAACAATCTCCCACTAGCACTAGAGTTATTCATTATAATATCTTAGACCCATCTTCTCAAGATGTTGGCCTAGCTGAGTCAGTGACATAGGCTTAATGAATGGATTAGCTAGATTTTTAGCTGATGCTATTTTCTGCATGGCTACATCACCCCGTCCAACTATTTATCTGATAATGTGGTAGCACCTTTCTATGTGTTTGGATTTCTGGTGAGACCAAGTTTCCTTAACTTATATGACTACTCCATTATTGTCACAGTGTAGTGGAACTGCTGACTCAATGGAAGGAACTACTGCAAGTTCTATCACGAACTTCTTATCCAAATAGCTTCCTTTGTAGCATCTGATGCTGCAATATACTCAGCCTCTGTAGTGGAATCTATAGTCGTACCCT
Source organism: Hevea brasiliensis (assembly GCF_030052815.1). NCBI lineage: Eukaryota > Viridiplantae > Streptophyta > Magnoliopsida > Malpighiales > Euphorbiaceae > Hevea > Hevea brasiliensis. The sequence goes on from NC_079500.1 coordinate 68,027,051, forward strand.
ATTTGGAACTCTTCCAACTGACTGCACCTCCATTACAAATGAACACATACCCAGAGGTAGACTTTCTATCATCGATATCTGATTGGAAATCAGAATCAGTATAACCATCCAATTGCAAGTCTCCACCTCCATAGATCAAGAATAAATCCTTAGTTCTTATCAAGTATTTAAGGATATTCTTAACAGCTATCCAGTATTTTAAACCTGGATTGGATTGATACCTGCTAGTCAAACTAACAGCATATGCGATATCTGGCCTCGTACACAACATTGCATACATTAAACTTCCAATAGCCGAAGCATATGAAATCCTAGCCATTTTATCTCTTTTTTAGGTGTCTTTGGAGACATCTCTTTAGAAAGGTGGATACCATGTCTCACTTGTAACAATCATCTCTTGGAATCAAGCATGTTAAACCTCTTTAACACCCTTTTCAAGTATAGACTTTGGGACAAACCAATTATTCTTTTTGCTCTATCTCTATAGATGCGAATCCTAGGAATATAGGTTGCCTCCCCTAAGTCTTTCATGGAGAATGTATTTGACAACCATACCTTTACAGTTGTCAACATACCTGTGTCATTACCCATCAACAGTATGTCATCCACATATAAGACAAGGAAAGTGATAACACTGTCACTAACCTTCTTATATACACATGACTCATCCTCATTTTTTAATAAAACCTGTAACACCCCTATGTTTGGTAGTGCGTTCTGCTGTTCCGGTGACCAGTGTGGTCCAGACAACTAGGATGGCTAGAGCTACACTTCGATATGAGTGAGGAGACATAAAATAATGAAATACAAGAAAAGGAAATACAAGAAAAACAAAGGAAAAATAATAGCAAAGAAATGTAACCAAGTTAAGCGAGCCGGGAAACCTAGCGATGGGTGACCGCACCGGGAAGCCACGGCGTGGGCCGTTGACTAGCCCTGGACTGCGGGGAACCCTGGAAAACATTTTTAGGACATAAATAGAACCTTATTGAAGAATAAACATCATTAGAAAGATCAAAGAAAAATTAAATAATTAGTACAAAGAAAAGTGAGAAATCGAAAAACAGACAAAACCCAGAATCTAGAAAAATCGGGAATGCCACCCGAACAGGGGCATTATGGTCATTTGACATCCCGAAGTGTCTTTTGACCTAAATGTCCATTAAAAATAAATAATATTACACTTAGAAAATGAAATGAAAAATTTGTTTAGTGGTACCTAAAATAAATAGCCAAAAATGGAGTGGAAATGGTGTAAATAAAACATTAAACTTATAATATGGTTAAATAATGTGAGTGGGCCACTAAGGGAATAAACTAAAGACATAATGGGGCAGGTGTACATCCATTATCCAAGGCAGAAACTTCATCTTCTCCATTGTACCAAAGTTGCCGTGAATGAAGGGAGAGGAAACTCCATGGACATTTTTCATGCAAGCTTTCTTATCTCCCCATTTTCAACTCCAATCCCTTAAGTAGCTTTATGAAAAATGGTCTACACATCACAAGGAAGATATTGATACCAATTTTGAGAAGTTTGGTGAAGGTTTAGCAAGTTACAATTAAAGGTAAGTTTGCATTTTTGAGAATTTCCTTGTTAAACTTTATGTTTATGTTATGGGTGTTAGTTTTGTGAAAGAAATTTTGAAGTTTAAATAGTTATTGAGATAGCCATTTTTGGACAGCCATGGGGTCACACATTTGATGATTTATTATGCATATAATTGATGAGAAATAATGTTGATCATGGTAAATTAATATCCTAATGAATTGTTTCACATATATATGGTGATTTTGGCACTTGGATGAGAATTGATGGATTGTAGGGCAATGTGGTGTTGAAGGACAATTTCGGCAGCTTGGGAACCCTTGCATAATTGTATGTATTGATGGAAGTATTGGCAGAATTGTGGCATTAAGGAATGAAGGATATGTGTATGAAATTATTGTGTAAAGTGTATGTGAGAATTAGTGGTGTTTAGGTGTATTTGTAATGGTAATTAGAAATTGTAATTGTGAATGATATTTGGTGTGTTGAGGGTAATGGTAATCTGCCCAAAATAATGTTAATGTAAAGTAGATAATGCTTTTGGTAATGTACCAAAACAGATTGGTAGGGTATGGAAGTAAACTTTGCAAGTTAAATGTGTGTTTGAAGTGGGGTGTGAAAGGCATAGTGAGGGCAGTGTACATTTTAGCCTATAACCTTAAATGTGTAACCTCAATTGGTATGAGACCAATTTGAGGTGAAACTAGGCACAAAATGTGCCAACTTTCATTGAGAAACCATGCCAAAATTCTGCTTGCAAGGTGACCTAAGAAAATGACCAATTCGGATTAGGTGCAATTAGGACCTGAAAAATGACCAATTGGGCAGCAGTGAGTGTTTAGGCCATACCTCACTCAAACCAAGTCCAATTGACCTGAAATTTTAACCAAGAATAGTTAAGACCCATACCTACAATTCTTATGAAGACACCAAAGCCCAGAAATGAACATAAGCAAGTCAAAAAGCTTGCACAAGTTCGGGTCCAAAAACTGGCCGAACCAGAGTTGACCAAATTGACCTAAAATTGACCTAAATTGGTACCATTTGACCAGAAATAGTATAATGACCATAACTTGGTCTACTTAACTCGGATTGACCTGAAATTTTGCCCCGCGTGCAATAAGACCTAGATCTACAAGTTTGTAGTTTTGACCGAGACCCGAAAACCGAGGGAACTAGATCGTCCGGTTAGGTCAAACCAGTGTCCCGGAATCCAGCAATTTGCATTAAAATGCACTAAGCAAGGAAATGACTTTGGTAAAACATACCAAACCTAAAACCCTATCAAATGTGACATATTAACGACACTAAAACCTAATTTACCTAAAACGCAACGAGGGTCGGTATATTAGGTGATTAAGTGAATAATTGAGTTCAGTGCATTATTTACTAAACACCATCGTTAGAGGCAAATTAAATTAGCACTGAAACACTTCAAATTGTGTTTCTCAGTTAACAAGGACTCAGCAAAAGGGAAAGAAATACTGAGTCAAAACCAGGAGACAAATATCAGAGGTTTGTGCACAACAACTATTTCTCTTGAATTTTCAATTGAAATAAATATTGACTATTTGTATATTATTGTTTTAAATTGTGTTTGTGCACAACAACTATTTCTTTTGAATTATTTTCAATTGAAATAAATATTGACTATTTGTATATTATTGTTTTAAATTGTGGAAATGTATTTGAATGAATATTTATTGCTTGAAAAGCATTGTAAATGATTTGAAACTGTGAGAAATTGTTTGAATGACATTGATGGATACTTATTGATTGAAAAGCACTGTAAGTGGTTTTTGTGGAAATTGAAATGAATTACGAATTGTGTTGCCATTTGTGAATGAGATTATAATTTTGGAAATTTATTGGATTCTTACGGATCATTTGAATAAAATGTTTGGAATTGCTTTGACTCACAATTGGCATGACACCGATACTATGTTCCTCCTCCATTAATGGGGTGAGTGTGATTATTCCTCCCTCTTTGACTTATCACCGGGGTGAGTATGATTATGTTCCTCCCTCTTTGACTTCCCAGTCTGAGGTGAGTATGGATGAGTACTCATTAGATAGCTAGCTTCCTCCCTCATTGATTTCGATTATTGGGGTGAGTATGTCTTGTCGTGGTGTACAACACGGCATATATAGAAAACTTGTGTCATGACTTAAATTGTGATATTGATTGGCAACATCGTATTCTCCAGTTATTTGATCGAATGGTGTTATTGATTTGCAAAACGATATTATTCAATTATTTGATCGAATTGTGTTATTGATTTGCAAAACGATATTATTCAATTATTTGATCGAATTGTGTTATTGATTTGCAAAACGATATTATTAAGTTATTTGATCAAATTGTGTCATTGATTGGAAAAACTGTGTTATTCAATAATTTGATCAAATTGTGTATGAATTGGCAATACGGTATTCTTAAGCTATTTGACTAAATTGTGTTATTATGAATTTTGATAATTTGTGAATTGGAGTTTAAATTCCTTATGACATTCATTGTCTTGAAATCAACTATGGTTTTAAGTATCCACTAATGATATGATTTATGAATTGTGATTTAAAATTGTATTTGGTTAATGTTGTGCACCACTGAGACATTGTCTCAAATGATAGCTTTTATTCCGCCGCAGTAGAGAGATAGACAGGGCAGCAGACTAGGCTGCTAGTACCGCCAGCGAGAGATTTTGGGTATAGTGAGTATACCATATGTGGCATTTTGTACTGTAATGTATATTCACTGTATGTATATTTTGTTCTTGGTTTTGAGCAGTTGTAAATTTAAGTTGTACAGTAAAGTTGTAAAATAATTATGAGTTATTTGGCTTGTAAAAATTGTGTTATATTTTTGTATCTTAGTCTTTGAAAATCACTGGATTTCACTTGAGAAATGTGTTGTGTTGATAAAAATGTTGGAGTTGAGATTTGAAAATATATTGAAGTGCTTTTTACAGGTTTTCTGAAGAACTGTTTTGTCCAAAATACAAATGGCACCTTGCCAAAATTTTTATAGATACTCCAAATAAATCAAATGAGTTAGTTATTTCACTTGATTCACCTAAGTCTTTCACTACTGTAAATAGTGCTCACCACTGTAAAAGAAGAAAAGTTTTTAAAATCCCTTGTAGTGTATTTAATGGATTATCAGTAGACGGAGTTGGTAATTCATTAGGTATACTACGGGATCATGTTATGCCTTACAGAGGGGTAGGGTGTGACATGTTTTAGTGGTATCAGAGCAATGGTTTTAAAGTGAATTTCGAACTGTGAATTTGAAATCTTTATGTCGGTAACTACAACTGCTCAAATGTTTGATACATACAGTACATTACATTATAAATATGCACTAACGGGAGGAAATCTCCTTGTATTATTGTACAGGAGGTCAGGGAAATAAATTTTGATGCATTAGTGACTAGTCCTTTAGGATAAGGATTGTGATAACAAGTGAAATTAGTTTTGGAAGAGTTTATCGGCGAAAAGTATTTGCTGACACACCATAAAATTATAAGCTAATTGGCGAGCCTACTTAATGTAAGGCAAGAGGACATAAATGTAAGATGCAGTAATGGAATTGCTCTAGATGAGGGCAAGGAGGTTACTGTTAGAAATTGCTAATGGATATTGTAATCAGAATAAGATTCGAATATCAGTGAATTCAAAAAGAATAAAAGATAACAAAGTTTGATCTATTGGGATGTATCGTAGTAACTATGCAATGTTCTTGATGTTTATACTGTAAGCTGCAGATTACAGTACTGACTTGAGATTATTGTGTAGAGCTACGTACTACCCGATAGTATACCCAGATAAGAATAGTTACCAACGGTATCTGTTTTGGTATAGTTATGCCAGGACAGAATTTAATTGTTAGAAATAAGTTTGAAAATCCTACTTAGGGATCTAAAACTTAAAAGTTAGAATATCGAAAGGTTATAGTTCAGTACAAAAAGAAGTAAGTTATAGAATATTGACAGATAAAAAGAGTTATGGAAGTAGAGATTTGAACAGTTGATTCATATATAACAAAGAAATATTACGAATGTGAGGAAGACTATGGATTAGAATGGTCAGAGGACCCATGACTGATGAATGATTCTAACATGACCTCAAGGGTCATTCAAGAAGGAACATGAACCGAAATATTAGACAGCACAATAGTAAGAAGAGATTGGTGTTATACAAACAAATCAAACATTGTATTAGATTGTTAAAAGACTTATACAAATTTGAGAAAAAGAAGGTTATACGATCGTATAGAAAGGAGAAAATAAACGTACGACTATTGTAAGATGGATACTGGGTAAAAATTTCGTGGACGAAATTTATTTAAGGGGGGGAGAATTGTAACACCCCTATGTTTGGTAGTGCGTTCTGCTGTTCCGGTGACCAGTGTGGTCCAGACAACTAGGATGGCTAGAGCTACACTTCGATATGAGTGAGGAGACATAAAATAATGAAATACAAGAAAAGGAAATACAAGAAAAACAAAGGAAAAATAATAGCAAAGAAATGTAACCAAGTTAAGCGAGCCGGGAAACCTAGCGATGGGTGATCATGAGGAAGCACGGCGTGGGCCGTTGACTAGCTCCTCGGATCATGGGAACCCTGGAAAACATTTTTAGGACATAAATAGAACCTTATTGAAGAATAAACATCATTAGAAAGATCAAAGAAAAATTAAATAATTAGTACAAAGAAAAGTGAGAAATCGAAAAACAGACAAAACCCGGTAATACCGAAAAATCGGGAATGCCACCCGAACAGGGGCATTATGGTCATTTGACATCCCGAAGTGTCTTTTGACCTAAATGTCCATTAAAAATAAATAATATTACACTTAGAAAATGAAATGAAAAATTTGTTTAGTGGTACCTAAAATAAATAGCCAAAAATGGAGTGGAAATGGTGTAAATAAAACATTAAACTTATAATATGGTTAAATAATGTGAGTGGGCCACTAAGGGAATAAACTAAAGACATAATGGGGCAGGTGTACATCCATTATCCAAGGCAGAAACTTCATCTTCTCCATTGTACCAAAGTTGCCGTGAATGAAGGGAGAGGAAACTCCATGGACATTTTTCATGCAAGCTTTCTTATCTCCCCATTTTCAACTCCAATCCCTTAAGTAGCTTTATGAAAAATGGTCTACACATCACAAGGAAGATATTGATACCAATTTTGAGAAGTTTGGTGAAGGTTTAGCAAGTTACAATTAAAGGTAAGTTTGCATTTTTGAGAATTTCCTTGTTAAACTTTATGTTTATGTTATGGGTGTTAGTTTTGTGAAAGAAATTTTGAAGTTTAAATAGTTATTGAGATAGCCATTTTTGGACAGCCATGGGGTCACACATTTGATGATTTATTATGCATATAATTGATGAGAAATAATGTTGATCATGGTAAATTAATATCCTAATGAATTGTTTCACATATATATGGTGATTTTGGCACTTGGATGAGAATTGATGGATTGTAGGGCAATGTGGTGTTGAAGGACAATTTCGGCAGCTTGGGAACCCTTGCATAATTGTATGTATTGATGGAAGTATTGGCAGAATTGTGGCATTAAGGAATGAAGGATATGTGTATGAAATTATTGTGTAAAGTGTATGTGAGAATTAGTGGTGTTTAGGTGTATTTGTAATGGTAATTAGAAATTGTAATTGTGAATGATATTTGGTGTGTTGAGGGTAATGGTAATCTGCCCAAAATAATGTTAATGTAAAGTAGATAATGCTTTTGGTAATGTACCAAAACAGATTGGTAGGGTATGGAAGTAAACTTTGCAAGTTAAATGTGTGTTTGAAGTGGGGTGTGAAAGGCATAGTGAGGGCAGTGTACATTTTAGCCTATAACCTTAAATGTGTAACCTCAATTGGTATGAGACCAATTTGAGGTGAAACTAGGCACAAAATGTGCCAACTTTCATTGAGAAACCATGCCAAAATTCTGCTTGCAAGGTGACCTAAGAAAATGACCAATTCGGATTAGGTGCAATTAGGACCTGAAAAATGACCAATTGGGCAGCAGTGAGTGTTTAGGCCATACCTCACTCAAACCAAGTCCAATTGACCTGAAATTTTAACCAAGAATAGTTAAGACCCATACCTACAATTCTTATGAAGACACCAAAGCCCAGAAATGAACATAAGAAAGTCAAAAAGCTTGCACAAGTTCGGGTCCAAAAACTGGCCGAACCAGAGTTGACCAAATTGACCTAAAATTGACCTAAATTGGTACCATTTGACCAGAAATAGTATAATGACCATAACTTGGCCTACTTAACTCGGATTGACCTGAAATTTTGCCCCGCGTGCAATAAGACCTAGATCTACAAGTTTGTAGTTTTGACCGAGACCCGAAAACCGAGGGAACTAGATCGTCCGGTTAGGTCAAACCAGTGTCCCGGAATCCAAAGAATTTGCATTAAAATGCACTAAGCAAGGAAATGACTTTGGTAAAACATACCAAACCTAAAACCCTATCAAATGTGACATATTAACGACACTAAAACCTAATTTACCTAAAACGCAACGAGGGTCGGTATATTAGGTGATTAAGTGAATAATTGAGTTCAGTGCATTATTTACTAAACACCATCGTTAGAGGCAAATTAAATTAGCATCAAACACTTCAAATTGTGTTTCTCGATTAACAAGGACTCAAAGAAAGGGAAAGAAATACGAGTCAAAACCAGAGACAAATATCAGAGGTTTGTGCACAACAACTATTTCTCTTGAATTTTCAATTGAAATAAATATTGACTATTTGTATATTATTGTTTTAAATTGTGTTTGTGCACAACAACTATTTCTTTTGAATTATTTTCAATTGAAATAAATATTGACTATTTGTATATTATTGTTTTAAATTGTGGAAATGTATTTGAATGAATATTTATTGCTTGAAAAGCATTGTAAATGATTTGAAACTGTGAGAAATTGTTTGAATGACATTGATGGATACTTATTGATTGAAAAGCACTGTAAGTGGTTTTTGTGGAAATTGAAATGAATTACGAATTGTGTTGCCATTTGTGAATGAGATTATAATTTTGGAAATTTATTGGATTCTTACGGATCATTTGAATAAAATGTTTGGAATTGCTTTGACTCACAATTGGCATGACACCGATACTATGTTCCTCCTCCATTAATGGGGTGAGTGTGATTATTCCTCCCTCTTTGACTTATCAGTCTGGGGTGAGTATGATTATGTTCCTCCCTCTTTGACTTCCCAGTCTGAGGTGAGTATGGATGAGTACTCATTAGATAGCTAGCTTCCTCCCTCATTGATTTCGATTATTGGGGTGAGTATGTCTTGTCGTGGTGTACAACACGGCATATATGGAAAACTTGTGTCATGACTTAAATTGTGATATTGATTGGCAACACTGTATTCTCCAATTATTTGATCGAATGGTGTTATTGATTTGCAAAACGATATTATTCAATTATTTGATCGAATTGTGTTATTGATTTGCAAAACGATATTATTCAATTATTTGATCGAATTGTGTTATTGATTTGCAAAACGATATTATTAAGTTATTTGATCAAATTGTGTCATTGATTGGAAAAAACTGTGTTATTCAGTAATTTGATCAAATTGTGTATGAATTGGCAATACGGTATTCTTAAGCTATTTGACTAAATTGTGTTATTATGAATTTTGATAATTTGTGAATTGGAGTTTAAATTCCTTATGACATTCATTGTCTTGAAATCAACTATGGTTTTAAGTATCCACTAATGATATGATTTATGAATTGTGATTTAAAATTGTATTTGGTTAATGTTATGCACCACTGAGACATTGTCTCAGCGATAGCTTTATTCTTGCCGCAGTAGAGAGATAGATGTGGCAGACTAGGTCGCTAGTACCGCCAAATGAGAGATTTTGGGTATAGTGAGTATACCATATGTGGCATTTTGTCTCAGAATGTATATTCACTGTATGTATATTTTGTTCTTGGTTTTGAGCAGTTGTAAATTTAAGTTGTACAATAAAGTTGTAAAATAATTATGAGTTATTTGGCTTGTAAAAATTGTGTTATATTTTTGTATCTTAGTCTTTGAAAATCACTGTGGATTTGACTTGAGAAATGTGTTGTGTTGATAAAAATGTTGGAGTTGAGATTTTAAAATATATTGAAGTGCTTTTTACAGGTTTTCTGAAGAACTGTTTTGTCCAAAATACAAATGGCACCTTGCCAAAATTTTTATAGATACTCCAAATAAATCAAATGAGTTAGTTGTTTCACTTCAGTTCACCAAAGTCTTTCACACCTGTAAATAGTGCTCACCACTGTAAAAGAAGAAAAGTTTTTAAAATCCCTTGTAGTGTATTTAATGGATTATCAGTAGACGGAGTTGGTAATTCATTAGGTATACTACGGGATCATGTTATGCCTTACAGAGGGGTAGGGTGTGACAAAACCAAATGATTTAATGGCTTTATCAAAATGGATGTTCTAACTTCTCAAAGCTTGCTCCAGCCTATAAATGGATCGCTTTAGCTTGCATACCTTGGAACCATCTTGGGATTCAAAACCCCTAGGTTGTTCCATGAAAATGTTTTCTTCAATGTATCCATTAAGAAAAGTTGTTTTGACATCCATCTACCAAATCTCATAATCATAGTATGCAGCTATTGCTAATAGAATCCTAATTGATTTAAGCATGGCAACAGGCGAGAAAGTCTCCTCATAGTCAATTTCTTGCCTTTGGCGAAACCCTTTTGCTACTAGTCTTGCTTTATAGGTCTCTACCTTTCCATCAGAACTAATTTTCTTCTTGAAAATCGATTTGTTCCCTATAAGTACAATACCTTCAGGTGGGTCAACAAGATCCCAAACTTGATTCTTATACTTGGAATCAATCTCGGATTTTATAGCATCAATCCATTTTGAAGAGTCTATATCTGATATAGCTTCTTCATATGTAAGTGGATCATCTCCATGATCTACTTCTTCATGAGTAGACAACTCTTATTCTTCTTCATGAAGGAAACCATATCTCACTGGTGGGTGAGATACCCTGGTTATTCTACGAGGAACAGCTGTAGATATTTCATCAACAGGTGCAGGTTGACTAGATGGATCTATATCCATCTGATCTGTTGGTTGGTCAGAATTCTCCAATTCTAACTTTATTTGCCTCCCTTTGCCTCCTTTTTGAATAAACTGTTGTTCAAGAAATGTGGCATCTCTACTTACCACAACCTTTTGTGAAGTAGAAAAATAAAAATAATATCCAAAACTATCTTTTGGATATCCAACAAATCAACCTTTTTCTGATATGGTTTCCAATTTATCAATGTTCAGCTTTTTGATATAAGATGGACAACCCCAAATCTTAACATGCTTAAAACTTAGTTTTCTTCCATGCCATATCTCATAAGGTGTGGAAGAAACTGATTTTGATGGAATCCTATTCAAAATATACAAAGCTAATTCTAATGCAAATCCCCAAAAGGAGATTGGCATATCAGTATAGCTCATCATACAACGTACCATATCCAATAGGGTATGATTTCTCCTTTCAGATACACCATTCAGCTGTTGTGATCCTGGAGGAGTCAGCTGGGAAACAATGCCGTGCTCTCTCAAGTATTCATCAAATTCAGTACTCAAATATTCACCTCCATGATCTGATCAAAGAGCTTTAATACTCTTTCCTGTTTGATTTTCTACTTCATATTTAAATTCTTTGAACTTTTCAAAGGATTCATGTTTGTATTTCATCAAATACAAATACCTAAACCTTGATTTATCATCAGTAAAGGTAATAAAGTAATGAAAACCGCCTCTAGCCATTTCCTTAAATGGACCACATATATCACTATGTATTAGCTCAAAAATATTTTCAGCTCTTATCCCTTGTCCAACAAAGGGTGATCTAGTCATTTTGCCCTGAAGGCAAGATTCACAAGTTGGAGTAGGCTCAGAGCCCAATGAGGATAGAATCCTCATTTTCTCCAGTTTTGCAATCCTATCTTCTGTAGCATGACATAACCTTGAGTGCCAAATATATTTTGAACTTGAGTTGGTTTTCACCATGCCATTGCATTCATTTAGATCACTTGTATCCATTTTGTATTTGTCATTATTATCCAAATAATAAAGATCATCATTCATATAACCCGAACCAACATATTTATTTCCAAAATAAATATTGCAAAGATCATCTGTGAACTGGAATTCATAACCATTTCTAGTCAAACTAGATATAGGATTGATGTTCTTAAAAGCATCAGGTACATATAAAATATTATCTAAACACAAAACATGTCGAAACATGTAAAAAGATTTAGATCCTATGGCTAAAGCTTCAACAGTTGAGCCATTGCCCATCAAGCCTCTAACATCTTGAGAACGCAAGCTGCTATTATTTGCTAGTTCCTGCATATGATAAGAAATGTGAGAACTAGCACCAGTATCTAAAACCCAAGCTATAGATGAACTATGAGTATCATCAGAATCTAAATAATAAGATATGGACATACCTTCCAAAGGTCCTCCCACTAACTTAACGAATCCTACACTTCCAAATTAGAAAACGGAAATCCTAATTGAATGGATTTCTAGTGGGTGATTGAATTCTTATAATTCTATTGATCATCCTCAGGTACATCCATTATTGGAATTACAATAAACTATAAGTGAGCAACTCCTTGCCTATCACATCTCATGTGAGGTTCAATCCTTTACGTAGCCCCTAATGCTCAAAATCTCAGGTACATCCATTATTAACTTATCTTGCATTAGTTAAGTTGATCCCATTGAGCCAATAATTATGCAAATAATTTTAATGTCCTCAGGTACATCCAATATTGGCCACCAGACCATTTACATATTTACAACATCTCATGCTTAACAATTATTCGTAAGAAAATCTCTTAAATTAATTGCATCTTATGCAAGTATTTAAAATTTCTTAAAATAATTGCCTCAATGGAGGACCCATGTTATAATTACTTTAATTATAACAATTCCAACTTAATCATTTGTTTGGAAGATTTTGTGGTCATCCTAATTACTATTAAGGTCTTACTTTGCACATTATCCATTTAGCATGCATATATCATATACTTGTATATATTCACATACATCTCATGCATTCATGGATAAACAGTAAATATGGTATCGTCATGGACATTCTAAGGGATTCCATTCTAAGCCACCAAGAATTGAATCAGGGCATTCCTAGGTGCATTTCATTCATTCATTTTACAAGAGTTGCTGAAGGAGTACATAATCAACACTTGATCTTGAATTTCTCCCACTGGTCCCACCAATGCTCTTGACCTCCTTGATCTTCTTGTAATCCAATATTACAGAGTAATCCTTGGCATACCAAGGAGAATTTATAAGAACTTAAATAAATGAAATTACAATACAAAATTATTACAAACTTAATAATACATGCCCAAAATAAATTAAAATAATTTACAATCCCAAAGAAACATAAAAGAAATAAATCCAATCACATTGGTCTTTTATAGTCCATGATCATCCATCATGCATATCACTATTTAACAATTAAATAAAATATACATACTTAAATAAATTGAATATCTCATATTCAAATTAAAATTCCAGATTTGAATATGATTCAAACAAATTTAAAAATTCAGATTTGAATCACATTCGAACAATTTTTAAAAATCAGATTTGAATCACATTCAAACAATTTTTAAAAAATCAGATTTGAATATTATTCAAACAACTTAAAAAATTCAGATTTGAATATGATTCAAACAACTTTTAAAATTCAGATTTGAATCACATTCAAATAACTTTTAAAATTCAAATTTGAATCACATTCAAACAATTTTTAAAATTCTGATTTGAATCAAAATTTAATTGTGTGATTAAAACTACTAATTAAACACTTTAATTAGTCATAGGCTAGGCCTTAGATCATACAACAATTGTAGAATTTAAAACCAAACCTTGCGCCACCCATGAAGCCCAAAGATGGCACACCATTGATGGTGAGATCAAACATGCTGCCATACTTCTTTATCCAACCAGCAATGGATCTATCATCTCATGATTATTCCTCATAATTAAATCATATAATCAACAATCTAAATGGCAAATATAGTGGCTCTAATACCAATTGAAGGAGCAGAAGCATGAAAAATACAAGTTTGTATGATTAAATTCAAAAATTTTCACCTAGGGTCACATACATCATGCAAGATTTATTTTTATCTATTTGATTTCAATGATAAACAACATATTAAAACTCTTTTAATATGTTTTTGGATCAGTATTTTCCATTTAATATTTTAGAATTAATCAGATTAATTTTGGAACCCTAGATTAGATCAAGAATAAATACACTAACCTCTTGATGCACTGCAGCGTATTTGTGCCTTTGGGATGCTTCTTCAGGACACCAGAAGTTGTTCCTCTAGCTTGTCTACACCAAGATCACCTATGGCAGCCCTTGAACAGCTTCTAAAGTTTTTCCTATTAAATAGAAAATCAAGTGTTGCCTTTTAAGAGATTAAAAATGAAAATAGGACACTAGAAACAATTTCTAGTATTTTTAATTCAAGAGATTATTTGCTAATCTCTTGGAATTGATGAGAGATGATGAAGAAGAGAGAATGGGAGCCTCAAGGGTGGCGGCACAAAGGGAGGCAACAGCTGGTTGTTATTTTTCTTTTCATAACAACACTTATATAGCTAGGTTACCATTTAAAACCCTTGCCACATATCACCTTCTGATTGGCTCTAGATTTAATTGACCCAATCACATTGTGCCAAGTGTCAAACCTATATTTAATCTTAATTTTAATCATCTTACATGATTAAAAGACATTTGGCAGGCTTATGTGTAGTGCCATATGTCACCATCACATGGTGCCGCATGTCACCCTTTGAAATGACCAAAATCCCTCTGTGTCTTAATTTTGAGTTCTCAACCCAAAATAATTATTTCTCTTCTTCTAATTAATTTATATCAAATATAAATCAATTAATTAATCTTTATTAATTAATTTCTCATTCATTAAATTCATATTTAAATACTTTAAATATAAATTTAACTTATATTATACATCCAATAATCTAAATTTGGTTTCAAGCCATGCTAGGGACTTTGCAATCTAATTGTAAACCAAACCTATTTAATTAATCAATTAAACTCTTTAATTAATTAATTAAATCATATTTAAGTTAGTGACTACTTGTGTATGTGTCTGACTTACTAGGCTCATCACTAATTGACAATGAGACATGATATCAACTCTTAATATCACCAGAACTCTTTCTTACCATAAATGATTTCTCTAAATCATTTTATGCACCTCATAGACCATGATTAATACCTAGCATAGCATGCGATGGCCACCCAATCAGTAATAAGGTTTACCTTAAATGAACCTATAATCATATGTTACCATGCACTAGAATCACTCTGTTATAAAATCCCAATTCAAGCTAGAGTCATGGTTTATGTCAAACCCCATTTGCTATGAATATTATGTTCTCTTTTAATTCTAGTTCTTGATCAAAAGGATTTTCTCATCGGAAACTCTTTTTTATTAAATCTATCTGTCCTGGCCAAGAACTTGAAACATCAAAAACAATTAAATAAACATAGAATTTTATCCCTATTTACTTAGAGGAATAGATTCCATCTTGATTAACACCTACCTCCATATATAACTAGTAGGGGCCAACACATGCCCATATACCCATACTGTACAAGTATGAAAGCAGTATCAAACTTAAACAACCTATATAGAAGATAACTGTGCTATCTCAGGTCTAAAGATTATATGCACTGATATGATTTATGACAATACATTGACAAGAGTAAACTCTATGTGCTCATCATAAATGTCACTGGTTCAGCCTACTTATCATGTATAAGTGCTTATAATTTTTGTCATATGGCATGAGACTCACCATTCCATCTTATTTATATCTCATATAAATAACTTGGGAACAAACATGAATACAATCTTTCTGGATAAGTCATGTCCTTAGTATGAAGTATTCTCGACTGTAAACCTATTTATGATACCTTGTGCTAGAAATACTGTCACTCATATTCTTAAAAACATAAGAATAGAATTTCTAACAAAATATCAATGGACCTTTTTTATTACACATAAATATATTATGTAAACGGAAAAGTAGAAATGCCTTTTGTTAATAAAAACATTTACAAGATACATACTAAATGATATGCTCTAAGACATACTACTAATATTGTTCCACCATAAAATGACACTTCTCATAATTCAAAACAAGATTTTTCTCAATGCATCCCTCAAGAACAGAAGTTAAATAATGTAAACATGCATCAAATGAATCACCATACACAGTGAAATCATCCATGAACACCTCAATACAAGTATCAATGTAATCTGAAAATATGCTCATCATGCATCTCTGAAATGTGACAGGTGCATTATAAAGCGCGAAGGGCATCCTTCTTAAAGCAAAAGTTTTAAAAGGGAAAGTGAAGGTGGTTTTCTCTTGATCCTCCGGTGCAATCACAATTTGATTATATCCATAAAAGCCATCAAGAAAGCAAAAATAAGACTTACCTGCTAACCGCTCAAGCATCTGATCAATGAATAGCAGTGGGAAGTGGTCCTTCCTTGTTGTTGAATTCAGCTTGTGGTAGTCTATGCACATTCGCCATCCACTCTGAATCCTTGTTGGAACAAGTTCATTATCTTGATTTGCTATCACAGTGACTCCTGATTTTTTTGGCACTACTTGGACTGGACTTACCCATTTGCTGTCTGAAATTGGGTAAATAACTCCTGCATCCAATAGCTTTAAAATCTCCTTCTTCACAACCTCCATCATCTGTGTAACACCCCTATTTACATAGCCTAGTATATTTCACTATTCTGATGACCTGTATCGATCTGGATATTTAAGAGAATTAGAACCATGTCTAAGACACCTAGTTAAGCCCTGAACACAAGTAATTAGTAATTTCCAAATAGTTAAGTATAAAAAAGAAAAATAAAACAAGAAGTAAAATGAGTCGGGAGTCACAGTGATGGGTAACCTTTTCGAGAATGACTGTGAGGTCAGTTTAAACTCAAATTTTGAACTGTAAAATGTGATGCTGCAATCCTTAGGACTATTGCGAACACAGTGGAAAAGAGAAAATCATAGAAAAGAATTGTTAAGTAGGTTAAATAATTAGGTCAGGGATCCAGAAGAAATATCAAATAACTTGCAAACTGGATTGAACCAGTGAGGGGCAATTTCATGAATTCACCCCTGGAGCCTGACCTAACTGTCCAATAAAATCGGAGAAACGAATCTTTGGGGATCAAGAATTAAATTAAAGAATGAAGGAAAAAGAAAAGAAAAAGAAAAGAAAAGAAAATTAGATTAATGACATCACCCCATTACATGAGCATGACCTCATAAGTAAATTACCATTTAATTTACTTATTTGACTAAGTCAAACAAAGGATAAAAATAAAATTTAAAAGTTTATCTTCTCCATTATTTCCCATCACTTTCCTCTCTCATATCTCTCTCTCATTTTCTCTTCAATTCCACCATTTTTGGACTTAGAAAGCTTAATTTTCTCTAGTTTCTTCCCATAAATTTCTTAAACTCCAATACAAAATCACACTCTTAGACCTAGATTCATTGCTTGGGAATAAAAAGGAAGAAAGGAATCAATGATTTGAGAAGAAGAAATTTTGTCCAACAAGGTTAGTAATCTAAACTTGAAAATTTGTAGTTAAATGATTATGTTCTAGTTTAATTAACTTAGAAATTGTGTAAAATCAAACAAAAACAATTATTGAGGGACCAAACAAAAATTTCATCTAGCTAGGGTTAGGGTTTGATATGAATGAGTTTGATTGTTTTGAATAGTTATTTGAGGTGAATTAGGTGTGTAGATCATGAATGTACACTTTGAAATGCATTAGATTGAATTTTGTGTGTAGCTAGGGTTTTGAATATGTGAAAAATTGTAAAAAAATTTGAGAATTGGCCAAATGATGCTATTTACCTTATTTGAGTTGAGAAATGGTCAATTGTAACCATTTGTGGTGTGTATGAATTGTTGGAAACAAGTTTAAATTCGGATTGGTAAGGGTCAATCTGCAGGCAGCTTGACTTAGGTTCTTTTCAGGGATCAAAACTGAAAATTTACCAACCCAATTGGTGTGAAGCCAATTGGGAATGAAACTAGACACAAAATGGCACATTTTTCATTTAGGAATCATGCCTAGAAATTGACCATAACTTAGTGAACAATTAGGCCAAATCCGGAATTAGGCATACTAACCTGTACAAAAATGACCAAATGAACAGTAGTTACATAAATTACCATAACTTGGCTTAGGAAGGTCCAAATGTAACACCCCTAAGTTCGGTAGTGCGTTCTGCTGCTCTGGTGACCAGTGTTGTCCGGACAGCTAGGATGCCTAGAACTACACTTTGACATGAGGGAGGAGACATAAAATAATGAAATACAAGAAAAGAAAATACAAGAAAAACAAAGGAAAAATAATAGCAAAGAAATGTGATCAAGTTAAGCGAGCCGGGAAACCTAACGATGGGTGATCTTGCAGGAAAGTCACGGCGTGGACCGTTGACTAGCTCACAATTTGCGGGAACCCTGGAAAACATTTTTAGGACTTAAATAGACCCTTATTGAAGAACAAATATCATTAGAAAGATCAAAGAAAAATTAAATAATTAGTACAAAGAAAAGTGAGAAATCGAAAAACAGACAAAATCCGGTGTTACCGAAAAATCGGGAATGCAACCCGAACAGGGGTATTATGGTCATTTGACATCCCGAATTGTCTTTTGACCTAAATGTCCATTAAAAATAAATAGTATTACACTTAGAAAATAAAATGAAAAATTAATTTAGTGGTACCTAAAGTAAATAGCCAAAAATGGGGTGGAAATGGTGTAAATAACACATTAAACTTATAATATGATTAAATAATGTGAGTGGGCCACTAAAGGATTAAACTAAAGGCATAATGGGGCAGGTGTACACCCATTATCCCATCTGCACTTCATCTTCCTCATTTGAATTCCTTCATGCCGATTTGAGAAAGAAGAAAACCACCATGGCCGTTTCACTCAAGCTCACTTAACCTCTCCATTTTCAACTCCAATCACTTAGGTTCCTTCATCAAAAATTGTCTACACATCATAAGGAAGAGCTTGATACCAAATTTGAGAAGTTTAATCAAGGTTTGGCAAGTTCCAACCATAAGGTAAGTTTACATTTTTGAACTTTGCTTTGTTAAACCTTGTGTACATGTTATGGGTGTTGGATTTGTGAAGAAAATTTGCAAGTTTGAAGAGTTATTGAAATGTCCATTTTGGACAGCCATGGGGTCATGTATTTAATGATTTATTATACATATATTTGATGAGAAATGATGTTGATTTTGGTGATTTAATATCTTAGTAAAATACTTCATATGTATAAGGTGATTTTTGCACTTGGATGAAAATTGATGATTGTAGGACATTTTGGTATTGAGGAAGATTTTCGGCAGCTTGGGGATTCTTGAATAAATGTGTGTGTTCATGAAGGTGTTGGCAGAATATTGACATAGAAGTTTGATGGATATGTATATAGATTGATTGTGTAAAGTGTATGTAAGAATGAGTAATGGTTAGGTGTATATGTGATTGTACTTAAACTTTGTAAATTTGAGTGTTAATTGGTGTATTGAGGATAATTGTAATCTGCCCAAAGTGATGATAATGTAAAGTGGAATATGGTTTTGGTAATGAACCAAAACAGAAATGGTAAGGGGAAGTGCACATATAGTAATGAAGTGTCTAATTGATGTATGTTAAGTAAGGTAGTTAAGGGCAGTGTACATTTTAGCCAATAAGTTTAAATGTGTAACCTCAATTGGTATGAGACCAATTGGAGGTGAAACTAGGCACAAAATGTGCCAACTTTCATTGAGAAAGCATACCAAAATTCTGCTTGCAAGGTGACCTAAGAAAATGACCATAAGCAAGTCAAAAAGCTTGCACAAGTTCGGGTCCAAAAACTGGCCGAACCAAAGTTGACCAAATTGACCTAAAATTGACCTAATTTGATGCCATTTGACCAGCAATAGTATAATGACCATAACTTGGTCTACTTAACTCGGATTGACCTGAAATTTTTCCCCGCGTGCAATAAGACATAGATCTACAAGTTTGTAGTTTTGACCGAAACCCGAAAACCGAGGGAACTAGGTCGTCCGGTTAGGTCAAACTAGTATCCCGAAATCCAGCAATTTGCACTGAAATGCAAGAAAACACAATATACATAGAATTGAGTTTGGTAACACGTACCAATCCTAAAACATTATCGAATGTGACATATTAAGGACACCAAAACCTAATTTACCTAAAACGCATCGAGGGTCGGTATATTAGGTGATTAAGCAAATAAATGTATTCAGTGAATAATTGAGTCAATGAATTAATTATCGAACATTATCATTAGAAACAGTTTAATTTAGTACTGAAACACTTCAAATTGTGTTTCTCAGTTACCAAAGACTCAGGGAAAGGGAAGGAAACACTGAGTCCAGACCAGGAGACAATTATCAGAGGTTTGTGCACAACTAGTTTTCAACTGATTTTACTCTGAATAAGATTTCATATGATTAATTGTATGTTATTGATTTAAATTGTGTTTGTGCACAATAGTATTTCTTTTGAATTTTCAATTGAAATAAATATTGACTATTTGTACATTATTATTTTAAATTGTGGAAATGTGTTTGAATGGATATTTATTGCTTGAAAAGCAGTGTAAATGATTTGATGGATACTATTGATTGAAAAGCACTGTAAATGGTTTTTGTGGAAATTAAAGATAATTATGAATTGCGTTGCCATTCTGTGAATGAAATTATAACTTTGGAAATTTATTGGATTCTCACGAATCATTTGAATAAAATGTTTGGAATTGATTTTGTGTTCACACTTAGCATGACAGTATCATATCATTCCTTCTCCTTTATGGGGTTGTGATCGTTTATTTTCCTTCTCCATTTATGGAGTCGTGATCGTTTATTTTTCTCCTTCTCTGGTTTACCAGTTGAGGTGATCGGATGAGTACTCATTATATAGCTAGCTCCCTTCCTCATTGATTTCGATTAGTGGGGTTGTGATTGCTTTGTCGTGGTGTACAACGCGGCATTGATCAGAAAATTGTGCCATGGCTTAAGTTGTGAATGAATTGGCAACACTGTATTCTTAACTTATTCGACTAAATTGTGTTGTTATGCAATTTGATAATTGGTGAAATGAAGTTTAAATTCTTATTGACATTTACTGTCTTTCGAATTTAACTATGTTTTGATTATTGAGATTTATTTTGATATTGTGTTAAATTCCTTATGACAGTATTGTCTTGAATTTAACTATGGTTTTTAAGTATCCACTATTTATATGATTTATGAATTGTGATTTAAATTGTATTTGGGTAATGTTGTGCACCACTGAGACATTGTCTCAGCGATAGCTTTATTATTGTCATCGCAGTGAAGCAGACAGATAGGGCAGCAGACTAGACTGCTAGTACCTCCAGCGAGAGACTACCGGGTATAATGAGTATACCAGTATTCTGTATTTTGTAATGTAATGTATGTTCACTGTATGTACATATTGTTTTTGGTTTTGAGCAGTTGTAAATAAAAATTGTACATTGAAGTTGTAAAGTAAATTATGAGACATTTTGACTTGTAAAAATTGTATTATATTTTCTCTATCTCAGTCCTTGAAAAATTACTGTGAATTTGACTTGAGAACTGTGTTGGGTTGAGAAAAATGTTGAAGTTGAGATTTGGAAATTTATTGAAGTGTTTTTCACAGGGTTTTCAAGAAGCATTTTATCCAAAATACAGATGGCACTCTGCCAAAATTTTTACAGAAATTCCAAATACTTCAAATGTGTTAGTTCTATCACTTCAGTTCACAAAAGTTTTTAATACCTGTAAATAGTGCTCACCACTGTAAAAGAAGTAAGAAAAGTTTTTAAAATCCCTTATAGTGTATTTAATGGATTATCAGTAGACGGAGTTGGTAATTCATTAGGTATACTACGGGATCATGTTATGCCTTACAGAGGGGTAGGGTGTGACACCAAATGACATGAATTATATACCGATGAAAAGTTAAGACATAGCCCTACAACTTTTATGAAGAAAACAAACCCAAATTTTGACCATAATCTATTTGAAAGTCCACTTGCATTCAACCCATAAAAATTACAAAAATCCATAATTTGCCCAGAATTCTGGGTAATACCAAATCTGGCCGGCCATGTTTAAATGGCCATAACTGGGGCTACAAAACTCCAAATGGAGTGATCAAAAAGGGAAATAAAGTTAAGACAATAAGGAACAACTTCTACAAAGAAAACTTAGCTAAATTATGTCACACCCTACTCCCCTGTAAGATGCAACATGATCCCGTAGTACACCTAATGAATTACCGTACTTCGCCTACCGATAACCCATTAGATATACAACAAGGGATTTTAAAACAATTTTCATGAAATTTAAATCATCGGTTAAAATCTGGAGTTATAATTTTTTTTTTTTCAGAATTTCGGCAAAGTGCCGGCTGTATTTTGAGAAAACAGTTCTTCAATCCTATAAAAGAAAATGCTCCCAATATGTTTTCTCAAATACAACTCCAATAAACTTTATTTCAATTCACAATTCAATTCTCAATAAACAATCAATTCATTTTCAAACCAATCTCATCATGAAGAAATATTTCATTGATTATAAGACTCAAAATTTATATTACAAAACTATTCAAGAAAATGAAATCTCAAATTTATATTTACAATAATTTACATTTAATTACATACCAAAATGTTTTACAAGAGTTTTTATATAACTGCTCAAATAATTTACATACATATTATTACATGCATATATCAAACCTATGTACATGGGTATACCTATAATATACCTGGAGCTAATCTGCAAGTGTCTTCAAAGAAACATACTCACTGCTCTATGCTCTTCTTACCTGCGACAACATACAAAGCTATCGCTGAGTGGTGAACTCAGTGGTGCACAACTATAATTTAAAACATAGTACAATATATATTGACAAAATTTATAGTAAATAATTTGGAAATCTGAATACTCATCAAATTCCAAAACTCAAAATATTCATTGCCCATAATGTAAATCATTTGTATAAATGACTTTGATCACAAAATTCAATTTATCAAATCATGACTAACCATTTAAGTAATTCCAACAAAATCAATTATACATAAACCATAATTGAAATCACAATTCTTTATCATTCAAAAGCCATTCTGTATCTCAAAAATCATTATGTATCTCAAAAATCAATCTTTATCTCACTAACTATGCAAGACTAATCTGAAAGGGCCATATTCGATGTGATTCTAATTCCCTATGGTCGGGGAGGTCAAATCAGATTCTAACTCCCTATGGTCGGGGAGGTTGAATCATCGTGCACAATACCATCACAATAATGAATCTTCCACAAGGGCCATAACGATAAAATAAACTTAGATCTAACCTCAAATAAGAGGAAAATCTAAGCCAGTGCACGTACCATGGTAATCAAAACACAACTAACTCCATTGTCTTCTCAACAAATGAGAGAGACGGGTAATAACCTAGTCAAGCATCTATAGTGAGATATAAAACAATGTCACAATCCTTTTAGTGGGCATAAATCACAATATAATTCAATTCAAATTCAATTCCAATATCCAATAATTTTTATGCTCATCACAATTTAAATCATAAATTTGCATTTTCCATGAAAATTACCATCACAATTCAAAACATGTTCTATCACAATTTTCCAGAACATAATTTATTCAATCCATAACAATGCTTAATACTTATGGAAATACCATTTCACAAAGCCAAATTCATACATATTATAACAATTTCAATAATCATTGAATTAAATCCAATGCTTATTAAACATAATACATAAGAAAAGTATGTCATTTAATCATATGAAATATTCAAACAAAATCAGTTAAAAACTAGTTGTGCACAAACCTCTGATAACTGTCTCTTGGTCTTGACTCAGTGTTCCTTCCCTCTCCCTGAGTCTTTGCTAACTAAGAAACACAATTTGAAGTGTTTCAGTACTTAATCAAAATGTCTCTAATGGTAATGTTTGATAAATAATTCACTGAATGCTATTATTTGCTAAATCAACTTAATATATCTACCCTCGATGCGTTTTAGGTAATTTAGGTTTTAACGTTACTAATATGTCACATTTGATAGTCTTTTAGGGTTGGTACATTTTACCAAGTTCATTTCCGTGTATACTGCATTTTCTTGCAATTTGCTGGATTCCGGGGTACTAGTTTGACCTAGCCAGACGACCTAGTTTCCTCGGTTTTCGAGTTTTGGTCAAAACTACAAACTTGTAGAT
Organism: Hevea brasiliensis; assembly: GCF_030052815.1. Lineage (NCBI taxonomy): Eukaryota > Viridiplantae > Streptophyta > Magnoliopsida > Malpighiales > Euphorbiaceae > Hevea > Hevea brasiliensis. Next base: position 68,051,065 of record NC_079500.1, read on the forward strand.
CTATGTCTTACGGAACGTGGGGCAAAATTTCAGATCATTCTGAGTTATGTAGACCAAGTTATGGTCATTTTACTATTGCTGGTCAAATTGCACCAAAATTGGTCATTTTAGGTCACTTTAGGTCATTTAGGTTCGGCCAGTTTTTGGACCCGAATTTGACTTGCTTTTGGTCATTTTTGGGCTTTGGTGTCTTCATAAGACTTGTAGATATGGGTCTTAACTATTCATGGTTAAAATTTCAGGTCAATTGGACCTGTTTTGAGTGAGTTATGGCCTAAACACTAACTTCTGCCCAAATGGTCAATTTTCAGGCCTCATTTGCACTTAATCCGGATTTGGTCAATTTTCAAGCTACCTTGCAAGCAGAATTTTGGTAAGTTTCTTCATGAAAGTTGGCACATTTTGTGCCTAGTTTCACCTCCAATTGGTCTCATATCAATTGGAGCCACACACATAAAGTTCTAGGCCTAAAACTCAAACTGCCTTATTGAAATTCTTGCATACACATCAAGCATCACTTTTAACACTCACCAAACTTAACATTCAAACCAATTCTGGTTGTACCACAACCTAAACATAATTCACAACACATTATAGGTCATTTTGGCAGCTTACAATTACATTCAACATACACCATTTTGTACAGAATTTTCAAACTAAATTTACAACAATTTAATCACCTAACCATAACACTTTTTTCATGTCCAACTTCACACCATCATATACACACTCAAACTGCCCTAACATCCAACACAATTCAACATTAATATACCATAATCCAAGCATGAATTCCAGCATTCTTCAAGAGTCAAAAAACTGCCACAATGGTACATTTATATTCCATTAATTTCCAAGCTTTAAATTTCATTTCACATTTACATATACTAAGTATACATCACCCAAACAATTTTCTACACAATATACATTTAATCAATCATTTAATTCACCACTTACAAGCAAAAATAAACTGCCTTCAAGGTGTTTCCATGGCTTCCAGAAGGACACATCCCCATTTAAACATCAAACCTTAAAAATCTCTCCATAATTTAAGTACCCATAACCTCCTCACAAACTTTAATGAAGCACTAATAAAAAATACATACTTACCACTTTGGAAACTCTTCAAAACTTCACCAAAACTTGATCTTCTTACTGCCTATCTACTGCCCATGGTGTGAGGATTAACTTTAATGAAGGGAAGTGGAGAGAAAGAAGCTTGGATCACCCTTGCATGGAGCTCCAAAACCATGCGGCAATGGAGTTCTTCCCTTCTCCATTTTTGGCTGAATTTTAAGAAATGAGGAAGATGACAAACTGCTGGTCCATGATGAAGATTAAATGGTCCACTTTAATGAGTTAGTGGAGCACTATTGCAAGTTTAATGTTAATTTATTCGAAAGTTTCAATTTCCCACATTTAACTCCCCATTTTTGCTATTTACATTAGGTACCCCTAAATTAATTTTTCATTATATTTTCCAAGTGTAATATTATTTATTTTTAATGAAAATTTAGGTCAAAAGACAATTCGGGATGTCAAATGACCACAATGCCCCTGTTCAGGTTGCATTCCCGATTTTTCGGTAACACCGGGTTTTGTCCGTTTTTTGATTTCTCACTTTTCTTTGTACTAATTATTTAATTTTTCTTTGATATTTCTAATGATATTTATACTTCAATAAATATTTATTTGAGTCCTAAAAATATTTTCCAGAGTTCCCCGCGGTCCAGGGCTAGTCAATGGTCCACGCCATGACTTCCCGGTGCGGTCACCCATCGCTAGGGTTCTCAGCTTGCTTAACTTGATTATATTTATTTGCTATTATTTTTCCTTTATTTTTCTTGTATTTTATTTTCTTGTATTTCATTATTTAATGTCTCCTCACTCATATCGAAGTGTAGTTCTAGGTATCCTAGCTGTCTGGACAACACTGGTCACCGGAATAGTAGAACGCATTACCGAAGATAGGGGTGTTACAATTCTCCCCTCCTTAAAATAAATTTCGTCCATGAAATTTTACCCAATATTCATCTTACAATAGTCATACGTTTATTTTTTTCCTTTTTATACGATCGTATAATCTTTTTTTCCTCAAATTTGTATAAGACTTTTAACAATCTAATACAACGTTTAATTTGTTTGTATATCACCAATCTTCTCTTACTATTGTCCTGTCTAATATTTCAATTCATGTTCCTTCTTGAATGACCCTTGAGGTCATGTTAGAATCATTTATCTAGTCATTGGTCCTATGACCATTCTAGTCCATAGTCTTCCTCACATTCGTAACATTTCTTTGTTATATCTGAACCAACTGTTCGAATTTTTACTTCCATAACTCTTTTTATCTGTCAATATTCTATAAATTACTTCCTTTTGTACTAAACTATAACCTTTCGATATTCTAACCTTTGAGTTTTAGATCCCTAAGTAGGATTTTCAAACTTATTTCTAACAATTATATTTTGTCCTGGCATAACTATACCAAAACAGATGCCGTTGGTAACTATTCTTATCTAGGTATACTATCGGGTAGTACGTAGCTCTACACAATAATCTCAAGTTAGTCTTGTGTCTGCGACTTACGATATAAACATCAAGAACATTGCATAGTTACTACGATACATTCCAATAGATAAAACTTTCCTATCTTTTATCCTTTTCGAATTCACTGATATCCGAACTTATTCCGATTACAATATCAATTAGCAATTACTAACAGTAACATCCTTGCCCTCATCTAGAGCAATTCCATTACTGCATCTTACTTTTACGTCCTCTTGCCTTACATTAAGTAGGCTCGCTAATTAGCTTTATAATTTATGGTGTGTCAGAAAATACTTTTCGCCAATAAACTCTTCCAAAACTAATTTCACTTATTATCACAATCCTTATCCTAAAGGGCTAATCACTAATGCAACAAAATTTATTCCCCTGTAAAGGAATAACAACAAAACATATAATTATAACACTAACATAAAAGTATTCAGACTCCTTCAACTCTGCTAGTGCCATTCTGTATGGTGTTATGGAGATTGGATCCACACCAGGCATAGCATTAATTTCAAACTGCGCTTCTCTTTCCGGAGGTAATCCTGGCAATTCATCAGGAAACACATCTGGAAAGTCATTACTGTAGGGATGTCTTTCAATGCTGGACTCCCCACTTGGGTGTCTACCACATGTTCCAAGTATGCTTCACACCCCTTTCTATTCATTTTTTTGGCTAGTGCAGCCGAAATGACGTTTGATGGGAATAGCTGCCTCTTCCCATCTATTACCACATCACTGTACTGAGGAAGACCAAAATTGACTGTCTTCAGCCTACAGTCAATCATGGCATAATGCCTGGCTAACCAATCCATGCCCAAGATGATATCATAATCTCTGAAGGGCATTTCAATGAAATCAGACAGAAAAGTGTGTCCTTGGATCACCAAAGGACAATCCCTATACATTTTATTAACCCTGACCCCCTGTCCTAGCGGACTTGTTACTAGCACCTCAAAGTCCATTTTTGTACATGAAACAGCAATGCAATCAATGATGCTAGCACTCACATAAGAACGGGTAGAACCCAGATCAAATAACACAAACACATCTTAGTTAAAAGTTGAGAAGGTACCAGCCACAACATCAGATGTCTCGACTTCTTCCCTCTGTCTCGTTGCGTAGACTCTAACCGGAGCACTGTCTTGCTCTGATTGTTTCACTGTGCCTTGGCTGCCTGCTGGGCTACCTCTACCCCTGCCTCTACCTCTGCTAGGTGGTTGTGAACTTCTACTGACAGGGCTCTAAACTGACCCTTCTGTAGTAGTAGGAGGTGGTCCAACTCTGCGACTACTGGTGCAGTCCTTGGCAAAGTGTCCTGTGCCTCCACAGTTATAACAGGCTCCAATAGCCTTATAGCATATCCCACCATGATATCTTCCATAAGCTTCACATTGACGAGAAGGGTAGGAACTTCTAGTTGTTCGACGATTGGACCTTGGTGGTCTCTGCCTTGATGATCCACCTCTGTTATATCCTTGAGCTCGGGGCTCCTAAATTTCTTTTCTCTTTCTCAAATTACTGCTTGAGCTCTGACCCATAGGTTTTTCCCTCTTCTCTATTTCATGTTGCCCTTGTGGGGGTTGGGTCTGTACTTGGGCTTGGGCTGACAGATTATCAGCCATTTGTTGAAAGAAAGTGGTCATTTACTGGGCCATTTGTGCAGTAATTTGTACCGGCAAAACTGGTACAGTCAGGCCTTCGACATTTTGTGGAGCTGGGGCCTCAGCTTGTTCTTCTACCATCACAGACTGTTCTATTGTCTCATTCTTCTCTTCCATATCTTTTCACAAGATTTTCTATTCCTGTACAACCAACATAAGGAGATTCCTCTCCATAAGTTCATATTTATGATGTAAATGTACTATATGTATCAAACATTTGAGCAGTTGAAGTTACCGACAAAAAGATTTCAAATTCACAGTTCGAAATTCACTTTAAAACCATTGCTCTGATACCACAAAATATGTCACACCCTCTTCCCCTGTAAGATGCAACATGATCCCGTAGTACACCTAATGAATTACCGTACTTCGCCTACCGATAACCCATTAGATATACTACAAGGGATTTTAAAACAATTTTCGTGAAATTTAAATCATCGGTTAAAATCTGGTGTTATAAATTTTTTTTGAATTTCGCAATTTCAAAGTGTATTTTTTGAAAGCAGTTCTTCAATTCAATCCTACAAAAGAAAATGCTCCCAATATGTTTTCTCAAATACAACTCCAATAAACTTTATTTCAATTCACAATTCAATTATCAATAAACAATCAATTCATTTTCAAACCAATCTCATCATGAAGAAATATTTCATTGATTATAAGACTCAAAATTTATATTACAAAACTATTCAAGTAAATGAAATCTCAAATTTATATTTACAATAATTTACATTTAATTACATACCAAAATGTTTTACAAGATTTTTTATACAACTGCTCAAATAATTTACATACATATTATTACATGCATACATCAAAACCTATGTACATGGGTATACCTATAATATACCTGGAGCTAATCTGCAAGTGTCTTCAAAGAAACTTACTCACTGCTCTATGCTCTTCTTACCTGCGACAGCATACAAAGCTATCGCTGAGTGGTGAACTCAGTGGTGCACAACTATAATTTAAAACATAGTACAATATACATTGACAAAATTTACAGTAAATAATTTGGAAATTTGAATGCTCATCAAATTCCAAAACTCAAAATATTCATTGCCAATAATGCAAATCATTTGTATAAATGACTTTGATCACAAAATTCAATTTATCAAATCATGACTAACCATTTAAGTAATTCCAACAAAATCAATTATACATAAACCATAATTGAAATCACAATTCTTTATCATTCAAAAGCCATTCTGTATCTCAAAAATCAATATGTATCTCAAAAATTAATCTTTATCTCACTAACTATGCAAGACTAATCCGAAAGGGCCATATTCGATGTGATTCTAACTCCCTATGGTCGGGGAGGTCAAATCAGATTCTAACTCCCTATGGTCGGGGAGGTTGAATCATCGTGCACAGTACCATCACAATAATGAATCTTTCGCAAGGGCCATAACGATAAAATAAACTTAGATCTAACCTCAAATCAGAGGAAAATCTAAGCCTGTGCACGTACCATGGTAATTAAAACACAACTAACTCCATTGTCTTCTCAACAAATGAGAGAGACAGGTAATAACCTAGTCAAGCATATATAGTGAGATATAAAATAATATCACAATCCTTTTAGTGAGCATAAATCACAATATAATTCAATTCAAATTCAATTCCAATATCCAATAATTTTTATGCTCATCACAATTTAAATCATAAATTTTCATTTTCCATGAAAATTACCATCACAATTCAAAACATGTTCTATCATAATTTTCCAGAACATAATTTATTCAATCCATAACAATGCTTAATACTTATGGAAATACCATTTCACAAAGCTAAATTCATACATATTATAACAATTTCAATAACCATTGAATTAAATCCAATGCTTATTAAACATAATACATAAGAAAAGTATGTCATTTAATCATATGAAATATTCAAACAAAATCAGTTAAAAACTAGTTGTGCACAAACCTCTGATAACTGTCTCTTGGTCTTGACTCAGTGTTTCCTTCCCTCTCCCTGAGTCTTTGCTAACTGAGAAACACAATTTGAAGTGTTTCAGTACTTAATTAAACTGTCTCTAACGGTAATGTTTGATAAATAATTCACTGAATGCTATTATTTGCTAAATCAACTTAATATATCTACCCTCGATGCGTTTTAGGTAATTTAGGTTTTAACAATACTAATATGTCACATTTGATAGTCTTTTAGGGTTGGTACATTTTACCAAGTTCATTTCCGTGTATACTGCATTTTCTTACAATTTGCTGGATTCCGGGATACTAGTTTGACCGTGCCAGATGACCTAGTTCCCTTGGTTTTCGGATTTTGGTCAAAACTACAAACTTGTAGATCTATGTCTTATGGAACGCGGGGCAAAATTTCAGGTCATTCTAAGTTATGTAGACCAAGTTATGATCATTTTACTATTGCTGGTCAAATTGCACCATAATTGGTCATTTTAGGTCACTTTAGGTCATTTTAGGTTCGGCCAGTTTTTGGACCCGAACTTGTGTAAGCTGTTTGACTTACTTATGGTCATTTCTGGGCTTTGGTGTCTTCATAAGACTTGTAGATATGGGTCTTAACTATTAATGGTTAAAATTTCAGGTCAATTGGACCTGTTTTGAGTGAGTTATGGCCTAAACACTAACTGCTGCGCAAATGGTCAATTTTCAGGCCTCATTTGCACTTAATCCGGATTTGGTCAATTTTCAAGCTACCTTGCAAGCAGAATTTTGGTAAGCTCTCTTCATGAAAGTTGGCACATTTTGTGCCTAGGTTCACCTCCAATTGGTCTCATACCAATTGGAGCCACACACATAAAGTTCTAGGCCTAAAACTCAAACTGCCTTATTGAAATTCTTGCATACACATCAAGCATCACTTTTAACACTCACCAAACTTAACATTCAAACCAATTCTGGTTATACCACAATCTAAACATAATTCACAACACATTATAGGTCATTTTGGCAGCTTACAATTACATTCAACATGCACCATTTTGTACAGAATTTTCAAACCAAATTTACAACAATTTAATCACCTAACCATAACACTTTTTTCATGACCAACTTCACACCATCATATACACACTCAAACTGCCCTAACATCCAACACAATTCAACATTAATATACCATAATCCAAGCATGAATTCCAGCATTCTTCAAGAGTCAAAAAACTGCCACAATGGTACATTTATATTCCATTAATTTCCAAGCTTTAAATTTCATTTCACATTTACATATACTAAGTATACATCACCCAAACAATTTTCTACACAATATACATTTAATCAATCATTTAATTCACCATTTACAAGCAAAAATAAACTGCCTTCAAGGTGTTTCCATGGCTGCCAAAAGGACACATCCCCATTTAAACATCAAACCTTAAAAATCTCTCCATAATTCAAGTACCCATAACCTCCTCATAAACTTTAATGAAGCACTAATAAAAAATACATACTTACTACTTTGGAAACTCTTCAAAACTTCACTAAAACTTGATCTTCTTGCTGCCTATCTACTGCCTATGGTGTGAGGATTAACTTTAATGAAGGGAAGTGGAGAGAAAGAAGCTTGGATCACCCTTGCATGGAGCTCCAAAACCATGCGGCAATGGAGTTCTTCCCTTCTCCATTTTTGGCTGAATTTTAAGAAATAAGGAAGATGAAAATCTGCTGGTCCATGATGAAGATTAAATGGTCCACTTTAATGAGTTAGTGGAGCACTATTGCAAGTTTAATGTTAATTTATTCAAAAGTTTCAATTTCCCACATTTAACTCCCCATTTTTGCTATTTACATTAGGTACCCCTAAATTAATTTTTCATTATATTTTCCAAGTGTAATATTATTTATTTTTAATGGACATTTAGGTCAAAAGACAATTCGGGATGTCAAATGACCACAATGCCCCTGTTCGGGTTGCATTCCCGATTTTTCGGTAACACCGGGTTTTGTTCGTTTTTCAATTTCTCACTTTTCTTTGTACTAATTATTTAATTTTTCTTTGATATTTCTAATGATATTTATACTTCAATAAATATTTATTTGAGTCCTAAAAATATTTTCCAGAGTTCCCCGCGGTCCAGGGCTAGTCAACGGTCCACGCCATGACTTCTCGGTGCGGTCACCAATCGCTAGGGTTCTCAGCTCGCTTAACTTGATTATATTTCTTTGCTATTATTTTTCCTTTGTTTTTCTTGTATTTTCTTTTCTGGTATTTCATTATTTAATGTATCCTCACTCATATCGAAGTGTAGTTCTAGGCATCCTAGCTGTCTGGACAACACTGGTCACCGGAACAGTAGAACGCATTACCGAACATAGGGTGTTACAAATTACCACAGCAACATGACCAATGGAACAGTGCAAAACAGGGCACCAAATCTGAAATTTTTGAATTTCACCTAAAAGACTTAAGATTTGAGGAAAACAACCAAAACCAACAAGTTAGGTAACCAAAATGTGGTATATGGGTGAAATTGAAATTCCCATCCCTATTAAGCATTAGAAAGTCAACAAATTGACTTGACTAGTGTTGTGAATAATAACCACAAAATGAAAAATAGATGTGAAATTATTATGAAATTTATTATAAGTTATGATACTGAAACACTGTGAAATTGTGTGTTTTAATTGAAAACAATACCGGGAAAGAACCCGAGGCATTGAGTCAAGGCCAAAAGGCAGCTCGCATAAGGTTTGTGCACAACATAAACACTCTTTAAAATTTCTTTGCAAAGTACATGAAATGATTTATGGTTTGTTTATATTGCAAAATAATGATTGAAATGTACACTATACTTTTGATCTAAATTGTTGGAAATTTGATGATATGTGATTTAATTGTCAATAAATGTTTGGCAAATTGATAAGATAATTTTGAAACCACAGTGTCATGACCATATATTTGAATATCTCACTAGCATGATTAGTGGGACAAATTAGTTTTGAATTTTGATTCCTTATCTAGCTGAAGTGTTGAGGTGTGTGCCAGTAGAAGAAGAAATTTGAATGAGTACCCATATATTTGAGCTAGCTAGCCTTGTGATTTCTCATAAGCCTCTGGCTATTGAGATGAATATTGTTTCGAATGGCATGATTTAACTGTGTTTTTATGAAATTGTTTTGAGACTTCCTAAATGAAATTGTTTGGACTAAAAGTTTATAAATCATGTTTTGTATCTGTCTTTGATTTTCAGTACTGTATTTGAATAAATGTGATTTGAATTGTGCATAAATGTTATTTTAGCATGTTGTGTACCACTGAGTCATAGTACTCAGCGATGGCTGTTATTACTGTTACAGATATAGAGACTAGAGGAGCAGTAGAGTGAGCTGCTGAGGATCTTGGAGCCACTTTCCTGAAGTTTGGTCGGGTATAAATTTATACCCTGAATGTAATATTTATATTTGTATATGTAACTGTATGTATATGTAAAAACTGATCATGAGCAGTTGTATAGAGTTTGTAATAATATTATTTTGGTTTTGCTAATGTAAAGTTTGGTTGATGAATGTAAATTATTTTTACTTTAATGAAAAATTAATGGAATTATTGAGTGTTATTTTTTATGATAATTGAATTGAGAAATGATGTTGAATTGTGTAGAGGTAGTAATGAGTTTGATGAAATGAGATATTGGAAGTATTTTTACAGGTTTTTGAAGAATTGTTTTCTTAAAATACAAATGGCACTCTGCAGAAAATTTTCTAAAATTTGCATAAAAATAAAAATGGAAAAAAATTTTAACTAGCTTTTAAACTTCTATTAAATGTAAGAAAATTCTCACCACTGCTAAAAAGTAAGAAAATGGTTTTAAAATTCCTTGTAGGGTACTTAATGAGTTATCAGTCGGTGAAGTTTGGTAGTTCATTAGGTATTCTACGGGATCATGTTATGCCTTACAGAGGGGTAAAGTATGACAATCTATGGGTTCAATCTCCTTTGAGGTTCTCTACTTAGTTTAGTCTCATCCTCTAATAAAATCCTATGCATGCACACTGATGGACTTATACCTTTGATGTCAGCTATTGTCCATCCAATTGCTTCCTTGTGTACTCTCAGAACCCTAATCAATCTGTCTTCTTAAATCTTCGTTAAATTACTTGAGATGATAACTGGAAGTGTCTCATTGTCTCCCACATAAATATACTTCAAATGCTCAGGTAAAGGCTTGAGTTTAAGAACTAGTGCCTGCACCACAGAAGATGATAATTTTGTGTGAGATACAGGTAAGTCGATCTTTAATACTCCATACCTTTTTGGAATAAGAGGTAATGACTGCAATGCCATTACTGCCTTTTGAACGTCTACACTTAATGGTGGATTGGTACTGATTTCTTTAATTCCTTGACTAATCACCACTTTTAACTAATCCTCCATGCTTAACTCAAAAACATCCTGCATAATTATATAAACAACATCAATAGAAAAGACAGAATAATCATCAGCAGGATACTTCATGGCATCAAAGATATTAAATTTGACTGTCTCCCCATCAAACTCCATAGTTAAGGTACCATCATCCATATAAATTTTTGTCTTGGCAGTTTTTAGGAAAGGTTTTCGAAACAAAATCAAAGCTGACTTTGATATGAGAACACTAACCTCCATATCCAGAATGCAAAAATCTGGAGGAAAAATCAATCCTCCAACCTGCACCAACACATATGCAACTACTCTCAATGGGTAAGCATTAGAATGATCAACTATCTGAATAATGACACTGGTTTCTTTCAATGTTACACCTAACCCCTCTGTAAGGCATAACATGACCCCGTAGAATACCTAATGAACTACTTAACTTCACCTACCGATAACTCATTAAGTACCCTACAAGGGATTTTAAAACCATTTCTTACTATTTGGAAGTGGTGAGCATTTTCTTGTATTTAATAGAAGTTTAAAAACTAGTTCAAATTTTTGTCCATTTTATTTTTACACAATTTTTGAAAAAATTTCGGCAGAGTGTCATCTGTATTTTAAGAAAACAGTTCTTCAAAAACCTATAAAAATACTTCCAATATCTCATTTCATCAAATCAAACACTACCATAACAAATTCAACATCAAATTTTTCCCAACTCCAAATTTCAAAATAATTCCCATTTCAATTGTCTTCAAAATATAACACTAAATAACTTCATTCATTTTTCATGAAAGTAAAATCAAATTACATTCATCATCCAAAATATACATGAGAAAAATTCAAACTAATATTATTACAACTGTACACAACTGCTCATGATCAGTTTATACACGTACATACATTTACATACACCAAAATAAATATTACAATCAGGGTATAAAATATACCCGACAAAACTTTAGGGATGTGGCTCCAAGATCCACAGTAGCTCACTCTACTGCTTCTCTAGTCTCTATATCTGTGACAGCAATAACAGCCATCACTGAGTACTATGACTCAGTGGTGCACAACATACTAAAATAACATTTACGCATAACTCAAATCACATTTATTCAAATACAATACTGAAAATGAAAGACAGATACAATACATGATTTATAAGCTTTTAGTCCAAATAATTTCATTTAGGAAGTCTCAAAACGAATTTCATATAAACACACAGTTATATCATGCCATTCGAAACAATATTCATCTCAATAGCCAGAGGCTTATGAAAAATCACAAGGCTGGCTAGCTCACATATATGGGTACCCATTCAAATTTCTTCTTTTACTGGCACACACCTCAACACTTCAGCCAGAGAAGGAATCAAAATTCAAAAATAATTTGTCCCACTAGTCATGCTAGTGAGATATTCAAATATATGGTCATGACACTGTAGTTTCAAAACTGTCTTAGCAATTTACTAAACATTTATTGCCATTTCAATCACATACAAGTAAACTTTCAACAATTTAAGTCAAAAGCATAATAAATATTTCAATACAACTAATTCACAATTTAATATCACAATTCATTCAAAACAATTTGCAGAAGAAAATTTATAGAAATTTCTATGTTGTGTACAAACCTTATATGAGTCACCTCTTGGCCTTGACTCGATGCTTCGGGTTCTTTTCAGGTATTCTTTTCAACTGAAACACACAATTTCACAGTATTTCAGTATTATAATTTATCATAAATCCAAAAATAATTTCAAATCTATTTATGATGATATTCAAGTCAATTTGTTGACTTTCTAATGCTTAATAGGTATGGGAATTTCAATTTCACCTATATACCACATTTTGGTTACCTAATTTGTTGGTTTTGGTTGTTTTCTCAAACTTTAAGTTTCTTAGGTGAAACTTCCAAATTTCAGATTTGGTACCCTGTTTTGCACTGTTGTATTGGTCAAGGCTGTGGTAATTTGGCTAAGTTCTCTTCATAGAAGTTGTTCCTTATTGTCTTAACTTTATTTCCCTTTTTGAATCACACCATTTAGAGTTTTGTAGCCCTAGTTATGGCCATTTGAACATGGCTAGCTGGATGTGGTGTTACCCAGAATTCTGGGTATTTATTGGGTAATGGCAGTTTTTGTACACTGACTGCAGGTGAGTGTTTGGACAGGTTATGATCAAAAATTGAGTTTGTTTTCTTCATGAAAGTTGTAGGGCTATGTCTCAGCTTTCTATTGGTATAAAATGCAGGTCATTTGGACCAAGTTTTGGTCATTTATGTAACTACTATTCATTTGGTCATTTTTGTATAAGTCAGTGTGCCCAATTTCGGATTTGGCCTAATTGTTACCTATGTTATGGTCACTTTCTGGGCATGATTCCTGAATGAAAAATGGTCCATTTTGTGTCTAGTTTCATTCCCAATTTGCCTTACACCAGTTGGGTTAGTAAATTTTTAGTTTTGGTCCTTGAAAAGGACGTAGGTCAAGCTATCTGCATATTGACCCTAAGTTATCCGAATTAAAACTTGGTTCCAACAATTTATACACACCACAAATGGTCACAATTAACCATTTCTCAACTCAAGTAAGGTCAACTACATCATTTGACCAATTCTTAAATTTTTTTCAAATTTTTCACATGCTCAAAACCCTAAATTTTCAACTTCTCAATTCCAAGCAATTCAAGGCAACCTCAAACTATACTTTATAAGAGCATCACTAATCAAGCTAGAAGGCATGTTTAATTAAATCAAAACACATCAATTCCATAAACTTCCATGGCTGCCAAAAATTCATTATTCTCATACAAGCATCAATTCTTCCATTTCATATGAAATTTCAATTCAACTTCACTTAATTATGCTAAAGAAAAGGATTAAATTAATTTACCTCAATTAAAGCTTTTCTAACTTCTTAAACTCCTTAATTTTCCTTTTTCTTCAACTTCAAATCTTCTCTTCCAATGGCACTTAGAAGGTTTCTAGGGCTTTTTACTAAGGTTTATGGTGGGAATCAAGGGTTTGGAAGCTTGATTTCTTGGTTCTTAATAGTGGATGAAAGAGAGAAAGCAAGAGAGAGAGAGAGAGGGGACAGTTTTGGGAGAAGAAGAAGACCTTTCTCTTTTTTTTTTTAATTTTTTAACTTATTAATACATAATTATCCCACAATTCCAATTTTTTAAATATTAGATTTATTACATTATGCTTATGTCATGCATGATGTAAATAAACTTTTTTCTTTTTCTTTTTCCTTTGTATTTATTTTACTACTAGTTCTTTAATTTAATTCTTGATTTCGAAATTTTCTTTTCTCCAATTTTATTGGACAGTTAGGTTAGGAGTCAGCTCTAGGGGTGAATTGACTAAATTGCCCCCCGCCGATTCGATCCGGTTTGCAAGTAATTCAATATTTCTTCTAGATCCCTGACCTAATTATTTGGCCTGCTTAACAATTCTTTTTCATGATTTTCTTTTTTCCACTGTGTTCGCAATAGTCCTAAGGACCACAGCGTTACATTTTACGGTTCGAAATTTGAGTTTAAACTGAGCTCACAGTCATTTTCCGAGAAGGTCACCCATCGCTGTTACTCCCGGCTCATTTAACTTCTTGTGTTCTATTTTTCTTATTTATACTTAACTATTTGGCAATTACCAATTATTTGTGTTCAGGGCTTATCTAGGTATCTTAGTTGTAGTTCTAATCCTTTTACTTGTCCCGACCGACACCGGTCAGTAGAACAGTAAAATGTACCAGGCTATGCAAATAGGGGCGTTACAATTCTCCCCTCTTAAAATAAATTTTGTCTCAAAATTTTACCTGGTATCAGTCTTTGAACAGCTATGGATGCTGTCTCCTCATGTCCTCCTCTCGTTCCCAAGTAGCTTCCTAGCCCGAATGATAGTTTCACAACACTTTTACCAACGGTATTTGCTTGTTCCGTAGCTACTTCACCTCATAAGCCAGAATCTCTATGGGTTCTTCCTCATATGTGAGGTCTGGATTCACTTTAATTTCCTCCACTGGTAGTACATGAGATGGGTTAGATCTATACCTCCTCAACATCGATATATGGAAGATGTTATGTATCCTCTCCAACTCTGGAGGTAGTGCTAGACAATATGCCAAAGGACCCACTCTCTCCAGAACCTCATATGGCCCAATGGAATGAGGACTCAGTTTCCCCTTTCTATCGAATCTCATAGCTCTCTTCCAAAGGAAAACCTTGAGGAATACTTTCTCACCTACTGCATACTCAATATCCCTTCTCTTTAGATCAATATAGGACTTCTGACGGTCTGATGAAGCTTTAAGTCGATCTCTAATCAATTTGATTTTCTCCTCAGTTTGCTGAATAATTTCGGGCCCAATCATCTTTCTTTCACCCACTTCATCCCAACACAACGGGGTTCTACATTTTCTGTCATACAAAGCTTCATATGGAGGCATCCCAATGCTTGATTGATAGCTATAGTTGTAAGCAAACTCAATCAAAGGCAAATGTGTGTCCCAACTACCCTCAAACTCAATCACACAAGCACGTAGCATGTCCTCCAAGATCTGAATTACTCTCTTAGAATGGCCATCTATCTGTGGGTGGAATGTTGTGCTAAAGTTCAATCTAGTTTCTAGGGCTCTCTGAAGACTACCCTAGAATCTAGAAGTGAACCTACGATCTCTGTCTGATACGATGGATAGTGGCACTCCATGCAGTCTTACTATCTCATCAATGTACAACTTGGCCAATCTTTCTAAACTGTAGTCCATCCAGATAGGCAGAAAATGAGCAGACTTAGTCAGTCTATCAACAATGACCCATATTACATCATGGCTCTTCTGTGTCCTCGGAAGTCCCATTACAAAGTCCATCATTATTCGCTCCCATTTCCATTATGGGACTACTAATGGATGTAACAAACCAGCTGGTACTAGATGTTCTGCCTTTACTTGCTGGCAAGTTAAGCATTTAGAAACAAATTATGCCACATCTCTTTTCATACTCATCCACTAGTAGTGCTCTTTTAGCCCTCTATACATTTTTGTGCCACTAGGGTGCATAGCAAAAGGAGACTCATATGCTTCCTTCAAAATGATTTGTCTCAAGTCAACGTCATTAGGAATGCACATTCTACCCTGGTGTAGCAGTAGACTGTCATCTCTCACTGAGAATTATAGTTTCTTGCCCTGTTTGACTTCTTCTAACAGCTTTTGATACTTCTGATCATTCTGAGTAGCCATTCTGATCTGATCAATCAACACTGGCTGTACATGCCATGCAACTATTGTCTGCCCCTCATCATTAATTTCTAAGCAGGCATGCAATACTCTCAACTCATGTACCATAGACAAAGGAGAAACCAGTAGACTTGCCATAGTCTTATGACTTAAGGTGTCAGCCACCACATTAACTTTCCCTGGCTGATAGTCTATCAGACAATCATAGTCTTTTATCAACTCTAACCATCTCCTCTGTGTCAAATTTAACTCCTTCTGAGTGCTCATATACTTTAAACTCTTATAATCTGTGTAGATGTAACACTTCTCCCCATACAAATAGTGTCTCTAGATCTTAAGAGAGAACATAATAGCTGCAAGCTCCAAGTCATGTGTCGGATAATTCCTCTCATGTGGTTTCAGCTGGCATGATGCATAGGCAATGACATTATGCTCTTGCATCAGTACACAACCTAACCTATTGTGAGAAGCATCGCTGTAAACTGTATATTCTTTACCCGGGGTAGGTAAAGTAAGGACTAGAGCTTTACTCAAACACCTCTTCAACTCATCAAAACTCTGTTGGCATTTATCCTTCCACTGAAATTTCACATCTTTCCGAAGTAGCTTAGTTAATGGAGATGCCAACATAGAGAACCCCTTCACAAATTGGTGGTAGTATCTAACTAAACCCAGAAAACTATGAATCTCTGTGATATTTTCGGGTGGTTGGTGGGTGTCGAATCCACCAGAAATTAAATTAACTGAATTCACCAATTATGAAATATTTCTGCAATAAGTGGTAAGTCCAAGTCCAACCCTAGAGACTGAATTATTAAATTTCATGCGCTTGTGTAATGTAAAAAGAAACAAATGTTGGGGGGGAGGGGGAGGGTTAATTCACAATCCAAAGAAATCATAAATTAAAGAACTAAATAGGAAAATCTCAATTTAAACAAACTTCAGTCCAAGGTAATTCGCATTCCAATGCATTGATTTGATCATAGACAAAAGAAATACAATTATATCTTATTGAATACTTAACGTAGATTTACCAAAAAGCAAGGTAAACCCATGACTTCCCTATACCCATCAATTTGATCCCAGCACTTATTGACTGTAATTATTAACTGAGTTGGTATTAAGCAATCCTCATCAAATTAATAACTGCTTTAAGAAAAGGAAGTAGTTAAGCTGAACAACAATTTATGAAGCATAAATCATTTAATCCACTCTATTGTTTCCTTAGGTTATTATAAAAAACTGGGATCATAATCAATAAAATCTAATTGCTACTCATGTTTAATCTTACACAACAATTACGGATTATGAAGATGAACTAGCAATTGATCTCATCAAATAATCAACTAATAGGCCTTTTTAGCAAATCATTCAGCATATCAAAAACAATTAAATCAGAAAATAATAGATATTCAAAAAGACATAAAATAAATTAAGAATCTGATCTCACAAATCACACATAAGAACTTGAATCCCTTGAACTATATTAAAAACTTAGCCACTCATGGCTTACAGAAAAATAAAAGAAAAATAAAGATGAATTCTCAAAGATGAATGGAGAGGCTGCTGAATGATTTTGGAGGCGTCTGAATGATGTCTGAGTCAGCTGCTATCTCTTCTATTTATAATAAATGGTCTAGGGTTAGGTTTTAGAGTCTGTTAAAAACTACAACTGGAGCAAAATAAAAAATCTGACTGTCGACGGATACACAACCCATGTATCACTACACAGTCCAAGGCCGTGTAACTTATTGGAGCTGAGTGGGTCTGTCTCGCATTGGCACAAAAAGTTACACGGGTCTCTAGGATTTACACGGGTCAAATTACACGGCCCGTATACTTCGTTTCTTCCTCGGTTCTCTGGATTCCTTCTTGCAGAATATTACACAGGTCTCTGGTTATGTTTACATGATCCGTGTACTTTGTATCAACAATACTTCTCAATCCCTTAACCTTTTCAAGCTTCCTTCCACACTTCTATGCTCCGGAACTTCACCAAAACCCTGAAAAATACAGCAAAAGTTAAATTTCTCTATTTAACACAATTATTTCAATAGCTTCCTAAAAATAAGCCTAATAGATAACTATACTTAAACAACTGAATTAAACATAAAAACACATTAAAAACACTAAATGTGATGGGAGTAAAATTCATAAATTATGCACTTATCAAATTCCCCCACACTTATTCCATGCTTGTTCTCAAGCATGACTTAAATTCTCAATCAACTCCACTTAGAAGTTCCTTAACTTCACCCTATCACAATTATTCTCTAACAAAAGATTAAAAGTTTGAAAGAAAAGGCAAGTAAGGTAATAACCATCACAACAAATTCCATCCACACTATACCAATATATCAATAATTTTATGACACAAAATAAAAGGCTTGAAATCCTTTAAGATCACACAATTAGAGTTTTATAAAATTTTTAAATCAGGACACATGGTTAATTTATCAAGGCACAATAATTATAGCTCTTTGCACATCTTAGGGGAGATATATTTATTTTTTCTTCAAATTGAAATTAGTACTTCTCTCTCATCACAGTTACTTTTTTTTTTTTTATTTCATCCGTCACATTCAGAAAAGTACCTTGCTCATATCCTAGCTAGCTTTTGGCCTAAGAATCGACATGGGGTTCATGAAGACCCCTAGTTAGTTTGCTTAACTAAAATAGTGGAGCAATTTTCAAGTTCAATCTTTTATTTCCCCTAATTTATGCATCTACATATTATAAAGTGCCCTGATAGATTAAACAAAGTTCTGTAATATGCATGACACTAGTTTAAAGCACACATAACTAATCATTTCACCATTAAATCAAGCCTAAATGATTTATGCAGAAAAAATTTTGCTCTATGGTATGGAGAAGAGGGAAAATCCATCATTAAAGTTATTATTACCTTACCTAAAATCTCAAAAATTCAATCTCAAATAGAAAAGTCATTTCAAGGACAAAGCACTTCTCCCTAAGAGTTAATATAGAATCATGAATCAAGCTTATAAGAACAATTTTTTTTTTTTTATATTCAAAAAGACTACAGTAATAAATTTCTCCTCCCCGACACTTAAAACTAACATTGTCCCCAATACAAAGCCCAAATGTAAAAGAAAAGAGAAAAAAGAATGCTAGAAAATAAAATAAGATAAGGGAAAGAAAACAAATCTGATTGTGGCTAACAAGCCACCCATGGGTTGCCTCCCAAGAAGCGCTTTTGTTTATCGTCGTTAGATCGACATGGCAAAGCTCCTTACTCCTCATAAATTGGGTTACTCAATTTGAGCTCCACTATATGCTCCTCAAATCCTTCATAAAATGGCTTGAGTCTATGACCGTTGACCTTGAACACTTTATTAGTTCCTAAACTTTGAATTTCAATTGCTCCATAAGGAAACACATTAGTAACAACAAAGGGTCCAATCCAACGAGAACGCAACTTACCAAGCATCAGCTTCAATATGGAATTATACAATAAAACTTTTTGTCCAACCACAAACTGCTTCCTTAAAATTAGTTTGTCATGGAATGCCTTAGTCTTTTCTTTATAGATCTTAGAGTTCTCACAAGCCTCAAGTCAAATTTCCTCTAATTCCTACAATTGTAATTTTCTTTCCACACCAGCAGTATCCAAATCCAAATTACATTGTCTAACAGCCCAATAAGCCTTATGTTTTAACTCAACAGGAAGGTGACGCAACTTACCATATACCACTCTATAGGGGGACATACCTATAGGTGTCTTATAAGCAGTCCTGTAAGCCCACAAAGCATCATCAAGTCTAAGGCTCCAATATTTTCTATTTGGCTTCACTGTTTTTTTCCAAAATAGACTTGATCTTTCTGTTAGACACCTCTGCTTGTCCACTTGTTTGAGGGTGATAAGCTGTAGATATTCTATGGAAAACAACATATCTCCTCAACAATGCCTCAACAGTTCTATTACAAAAATGTGTGCCCCGGTCACTAATTAAAGCTCTAGGAACTCCAAACCTGCTAAAAATGTTTGACTTGATAAAACCTAGAACAACTTTAGAATCATCAGTCTTGGTGGCATTTGCTTCCACCCATTTCGAAACATAATCAACAGTAAGTAATATATAAACAAAGCCAAAAGAAGAAGGAAATAGACCCATAAAATCAATACCCCAAACATAAAAAATCTCACAAACAAGTATTGGATTCTGAATCATCTCATTTATACAGGTTAAACTTCCTGTTCTTTGACATTGTTCACAATTTTTGCAAACCAAATATGAATCACGAAATATAGTGGGCCAGTAAAAACCACAATCTAATATTTTTCTACCTGTTCTCTTGGGTCCAAAATGACCACCACATGATTAGGTGTAACACCCCTCACCCGTCTACAGAATAGCTAAGCAAGGCGTGCTACACGGCGTGCTGGAACACCTAGTCTGTGATTATTTCATTTACTGAACTCAATTTGATTTTAAGAAGTCTTTTATGTAATATTCATATTATGCTAATATTATTTTCATACTTTGATAAAATTAGTGTTTCAAGACTGGTAATAAAAATTTGGCAAGATGTTGTCTATATTTAGGACAAACTGTCCTTCCAAACCTGTTGAAAACAATTTAATATGATGATATCAAAATCTCAAATATTTTACAATCTCTATTTCTCAGTAAAGTTAATAGACTTTTATAGTCATTAAATAGTTCCATAATACAATCCATAATAATTTAAATATATACAGAAAATCTCCATGTTATTTAATATGTACAAAATATTACAAACTTTAGAGCTTTCATAACATTACAAAATACAGGGCCGAATTTCAAATATACAACAAAAGTACAAAATACAAGATATCCTAAGTCCTACCATGTATGCAATGCGGCAGATGACTCGACTCTTGTGCAGATCGATGTCTCACTGTGTCGAGGTCTGCTGGGCTCCCCAGCTGTGTCTCCAATACCTACGCGTTACAAAAGCAACGCGCTAAGCAATTTTGCTTAGTGGTGCCAAATATAAAGAAATATACACTAAAATAAAGTGTTTATGAATTTTTGGTGGTGCTGTATGTCAGTAGACTGGATTTATGTATTTGAATTTAAGAGTACTTGAATTACTGCCCGTGTAGCCTATATACTGACCAGACTGGATAAACGGATATACTGGCACTGGGTACCTAGTACCTCGGGCCGTCACACCATCGGTCACAAAGTGTCTCCCGGTGTGCAAATAGTGTGGCTAAAAAGCCATATAGTCAATCTGGCGATAAGCCAAAAATAAATACACAATATGTATAGCTGTAGGCTATTAAAGTCACAGTGTGGCATAATAAGCCGTAAAAACACAGTATGGCACAAAGCCATTTACAGAACAGCTGTCAGAATCCTATTGGCATTCCAACCTATCCATGCTAGTTAACTAGGAAAACTAGGGCACATTATTAATTAATTGTTTAATTCTTCAATTTTTGGAGTTTACTAACTATTATATAATTCACAAGTCAATGCATATGTTGACCTTTTTAGTTAAGATGGATAAGTTGTTTCTAGCATCAATATGTCACAATTTATATCTCAATATGCTGCCAATATAGTGCAATTTACCATTTTTACAAGTTGGCATTCATTGACAAAATGCTTCAAGCATCATTGTATGAAAAATGTCAAATTCTCAATTTTTGTGTGCTAGATTGGTCTAGCTTAAAGTCTTATTTCCCTTGGTTTTTAGCTTTTGGTCAAAGAAGCAAAATTGCAGCTCTATGTCCTATTGCACGCGGGGAAAAATTTCAGGTCATTCTGAGTTGTATAGACCAAGATATGGTCAATTTACTTAAGCTGGACAGATTGCACCTTTAGTGCAAAATTTGGTCAATTTTAGGTCAGTTTTGGTTCAGCAGTTTTTGTACCCGAACTTGTGCAAGCCATTTGACTTGGTTCTGGCCATTTTTTGGCTTTGGTGTCTTCATCAGAATTGTAGATCTATGTCTATGCTAACCATGGTAAAAATTTCAGGTCAATTGGACCTGGTTTGAGTGAGTTATGGTCATCCAAAGGACTACTATTCATATGGTCAAAAATCTGTGTTGCAAGGTTTCTAATCCGGATCCGGTCATTTTTAAGGTCAGTTTCTAGGCAGAATTTTGGCAACATTTCTACATGAAAGTTGGCCTATTTGGTGTCTAGTTTCACCCCCTATTGGCCTCGTACCAATTGGGTTCATAGTTTGGCACTTATGGCCTAATTTATGTACTGCCTTCACACACAACCTGCACAAAGCACATACACTTCCAATTTGATATTCCTTCTCCTCCTCATTTCTTCAATATTCAATCAATAACACTTCCATATATATATATATTGTACACAATTCCAGCAACAATTTTGGGTAGAATATTCAAGTGCTCAATGCACACAATTCACCATTAATTCAACATTCACTTCCACCAAAATTCAACATATCTCAATATCAATATTACACATACACTTCAACATAATCATACTTCAATGTAACTTACACTTGCTGCCCACAATTTAACATTAGCATATATCATTAATAACTACATGTTCACATACAAATTCATGCTATTAGGGGCTGCCAAACATGGCAGTTTGCTCAAGGCATCAAAGTTCCATTTCACACCCTTAATTCAAACACTACTTGCAAATACTTAGATACAAACTTACTACAACTTTCATTTGAATTAATTAACCTTCATTTCCATTCATTAGAAGTAAAAATAACTTAAGCTCAACAAAGGTTCATGGCTGCGAAAATGGACAAGTCCATTTCTCACTATTTCTTTCATTTCTCTTCACCAAAATACTCACCTCAACCTAAACACAAGGTTTACTAAAGCAAGGGAGAGATTTTGGACACTTACCACTTGTGAGCTTCCTTCAAACTTCACCAAATATTGTTTTTCTTGTTGCCAATATCTTCCTTAAGGTGAGTAGGCAAGCTTTAATGAAGGAACTAAGTAGAAAGGAGGGCTTGATCAATGGTGCATGGTGATGGAGGGAGTTTGGCCTTGGTGGACTTCCATGGAAGTTCAATTCGTCCAAAACTTTAAAGGTTGAAGATGAAGATGATAATGAGTGCAATCTTCTGTCCCAAAGCATATTTTAGTGTTCCAATATTCAAGTTAGTAGAGCACTAAGCTCATTTTAATATTTAACTAGTTAAAGTTTCCTTATTTGCTCATTTAGCACCATTCTTTTACTATTTACATATTGTATCCCATTTTAATTTTTTTTTATGTCATTTCTTAAGTGCAATATCATTTATTCTTAATGGGCATTGAGGTCAAAAGGCAACACTAGGTGTCAAATGACCAAAATACCCTACTTCGGGTTATATTCCCGATTTTTCGGCAACACCGATTTTTGTCTGTTTTTTGATTTTCCATTTTTCTTTGTGCTAATTTACTAATTTTTATTTGATATTTCTAGTGTCAATTACATTTCAATAAACCTTTATTTATGTGTCAAAATTAAATTTAGAGGGTTCCCCGCGGTCTTCGGGTCGACAACGGCCTTCCTAGTGCGGTCACCCATCGCTGCTGTGCCGGCTCGTTTAACTATGCTTCATTTTCTCTCTTTCATTTTTGTTTGATTTTTCTTGTATTTTCTTTTTATTTATTTCATCATTATATGTTTGTTCACCATCACTGAAGTATAGTTCCAGACATCCTGACTTGCCTGGACTGTTATTTGACCACTGAAGCAACAGAACGTACAGAACACGTGCAATGGGGATGTTACAACTCTTCCCCTCTAAATAAAAATTTTGTCCTCGAAATTTACCTGATGTGAAGAGCTGAGGGAACTATTGTCTCATTGTCTCCTCGCTCTCCCAAGTTGCCTCTTCCGTGTTGTGGTGTCTCCATAGGATTTTCACTTGTGGAATTGTCTTGTTTCTGAGCTCTTTTACCTCTCATGCCAAAATTTTAATTGGTTCTTCTTCATATGTCAGGTCAGGTTGTACTACAATTTCTTTTGCTGAGATGACATGTGAAGGATCTGATCTGTATCTTCTGAGCATCGAGACATGGAACACATTATGTATCTTGTCCAGCTCAGGTGGTAAGGCTAATCTGTAGGCTACAGGTCCCACACGTTCAATAACTTCATATGGGCCAATAAACCTAGGGCTTAATTTTCCCTTTTTCCCAAATATCAACACTTTCTTCCACGGTGATACTCTGAGAAATACTTTCTCATCAACTTCATACTCAATGTCCTTTCTTTTCAAGTCAGCATAAGATTTCTGTCGGTCTGAGGCAACTTTCAAATTGGCCTTTATCAGTTTCACCTTTTCCTCTGTCTGTTTTATCAAGTCTGGCCCCACTAGCTTATCTTCACCTAACTCAGTCCAACATACAAGTTTTCTGCATTTTCTCCCATACAGTGCTTCATAGGGTGCCATTTGTATGCTAGCTTGATAGCTATTATTGAATGCAAATTCTGCTAGTGGAAGGTATCTGTCCCAACTTCCCTCAAACTCAATAACACAACTTCTCAGCATATCCTCGAGGACCTATCACATATGTTCAGTTATTATTATCATTATCAATTCAGTTATTGTTTACAATAACTCAATGAGTTTCAAAATTTACCTGGATTATTCTTTCTGACTGTCCATCCGTTTGAGGATGAAAAGCCGTACTAAAATGGAGTTGTGTGCCCATGTATTCTTGTAATTTCTTCCAAAATCTAGATGTAAACCTCGGGTCTCTATCAGATATAATGGAAAGTGGAATTCCATATAGTCTAACTATCTCACTGATGTACAATTCTGCTAGCTTTTCCAATGAGTAGTCAGTTCTAACTGGCAGAAAATGTGCTGATTTGGTTAACCTATCCACAATCACCCATACTGCATCATGCTTCTTCTGAGTGAGAGGTAGACCACTGACAAAGTCCATAGTGACTCGGTCCCATTTCCATTCAGGTATGTTTATGGGCTGTAACAAACCTGATGGAACTTGATGTTCTGCTTTGACTTGTTGACATGTCAAGCATCTAGTTACATAGTCAACTATATCCTTCTTCATACCTGGCCACCAGTATTGGAGTTTCAGGTCATGGTACATTTTTGTGCTTCCTGGGTGCATAGCATACACACTGTTATGTGCTTCTTTCAGAATACTGGTTTTCAATTCTTTATCATCTGGAACACACACTCTTTCTTTATAGTACAGGCACCCATTTTCTTTCACTTCATATTCAGTTTCCTTCCCCTCAGTGATTTTGCCCATAACAGCCATTAATTTCCCATCTGTCTTCTGCCCATCCTGTATCTGTTATAACAGATTCGGCTTCACTTGCAACTCAGCCAAAATAACTCCATCATGAGTTAAGGATAGTTGGGCATTCAGAGATCTTAATGCTACAATAGATTTTCTGCTTAAAGCATCAGCGACTACATTTGCCTTCCTAGGGTGATAGTCAATTATACAATCATAATCTTTCAGGAATTCAATCCATCGCCTCTGTCTCAAATTAAGTTACTTCTGGGTTGGCAGATACTTCAGACTCTTATGGTCTGTGTATATGTAGCATTTTTCTCCATACAAGTAATGCCTCAATATCTTTAATGCGAAGATAATTGCTGCTAACTCCAAATCATGAGTAGGGTAATTCTTTTCATGTGGCCTTAACTGCCTGGAAGCATATGCGACCACTTTCCCTTCTTGCATGAGTACACACCCTAACCCATTGTTTGAGGCATCACTGTAGACTACAAAGTCTTTTCCAGACATTGGCTGTCTTAACACTGGTGCCTCTGTCAACATAGCCTTCAGCCTCTCAAAACTGGCTTGACACTTGTCATTCCAGTCAAATTTCATATTCTTGTGTAGTAATTTGGTCATTGGAGCAGCTATCAGGGAAAATCCCTTTATAAATCTTCTATAATATCCAGCTAACCCCAAGAAACTTCTGATCTCAGTTATATTTATGGGAGGCTTCCATTCCATCACTGCTTCAATCTTCTTGGGATCCACTCTAATCCCTTCAGCTAATACTACATGTCCAAGGAATGCAATCTCATTCAACCAGAACTCACACTTAGACAATTTAGCATACAATTTCTTCCCTTTTAGAGTCTGCAAAACAATTCTCAAATGCTCATCATGTTCTGCTTTATCCTTGGAATACACCAGGATGTCATCAATAAAGACCACTACGAACCGATCTAAATATGGATGGAAGATACGGTTCATAAGGTCCATGAATGCTGCTGGAGCGTTTGTTAACCCAAATGGCATCACCAGGAATTCATAATGCCCATACCGGGTTCTAAATGCAGTCTTAGGCACATCTGCATCCTTAACCCTTAGCTGATGATACCCTGATCTGAGATCAATCTTAGAAAACACTTCGGCTCCCTTCAACTGATCAAACAGATCGTCAATTCTAGGCAATGGATACTTGTTCTTCATTGTTACTATGTTTAACTGCCGGTAGTCAACACATAACCTTAGTGTCCCATCTTTCTTCTTTACAAATAGTACCGGAGCTTCCCAAGGTGACACACTGGGGCGTATGAACCCCTTGTCTAGTAATTCTTGCAGCTGGATTTTTAACTCTTTCAATTCAGCAGATGCCATCCTATACGGAGCAATTGAAATTGTAGCTGTACCCGGCATAATCTCAATAGCAAATTCAACTTCCCTTTCTGGTGGCAAACTAGGCAATTCCTTAAGAAATACCTCAGAGAAATCCCTTACTGTGGTGGTGCTGTATGTCAGTAGACTGGATTTATGTATTTGAATTTAAGAGTACTTGAATTACTACCCGTGTAGCCTATATACTGACCAGACTGGATACACGGATATACTGGCACTGGGTACCTAGTACCTCGGGCCGTCACACCATTGGTCACAAAGTGTCTCCTGGTGTGCAAATAGCGTGGCTAAAAAGCCATATAGTTAATCTGGCGATAAGCCAAAAATAAATACACAATATGTATAGCCGTAGGCTATTAAAGTCACATTGCGGCATAATAAGCCGTAAAAACACAGTATGGCACAAAGCTATTTACAGAACAGCTGTCAGAATCCTATTGGCATGCCACCCTATCCATACTAGTCAACTAGGCAAACTAGGGCACATTATTAATTAATTGTTTAATTCTTAAATTTTTGGAGTTTACTAACTATTATATAATTCACAAGTCAATCTATATGTTGACCTTCTTAGGTAATATGGATAAGTTGTTTCTAGCTTCAATATGTCACAATTTATATCTCAATATGCTGCCAATATAGTGCAATTTACCATTTTTACAAGTTGGCAATCATTGCCAAAATGCTTCAAGCATCATTCTATGCAAATTTGTCAAATTCTCAATTTTTGTGTGCTAGATTGGTCTAGCTTAAAGTCTTATTTCCCTTGATTTTTAGCTTCTGGTCAAAAAAGCAAAATTGCAGCTCTATGTCTTATTGCACGCGGGGAAAAATTTCAGGTCATTCTGAGCTGTATAGACCAAGATATGGTCAATTTACTAAAGCTGGACAGATTGCACCTTTAGTGCAAAATTTGCTCAATTTTAGGTCAGTTTTGGTTCGGCAGTTTTTGTACCCGAACTTGTGCAAGCCATTTGACTTGGTTCTGGCCATTTTTGGGCTTTGGTGTCTTCATCAGAATTATAGATCTATGTCTAAACTAACAATGGTAAAAATTTCAGGTCAATTGGACCTGTTTTGAGTGAGTTATGGTAATCCAAAGGACTACTGTTCATATGGTCAAAAATCTGTGTTGCAAGGTTGCTAATCCGGATTTGGTCATTTTTAAGGTCAGTTTCTAGGCAGAATTTTGGCAACATTTCTACATGAAAGTTGGCCTATTTGGTGTCTAGTTTCACCCCCTATTAGCCTCACACCAATTGGGTTCATAGTTTGGCACTTATGGCCTAATTTATGTACTGCCTTCACACACAACCTGCACAAAGCACATACACTTCCAATTTGATATTCCTTCTCCTCCTCATTTCTTCAATATTCAATCAATAACACTTCCATATATATATTGTACACAATTCCAGAAATAATTTTGGGCAGAATATTCAAGTGCTCAATGCACACAATTCACCATTAATTCAACATTCACTTCCACCAAAATTCAACATATCTCAATATCAATATTACACATACACTTCAACATAATCATACTTCAATGTAACTTACACTTGCTGCCCACAATTTAACATTATCATATATCATTAATAACTACATGTTCACACACAAATTCATGCTATTAGGGGCTGCCAAACATGGCAGTTTGCTCAAGGCATCAAAGTTCCATTTCACACCCTTAATTCAAACACTACATGCACATACTTAGATACAAACTTACTACAACTTTCATTTGAATTAATTAACCTTCATTTCCATTCATTAGAAGTAAAAATAACTCAAGCTCAACAAAGGTTCATGGCTACCAAAAATGGACAAGTCCATTTCTTCTTTCATTTCTCTTCACCAAAATACTCACCTCAACCTAAATACACGGTTTACTAAAGCAAGGGAGAGATTTTGGACACTTACCACTTGTGAGCTTCCTTCAAACTTCACCAAATCTTGTTTTTCTTGTTGCCAATATCTTCCCCAAGGTGAGTAGGCAAGCTTTAATAAAGGAACTAAGTAGAAAGGAGGGCTTGATCAATGGTGCTTGGTGATGGAGGGAGTTTGGCCATGGTGGACTTCCATGGAAGTTCAATTCGTCCAAAACTTTAAAGGTTTAAGATGAAGATGATAATGAGTGCAATCTGCTGTCCCAAAGCATATTTTAGTGTCCCAATATTCAAGTTAGTGGAGCACTAAGCTCATTTAATATTTAATTAGTTAAAGTTTCCTTATTTGCTCATTTAGCACCATTCTTTTACTATTTACATATTGTATTCCATTTTAATTTTTTTCATGACATTGCCTAAATGCAATATCATTTATTCTTAATGGACATTGAGGTCAAAAGGAAACACTAGTTGTCAAATGACCAAAATACCCCACTTCGGGTTGTATTCCTGATTTTTCAGTAACACCGATTTTTGTCTATTTCTCGATTTTCTATTTTTCTTTGTACTAATTTACTAATTTTTCTTTGATATTTCTAGTGTCAATTACATTTCAATAAACCTTCATTTATGTCTCAAAATTAAATTCAGAGGGTTCCCCGCGGTCTTAGAGTCGACAACGGCCTTCCCAGTGCGGTCACCCATCGTTGCGGTGTCGGCTCGTTTAACTTAGCTTCATTTTCTCTCTTTCATTTTTGTTTGATTTTTCTTGTATTTTCTTTTTATTCATTTCATCATTATATGTCTGTTCACCATCACCGAAGTATAGTTCCCGACATCCTGACTTGCCTGGACTGTTATTTGACCACTGAAGCAACATAACGTATAGAACACGTGCAATGGGGATGTTACAATAGGCATGACAAAAAGCAAGAATAGATTGAATCTCATTATCAGGAACACATGTTCTAATAATTTGATCTAAACAAAATTTCCATAAATATGGGTCATCCCACACATAATACTTAGCCTCACTTTTCAATTTCTCTTTCTTAGCTCTACTCAAATAAAAAGGCACAACCTTAGTAACCAAATAATTCACCAAATTAGCATACCAAGGGATCATACCTTGCACTTTAAATAATTGCTCATCAGGAAGAAGTTTCTACAAAGGAAGTGGATCTTCTTGTGTTACTAACCTGCTCAAATGATCTGCTACAAGGTTCTCAGCTCTTTTCTTGTCCTTGATTTGAAGATCAAATTCTTGCAGCAGAAGAATCCATATAATCAACATTGGTTTTGCTTCCTTCTTTTCCAAGAGATACTTCAACGCTATATGATCAGAGAAAATAATTATTTTAGAACCAAGCAAATATGACCGAAATTTATCTAAAGCAAAAATTACAGCCAAAAACTCTTTTTCGGTCGTAGAATAATTGTGCTTAGCTGAATTGAGTGTTCTGGATGCATAATAAATCACATGAAAGAGCTTCCCAACACGCTACCCTAAAACTACTCCCACTGCATAATTACTTGCGTCACATATAATTTCAAACGGTATTATCCAATCAGGAGCCTAAATAATAGGGGGTAATGTTAATGCAGATTGCAATTTGTCAAATGCCTCCTTGCACTCTTCACTGAACTCGAAAGGAACATCTTTTTGCAAGAGTCTAGACAAAGGCAATGCTATCTTAGAGAAATCCTTAATGAACTTGAGATAGAAACCTATATGACCAAGAAAAAAGCGTACTTCCTTCACAGTTGTGCGATTGGGTAAGTTCACAATTAGATCAATTTTAGATTTATCCACCTCAATACCCCTATTAGAGACAACATTACCCAAAACAATCCCCTGTTCCACCATAAAATGACACTTCTCATAATTCAAAACAAGATTTTTCTCAATGCATCTCTCAAGAATAGAAGTTAAATGATGTAAATATGCATCAAATGAATCACCATACACAGTAAAATCATCCATGAACACCTTAATGCAAGTATCAATGTAATATGAAAATATGCTCATCATGCATCTCTGTAATGTGGCAGGTGCATTACAAAGCCCAAAGGGCATCCTTCTAAAAGCAAAAGTTCCAAAAGGGTAAGTGAAGGTAGTCTTCTCTTGATCCTCTGGTGCAATCACAATTTCATTATATCCAGAAAAGCCATCAAGAAAGCAGAAATAAGACTTACGTGCTAACTGCTCAAGCATCTGATCAATGAATGGTAGTGGGAAGTGGTCCTTCCTTGTTGTTGAATTCAGCTTGCAGTAGTCTATACACATTTGCCATCCACTCTGAATCCTTATTGGAACAAGTTCATTATCTTGATTTGCTACCACAGTGACTCTTGATTTTTTTGGCACTACTTAAACTGGACTTACCCATTTGCTGTCTGAAATTGGGTAAATAACTCCTGCATCTAGTAGCTTTAAACTCTCCTTCTTCACAACCTCCATCATCTGTGCAACACCCCTATTTACATAGCCTGGTATATTTCACTGTTCCTATGACCATTATCGGTCCAGATAGTTAAGAGAATTAAAACCATATCTAAGACACCTAGTTAAGCCTTGAACACAAATAATTAGTAATTGTCAAATAGTTAAGTGTAAAGAAGAAAAACAAAACAAAAGAAGTTAAATGAGCCGGGAGTCACAGTGATGGGTGACCTTCTCGGGAATGACTGTGAGGTCAGTTTAAACTCAAATTTTAAACAGTAAAATATGACGCTGTGATCCTTAGGACTATTGCGAACATAGTAGAAAAGAGAAAATCATAGAAAAGAATTGTTAAGCAGGTCAAATAATTAGATTAGGGATTTGAAAGAAATATCGAATAACTTGCAAACCGGATTGAACCAGCGAGGGGCAATTTGGTCAAATTACCCCTAGAGCTGACTCCTGACCTAACTATCCAATAAAATCGGAGAAACGAATCTTTGGGGATCAAGAATTAAATTAAAAAATCAAGGAAAAAGAAAGGAAAAAGAAAAGAAAAGAAAATAAGATTAATGACATCACCCCATGACATGAGCATGACCTCATAAATAAATTACCATTTAATTTATTTATTTGACTAAGTCAAAGAAAGGATAAAAATAAAATTTAAAAGTTTATCTTCTCCATTGTTTCCCGTCACTTTCCTCTCTCATATCTTTCTCTCATTTTCTCTTCATTTCCACCATTTTTGGACTTAGAAAGCTTAATTTTCTCCAGTTTCTTCCCATAAATTTCATAAGCTCCAACACAAAATCACACTCTTAGACCTAGATACATCACTTGGGAAAAAAAAAAAAGAAAGGAATCAAAGGTTTGAGAAGAAGAAATTTTGTCCAACAAGGTTAGTAATCTAAACTTGAAAATTTGTAGTTAAATGATTATGTTCTAGTTTAATTAACTTAGAAATTGTGTAAAATCAAACAAAAACAATTGTTGAGGGACAAAACAAAAATTTCATCCAGCTAGGGTTAGGGTTTGATACGAAACTCCCATCACATTTAGTGTTTTAAATGTGTTTTTATGTTTAATTCAGTTGGTTAACTATAGTTATCTATTAGGCTTATGTTTAGAGAGTTGTTGAAATAATTGTGTTAAATAGAGAAATTCGACTCTTGTTGTATTTTTTAGGGTTTTGGTGAAGTTCCAGAGCATAGAAGTGTGCAAGGAAGCTTAAAAAGGTCGAAGGATTGAGAAGTATTATTGATACAAAGTACGCAGATCATGTAAGCAAAACCAGAGACCGGTGTAACATTCTGCCAGAAGGAATCCAGAGAATCAAGGAAGAAACGAAGTACACGGGCCGTGTAATTTGACCTGTGTAAATCCTGGAGACCCGTGTAACTTTCTGTACCAATGCGAGACAGACCCACCCAGCTCCAGTAAGTTACACGGTCCTGGGCCGTATAGTGATACATGGGCCGTGTATCCGTCGACAGTCAGATTTCTCATTTTGCTCCAGTTGCAGTTTTTGACAGAGGCTCTAAAAACTTAACCCGAGACCATTTATTATAAATAAAAGAGATAGCAGCTGACTCAGACATCATTCAGACGCCTCCAAAATCATTCAGCAGCCTCTTCATTCGTCTTTGAGAATTCTTCTTTATTTTTCCTTTATTTTTCTATAAGCCATGAGTGGCTAAGTTTTTAATTTAGTTCAAGGGATTCAAGTTCTTATGTGTCATTTGTGAGATCAGGTTCTTAATTTAATTTATGTCTTTTTGAATATCTATTGTTTTCTAATTTAATTATTTTTTATCTATTGAATGATTTGCTAAAAAGGCCTATTAGTTGATTGTTTGATGAGATCAATTGCTAGTTCATCTTCATAATCCGTAATTGTTGTGTAAGATTGAACATGAGTAGCAATTAGGTTTTATTGATTATAATCCCAGTTTTCGATAATAACCTAAGGAAACAATAGGGTGGATTAAATGATTTATGCTTCATAAATTATTGTTCAGCTTAACTACTTCTTTTTCTTAAAGCAGTTATTAATTTGATGAGGATTGCTTAATACCAACTCAGTTAATAATTAGAGCCAATAAGAGTGTTGGGCTCGAATTGATGGGTATAGGGAAGTCAGGGGTTTACCTCGTTGTTTGGTAAATCTACGTTAAGTATTTAATAAGATATAATTGTATTTCTTTTGTCTATAATCAAATCAATGCATTGGAATGCGAATTACCTTGGACTGATGTTTGTTTAAATTGATATTTTCCTATTTAGTTCTTTAATTTCTGATTTCTTTGGATTGCGAATTAACCCTCCCTGTAACACCCCTATATTCAGTAGGGCATTCTACTATTCCGGTGACTAGTGTTTGTCCGGATAGCTAAGATGCTCGGAACTACACTTAAATGTTAGTGAGAAGACATAAAATAGTGAAATACAATAGAGAAAAATACAAAAAAAAAATAAAGGAAAAATAAGAGCAATGAAATGTGACTAAGTTAAACGAGCTAAAAACCGTAGCGATGGGTGACCGCACTGGAAAGCTGCGATGTGGATGTTGACTAGCCCTGGACTACGGGGAATCCTGAAAAATATTTTTAATACTTAAATAAACATCTATTGAAGTGTAATTGACGTTGAAAATATTAAAGAAAAATTACTAAGTCCGTAAAAATAAAAACAAAAATTTAAGAAAATTGGCGAGACAAGGATTAAATCGATGTCACCAAAAAATCGGAAATACAACCCGAAAAGGGGCATTTTGGTCAATGGACACCTAGAGTTGACTTTTGACCTAAATGTCCATGAAAAATTAGTAGTGTTAAATTTTGAAAATACCATGAAAATAAGAAATATTACACATAATGTAAATTAAAGGAAAATAAGGACATAGTGCAATTAGGGAAAACTTGGATTATTATAATGTTAATGTTAATTAGTGGAGCACTAAGTGGACAATTAGTGGACTATAAAAGCTCACTTGAGGACAAAGTGGACAGCCATTTGATCACTTTCATCTTCTCCATTCTTCTTGCCGAATTGAAAAGCTCCCAAGCTTCATCCATGGCCACCCCACATGCATCACTTCCAACCTCTTCATCCTCTCCATGAAATCAAAGGCTTCTTTCATTAAACTTAGTCTAGACATCATGGGCAGTATATTGGGAGCAAGAAAGAAAGGTTTTGATGAGTTTTTAATAAGCTTCAAAATAGGTAAGTGCTTGTTTTCCATTTTTGCTTTATTAAAGTTTGTGTGGGTGTTGTGGTGAGTTGATTTATGAAGAAACTTTGAGGTTTTAATGAGTTATTGGAAGGTACTGTTTTTGGCAGTCATGGAATATCAAGGTTAATGAATTATTTCTTCATGTAAATGGTGATTGAGGTGTTGATTTAAGTGCTTATATGTATAAGAGTGATTTACCATTTATATAGTTTGAATTGTAAGTTTGAAAAGTTAAAATAGAAACTTGATGTAATTGTGTTACTTGGGTAGCCTTATGGTGAAGATTGGAAGTGTTTAAATTCATGAAAAGTTTGTTAAATTATGGTACTAAAAGTGGCAGCACATGTATATGATATAGTAGTGAAAATATATGTAATTTGATGATGGAAGTTATATGTATTAGTTAGGAGTATTATGTGGATATATTGTTATAAATGGACTTTTTAAATTAGGATTTATATTTGGTGTATTTAAGGTCATTATATTCTACCCAAAGTGACTATAATATGAGGTGATAAATGGTTGTGGTATGATACAAATGCAGAATTTGGTTTGGGAATGAAGTTATAACTAGTTAAATGTGTGATTGGTTTGGTGCTTTAAAAATGTGTTAAGGGCAGTATGTGTTTTAGGCTATAAATGGAATTGTGTGACTCCAATTGGTATGAGGCCAATTGGAGGTGAAACTAAGCACAAAAAGTGCCAACTTTCATGTTGGAAGCCTACCTAAATTCTGTCCAGAAAGTGACATGAAGATTGACCAAACTCGGATTGGTGACTTTGCAAACCTGAAAATTGACCATTTGAACAGTAGTTTGTATATTGGCCATAACTCACTCAAAACAGGTCAAATGACCTGAAATTTATACCATGGAAAGCTTAGACACAGAGATACAACTCTTATAAAGACACCAAAGCCTAGAAATGACCAAAACTGAGTCAAAATGCTTGCACAAGTTGGGTTACAAAAACTGGCCGAATTGACTTTGACCTAAAAATGATCTAAACTTTGCAATATAAGTGCAACCTGACCAGCATAAGTAAAATGACCATAACTTGGTCAATAGAAGTCCAAATGACATGAAATCAATCCTAAAATTTCAATAAGACATTGATCTACAATATTGGTAATTTGACCAAAACCTAAAAATCAAGGGAACTAGGTCAATTAACTTGATTAATTTGGCACACTAAATCTGGAATTAGCACATTTGACTATAAAATCCAAAAAATTCAAATAAGCATATCTCTCACCACAAGTGTCAAATATAAATGAGCCATACCAATCTGGAAAGCTAAGAAAGAGACCTAAAACATTGTTTTAGACAACTTCCTCAAATTATAAATGTATAAGGTCAAAATTGAAGGTCAAAGCCATTGACCTAATTGAGGACTATGCCAATATAGGACCTTTGAGTCCAAGTTAACAGTTTGTCTATAAAGAATTCTATAAGACTTGAAAGATGGTAAGTAAAATTTTTGGTTATCTCTAAGACATAGGATAACAATACTTATGAAGAATGCTAGACCTCAATGTGATTACAAACAGTCCAAATAAATTAGTAAAATCAGAACCGAAAATGCCTAGAAAGGAAACTAAAACTTATAATCGACCTAGTTATGGTTAATTGACCATAACTTGAGCTGTACAACTCCAAATGGAGTGATTCAAAAAAGAAATTAAAGAAGACACAATGAGAAATAATTTAATATACAGAAATCTATTAAATTTACACTGTAGCTTGATCCAATAGACCGTAAACATTGGCCATGAAATTTGGAAAATGGCAATAAAATGCAATAAGCTTTAAAATGAAATTTTTAACATATACCAACACTTAGAGACTATAAAATGTGACAAATTGGGAACATTAAAATTAATTCACCTAGTGTGTATTAATGGTCAATATTATAGGTTGGCTAATGAAATGAATTGAAGCGAATAGCACAAAGAAAATTTAGATATTGGATCTTATTGTTAGAACCAAGTTAACTGAGTACAAAAACACTTTAAATTGTGTGTTTCAGTTGAAATGGATATTGAGAAGCATAAGGAACATTGAGTCAAGGACTAGAGGCGACTCAAATTAAGTATGTGCACAATACTTTTTATATTCACTACTTTTACTAAAAAAATTATTTGGAGAAATGAGTTATGAATAGTTTTTTATTGTTTTGGCTTTAGGAATATTATTTGGAAATTAGTATGTTGCCTACTTTGCAAATGGAAATTTTAAGATAAAATGTGATTTGTGGTTTGTATGAAATATTGTGATTTGGAATTGTTTTGATTCACACTTTGCATGGCAATATTACTATGTTCCTCCTCCATTTATGGGGTGAGTATGACTATATTCCTCCCTCTTTGACTTGCTAGTCTGAGGTGAATATGGATGAGTATTCATTAGCTAGCTAGCCACCTCTCTCACTGATTTCGATTAATGGGGTGAGTATGTCTTGCCGTGGTGTACAACACGGCATATTCAGAAAAATTTGTGTCATGACCTAAGTTGTGTTATTGATTGGCAACATTGTGTTTACTAAATTCTTTGACCAAATTTGTGTTATATGAGCTTTGAAAATTGTGACATGAAATTGTGAATCATTTAAATTGTGAATTGTCAATAAATGTTTTATATACTGCATTTTAAACTTTTATTGTGTACCACTGAGTAAATTTTACTCAGCGATAGCTTTTTCATTGCTGTCGCAGGTAGACAGACAGATAAAGCAGTAGAGTAGGCTGCTTGTAACTTCGCTTTGGAATTTTGCCGGGTATATTGAGTATATCACTTCCTTGTAAATATTATTGTAATGTATGTGAACTGTATATATATATTGTACTTGGTCTTGAGTAGTTGTAAAATAAAGTTGTAAATTATTTTGGCCTATAAAAATGTTGTACTATAATTTTCTTATCTCAGCTTTGAAATACTTAGTCATTTTGCATTCTATTTTTTAAACTACTGAAAGTGATGTTGAATTGAGTTTGACTTGTGTTTCAGAAAATTGATTTGTGTTGAGCCATATTGGAGTTTGGGACTGAAACAAATATATTGGAAGTGTTTTCTACAGGTTTTTGAAGAACTGTTTTGCTTAAAATACAAACAACACTCTGCCGAAATTTTTATAAAATTTGTGGCTATTTCAGACCTAATGTGTGATTTAACTTCGATAAAAAATTTTTAACACCAGCCAAAAGTGCTCACCACTTTAAAAAGAAGTAAGAAATTATTTAAAATCCTTTGTACTGCATTTAATGGGTTACCAGTAGGCGAAGTATGGTATTTCATTAGGTGTACTACGGGGTCATGTTACATCTTACGGAGGCATAGGTGTTAGTAGTATGCCCTAGAGCATATCATTTAGTATGTATCTTATACATGTTTTTATTAATAAAAGGCATTTCCACTTTTCCATTTACATAAGATATTTATGTGCAATAGAAAAGGTCCATTGGTATTTTGTTAGAAATTCTATTCTTAAGTTGTTAAGAATATGGGTGACAGTATTTCTAGTACAAAGTATCATAAATAGGTTCACAATCTAGGATACTTTATAATAAGGACATGACTTATCCAGAAAGATTGTATTCATATTTGTTTCCAAGTTATTTATATGAGATATAAATAAGATGGAATGGTGAGTCTCATGCTATATGACAAACATGATAAGCACTTATAAATGATAAGTAGGCCGAACCAGTGACACTTATGACAAGCACATGGTGTTTACTCTTGTCAATGTTTTGTCATAAATCATATCAGTGCATATAATCTTTAGACCTGAGATAGCACATTTATTTTGTATATAGGTAGTTTGAGTTTGATACTGCTTTCATACTTGTACTGTGTATGGGTATATGGGCATGTGTTGCCTCCTACTAGTTATATATAGAGGTAGGTGTTGATCAAGATGGAATCTGTTCCTCTAAGTAAATAGAGATAAAATCCTATGTTAATTTAATTGTTCTTTATTTTTCAAGTTCCTGGCCAGGATAGATAGATTTAATCAGAAAAGAGTTTCTGATGAGAAAATCTTTTTAATCAAGAACTGGAATTAAAAGAGAACATAATATTCATAGCAAATGGAGTTTGACATAAACCATGACTCCAGCTTGAGTTGGGATTTTATAACAGAGAGATTCTAGTGCATGGTAACATATGATTATAGGTTCATTTAAGGTAAACCTTATTACTAATTGGATGGCCATGGCATGCTATGCTAAGTGTTAACCATGGTCTATGAAGTGCATAAAATGATTTAGAGAAATCATTTATGGTAAGAAAGAGTTTTGATGATATTAAGAGTTGATATCATGTCTCATTGCCAATTAGTGATGAGCCTAGTAAGTCACATACATACACAAGTTATCACCTGATTAAATATGATTTAATTAATTAATTAAAGAGTTTAATTGTTTAATTAAATAGGTTTGTTTTGCAATTAGATTGCAAGTCCCTAGCATGATTTGAAATCAAATCTAGATTATTGGATGTATAGTATAAGTTAAATTTTATATTTAATGTATTTAAATATAAATTTAATTAATGAGAAATTAATTAATAAAGATTAATTAATTGATTTATATTTGATATAAATTGATTAGAAGAAGAGAAATAATTATTTTGGATTGAGAACTCAAAATTAAGACATAGGGGCATTTTGGTCATTTCGTATGGTGACATGTGGCACCATGAGATAGTGACACATGGCATTACACATAAGCTTGCCAAATGTCTTTTAATCATGTAAGATGATTAAAATCAAGATTAAATATAGGTTCGACACTTGGCACAATGTGATTGGGTTAATTAAACCTATAACCAATCAAAGGGTGAAATGTGGCAAGGGTTTAGTGTGTTGACCAAGCTATTTAAGTGTTGTTATGAAAAAAAATAATACAACCAGTTGCTGCTCTCATTTGTGCCGCCACCTTGAGGCTCTCCATCTCTTCTTCTTCATCTCTCATCAATTCAAAGAGATTAGCCATCAATCTCTTGAATTAAAAATACTAGAAATCGTTTCTAGTGTCCTATTTACATCTTTAATCTCTTAAAAGGCAGAACTTGATTTTCTAAACAATAGAAAAAGCTTTAGAAGCTGTTCAAGGGCTGCCATAGGTGTTCTTGGTGTGGACAAGCTAGAGGGACAACATCTGTTGTCCTGAAGATGAATCTCAAAGGTGCAAATACATTGCAGTTCATCAAGAGGTTAGTGTGTTTATTCTTGATTTAATCTAGGGTTCTAAAATTAATCTGATTAATTTTAAAATCTTAAATGGCAAATACATATCCAAAAACATATTAAAAGAGTTTTAATATGTTGTTTATCATTGAAATCAAATAGATAAAAATAAATCTCGCATGATGCATGTGACCCTAGGTGAAAATTTTTGAATTCAATGGTATAAACTTGTGTTTTTCAAACTTCTGCTCCTTTAATTGGTATTAGAGCCACTATATTTGCCATTTAGATTGTTGATTATATGATTTAATTGTGTGTTTTGATCATCAGATGATTTATCCATTGCTGGTTGCAATGGATGTGTGGCGGCATGCTTGAAGAACACCACCAATGGTGCGCATGCTTTGGCTTCATGGGTGGTGCAAAGGTTTGGCTTTTAATTTGCAATTGTTGTATAATCTAAAAGCTCATCCTATGTCTAATTAAATTGTTTAATTAGAATTTTAATCACACAATTAAATTTTGATTCAAATCTGAATTTTAAAAAGTGCTTGAATGTGATTCAAATCTGAATTTTTAAAGTTGTTTGAATCATAATTAAATCTGATTTTTTAAAGTTGTTTGAATAATATTCAGATTTGAATTTTTAAAAATTGTTTGAATTTGATTCAAATCTGATTTTTTAAAAATTATTTGAATTTGATTCAAATCTGATTTTTTAAAAATTATTTGAATGTAATTCAAATCTGAATTTTTAAGGTTGTTTGAATGTGGTTCAAATATGAATTTTTAAATTTGTTTGAATGAGATTCAAATCTGAATTTTTAAATTTATTTGAATCATATTCAAATCTAGATTTTTAAGTTGAATATAAGATATTCAATTTAATTTAAGTATGTATGTTTTATTTAATTGTTAAATAGTGATATGCATGATGGATGATCATGGACTATAAAAGACCAATGTGATTGGATTTATTTCTTTTATGTTTCTTTGGGATTGTAAATTAATTAATTTATTTTAATTTATTTTGGGCATGTTATTATTAAGGTTGTAATAATTTTTGGGTTGTAATTTCATTAATTTACTTCTTGTAAATTCTTCTTGGTTTGCCAAGGATTACTATGTAATATTGGATTGCAAGAAGTTCAAGGAGGTCAAGAGCATTGGTGGGACCAGTAGGAGGAATTCAAGATCAAGTATTGATTATGTACTCCTTCAGCAACTCTTGTAAAATGAATGAATGAAATGCACCTACGAATGCCCTGATTCAATTCTTGGTGGCTCATAATTGAATCCCTTAGAAAGTCCATGATCATACCATATTTACTACTTATCCATGAATGCATGAGATGTATGGGAATGTATGCAATTATATGATATATGCATGCTAAATGGATAATATGAAAAGTGAGACCTTTATAGTAATTAGGATGACCATAAAATCTTCCAAACAAATGATTAAGTTGGAAATGCTATAATTAAAGTAATTATAACATGGGCCCTCCATTGGGGCAATTATTTTAAGAAATTTTAAATAGTTGCATAAGATACAATTAATTTAAGAGATTTTCTTAAGAATAATTGTTAAGCATGAGATGTTGTAAATATGTAAATAGTTTGGTGGCCAATATTGGATGTACCTGAGGATATTAAAATTATTTGCATAATTACTGGC
The DNA here is from genome assembly GCF_030052815.1 of Hevea brasiliensis. Classification (NCBI taxonomy): domain Eukaryota; kingdom Viridiplantae; phylum Streptophyta; class Magnoliopsida; order Malpighiales; family Euphorbiaceae; genus Hevea; species Hevea brasiliensis. The sequence goes on from NC_079500.1 coordinate 68,091,898, forward strand.
TCAATGGGATCAACTTAACTAATGCAAGATAAGTCAATAATGGATGTACCTGAGATTTTGAGCATTAGAGGCTAGGTAAAGGATTGAACCTCGCATGAGATGTGATGGGCAAGGAGTTGCTCACTTATAGTTTATTGTAATTCCAATAACGGATGTACCTAAGGATGATCAATAGAATTATAAGAATTCAATCACCCACTAGAAATCCATCCAACTAGGATTTCTGTTTTCTACTTTGGAAGTGTAGGATTCGCTAAGTTAGTGGGAGGACCAATTTGATTAAAAGACCATAATCATTTTGGTTAATTACTTGATACATTTACTAATTAATTTGGTTATTTACTGCAGTTAATTTTCTAATAATAATGAGCACAGAACAACCACCACCATCCAATATCCTTGCAAGCATACTTGACCGCAATAGGTTGACAGGACCTAATCTCTCTGATTGGCTAAGAAATTTGAAACTTGTCCTGAACCTTGAACATATAGGATATGTTCTAGATTCAAATGTTCCTGGTCCCTTACCTCCAGAGGCCACTCAAGAGGAATATGAAACTTTGGACAAGTGGAAGGAGCATGATATGAGAGCTAGGTGTTACATGCTTGCTTCCATAAGTAATGAGTTACAGAAGCAGCATGAGAACATGCAGAGTGCGAGTGAGATCCTCCTTCACCTACAAGAGTTGTATGGTGAGCACAGTAGGAATGCTAGGTATGAGATATCTAGGCAGCTGTTCCGCATGAGGATATCTGAGGGACAAAATGTTGGGGATCATGTCCACAAGATGATTCGGCTGATTGAGCAGTTGAAACATCTTGACTTCAGCATGGATTTCCAATTACAGACGGATTTGATCCTTCAGTCCCTTCCTGAGTCTTTTGGGAATTTTGTGACAAATTTCCATATGACTAAACAAGAATGCACCTTAGCTAATTTACTCAACATGCTGGTTATTGCCCAAAAGAATATGCCAGGCAATAAAGGAAAAGAGGTAGCTTTGATTGCATCTTCTTCTATTGGAAAGTCCAATAAGAAGAAGGGCAATAAGAAAAAGAAACCTCAGATTCTTGGTCCTTCTAAGAAAATAGCTAAACAGAAAGGGAAGACTAAAGCTGATGGAGACAATGGAAAGTGTTTCCACTGCCAGAAGGATGGGCATTGGAAAAGGAACTGCCTAGAGTATAGCAATCTAAAAAAATGCAATGCCATGGTGAAAACAAACTCAAGTTCAAAATATATTTGGCACTTAAGGTTATGTCATATTGCAGAAGATAGGATTGCAAAATTGGAGAAAAATGGGGATTCTATGCTCATTGGACTCTAAGCCTACTCCAACTTGTGAATCTTGCCTTCATGGCAAAATGACTATATCACCCTTTGTTGGACAAGGGCTAAGGGCTAAGGGCTAAAAATATTTTGGAACTAATACATAGTGATGTAAGTGGTCCATTTAAAGAAATGGCTAGAGGCAGTTTTCATTACTTTATTACCTTTACTGATGATAAATCAAGGTTCGGGTATTTGTATTTGATGAAATACAAACATGAATCCTTTGAAAAGTTCTAAGAATTTAAATCTGAAGTAGAAAATCAAACAGGAAAGAGTATTAAAGCTCTTCGATCAGATCGTGGAGGTGAATATTTGAGTACTGAATTTGATGAATACTTGAGAAAGCATGGCATTGTTTCCCAGCTGACTCCTCCAGGAACGCCACAGCTGAATGGTGTATCTGAAAGGAGAAATCGTACCCTATTGGATATGGTACGTAGTATGATGAGCTATATTGATATGCCAATCTCCTTTCGGCGATTTGCATTAGAATCAGCTTTGTATATTCTAAATAGGATTCCATCAAAATCAGTTTCTTCCACACCTTATGAGATATGGCATGGAAGAAAACCAAGTCTTAAGCATGTTAAGATTTGGGGTTATCCAGCTTATATCAAAAAGCTGAACACTGATAAATTGGAAACCAGATCAGAAAATGGTCGATTTGTTGGATATCCAAAAGATAGTTTTGGATATTATTTTTATTTGCCTACATCACAAAAGGTTGTGGCGAGTAGAGATGCCACATTTCTTGAACAACAGTTTATTCAAGAAGGAGGCAAAGGAAGGCAAATAGAGTTGGAACTAGAGAATTCTGACCATCCAATAGATCAGATGGATATAGATCCATCTAGTCAACCTACACCTGTTGATGAAACATCTACAGCTGTTCCTCGTAGAACAACCAGGGTATCTCACTCACTAGAGATATGGTTTCCTTCATGAAGAAGAACAAGAGTTGTTTACTCATGAAGAAGTAGATCATGGAGATGATCCACTTACCTATGAAGAAGCTATATCAGATATAGACTCTTCAAAATGGATTGATGCTTTGAAATCTGAAATTGATTCCATGTATAAAAATCAAGTTTGGGATCTTGTTGACCCACCTGAAGGTATTGTACCTATAGGGAACATATGAGTTTTCAAGAAGAAAATTGATTCTGATGGAAAGGTAGAGACCTATAAGGCAAGGCTAGTAGCGAAAGGGTTTCGCCAAAGGCAAGGAATCGACTATGAGGAGACTTTCTCGCCTATTGCTATGCTTAAATCAATTAGGATTCTATTAGCAATAGTTGCATACTATGATTATGAGAATTGGCAGATGGATGTCAAAACAGCTTTTCTCAATGGATACATTGAAGAAAACATTTTCATGGAACAACCTAAGGGTTTTGAATCTTAAGATGGTTCCAAGGTATGCAAGCTAAAGCGATCCATTTATGAGTTGAAGCAAGCTTCGAGGAGTTGGAACATCCATTTTGATGAAGCCATTAAATCCTTTGGTTTTATCAAAAATGAGGATGAGCCATGTGTATATAAGAAGGTTAGTGACAGTGCTATCACTTTCCTTATCTTATACGTGGATGACTTACTGTTGATGGGTAATAACATAGGTATGTTGACAACTGTAAAGGTATGGTTGTCAAATACATTCTCCATGAAAGACTTAGGGGAGGCAACCTATATTCTTGGGATTGACATCTATAGAGATAGAGCGAAAAGAATAATTGGTTTATCCCAAAGTCTATACTTGGAAAAGGTGTTAAAGAGGTTTAACATGCTTGATTCCAAGAGAGGATTGTTACCAGTGAGAGATGGTATCCATCTTTCTAAAGAGATGTCTCCAAAGACACTTGAAGAAAGAGATAAGATGGCTAGGATTCCATATGCTTCGGCTATTGGAAGTTTAATTTATGCAATGTTGTGTACTAGGCCGGATATCACATATGCTGTTAGTTTGACTAGCAGGTATCAATCCAATCCAGGTTTGGAACACTGGATAACTGTCAATAATATCCTTAAGTACTTGAGAAGAACTAAGGATTTATTCTTGATCTATGGAGTTGGAGACTTACAATTGGATGGTTATACTGATTCTGATTTCCAATCAGATATCGATGATAGAAAGTCTACCTCTGGATATGTGTTCATTTGTAATGGAGGTGCAGTCAGTTGGAAGAGTTCCAAACAGAGCATGACTGCAGATTCCACTACCGAGGCTGAGTATATTGCTGCATCAGATGTTACAAAGGAAGCTGTTTGGATAAAGAAGTTCATGACAAAACTTACAGTAGTTCCTTCCATTGAGTCAGCAGTTCCACTACATTGTGACAACAATGGAGCAGTCGTATAGGCTAAGGAACTAAGGTCTCACCAGAAATCCAAACATATAGAAAGGCGCTACCACATTATCAGAGAAATAGTTGGACGAGGCGATATAGCCATGCAGAAAATAGCATCAGCTGAAAATCCAGCTAATCCATTCACTAAGCCTATGTCACAGACTCAGCTAGACCGACATCTTGATAAGATGGGTCTAAGATATTGTAATGAATGGCTCTAGTGCTAGTGGGAGATTGTTAGTAGTATACCCTAGAGCATATCATTTAGTATGTATCTTGTACATGTTTTTATCAATAAAAGGCATTTCGACTTTTCCGTTTACATAAGATATTTATGTGTAATAGAGATGGTCCATTGATATTTTGTTAGAAATTATATTCTTAAGTTGTTAAGAATATAAGTGACAGTATTTCTAGTATAAAGTATCATAAATAAGTTCACAATCGAGGATACTTCATAAAAAGGACATGACTTATCCAGAAAGATTGTATTCATATTTGTTTCCAAGTTATTTATATGAGACATAAATAAGATGGAATGGTGAGTCTCATACCATATGACAAACATGATAGGCACTTATAAATGATAAGTAGGCCGAACCAGTGACACTTATAACAAGCACATGGAGTTTACTCTTGCCAATGTTTTGTCATAAATCATATCAGTGCATATAATCTTTAGACCTGAGATAGCACAGTTATCTTGTATATAGGTAGTTTGAGTTTGATACTGCTTTCATACTTGTACTGTGTATGGGTATATGGGCATGTGTTGGCTCCTACTAGTCATAGGTAGGTGTTGATCAAGATGGAATCTGTTCCTCTAATTAAATAGAGATAAAATCCTATGTTCATTTAATTATTCTTTATGTTTCAAGTTCCTGGCCAGGACAGATAGATTTAATCAGAAAAGAGTTTCTGATGAGAAAATCTTTTTAATCAAGAATTGGAATTAAAAGAGAACATAATATTCATAGCAAATGGAGTTTGACATAAACCATGACTCCAGCTTGAGTTGGGATTTTATAACACAGAGATTCTAGTGCATGGTAAAATATAATTATAGGTTCATTTTAGGTAAACCTTATTACTAATTGGGTGGCCATGTTATGCTATGCTAGGTGTTAACCATGGTCTATGAAGTGCATAAAATGATTTAGAGAAATCATTTATGGTAAGAAAGAGTTCTGATGATATTAAGAGTTGATATCATGTCTCATTGCCAATTAGTGATGAGCCTAGTAAGTCACATACATACACAAGTTATCACCTGATTAAATATGATTTAATTAATTAATTAAAGAGTTTAATTGATTAATTAAATAGGTTTGGTTTGCAATTAGATTGCAAAGTCCCTAGCATGACTTGAAACCAAATCTAGATTATTGGATGTATAGTATAAGTTAAATTTTATATTTAAAGTGTTTAAATATAAATTTAATTAATGAGAAATTAATTAATAAAGATTAATTAATTGATTTATATTTGATATAAATTGATTAGAATAAGAGAAATAATTATTTTGGGTTGAGAACTCAAAATTAAGACACAAGGGCATTTTCGTCATTTCGCAGGGTGACATGTGGCACCATGATATGGTGACACATGGCATTACACATAAGCTTGCCAAATGTCTTTTAATCATGTAAGATGATTAAAATCAAGATTAAATATAGGTTTGACACTTGGCACAATGTGATTGGGTCAATTAAACCTATAACCAATCAAATGGTGAAATGTGGGAAGGGCTTAGTGTATTGACCTAGCTATTTAATGTGTCTAGTTTCATGTCCAATTGGCCTTGCACCAATTGAACCTCTACAATTCAAGTTATTGTTGCCCAAACCTGCTGGACTCATGTCTAATCCTGCAGGTCACTAAGAGCAGCCACACCAAGCTCCAATTTCACAACATAATGCACTTCATTTTTTATTCAAACAATACCAAATGGTTACTAATTGACCATTAAAACCTATTTTCATTATCACATGTTTAAAGTCTCATTTTTCACCCCAAACCCTAACTCAAATATCAGAAACCATGCATTGTCATGGCTTTTCATTAATCCATTCAATTCATGCATATTGAGGGCAGCCAAACTATCATTTTAACTCCATAAAACTCATCATAATCATACCCTAACCAAGGCTGCCGAAATTTATGGGATGGCATATACATAGTATTTAACAAATTTTTTTTGTAATTTGTACTCATACATAGTCCTTAACATGGATTTAAGGTGAAAATTAAGGTTAGGTCACTAACCTCTATGGAGTGAAGTTTCCCCACTTGCTAGGATTCTTGTTTTCCTTTTATTTTTGCTCCCAAAAGAATCACCAAGATGCAGGAACACTTTTTTGTGTTGCTAGGTTAGGGTTTTGTGGTGTAGAAGCTAATGAAATCAAGCTTGAAAAAGCTTGCTAATGGTGGTTATGGTGGATAGGTCACGGCAAGGAGAAGAATAAGAGAGAAGGTTCTGATTTTCTTCATTTTTCCAGCCCATTTTATCTCTTTTAAATAAGTTTATGCCATGTGTCCATATTAGATAGGTTGGGAGAACTTTAATGACATCATTATGATGTCATAATTCCATTTTCCTTCATTTTCTCTCCTTTTCTTATCTATTTAATTTCAATTAAATTTTTAACAACATTTATTCATATTTTATGTTATATAAATTATTTATTTAACTGGACAAGTTGGCCAAAAATCATCTCTAAAGATGAAATGACCAAAATGCCCTCCGTTTGGCTTAATGAGCCAAAATTGTCTGTACCGATTGAAAAATTTTCTAAGTATTTTCTTGGCAGTCTAATGCCATAAGAACCTCAATGACCCTTCTCTGGAGTCCTAAAAAATATTTTATAATTTTTCTCCTGGGTCTAGGGTTCCTAGTTGAGAGAACCGCAACTTCTCACTAGGTTACCCATCGCTAGGGCACTGGCTCATGTAACTTAGATGTATTTTATTTCTAAAATTTTTCCTAAATTTTCCTTATTAATATTTGAGTTAATTATGGTTCCTTACTTTAGTTTAAATATTTTTCCGGACGTTAAGGTATGGGGACCGACCTAGTCACGAGCAGTAGAATGTACGGAGTTGCTACAAGGAGGGTGTTATAACTCTTCCCCTCTAATTTAAATTTTATTCTCGAAATTTATATGATGCAAACAGTTGAGGGAACTGTTGCCTCATCATCTCTTCACTTTCCCAAGTTGCCTCCTCGGTGTTGTGGTGCTTCCAAAGCACTTTCACCAGTGGAATCTGCTTATTTCTCAACTCTTTGACTTCCTGAGCCAGGATCCATATGGGATCTTCTTCATATGTCAAATTCAGTTGTACTTCAATTTCTTCCATGGAGATGACATGTGAAGGATCTGAGTGGTATCTTCTTAACATAGATACGTGGAACACATTATGGATCTTATCCAGCTCTGGTGGTAAAGCTAGCCTATAGGCCACTGGACCCACACGTTCAATGACTTCATATGGGCCAATGAACCTAGGGCTTAACTTACCTTTTCTTCCAAACCTCAGTACCTTATTCCACGGTGACACCTTAAGGAACACTTTGTCGCTAACCGCATATTATATTTCTTTTCTCTTTAGGTCGGCATGAGATTTTTGTTTATCTGAGGTAACCTTCAGATTGGCTTTGATTAGTTTTACCTTCTCTTCAATCCGTTTCACCAGGTGTGGTCCTACCAGCTTATCTTCGCCTAATTCAGTCCAACATACTGGGGTTCTACATTTCCTCCCATACAGTGCTTCATGCAGAGCCATTTGAATGCTAGCTTGGTAGCTATTGTTATATGTGAATTCTGCCAGTGGGAGGTATCTATCCCAACTTTCCTCAAACTCAATGACACAACTCCTCAGCATATCCTCTAGGATCTATCACATAATTCACATTGTTACTATCATTTCAATTTATTATTTGTGAAAATTCAATTAGTTTTTAGGTTTACCTAGATTACTCGTTCTGACTGTCCATCCGTCTGGGGATGAATACTGTGCTAAAGCAGAGTTGTGTGCCCAAGGCTTCTTGCAACTTTTTCTAGAATCTCGATGTAAACCTTGGGACTCAGTCAGATATGATGGAAAGTGGGATTCCATGTAGTCTAACTATCTCACTAATATACAATTATGCTAACTTCTCCAGTGAGTAGTCAGTCCTAACTGGCAGAAAATGTGCTGACTTCGTCAATCTATCAACTATCACCCATACTGCATCATGCTTCTTCTGGGTGAGAGGTAGACCAGTAACAAAATCCATAGTGACCTGGTCCCATTTCCATTCAGGTATGCTTATAGGCTGTAGCAATCCTGATGGAACTTGATGTTCTGCTTTAACTTGTTGACATGTCAAACACTTAGTCACATAGTCAGCTATATCCCTCTTCATACCAGGCCACCAATAATGAGGCTTCAAATCATTATACATTTTCGTGCTTTCCAGGTGCATAGAATAAACACTAGTGTGTGCTTCTTTCAGAATACTATTCTTTAATTCCCCATCATATGGTATACACACTCTTCCTCTGTAGTACTGACACCCATCTGCTTTCACCTCATATTCAGTTTCCTTTTCCTCTGAAATTTTACACACAATGGCCATTAATTTTTCATCTGCCTTCTGCCCATCTTGTATCTGCTGTAGCAGATTTGGCCTCACTTGCAACTCAGCCAAAATAGCTCCATCTTGAGCTAAGGACAAACAAGCATTGAGTGATCTTAAAGTTGTGATGGACTTCCTGCTCAAAGCATCAACAACTACTTTTGCCTTCCTAGGATGGTAATCTATCACACAATCATAGTCCTTTAGGAACTCAATCCATCGCCTCTGTCTAAGATTGAGCTCCTTCTGGGTTGGCAAATATTTTAGACTCTTGTGGCCTGTATAGATGTAGTATTTTTCACCATATAAGTAATGCCTCCATATCTTCAGTTCGAAGATAATTGCTGCTAACTCCAAGTCATGACCAGGGTAGTTTTGTTCATGTGGCCTTAACTGCCTGGAAGCATAGGCGACTACTTTCCCCTCTTGCATTAATACACACCCTAGCCCATTATGTGAGGCATCACTGTAGACCACAAAGTCTTTTCCTGACACTGGCTGTGTTAACACTAGTGCTTCCGTTAACATAGCCTTTAGCCTCTCAAAACTGGCTTGGCACTTGTCATTCCAGCCAAATTTCACATTCTTGTGCAACAACTTAGTCATTGGAGCAGCTATAAGAGAGAACCCTTCACAAATCTTCTATAATACCCAGCTAGCCCCAAGAAACTTCTGACCTCAGTTGTATTTCTAGGAGGCTTCCATTCCATCACTGCTTTTATCTTTTTGGGATCCACTCTAATCCCCTCAGCTGATATTATGTCTCCAAGAAAGGAGATTTCACTCATCCAGAAGTCACACTTGGATAACTTAGCATACAACTTCTTTTCTCGCAGGGTTTGTAGAACAATCCTCAAATGTTCATCATGTTCTTCCCTGGTCTTGGAATACACCAGAATATCATCAATAAAGACCACTACAAACCGATCTAGATATGGATGAAAGATACGGTTCATAAGGTCCATAAATGTTGTTGGTGCATTTGTTAACCCAAACGGCATCACTAAAATTTCATAATGCCCATACCGGGTTCTGAATGCAGTTTTTGACACATCTGCATCCTTTACCCTCAACTGATGATACCCTGATCTGAGATTAATTTTTGAAAATACACTGGCTCCCTTCAACTGATCAAACAGATCGTCAATTCCAGGCAACGGATATTTATTCTTCACAGTTACTTTGTTCAACTGCCGGTAATCAATACACAATCTCAAAGTTCCATCCTTCTTCTTCACAAACAGCACCGGAGCTCCCCATGGTGACACACTGGGGCGTATGAACCCCTTATCGAGTAACTCCTGTAACTGAATTTTCAACTCCTTCAATTCAGTGGGTGCCATCCTATAAGGAGCAATAGAAATTGGTGTTGTACTCGGCATTACCTCAATAGCAAACTCGACTTCCCTTTCTGGTGGTAAACTAGGCAACTGTTCAGGAAATACATCTGGGAAGTCTCTTGCTGTGGGTACATCTCACAGGTTTGGCTTAGCCTGCCTAGTATCAACCACGTGTGCTAGGTAAGCTTCACAGCCTTTTCTCATCAATCTTCTTACAACTGTGGCTGAGATAACATTGGATAGGAAATCTGTCCTTTCACCCACAACAGTAATCTCATTACCCTCAGAAGTTTTAAGAGAAATCCTTTTCAATTTGCAATCAACTATTGCTTGATGACATGACAACCAGTCCATTCCCAAAATCACGTCAAACTCGTAGAAGGGCAACTCAATTAGGTCTACCGAGAATTCATACCCTTGAATCCTCAACGGGCAACCTTTATAAACCTTATTCACTACCACACTGTGGCCTAGTGGATTTGTGACCAGAATGTCTTGATCACTTTCCTCTACTGGAACTCCCCTCTCTATGGGTAGTTTGATGCAAATGTAGGAATGAGTGGATCCTGGATCCACCAATGCATGCACAGAAGTTTTGTAGAGGGAAAACGTACCCATGATGACAAACGGGGCATCTTGCTCCTCCTGAGCTCTGATGGCATAGGCCTTGGCTGGTATTCTAGTCTCTGGCCTCTTAGCTGACTCGAATGCAGGCTTCAGTGATGGACTAGCTGCCTCAGATTTACCGGGCTTCCTACCCCTTTGTGGTGCAGGAGCAGGTCTGTCAGCTTGTGTTGGAGCAACAGTAGTAGTCCTCTTCGGACAATTCTTGATCTGATGTTCTGTCAATCCACACAGTAAGCATGCACTGGTCACTCACCAACAATCCTCCTTATGCCACTTCTGACAGTACTGACAGGCAGAAGATGCTGAGGCTGGTCCCCTAAACACAGTCCCTGGAGAGTTGCCCACTGATGGTGTGGACTGGCCTCTCCTAGGTGTGAATTATGGTCTGGGCCCCTAAGACTGACCCTGACCCTATGGTGGTCTTAAATTCTAAGTAGGAGGACCCTTACTCTTCTTACTGGGAGCATAAAATGTATTAGACTGACCCAGACCCCTCTTCTGCTGTCTTTCCCTTTTATTTTGTTCATTTATTCGGACCCTTTCCACTTTTGATGCAACATCAACTAGCTTAGCAAAATCCGTGATCTCCAATGCTGTGATCATGACTTTGCTGTTGTCATTGAGCCCTTCTTCAAACCGTCTGCACCTCTCTGCCTCTGTAGGGACTATCTCCCTCCCATACCGGCTCAGTCTGACAAACTCACGTTCATATTCCACCACTGACAACTGTCTCTGTCTCAGACTGAAAAATTCTCTTCTTCGCTCTTCTAAATACACCTTGCTAACATATTTCTTCCTGAACTCTGTGAGGAAGAATTCCCAAGTGATCCGTTCTAGTTGCACCTCACTGGTTACTATGTCCCACCACTGATATGCATCATCCTGAAGTAGGGACACAGTACCCGCCAGGTTCTGCTCGGGGGTGTAGTTTAGCTGTTTCAGCACTCTAATGGTTCTATCCAACCAGTTTTCTGCGATCATGGGATCATCCTCCCTCTTCCCATAGAAATCCACAGCCCCATGTTTACACAGTTTCTCCAGATGGGACTTCTGTGGTGCTGGTGGAGGTTGTGGTTGTGGTGGTGGAATTGCCCCCATCATTTGCCGGTAGAATTCAGTCTTTTGCTGAAATAGCGCAAAGTGAGGTTGGGTAGGTGTCTCAGCTGCTGGCGGAGCAGATTCTCCCCTGCCCCTAGATTCAGCCCTTGGTGGAGTATGACTCTCCACCTCTTCATCAATTGCTCTTTGCGAAGCAGGATCCATATCCTATTCAAAATAAGAAAACAAACAGATCTGCATCAGTGTCACCTCAACACTTACAAATGCAATGCAATGGTATGCACTATATCTAAGCCCAGAAACGCCTAAACCGATGCTCTGATACCACTAAATGTGACACTCCTTACCCGTCTACAGTGTAGCTGAGTAAGTTATGCCACTCAGTGTGCCGGAGCACCAATTCATATTTTAATTACAATTTACCCCTTTTAAATTCATTTATTTACAATTTTTGCTAAATCTAAATTTTTTTGCAAATTTTATAGAAAATCTGGCAGAGTACCGACTGTAAATTGGAAAAATAGTTCTTCTGAACCTGTTTAAAAACACTTCCAATACAATTTCCAAATCCAAACTCTATTATACACATTTCAAGTCAATCTCAAAATCTCAATCTCAAATCACAATACTATTTTAAAAACTTTTTTGTTTACTTCATCACTTAAAGCATATTCATAAATATTTCTCAACATTTCATTTATCAACATACATTATACAGAAAATTTCGATAATATGAAATTTCATATATTTACATTATTACATAATTACAAGAGTTGATAGTTACAATCCCAAAACTAATACATAATACAAAATGCAAAATACAAAATGCTATCCAAAATCCTAATGTCCTATCATATGCAGTGCAGATGTAAGGTGACTCTGTACCACGGTGCAGCTCTGAAGGCTCACCCTCTCTGATGTCTGCTGGGCTCCCCAGCTAGGTCTCCAGTACCTGCGCGTGGCAAAAGCGACGCACTAAGCAATTATGCTTAGTGGTGACAATATAACATAAAATATAATATAATAAAAATAAGTATGCATAATGTATGTTTACATTTTTTAGTAGACTTAATTTCTGATATTATTTACAGTGTTATTCAAATTAAATTTGGTAAGGTTTATTATCATTGCCTGAGTAACCCATATTAGTCGAATGGACTGGATAAACGGGTAAACTTGCACTAGGTACTAAGTATCTCGGACCTTCACACCATCGGTGACATTGTGTCTCTCAGTGTGCAACAGAACAACTAATAAGCTGTAATAATTATCAGGGTTAAAACCCAAGTATATCAACTCAAATAACATAGCCAAAGGCTATTATGTCACAGAATGGCATAGGAAGCCATGAAACACAGAATGGCATGAAGCCATATGCAGTACTGCTAACAGAACCCTATTGGCATGCCAACCTATCCAAACCAATCTTGCTAGGTGTTCTAGGGCATATTACACTTTTAAACTTTACAATTCTTGAATTTTAAGTTTAGGTGTTACTATTCATTTCATTAGTCAACTAAAATGTTGACTTTTGCATAGACAATAGGTACATTGGTTCTAATACTCCCAACATACCACATTTTGCATTTTAAATTTATTGGTATTGATTGCCAAAACCATTTCTAAACTTAATGTTAATTGGACAGAATTTTCAGTTTTCATGCTTTATCTTTACTGTTCCATTAGTCATTTTTGCTGTGGGAATTTGGCAAAATAATCAACATGAAAGTTGTTCCTTATATTGTCTAGTTGCATTTCCTTTTTTGAATCACTCCATTTGGAGTTTTGTAGCCCTAGTTATGGCCCAAAAACCACAACTGGCTGGATTAAAATTTTGTCCAGAATTTCTGGACTGACCAAATCTACAGTACTTGGAACAGTGACTACAACTCACTTTTTGAATATGTTCTGGTCATAATTTGGGTTAGGTTTCTTCATGAAAGTTGTTGGTCTATATCTCAGCTTGTTGCTGGTAAATTTCAGGTCAATTGCACCTTTCTACACTGAGTTATGGCCAAATGACCAAACACTGTTCATTTGGTCATTACGCTTGAGTGCATCGCAGTCACCTGGATTAGGGCAAACTTTTGGTCAACTTGGTTTGGTTTTCTGGGCATGGTTTCTAGACCAAGGTTGTGCCATTATGTGTCTAGTTTCATGTCCAATTGGCCTTGCACCAATTAAACCTCTACAATTCAAGTTATTACTGCCCAAACCTGCTGGACTCATGTCCAATCCTGCAAGTCACTAAGAGCAGCCACACCAAGCTCCAATCCCACTATACAATGCACTTCATTTTTTATTCAAACAATACCAAATGGTCACTAATTGACCATTAAAACCTACTTTCATTATCACATGTTTAAAGTCTCATTTTTCAACCCAAACCCTAACTCAAATATCACAAACCATGCATTATTATGGTATTTCATCAATCCATTCAATTCATGCATATTGAGGGCAGCCAAACTATCATTTTAACTCCATAAAACTCATCATAATCATACCCTAACCAAGGCTGCTGAAATTTATGGGATGGCATACACATAGTATTTAACAAATTTTCTTTGTAATTTGCACTCATACATAGTCCTTAACATGAATTTAAGGTGAAAATTAAGGTTAGGTCACTAACCTCTATGGAGTGAAGTTTCTCCACTTGCTAGGGTTCTTGTTTTCCTTTTCTTTTTGCTCCCAAAAGAATCACCAAGATGCAAGAACACTTTTTTGTGTTGCTAGGTTAGGATTTTGTGGTGTAGAAGCTAGTGAAATCAAGCTTGAAAAAGCTTGCTAATGGTGGTTATGGTGGATAGGTCGCGGCAAGGAGAAGAAGAAGAGAGAAGGTTCTAATTTTCTTCATTTTTCCAGCCCATTTTACCTCTTTTAAATAAGTTTATGCCATGTGTCCATATTAGATAGGTTGGGAGAACTTTAATGACATCATTATGATGTCATAATTCCATTTTCCTTCATTTTCTCTCCTTTTATTGTCTATTTAATTTCAATTAAATTTTTGAAAACATTTATTCATATTTTATGTTATATAAATTATTTATTTAACTGAACAAGTTGACCAAAGATCATCTCTGAAGATGTAATGACCAAATGCCCTCCGTTTGGCTTAACGAGCCAAAATTATCTGTACCGATTGAAAAATTTTCTAAGTATTTTCTTGGCATTCTAATGCCATAAGAACCTCAATGACCCTTCTCTAGAGTCCCAAAAATTATTTTATAATTTTTCCCCTGGGTCTAGGGCTCCTAGTTACGAGAACTGCAACTTCTCACTAGGTTACCCATCGCTAGGGCACCGACTCATTTAACTTGGTTGTATTTTATTTCTAGAAATTTTCTTAAATTTTTCTTATTAATATTTGAGTTAATTATGGTTCCTCACTTTAGTTTAAGTATTTTACCAGACGTTCTGGCTGTCCGGACTGACAATGGTCACCGGAACAGTAGAATGTATGGAGTTGTTACAAGGAGAGTGTTACACTCAAAGGCGCAAATACACTGCAGTGCATCAAGAGGTTAGTGTGTTTGTTCTTGATTTAATCTAAGGTTCTAAAATTAATCTGATTAATTCTAAAATCTTTAATGGCAAATACAGATCCAAAAACATATTAAAAGAGTTTTAATATGTTGTTTATCATTTAAATCAAATAGATAAAAATAAATCTTGCATGATGCATGTGACCCTAGGTGAAAATTTTTGAATTTAATGATATAAACTTGTGTTTTTCATGCTTCTGCTCCTTCAGTAGGGTGTGACACTCCCCTCCCCCCCCCCCCCCCCACCTTGCTTCTTTTTACATTACACAAGCACATGAAATTTAATAATTTAGTCTCTAGGGTTCAACTTAGACTTACCACTTATTGCAAAAAATATTTCATAATTGGTGAATTCAGTTAATTTAATTTCTGGTGGATTCGACACCCACCAACCACCCAGAAATATCGTAGAGATTCGTAGTTTTCTGGGTTTAGCTTGATACTACCGCCGATTTGTGAAGGGGTTCTCCATGTTGGCATCTCCATTGACTAAGCTACTTCGGAAAGATGTGAAACTTCAATGGATGGATAAATGCCAACAGAGTTTTAATGAGTTGAAGAAGTGTTTGACTGAAGCTCCAGTCCTTACTTTAACTACCCCAGGTAAAGAATATACAGTTTACAGCGATGCTTCTTGTAACACCCCAAAGTTCGGTAGTGCGTTCTGCTGCTTCGGTGACTAGTGTTGTCCGGACAGCTAGGATGCCTAGAACCGTACTTCGATATGAGTGAGGAGACATAAAATAATGAAATACAAGAAAAGAAAGTACAAGAAAAACAATGGAAAAATGATAGCAAAGAAATGTGACCAAGTTAAGCAATGGAAACCTAACGATGGTAATCATGCAGGAAGTCACGGCGTGGACCGTTGACTAGCTCTGCGATCATGGGAACCACGGAAAATATTTTTAGGACTTAAATAGACCCTTGTTGAAGAATAAATATCATTAGAAAGATCTAAGAAAAATTAAATAATTAGTACAAAGAAAAGAGAGAAATCGAAAAACAGACAAAACCCGGTAATACCGAAAAATCAGGAACGTAACCCGAACAGGGGCATTATGGTCATTTGACATCCCGAAGTGTCTTTTGACCTAAATGTCCATTAAAAATAAATAGTATTACACTTAGAAAATAAAAGGAAAAATTAATTTAGTGGTACCTAAAGTAAATAGCTAAAATCAAGGTTAAATGTGGGATTAAGTGAAAGTTAGCTTAAAATATGATTTAAATTTAGTTAGTGGACCACTAGGGATTTAATTAAACATAAATATGGCTGAAGTAAGTCCACTAACCAGCTGAAATCTCATCTTCCTCATGTCCTCTCAATATTGCCGAATTGAAGAACACAAAAACCTCCATGGCCGTTTTGGGTAAAGCTTGATCCATCCCCTCATTTCAACCCCAAATCACCTAGGGTTCTTCATTAAACTTTGTCTACACATCACAAGGAAGATATTGATACCAAATTTGAGAAGTTTGGTGAAGGTTTAGCAAGTTACAATCAAAGGTAAGTTTACACTTTTGAGAATTCCTTTGTTAAACTTTATGTTCATGTTATGGGTGTTAATTTTGTGAAGGAAATTTTAAAGTTTAAGTAGTTATTGAGATAGCCATTTTTGGACAGCCATGGGGTCACGCATTTAGTGATTTATTATGCATATAATTGATGAGAAATAATGTTGATCATGGAGAGTTAGTAACCTAGTGAATTACTTCATGTTTATATGGTGATTTATGCACTTGGATGGGAATTGGTAAGTTGGACGGCACTTTGATGTTGAAGAAGGTTTGCGGCAGCTTGGGAACACTTGAGTAAATGTATATATTGAAGGAAGTGTAGGCAGAATATTGACCTAGAAGGATTGATGATATGTATGTAGATTGATATTGTAAAGTGTATGTAAAATTTGTAATGGTTAGGTGTGTATGTAATGGTACTTAGAAATTGTAAATGTGAATTATAATTGGTGTGTTGAGGGTAATGGTAATCTGCCCAAAGTAATGTTGATGTAATGTAGAAAATGCTTTTGGTAATGTACCAAAACAGATTGGTAGGTAAGTAAACAAATTGCAAAGGTAAATGTGTGTTTGAAGTGGGGTGTGAAAGGCATATTGAGGGCAGTGTACATTTTAGCCTATAACCTTAAATGTGTAACCTCAATTGGTATGAGACCAATTTGAGGTGAAACTAGGCACAAAATGTGCCAACTTTCATTGAGAAACCATACCAAAATTCTGCTTGCAAGGTGACCTAAGAAAATAACCAATTCGGATTAGGTGCAATTAGGACCTGAAAAATGACCAATTGGGTAGCAGTGAGTGTTTAGGCCATAACTCACTCAAACCAGGTCCAATTGACCTGAACTTTTAACCAAGAATAGTTAAGACCCATACCTACAAGTCTTATGAAGACACCAAAGCCCAGAAATGACCATAAGCAAGTCAAACAACTTGCACAAGTTCGGATCCAAAAACTGGCCGAACCAGAGTTGACCAAATTGACCTAAAATTGACCTAAATTGGTACCATTTGACTAGCAATAGTATAATGACCATAACTTGGTCTACTTAACTCAGATTGATATGAAATTTTGCCCCGCGTGCAATAAGACCTAGATCTACAAGTTTGTAGTTTTGACCGAAACCCGAAAACTGAGGGAATTAGGCCGTCCGGTTAGGTCAAACCAGTGTCCCGGAATCCAGCAATTTGCATTAAAATGCACTAAGCAAGGAAATGACTTTGGTAAAACATACCAAACCTAAAACCCTATCGAATGTGACATATTATTGACACTAAGACCTAATTTACCTAAAACGCATCGAGGGTCAGTATATTAGGTGATTAAGCAAATAAAAGTATTCAGTTAATTATTTATCGAACATTATCGTTAGAGGTAAATTAATTTAGCACTGAAACACTTCAAATTGTGTTTCTCAGTTAACAAGGACTCAGCAAAAGGGAAAGAAATACTGAGTCAGGACCAGGAGACAAATATCAGAGGTTTGTGCACAACAACTGTTTCTTTTGAATTATTTTCAATTGAAATAAATATTGACTATTTGTATATTATTGTTTTAAATTGTGGAAATGTGTTTGATGGACACTTATTGATTGAAAAATATTGTGAATGGTTTGAAACTGTGAAAAATTGTTTGAATGACATTGATGGATACTTATTGATTTAAAAGCATTGGAAATGGTTTGAAACCACAGCTATCATGTATATTGATTGTATTCCTCATTAGCTTGTCTAGTGGGACGAATTGAATTCCCTCTCTGGCTGAAGTGTTGAGGTGTGTGCCTGTTGAGGACGAATTGGATGAGTACTCATATTTTTGCTAGCTAGCCATGTTATTCCTCATTAGTCATCGACTTTTGGGACGAATTGAATACCTCATTAGCCATTGGCTTTTGGGACGAATTGAACTATGGATCATGATTATGCTGTGTGTGATTTATTGATGTGTAATTTCAGATTGTGAATTGGATTTAAACTCTCATCGACATATATTGTCTTTTGAATTCAAACATGATCTGACTTATGAAAATCTATTGTGATATTGAGAAATGGAGTTTAAATTCTTATTGACCTTTATTGTCTTGAATTTGACTATGGTTTTAAGTATCCACTATTTACATGATTTATGAATTGTGATTTAAATTTGTATTTGGTTAATGTTGTGCACCACTGAGACATTGTCTCAGCGATAGCTTTTTATTGCTGTCGCAGGTAGAGAGACAAACAGGGCAGCAGACTAGGCTGCATATACATCCAGCGAGGGATTACCTGGTATTATGAGTATACCAGTATTTTACATTTTGTACTGTAATTTATGACACTGTATGTACATTTTGTTTTTGGTTTTGAGCAGTTGTAAATTCAAATTGTACCTTGAAGTTGTAAAATAATTATGAGCTGTTTTGACTTGTAAAAGCTGTATTATATTTCCTTATCTCAGACTTTGAAAAATTTCTATGGAATTGAGTTGATAAATTATTGTGTTGAGAAATATATTGGAGTTGAGATTTGGAACATTATTAAAGTGCTTTTTACAGGTTTTCTGAAGAACTATTTTGTCCAAAATACAGATGGCACTCTGCCAAAATTTTTACAGAAATTCCAAATAAATCAAATGAGTTAGTTGTTTCACTTCAGTTCACCAAAGTTTTTAACACCTGTAAATAGTGCTCACCACGGTAAAAGAAGTAAGAAAAGTTTTTAAAATCCCTTGTAGTATATTTAATGGGTTCTCAGTAGACGGAGTTGGTAATTCATTAGGTATACTACGGGATCATGTTATGCCTTACAGAGGGGTAGGGTGTGACATGTTTTGGTGGTATCAGAGCAAGTTTTTGAATTCTGTTTTCACCTGTTATTTGAATATTCTTTTTTCATAGTACAACTGCTCAGTATCATTGTTTGATACATACAGTACATTACATTATAAATATGCACTAACGGGAGGAAATCTCCTTGTGTTATTTGTTCAGGAGATCTAGATCCTCGCATTAACTATGGAAGAGGGTGATTGTTCAGTCAATCAGTCTATTGAGGCTGAGGTGCAAGGGGATGCCCCAGGCCTACAAAATGTCAGTGGTTCAACACACCGCCCTGATCTGCGATTTCTCGCTCGATTCGCTCAGATGGCTACAATGTTCCAACAAATGGTGGCAATGTATCTACTCAAGTCCCAATCTGAGACACGATGGTACAACCACGATCTCCTACAAGGCGATATGATAAATTGATGAAGTATGGGGCTCTGAGTTTAAGGGACGATAGATCCTCTAGAAGTGAACAATGGTTAGAGAGGATGGATAGGGTGTTCAAGAAGCTACATTGTACGAGAAGAGCTTAGATTTGAATACTCGGTGTCCTTACTACTGAGGATGCTTATGGTGGTGGAAAACCATTCCCCACGATGCAGTAGAGCTGCGATGCTAACATGGAATGACTTCCTCAGGGAATTCAGGCAGAAATATATCCCTGATGCTTATGTAGACCAGAAGCTGCAAGAATTCTTAAGTTTGAAACAGGGGGGTAGATCAGTGGCTGAGTATGAAAGAGAATTTTCCTGCCTTAGCCATTATGCAATGAGTCCACTCTCTACCAGCAGGGAAAGATGCAAGAGGTTTGAAACTGGCTTGAAGCCCAGTATCAGAGTACAAGTGCTCGGCTTCAAACACACTAACTTCTCTGAACTTATTTCTCAAGCCCTAGAGTTGGAAAGAGTTGAGTTTGAGACTGCTCCAGAGAAAAAGAGATCAGAGAAGACAGAGAAAGAGGGAAAATCAGCAGAACAGAGTTCCAGTGGTTATACTGGAAAGAGGAAGAACTATGGGGGACATGGCAGAGGTGGCAAGAAATCTGGTAGGGGAAGATATTCAGGACAGAGACCTCCCCTATCTGGACAGCAGAGTACCAGAGGTTCCTATCCTCCCCGCCAATGTGAAACATGTGAAAGAAATCATGGTGGGATCTGCTACAAGGCTATTGGAGCCTGTTATAACTGTGGAGGCACAGGACACTTTGCCAAGGAGGCGCACGATGAGTCGTAGAGTTGGACCACCTCCTACTCTGCGGAAAGGGTCGATTGAGCCACTGTCATCGAAGCTCACAACCACCTAGCAGGTAGAGCGGGGGTAGAGGTAGCCAGCGAGCGGCCAAGGCACGATAAAACAATCGAGCAAGATAGTGCTCGATCAGAGTCTATGCCATGAGACAGAGGGAAGAGCGAGACATCGATGTTGTGGCTGGTACCTTCTCAACTTTTAATCGAGAATGTGTTTGTGTTATTTGATCGGGTTCTACCCATTCTTATGTGAGTGCTAGCATCATTGATTGCATTCTTTGTTCCATGTACAAAAATGGACTTTGAGGTGCTAGTAACAAGTCCGTTAGACAGGAGGTCGAGGTTAATAGAATGTATAGAGATTGTCCTTTGGTGATCCAAGGACACACTTTCTGTCTGATTTCATTGAAATGCCCTTGAGAGATTATGATATCATCTTGGGCATGGATTGGTTAGCTAGGCATCATGCCATGATTGATTTGTAGGTGAAGACAGTCACTTTTGGCCTTCCTCACTCTGATGATGTGGTGATACACGGGAGAGGCAGCTATTGCCATCAAACCTCATTTAATTGCACTAGCGAGAAAAATGATCGAGAAAGGGTGTGAAGCATACTTGGCACATGTGGTAGACACCCAAGTGGGGAGTCGGCATTGAAAGATATCCCTCTGATACATGACTTTCGGATGTGTTTCTGATGAATTGCCGGATTACCTCGGAAAGAGAAGTGCGATTTGAAATTAATGTTATGCTGGTGTGGATCCAATCTCCATAACGCCATACAGAATGGCACCAGCGTGAGTTGAAGGAGTTGAAGATCTGATTGCAAGAATTACTTGAAAAGGGCTTCATCCGCCCTAGTGTGTCACCTTGGGGAGCACCAGTGTTGTTTGTTAAGAAGAAGGATGGTACTCTCCGCTTATGCATTGACTACCGACAGTTGAATAAGGTGACAATAAAGAACAGATATCCATTGCCTCGCATTGATGATCTGTTTGATCAGTTGAAGGGTGCAGCTGTATTCTCCAAAATTGATTTGCGATCTGGTTATTATCAGTTGAAGGTGCAAGAGCAGAGTATTCCAAAAACTGCTTTCAGAACTCGATATGGCCACTATGAATTTCTAGTAATGCCATTCGGGTTAACAAATGCTCCAGCTGCTTTTATGGATCTGATGAACACTATCTTCAGACCATATCTTGATCAATTTGTGGTGGTGTTTATTGATGACATTTTGATATATTCAAGGAATGCAGAGGAGCATGACAGACATCTGCGGATTGTACTGCAGATTTTAAGGGAGAAAGAACTATATGCCAAATTGTCGAAGTGTGAATTTTGGCTGAAAGAAATCTCCTTTTTGGGACATGTTGTGTCAGCTGAAGGGATCAAGGTAGACTCCAGCAAGGTAGAAGCTATCCTTAATTGGAAGCCACCCAGGAACATCACAGAAATTCGCAGTTTTCTGGGTTTAGCTGGATATCACCGTCGGTTTGTGAAGGGATTCTCTATGTTATCTTCTCCACTGACTAAGCTGCTTCGGAAAGATGTAAAATTTCATTGGACTGATAAATGTCAGCAGAGTTTTGATGAGTTGAAGAGGTGCTTAACTGAAGCTCCAGTTCTCACTTTACCTACTCCGGGTAAAGAATACACAGTTTATAGTGATGCTTCTCACAATGGGCTAGGCTGTGTACTGATGCAAGATCGGAATGTCATTGCTTATGCATCACGCCAGCTGAAACCGCATGAGAGGAACTACCCAACACATGATCTAGAGTTAGCAGCTATTGTTTTTGCTCTGAAGATCTGGAGACACTATTTGTATGGGGAGAAATGCTACATTTACACAGATCACAAGAGCTTGAAGTACTTAGGCACCCAGAAGGAATTGAATTTGAGGCAGAGGAGATGGTTAGAACTCATTAAAGATTATGGTTGCTTAATAGACTATCAGCCAGGGAAAGCAAATGTGGTGGCTGACGCCTTAAGTCGCAAGACTATGGCAAGTCTCAGAGTTTCTCCTTTGTCCATGGTGTATGAATTGAAAGCATAGCATGCCAGTTTAGAGGTTGATGATGAGGGACAGACAATAGTTGCATGGCATGTACAGCCAGTGTTGATTGATCAGATCAGAATGGCTGCACAGAGTGATGAAAAATATCAGAAGCTATTGAAAGAAGTCCAGCAGGGCAAGAAACCTGAATTCTCTGTGAGAGATGATGGTTTATTGCTACATCAGGGCAGAATGTGCGTTCCTAGTGATGTGGAATTGAGACAAATCATTATGAAGGAAGCACATGAGTCTCCATTTTCTATGCACCCTGGTGGAACTAAAATGTACAGAGGGCTGAAAGAACATTACTGGTGGATGGGTATGAAGAGAGATATAGCTGAATTCGTTTCCAAATGCCTAACTTGTCGACAAGTAAAGCAGAACATCAAGTTCGGTGGTTTATTACATCCTTTGTCGATGCAGTGGAAATGGGAGCGAATAACTATGGATTTTGTTCTGGGACTTCCAAGGACACGAGTAGTCATGATGCAGTATGGGTTATAGTTGACAGATTGACCAAGTCTGCTCACTTTTTACCAGTTCGGATGGACTATAGCCTGGAAAGATTGGCCAAATTGTACATATATGAGATTGTAAAATTGCATGGAGTGCCAGTATCAATTGTGTCTGACAGAGATCCTAGGTTCACTTCTAGATTAGGGTAGTCTTGAGAGAGCCCTAGGAACTAGATGAACTTCAAAGACAAAGATTCCACCCGCAGACGGATGGCGACCGAGAGGTTATTCAGATATTGGAGGATATGCTACGGGCTTGTGTGATTGAATTTGAAGGTAGTTGGGATACACACTTGCCTTTGATTGAGTTTGCTTATAACAATAGCTATCAATCAAGCATTGGGATGCCTCCATATGAAGCTTTGTATGGCAGGAAGTGCAGAACTCCTTTATGTTGGGATGAAGTAGGTGAAAGGAAGATGATTGGGCCAGAAATTGTCCAGTGAGACAGAGGAAAAGATCAGTTGATCGAGAGATAGACTCAAGGTGCATCAGACCGTCGAAGTCCTATGTTGATATGAAAAGAAGAGATATTGAGTATGCGATGGGTGATAAGGTATTCCTCAAAGTTTCTCCTTGGAAGAGGATTATGAGATTTGGCGAGAGAAAGGCGAGTCCTCGTTACATCGGACCATATGAGGTTCTGGAAAGAGTGGGTCATTTGGCATACCGGTTGGCATTACCTCCAGAGCTAGCAAGGATACACAGTGTCTTCCATGTGTCCATGTTAAGGAGGTACAGATCTGACCCATCTCATGTACTATCAGTTGAAGAGATTGAAGTAAATCCAGACCTTTCATATGAGGAAGAACCCATAAAAATTCTGGCATATGAGGTGAAGCAGCTGAAGAACAAACAGATACACCTGGTTAAAGTGCTGTGGAACCATCATTCAGGCCAGGAAGCTACTTGGGAACGTGAAGAGGATATGAGGAGACAGCACCCACAGCTATTCAGAGACTAATGCCAGGTAAAATTTTGAGACGAAATTTATTTTAAGGGGGAGAGAATTGTAACACCCCAAAGTTCGGTAGTGCGTTCTGCTGCTCCGGTGACTAGTGTTGTCCGGACAGCTAGGATGCCTAGAACCGTACTTCGATATGAGTGAGGAGACATAAAATAATGAAATACAAGAAAAGAAAGTACAAGAAAAACAAAGGAAAAATGATAGCAAAGAAATGTGACCAAGTTAAACGAAATGAAACCTAACGATGGGTGATCAGGAAGTCACGGCGTGGACCGTTGACTAGCTCTCGATCATGGGAACCACGGAAAATATTTTGAGGACTTAAATAGACACTTGTTGAAGAATAAATATCATTAGAAAGATCAAAGAAAAATTAAATAATTAGTACAAAGAAAAGTGAGAAATCGAAAAACAGATAAAACCCGGTAATACCGAAAAATCGGGAACGTAACCCAAACAGGGGCATTATGGTCATTTGACATCCCGAAGTGTCTTTTGACCTAAATGTCCATTAAAAATAAATAGTATTACACTTAGAAAATAAAAGGAAAAATTAATTTAGTGGTACCTAAAGTAAATAGCTAAAATCAAGGTTAAATGTGGGATTAAGTGAAAGTTAGCTTAAAATATGATTTAAATTTAGTTAGTGGACCACTAGGGATTTAATTAAACATAAATATGGCTGAAGTAAGTCCACTAACCAGCTGAAATCTCATCTTCCTCATGTCCTCTCAATATTGCCGAATTGAAGAACACAAAAACCTCCATGGCCGTTTTGGGTAAAGCTTGATCCATCCCCTCATTTCAACCCCAAATCACCTAGGGTTCTTCATTAAACTTTGTCTACACATCACAAGGAAGATATTGATACCAAATTTGAGAAGTTTGGTGAAGGTTTAGCAAGTTACAATCAAAGGTAAGTTTACACTTTTGAGAATTCCTTTGTTAAACTTTATGTTCATGTTATGGGTGTTAATTTTGTGAAGGAAATTTTAATGTTTAAGTAGTTATTGAGATAGCCATTTTTGGACAGCCATGGGGTCACGCATTTAGTGATTTATTATGCATATAATTGATGAGAAATAATGTTGATCATGGTGAGTTAGTAACCTAGTGAATTACTTCATGTTTATATGGTGATTTATGCACTTGGATGGGAATTGGTAAGTTGGACGGCACTTTGATGTTGAAGAAGGTTGCGGCAGCTTGGGAACACTTGAGTAAATGTATATATTGAAGGAAGTGTAGGCAGAATATTGACCTAGAAGGATTGATGATATGTATGTAGATTGATATTGTAAAGTGTATGTAAAATTTATAATGGTTAGGTGTGTATGTAATGGTACTTAGAAATTGTAAATGTGAATTATAATTGGTGTGTTGAGGGTAATGGTAATCTGCCCAAAGTAATGTTGATGTAATGTAGAAAATGCTTTTGGTAATGTACCAAAACAGATTGGTAGGTAAGTAAACAAATTGCAAAGGTAAATGTGTGTTTGAAGTGGGGTGTGAAAGGCATATTGAGGGCAGTGAACATTTTAGCCTATAACCTTAAATGTGTAACCTCAATTGGTATGAGACCAATTTGAGGTAAAACTAGGCACAAAATGTGTCAACTTTCATTGAGAAACCATACCAAAATTCTGCTTGCAAGGTGACCTAAGAAAATGACCAATTCGGATTAGGTGCAATTAGGACCTGAAAAATGACCAATTGGGCAGCAGTGAGTGTTTAGGCCATAACTCAGTCAAACCAGGTCCAATTGACCTGAAATTTTAACCAAGAATAGTTAAGACCCATACCTACAAGTCTTATGAAGACACCAAAGCCCAGATATGACCATAAGCAAGTCAAACAACTTGCACAAGTTCGGGTCCAAAAACTGGCCGAACCAGAGTTGACCAAATTGACCTAAAATTGACCTAAATTGGTACCATTTGACTAGCAATAGTATAATGACCATAACTTGGTCTACTTAACTCGGATTGATATGAAATTTTGCCCCGCGTGCAATAAGACCTAGATCTACAAGTTTGTAGTTTTGACCGAAACCCGAAAACTGAGGGAATTAGGCCGTCCGGTTAGGTCAAACTAGTGTCCCGGAATCCAGCAATTTGCATTAAAATGCACTAAGCAAGGAAATGACTTTGGTAAAACATACCAAACCTAAAACCCTATCGAATGTGGCATATTATTGACACTAAGACCTAATTTACCTAAAACGCATCGAGGGTCAGTATATTAGGTGATTAAGCAAATAAAAGTATTCAGTGAATTATTTATCGAACATTATCGTTAGAGGCAAATTA
The DNA here is from genome assembly GCF_030052815.1 of Hevea brasiliensis. Classification (NCBI taxonomy): domain Eukaryota; kingdom Viridiplantae; phylum Streptophyta; class Magnoliopsida; order Malpighiales; family Euphorbiaceae; genus Hevea; species Hevea brasiliensis. The sequence continues at coordinate 68,118,194 of NC_079500.1, forward strand.
ATTTAGCACTGAAACACTTCAAATTGTGTTTCTCAGTTAACAAGGACTCAGCAAAAGGGAAAGAAATACTGAGTCAGGACCAGGAGACAAATATCAGAGGTTTGTGCACAATAACTGTTTCTTTTGAATTATTTTCAATTGAAATAAATATTGACTATTTGTATATTATTGTTTTAAATTGTGGAAATGTGTTTGATGGACACTTATTGATTGAAAAATATTGTGAATGGTTTGAAACTGTGAAAAATTGTTTGAATGACATTGATGGATACTTATTGATTTAAAAGCATTGGAAATGGTTTGAAACCACAGCTATCATGTATATTGATTGTATTCCTCATTAGCTTGTCTAGTGGGACGAATTGAATTCCCTCTCTGGCTGAAGTGTTGAGGTGTGTGCCTGTTGAGGACGAATTGGATGAGTACTCATATTTTTGCTAGCTAGCCATGTTATTCCTCATTATTCATCGACTTTTGGGACGAATTGAATACCTCATTAGCCATTGGCTTTTGGGACGAATTGAACTATGGATCATGATTAAGCTGTGTGTGATTTATTGATGTGTAATTTGAGATTGTGAATTGGATTTAAACTCTCATCGACATATATTGTCTTTTGAATTCAAACATGATCTGACTTATGAAAATCTATTGTGATATTGAGAAATGGAGTTTAAATTCTTATTGACCTTTATTGTCTTGAATTTGACTATGGTTTTAAGTATCCACTATTTACATGATTTATGAATTGTGATTTAAATTTGTATTTGGTTAATGTTGTGCAACACTGAGACATTGTCTCAGCGATAGCTTTTTATTGCTGTCGCAGGTAGAGAGACAGACAGGGCAGCAGACTAGGCTGCATATACATCCAGCGAGGGATTACCTGGTATTATGAGTATACCAGTATTTTGCATTTTGTACTATAATGTATGACACTGTATGTACATTTTGTTTTTGGTTTTGAGCAGTTGTAAATTCAAATTGTACCTTGAAGTTGTAAAATAATTATGAGCTGTTTTGACTTGTAAAAGCTGTATTATATTTCCTTATCTCAGACTTTGAAAAATTTCTATGGAATTGAGTTGATAAATTGTTGTGTTGAGAAATATATTGGAGTTGAGATTTGGAACATTATTGAAGTGCTTTTTGAGTTTTTCAAGAAGCTGTTTTGTCCAAAATACAGATGGCACTCTGCCAAAATTTTTACAGAAATTCCAAATAAATCAAATGAGTTAGTTGTTTCACTTCAGTTCACCAAAGTTTTTAACACCTGTAAATAGTGCTCACCACGGTAAAAGAAGTAAGAAAAGTTTTTAAAATCCCTTGTAGTATATTTAATGGGTTCTCAGTAGACGGAGTTGGTAATTCATTAGGTATACTACGGGATCATGTTATGCCTTACAGAGGGGTAGGGTGTGACACTTCTCACAATGGGTTTGGCTGTGTATTGATGCAAGAGCAGAATGTCATTGCCTATACATCATGCCAACTGAAATTGCATGAGAGGAATTATCCGACACATGACTTGGAGCTTGCAGCTATTGTGTTCGCTCTTAAGATCTTTAGACACTATTTGTATGGGGAGAAGTGCTACATCTACACAGATCATAAGAGTTTAAAGTATTTGGGCACTCAGATGGAGTTAAATTTGACACAGAGGAGATGGTTAGAGTTGATAAAAAACTATGATTATCTGATACACTATCAGCCAGGGAAAGCTAATGTGGTGGCTAACGCCTTAAGTCGTAAGACTATGGCAAGTCTATGGGTTTCTCCTTTGTCTATGGTACATGAGTTGAGTAGAAATTAATGATGAGGGGCAGAAAACAGTTGCATCGCATATACAGCCAGTATTGATTGATCATATCAGAATGGCTGCTTAGAATGATCAGAAGTATCAAAAGCTGTTAGAAGAAGTCAGACAGGGCAAGAAACCAGAATTCTCAGTGAGAGATGACGGTCTACTGCTACACCATGGCAGAATGTGTGTTCCTAATGACGTTGACTTGAGACAAATCATTTTGAAGGAAGCATCTGAGTCTCCTTTTACTATGCACCCTGGTGGCACAAAAATATATAGAGGGCTGAAAGAGCACTACTGGTGGATGGGTATGAAAAGAAATGTAGCAGAATTTGTTTCTAAATGCCTAACTTGTCAGTAAGTGAAGGCAGAACATCAAGTACCAGCTGGTTTGTTACATCCATTACCAATCCCATAATGGAAATGGGAGAGAATAATGATGGATGTTGTGACGGGACTTCCGAGGACACAGAAAAGCCATTATGCAGTATGGGTCATTCTTTACAGACTGACCAAGTCTGCTAATTTTCTGCCTGTCCAGATAGACTACAGTTAAGAAAGATTGGCCAAGTTGTACATTGATAAGATAGTAAGACTGCATGGAGTGCCAGTATCCATTGTATCAGACAGATATCCTAGGTTCACTTCTAGGTTCTGGGGTAATCTTCAGAGAGCCCTAAGAACTATAATGAACTTTAGCACGACATTCCACCGACAGACAGATGGCCAGTTTGAGAGAGTAATTCAGATCTTGGAGGACATGCTACGAGCTTGTGTGATTGAGTTTGAGGGCAGTTGGGACACACACTTACCTTTGATTGAGTTTGCTTACAACAATAGCTACCAATCAAGCATTGGGATACCTTCATATGAAGCTTTGTATGGCAGAAAATGTAGAACCCCGTTGTGTTGGGATGAAGTGGGTGAAAGAAAGATGATTGGACCTGAAATTGTTTAGCAGACTGAGGAGAAAATCAGATTGATTAGAGATTGACTTACAGCTACATCAGACCATCAGAAGTCCTATATTGATCTAAAGAGAAGGGATATTGAGTATGCAGTGGATGAGAAAGTATTCCTCAAGGTTTCCCCTTGGAAGAGAATTATGAGATTCGTTAGAAAGGGGAAACAGAGTCCTCGTTTCATTAGCCCATATGAGGTTTTAGAGAGAGTGGGTCGTTTAGCATATTGTATGGCACTACCTTCAGAGTTGGAGAGGATACATAACATCTTCCATATATCGATGTTGAGGAGGTATAGATCTGACACATCTCATGTACTACCAATGGAGGAAATTGAAGTGAATCCAGACCTCACATATGAGGAAGAATCCATAGAGATTATGGCTTATGAGGTGAAACAACTACGGAACAAGCAAATACCATTGGTAAAGGTGCTGTGAAACTATCATTCAGGTTAGGAGGCTACTTGGGAATGAGAGGAGGACATGAGGAGACAGCATCCACAGCTGTTCAGAGACTGATACCAGGTAAAATTTCAAGACGAAATTTATTTTAAGAGGGGGAGAATTCTAAAACCCCTATTTGCATAGCCTGGTGCATTTTACTGTTCTGGTGACCAGTGTCAGTCTGGACAAGTAAGAGGATTAGAACCACAACTAAGACACCTAGATAAGCCCTGAACACAAATAATTGGTAACTGCCAAATAGTTAAGTATAAATAAGAAAAACAAAACACAAGACGTTAAATGAGCCGGGAGTCACAGCGATTGGTGACCTTCTCAAGAAATTACTGTGAGGTCAGTCTAAACTCAAATTTCGAACCATAAAATGTGACGGCATGGTCCTTAGGACTATTACGAACACAGTGGAAAAGAGAAAATCATGAAAAAGAATTGTTAAGTAGGTCAAATAATTAGGTCAGGGATCTAGAAGAAATATTGAATTACTTGCAAACCAGATCGAATCGGTGAGGGGTAATTTGGTCAATTCACCCCTAGAGCTGACTCCTGACCTAACTATCCAATAAAATTGGAGAAAATAGAATTTTGAAATCAAGAATTAAATTAAAGAACTAGTGGAAAAATAAATACAAAAGAAAAAGGAAAAGAAAAAAGTTTATTTACATCATGCTTGACATAAGCATGATGCAATAAATCTAATATTTAACAAAATTAGAATTGTGGGATAATTATGTATTAATAAGTTAAAAAATTAAAAAGAAAAAAAAAAAGAGAAAGGTCTTCTTCTTCTCCCAAAATTTTCCCCTCTCTCTCTCTTGCTTTCTCCCTTTCATCCACCATTAACAACCAAGAAATCAAGCTTCCAAAGACTTGATTCCCACAATAAACTTTTGTAAGAAGCCCTAGAAACCTTCTAAGTGCCATTGGAAGAGAAGATTTGAAGTGAAAGAAAAAGGAAAATTGAGGAGTTTGAGAAGTTAGAAAAGCTCTAATTGAGATAAATTAATTTAATCTTTTTCTTTAGCATAATTAAGTGAAGTTGAGTTGAAATTTCATATGAAATGGAAGAATTGATGCTTGTATGGGAATAATGAATTTTTGGCAGCCATGGAAGTTTATGGAATTGATGTGTTTTGATTTAATTAAACATGCCTTCTAGCTTGATTAGTGATGCTTACATAAAGTATAGGTTGAGGTTGCCTTGAATTACTTGGAATTGAGAATTTGAAAATTTAGGGTTTTGAGCATGTGAAAAAGTGGAAAAAAAATTTAAGAATTGGTTTAATGATGTAGTTGACCTTACTTGAGTTGAGAAATGGTCAATTGTGACCATTTGTGGTGTGTATGAATTGTTGGAACCAAGTTTCAATTCGGATAGGTTAGGGTTAATATGCAGATAGCTTGACCTAGGTCCCTTTTAGGGATCAAAACTGAAAATTTACCAACCCAATTGGTGTGAAGCCAATTGGGAATGAAACTAGACACAAAATGGACCATTTTTCATTCAGGAATCATGCCCAGAAAGTGACCATAACTTAGTGAACTATTAGGCCAAATCTGGAATTGGGCACACTGACCTATACAAAAATGACCAAATGAATAATAGTTACGTAAATTACCATAACTTGGTCTAGGAAGGTCCAAATGACCTGAATTTTATACCGATAGAAAGCTGAGACATAGCCCTACACATTCATGAAGAAAAAAAAAACTCAAATTTTGATCATAACCTGTCCAAATACTCACCTACAGTCAGTATACAAAAACTTCCATTATCCAGTAAATGCCCAGAATTCTGGGCAACACAAAATCTGGCCAGCCATGTTCAAATGGCCATAACTAGGGCTACAAAACTCCAAATGGAGTGATTCAAAAAGGGAAATAAAGTTAAGACAATAAGGAACAACTTCTATAAAGAGAACTTAGCCAAATTACCACAGCAACTTGACCAATAGAATAGTGCAAAACAGGGCACCAAATCTAAAATTTTGGAAGTTTCACCTAAGAAACTTAAAGTTTGGAAAATAACCAAAACCAACAAATTAGGTAAGCAAAATGTGGCTTGTGGGTGAAATTGAAATTCCCATACCTATTAAGCATTAGAAAGTCAACAAATTAACTTGAAATTATTTTTAGATTTATGATAAATTATGATATTGAAACACTATGAAATTGTGTGTTTTAGTTGAAAAGAATGCCGGGAAAGAACACGGGGCATCGAGTCAAGGCCAAGAGGTGACTCATATAAGGTTTGTGCGCAACATAGAAATTTCTATAAATTTTCTTCTGCAAATTGTTTTGAATGAATTGTGATATTAAATTATGAATTAATTGTGTTGAAATGTTTATAATACTTTTGACTTAAATTGTTGAAATGTTTATAATACTTTTGACTTAAATTGTTGAAAGTTTACTTGTATGTGTTTGAAATGGTAATAAATGTTTAGTAAATTGCTAAGACAGTTTTGAAACCACAGTGTCATGACCATATATTTGAATGCCTCACTAGCATGATTAGTGGGGGAAATTAGTTTTGAATTTTGATTCCTTCTCAGGCTGAAGTGTTGAGGTTTGTGCTAGTAGAAGAAGAAATTCGAATGGGTACCCATATATATGAGCTAGCTAGCCTTTTGATTTCTCATAAGCCTCTGGCTATTGAGATGAATATTGTTTCGAATGGCATGATATAACAATGTGTTTTTATGAAATTTGTTTTGAGACTTCCTAAATGAAATTGTTTGGACTAAAAGTTCATAAATCATGTTTTGTATCTGTCTTTCATTTTCAGTACTGTATTTGAATAAATGTGATTTGAGTGTTGCGTAAATGTTATTTTAGTATGTTGTGCACCACTAAGTCATAGTACTCAGCGATGGCTGTTATTGCTGTTGTAGATCTAGAGACTAGAGGAGCAACAGAGTGAGCTACTGAGGATCTTGGAGCCACATCCCTAAAGTTTTATCAAGTATATTTTATACCCTGATTGTAATATTTATTTTGGTGTATGTAAATATATGTACATGTATAAACTGGTCATGAGCAGTTGTATAGAGTTGTAATAATATTAGTTTAGATTTTCTCATGCATATTCTGGATGATGAATGTAATTTGATTTTACTTTAATAAAAAATGAATGAAGTTATTTAGTGTTATATTTTGAAGACAATTGAAATGGAAATTATTTTGAATTTTGGAGTTGGGAAAAATTTGATGTTGATTTTGTTATAATAGTATTTAATTTGATGAAATGTGATATTGGAAGCATTTTTACAGGTTTTTGAAGAACTATTTTCTTAAAATACGGATGGCACTCTGATGAAATTTTTCCAAAAATTGCGTAAAAATAAAATAGACAAAAATTTGAACTAGTTTTTAAACCTTTGTTAAATGTAAAAAAATGCTCACAACTTCCAAATAGTAAGAAATGGTTTTAGAATCCCTTATAGGGTACTTAATGAGTTATCTGTAGGTGAAGTTCAGTAGTTCATTTGGTATTTTAAAGGATAATGTTATGCCTTACAGAGGGGTAAGGTGTGACATTGAAAGAAACCAGTGTCATTATTCAGTTAGTTGATCATTCTAATGCTTACCAATTGAGAGTAGTTGAGGATGTGTTGGTGCAGGTTGGAGGATTAATTTTTCCTACAGATTTTTACATTCTAGATATGGAAGATAGTGTTCCCACATCAAAGTCAGCTTTGATTTTGTTTGGAAAACCTTTCCTAAAAACTGCCAAGACAAAAATTGATGTGGATGATGATACCTTAACTATGGAGTTTGATGGAGAGATTGTCAAATTTAATATCTTTGATGCCATGAAGTATCCTGCTGATAATCATTCTGTCTTTTCTATTAATGTTGTTGATATAATTGTTCAGGATGTTGTTGATATAATTGTTCAGGATGTTGTTGATATAATTGTTCAGGATCATTCTAATGCTGATAATCATGAAGTTACCAATCGACACTCCCCTCTGTGTCCCCTACCATAGTGCATACATTCAGGCATTAGGGCTGATCCCCTTATTATTGTGCCCGGGGAGCTAGCTATAGATATTCTAATCTGGCCTCTCTGGCCCTGTGTCTGATCTTGTGAACTAGAACCTTTAAACTTCTTACTATCAGTTGGTATACTTGACTACCCTGGTCCAAATTCCCTCTTACGCTGCTTATCTTTCCTATTATGTTCACTTACTCTGAACCTTTCCACTTTCAGTGCAGCTTCAACTAATTTTGTGAAGTTCGTAATCCCCAAGGCAGTGATCATTATTTTAATGTTGTCATTTAGCCCCTCTTTAAACCTTCTGCACCTCTTTACTTCTGTGGGGACTACCTCTCTTCCGTAGCAGCTCAGTCTGACAAACTCTTTCTCATACTCCGCTATTGATAGCTATCTCTACCTCAGGTTAATGAATTCTCTCCTCCTGTCTTCTAGGTACACACTTCCCACATACTTCTTCTTAAATTTAGCAAGGAAGAAATCCCAAGTTATCAACTCTGGCTGGACCTCACTAGATATAGTGTCCCACCACTGGTAGGCATCATCTTGAAGTAGGGACACAACACCCTCCAAGTTTTGCTCTGGGGTGCAATGTAGTTGCTTCAATACTCTTATAGATGGTCTAGCCAATTCTCAGTCGCCACCAAGTCATCTTCTTTCTTACCAATGAAGTCCATAACCCCAAATTTTCTCGATTTTTCCAGATGGGATTTTTGCTGTGGAAGTGGTGGTGGTGGCATAACCCCAGCCATCTGTCTGAAGAATTCATCCATTTGCTGAAACATAGCTGGCGAAGGCTGTGCAGGCACTGCTGGTGCTGGTGGAGCAGGTTCTCCCTAGCCTCTCGTCTCAGCTGCAGGTGGAGCACGACTCTCCACTTCCTCATCTAGTGCTCTCTGTGATGTGGGGTCCATATCCTAATCAAAATAAGAAAGACAAACAGATCTGCATTAGTGTCACCTCGACTTTTACAAATGCAGTGCATGGTATGGACTCGATCTAGACCCAGAAACGCCTAAACCGTGCTCTGATACCACTAAATGTGACACCCCTCACTCGGCTACTATATAGCCGAGTAAGATATGTCACACAGTGTACCGGAACACCTTATTTTAATTCAACTATTTTTATTCTTCCTAATTTATTTCTTTCATAGTTATGAAGTATAATCCGTGAAATATTATTCATTTAAGTCATTTATTGAAATTATAATTTATTTGAGGTTCCGCAAATTTTATAGAAAATTCAGCAGAATGCCAGCTAAAAATGGATAAAACAGTTCTTCGGAACCTGTGAAAAACACTTCCAAAATTTTCAATCAATCCCAAACTACATTTCATTAACAAAATCCCAATATTTCTCATATATACTCCCATTCTCATTCATTCATTTCATATGAAATTCATATAAAAGTCATAAATAAATATTCACTTGTTCATTCATAAACACAATTTCTGTAATTTACATCAATACTAAAATACATTACATAAGTCTTAATTACACATTAGAAAATAAAAGTTAATTACAAAATACCAAAATAAAACCTAGTGTCCTACCAATGCACTGATGACGGTGAGGGGACACGGACACTATGCAGAGCTGCAGAAGATCTCACCCAGTCTGTGGTCTACTGGGCTCTCAGTTGGTCTCTCCAAAACCTACGCGTGGCAAAAAGCAATGCGCTAAGAAATAATGCTTAGTGGTGCCAATAATAAAATAAAAAGAAATAACAAAAAATAAATATGTAGTGCATGTCCTGATGTCTTATGCAGACAATTTTTCGATCATTATTGTTAATCTTATTTATTTTTTTTGTACTTGTTATATTCATAATTTCATTAAATTTATTCACTTTCATTTTTGGTTGCCCAAGTAACCTATGCTGGATGACTGGACTGGATAAACGGGTAAACTAGCACTGGGTACCAGGTACCTTGGGCCGTTACACCATCGGTCACAATGTGTCTCCCGGTGTGCAAACAAAATGGCTAATAAGCCATAAAAGCAATAAGGCATAAAGCCAAGTTAACGTCATAATCAGTATAGCCATAGGCTATCACATCACAGAATGGCATGAAGCCATACATCATATGTAGTACTTCTATCAGAACCCTATTGGTATGCCAACCTATCCAAACCAATCTTGCTAGGTGTACTAGGGCGTGTTACACTTTTAAATTGTACAATTCTTAAAATTTAAGTTTAGGTATTACTATTCATTTCATTAGTCAACAAAAATATTGACTTTTGCATAGACAATAGGTACATTGCTTCTAATACTCCCAACATACCACATTTTGCATTCTAAAATTGTTGTTATTGGTTGCTAATACTATTTCTAAGCTTAGTGTTAGTTATTCAAAATTTTCAGATTTCAAGTCTCATATTTACTATTCCATTGGTCATTTATACATTAGGAGTTTGGCAAATTTGTCTTCATGAAAGTTGTTCCTTATTTTGTCTAGTTACATTTCCTTTTTTGAATCACTTCATTTGGAGTTTTGCATCTCAAGTTATGGCCTAAACACCATAATTGGCCAGATTGGATAGAATCCAAAATTCTGGGCAAAACTCGTTCTGCTAGATTTGGTAACCTAAGTTTGATTGGCAATTTGACTAGGTTATGGTCAGAATTTGGATTTTTATTTTTCATGAAAGTTGTAGGTCTATGTCTCAGCTTTCTGCTGGAAAAATTTCAGGTCAATTGGACTTTTCTACACTGAGTTATCACCAAATGAATAAACATTGTTCATTTAGTCATTTTGCCTAGGCAGAATGCAGGTCACCTGGATTAGGGCAATTTTTCAGTCAACTTGGTTTGGTTTTCTAGGCAAGGTTTTGATACCAAAGTTGTGCCATTATGTTTTTAGTTTCATGTCCAATTGGCCTTGCACTAATTGAGCCTCTGCAACTCCATTTATAGCTGCCCAAACCTGCTGGACTCATGCTCAGTCCTGCAGGTCAGCCAAGGCAGCTCACCCACACTCAAATGCTAAGCCTCAACTCACTTCATTTACTCATCATAAACATTCAAATGGTCACTAATTGACCATTACAAGGTTAATGAATCATTACATGAGCAAACCCTAATATTTTTCAAATGTCCAAGTTTTCAAGTTCCATTTATGCATTACACTTGCGTTACACTTACACTTAAAATGTTCAATCACTCATCTCATGTCAAGGGCAGCTCATAAACCTTTTGCTTCAAGAAAATTCATCAAACCCTAACCATCCCTAAGCTGCCAAAATTATAGGGATGAAGACACATAAATTTTATTTTATTTTTCTTACAATTTCCACTTATCTCATGGCATTAAACATGAATTAAATAAGAAAGGGAGGAGATTGATCACTAACCTTGTTGGAGATACTCCCAAGCTTGCCAAAACCTTTCTTTTTCCTCTTCAAATTGTTGTCTAATGCTTGCTCTAGTGGTAAGGGAAATTTTTTTGTGAAGAAAGAGTGAGGTTTTATGGTGATTTTTTAAGAGAATTTCTAGTGAGAAGTTTGGAATGACAATGGTGCAAGGAGAGAAAGGGAGAAATGGCTGAAGAAGAAGATGAATGGCAGAATTTGTTTTCATTTTTTCCGATTTTATCTCTTTTTAATTGGCTTATTGAGTTTTGATTGGTGGAGGCCTTCTTAATGACATCATGTGATGTCATATTTCTCATTTAATTCATTATTCTTTTTCTTTTTTTTTTTACTCATTTTCAATTCAATTTCTAACAATATTTATTCACATTTTATGTCAAAATAATTATTTACTTAACTGGACAAGTCGGCCAAAAATCACCTCTAAAGGCGAAATGACCAAAATGCCCTCCGTTTGGCTTAACAGACTAAAATTGTCTGTACCGATTGAAAAATTTTTCTAAGCATTTTCTTGGCATTATAATGCCATAGAAACCTCAATGACTCTTCCCTAGAGTCTCAAAAATTATTTTATAAATTTTCTCCCAGGTTTAGGGCTCCTAATTGCAAGGACCGCAACTTTCCACTGGGTTACCCATCGCTAGGGCACCGGCTCACTTAACTTAGTTTTATTTTATTTCTTAAATTATTTCTAAATTTTTCTTATTAATATTTGTGTTAATTATGGCTCCTCACTTTAGTCTAAATATTTTTCCAGACGTTCTAACTGTCCAGACTGACACCGATCACTGGAACAGTAAAATGTACGGAATGGATACAGTGAGGGTGTTACACTTCATCATCCTCACCAAGCTCTCTCACGGCCGAAAATGGTTTCTCTCAAACTCTCCCATGGCCGTTTCATGCAAAGTCCTCATCTACCATGATTTAAGCCATGATTCCTATGAGTGTCTTCATTAAAAGTGGTCTACACACCTTGGGTAGCCTTTAGGGAACAAGAAAGAAGAGATTTAGTGGAGATTTGAGGAAGTCCACAAGAGGTAAGTAACCATTTCTTCATCCTTTCTTTGTTAAAGCTTGTGTGGGTGTTGTGGGGATTTGATTTGTAGAAGAAATGTTGAGGTTTGATGAGTTATTGAAGTGTACCATTTTGGGTAGCCATGGAAGTGAAAGGTAAGTGGTTTGTTCTTATATGAATTTGATGGGTAATGAAGTTAATTAGAGTGCTTAAATGTATAAGAGTTTGATTTTTATGTATATGTGTGAATTATAAATGTAAAGTGAGATCATATGTTGAAATTGGGAAGCTTAATGTATATGAACAATTTGGGCAGCCTTATGGTGAAGTTGGAAGGGTTTAATTCATGAAAGGTTTATTGAATTATGGTACTAAAAGTGGCAGCATATGTATATGATTTAGTAGAGAATGAATATATAATTTAATGATGGAAGTTATGTGTAATGGTTAGGAGTATTATGTGTATATGTTGTTATAAATGGACTTTGTAATTTAAGAATTGTATTTGGTGTATTTAAAGTCATTGCATTCTGCTCAAAGTGACTATAAAATGAAGTGATAAATGGTTGTGGTATGATATAAATGCAGAATTTGGTTTGGGAATGAAGTATGGTTAGTTGAATGTGTGAATGGTTAAGACTTCAAAAATGTGTTAGGGGCAGTATGTGTTTTAGGCTATAAATGGAATTGTGTGGCTCCAATTGGTATGAGGCCAATTAAAAGTGAAACTAGGCACAAAATGTGCCAACTTTCATGAAGAAAGTCTACCTAAATTCTGTCCAAAAAGTGACATGAGAATTGACCAAATCCGGATTAGTGACTTTGCAAACCTAAAAATTGACCATTTGAACAGAAGTCAGTATTTTGGCCATAACTCACTCAAAACCTAGAAATGACCATAATCAAGTTAAAATGCTTGCACAAGTTCGGGTATAAAAACTGCCAGAATCGAAAAGGACCTAAAAATGACCTAAGTTTGCCATTTTAGTGCAATCTGTCCAGCAATAGTAAAATGACCATAACTTGGTCTAGTAAACTCCAAATGACCTAAAATTTATGGCAAAAGTTCACTAAGACATAGACCTACAAGTTTGTAATTCGAACTAGAACCCAAAAACCGAGGGAACTAGGTCAACCAGCTAGGTCAAAATAGCATACTAAAATTTGATAAATTGTAATAAAATTCAATAAGTTTTAAAATGAAATTGGTAACATATACCAATACTTGAGGACTATAAAATGTGACATATTGGTAATATTAAAATTAATTCACCTAGTATGAATTAAATGTCAACATTATAGGTTGACTAATGAAAGGAGTAGTATCAATAAAATTTAATTATGGAACCTTATGATTAGAAACAATTTAACGGAGTACTGAAACACTTTAAATTGTGTGTTTCAGTTGAAAAGGATGTTGAAGAGCATAAGGAACATTGAGTCAAGGCCAAGAGGTGACTCATCCAAGGTCTGTGCACAATGCTTTTTATATTCACTGCTTTTACCAGAAAATTTATTTGGAGAAATGAGTTACGAATAATTTTTTATTGTTTTGGCTTTGGGAATTTTATTTGGAAATTATTGTGTTGCCTACTTTGCAAATGGAAATTTTGAGTTAAAATGTGATTTGTGGTTTGTATGAAATATTTAAATATTTTGATTTGGAATTATTTTGATTCACACTTGGCATGGCAATATTACTATGTTTCTCCTCTATTTATGGGGTGAGTATGACTATATTCCTCCCTCTTTGACTTGTCAGTCTGAGGTAAGTATGGATGAGTTCTCATTAGCTAGCTAGCCACCTCCCTCAGTGATTTCGATTAGTGGGGTGAGTATGCCTTGTCATGGTGCACAATACGGCATATTCAGAAAAGTTTGTGTCATGACCCAAGTTGTGTTATTGATTGGCAACACTGTGTTTATTAAATTGTTTGATCAAATTTGTGTTATATGAGCTTTGAAAATTGTGACATGAAATTGTGAATCATTTGAATTGTGAATTCTCGATAAATGTTTTATATACCGCATTTTAAATTATTATTGTGCACCACTGAGTAAATTTTACTCAGCGATAGCTTTTTCATTACTGTCGCAGGTAGACAGACACACAGAGCAGTAGAGTAGGCTGCTTGTGCCACACTTTTGGGATTTTGTCGGGTATATTGAGTATACCACTTCCTTGTAAGTATTATTGTAATGTATGTGAACTGTATGTATATATTGTACTTGGTCTTGAGCAGTTGTAAACTAAAGTAATAAATTATTTTGGCCTGCAAAAATGTTGTAATATATTTTTCTTATCTCAGCTTTTGAAACTACTAAAAATTTATATTTAACTGAGTTTGACAAATGTTGAGGAAATTGATTTGTATTGAGCCATATTGGAGTTTGGGATTGAACAAATATATTGGAAGTGTTTTTTTTACAGGTTTTTGAAGAACTATTTTATTCAAAATACAGACGGCAGTCTGCTGGAATTTTTACAGAAATTACTGATACTTCAGATTTGTTAATTGGTTTCATTTCAATTAAAAAATTTTTTAACACCTGTCAAAAGTGCTCACCAATGTAAAAAGAAATAAGAAAAGGTTTAAAATCCCTTGTAGTGTATTTAATGGGTTATCAGTAGACGAAGTTTGGTAATTCATTAGGTGTACTACGGGATCATGTTATGCCTTACGTAGGGATAAGGTATGACAATCACCATATATAGTAAAATCATCCATGAACACCTCAATGCAAGTATCAATGTAATCTGAAAATATGCTCATCATGCATCTCTAAAATGTGGCAGGTGCATTACAAAGCCTGAAGGGCATCCTTCTAAAAGCAAAAGTTCCAAAAGGGCAAGTGAAGGTAGTCTTCTTTTGATCCTCCAGTGCAATCACAATTTGATTATATCCAAAAAAACCATCGAGAAAGCAGAAATAAGACTTACCTACTAACCGCTCAAGCATCTGATTAATGAATGGCAGTGGGAAGTGGTCCTTCCTTGTTGTTGAATTTAGCTTGCGATAGTCTATGCACATTCGCCATCCACTTTGAATTCTTGTTGGAACAAGTTCATTATCTTGATTTGCTACCACAGTGACTCTTGATTTTTTTGGCACTACTTGGACTGGACTTACCCATTTGCCGTCTGAAATTGGGTAAATAACTCCTGCATCTAATAGCTTTAAAATCTCCTTTTTCACAACCTCCATCATTTGTGGGTTCAATCTCCTTTGAGCTTCTCTACTTGGTTTAGCCTCATCCTCCAGTAAAATCCTATGCATGCACACTGATGGACTTATACCTTTAATGTCAGCTATTGTCCATCCTACTGCTTCCTTGTGTACTCGTAGAACCCTAGTTAATCTGTCTTCTTCAATCTTTGTTAAATTACTTGAGATGATAACTGGAAGTGTCCCATTGTCTCCTAAGTAAACATACTTCAAATGCTCAGGTAAAGGCTTGAGTTCAAGAACTGGTGCCTGCACCACAGAAGGTAATAATTTTGTGTGAGATATAGGTAAGTCAATCTTTGGAACTCCATACCTTTTTGGAATAGGAGGTAATGACTGCAATGCCATTATTGCCTCTTAAACCTCTACACTTAATGGTGGATTGGTACTGATTTCTTGAATTCCTTGACTAATCACCACTTCTAACTCATCGTCCATGCTTAACTCAAAGACATCCTGCACAATTGTATCAACAACATCAATAGAAAAGACAGAATGATCATCAGCAGTTTAACATCCCCACTGTACGTGTTTTGTACGTTCTGTTGCTCTAGTGGCCAAATAATAGTCCAGGCAAGTCAGGATGTCTGGAACTACACTTCGATGATAGTGAACAGACATATAATGATGAAATAAATAAAAAGAAAATACAAGAAAAATCAAACAAAAACGAAAGAGAGAAAATGAAACTAAGTTAAATGAGTCAACACCGCAGTGATGGGTGACCACACTGGGAATGCCGTTGCCGACCCCAGGACAGCGGGGAACCCTCAGAATTTAATTCTGGGACGTAAGTAAAGGTCTATTGAAATATAATTGACACTAGAATTATTAAAAAAAATTAATAAATTAGTACAAAGAAAAATGAAAAATAAGAAACAAACAAAAATTAGTGTTACCGAAAAATCGGGAATATAACCCGAAGTGGGGTATTTTGGTCATTTGACACCTAGAGTTGCCTTTTGACCTCAATGTCCATTAAAAATAAATGGAATTAAACTTTGAAAATTCCATGAAAAATGAAATTATAAATAAAATGCAATTAAAGGAAATATGGGGCTATAATTAGAATTATGAAAGTTTAATTATTTTAACTATTATTTAAATGTTTAGTGGGGTATAAAACCATAAGTGGACAGCATTTTCCACTAAACCATTTCTTCTTCTTCACTCCTTCATCACCATTGCCGAATTTGATTTTCTCTCCCAAGCTCATCCATGGATGTCCATGAAGCAAGCTTCATCAACCCATGATCAAGCCATTTTTTCCTATAAGTTTCTTTATTAAAATTGTTCTACACATCATGGGCAACACATAGAGAGGAAAAAGGGCAGCTTTTGATGAAGTTTGATCAAGCTCCATAAAAGGTTAGTGCTAGTTTTCCTTACCTCACTTAATTAAAATTTGTACTAAGGTTGAGGTGAGTTGAATTATTGAAAAATTAGAAGGATTGGATGAATATTTAATGGTGATTGAATTTGGCAGCCATGGAACCTAAAGAGGTTTGAATTATCTTCACATGTATTTGATGGGAAATGATATTGATTAAGATAATTAGAGGTCCTAGCTAATTAACTTTATGTATATGTTGAGATTGAGTGATTGAATTAGGAGTTTGAAAGAATTGTTGAAGACCTGTTAGTCCAATTGAGTATATATTGAAATTGTTTTTGGCAGATTCAGAAGAACTGTTAGTCCAAATTACAGTCGGCACGTTGCCGGATTATCATTAAAATTTTTGAAATTTCCAAATTAGTCAGATTTTGATAAAAGTAAAAATAGGCTAAACCTCAAATAAAGTTTTTGAACAAGTAAATCTAGAACTATAATGAAATCAGATAAGATCAGGTGCTCCGGCACGCCTTGTAGCACGTCTTGCTCGACTACACTGTAGACGGGTGAGGGGTGTTACATTTAGTGGTATCAGAGTACGGTTTAAACGTTCCTAGGCAAAGATAAGTGGAAAGATAGTGTGCATACACGCATTGCATTTGTAAGAGTTGAGGTGACACTATGCAGATCTGTTTACTTTTGATTATTCAAAGTTAAGATATGGACTCAGAGTCGCAGAGGGTATTAGAAAAAGAAGTAGAAAACCTAGATCATGAGGTTATAACATAGTGACTATGTAATATTCTCGATGTTTGTATTGTGTCGCAGATTAAGATGCGACATGGGATTATTGTATAGAGCTACGTGCTTCCTCATGGTACAATAAACTAAGAATATTTGTAAGTAATCTATAATTTGATACAGTTACGCCCGAATAGAGTACTATTACGGGAAATAAATGTGAAAATTCTAATCAGAAATTTAAAACTTCAGAACTAGCCTATCGAAAGACTACACTTCTAAGGTAGCTAGAGTAAGTGACTCGGTTACACTAATGTGGACTACCATTACCACAAAAATTGCTATGAGCTTAGATAATCTAGAATGGCTATAAATTAGAAAGAACACCTTAAGGATAAAGATATCTGGACATTGATATGGAGTCTTATCAGTATTTTAATATTTTTGACAGGAAGGAATGATGTAGGTATTTGAGAATACATTTGGAAATTGTATTAATGCTCTCTCCGGAAGCAAGAATAGATACCTTCCATTGATGGAGTTATTTTGGCTGAGCTGCAAGTGAAGCCAAATCTGTTACAACAGATACAGGATGGACAGAAGACAGATGGGAAATTAATGGTTGTTATGGGCAAAATCACTGAGGGAAAGGAAACTGAATATGAAGTGAAAGAAAATGGGTGCCTGTACTATAAAGAAAGAGTGTGTATTCCAGATGATAAAGAATTGAAAACCAGTATTCTGAAAGAAGCACATTACAGTGTGTATGCTATGCACCCAGGAAGCACAAAAATGTACCATGACCTGAAACTCCGATACTGGTGGCCAGGTATGAAGAAGGACATAGTTGACTATGTAACTAGATGCTTGACATGTCAGCAAGTCAAAGCAGAACATCAAGTTCCATCAGGTTTGTTATAGCCCATAAACATACCTGAATGGAAATGGGATCAAGTCACTATGGACTTTGTCAGTGGTCTACCTCTCACTCAGAAGAAGCATGATGCAGCATGGGTGATTGTGGATAGGTTAACCAAATCAGCACATTTTCTGCCAGTCATAACTGACTACTCACTGGAAAAGCTAGTAGAATTGTACATCAATGAGATAGTTAGACTACATGGAATTTCACTTTCCATTATATCTGATAGAGACCCGAGGTTTACATCTAGATTTTGGAAGAAATTACAAGAATCCTTGGGCACACAACTCCATTTTAGTACGGCTTTTCATCCTCAGACGAATGGACAGTCAGAAAGAATAATCCAGATCCTCGAGGATATGCTGAGAAGTTGTGTTATTGAGTTTGAAGGAAGTTGGGACAGATACCTTCTACTGGTAGAATTTGCATACAATAATAGCTATCAAGCTAGCATACAAATGGCACCCTATGAAGCACTATATGGGAGAAAATACAGAACACCTGTATGTTGGACTGAGTTAGGTGAAGATAAGCTAGTGGGGCCAGACCTGATAAAACAGACAGAGGAAAAGGTGAAACTGATAAAGGCCAATTTGAAAATTGCCTCAGACCGACAAAAATCTTATGCTGACTTGAGGAGAAAAGACATTGAGTATGAAGTTGGCGAGAAGGTATTTCTCAAAGTATCATCGTGGAAGAAAGTGTTGAGATTGGGGAAAAAGGGAAAATTAAGCCCTAGGTTCATTGGCCCATATGAAGTTATTGAACGTGTGGGACCAGTAACCTACAGATTAGCCTTACCACCTGAGCTGGACAAGATACATAATGTGTTCCATGTCTTGATACTCTGAAGATACAGATAAGATCCTTCACATGTCATCTCAGCAGAAGAAATTGTAGTACAACCTGACCTGACATATGAAGAAGAACCAATTAAAATCTTGGCACGAGAGGTAAAAGAGCTCAGAAATAAGACAATTCCACTAGTGAAAATCCTATGGAGACACCACAACACGGAAGAGGCAACATTGGAGAGCGAGGAGACAATGAGACAAAAGTTCCCTCAGCCCTTCACATCAGGTAAATTTCGAGGACGAAATTTTTATTTAGAGGGGAAGAGTTGTAACATCCCCACTGTACGTGTTTTCTACATTATGTTGCTCTAGTGGCCAAATAACAGTCCAGGCAAGTCAGGATGTCTGGAACTACACTTCGGTGATAGTGAACAGACATATAATGATGAAATAAATAAAAATAAAATACTAGAAAAATCAAACAAAAATGAAAGAGAGAAAATGAAGCTAAGTTAAATGAGTCGACACCGCAGCGATGGGTGACCGCACTGGGAAGGCCGTTGTCGACCCCAGGACAGCGGGAAACCCTCAGAATTTAATTCTGGAAAGTAAGTAAAGGTCTATTGAAATATAATTGACACTATAATTATTAAAAAAAAAATTAATAAATTAGTACAAAGAAAAACGAAAAATCGAGAAACAGACAAAAATCGGTGTTACCAAAAAATCGGGAATATAACCCGAAGTGGGGTATTTTGGTCATTTGACACCTAGAGTTGCCTTTTGACCTCAATGTCCATTAAAAATAAATGGAATTAAACATTGAAAATTCCATGAAAAATGAAATAATAAATGAAATGCAATTAAAGGAAATATGGGGCTACAATTAGAATTATGAAAGTTTAATTATTTTAACTATTATTTAAATGTTTAGTGGGGTATAAAACCATAAGTGGACAGCATTTTCCACTCAACCATTTCATCTTCTTCACTCCTTCATCACCATTGCCGAATTTGATTTTCTCTCCCAAGCTCATCCATGGATGTCCATGAAGCAAGCTTCATCAACCCATGATCAAGCCATTTTTTCCTATAAGTTTCTTTATTAAAATTGTTCTACACATCATGGGCAACACATAGAGAGGAAAAAGGGCAGCTTTTGATGAAGTTTGATCAAGCTCCATAAAAGGTTAGTGCTAGTTTTCCTTACCTCACTTAATTATAATTTGTACTAAGGTTGAGATGAGTTGAATTATTGAAAAATTAGAAGGATTGGATGAATATTTAATGGTGATTGAATTTGGCAGCCATGGAACCTAAAGAAGTTTGAATTATATTTACATGTATTTGATGGGAAATGATATTGATTAAGATAATTAGAGGTCCTAGCTAATTAACTTTATGTATATGTTGAGATTGAGTGATTGAATTAGGAGTTTGAAAGAATTATTGAAGACCTTGGATAATTGTTGAATTGGGGCAGCCTTGTGAAGCATGAAAATGGTTAATTTATGCATATTATTGTTGATTAATGATGCTCAATTTATGTGATTATAAGTGTTAGAATTTAATTATAAGAGTACATGTGAGGTTGACAATGTGAAAGTGGGTTTTGAAGAAAATTTTGAAGACTTGGACATTTGAGCTTGAAATTGGCAGCCTATTAAATCATGAATTTGTGTGTGTGAATATGTAGTTCATTAATGAAATCTAATGGTTTTAAATTGTGGGCAGTATGTATAGTTAAAATGGAAGTGTTTGTGTGTAACATAAGTGTTGATGCACATTGAATTTGGGTGGATGTAAATGTTGAAGTTTAATGGTGTATTGTGTGCCTTGTGCACTTGAGTATTCTGCCCAGAATTTTTGCTGGAATTGTATACAATATATATATGGAAGTGTTGTTGATTGAATATTGTAGTAATGAGGAGGAGAAGGAACATCAAATTGGGAGTGTATGTGCTTTGTGCAGGTTGTGTATCGAAGGCAACACCTAAATTAGGCCATAAGTGCCAAACTGTCAACCCAATTGGTATGAGGCCAATACGGGGTGAAACTAGACACCAAATAGATCAACTTTCATGTAGAAATATTGCCAAAATTCTGCCTAGAAACTGACCTTAAAAAGTGACTAAATCCGGATTAGTGCATTTAAGGCCTGAAAACTGACCATTTGGGCAGCAGTTAGTGTTTAGGCCATAACTCAGTCAAAACAGGTCCAATTGACCTGAAATTTTGACCATGCATATTTAAGACCTATATCTACAAGTCTTATGAAGACACCCAAGCCCAGAAATGACCATAAGCAAGACAAAAAGCTTGCACAAGTTCGGGTCCAAAAACTGGCCGAACCTAAAATGACCTAAAGTGACCAATTTTGATACAATCTGTCCAGCTTTAGTAAATTGACCATATCTTGGTCTATATAACTTAGAATGACCTGAAATTTTGCTCCGAGTGCAATAAGACGTAGAGCTACAATTATTATGAAGACACCAAAACCTAGAAATGGCCAGAACCAAGTCAAATGGCTTGCATAAGTTCAGGTACCAAAACTGCTAGAACTAAAACTGACCAAATTTTGCAGTAAAGGTGCAATCTGTCCAGCATTAGTAAATTGACCATATCTTGGTCTACACAACTCAGAATGACCTGAAATTTTGCCCCGCGTGTAATAAGACATAGACCTACAAGTTTGTAGTTTGGACTGAAACCCGAAAATCGAGGGAACTAGGTCGTCCGGCTAGGTCAAAATAGTATACCGAAATCCGGTAAATTGCAATAAAATGCAATACACTTGGAAATGAAATTGGTAACATATACCAACACTAAAGGGCTATAAAATGTGACATATTGGTAACATTAGAATTGACTCACGTAGAGTGCATCAAGGGTCAACATTATAGGTTGACTAATGAAATGAACTGAAGGGAATAGTACCAAGAGAAATAGGACTTTAAGCTAGACAAATCTAGCACACAAAAATTGAGAAATTAACAAAATTTTGCACTAAAGGTGCAATCTGTCCAGCTTTAGTAAATTGACCATATCTTGGTCTACATAACTCGGAATGACCTGAAATTTTGCCCCGCGTGCAATAAGACATAGAGCTATAATTTTGCTTCTTTGACTAGAAGCTAAAAACCAAGGGAAATAGGACTTTATGCTAGATCAATCTAGCTCACTAAAATTGAAAATTGGTAATTACATAAAATGATGCTTGAAGTGATTTGGCAATGAATGCCAACTTGTGAAAAGGGTAAATTGCATTATATTGACAACATATTGAATTGTAAAGTGTGACATGTTGATGCTAGAATCAACCTATCCATGATGCATAAAAAGGTCAATAATTTTATTGACCAGTGAAAGGCATAAAGATGTATAAACCCTATGAATAAAGAATTAAATATGTAATATTGTAATATGCCCTAATTTGCCTAGTTGACTAGTTTGGATAGGTTGGCATGCTAATAGGATTCTGACAGCTGTTCTTTGAATGACTTTACGTCATACTGTATTTTATGGCTTATTATGCCATACTATGATTTTAATAGCCTATGGCTATACAGATTGTGTTATTATACTCGGCTTAATGCCTAATTGATTATATGGCTTTTTAGCCACATTGTTTGCACACCGGGAGATACTTTGTGACTGATGGTGTGACGGCCCGAGGTACTAGGTACCCAGTGCTAGTATATCTGTTTATCCAGTCTGGTCAGTGTATAGGTTACACAGGCAGTCAATTAAAATATTATTCAATTCAAGCAATTAAGTTAAGTGAAGTATAATGAAATTTCAGTATAATTAAATTAAGTATTGAATGAATGAGTAAAAGAGATTAACAAAAGAAACATAACAAAAATATAAATTGTAGAATCGTAGAGACTTGAAATACAATACAGTTAGAATAATTTATATACTGGCTAGTATGTCTGAAAAGTTATAAATTAAGCACTTCCAAAGAGGAACAAACTAGTATATAAGATCGTTGATACTAAAAATACCATACTAAATTAAATTGATTCCTAGATATCCGAAATGATGATTTATTTTTTTTACTTGTATATATTATTTCTTGTTATATTATTGCACCACTAAGCAGAAATGCTTAGCGCGATGGAATTGCTTCCTCGCACAGATACTGAAGGTAAAACCAGTAGACTGTCGACTGAGATTTTTGGAGTCCAGATGTACAAAAGTGTCAGAAGGGTTCAAGATTATCACATCCTCAGCAATGCATGTAGATAGGGCTCATTTTATACATGTTATGTATATTGTTCATTCCTAGCACATTGTAAATTATTTGTATATCTTGTACAAAATAAACTCATGTAATTAACCTATGAATTATGGAAACTACTTAAAGTAAGTATTTTAATATGTGAATTGAATTTTAGTTATAATGAGATTGTACTTGTGAATATTGAGATGTTGAAAATCTGATGAGATTTCTGAGAAATCTGGATACTGTATTGAGATACATTATGTTCGAAAATTTTTGAGACTATTAAGTTTGAGAAATTGAGTATATATTGAAATTGTTTTTAGCAGATTTAGAAGAACTGTTAGTCCAAATTACAATCGGCACGTTGCTGGATTATCGTTAAAATTTTTGAAATTTCCAAATTAGTCAGATTTTGATAAAAGTAAAAATAGCCTAAACCTCAGATAAAGTTTTTGAACAAGTAAATCTAGAACTATAATGAAATTAGATAAGATCAGGTGCTCCGGCACGCCGTGTAGCACGTCTTGCTCGGCTACACTGTAGACGGGTGAGGGGTGTTGCAAGCAGGATACTTTAGGGCATCAAAGATATTAAATTTGACAGTCTCTCCATCAAACTCCATAGTTAGGGTACCATCATCCACATCAATTTTTGTCTCGGCAGTTTTTAGGAAAGGTCTTCCAAACAAAATCAAAGCTGACATTGATGTGGGAACACTATCCTCCATATCCAGAATGTAAAAATCTACAGAAAAAATCAATTCTCCAACTTGCACAAACACATCTTCAACTACTCCCAATGGGTAAGCATTAGAACGATTAACTAACTGAATAATGACACTAGTTTCTTTCAAAGGACCCAAATTTAAAGTTTGAAAAACTGAATTTGACATAACATTAATAGATGCTCTTAAATCTGCCATTGCACGTTCAAATTTAGAGTCACTTATTCTGCAAGAAATAGAAAACAAACCTGGATCCTTACACTTAAGGGGTAATTTTTGCTGAATTAATGCTAACACATTTTCCCCCTCGCTGATCTTCTCATTATTCCTCAACTTGCGCTTTGTAGTGCATAGTTCCTTAAGGAATTTAGCATACTTGGGAGCTTGTTTGATCGCATCAAGTAAAGTTATATTCACCTCCACCTTCTTGAAGGTCTCCAAAATTTCTTTCTCTTGTTCTTCTTTCTTCGTCTTGGCCAACCTGCATGGAAAAGGAGGAAGAACATAATTATTAACCTTATTTAGTTTAGGTTCGATATTTACCTCAACTTCAGGAACTTCAAACTCTTTTGCTCCTTGCTTTTTCTTTTTTATTGGCTCATGTGGAGTCTGATTATCAACTTTTTTCCCACTTTGCAACAGTATAGCACTCCCATTTCCTCTGGGGTTCATGATTGTTTGTGATGGGAGCTTTCCAGAACCTTGAGATTCCAGCTTACTCACAGATGAGGCTAACTGGACAATCTGCCTCTCTATGTTTTGAATGCCATTTTTGGTCTCCTGTTGAAACTGTTGTGTGTTGTTAGCCAAAGCCTTAACAATTTCATCAAGTGACATACCTTGATTTGAGGGAGGTGGAGGAGGAGGTGGTTGATTCACTTGTGGTCTTTGCTACTGGTATCTATTTTGCACTTGTTGATTCCCATAACTCAAATTGGGATGATCTCACCATCCTAAATTATAAGTGTTAGAAAAGGGATCATACCTGCGTTGTGGCTGTCCATAATGTCCTACTGCATTAGCATATTGCATTGATTCATCCTCTTATAATGCAGGACAAATGTTAGTAGCATGACCCGAACCGGAACGAATCCCACATACCTTAATAGTTTGCATGTTCCCTACAGCTAACTGCCTCACCAAAGAAGTTAAATCAGAAATTTGCTTCTCAAGGTTAGATGTACTTACCTCATTAACCTTCATAGGTGTGTGATCCATTCTCATTCCAAACTGCTGAGAATTTACTGCCATGTTAACAATCAGACTCCTTGCCTCTTCTGGTGTCTTGTCAACTAAAGCTCCTCCACTAGCAGCATCTATCATACTGCGGTCCATTGGTAGAAGTCCTTCATAGAAATACTGAATCAACAGCTGCTCACTTATTTGATGATGGGGACAGCTTGTACACAGCTTCTTAAATCTCTCCCAATACTCATACAAACTCTCTCCATTATACTGTCAGATTCCATAAATTTCTTTTCTTATGTTGGCAGCATGGGAAGTAGGAAAATACTTCTCCAAAAATATCAGCTTCATCCCATTCCATGAGTTGACGGATCTAGAAGGAAGGTAATGCAACCAATCCTTAGCTGTGCCTTCCAGTGAGAAGGGAAAAGCTCGTAGCTTAATCTGGTCCTCGGAGACTCCTTGAGGTTTCATGCTTATGTGGATCCTCACCTGCAATACCATGAAACTTAGGCAATAAATGGATTAGTCTATATTTCAATTCAGAAGCAACATTCAAAGCAGGGTATTGGATACACAAAGGCTATTGGTTTAGATCAAGAGTAGCCAACTCGTTTAAAGTCCTAGTAGCCATGGTTTAGTTTTCAGAATTTGAATATGAATCCGAATCCGAACTTAATTCCCTTGGAGATTGGACTCCTTCAGATGTACTCGAAATCAGCTAACCTGCTTAGCCTGTTTTCTCAATTGTTTAGCTATTTTTTTTACTTCTGGATCAAAGATCAACTCACCAGATTGAGAAGTTCTTGTCATAAACAAAAAGAAATCAAATTAAAAATAGAAAAATGCCTTAAAACCCTAGAAAATGATGGAATTTGGACTTAAGAGGGTGGGGCCAAGGAAATCCAATGGATTGATTGGTCTTGATCAGAGCGTCATTTCCTTCAAAATAGGAATAAGCCACTCTCCAAATTTAACCAAAATTCAAAATGAATAGTAACACCGTAATTTTTTTTTCGAAAACCTGAAAATAGTAACACTTCATAAAAAAAATTGATAACAGAATATGTAACACCAAAGACATGAATTCCAATAAACTTCAGTTCCCCGGCAACGGCGCTAAAGTTCTTGGTGGCTATCAAATCCACCAAAAATTAAATTAACTGAATTCGCCAATTATGAAATATTTTCTGCAATAAGTGGTAAGTCCAGGTCGAACCCTAGAGACTGAATTATTAAATTTCATGCAGTTGTGTAATGCAAAAAGAAACAAAGGAGGAGGGGAGGGTTAATTCACAATCCAAAGAAATCAGAAATTAAAGAACTACATAGGAAAATCTCAATTTAAATAAACTTTAGTCCAAGGTAATTCGCATTCTAATGCATTGATTTGATCATAGACAAAAGAAATACAATTATATCTTATTGAATACTTAACGTAGATTTACCAAACAGCGAGGTAAATCCCTGACTTTCCTATATCCATCAATTCGAGCCCAGCACTCTTATTGACTCTAATTATTAACTGAGTTGGTATTAAGCAATCCTCATCAAATTAATAACTGCTTTAAGAAAAGGAAGTAGTTAAGCTGAACAACAATTTATAAAGCATAAATCATTTAATCCACCCTATTGTTTCCTTAGGTTATTATCGAAACTTGGGATCAATAAAACCTAATTGCTACTCATGTTCAATCTTAGACAACAATTACGGATTATGAAGATGAACTAGCAATTGATCTCATCAAATATCAACTAATAGGCCTTTTTAGCAAATCATTCAACAGATAAAAAACAATTAAATCAGAAAATAATAGATATTCAAAAAGACATAAATTAAATTAAGAACCTGGTCTCACAAATCACACATAAGAACTTGAATCCCTTGAACTGAATTAAAAACTTAGCCACTTATGGATTACAGAAAAATAAAGGAAAAATAAAGAAGAATTCTCAAAGATGAATGGAGAGGCTGCTGAATGATTTTAGAGGCATCTGAATGATGTCTGAGTCAGCTGCTATCTCTTCTATTTATAATAAATGGTTTAGGGTTAGGTTTTTAGAGTCTCTATCAAAAACTGCAACTAGAGCAAAATCAGAAATCTGACAATACACGGCCCGTGTATCACTATACGGCCTAGGGTCGTGTAACTTACTGGAACTGTGTGGGTCTGTCTTGCATTGGCACAGAAAGTTACATGGGTCTCCAGGATTTACACGGGTCAAATTACATGGCCCATGTACTTTGTTTCTTCCTCAGTTCTCTAGATTCCTTATGGCAGAATGTTACACGGGTCTCTGGTTGTGCTTACACGACCTATGTACTTTGTATCAATAATGCTTCTCAATCCTTCAAACTTTTCAAGCTTCCTTCCACACTTCTATGCCCTGAAACTTCACCAAAACCTTGAAAAATATAGAAAGAGTCAAATTTCTCTATTTAAAATAATTATTTCAACAACTCTCTAAACATAAGCCTAATAGATAACTATACTTAACCAGCTGAATTAAACATAAAAACACATTAAAAACACTAAATGTGATGGGAGTAAAATTAATAAAATATGCACTTATCAGTGGTCTCCAATTAAGTACAACTTCTATCTTACTTGGATCTACCTTGATGCCCTCTGCCGATACTACGTGCCTAAAGAAGGATATTTCCTTTAGCCAAAATTCACACTTCGACAATTTGGCGTATAGCTGTTTCTTCCTCAAAGTCTACAATACAATCCGTAGATGTCTATCATGCTCTTCTGCACTTCTCAAATAAACCAATATATCATCAATTAATACCATAACAAACTGGTCAAGGTATGGTCTGAAGATAGTGTTCATCAGATCCATAAAAGCAGCCGGAGCATTAGTTAACCCGAATGGCATGACGAAGAACTCATAATGGCCATAGCAAGTTCTAAGGCAGTTTTAGGAATACTCTGCTCTTGTACTTTCAGTTGATAATAACCTGATCTCAGGTTAATTTTGGAGAACACAGCTGCACCCCTCAACTGGTCAAACAAGTCATCAATGCGGGACAAGGGATATCTATTCTTTATTATCACCTTATTCAACTGCTGGTAGTCAATACATAAGCAGAGAGTGCCATCTTTCTTCTTAACAAATAGCACTGGCACTCCCCAAGATGACACACTAGGGTGGATAAAGCCTTTATCAAGAAGCTCTTGTAACTGCACTTTTAATTCTTTCAATTCTGCTGGTGCCATTCTATATGGCGTTATCGAGATTGGGTCCACACCAGGCATAACATCAATTTCAAACTGTACCTCTCTTTCCGAAGGTAGTCCTGCCAACTCATTAGGGAACACATTCGAAAAGTCACATACGATAGGGATGTCCTCAGTGCCAAACTCCCCACTTGGATGTCTATCACATGTGCCAAGTATGCTTCACACCCCTTTATGATCATCTTTCTGGCTAGTGCAGCCGAAATGATGTTTGATGGCAGTAACTGTCTCTCCCCATGTATTACCACATCTCCGTACAGAGGGAGACCAAAAGTGTATCTTCGCCTCTGATCAATCATGGTGTGATGCCTGGCTAACCAATCCATGCCCAAGATAATATCATAATCTCTGAAGGGCATTTCAATCAAATCTGATAGAAAAGCATGTCCTTGGATCAGCAAAGGACAGTCTCTATACATTCTATTGACTATGACCTCTTGTCCTAATGGACTAGTTACTAGCACTTCAAAATCCATTCTGGCACCCGGAATCGCAAGGGAACTAACTATGCTAGCACTAACATATGAGTGGGTTGAACCTAGATCAAACAATACAAAGAAATCATGATCAGAGATAGAGAAAGTACCTGCTACAATATTGGAAGTCTCAGCCTCTTCCTGCTGTACTCATCATATAAACTCTGGCCAGACCACTCCCTTGGGCTGATTAGTAAACGGAACTCTGACTGCCAGAAGCATTGCCTCAACCTTTGCCTCTTCCTCTACTAATCGGCTGTAAACCTCTAGAAGCAGGACTCTGAATAGATCCTTCTGCAGTAGTAGGAGCTTGACCAAATCTAAGGGCACTGGTATAGTCCTTAGCAAGATGGCCTTTGCCTCCATAGTTAAAGCAAGCTCCTGTTGCCCAATAGCATTCTCCCCATGAATCTTGCCATATATCTCACAGGGGCGGGGAGGATATGAACCCCTGGTTGACTGCTGACCAAACCTAGGGGATCTGGCAGAGGAGGAAGGTTTGGAAGGTAAAACATGTCACACCTCACCCTTCTGTAAGGCATAACATTATCCTGTAGAATATCTAACGAACTACTGAACTTCACCTACCGATAACTCATTAAGTACCCTACAAGGGATTTTAAAATCATTTCTTACTATTTAGAAGTGATGAGCATTTTCTTATATTTAATAGAAGTTTAAAAACTAGTTCAAATTTTTGTCCATTTTATTTTTATGCAATTTTTGAAAAAATTTTGGCAGAATGCCGTCTGTATTTTAAGAAAACAGTTCTTCAAAAACCTGTAAAAACACTTCCAATATCTCATTGTATTAAATCAAACACTACCATAATAAAAATCAATATCAAATTTTTCCCAACTCCAAAATTCAAAATAAATCCCATTTCAGTTGTCTTTAAAATATAACACTAAATAACTTCATTCACTTTTCATTAAAGTGAAATCAAATTACATTTATCATCCAAAATATAGATGAGAAAATCCAAACTAATATTATTACAACTCTATGCAACTGCTCATGACCAATTTATAAATGTACATACATTTACATATACCAAAATAAATATTGCAATCAGGGTATAAAATATACCCGACAAAACTTTAGGGATGTGGTTCCAAGATCCTCAGCAGCTCACTCTCCTGCTCCTCTAGTCTCTATATCTGCGATTGTAACACCCCTAACCCGTCTACGGTGTAGCTGAGCAAGGCGTGTCATATGGAGTGCTGGAGCACCTAATCTTATCTGATTTCATTATAGTTCTTGATTTACTTGTTCAAAATTTTTATCTGAGGTTTAGGCTATTTTTATTGTTTATCAAAATCTGACTAATTTGGAAATTTCGAAAATTTTAATGATAATCCAACTGAGTACCAGCTGTAATTTGGGCTACCAGTTCTTCTGAACCTGCCAAAAACAGTTCACAACATATTCAAATTCACAGCTCAGTTTATCTCAATAATATCTCATCAGTTTCTCAAACTCAGATTCAGTCTTAAAATTTCTCAAACTCAATCTCATTCAGAATCATTATGATTAGATAATCAACTCAGATATCAGAATTCTTATATTTCATTAACTTATATAATTTACCAATTAAGTACATAAATTTATCAAGTACAAGATATACAAATGAAATTATAATTACTAATTCACATTACAATATAAGTAATAATTATAATGTACATATTAGAAAACATGCTTAAAATGAGCCCTATCTACATGCATTGCTGAGGAGGTGACAATCTTGAACTCTTATAACACTTTTACAGATCTGGACTCCAAAAATCTCAATTAACAGTCTACTGGTTTTACCTTTAGTACCTGTGCGAGGAAGCAATTTCATCGCGCTAAGCATTTCTGCTTAGTGGTGCAATAGTATAACAAGAAATAACATATACAAATAAAGAAAGGATATAGCATAATTTAAATTTTGAATAATCAATTTGATTTATTGGAATGTTTCTAATATTAACCATCTTATATACTAGTTTGTTCCTCTTTGGAAGTGCTAAATTTATAACCTTTCAGTAATACTACCCAGTATACATATTATTCTAATTGTATTGTATTTTAAGTCTCTACGGTTCTGCAAATTATATTTTTGTTATGTTTCTATTACTAATCTCTTTTACTCATTTCATTCAATACTACATTTTATTGTATAGAAATTTCATTATACTTAACT
This sequence comes from Hevea brasiliensis, assembly GCF_030052815.1. NCBI lineage: Eukaryota > Viridiplantae > Streptophyta > Magnoliopsida > Malpighiales > Euphorbiaceae > Hevea > Hevea brasiliensis. The sequence continues at coordinate 68,148,880 of NC_079500.1, forward strand.
TAACTGCCTAAATTGAATAATATTTTAATTGACTGCTCGTGTAGCCTATACACTGACTAGACTGAATAAATGGATATACTAGCACTGGGTATCTAGTACCTTGGGCCGTCACACCATTGGTCACAAAGTATCTCCTGGTGTGCAAACAGTGTGGCTAAAAAGCCATATAATCAATCAGGCATTAAACTGAGTATAATAACACAATCATAGGCTATTAAAATCATAGTATGGCATAATAAGCCAGAAAACACAGTACGACATGAAGCCATTTACAGAACAGCTATCAGAATCCTATTGGCATGCCAACCTATCCAAACTAGTTAACTAGGCAAACTAGGGCATATTACAAGATTAAATATTTATTTCTTTATTTTTTTGGGTTTACCGGTCATTATACAATTTACTGGTCAATGAAAATTTTGACCTTTTTATACATCATGGATAAGTTGATTCTAGTATCAACATGTCACAATTCACATTTCAATATGCTACCAGTATAGTGCAATTTACAATTCTCACAAGTTAGCATTTTTTGCCAAATTACTTCAAGGCATCATTGTATGTTAATGTCAAATTTTCAGTTTTAGTGTGCTAGATTTGTCTTGCTCAATGTCCTATTTCTTTTGGTTTTTAGCTTCTGGTCAAAGTAGCAAAATTGTAGCTCTGTGCCTTATTGAACTTTTGGCACAAATTTCAAGTGATTCTAGATTGTATAGACCAAGATATGGTGAATTTACTAAAGCTGGACAAATTGCATCTTTAGTGCAAAATTTGGTCAATTTAAGGTCAAATTTAGTTCTGGCAATTTTGGTACCCTAAATTGTGCAAGCAATTTGACTTGGTTCTGGTCATTTCTGGGCTTTGGTGTCTTCATAAGAATTGTAGCTCTATGTCTAAGCTTTCCATGGTATAAATTTCAGGTTATTTGGACCTGTTTTGGTTGAGTTATGGTCATTTTAGTGATTACTATTCATATGGTCAAATTCTGGGTTGCAATGGTTCTGAACAGTTTTGATACCTCAAATTGTGCACTCAATTTGACTCAGTAAATGACATTTCTGGGATATGTGATCTTCACCAAAGTTGTAGCTCTATGTCTAAGCTTTGCAACGGTATAAATTACAGGTCATTTGGACTTGTTTTGAGTGAGTTATGGCCAAAATAATGACTACTATTTATATGGTCAAATTCTGGATTTGCCAAGTTACCTATTCCGGATTAGGTCACTTTTTGAGTCACTTTCTGGACAGAATTTAGGCAAGTTTCCTGCATGAAAGTTGGTCCATATTTAGTCTATTTTTACCTCCAATTGACCTCATACCAATTGGGGTCACACAATTTAGGTTAGGGCTCAAAATGCACACTGCCCTCAACCAATTCTCAATTGCACAAACAATTTCACTTCTAACAAGATTCCTCCAACTTCCAAACTTCCAATTACATACAAGCACTTCTAATTGTCATCAAATAAATCTTATTTTAGTCAGTTTCTAGAAGCATACACAAATCCTCAATAGTCAAAATAATACCTTAAATCAATTGGTCAATGTCAACATAATACACATTCCATCAAATTTTGGTATAATTATTTCCATCAATCTATACATGGCCTACATTTACTTATTCATTAACAGCACAAATCACCATTCAAATTCATGAAATTGACAATATCCCATATCCTCAAGGCTACCAATTTTTAGACAATTACATAAGTCCCTCATATTTGTTCATAACCCTAATTCAAACTTATTAACATCATAATTACACATACCATTAAATCCTATTACTTGTAACTACTTAATTAACCTCATTAATCCTCAATTACATGTAAAAATCAATCAAAATTTCCTAGCTTCCATGGCTGCTGAATTCTTGACTCTTCAATACATATCAATTTTCTCAATTTTACTTAGCAATTCAACTTACCCAATGCTCAACACAAGGATTAGTGAAGGAAAATGGGAAGATTAAGCACTAACCTTTATTTGGGGCTTGCTAAACCTTGAAGTTTTCTCTCTTCTTTGCTGCCTATGTGTTACCCATGGTGTGAAGATCACTTTTAATGAAGAACAATTGCAGAAATTATGGCTTGATCATTAGGAGTGGAGCTTGCATGCAAGGTGTGGCCATGGTGGTTTTTAGGGAAGCAAATGAATTCGGCAAGGGTTTAAAATGGGAAGAAGATGAACTTTTAATACAGATTTTCTGGTCCTCATGTGGCTTATATAGTACACTTAGTGCTCCACTAACCTTATTGAAGTAATTAAATAATTCAAATTCTCCATAATTGCACTAATGCCCTTTTTTTCCTTAAATTACATTTTATGCTTAATTTCATTTTTCATATATTTTTCAAAATTTAATACTACATATTTTTAATGGACATTTAGGTCAAAAGTCAACTCTATGTGTCAAATGACCAAAATGCCCCTCTTCTAGTCAAATTTAGACTTTTTCGATACTATTAATTTATTCCTTGTACCGTCGATTTCTTTAATTTTCATTTTTCGTTTATACTAACTTATTATTTTTTTTTTGACATTTCCAATGTCAATTACACTTCAGTAGTCCTTTAATTATGTCCCAAAAATATTTCCCCAAGTTCCTCGTGGTCTAAGGCTACTCAACGATCCTCGCTGTAACTTCCCGGTGCGGTCACCTATTGCTACGGGTTCGGCTCGTTTAACTTAAACACATTTTATCTCTTTTATTTTTTCTTAATTTTTCTCATCACATATTTCATTATTTTATGCTTCCTTACTGTCAATTAAGTGTAGTTCTAGGCATTCCTACTTTTCGGGGTAGGAATTAGCCATCGGAACAGTAGGACGTACGGACTACGAAAATGAGGATGTTACAGCGATAGCAATAATAGCCATTGCTGAGTACTATGACTCAATGGTGCACAACAAACTAAAATAACATTTATGCATAACTCAAATCAAATTTATTCAAATACAGTACTGAAAATGAAAGACAGATACAAAACATGATTTATAAACTTTTAGTCCAAACAATTTTATTTAGGAAGTCTCAAAACGAATTTCATAAAAACACAGTTATATCATGCCATTCGAAATAATATTCATCTCAATAGCAAAAGGCTCATGAGAAATCACAAGGCTAGCTAGCTCATATGTATGGGTACCCATTCAAATTTCTTCTTCTACTAGCACACACCTCAACACTTCAGCCAGAGAAGGAATCAAAATTCAAAACTAATTTCCCCCACTAGTCATGCTAGTGAGGCATTCAAATATATGGTCATGACACTGTGTTTTCAAAACTGTCTTAGCAATTTACTAAACATTTATTGTCATTTCAAACACATACAAGTAAACTTTCAACAATTTAAGTCAAAAGCATAATAAACATTTCAATACAATTAAGTCATAATTTAATATCACAATTCATTCAAAATAATTTGTAGAAGAAAATTTAAAGAAATTTCTATGTTGTGCACAAACCTTATACGAGTCGCCTCTTGGCCTTGACTCGATGCCTCGGGTTCTTTCCCAGTATTCTTTTCAATTGAAACACATAATTTCACAGTGTTTCAGTATCATAATTTATCATAAATCCAAAAATAATTTCAAATCTATTTATGACACTATTCAAGTCAATTTGTTGACTTTTTAATCTTAATAGGTATTGGAATTTCAATTTCATCCACATACCACATTTTGGTTACCTAATTTATTGGTATTGGTTATTTTCTCAAACTTTAAGTTTCTTAGGTGAAACTTCCAAAATTTTGGATTTGGTGCCTTGTATTGTACTGTTTTATTAGTCAAGTTTCTCTTCATAGAAGTTGTTCCTTATTGTCTTAACTTTATTTCCCTTTTTGAATCACTCCATTTGGAGTTTTGTAGCCCTAGTTATGGCCATTTGAACATGGCTGGCCGGATTTGGTGTTACCCAGTATTCTGCGCATTTACTCGCTAATAGCAGTTTTTGTACATTGACTGCAGGTGAGTTTTTGGACAAGTTATTGTCAAAATTTGAGTTTGTTTTCTTCATAGAAGTTGTAGGTCTACATCTCAGCTTTCTATCAGTATAAAATTCAGGTCATTTGGACCTTCCTAGGCTAAGTTATGGTCGTTTACGTAACTACTGTTCAATTGGTCATTTTTGTACAAGTCAGTGTGCCCAATTCTAGATTTGGCCTAATTGTTCACTAAGTTATAGTCACCTTCTGGGTATGATTCCTGAATGAAAAATGGTCCATTTTGTGCCTAGTTTCATTCCAATTGTCCTCACACAAATTGGGTTGGTAAAATTATAGTTTTGGTCCCTGAAAGAGACCTAGGTCAAGCTGTCTGTATATTGACCCTAACCTATCCGAATTGAAACTTGGTTCCAACAATTCATACACACTACAAATGGTCACAATTGACCATTTCTCAACTCAAGTAAGGTCAACTACATCATTTGACCAATTCTTAAATTTTTTTCTAATTTTTCACATGCTCAAAACCCTAAATTTTCAACTTCTCAATTCCAAGCAATTCAAGGCAACCTCAACTTATACTTTATGTAAGCATCACTAATCAAGCTAGAAGGCATATTTAATTAAATCAAAACACATCAATTCCATAAACTTTCATGGCTACCAAAAATTCATTATTCCCATACAAGCATTAATTCTTCCATTTCATATGAAATTTCAACTCAACTTCTCTTAATTATACTAAAGAAAAAGATTAAATTAATTTACCTCAATTAGAGCTTTTCTAACTTCTTAAACTCCTCAATTTTCCTTTTTCTTCCACTTCAAATCTTCTCTTCCAATGGCACTTAGAAGGTTTCTAGGGCTTTTTACTAAGGTTTATGGTGGGAATCAAGTGTTTGGAAGCTTGATTTCTTGGTTGTTAATGATGGATGAAAGAGAGAGAGGGGACGGTTTTGGGAGAAGAAGAAGACCTTTCTCTTTTTTTTTTTTCTTTTTTTTTTAACTTATTAATACATAATTATCCCACAATTCCAATTTTTTTAAATATTAGATTTATTACATCATGCTTATGTCATGCATAATGTAAATAAACTTTTTTCTTTTCCTTTTTCTTTTGCATTTATTTTCCACTATTTCTTTAATTTCATTCTTGATTCTGAAATTTTTTTTTCTCCAATTTTATTGGACAGATAGGTCAGGAGTCAGCTCTAGGGGTGAATTGACCAAATTGCCCCCCGCCGATTCGATCCGGTTTACAAGTAATTCAATATTTCTTTCGGATCCCTGACCTAATTATTTGACCTGTTTAACAATTCTTTTTTGTGATTTTCTCTTTTCCACTGTGTTCGCAATAGTCTAGAGGACCGCGATGTCACATTTTACGAAACGAAATTTGAGTTTAGACTGATCTTATAGTCATTTCCCAAGAAGGTCACCCATCGTTATGACTCTCAGCTAATTTAACTTCTTGTCTTCTGTTTTTCTTATTTATACTTAACTATTTGGCAATTACCAATTATTTGTGTTTTGGGCTTATCTAGGTGTCTTAGTTGTGGTTCTAAATGTGACACCCTTTACTCGTCTATAGTATAGCCGAGCAAGATATGCCACACTATGTACCGGAATATCATATTTTATCTCAATTATTTTTCTCCTTCCTTAATTTATTTCTTTATGATGATGAAATGCAATTTGGGAGATTTGACTCATTTAAGTCATTTATAGAAATTATAAATTCATTTGAGGTTCTGAAAATTTTATAAAAAATTCGGCAGAGTACTGGTTAAAAATGGAGAAAATAGTTCTTCGGAACTTGTGAAAAACACTTCCAATAATCATTTTATTCCACACTTCCACCTATCACATCAATTTTCAACAATTTCTCAAACTTTCCAATCATTCAATTCACATCATATTTATACTCAAATCATAAATAAATTCTCAACTTTCATTTATGAATAATATTTACAGATAATTTCATTAATACATAATCACATAAGTTTCAATATACATGACAAAATAAAAGTTTAATTACAAAATTTACAAAAAATGCAAAAGACAAAATACAAAATGTAGCCTAGCATCCTACCAATACACTGTAGCTGAGAGGTGACACAGGACACTTGCAGATCTGACTCTCACCCTGACTGGGGTCTATTAGGATCGCGCTCCATATCTCCAGTACCTACGCGTAGCAAAAAGCAACGTGCTAAGCAATAATGCTTAGTGGTGCCAATAATAAAAAAAAAAGAACTAAAAAAATAAATATGCAGTGTGTATATTGATGTCTCATGCAGACAAATTTTTGGTAATTATTTGTAGTCTTATTTATTTGATACTTGTTGTATCCATTATTTTATTAAATTTATCAACTTTCATTTTTTTTTTGGTTGCCCAAGTAACCTATACTGGATGACTGGACTGGATAAATGGGTAAACTAGCACAGGGTACCAAGAACCTCGGGCCGTCACAACATTGGTCACATAGTATCTCCCAGTGTGCAACAGAATAGCTGATAAGCTATAATAACATTAGGCACAAGGCCAAGTATCATCATAATATCAGAATGGCTAAAAGCCATAAAATCACAGAATGGCATAATGCCATGTGCAGTACTACTAACTGAACCCTATTGGCATTCCAACCTATCCAAACCAATCTTACTAGGTGTACTAAGGAACATTACAAAGTTATTGATTGAATTTTCATGCTTTTCATGCAAGGTTACTATTTAGGTCAAATTATTGACTTTCTAATTCATAATAGCTACATAAGTCCTAATCACATAAATTTACCACATTTTGGTTCTCAAAAGTTTTGGCATTAGTTGCCAATCCATACTTCTAACCAATGGTGAATAAATCAGAAATTTCAGTTTTGGGTGCTAGAGTTCACTGTTCCATTAGGCCATTCTAAAGTGAGAATTTGGGCAAATGTTCTTCATCAAAGTTGTTCCTTATTGTGTCTAGTTACATTTTACATTTTGAATCACTCCATTTGGAGTTTTGTAGCTCAAGTTATGGCCTAAACACCATAACTGGCCGGATTGTAATTTTTCCAGAATTTCTGAGTAGAATAAATTCTGTAGTTTTTATACACTAAATTCAGGTCAGTTTTTGGACATTTTATGGTCAAAATTTGGGTTTTTTTTCTTCATGAAAGTTGTAAGGCTATGTCTCAGATTTCTATTGGCAAAATTTCAGGTAAATTGGACCTTTCTACACTGAGTTATGACCAAATGAATAAATGCTATTCATTTGGTCATTTTACCAAGGCAGAATGTAAGTCACCCGGATTTGGTCAATTTTTAGGGCATCCTATGTTTAGTTTCTGGATAGAGTTCCTTCACTAAAATTGTGCCATTATGTGTCTAATTTCATGTCCAATTGGCCTTACATCAATTAAACCTACACAATCCATGTTATAGCTACCCAAACATGCTGGACTCACATCTAGACCTGCAGGGCACTCAAGGCAGCACACCCAACCTCAAATCCCAAGCTACCATTCACTTCAATACCTCATTATACTAAGCCAAATGGTCACTAATTGACCATTAGAACTTCCATTTACCAACATATAAGTAGAATCCCAAGTTTTCTCCCAAACCCTAACTCTAACAACTTCAATACTTCATATACATACAATCAATGAGTTAAAGTAACAATTTCATATTCAATGGCAGCCATGTACAACTATAATTCATTCAAATTAAAGGAACCCTAATGTACCCTAAGGCTGCCAAAATTTGGTGAAATTCAGCTATGTAAAATTTATTTAAATTAGCTTAGTTTCACACTCAATTCATGTTTTCCATAATGTATACACAAAGTAATTAAGACTAATTGGCACTAACCTGAATTTAGCCAATCTCCAAGACTTGAAAAACTCCACTCTTCTCTTTATAATGGCTACTTAGAGGTTGTTTAAGGTGTGGGGTAAAATTTTAATGAAGAGAGGTTAGGGTTTTGTGGTGAAACAAAGTAAGAATCAAACTTAGGAAGTGAGGTTTAATGGAGGTTGAAAGAGAGAGAGAGAAGCTGCCGATTAATGAAGGAAGAAGAACATATTTTTTTATTTCAATTTTACCTCATTTTCCCTTTTTAATGAATTTGCTTGATTGTGATTGGTAGAGAGAAATTTTAATGACATCATGTGATGTCAAAAGTCTCATTTTTTTCATTTTTCTTTTCTTTTCTTTTCTACTTAATTTTCAATTCAATTTTTAGCAATAGTTATTCACATTTTATGTTATACAAATTATTTATTTAACTGGACAAGTTGGCCAAAAATCATCTCTGAAAACGACATAACCAAAATGCCCTCCGTTTGGCTTTTTGAGCCAAAATTGTCTGCACCGATTGATAAAATTGCAGAAGCATTTTCGTGGCATTCTAATGCCATCGAAACCTCAATGACTCTTCTTTGAAGTCCCAAAAATTATTTCATGAATTTTTCCCTGGGTTTAGGGCTTCTAGCTGCGAAGACCGCAACTTCCCACTGGGTTACCCATCACTAGGGCATCGACTCATTTAACTTAGTTGTATTTTATTTCTAAAATTTTTCCTAAATTTTTCTTGTTAATATTTGAGTTAATTATGGTTTCTCACTTTAGTTTAAATATTTTTCCAGACATTTTAGCTGTCCGGACCGACACCGATCACCTGAACAGTAGAATATACAGAATTGCTACAGTGAGGGTGTTACACTAATTCTCTTACTTTTCCGGACTGACACCGGTCACTGGAACAGTAAAATGTACCAGGCTAATCAAATAGGGGTGTTACATTCAAAGAACCCACATTCAAAGTTTAGAAAACTGAATATGACATGACATTAATAGATGCTCCTAAATCTGCCATTGCACGTTCAAATTTAGAATCACCTATTCTGCAGGGAATAGAAAGAGAACCTAGATCCTTACACTTAGGGGGTAATTTTTGCTAAATTAATGCTGACACATTTTCCCCCACACTGATCTTCTCATTATTCCTCAACTTGCACTTTGTAGTGCATAATTCCTTAAGAAATTTCGCATACCTAGGAATTTGTTTGATAGCATCCAGTAAAAGCATATTGACCTCTTTCTTCAAGATTTCTTTCTCTTGTTCTTCTTTCTTCGTCTTGGCCAACCTGCAGGGGAATGGAGGAAGAATAGAATTATTAACCTTATTCAGTTTAGGTTTAATATTTACCTCAACTTTAGGAACTTCAGACTCTTTTTCTACTTGCTTCTTCTTTTTCGTTGACTCATGTGGAGTCTGATTATCAACTTCTTTCCCACTCCGCAACAGTATCATACTTGCATTTTCTCTGGGGTTTATGACTGTTTGTGATGGAAGCTTTCCAGAACCTTGAACTTCCAGCTTACTCACAGATGAGGCTAACTGACCAATTTGCCTCTCTATGTTTTGAATGCTATTTCTGGTCTCCTGTTGAAATTGTTGTGTAATTTTAGCCAAAGCCTTAAAAATTTCATTAAGTGATATACCTTGGTTTGAGGGAAGCGGAGGTGGAGGTGGTTGATTCACTTGTGGTCTTTGCTGCTGGTATCGGTTTTGCACCGGTTGATTCCCATAACTCTGATTGGGATGATCTCTCCATCCTAGATTATAAGTATTTGAATAGGGATCATACCTGCGTTGTGATTGTCCATAGTGTCCTACTGCATTAGCATGTTGCATTGATTCATCCTCTTGTAACGCAGGACACATGTCACTAGCATGACCTGAACCCGAACAAATTCCACATACCTTAACAGTTTGCATGTTCACTATAGCCAACTTGTAACATCCTCACTGTATCCATTCCATACATTTTATTGTTCCGGTGACCGGTGTCAGTTCGGACAAGTAGAACATCTGGAAAAATATTTAAACTAAAGTGAGGAACCATAATTAACTCAAATATTAACAAGAAAAATGTAGAAAAAAATTTTAGAAATAAAATACAACCAAGTTAAATGAGCAGATGCCCTAGCGATGGGTAACCTAGTGGGAAGTTGCGGTCTTCGCAACTAGAAGCCCTAGACCCGGGAGAAGATTCATAAAACAATTTTTGTGACTCTAGAGAAGAGTCATTGAGGTTTCTATGGCATTAGAATGCCAAGAAAAGGTTTAGAAAAATTTTTCAATCGGTACAGACAATTTTAGTCTGTTAAGCCAAACGGAGGGCATTTTGGTCATTTCATCTTCAGAGATGATTTTTGACCGGCTTGTCCAGTTAAGTAAATAATTATTATGATATAAAATATGAATAAATATTGCTAAAAATTGAATTGGAAATGAGTAGAAAAGAAAAGAAAAGAAAAGAAAATGAAATAAAACTCAAATTATGACATCACATGATGTCATTAGTTAACACTCCACCAATCACAATTAAGCAAACTCATTATAAAGGGATAAAATAAGTTAAAATTGAAAACATAATCTGCTATCCATCACCTTATTCCCGTTAAAACACCCCTCCCTCTCTCTTCCTCCATTAAAGCATCACCTAAGCTCCATTTCTCACTCAACTACACCATAAAACCTCATAACCTCTTCATGAAAAATTGATCTTATACCTTGGGCAAGTTAGAGGCAGCAATTTGAAGAGGAAAAAGTGAAGGAAAAATTGAAGTTAGCTAAGGAAAAATTCTGCTCAAAGAGGTTAGTGCCGTATTCTTTGCTTTTACATCTTTCTAAACATGAATTTGAGCTAAGTTAAGTTGAAAATTTGATAAAAATTGAATTAATGAGGCATGATTATGTTCCATGAAATTTTGGCAGCCTTGACATGAGTTAGGGTTAGGAGAATTCTTTGATTTAAAGTGACATATTAGCTACCCATAGCATGAGATGAGTGCTTGAACATGATTGTGTAAGTGAAATGCAAGTATAGTGCATGAATGAACTTGAGAACTTGGACATTTGAATAACATTAGGGTTTGCTCATGTGATGGTTTATTAACCTTGTAATGGTCAATTAGTGACCATTTGAATGAGTGTGCGGAGGAAATGAAGTGAGTTGTGGATTGGTATTTGAGTTTGGGTGAGCTGCCTTGGCTGACCTGCAGGACTGAGTATGAGTCCAGCAGCTTTGGGTAGTTATAAATGGAGTTGTAGAGATTCAATTGGTGCAAGGCCAATTGGATATGAAACTAGACACATAATGGCACAACTTTGGTATAGAAACCCTACCCAGAAAAGCAAACCAATTTGACCTAAAAATTGCCCTAATCAGGGTGACCTGCATTCTGCCTGGGCAAAATGACCAAATGAACAGTATTTATTCATTTGGTCATAACTCAGTGTAGAAAAGTCCAATTGACCTGAAATTTTACCAGCAGAAAGCTGAGACATAGAACTACAACTTTCATTGAGAACACAAATCTAAATTATGATCATAACCTAGTCAAATTGCCAACCAAACTTAGGTTACCAATTCTGGCAGAACTAGTTTTGCTTAGAATTTTGGATTCTGTCCAATTCGGCTAGTTATGGTGTTTAGGCTATAACTTGAGCTACAAAAGTCCAAATGGAGTGATTTAAAAAAGGAAATGTAACTACACAAAATAAGGAACAACTTTCATGAAGACAAGTTCTTATTATATAAATGACCAATGGAACAGTAAACACAAGGCTTAAAATCTAAAAATTTTGAACAACTAACACTAAGCTTTGAAGTGGAATTGGCAACCAATGCCAACAACTTTAGAATGCAAAATGTGGTATATTGATGATATTGGAACCAATGTACCTATTATCTATGAAAAAATAAATATTTTAGTTAACTAATGAAATGAATAGTAACCTACACATAAAGTACAAATATTCAAGAAATGACTTTGTAATATGCCCTAGTAGGCCTAATGAGATTGGTTTGGATAGGTTGGCATGCCAATAGGGTTTTGATAGCAGTACTGCATATGATGTATGGCTTCATTGCCATTCTATGATGATAGCCTATGGCTATACTGATTATGATATTATATTTGGTTTTATGCCTTATTGCTTTTATTGCTTACTAGCCATTCTGTTTGCACACTGGGAGACATATTGTGAGCGATGGTGTGACGGCCCGAGGTACCTGTTACCCAGTGCTAGTTTACCAGTTTATCCAGTCCGGTCAATTTGTATAAGTTACTTGGGCATGGAAAAGTATAATTGTAATTGAATTGATTATTAAAGAAAATAAGGGAAGGAAATATCAAGAGAAAGATCAAGAATGATTACAATGAAAGAAAGAAGCTCAAAATCATCAAGAAAACAATTAATAAAATGCATGAAGAAGTTAACATCATAAAATGCAGTTAGCCTTTGACAAAACAATAAGTTAGTGATTATTCATTTCTTATGAACACAATAACTAGGAAATTATTATATTTATTTGCATATTATATTTTTCTTGTATTATTGGCACCACTAAGCTTTATGCTTAGCGCGTCGCTTTTGCAATGCGTAGGTACTAAAGATTTGGATAGAGGGCCTAGTAGGCCACAGATTGGGTAAGGCCATTCACAGTTCTGCATAGTGTCCATGTCACCTCACAGACTACAGTGCATTGGTAGGACACTAGGTCCCATTTTGTATTTTGTGATTTTTGTAAGTTTTGTAATTAAACTCTTATTTTATCATGTATATTTGAAACCTATGTAATTTAATTTTCTATTAATATAAGTATTTGTAACTTTGTGCTTATAAATAACATATGTGAATTTATTTATGATTTGAGCATGATGATGATGTGAAATGAATGAATGACAAATGGAGGAATTGTTAAGAAATTATTGTAAATTGATGTGATACAAATGGAATTGAGAATGATTGGAAATTATTGGAAGTGTTTTTCACAGGTTCCGAAGAACTGTTTTATCAATTTTTAGCCGGTACTCCGCCGGATTTTCTATAAAATTTTCGGAACCCCAAATGAATATAAATAATTTTAATAAATGAGTTAAATTTCACAAATTGCACTTTATATCCATGAAAAAAATAAATTAAGAAAGAATAAAAATGATTGAAATAAAATATGGTGTTCCGGTACACTGTGTGGCATATCTTGCTTGGCTACACTGTAGACGGGTAAGGGGTGTCACACAACTGCCTCACCAAAGAAGTTAAATCAAAAATTTGTTTCTCATGGTTAGATGTACTTACCTCATTAACCTTCATAGGTGTGTGATCCATTATCATTCCAAACTGCTGAGAATTTGCTGCCATGTTAGCAATCAGCCTCCTTGCCTCTTCTTATGTCTTGTCAACCAAAGCTTCTCCACTAGCAGCATCTATCATACTGTAGTCCATTGGTAGAAGTCCCTAATAGAAATACTAAATCAAAAGCTGCTCACTTATTTGATGATGGGGACAGTTTGCACACAGCTTCTTAAATCTCTCCCAATACTCATACAAACTCTCTCCATTGTACTGCCGGATGCCACAAATTTCTTTTCTTATGTTGGCAGCACGGGAAGCAAGAAAATACTTCTCCAGAAATATCTACTTCATCCCATTCCATGAGTTGATAGATCCAGAAGGAAGGTAATATAACCAATCCTTAGTTGTGCCTTCTAGTGAGAAGGGAAAAGCTCGAAGCTTGATTTGATCCTCTGAAACTCCTCGAGGTTTCATTTTGGAACACACAACATGAAATTCCTTTAGATTCTTATGTGGATCCTCACCTATAAGACCATGAAATTTAGGCAACAAATGGATTAGTCCAGATTTTAACTTAAAAGCAACATTTAAAGCAGGGTATTTAATACACAAAGGCTGTTGGTTTAGATCAGTAGCAGCCAACTCTTTCAAGGTCCTAGCAGCCATGGTTTCATTTTTAGAATTTGAATCCAAATTTGAATTCGAACTTAACTGCCTTGGAACTTAGACTCCTTCAGATGTACTCGAAATCTGCCTAGCTTGCTTAGCCAATTTTCTCAATCGTTTAGCTATTTTTCTACTTCTGGATCAAACATCAACTCACCAAATTGAGAAGTTCTTGTCATAAACAAAAAGAAATTAAAGTAAAAACAGAAAAATGCCTGAAAACCCTAGAAAACAATCGAATTTGGCCTCAAGAGGGTGGGGATTCATTGGTCTTGATTAGAACATCGTTTCCTTCAAAACAGGTATGGGTCGCCCTCCAAATTCAACCAAAAATCTGTCGATGAATAGTAACACCGTAATTTTTTCCAAAAACCTGAAAATAGCAACACTTCACAAACAAAATTAATAATAGAATACCCTAACAAAAAAAACATAAATTCCAATAAATTTCAGTCCTCGATAATAGCGCCAAATTTCTTGATGGTTGTCGAATCCACTAGAAATTAAATTACCTGAAATCACCAATTATGAAATATTTTTTGCAGTAAGTGGTAAATTCAGGTCGAACCCTAGAGACTGAATTATTAAATTTCGTGCACTTGTGTAATGGAAAAAGAAACAAAGGCCAGGGGGGGTTATTTTGCAATCCAAAGAAGAAATAAAAAATCCAAAATTAAGATCTAAAATTAAATAAGAAACTCTCGAATTAAACAAACTTCAGTCCAAGGTAATTCGCATTCCAATGCATTGATTTGATCATAGACAAAAGAAATATAATGATCTCTTATTGAATACTTAATGTAAACTTACCAAACAGCGAGGTAAAATCCCTAACTTCCCTATACTCATCAATTCGAGCCCAACACTCTTGTTGACTCTAATTATTAACTGAATTGGTATTAAGCAATCCTCATCAAATTAATAACTGCTTTAAGAATAGGAAGTAGTTAAGCTGTACAACAATTTATAAAGCATAAATCATTTAATTCACCATATTGTTTCCTTATGTTATTATCAAAAACTAGGATCATAATCAATAAAACCTGTAACATCCTCATTTTCGTAGTCCGTACATTCTACTGTTCCGACAGTTAATATCTATCCCGAAAAGTCGGAATGTCTGGAACTACACTTCGGTGATAATGAACAGACATATAATGATGAAATAAATAAGAAGAAAATGCAAGAAAAATCAAAGACAAATGAAAGAGAGAAAATGAAGCTAAGTTAAGCAGTGACACATGCGTGATGGGTGACCGCACTGGGAAGGCCGTTGCTGACCCCAGGACTGCGGGGAACCCTCAGAATTTAATTCCAGGATGTAAGTAAAGGTCTATTGAAATATAATTGACACTAGAATTATTAAAGAAAAATTAATAAATTAGTACAAAGAAAAATGAAAAATCGAGAAACAGACAAAAATCGGTGTTACTGAAAAATCGGGAATATAACCCGAAGTTGGGTATTTTGGTCAATTGACACCTAGAGTTTACTTTTGACTTAAATGTCCATGAAAAATAAGTGGTATTATATTTTGAAAATTTAATGAAAAATGAAATTCAAGATAACATGAAATTTAAGGGAATTGGAGGGCATAATTGCAATTAAAGGAAATCTTGAATTAATCTAATTTTTAATTGTGATTAGTGGGGCATTAGTGGAGTATATAAGGACCACTAGGACAGATTTTTTCACTATTCATCTTCTTCTTCATTCTTCTTCTTTGCCGAATTGAAATTTCTCCAAGCTTCATCCATGGCCGCCCCATATACAAGCCTTCATCTACCCATCTTCAAGCCTTGATTTTCATAAGTTCCTTCATTAAACTTAGTCTATACATCATGATCAATATAATGGAAGCAAAAAGAAGAGGATTTGATGAAGTTTTGGTCAAGCTCAAAAAAGGTTAGTGCTAGTTTTTCATCCCTTGCTTCATTAAAGTTTGTATTAAGGTTGAGATGAGTTGGATGGTGAGTTATTGATATATCCAATTTTGGACAGCCATAAAAGTTTATTGTAGTTGAGTTTTTCTTACCTCAAATGGATGGAAACTAAGGTTGAATAACTTAAATGGAGGAAGTAGCAAGTTAAAATCTAAGTATGTGCATGTAGTGCTTGAATTAAGGGTGTGTAATAGAACCTTAATGCTTTGGGCAAACTGCCATGTTTGGTAGCCTATTAAACCATGAATTTGTGTGTGAACATGTAGTTATTAATGAAATATGCTAATGTTAAATTGTGGGCAGCAAGTGAAAGTGATATTGAAGTATGATTATGTTGAAGTGTATGTGTAATATTGACGTTGAGATATGTTGAATTTTGGTGGAAGTGAATGTTGAACTGAATGGTTAATTATGTGCATTTAGCACTTGAATATTCTGCCCAAAATTGTTGCTGGAATTGTGTACAATATATATATATATGGAAGTGTTATTGATTGAGTATTGAAGTAATGAGGAGGAGAAGGAATATCAAATTGGAAGTGTATGTGCTTTGTGCAGGTTGTGTATTGAAGGCAGTACCTAAATTAGGCCATAAGTGCCAAACTATGAACCCAATTGGTATGAATCCAATGGGGGGTGAAACTAGACACCAAATAGGCCAACTTTCATGTAGAAATGCTTCCAAAATTCTGCCTAGAAACTGACCTTAAAAATGACCAAATCCGGATTAGCAACCTTGCAACCCAGATTTTTGACCATATGAACAGTAGTCTTTGTGATGACCATAACTCACCCAAACTAGGTCCAATTGACCTGAAATTTTTTCCATGGTTAGTTTAGACATAGAGCTACAATTCTTATGAAGACAACAAAACCCAGAAATGGCCAGAACCAAGTCAAATAGCTTGCACAAGTTCAGGTACCAAAACTGCCAGAACTAAAATTGATCAAATTTTGCACTAAAGGTGCAATCTGTCCAGCTTTAGTAAATTGATCATATCTTGGTCTATACAACTCAGAATGACCTGACATTTTGCACAGAGTGCAATAAGACATAGAGCTACAATTCTTATTAAGACACCAAAACCCATAAATGGCCAGAACCAAGTCAAATGGCCTGCACAAGTTCGGGTACAAAAACTGCCGAACCAAACGTGACCTAAAATTGACCAAATTTTGCACTAAAGGTGCAATCTGTCCAGCTTTAGTAAACTGACCATATCTTGGTCTATACAACTTAGAATGACCTGAAATTTTGCCCCGAGTGCAATAAGACATAGAGCTACAATTCTTATGAAGACACCAAAACCCAGAAATGGCCAGAACCAAGTCAAATAGCTTGCAAAAGTTCAGGTACCAAAACTGCCAGAACTAAAACTGACCAAATTTTGCACTAAAGGTGCAATCTGTCTAGCTTTAGTAAACTGACCATATCTTTGTCTATACAACTTAGAATGACCTGAAATTTTGCCTCGAGTGCAATAAGACATAGAGCTACAATTCTTATGAAGACACCAAAACCCAGAAATGGCTAGAACCAAGTCAAATAGCTTGCACAAGTTCAGGTACCAAAACTGCCAGAACTAAAACTGATCAAATTTTGCACTAAAGGTGCAATCTATCTAGCTTTAGTGAAATGACCATATCTTGGTCTATACGACTTAGAATGAACTGAAATTTTACCCCGAGTGCAATAATACATAGAGCTAAAATTCTTATGAAGACACCAAAACTCAAAAATGGCCAGAACCAAGTCAAATAGCTTGCACAAGTTCAGGTACCAAATCTGGCCGAAGCAAAAGTGACCTAAAAATGACCTAAGCCTGCTATTTTAGTGCTTTGTAACATCCTCATTTTAGCTAGTCCGTACAGTCTACTGTTCCGGTGACCAGTGTCAGTCTGGATAGCTAGAACGTTCAGAAAAATATTTAAACTAAAGTGAGGAACCAAAAATTAACTAAAATAATTATAAAAAAATTAATTAATAAAAAAAATTTAGGAAAAATTATAAAATAATTCTTAGGACCCCAGAGAAGGGTCATTGAGGTTCTTATAACATTAGAATGCCAAGAAAATACTTAGAAAAATTTTTCAATCGGTAAAGACAATTTTGGCCTGTTAAGCCAAACGGAGGGCATTTTGGTCATTTCGTCTTCAGAGATGATTTTTGGGTGAACTTGTCCAGTTAAATAAATATTTTATATAACATAAAATATGATTAAATGTTGTTAAAAATTTAATTGAAATTAATTGGACAAAAAAAGGATGAAAAAATGAAACAAATTGAAATTATGACATCATAAGGATGTCATTAAAAGTCTCCAACCCAATAAAGTGTTGACACATGTCACCAAGATATTTAGAAAGACTTAAGTGGCAGAAAAAGAAGCCCAAAAATTCGTGAAGCTCCTCTCTCCTTCTTCTTCATGCCACCCCCTTTGCTCTCCATAACCAAAGCTTTACCAAGCTTGATTTCTTGGGTTTCTATCCATTAAAACCTAAATTTCCCAACATAAAAAATTGTTTAAGCATCTTGGAGATTCTTTTGGGAGCAAAAAGAAAAGGGAAGGAAGAAATTTAGCAAATTGGAAAGCTCACTCCTTTAAGGTTAGTGACCTAACCATGAAATTTTCTTTAAATTCAAGTTAAGAACTTTTAATATGTGTAAATTGCAAAGAAAGAAATTGTTGAATACCATTTGGATGGAAACCCTAGATTTTTGGTAGCCATGGTTAGGGTTTGATTTTGTTGATTTTAATGAAATTAAAAGACTATCATGGCTGCCCACAACGTGTATTTACTAAATGGATTGATGAAATGAAGTGAAAATGCATTTGGGGTAATGTTTGAGATGTTAGGGTTAGGGTTTGGGGTGGAAAATGGGACTTTGAGCATGTAAATGATGAAAGTGAGTTTTAATGGTCAATTAGTGACCATTTGATTATGTGTAAACAAGAAATGAGGTAGTTTGATTAGTGGGAATTGCAGTTGGTGTGGCTGCCCATGGTGACCTGCAGAATTGGACATGAGTCTAGCAGGTTTGGGTAGCCATATCTTGAATTTTACGGGTTCAATTGGTGCAAGACCAATTGGACATGAAACTAGACACATAATGGCACAACTTTGGTGAAGAAACCATACCCATAAAACCAAACCAAGTGGACCAAAAGCTTGCTCAAATCCGGGTGACCTGCAGGCTGTTTCTGCAAAATGACCAAATGAACAGTGATTGTTCATTCATTTGGCCATAACTCAATATAGAAAGGTCCAATTAACCTGAAATTTTACCAGCAACAAGCTGAGATATAGACCAACAACTTTTATGAAGAAACCTACCCCAAATTATGACCAAAACTTATCCAACAAGGGAGTTGCGATCACTTTATTCAACTGCTTATAGATATGGTCAGTCCAGAAAAATTCTAATCCGGCCAGTTGTGGTTTTTGGACCATAACTTGAGCTACAAAACTCCAAATGGAGTGATTCAAAAAAGGAAATTCAACTAAACAAAATAAGGAACAACTTTCACGTTGATCATTTTACCAAATTCCAGCTTCAAAAGTGACTAATGAAACAATAAAATGAGGTATGAAAACTGAAAATTCTGCTTACTTAACATTAAGCTTAGAAATGGTATTGACAACCAATACCAACAAAATTTGAATGCAAAATGTGGTATGTTGGGAGTATTAAAACTAATGTACCTATTGTCTATGCAAAAGTCAACATTTTGGTTGACTAATGAAGTGAATAGTAAAACCAAAACTTGAAATTCAAAAAAAATTGTAAAACTTAAAAGTGTAAAATGTCCTAGTATACCTAACAAGATTGGTTCGGATAGCTTGGCATGCCAATAGGGTTCTAGTACTGCATATGGCTTCATGCCATTCTATGTTTCATGGCTTTCCCATGCCATTCTGTGAAATAATAGCCTTTGGCTATGTTATTTGAGTTGATATGCTTGGGTTTTGACCCTGATAATTATTACAGCTTATTAGCTGTTCTGTTGCACACCGGGAGACACAATGTGACCGATGGTGTGATGGTCCGAGGTACTTAGTACCCAGTGCCGGTTTACCCGTTTATCCAGTCCAGTCAACTAGTATGGGTTACTCGGGCAATGATAATAAACCGTATCAAATTTTAAGTGAATAATACTACAAACAATACCAGAAATTAAGTCTACCCAAAAATGAAATCATACACTCTGCATAATTATTTTATTCTATTTTATTTTATTTTATATTGTCACCACTAAGCAGAATTACTTAGCGCGTCGCTTTTGCCACGCGCAGGTACTGGAGACCTAGCTGGGGAACCCAGCAGACATCAGACGGGGTGAGTCTTCAAGTCCAGAGTCACCTCACATCTGCACTGCATATGGTAGGACATTAGGACTACAGGTGGCCCTTTTGTATTTTGCATTTTGTATTAGTTTGGATTGTAACTATAAACTCCTATAATTATGTATTAATGTAAATATATGAAAATTCATATTATTGAGATTTTCTGCATTATGTATGTTGATAAATGAAATGTTGAGAATTATTTGTGAATATGCTTCAAGTGATGAAATGAATAGAAAAGTTTTGAAAATAATATCGTGATTGAGATTGAGATTTTGAGATTGACTTGAATATATATAATGGAGTTTGGATTTGGAAATTATTTTGGAAGTATTTTTTTTAAACAGGTTCAGAAGAACTGTTTTGCCAATTTACAGTCGGGACTCTGCCGGATTTTCAATAAAATTTGTGGATAAATTCATATTTATCAAAATTGAAAATAAATGAATTATAAAGGGATAAATTGTAATAGAAACATAAATTGGTGCTCCGGCACACTGAGTGGCATAACTTGCTCGACTACATTGTAGACGGGTAAGGGGTGTCACATGCTTTCTGTCCAGCATTGGTAAATTGACCATATCTTGGTCTACACAACTCAGAATGACCTGAAATTTTGCCCCGCGTGCAATAAGACATAGACCTACAAGTTTGTAGTTTGGACCAAAACCCGAAAATCGAGGGAACTAGGTCGTCCGGCTAGGTCAAAATAGTACACCGAAATTCGATAAATTGCAATAAAATGCAATACACTTAGAAATGAAATTGGTAACATATACCAACACTAAAGGGCTATAAAATGTGACATATTGGTAACATTAGAATTGACTCACGTAGAGTGCATCAAGGGTCAATATTATAGGTTGACTAAGGAAATGAATTGAAGGGAATAGTACCAAGAGATATAGGACTTTAAGCTAGACAAATCTAGCACACAAAAATAGAGAAATTGACCAAATTTTGAAGTAAAGGTGCAATCTGTCCAGCTTTAGTAAATTGACCATAACTTGGTCTATACGACTCGAAATGACCTGAAATTTTGCCCCGCGTGCAATAAGACATAGAGCTACAATTTTGCTTCTTTGACTAGAAGCTAAAAACCAAGGAAAATAGGACTTTAAGCTAGACCAATCTAGCATACTAAATTTGAAAATTGGTAATTACATAAAATGATGCTTGAAGTGATTTGGCAATAAATGCCAACTTGTGAAAAGAGTAAGTTGCATTATATTAACAACATATTGAATTGTAAATTGTGACATGTTGATGCTAGAATCAACCTATCCATGGTGCATAAAAAGGTCAATAATTTTATTAACCAGTGAAAGGCATAAAGATGTATAAACCCTATGAATAAAGAATTAAATATGTAACATTGTAATATGCCCTAATTTGCCTAGTTGACTAGCTTGGATAGGTTGGCATGCCAATAGGATTCTCGACAAATTACGTCAGAAATGACTTTACGTCATACTGTGTTTTATGGCTTATTATGCCATACTATGATTTTAATAGCCTATGGCTATACAGATTGTGTTATTATACTCGGCTTAATGCCTGATTGGTTATATGGCTTTTTAGCCACACTGTTTGCACATCGGGAGATACTTTGTGACCGATGGTGTGACGGCCTGAGGTACTAGGTACCCAGTGCTAGTGTATCCGTTTATCGATGCAGTCGATGTATAGGCTATATGGGCAGTCATTTAAAACATTATTCAATTCAGGAAGCTAAGTTAAGTTAAGTATAATGAAATTTCAGTACAATTAAATTACGTATTGAATTAATGAGTAAAAGAGATTAGCAAAAGAAACATAACAAAAATATAAATTGCATAATCGTAGAGACTTGAAATACAATACAGTTAGAATAATTTATATACTGGGTAGTATTACTGAAAAGTTATAAACTAAGCACTTCCAAAGAGGAACAAACTAATATAAAAGATTGTTGATACTAGAAATACCATACCAAATTAAATTGATTCTTGAGTATCTGAATTATGATTTATTTCTTTCTTTAATTGTATATATTATTTCTTGTTATACTATTGCACCACTAAGCAGAAATGCTTAACGCGATGGAATTGCTTCCTCGCGCAGGTACTGAAGGTGAAACCAGTAGATTGTCGACTGAGATTTTTGGAGTCCAGATCTGCAGAAGTGTCAGAAGAATTGAAGGTTGTCACCTTCTCAGCAATGCATGTAGATAGGGCTCATATTTACACATGTTATGTATTTTGTTCATTCTAAGTATAATGTAAATTATTTGTACATCCTGTACTTGACAATTTTATGTAATTAGTTGGAAAATTATGCAAAATAATAAAATGTAAGAATTTTGATATATGAGTTAAGTATCTGATCATGATGATTCTGATTGAGATTGAGTATGAAAAATTTTGAGACTGATTCTGAGTTGTGAATTTGAGTGTATATTGAAATTGTTTTTGTGTTCGTAAGAATCATAGTCCAAATTATCACGCAGACTATTTGGATTATCATTAAAATTTTTTAATTTTCCAAATTAGTTAGATTTTGATAAAAGTAAAAATAGCCTAAACTATAAATAAAGTTTTTGAATAAATAAATCAAGAACTGTAATGAAATCAGATAAGATCAGGTGCTCCGGCACTCTGTGTAACACACTTTGCTTGGCTACACTGTAGACGGGTGAGGGGTGTTACATTTAGTGGTATCAGAGCACGGTTTAGGCGTTCCTAGGCAAAGATAAGTGGAAAGATAGTGTGCATACATGCATTGCATTCATAAGAGTCGAGGTGAAACTATGCAGATCTGTTTACTTTTGATTATTCAAAGTGAAGATATGGACTCAGAGTCGTAGAGGGCATTAGAAAAAGAAGTAGAAAACCTAGTTCATGAGGTTATAACGTAATAACTATATAATGTTCTCGATGTTTGTACTGTAAGCTGCAGATTACAGTACCGATATGGGATTATTGTGTAGAGCTACGTGCTTCCTCGTGGTAGAATAAAACAAAAATATTTGTAAGTAATCTATAATTCGATACAGTTACACCCGAATAGAGTACTATTACAGGAAATAAATGTGAAAATTCTAGTCAGAAATTTAAAACTTCAGAACTAGCCTATCGAAAGACTACACTTCTAAGGTAGCTAGAGTCAGTAACTCGGTTACGCTAATGTGGACGACCATTACCACAAAAATTGCTATAAGCTTTAAGAATTCAGTATGGCTATAAATTAGAAAGAACACCTTGAGGATGAAGATATTTGGACATAGATATGGAGTCTTATCAGCATTTTAATATTTTTGACAGAAAGGAATGATGTAGGTATTTGAGAATACATTTAGAAATTGTATTGATGCTCTCTCCGGAAGCAAGAATAGATACCTTCCATTGATGGAGTTTGTGTATAGTGATATTTATTAAATAAGCATAAAGATACCAAGGTATAAGGTCTTGTATGAGATAAATGCAGAATACCTAGACAAAAGGTAATTTAACAGAGTTGGAATTGGAAAAAGAGACAGAAGGACTGGTAAAGAATCCTAGTATGAGAGATCAAGAAACTAATGAATAATAGAATTTCAAGAGTAAAAATACTAAAGGTAAAGGAAAACAATGATGGAAAAGTGAATAAAATTATGAGACAACGATATGCTCGGTTGTTTGAATCAGATGAATTTCGAGGACGAAATTCCTTTTTAGCGGGGAAGAATTGTAACATCCTCATTTTCGTAGTCTGTACATTCTACTGTTCCGACAGCTAATATCTGTCCCGAAAAGTCGGAATGTCTGGAACTACACTTCGGTGATAATGAACAGACATATAATGATGAAATAAATAAGAAGAAAATGCAAGAAAAATCAAAGACAAATGAAAGAGAGAAAATGAAGCTAAGTTAAACGAGTTGGCACCGCAGCGATGGGTGACCGCACTGGGAAGGCCGTTGCTGACCCTAGGACTGCGGGAAACCCTCAGAATTTAATTCCGGGACATAAGTAAAGGTCTATTGAAATATAATTGACACTAGAATTATTAAATAAAAATTAATAAATTAGTACAAAGAAAAATTAAAAATCGAGAAACAGACAAAAATCGGTGTTACCGAAAATTCGAGAATATAACCCGAAGTGGGGTATTTTGGTCAATTGACACCTAGAGTTTACTTTTGACTTAAATGTCCATGAAAAATAAGTGGTATTATATTTTGAAAATTTAATGAAAAATGAAATTCAAGATAACATGTAATTTAAGGGAATTGGAGGGCATAATTGCAATTAAAGGAAATATTGAATTAATCTAATTTTTAATTGTGATTAGTGGGGCATTAGTGGAGTATATAAGGACCACTAGGACAGATTTTTCCACTATTCATCTTCTTCTTCATTCTTCTTCTTTGCCAAATTGAAATTTCTCCAAGCTTCATCCATGGCCGCCCATATACAAGCCTTCATCTACCCATCTTCAAGCCTTGATTTTCATAAGTTCCTTCATTAAACTTAGTCTATACAACATGGGCAGTATAATGGAAGCAAAATGAAGAGGATTTGATGAAGTTTTGGTCAAGCTCAAAAAAGGTTAGTGCTAGTTTTTCATCCCTTGCTTCATTAAAGTTTGTATTAAGGTTGAGATGAGTTGGATGGTGAAGAAATTTGAAGGATTTGATGAGTTATTGATATATCCAATTTTGGACAGCCATGAAAGTTTATTGTAGTTGAGTTTTTCTTACCTCAAGTGGATAGAAACTAAGGTTGAATAACTTAAATGGAGGAAGTAGCAAGTTAAAATCTAAGTATGTGCATGTAGTGCTTGAATTAAGGGTGTGTAATGGAACCTTAATGCTTTGGGCAAACTGCCATGTTTGGCAGCCTATTAAACCATGAATTTGTGTGTGAACATGTAGTTATTAATGAAATATGCTAATATTAAATTATGGGCAGCAAGTGTAAGTGATATTGAAGTATGATTATGTTGAAGTGTATGTGTAATATTGACATTGAGATATGTTGAATTTTGGTGGAAGTGAATGTTGAACTTAAAGGTGAATTGTGTGCATTGAGCACTTGAATATTCTGCCCAAAATTGTTGCTGGAATTGTGTACAATATATACATGGAAGTGTTATTGATTGAATATTGAAGTAATAAGGAGGAGAAGGAATATCAAATTGGAAGTGTATGTGTTTTGTGCAGGTTGTGTATTGAAGGCAGTACCTAAATTAGGCCATAAGTGCCAAACTATGAACCCAATTGGTATGAAGCCAATGGGGGGTGAAACTACACACCAAATAGGCCAACTTTCATGTAGAAATGTTGCTGAAAAGTTAAACCCTATGAATAAAGAATTAAATATGTAACATTGTAATATGCCCTAATTTGCCTAGTTGACTAGTTTGGATAGGTTGGCATGCCAATAGGATTCTGATAGCTGTTCTGTAAATGACTTTATGTCATATTGTGTTTTATGGCTTATTATGCCATACTATGATTTTAATAGCCTATGGCTATACAGATTGTGTTATTATACTCAGCTTAATGACTAATTGGTTATATGGCTTTTTAGGCACACTGTTTGCACACCGGGAGATACTTTGTGACCGATGGTGTGACGGTCTGAGGTACTAGGTACCCAGTGCTAGTGTATCTGTTTATCCAGTCTGGTCAGTGTATAGGCTATATGGGCAGTCATTTAAAATATTATTCAATTCAGGAAGCTAAGTTAAGTTAAGTATAATGAAATTTCAGTACAATTAAATTACGTATTGAATGAATGAGTAAAAGAGATTAGCAAAAGAAACATCACAAAAATATAAATTGCAGAATCGTAGAGACTTGAAATACAATACAGCTAGAATAATTTATATACTGGGTAGCATTACTCAAAAGTTATAAACTAAGCACTTCCAAAGAGGAACAAACTAGTATATAAGATTGTTGATACTAGAAATACCATACCAAATTAAATTGATTCTTAAGTATCTGAATTATAATTTATTTCTTTCTTTAATTGTATATATTATTTCTTGTTATACTATTGCACCACTAAGTAGAAATGCTTAGCGCGATGGAATTGCTTCCTCGCGCAGGTACTGAAGGTAAAACCAGTAGACCGTCGACTGAGATTTTTGGAGTCCAGATCTGCAGAAGTGTCAGAAGAATTGAAGGTTGTCACCTCCTCAGCAATGCATGTAGATAGGGCTCATATTTACACATGTTATGTATTTTGTTCATTCTAAGTATAATGTAAATTATTTGTACATCCTGTACTTGACAAATTTATGAAATTAGTTGGAAAATTATGCAAAATAATAAAATGTAAGAATTTTGATATATGAGTTAAGTATCTGATCATGATGATTCTAATTGAGATTGAGTATGAAAAATTTTGAGACTGATTCTGAGTTGTGAATTTGAGTGTATATTGAAATTGTTTTTGGCAGTTCAAGAATCGTTAGTCAAATTATCACAAAGACCTCTTTGGATTATCATTAAAATTTTTGAATTTTCCAAATTAGTTAGATTTTGATAAAAGTAAAAATAGCCTAAACCTTAAATAAAGTTTTTGAATAAATAAATCAAGAACTGTAATGAAATCAGATAAGATCAGGTGCTCCGGCACTCTGTGTAACACACTTTGCTTGGCTATACTGTAGACGGGTGAGGGGTGTTACAAAACCTAATTGCTACTCATGTTCAATCTTACACAACAATTACAGATTATGAAGATGAACTAGCAATTGACCACATCAAACAATTAACTAATAGGCCTTTTTAGCAAATCATTTAATAGATCTAAGACAATGAAATCAGAAAATAATAGATATTCAAAAAGATATAAATTAAATTAAGAACCTGGCCTCACAAATCATGCAAAAGAACTTGAATCCCTTGAACTGAATTAAAAACTTAGCCACTCATGTTCATGGCTTACAAAAAATTAAAGAATAAATCTAAAAAAAAAAAAGAAAACAGAGTAGAGAATGAAGGTGTTTTTGAGATCGAAATGTTGCTGAATGGTTGTGTTTTAGCTGATGCCCAGAGACATATTTATAATAAAAAACCTAATCCCAAAGATAGGAACTAAACTAGAAAAAGTTTTAAAATTCAAAAGACAGATTTTCAGCCTGCATTCACTTTTTTGAAATCAAGGCTGATTTTTAGTGACTTCCTTTCCTAATCTGGCTCTGCCCTCTTCAGGAAAGTTGTAGCCCTATTTCTTAGCTTTCCAATGGGTACTCGTTTGCCCCAATCTGAGGTCTACATCCTAAGTTATAGACCAAAAATTGGGACTGGTTCAGATAGATGGTCCAGCCCATAGTTACGACTTCATTGCCCTTTTTCACAATTAAAATAGCCTCATCTCGCATCTAGCCCTTCATAGAAGTTGTAGAGGTAGTTCTTAAGGTTCAATTGGGCTTAGGCTCGCTTCATTTTGACGTATGGAACTCCAGATACAAAATAAATATTGAAATTGGTCGTGATACATCAAGTCTGGGCTTTTGCAATAGATCCATAGCTCATTTTGTCAACCTTGGAGACTGATTGGGGCTTTGGTCCCTCTTTATCATTTGAAGTACTCTATCTTGGCTTTTTCAATGGATTAAACAACACTCATGTAGGCTTATTCAATGGCCTATCTATGTAGGCTTATTCATGTGGACCTATCCATGCAGGCTTATTTGTGTAGGCAGTACTGCTATCTGTATTCCCTAATTGGTATACCAATTGATCCAACTATATATATATAAGCCTAGGTTTACTATGGGCAATTAAGCATTAATAATATTTAACTAAATTTTTATGTTCATGTATGTGGGAAAGTAGGTCACACATTCTGTTTCATGTAATTTATCATATAGTGATAATAGAATTTTCATGTCAATGTATAGTGGGAAAGTGAATACCACATACCCATTTCATGTAATTTAGCGTGTAGTGACTTATTAGAGATAAGTCAATAAGTTATTTTAAGAACCTTTCTTTAGGTTCAGCTTTACTATCTTGTCTTTATATAACTCAAGTTATGGTCAAATAACCATAATTAGGTCAATTCTGGATTTTGGTTCTCTTACTAGGCAGTTTTTATATGGAACTTTGCAAATTTTAGTTGAGTGGGTTGTTGCCATATTTAGGTCTAGTATTCTTCATAGGATATGTTGCCCTATGTCTTACGGTCAATCAAAAATTTGGATTGTGATTTTTCAAGTCTTGTAGAATTATTTATATTCAAATTATTGACCTAGACTCAAGTGTCTTTTAGTAACAGGATTTCAATTAGGTCAGTAACTTTGACCTAATATTTAAGCTTCTTACATTCATAAGTTGAGGAAAATGCCTAAAACACAATTGAAGGTCTATTTTTTAGCTTTCTAGAATGGTATGGCTCATTTTATTTGAAGATTTTTGCTTAAGACACTATGCTGGAATTAATGGTCATTTATACCATTTACAGAATTAGTATGCCAACTTAATCAAGTTAGTTGACCTAGTTTCCTTAATTTCTGGGTTTTGGTCAAAATACCTTTATTATAGGCCTATGTCTTATTGAAATTTTGGCACTGGTTTTAGGGCATTTGGAGTTTTATGGACCAAGTTATGGTCTCTTTACCAAAACTGGTCAATTTGCATTTGTCTAGAAATTCTGGGCAGCTTCAATTCTGGACAGTTTTGGTGTCCTTATTTAGGCAAGCAATTTGACTTGGTTAATGGCATTTCTGGGTTTTGGTGTCTTCATAAGAGTTGTAGCCCTATGTCTAAACTTTCCAATGGTATAAAGTTTAGGCCATTTGGACTTGTCTACAGTGAGATATGGCGAAATGAATGAACACTGTTCATTTGGTCAAAATTCTAGGTTTACATTTTGGCAATCCAGATTAGTTCAGATTTTAGGTCGTTTTTTAGGCAGAATTTTGGTAAGGTTTCTACATGGAAATTGGTCGATTTTAGGTCTAGTCTTACCTCCAATTGGCCTCATACCAATTGGGATTACACAATTTCACTTATGGCTTAAAACATACACTGCCATCAATAAGTACTCAACCTGCCATCACTTATGGCTTCTAAATATCATCAATGTTCTCAATACAATCAATTTCCAGCAGTATACACAAGTCTATAATAGTCAGTTCAAAACCCTACTTCAAATGGTCAAATTCAATAATAATATGCACATGAAACAATTTCTAACACATGTAACTTCAGCTTGCAACATCTAATTCACTTCCCTATATCCATGAACACCATTAATCATCACTTAATTCATGAAATTATCCATCTCCTAAGTTCCTCAAGGCTGCCAAATTTGGGCAGTTTCACTAGTCACTCACAATTTGTTCAAAGCCCTTAAAGTGTCAAAGTTAACAATATACATGTAATTAAATTCTTAAACTCTTAGTCACCTTAATCAACATTATTAATCACAAATTATATGTATAAATTAATCAATAACCATGCTTATCCAGGCTACCAATTGAACAGTTTCAAGCCTAAGACAAAATCCCCAATTCATGGTTACAAACCCTAATTCATAATCAAACCTCAAACACCCACATACAATTTTATCCTAATTCATGTAATTACCTTAATTAACATTACTAATCACCATTTTCATGTAAAAATAAATCAAATCCCCAAAATTCCCATGGCTACTGAATTGGTGGTTCTCAATTTCTCATCATTTTCAATCAAATTCCTCATCATATCAACTCATTTCAATGTTTAACTAAAGAAAAAGGAGAAATTATGCACTAACCTCAACTTGTGAGAATTCTAAGCTTGTAAAACTTCAAGATTTTCCTTTCTTTTTGTTACCTATATGTTTCCCAAGATGTGAGGATCACTTTTAATGAAAGAAGTTGTGAGGATTAGGGTGAGAATGGGAGAGATTTTTAAGCTTGCATGTGAGGCATCAATGGAGGTAGATGGAGTTGTAGCTTTTGGCATGGGAGAGAGAGTGAGGGAGAATGAGATTTTGAGTGGAGAATTGTACCCACTTCTTACCTTTTTATACCCCCCACTAACTTAGTTTATTAATATAATAATCTAGGGTTTTTAAAAATTCTAATTAGCCCCACTTAGGTTCCTTTAATTGCACTACATGAAATTTCATATTTTCATGGGATTTTTATGGCATTTTCTAAATTTTTAATATCACTCATTTTAATGGACTTTTTGGTCAAAAGTAAACTTTAGGTGCCAAATGACCAAAATGCCCCTCTTCGAGTAAAGTCCCACTTTTTTGAAAATACCGATCAAATCCCTAATTCAACGGTCCCTTTATAACTTTTATACGGTATATTTTATTTTTTTTTTCACCTTTACCAATTAATTAAATTTTTCTTTAACATTTTTAATGTCATTTACACCTTGGTAAATTCTTAATTAAACCCCGAAAATTATTTCCTCGGGTTCCTCATGGGTTTGGGATTGTTAACTGTCTACGCAGTGATTTCACGATACGATCACTCATCACTTCGATTCCAGCTCATTTAACCTAATTGGATTTCATGTCTTTTATTTTTCCTTAATTTTCCTTGTATTTTCTTATCATTTATTCCAATTTTTTTTGTCTCCTCACTATCATTTAAGTGTAGTTCCAGGCATTCTGACTGTCCGGATAGACAGTAGTCGTCAGAATAGTAGAACGTACGGACTACCTACGGTGATGGCGTTTCATGCTCCACCAGCAGCTGAGGTACCTGTACAACCTCAGTTTGCGTTATTCCAGCAAATGACTGAATTCTACCAATAGATGATGGGGGAAATCCCACCACCATAACCATAGCCACAACCTCCACCATCACCACAGAAGTCCCATTTGGAAAAGATAAAAAAAATATGGGGCTATAGATTTCTTGGGAAAGAAAGAAGATGATCCTCCAACAGCCGAAAACTGGCTAGATAGAACAGAACGGGTACTGTGCAACATCCTCACCATAAGTAGTCTATACATCCTACTGCTCCGATGACTGATATTTATTCAGACAGCCAGAATATCTGGAACTACACTTAAACTAGGGTGAGAAGACATAAATTAATGAAATAAAGTCTAAGAAAAATTAAGGAAAAATAAAAAAAAAGAACCGCGGCGATGGGTGACCGTACCGGAAAGTCACTGCGTAGACAGTTGACGACCCCATACCCGTAAAGAACCATAGAAAATAATTTTCGAGATCTAATTAAAGGTTTACTGAAGTGCAAATGACATTAAAATTTCAAAAAAAATTTAGTTAGTTGGTACAGATGGAAATAAAAATTAAAGGAACCGTCGTATTAGGGATTTAATCGGTATTACCGAAAAAGTTTGACTATAATCCGAAGAGGTGCATTTTGGTCATTTGGCACCTAGAGTTAACTTTTGACCTAAATGTGCATTAAAATTAGTGATATTGAAATTTTGAAAATCCCATGAAAACATGAAACTATATGTAATGTAATTAAAGAAAAATGAGGGGAATTATTTGAAATGTTAAAATTTAATTATTATAATTAATAAATTAATGTTAGTGGGGGTGTAACATCCCCACCGTATGTATTCTGTACGTTCTATTGCTCCAGTGGCCAAATATCAGTCCAGGCAAGTCAAGATGTCTGGAACTACACTTCGGTGATAGTGAACAGATATATAATGATGAAATAAATAAAAAGAAAATACAAGAAAAATCAAAGAAAAGTGAAAGAGAGAAAATGAAGCTAAGTTAAACGAGCCGAGACTACAGCGATGGGTGACCACACTGGAAGGCCATTGCCGACCCTAGGACCGCGGGGAACCCTCAGAATTTAATTTTGAGAAATAAATAAAGGTTTATTGAAATGTAATTGACACTAGAAATATCAAATAAAAATTAATAAATTAGTACAAAGAAAAACGAAAAATCGAGAAACAGACAAAAATTGGTGTTACCGAAAAATCGGGAATATAACCCAAAGTGGGGCATTTTAGTCATTTGACACCTAGAGTTGCCTTTTGACCTCAATGTCTATTAAAAAAAATTGATATTGCACTTATGAAATTTCATGAAAAATTAAAATGGGATACAATATGTAAATAGTAAAAGAATTTAGCTAAATGTGCAAATAGTGGAACTTTAACTAATTAACCATTAAACTATTACCTAGTGCTTCACTAACTCCTAATTTGGGACAGCTATACAAGTCATTTGTGGATAGAAACCATCATCTTCAACCTTGAGAAATAACCAGCCAAGAGAACTCCATTTAAGCCCACCATGGCCAAATGAGTTCCATCACCATGCACCATTGATTTAGCCATTATTTCCACTTGGTTCCCTCATTAAACCTTGCATACTTAGCTTGGGGAAGACATTAGCAGCAAAAAGAAGAAGTTCAGTGAGGTTTGAGCAAGCTACGAAAATAGGTAAGTGTCCAAAACCTCTCCCTTGCTTTAGTAAACCTTGTGTTTAGGTTTAGGTGAGTATTTTGGTGAAGAGAAATGAAGAAAATCTTGAGAAATGAAATGGTCCATTTTTGGTAGCCACGATTATGTGTTGTATTTGATTTTTTCTTACCTCTAATGGATGGAAATTATGGTTGATTAACTCAAATGGAGGATGCAGTAACTTAAAATCTAAGTATGTGCATGTAGTGCTTGAATTAAGCGTGTGAAATAGAACCTTAATGCTTTGGGCAAATTGCCATGTTTGGCAGCCTATTAAATCATGAATTTGTGTGTGAATATGTAGTTTATTAATGAAATATGCTAGTATTAAATTGTGGGCAGCATGTGTAAGTGATATTGAAGTATGATTATGTTGAAGTGTATGTGTAATATTGACATTGAGATATGTTGAATTTTAGTGGAAGTGAATGTTGAACTTAATGGTGAATTGTGTGCATTGAGCACTTGAATATTCTGCCAAAATTATTGCTGGAATTGTGTACAATATATATATGGAAGTGTCATTGATTGAATATTGAAGTAATGAGGAGGAGAAGGAATATCAAATTGGAAGTGTACGTGCTTTGTGCAGGTTGTGTATTGAAGGCAGTACATAAATTAGATCATAAGTGCCAAACTGTGAACCCAATTAGTATGAGGCCAATGGAGGTGAAACTAGAAACCAAATAGGCCAATATTCATGTAGAAATGTTGCCAAAATTCTGCCTAGAAACTGACCTTAAAAATGACCAAATCCGGAATAGCAACCTTGCAACCCAGATTTTTGACCATATAAACAGTAATCATTAGGATGAACATAACTCACTCAAAACAGGTCCAATTGACCTGAAATTTTTACCATGGATAGCTTAGATATAGAGCTACATTTCTTATGAAGACAATAAAGCCCAGAAATGTCCAGAACCAAGTCAAATAGCTTGCAAAAGTTCGGGTACCAAAACTGCCAGAACTAAAAGTAACCTAAAATTGACCAAATTTTGCACTAAAGGTACAATCTATCCAGCTTTAGTAAATTGACCATATCTTAGTTTATAGAACTCGCAATGACCTGAAATTTTGCCCTGCGTGCAATAAGACATAGAGTTATAATTTTGCTTCTTTGACCAGAAGCTAAAAACCAAGAGAAATAGGACTTTAAGCTAGACCAATCTAGCACACCAAAAATTGAGAATTTGACATTTACATACAATGATGCTTCAAGCACTTTGGCAATGAATACCAACTTGTAAAAATGGTAAATTGCACTATATTGGTAGCATATTAAATTACAATATGTGACATGTTGATGCTAGAAACCACTTATCCATAGTACCTAAAAAGGTCAACATATGCATTGACTTATGAATTACATAATAGTTAATAAACTCTAAAAATTGAAGAATTAAACAATTAATTTATAATGTGCCCTAGTTTGCCTAGTTGATTAGTTTGGATAGGTTGGCATGTCAATAGGATTCTGACAGCTGTTCTGTAAATAGCTTCATGCCATACTGTGTTTTTGCGGCATATTATACCGCACTGTGACTTTAATAGCCTACGGCTATGCATATTGTGCATTTATTTTTGGCTTATCGCCAGATTGACTATATGGCTTTTTAGCCATGCTATTTGCACATCAGTAGACACTTTGTGACCGATGGTGTGACAGCCCGAGGTACTAAGTACCCAGTGTCAGTATATTCGTTTATCCTGTCTGGTCAGTATATAGGCTACACGGGCAGTAATCCAAGTACTATTAAATTCAAATAGCTAAATCCAGTCTACTGACATACAGCACCACCAAAAATTTGTAAACATTTTATTTACTTTATTTTAGTGTATATTTCTTTACATTTGGCACCACTAAGCAAAATTGCTTAGCGCATTGCTTTTGTAACGCCTAGGCATTGGAGACACAGCTGGGGAGCCGAGTAGACCTACGACCGGGTGAGACATCGGATCTGCACAGGAGTCCAGAGCAATCTGCACTGCATTGCATACATGGTAGGACTTAGGATATCTTGTATTTTTTACTTTTGTTGTATTTTTGAAATTGGGCCTTGTATTTGGTAATGTTATGAAAGCTCTAAAGTTTGTAATATTTTGTAACACCCTCCCGATAGCAACTCCGTACATTCTACTGTTCCGGTGACCGGTGTCGGTTCGGACAGCTAGAACATCCGGAAAAATATTTAAACTAAAGTCAGGAACCATAATTAACTCAAATATTAACAAGAAAAATTTAGTAAAAATTTTAGAAATAAAATACAACCAAGTCAAATGAGCCGGTGCCCAAGCGATGGGTAACCAGAGGGAAGTTGCGGTTCTCGCAACGAGGAGTCCTAGACCCGAGGGAAAAATTATAAAATAATTTTTGGGACTCCAGAGAAGGGTCATTGAGGTTCCTATGGCATTAGAATGCCAAGAAAATATTTAGAAAAATTTTTCAATCGATACAGACAATTTTGACCCGTTAAGCCAAACGGAGGGCATTTTGGTCATTTCGCCTTCAGAGGTGATTTTTGGCCGACTTGTCCAGTTAATTAAATAATTAATATGACATAAAATATGAAGAAATATTACTAAAAATTAAATTGAAATGTGGTAGAAAAGAAAAGAAAAGAAAAATGAAGGAAATTAGGGATAATGACATCACATGATGTCATTTACATACCCTCCACCAATCACCATTCAATAAGTCTTTTTTTAAACAATTAAAAGAGACAAATGGACCCAAAATTCTGCTGTTTCCTTCTTCTTCTTCAGCCAAAACGTGAATCTCTCCCTCTTCTCCCTCCATTGATTTTCAAACAAAAGCTTCATTTCTCATGCTTCCTCAGCATATTTCCTCAAGACCCCAACACTAAAATGAATCCTTGGACCTAGAGGAAGTGTTTGGCAGCCAAGAGAGTACAAGAAAATGAAGATTTAACTTGGGAAAATTCTGCCCTACAAGAGGTTAGTGACCAAAACCTTAAATTTCAATTCAATTTCATGTTGAAGCACTATATTGGTGATTAAATGACAAAGAAACTTGATGAAAGACATTGGTATGCCATCCCTTATTTTTGGCAGCCATGGTTAGGGTTTGATGGTGTTGAATTTAATGAAGTTAAATGGGTAATAGGGCTGCCCACAATATGTATTTGCTAAGTAGATTGATGAAATAAAGTGAAAATGCATGATTTTGAAATTGTTGAGCTAGGGTTTGGGAGTGAAACTTGGATTTAGCTTATGAAATTGTGAAAGAACATTTTAATGGTCAATTAGTGACCATTTTAGGTAAGTTGACCACAATTTGGACTGAAAAATGGTATGGCAAAGTGAATGAGAATGCTGCCTAGGGACAGCAGCGAGGTGACTGAAATTTCAGTCCACTTGGACTGCCATAGCTTGGGCTGTGTAGGTCCAATTGGTGTTTGGTCAATTGGACATGAAACTAGGCTTATAATGGAACATTTTTTCTGAAGAAACCATGCCCAAAAGACCAAAGCAAGAGGACCAAAACTTGGCCCCAATCTGGACACTCTGCAACAGCCCCTGCAGAATTGACCAAATGAACAGTAACTGTTCATTTGGCCATAACTCACTGAAGATTTGGTCAATTGACCTGAAATTTTTACAGCAACAATTTAAGACATAGACAAACAACTTTGATGAAGAAACCTACCCCAAATTATGACCAGAACCTAATCAAATCATTGAGCAAAGTGAAGTTTACTGTACTGAGATTTCCAAAATTTTCATTTGAGTAGCAATGTTTGGAGGACTATAACTCTCTCTAGAAAACTCGGATTTAGGCGATTCTTAAACCGATGGAAACCTAAGGCATAGTAGAACATTTTATATGAAGAAAGTTAGACCAAATTAGGAACTTAACTTGATCAAATTACTGACCAAATTTGGATCAAAATCTGCCAGAACCCATGATAGCAGCATGAACAGTGCACGTGAACAGTAAACTTATTTTGGCCATAACTTGAGCTACAAAACTCCAAATGGAGTGATTCAAAAAAAGAAATTCAACTAGACAAAATAAGGAACATTTTCTATGAAGGAAGTTTTGTCAAATTCCAACAATAAATTGACCAATGAAACAGTGCAACTTCGGAGCACCAAAACTGAAAATTGGCAATTTTGCCAAAATGACCTAAGCTTTGAGAAAGTGACCAAAACCAACAAGTTTTAAATGAAAAATGTAGTATGTTTGAAGTGCCAAAGTCAATGTACATATTTTCTATGCAAAAGTCAACATTTTAGTTGACTAATGAAGTGAATAGTGACATGAAAACTTGAAATAAGCTTGGAAATGGATTTGGTAATTGATTCCAACAAGTTTTAAATGCAAAATGTGGTACATCGGGAGTGTTAAAACCAATGTACCTATTATCTATGCAAAAGTCAACATTTTTGTTGACCAATGAGGTGAATAGTGACACCAAAACTTGAAATTCAAAATTTGAAATTAGAAATGCATCTAGGGAACTTTAAATTGCAATTGGCAATTAATACTAGTAAATGTAAAACTCAAAATGTGGGATCTTGGTGTAATTAGAATTAATATATCCATTAAGTATAAAAAGGTCAACATTTTGGTTGACTAGTATGGTGAATAGTAATCAAAATGATTAGTGAATTAAGATGAAGACCTAGAACCAATTCTAAGCTTAAATGCTTAGAATTGTATGACAAATATGGACTATGCATCCTAGTCAAAATTGTTAAAAAGAAAAATGTTTTGAATACAATGGTACATGTGAACCATTGCTTAGAATTGTGATCAATATGAATAACATAATGAATGAATAAATGAACCATATTAATGGATGAATGAGACATTAGTTCTCATTATTGTAGAGAGGAGAAATATTTTGAGTACAATGGTATATGAATACCATTATTGTGAATTGTGATCAATAGAAATGATGTAAGGAATGTATGAATATTATGATCAATGTAAAAATTATGATTTTTATTTGCATATTATTTCTTTCTATTTTATTGTTTGCACCACTAAGCTTTATGCTTAGCGCGTCGCTTTTGCAACGCGTAGGTACTGAAGATTTGGACAGAGGGCCCAGTAGACCACAGATTCGGTAAGGCAGTTCCACGATTACGCGCATAGTGTCCGTGTCACCTCAACTTCTGCAGTGCATTGGTAAGACACTAGGTGTCATTTTGGCATTCTGTAATAAATTTTGATTTTCTCATATGTAATGAAACTTATGTAATGTATTTTGATTTTCATGTAAATAATGCAAATTTGTGTTTGTAAATGGAAAAGTGAATATTGATCTGTAACTGGCACATGAATATCAAATGAGGTGAATGATTGAGAAATGAATGTTGTAACACCCTCCCGGTAGCAACTCCGTACATTCTACTGTTCCGGTGACCGGTGTCGGTCCGGACAGCTAGAACGTTCGGAAAAATATTTAAACTAAAGTGAGGAACCATAATTAACTCAAATATTAATGAGAAAAATTTAGTAAAAATTTTAAAAATAAAATACAACTAAGTCAAATGAGCCGGTGCCCAAGCGATGGGTAAGCCAGAGGGAAGTTGCGGTTCTCGCAACGAGGAGCCCTAGACCCGAGAGAAAATTCATAAAATAATTTTTCGGACTCCAGAGAAGGGTCATTGAGGTTCCTATGGCATTAGAATGCCAAGAAAATATTTAGAAAAATTTTTCAATCGGTACAGACAATTTTGACCCGTTAAGCCAAACGGAGGGCATTTTGGTCATTTCGCCTTCAGAGACGATTTTTGGCCGACTTGTCCAGTTGAGTAAATAATTATTATGACATAAAATATGAATTAATGTTGATGAAAAATTAATTTGAAGCTAGTAGAAAAGGAAAGAAAAGAAAATAAGGAAAATTAAAGATAATGACATCACATGATGTCACTCACTTAATCCCAACCAATCCCAAGTTAATAAGCATTCTTAAAACACTTAAAAGAGTCAGAATGGACCAAAATAAATCTGCTCTTCTTCTTCTTATTCCTCCAATACGTGACTCTCTTCTCCATAGCCTCCATAGAAGTTTCTTTCATCACTTTCATTTTTCCCATGAATTTCCACTACTAAACCCTAAGTCACCTTCATCAAAAATTGTCCATACCTCTTGGGGAAATGTTTGGCAGCCAAGAAAAGGAAAGGAAGTGAAGTTTGAGTTGGGAAAAATCTGCCCTATTCAAGGTTAGTGCACATATATACTCAAAACTCTTTATTTCCATGCTAGAGACTTGGAACAAGTATGAATTTGTAACTTAAATGAACCAAAATTATGTGTATGCCTACTATGATTTTCTGCAGCCCTAAGGAAGGAACAATGATGGAGTGTTTTTGATGGTTTTGATGGACTTAGAATGAATTATAGATTATGTTTAAGGTGTATATACACATATATAATGAATGGAAGTGCTTAAGTAGGTGTATGTGTGAATCATAAAGGAAAACTAGGGTTTTGAGAAGTGAAAATTTGACTTGGCTTAGGAAATTGTTAGAGAACATTTTCATGGTCAATTAGTGACCATTTTAGGTAATTTGGCCATAAATTGGACTGAAATGTAGCATGGCAAAGTGAAGGAGCATGCTGCCTTGTGAGTGCAGCAGGGTGACTGAAATTTTAGTCCACTTGGACTGCCATAGCTTGGGCTGTGTTGGTCCAATTGGTGTTTGGCAAATTGGACATGAAACTAGGCTTATAATGGCACATTTTTTCTGAAGAAACCATACCCAAAAGACAAAAGCAAAAGGACCAAAAGTTGGCCCCAATCCGGATACCCTGCAAACAGCCCCTGCAGAATGACCAAATGAACAATAACTGTTCATTTGGCCATAACTCACTGTAGAAATGGTCAATTGATCTGAAAGTTTTACAGCAACAAGTTAAGACATAGACAAACAACTTTCATGAAGAAACCTACCCCAAATTATGACCAGAACCTAATCAAATCATTGAGCAAAGTGAAGTTTACTGTACTGAGATTTCCAGAATTTTCATTTGAGCAGTAATGTTTGGATGGCTATAACTCTCTCTAGAAAACTTGGATTTAGGCAATTCTTGAACCGATGGAAACCTAAGGCATGGTAGAACATTTCATATGAAGAAAGTTAGACCAAATTATGAACTTAACTTGGTCAAATTACTGACCAAAGTTGGACCAAAATCTGCCAAAACCAAAATTTCAGCAGGAACAGTACACGTGAACAGTAAACTTATTTTGGCCATAACTTGAGCTACAAAACTCCAAATGGAGTGATTCAAAAGAAGAAATTCAACTAGACAAAATAAGGAACATTTTCTATGAAGGAAGTTTTGTCAAATTCCAACAGTAAATTGACCAATGAAACAGTGCAACTTCGGAGCACGAAAACCGAAAATTGGCAATTTTGCCAAAATGACCTAAGCTTTGAGAAAGTGACCAAAACCAACAAGTTTTAAATGAAAAATGTAGTATGTTGGAAGTGTCAAAGTCAATGTACATATTTTCTATGCAAAAGTCAACATTTTAGTTGACTAATGAAGTGAATAGTGACATGAAAACTTGAAATAAGCTTGGAAATGGATTTGGTAATTGATTCCAACAAGTTTTAAATGCAAAATGTGGTACATCGGGAGTGTTAAAACTAATGTACCTATTGTCTATGCAAAAGTCAACATTTTTGTTGACCAATGAGGTGAATAGTGACACCAAAACTTCAAATTCAAGATTTGAAATTAGAAATGCATCTAGGAGACTTGAAATTGCAATTGGCAATTAATACTAGTAAATGTAAAACTCAAAATGTGGGATCTTGGTGTAATTAGAATTAATATATCCATTAAGTATAAAAATGTCAACATTTCGGTTGACTAGTATGGTGAATAGTAATCAAAATGATTAGTGAATTAAGATGAAGACCTAGAACCAATTCTAAGCTTAAATGCTTAGAATTGTATGACAAATATGGACTATGCATCCTAGTCAAAATTGTTAAAAAGAAATTTAGGCCATAAATTTGAAATCCATGAAATATTCATGGATTACTTGAAACATGAAAAATAAGTCACCTAATTGATGTGAATAGATAGTTAGGGCATATATGCCCATCACAAATGGAATTCATAAAATATTAGTAACTCAACTTGAAATATAAAATTTGTAATTACATAAGTAGATTCTTGAATGTATAAATGAGAAAGGAAAAATGTTTTGAATACAATGGTACATGTGAACCATTGTTTAGAATTGTGATCAATATGAATAACATAATGAATGGATAAATAAACTATATTAATGTATGAATGAGACATTAGTTCTCATTATTGTAAAGAGGAGAAGTATTTTGAGTACAATGGTATAAAAGAATAATTGATGTGAATTGTGATCATATAAATGATCAAATGAATGTATGAATTATGATTGAAATTTATCATGAAATAATGAAGTCATAAAGCACAATATATTAACATTTTAAAGTATTAAATGCCCTAGTATTCCTAACAAGATTGGTTTGGATAGTTTGGCATGCCAATAGGGTATTGTTTCAAAGAAGATCGCGAAAGGCTTTATGCCTGTATTCATGGCTTTATGCCCGTATTCATGGCTTTTATGCCCGTATGCATGGCTTTTATGCCCGATTATGTGATATCATGGCTTTATAGCCATACTGACTGCATACATGGTTGATGTTCTGTGTCCCATGGTATGACGGCCCGAGGCACCGTGGTGTCCAGTGCCAACGACCCGTTATCCAGTCCAGTCGTCCAGTATAGGTTACTTGGGCATGGAAAAGTATAACTGT
Organism: Hevea brasiliensis; assembly: GCF_030052815.1. Classification (NCBI taxonomy): domain Eukaryota; kingdom Viridiplantae; phylum Streptophyta; class Magnoliopsida; order Malpighiales; family Euphorbiaceae; genus Hevea; species Hevea brasiliensis. The sequence goes on from NC_079500.1 coordinate 68,190,106, forward strand.
GATTGAACTGATCATTAAAGAAAATACGAAAATTAAGTATCAGGAATGATTACCAAAAATACAAAGAAGCTCAAGATCATGAAGAAAATAATTAACGAAATGCATGAAGAAGTTAATATCATAAAACATGAATAGCCCTCGACTAAACAATAAGTTAGTAATTATTCATTTATTATGAACACAATAGCAAGGAAATTATTATCTTTATTTGCATATTATATTTTCTTGTATTATTGGCACCACAAAGCTTTATGCTTAGCGCGTCGCTTTTGCAACGCGTAGGTACTGAAGATTTGGACAGAGGGCCCAGTAGACCATGGATTCGGTAAGGCAGTTCACAGTTCTGCATAGTGTCCGTGTCACCTCACAGGCTACAGTGCATTGGTAGGACACTAGGTTTCATTTTGGTATTTTGTAACAAATGTTTATTTTCTCATATGTAATTGAACTTATGTAACATATTTTGATGTTCATGTAAATATTGAAAATTGTATTTTATGAATGGAAGAGTGAATGCCTATTTATGAATTGTACATGATTAACAAATGAGATGAATGATTGAGAAACGAATGGTTGAAAAATATTGAGATCTTGATAATTGGAGTTGGGATTGATTGAATATGATAATTGGAAGTGTTTTTCACAGGTTCCGAAGAACTGTTTTCTCCATTTTTAGCCGGTACTCCGCCCGATTTTCTATAAAATTTTCGGAACCTCAAATAAATTACAATTTCAATAAATGAATTATATTTCACAAGTTATATTCAAAACTACGATAAAAATGAATTAAGATAAAATAGAGTGCTCCGGCACATTGAGTGGCATAAGTTGCTCGGCTACACTGTAGTCGGGTAAGGGGTGTCACATTTAGTGGTATCAAAGCGCGGTTTAGGCGTTTCTGGACCTAGATAGATTGCATATCATGCATTGCATTCATAAGAGTCGAGGTGACACTATTGCAGATCTGCATTTCCTGTTTATTTTAGGTTAAGGTATGGAATATGAGAGTGAAGAGACAATGAGGTAGTGAATGGAGATGAGAAGGAGACTGTATTTAAGATGAAAAAGGATGAGTACATAACTGTTTGAGGATAGGATTGAGACTAAGGAGAAAGTGAAGTAGGATAACACGGAAAGGTGAAGAAATAAAGAGGTATTAGCTCCTTGGCAATTTACATTGGGTAAATTTCGAGGACGAAATTTAAATTAGAGAGGAAGAGTTGTAACACCCTCCAGGTAGCAACTCCGTACATTCTACTGTTCCGGTAACCGGTGTCAGTCCGGACAGCTAGAACGTTCGGAAAAATATTTAAACAAAAGTGAGGAACCATAATTAACTCAAATATTGATGAGAAAAATTTAGTAAAAATTTTAGAAATAAAATACAACTAAGTCAAATGAGTCGGTGCCCAAGCGATGGGTAACCCAGAGGGAAGTTGCGGTTCTCGCAACGAGGAGCCCTAGACCCGAGAGAAAATTCATAAAATAATTTTTGGGACTCCAGAGAAGGGTCATTGAGGTTCCTATGGCATTAGAATGCCAAGAAAATATTTAGAAAATTTTTTCAATCGGTACAGACAATTTTGACCCGTTAAGCCAAACGGAGGGCATTTTGGTCATTTCGCCTTCAAAGACGATTTTTGGCCGACTTGTCCAGTTGAGTAAATAATTATTATGACATAAAATATGAATTAATGTTGATGAAAAATTAATTTGAAGCTAGTAGAAAAGAAAAGAAAAGAAAATAAGGAAAATTAAAGATAATGACATCACATGATGTCACTCACTTAATCCCAACCAATCACAAGTTAATAAGCATTCTTAAAACACTTAAAAGAGTCAAAATGGACCAAAATAAATCTGCTCTTCTTCTTCTTCTTCCTCCAATACGTGACTCTCTTCTCCATAGCCTCCATAGAAGTTTCTTTCATCACTTTCATTTTTCCCATAAATTTCCACTACTAAACCCTAAGTCACCTTCATCAAAACTTGTCCATACCTCTTGGGGAAATGTTTGGTAGCCAAGAAAAGGAAAGGAAGTGAAGTTTGAGTTGGGAAAAATCTGCCCTATTCAAGGTTAGTGCACATATATACTTAAAACTCTTTATTTCCATGCTAGAGACTTGAAACAAGTATGAATTTGTAACTTAAATGAACCAAAATTATGTGTATGCCTACTATGATTTTTAGCAGCCCTAAGGAAGGAACAATGATGGAGTGTTTTTGATGGTTTTAATGGACTTAGAATGAATTAGAGATTATATTTAAGGTGTATATACACATATATAATGAATGGAAGTGCTTAAGTAGGTGTATGTGTGAATCATAAGGAAAAACTAGGGTTTTGAGAAGTGAAAATTTGACTTGGCTTAGGAAATTGTTAGAGAACATTTTCATGGTCAATTAATGACCATTTTAGGTAATTTGGCCATAAATTGGACTGAAATGTAGCATGGCAAAGTGAAGGAGCATGTTGCCTTGTGAGTGCAGCAGGGTGACTGAAATTTCAGTCCACTTGGACTGCCATAGCTTGGGCTGTGTTGGTCCAATTGGTGTTTGGAAAATTGGACATGAAACTAGGCTTATAATGGCACATTTTTGCTGAAGAAACCATGCCCAAAAGACCAAAGCAAGAGGACCAAAAGTTGGCCCCAATCCGGATACCCTACAAACAGCCCCTGCAGAATGACCAAATGAACAGTAACTGTTCATTTGGCCATAACTCACTGTAGAAATGGTCAATTGATCTGAAATTTTTACAGAAACAAGATAAGACATAGAAAAACAACTTTCATGAAGAAACCTACCCCAAATTATGACCAGAACCTAATCAAATCATTGAGCAAAGTGAAGTTTATTGTACTGAGATTTCCAGAATTTTCATTTGAGCAGTAATGTTTCGATGGCTATAACTCTCTCTAGAAAACTCGGATTTAGGCGATTCTTGAACCGATGGAAACCTAAGGCATGGTAGAACATTTCATATGAAGAAAGTTAGACCAAATTATGAACTTAACTTGGTCAAATTACTGACCAAAGTTGGACCAAAATCTGCCAAAACCCAAAATTTCAGCAGGAACAGTACACATAAACAGTAAACTTATTTTGGCCATAACTTGAGCTACAAAACTCCAAATGGAGTGATTCAAAAAAAGAAATTCAACTAGACAAAATAAGGAACATTTTCTATGAAGGAAGTTTTGTCAAATTCCAACAGTAAATTGACCAATGAAACAGTGCAACTTCGGAGTACCAAAACCGAAAATTGGCAATTTTGCCAAAATGACCTAAGCTTTGAGAAAGTGACCAAAACCAATAAGTTTAAATGAAAAATGTAGTATGTTGGAAGTGCCAAAGTCAATGTACATATTTTCTATGCAAAAGTCAACATTTTAGTTGACTAATGAAGTGAATAGTGACATGAAAACTTGAAATAAGCTTGGAAATGGATTTGGTAATTGATTCCAACAAGTTTTAAATGCAAAATGTGGTACATCGGGAGTGTTAAAACCAATGTACCTATTGTCTATGCAAAAGTCAACATTTTTGTTGACCAATGAGGTGAATAGTGACACCAAAACTTGAAATTCAAAATTTGAAATTAGAAATGCATCTAGGGGACTTGAAATTGCAATTGGCAATTAATACTAGTAAATGTAAAACTCAAAATGTGGGATCTTGGTGTAATTAGAATTAATATATCCATTAAGTATAAAAATGTCAACATTTTGGTTGACTAGTATGGTGAATAGTAATCAAAATGATTAGTGAATTAAGATGAAGACCTAGAACCAATTCTAAGCTTAAATGCTTAGAATTGTATGACAAATATGGACTATGCATCCTAGTCAAATTTGTTAAAAAGAAATTTAGGCCATAAATTTGAAATCCATGAAATATTCATGGATTACTTGAAACATGAAAAATAAGTCACCTAATTGATGTGAATAGATAGTTAGGGCATATATGCCCATCACAAATGGAATTCATAAAATATTAGTAACTCAACTTGAAATATAAAATTTGTAATTACATAAGTAGATTCTTGAATGTATAAATGAGAAAGGAAAAATGTTTTGAATACAATGGTACATGTGAACCATTGTTTAGAATTGTGATCAATATGAATAACATAATGAATGGATAAATAAACTATATTAATGTATGAATGAGACATTAGTTCTCATTATTGTAAAGAGGAGAAGTATTTTGAGTACAATGGTATAAAAGAATAATTGATGTAAATTGTGATCATATAAATGATCAAATGAATGTATGAATTATGATTGAAATTTATCATGAAATAATGAAGTCATAAAGCACAATATATTAACATTTTAAAGTATTAAATGCCCTAGTATTCCTAACAAGATTGGTTTGGATAGTTTGGCATGCCAATAGGGTATTGTTTTAGCAGTACTGCGAAAGGCTTTATGCCTGTATTCATGGCTTTATGCCCGTATTCATGGCTTTTATGCCCGTATGCATGGCTTTTATGCCCGATTATGTGATATCATGGCTTTATAGCCATACTGACTGCATACATGGTTGACGTTCTGCGTCCCATGGTATGACGGCCCGAGGCACCGCGGTGTCCAGTGCCAACGACCCGTTATCCAGTCCAGTCGTCCAGTATAGGTTACTTGGGCATGGAAAAGTATAACTGTGATTGAACTGATCATTAAAGAAAATACGAAAATTAAGTATCAGGAATGATTACCAAAAATACAAAGAAGCTCAAGATCATGAAGAAAATAATTAACGAAATGCATGAAGAAGTTAATATCATAAAACATGAATAGCCCTCGACTAAACAATAAGTTAGTAATTATTCATTTATTATGAACACAATAGCAAGGAAATTATTATCTTTATTTGCATATTATATTTTCTTGTATTATTGGCACCACTAAGCTTTATGCTTAGCGCGTCGCTTTTGCAGCGTAGTGCGATCAAGATTTGGACAGAGGACCCAGTAGACCACGGATTCGGTAAGGCAGTTCACAGTTCTGCATAGTGTCCGTGTCACCTCACAGGCTACAGTGCATTGGTAGGACACTAGGTTTCATTTTGGTATTTTGTAACAAATGTTTATTTTCTCATATGTAATTGAACTTATGTAACATATTTTGATGTTCATGTAAATAATGAAAATTGTATTTGTGAATGGAAGAGTGAATGCCTATTTATGAATTGTACATGATTAACAAATGAGATGAATGATTGAGAAACGAATGGTTGAAAAATATTGAGATCTTGATAATTGGAGTTGGGATTGATTGAATATGATAATTGGAAGTGTTTTTCACAGGTTCCGAAGAACTGTTTTCTCCATTTTTAGCCGGTACTCCGCCGGATTTTCTATAAAATTTTCGGAACCTCAAATAAATTACAATTTCAATAAATGAATTATATTTCACAAGTTATATTCAAAACTACGATAAAAATGAATTAAGATAAAATAGAGTGCTCCGGCACACTGAGTGGCATAACTTGCTCGGCTACACTGTAGTCGGGTAAGGGGTGTCACAAATGTGAACTGAAAAATATTGAGATTTTGATAAATGGAGTTGAGATGAATGAATAAGAATATAGGAAGTGTTTTTCACAGGTTCCGAAGAACTGTTTTCTCCATTTTTAGCCGGTACTCTGCAGGATTTTCTATAAAATTTTCGGAACCTCAAATAAATTATACTTTCGACAAAAGGCTTAAATAAATTATATTTCACAAGTTATATTAAAAAGGAAGAATAAAAATGAATTAAGATAAAATAGAGTGCTCGGCACACTAAGTGGCATAACTTGCTCGGCTACACTGTAGTCGGGTAAGGGGTGTCACATATTTTGTATATATTAAATAACATGGAGATTTTTTTGTTATATTTGAATTATTATGGACTGTATTTTAGAACTGTTTAATGACTGTAAAAGTCTATTGACTTTACTAAGAAATAGAGATTGTGAAATATTTGAGATTTTGATATTATCATATTAAACTGTTTTCAATAGGTTTGGAAGGACAGTTTGTCCGAAATATAGACGGAACCTTGCTAAATTTTTATTACCAATCTTGAAACACTGATTTTATCAAAGTACGAAAATAATATCAGTATGATATGAATATTGTTAGTAGTATGCCCTAAAGCATATCATTTAATATGTATCTTGTACATATTTTTATTAATAAAAGGTTTTTCCACTTTTCTGTTCACATAATATATTTATGTGTAATAGAAAAGGTCCATTGATATTTTGTTAGAAATATTATTCTTAAGTTGTTAAGAATATGAGTGACATTATTTCTATCACAAAGTATCATAAATAGGTTCACAATCAAGGATACTTCATAATAAGAACATGACTTATCCAGAAAGATTGTATTCATGTTTGTTCCTAAGTTATGCATATGAGATATAAATAAGATGGAATGGTGTGTCTCATGCCATATGACAAACATGATAGGCACTTATAAATGATAAGTAGGTCGAACCAGTGACACTTATAACAAGCACATGGAGTTTACTCTTGTTAATGTTTTGTCATAAATCATATCAATGCATATAATCTTTAGACCTGAGATAGCATAGTTATCTTGTATATAGGTAGTTTGAGTTTGATATTGCTTTTATACTTGTACCATGTATGGGTATATAGGCATGTGTTGGCTCCTACTAGTTATATATGGAGGTACGTGTTAATCAAGATGGAATCTATTCCTCTAAGTAAATAGAGATAAAATCCTATGTTTATTTAATTGTTCTTGATGTTTCAAGTTCCTGGCCAGGACAGATAGATTTAATCAGAAAAGAGTTTCTGATGAGAAAATCTTTTTAATCAAGAACTAGAATTAAAAGAGAACATAATATTCATAACAAATGGAGTTTGACATAAACCATTACTCCAGCTTGAATTAGGATTTTGTAACAGAGAGATTCTAATGCATGGTAACATATGATTATAGGTTCATTTAAGGTAAACCATATTACTAATTGGGTGTCCATGGCATGCTATGCTAGGTGTTAACCATGGTCTATGAGGTGTATAAAATGATTTAGAGAAATCATTTATGGTAAGAAAGAATTCTGATGATATTAAGAGTTGATATCATGTCTCATTGCCAATTAGTGATGAGCCTAGTAAGTCACACACATACACAAGTAGTCACCTAATTAAATATGATTTAATTAATTAATTAAAGATTTTAATTGATTAATTAAATAGGTTTGGTTTGCAATTAGATTGCAAATTCCCTAGCATGACTTAAAACCAAATCTAGATTATTGGATGTATAGTATAAGTTAAATTTATATTTAAAGTGTTTAAATATGAATTTAATTAATGAGAAATTAATTAATAGAGATTAATTAATTAATTTATATTTGATATAAATTAATTAGAAGAAGAGAAATAATTATTTCAAGTTAAGAACTCAAAATTAAGACACAGGGGCATTTTGGTTATTTCGCAGTGTGACATGTGGCACCATGAGATGGTGACACATGGCATTACACATAAGCTTGCCAAATGTCTTTTAATTATGTAAGAGGATTAAAATTAAGATTAAATATAGGTTTGACACTTGGAACAATGTGATTGGGTCACTTAAACCTATAGCTAATCAAAGGGCGACATATAGCAATGGTTTAATGTGTTAACATAGCTATATAAGTGTTGTTATGAGAAAATAAAATACAACCAGCAGCCACACTCCTTTGTCATGCCATTTTGAAGCTCTCCCTCTCTTCCTCTTCATCTCTCATTAATTCAAAGAGATTGGCCATCAATCTCTTGAATTAAAAATACTAGAAATTGTTTCTAGTGTTCTGCTTACATCTCTAATCTCTTAAAAGGCAGAACTTGAATTTCTAATTAATAGAAAAAGCTTTAGAAGGTGTTCAAGGGCTGCCATAGGTGTTCTTGGTGTAGACAAGCTAGAGGGACAACATTTGGTATCCTGAAGACGAATCTCAAAGGCGCAAATACGCTGCAGTGCATTAAGAGGTTAGTGTAATCATTCTTGATTTAATTTAGGGTTCTAAAATTAATCTGAATAATTTTAAAATCTTAAATGGCAAATACAGATCCAAAAACATATTAAAAGAGTTTTAATATGTTGTTTATCATTGAAATCAAATAGTTAAAAATAAATCTTGCATGTTGCATATGACCCTAGGTGAAAATTTTTGAATTCAATGGTATAAACTTGTGTTTTTCACGCTTCCGTTCCTTCAAATGTTACATAAAAGACTTCTTAAAATCAAATTGAGCTCAGGAAATGAAATAATCATAGACTAGGTGTTTCGACACACCGTGTAGCATGCCTCGCTCGGCTATTCTATAGACGGGTGAGGGGTGTTACAGGGGGTATATAAAGGCATAAGGAGACAAAATCCATCCACTAACTCATCTTCTTCATTTCATTCTCTCTTGGCTGAAATCTTATTCTCTCAATTCCTCTATGGATTTTCTCTTCATGCAAGCTTAAATCCTCTTCATTTTCAATGTAAAATCACAAGTTTACTTCACAAGAATTAGTCCTCATAACTTGGGAAGTATATAAGCAGCAAAAGGAAGGAGAAATTTTGACGTTTTAATAAGCTCAAGAAAGTGAACAAAGAGGTTAGTGCTTATATCCTCTTCCTTGCTTCATTAAAAATTGATTTGAAGTTAGGATGAAGTGAATTATGCGTGAAATCAAAAGAAATGGTAAGTTAGGAGAAGTGTTTCATTTCGGCAGCTGTAATTTTCTTGAGAGTTTGATGAATTCTTAATTATAAAGATGATTGGTGATGTTAATTAATACACTTAGATGCATTAGAAGTGATATTGTATGTGTATGTTTGAGGTTGATAATTTGAATTAGGGTTTGAACAATTATTGAAGACTTTGTGCAATTGTTTCAATTAAGAGATTGATAATTTCATGTATGTAAATGTTAATTAATGGTGTTGATGAATAAGCAGTTGAGGGCTATATGTTGATTGATGAAGTTATTTGTGATAGAAATTTTATTTCATGTGTATATTGTGATTGACCTTGATAATGTGGATTAGGGTTTTGAACTACATATTGGAGACTTGATGTAATTGCTGGAATGTGATAGTATTGATATGATATTTACAAGTGTCATGAATGCCAATTTGAAGTAAGAGAGTTGGAGGAATGATATTTGGGATTGTAATTTCTTTGCAGGTTTGAAATTTGTTGAATTCAGTGTGTATTTTGAGCCATAACCAAAATTGTGTTACTCCAATTGGCATGAGACCAATTAGAGATGAAACTAGACCTAAAATGCTTCATTTTTCATGAAGAGACCATTCCCAAATTCTACCCAGAAATTAACCAAATTATTGTCCCAATCCCGATGACCAAATGATGAACCCAAAAAATGACCAAATGAACAGTGTACATTCATTCGGTCATAACTCACTCCAGACAGATCCAAATGACCTGAATTTTATACCATTGAAATCTTAGACATAAGGCTATAACTTTTTATGAAGAACACAAAGCCCAAGAATGCCATTAACCCAATCAAATTGCTTGCCCAAGTTGGGTTACCAAAACTGTCCAGTACCAAAACTGCCCAGAATTGCTAGACAAAGGCTACTTGACCAGTTTTGGAAAAAAGGCCATAACTTGGTCCATAGAAATCCAAATTCCCTAAAACCAGTGCCAAAATTTCAATAAGACATAGATTTACATTATTGGTATTTTAACCAAAACCTAAAAATTGAGGGAACTAGGTCAATTAATTAGGTCAAGTCAGCATACTAAATCTGGAAATTTGCACAAGTGACCATTGACTTTAGAATAGCCCTTTTGTCATATCTCCTACTACAAAACTTGAAAAATTGCAACTAAAAAATTCTAAGTAACCATAAGACATAGCACAACAAATCTTATGTACAATAGCCATTTTGTCATATCTCCTACTACAAAACTTGAAAAATTGCAACTAAAAAATTTTAAGTAACTGTAACATCCCCATTGCACGTGTTCTGTACGTTCTGTTGCTCCAGTAGTCAAATAGCAGTCCAGGCAAGTCAGGATGTCTGGAACTACACTTCGGTGATGGTGAACAGACATATAATGATGAAATAAATAAAAAGAAAATACAAGAAAAATCAAACAAAAATGAAAGAGAGAAAACGAAGCTAAGTTAAGCAGTGGCACCACGATGGGTGACATGCAGGAAGGCCGTTGCCGACCCCAAGACCGCAGGGAACCCTCGGAATTTAATTTTGAGACATAAATAAAGATTTATTGAAATGTAATTGACACTATAAATAACAAAGAAAAATTAATAAATTAGTACAAAGAAAAACGAAAAATCGAGAAACTGACAAAAATCGGTATTATCGAAAAAATCGGGAATATAACCCGAAGTGGGGTATTTTGGTCATTTGACACCTAGACTTGCCTTTTGACCTCAATGTCCATTAAAAATAAATGATATTACACTTTATAAATGTCTTAAAAATTAAAATTATGGTACATTATATTAATAGTGCAAGAAATGGGGTATAAAGTGAATAATTAAAATCTTAACATATAAAACTACTTAATTAAAAGTGAGTGGGGCACTAAGGGGTATTTAAACACCTAAAGGACATGTGTATGTCCACTAAACACTTCAGTTTTCTGCATCATCTTCTCCAGCCGAAATGGACCACCATGAAAACACCATGGGCAAAGCTTCCTAATCTCTCATGCAAGCACCTTCACGCCATGTTTCCACTTAAATTCTTTCATTAAACTTGGTCCACACCTCTTGGGCAGATTATAGAGAACAAAAAGGAAGAGATTTGGTGAAGTTTTAACAAGCTCCAAAAGTGGTAAGTGTCCAAAATCCCTCCCTTGCTTTAGTAAAGCTTGTGTTTAGGTTGAGGTGAGTGTTTTGGTGAAGAGAAATAAAAGAAATAGTGAGAAATGGACTTGTCCATTTTCGGCAGCCATGAACCCTTGTTGAGCTTTAGTTATTTTTACTTCTTATGAATGAAAATGAAGGTTGATTGATTCAAATGAAAGTTAGAGTAAGTTTGTGCATAAGTATGTACATGTAGTGTTTAGATTTAAGGTGTGAAATGGAACCTTGAAGCCTTGAGCAAACTGCCATGTTTGGCAGCCCCTAATAGCATGAATTTGTGTGTGAATATATGGTTATTAATGATATATGTTAATGTCAATTTGTGGGCAGCAAGTGTAAGTGATGTTGAAGTATGAATATGTTGAAGTATATGTGTAATATTCACATTGAAGTATGTTGAATTTTGGTGGAAGTGAATGTTGAACTTAATAATGGATTGTGTGCATTGAGCACTTGAACATTCTGCCCAGAATTGTTGCTGAAATTGTGTACAATATATGTATAGAAGTGTTGTTGATTGAATATTGTAGTAATGAGGAGGAGGAGGAACATTAAATTGGAAGTGTATGAGCTTTGTGCAGGTTGTGTATTGAAGGCAGCAACTAAATGAGGCCATAAGTGCCAAACTATGAACCCAATTGGTATGAGGCCAATATGGAGTGAAACTAGACACCAAATAGGCCAACTTTCATGTAGAAAGGTTGCCAAAATTCCGCCTAGAAATGGACCTTAAAAAGTGACCAAATCCGGATTAGTGCATTTAAGGCCTGAAAACTGACCATTTGGGCAGCAGTTAGTGTTTAGGCCATAACTCACTCAAAACAGGTCCAATTGACCTGAAATTTTGACCATGTATAGTTAATACCTATATCTACAAGTATTATGAAGACACCAAAGCCCAGAATTGACCAGAACCAAGCCAAATGGCTTGCACAAGTTCGGGCACAAAAACTGCCGAACCAAAAGTGACAAAAAAAAATTGACCAAATTGTGCACTAAAAGTGCAATCTGTCCAGCTTTAGCAAATTGACCATATCTTGGTCTACACAACTCGGAATGACCTGAAAATTTGCCCTGCGTGCAATAAGACATAGAGCTACAATTTTGCTTCTTTGACCAGAAGCTAAAAGCCAAGGGAAATAGCACTATAAGCTAGACCAATCTAGCACACAAAAATTGAGAATTTGACATTTTGCATACAATGATGCTTGAAGCATTTTGGCAATGAATGCCAACTTATAAAAATGGTAAATTGCACTATATTGGCAGCATATTGAGATATAAATTGTGACATATTGATGCTAGAAACAACTTGTCCATATTACCTAAAAAGGTCAACATATGCATTGACTTGTGAATTATACAATAGTTAGTAAACTCCAAAGATTGAAGAACTAAACAATTAATTTATAATGTGCCCTAATTTGCCTAGTTGACTAGTATGGATAGGTTGGCATGCTAATAGGATTCTGACAGCTGTTCTGTAAATGACTTTATGCCATACTGTGTTTTTACGACCTATTATGCCGCACTGTGACTTTAATAGCCTACGGCTATACATATTGTGTATTTATTTTTGGCTTATCGCCAGATTGACTATATGGCTTTTTAGCCACGCTATTTGCACACCGGGAGACACTTTGTGGCTGATGGTGTGACGGCCCGAGGTACTAGGTACCCAGTGCCAGTATATCCGTTTATCCTGTCTGGTCAGTATATAGGCTACACGGGCAGTAATTCAAGTACTATTAAATTCAAATACCTAAATCCAATCTACTGACATACAGCACCACCAAAAATTTGTAAACACTTTATTTACTTTATTTTAGTGTATATTTCTTTATATTTGGCACCACTAAGCAAAATTGCTTAGCGCGTTGCTTTTGTAACGCGTAGGTATTGGAGATATAGCTGGGGAGCCCAGTAGAACTACTACCGCGTGAGACATCAGATCTGCACAGGAGTCCAGAGTCATATGCACTGCATTGCATACATGGTAGGACTTAGGATATCTTGTATTTTGTACTTTTGTTGTATATTTGAAATTTGGCCCTGTTTTTGTAATGTTATGAAAGCTCTAAAGTTTGTAATATTTTGTACATATTAAATAACATGGAGATTTTCTGTATATATATTTAAATTATTATGGACTGTATTATAGAACTGTTTAATGACTGTAAAAGTCTATTGACTTTATTGAGAAATAGAGACTTTGAAAAGTTTGAGATTTTGACATTATCATATTGAACTGTTTTCAACAGGTTTGGAAGGACAGTTTGTCCTAAATATAGACGGCACCTTGCCAAATTTTTATTACCGGTCTTGAAACACTGATTTTAACAAAGTATGACAATAGTATTAACATGATATGAATATTATATAAATGACTTCTTAAAATCAAATTGAGTTCAAGAAATGAGATAATCATAGACTAGGTGTTCCGGCACGCCGTGTAGCATGCCTTGCTCGACTATACTGTAGACGGGTGAGGGCTGTTGCATTTAATGGTATCAGAGCACGGTTTAGGCGTTTCTGGACCTAGATAAATTGCACATCATGCATTGCATTGTAAGTGTTAAGATGACTCTAATGCAGATCTTTTGATTTGTTTTGTTATTTTAATCAGAATATGGACTCCACATCTCAGAGAGCGGTCGATGAGGAAGTGGAAAGTCATGCTCCATCTATGATGGAACCAGGAGATAGGAGGGAACATGTTCTACCAGTACCAAATGCATCAGCCACATTTCAGCAAATGGCTGAGTTCTTTAGACAGATGGCAGGAGTTATGCCACCACCACAACCTCCACATAAAAAATCTCATATGGAGAGAGTCAGGAAGTTTGGAGCAGTGGACTTTCTGGGCAAAAGAGAAGATGATTCTGTCACAGCTGAAAACTAGTTGGACAGAATTGGAGGAGTCTTGAAACAACTTCATTATACTCTAGAGCAGAATTTGGAAGCTGCTGTATCACTACTGCAGGATGATGCATACCAATGGTGGGATACAGTAACTAGTGAGGTGCCACCAGAACAGATAACTTGGGATTTCTTTCTCACTGAGTTCAGAAAGAAGTATGTGGGCAGTGTATACTTGGAAGAGAAGAGAAGGGAGTTTATTACCCTACGCCAGAGACAGCTGACAGTGGCTGAATATGAAAGAGAATTTATCAGATTAAACAGCTATGGGCGGGAAATAGTCCCTAATGAGGCAGAGAGATGCAAGAGATTTGAGGAAGGACTCAATGATAACATTAAAGTAATGATTACAGCCTTGGGGATTATAGAGTTTGCAAAATTAGTGGAAGCTGCACTGAAGGTTGAAAAAGTTAGAATGAATGAGCAGAATAGAAGGGACAGACAGCAGAAAAGAGGTCAGGGTCAGACCGGTACATCTTCTGCCCCTAGCAAGAAATTCAGAGGTTCGCCTACTCAGAGTTTCAGTGGAGCACCAAGTCAGGGTCAGTCACAGAGGCCCAAATCTCAGTTTGCACCAAGGAAAGGCTAGTCCACCCCTTTAATAGCTAGCTCTCCAGGGACAGGGTACAGGGGACCAGCCCCAACGGTATCTATTGCTTGCTTACATTGCCAAAAATGGCATAAGGGTGAATGTTGGAGGATGACAGGTGCATGTTTACGGTGTGGATCTACAGACCACATAGTCCGAGATTGTCCACGCAGAACTGCTACATCCACTCTGGTATCAACTGATAGGCCTGCCCCTCCAGCTCCAAGGGGTAGAAGGCGGGTAAAGGCGAGGTACTTCACGAAACCCGTGTCGAGTGCGTGGAGAGAGCGGATGCGGAAAACCAGCCAAAGCCTACGCTATAAGGGCACAGGAGGAACAGGATGCTCCAGATGTTATCAAGGGTACGTTCCTCCTTTATAATACTTCTGTGCATGCATTAGTGGATCCTGGATCTACTCATTCATATATTTGTATCAAGCTACCCGTAGAAAAGGGAATACAAGTGGAGGAAAGTGACCAAGACATCCTGGTCACAAATCCGCTAGGCCACAGTGTGGTAGTAAACAAGGTGTATAAGGGCTGTCCATTGAAGATTCAAGGGAAAGAGTTCTTAGCAGACTTAATCGAATTGCCTTTCCATGAGTTTGATGTGATTTTGGGAATGGACTGGTTATCCCATCATCAGGCAATAGTAGATTGTAAATTGAAGAGAATCTCTCTGAAAACTGCTGAGAACGAAGAAATAATAGTTGTGGGTGAAAGGACAGATTTCTTGTCCAATGTCATCTCAGCTACAATTGCAAGGAGATGGTTGAGAAAAGGGTGTGAAGCCTATCTGGCACACGTGGTTGACACTAGGCAGGGTAAACTTAACTTATCTGACATACCCACAGTAAGGGATTTCTCTGAGGTGTTTCCAGAGGAATTGCCTAGTTTACCACCAAAAAGGGAAGTTGAATTTGCTATTGAGATTATGCCGGGTACAACTCCAATTTCAATTGCTCCATATAGGATGGCACCTGCTGAATTGAAAGAGTTAAAAATCCAGCTACAAGAATTACTAGACAAGGGGTTCCTACGCCACAGTGTGTCACCGTGGGGAGCTCCGATACTGTTTGTAAAGAAGAAAGATGGGACACTGAGGTTATGTGTTGATTACCGGTAGTTAAACAGAGTAACAGTGAAGAACAAGTATTCGTTGCCTAGAATTGATGATCTGTTTGATCAGTTGAAGGGAGCCAGTGTGTTTTCTAAGATTGATCTCAGATCAGGGTATTAGCTAAGGGTTAAGGATGCAGATGTGCCTAAGACTGCATTTAGAACCCGGCATGGGCATTATGAATTCCTAGTGATGTTATTTGGGTTAACAAACGCTCCAGCAGCATTCATGGACCTTATGAACCGTATCTTCCATCCATACTTAGATTGGTTCGTAGTGGTCTTCATTGATGACATCCTGGTGTATTCCAAGGATAAAGCAGAACATTATGAGCATTTGAGAATTGTTCTGCAGACTTTAAAAGAGAAGAAATTGTATGCTAAATTATCCAAGTGTGAGTTCTGGTTGAATGAGATTGCATTCCTTGGACATGTAGTATCAGCTGAAGGGATTAGAGTGGATCCCAAGAAGATTGAAGCAGTGATGGAATTAAAGCCTCCCAGAAATACAACTGAGATCAGAAGTTTCTTGGGGTTAGCTGGATATTACAGAAGATTTGTAAAGGGATTTTCCCTGATAGCTGCTCCAATGACCAAATTACTGCACAAGAATATGAAATTTGACTGGAATGACAAGTGTCAAGCCAGCTTTGAGAGGCTGAAGGCTATGTTGACAGAGGCGCCAGTGTTAACACAGCTAATGTCTGGAAAAGACTTTTTAGTCTACAGTGATGCCTCACACAATGGATTAGGGTGTGTACTCATGCAAGAAGGGAAAGTGGTCGCATATGCTTCCAGGCAGTTAAGGCCACATGAAAAGAATTACCCTACTCATGATTTGGAGTTAGCAGCAATTATCTTCGCATTGAAGATATGGAGGCATTACTTGTATGGGGAAAAATGCTACATATACATAGACCATAAGAGTCTGAAGTATCTGCCAACCCAGAAGGAACTTAATTTGAGACAAAGGTGATGAATTGAATTCTTGAAAGATTATGATTGTGTAATTGACTACCACCCTGGGAAGGCAAATGTAGTTGCTGATGCTTTAAGCAGAAAATCTATTGTAGCATTAAGATCTCTGAATACCCAACTATCCTTAACTCTTGATGGAGTTATTTTGGCGGAGTTGCAAGTGAAGCCGAATCTGTTACAACAGATACAGGATGGGCAGAAGATAGATGGGAAATTAATGGCTGTTATGGGAAAAATCACTAAGGGGAAGGAAACTGAATATGAAGTGATAGAGTATGTGTACCAGATGATAAAGAGTTGAAAACCAGTATTCTGAAAGAAGCACATAACAGTGTGTATGCTATGCACCCAAGAAGCACAAAAATGTACCATGACCTGAAACTCCGATACTGGTGGCCAGGTATGAAGAAGGACATAGTTGACTATGTAACTAGATGCTTAACATGTCAGTAAGTCAAAGCAGAACATCAAGTTCCATTAGGTTTGTTACAGCCCATAAACATACCTGAATGGAAGTGGGACCGAGTCACTATGGACTTTGTCAGTGGTCTACCTCTCACTCAGAAGAAGCATGATGCAGTATGGGTGATTGTGGATAGGTTAACCAAATCAACACATTTTCTGCCAATCAGAACTGACTACTCAATGGAAAAGCTAGCAGAATTGTACGTCAGTGAGATAGTTAGACTACATGGAATTCCACTTTCCATTATATCTGATAGTGACCCGAGGTTTACATCTAGATTTTGGAAGAAATTACAAGAGTCCTTGGGCACACAACTCCATTTTAGTACGGCTTTTCACCCTCAGACGGATGGACAGTCAGAAAGAATAATCCAGGTAAATTTTGAAACTCATTGAGTATTATAAACAATAAATTGAACTAATAATGATAATAATGATAATAATAACTGAATATCTATGATAGGTCCTCGAGGATATGCTGAGAAGTTGTGCTATTGAGTTTAAGGGAAGTTGGGATAGATACCTTCCACTGGCAGAATTTGCATATAATAATAGCTATCAAGCTAGCATACAAATGGCACCCTATGAAACACTGTATGGGAGAAAGTGCATAACACCTGTATGTTGGACTGAATTGGGTGAAGATAAGCTAGTGGGGCCAGACCTAAAAAACAGACAGAGGAAAAGGTGAAACTGATAAAGGCCAATTTGAAAGTTGCCTCGGGCCAAGTAAATCTTATGCTGACTTGAGGAGAAAAGACATTGAGTATGAAGTTGGCGAGAAGGTATTTCTCAAAGTATCACCGTGGAAGAAAGTGTTGAGATTTGGGAAAAAGGGAAAACTAAGCCCTAGGTTTATTGGCCCATATGAAGTTATTGAACGTGTGGGACCAGTAGCCTACCGATTAGCCTTACCACCTGAGCTGGACAAGATACATAATGTGTTTCATGTCTCGATGCTCAGAAGATACAGATCAGATCCTTCACATGTCATCTCAACAAAAAAAATTGTGGTACAACCTGACCTGACATATGAAGAAGAACCAATTAAAATCTTGGCACGAGAGGTAAAAGAGCTCAGAAATAAGACAATTCCACTAGTGAAAATCCTATGGGAGAGCGAGGAGACAATGAGACAACAGTTCCCTCAGCTCTTCACATTAGGTAAATTTCGAGGACGAAATTTTTATTTAGAGGGGAAGAGTTGTAACATCCCCATTGCACGTGTTCTGTACATTTTGTTGCTCCAGCAGTCAAATAACAATCCAGGCAAGTCAGGATGTCTGGAACTACACTTTGGTGATGGTGAACAGACATATAATGATGAAATAAATAAAAAGAAAATACAAGAAAAATCAAACAAAAATGAAAGAGAGAAAACGAAGTTAAGTTAAACGAGCCGGCACCACAGTGATGCGTAACTGCACCGGGAAGGCCGTTGCCGACCCCAGGACCACAGGGAACCCTCGGAATTTAATTTTGAGACATAAACAAAGATTTATTGAAATGTAATTGACACTAGAAATATCAAATAAAAATTAATAAATTAGTACAAAGAAAAACAAAAAATCAAGAAACAGACAAAAATCGGTATTACCGAAAAAATCTGGAATATAACCCGAAGTGGGGTATTTGGGTCATTTGACACCTAGAGTTGCCTTTTGACCTCAATGTCCATTAAAAATAAATGATATTACACTTTATAAATGTCTTAAAAATTAAAATTATGGTACATTATATTAATAGTGCAAGAAATGGGGTATAAAGTGAATAATTAAAATCTTCACATATAAAATTACTTAATTAAAAGTGAGTGGGGCACTATGGGGTATTTAAACACCTAAAGGACATGTGTATGTCCACTAAACACTTCAGTTTTCTGCATCATCTTCTCCAGCCGAAATGGACCACCATGAAAACACCATGGGCAAAGCTTCATAATCTCTCATGCAAGCACCTTCATGCCATGTTTCCACTTAAATTCTTTCATTAAAATTGGTCCACACCTCTTGCGAAGATTATAGAGAAGAAAAAGGAAGAGATTTGGTGAAGTTTTAACAAGCTCCAAAAGTGGTAAGTGTCCAAAATCCCTCCCTTGCTTTAGTAAAGCTTGTGTTTAGGTTGAGGTGAGTGTTTTGGTGAAGAGAAATAAAAGAAATAGTGAGAAATGGACTTGTCCATTTTCGGCAGCCATGAACCCTTGTTGAGCTTGAGTTATTTTTACTTCTAATGAATGAAAATGAAGGTTGATTGATTCAAATGAAAGTTAGAGTAAGTTTGTGCATAAGTATGTACATGTAGTGTTTAGATTTAAGGTGTGAAATGGAACCTTGAAGCCTTGAGCAAACTGCCATGTTTGGCAGCCCCTAATAGTATGAATTTGTGTGTGAATATATGGTTATTAATGATATATGTTAATGTCAATTTGTGGGCAGTAAGTGTAAGTGATGTTGAAGTATGAATATGTTGAAGTATATGTGTAATATTCACATTGAAGTATGTTGAATATTGGTGGAAGTGAATGTTGAACATAATGATGGATTGTGTGCATTGAGCACTTGAACATTCTGCCCAGAATTGTTGCTGAAATTGTGTACAATATATGTATAGAAGTGTTGTTGATTGAATATTGTAGTAATGAGGAGGAGGAGGAACATTAAATTGGAAGTGTATGAGCTTTGCGCAGGTTGTGTATTGAAGGCAGCACCTAAATGAGGCCATAAGTGCCAAACTATGAACCCAATTGGTATGAGGCCAATATGGAGTGAAACTAGACACCAAATAGGCCAACTTTCATGTAGAAAGGTTACCAAAATTCTGCCTAGAAATGGACCTTAAAAAGTGACCAAATCCGGATTAGTGCATTTAAGGCCTGAAAACTGACCATTTGGGCAGCAGTTAGTATTTAGGCCATAACTCACTCAAAACAGGTCCAATTGACCTGAAATTTTGACCATGAATAGATAATACCTATATCTACAAGTCTTATGAAGACACCAAAGCCCAGAAATAACCAGAACCAAGTCAAATGGCTTGCACAAATTAGGGCACAAAAACTGCCGAACCAAAAGTGACAAAAAAAATGACCAAATTGTGCACTAAAAGTGCAATCTGTCCAGCTTTAGTAAATTGACCATATCTTGGTCTACACAACTCGGAATGACCTGTAATTTTGCCCCGCGTGCAATAAGCCATAGAGCTACAATTTTTCTTTTTTGACCATGTAGACCCTTATTTTGTGATGAATATGTGCATTGAGGCCATAGGAAACCCGATGATGAAAAAATTATATGACTGTAAGATGTAATTGGAGATATGGAGCTGAATTATTAATTCCGTGGCATGATCTTGAAAAAATAAAAATAATAATAAAGTTTTGGGGAAATTAATTTAATTAAATTTAAATAAAATTTTATTTTGTTTAAATTTAATATGGGCAGTTCTTAAATGGATCTAATTAAGTTTAATTGGGCTCTATGGGCCTAAGAAAGCCTAGTTAGAAATTTTAAATGGGACCCATTTAATTATTTTCTAAAAATTAAAATAACAAAATATCTCTCTCCTCCTTGGCCCCACTCTCTTCCTCACTCCCTATTGGTGCATTCCATTTTTTCCTGTCTTCCTATTGGTTGAAACACCTCACCCATATCCCAGTCTTATTCGAATTATGCAATCGTAGTTATTTAAGTCATCTAAACTTTATCACCTTAAGACTCCAAACCCTACCACACCTCTTCCTCACTCCCTATTGGTGCCTTCCATTTTTTCTTGTCTTCCTATTGGTTGAAACACCTCACCCATATCCCAGTCTTATTCGAACTCTGCCATCGTAGTTGTTTAAATCATCTAAACTTCATCATCCTAAGACTCCAAACCCTATCACACCTCTCTCCCAAAACCCTATAAATACCCTACTAGAGAAGGGAAGAAGGGGAGGAGATGGGAGGAAAGAGGAAGAGGAAATTTAGAGATATTCAAGACTCTTTGAGTTCTTCCATATTTTTTCTTTTCTTCAAGAAGATTTTCATACAAGATTTCTAGAAGGTTAGTTTTTATTATTTTCTTTTCAAGATCTATGTCACACAATATTTTAATTCTATGCTCCTTGTCTTCAATTTATTTTATATGTTCATATTGATCATGTAATCATGTTTAATATGAGGGGATACACAACTCTGCACATGTTTAGTTTCTGTCTCTCGTATTTTTATTATTTTTCTTTATTTTTTGAATCTGTAAAAAATTTGTAAAAATTATATTCATATTCTACACGAAATTCCATTAATTTTAGGCTCAAGAATCACTAAAAAAGCTTTAATATTTTGTAAGTTATGGCTGTTTGAAGTTAGGGTTCCTGTAAAATCTGATTTGTAGGATATCCGACTTGTGGAACCCATATCTCCCTTGTTCCTTAATATTTTTGTGCAAATCTAGTGTCTAAAATTAACTTTAGAATCTTATGAATCTTTTTCAATTGGCTTTGCATTCATATCTGTTGTGGTTAATGAGTTATGAATTTTACAAAAAAGTAGTACGATTCTGTCACTTAGAAAAGTTACGATTTATGTAGACCATTCGGCTAGGGTTTTATTTGATTTATAAATTTTATGATCTTGCATGATATGTAGGCTGTCTTCTGTAATTTTTTTATGATTTTTAGGCATGTTTAACTATTTTTAAAAAATCGAATTTCTTGCTACTGTTAATCTGCCATAATTTGAAAATTGTATATTTATGCATGTTCTTGTATTTTCTTAGGTTTTAATTGATATTTGATCTATTTTCTGTATTCTTTTAATTCAAGAAGTGTTATAAAGTATTTGGATCATGTTAGAAGACTTAGACCATTAGGTAGTTGTAACTAATTAGGAATCTTAACCCTTTAGGAGACTAGAGTTAGAATCTAATGTAAATTGTTATTAATATCTTCTTTATTTCTTTTATTTTCTTTAGTTTCTTTATTTTTTTTATTACAAACAAAATTGGTAAGTAGCCCTAAGGTAAGTACCAAAGAGGGCATTTGCGTGGAGCTTATATTGAGCTAAACGGGAGTAAGCCAGGGATATCATTGCCATACTAGAAGAGAAGTCCCTTTTTTAAGGGTAGCTTGCCCCAATGGCAACTGCATTTACCAACAGGTAAGTAGCTCTAACTTCTCGAATAACCATTGGCATGAAATTGTAGTAATAATAGAACTTTTATTTGGTAAATTAAAATTAACTTTGTTTTTAATTTAACTGACTTTTGCATGTAATTAATTTAAATAAATACTTTGTAAATTAAAATTAATTTTGTTTGTAAATTAAACTAACATTGGCATGTAAAATAAATTTAATTTAATACTTGGTAATTGTAAAATAAATTTGCATGTTAGAAATCTTTATTAGGTTGTGATTGTTTGGGACTTATGTGATATTAGAATAAATTACACATGTACATAATTAACTTAGTTCAATTATCCTTAGGGTAACTTGGTGAAAATTAATTAATTAGGTTAAATAGAAACGTAGGGTTATTTGAAATTGAATTTGTTTGTAAATTAAATTTCCAATAATAAATTAATTTTAGTCATCTGGTAAATATCATTTAAATAATTAGCAACCCCATAGATAGGAATTACTTGTGCATGAAAATTGTGTGTAAACAACAACCCTTTTGTGAATTACTTGCGTGTGTAGGATTAGAATTGCATTTTTTAGGATAAAAGTTTAATAAAGGAATAATAAACAAGACTTCTAGAAACATTAGTAGAGGATTGGCACTCGAATTAACGAGGTTAGACCAGGCGTAAGGGGTGCCTAACACCTTCCCCTTACGTACCCACTATCCCGAACCTAGACATTGGGCTATGGTAATGACGGTTGTGGAAACTCTGCAAGGAGTAAGTTGCCATCCATGACCCTCGGAAGAAACACTGAATATGTCCCGGTTATTACCCGGGTAGCGACTCCTGTCTATCTATGCCTTCGTGGCATAAATCCTTAGTACCGTGGTAGTGTTATGGGAAGACGGTACTTACCAGTGGTTTGATTCTATTAGGATTGTATGAAGTGCATGTCTAGAAAATGCTGTCTAAGGAGGTGGTACTTAAGTGAGACCATTGTGACTCCACCATCTTTCCTGGGCATTACCTGGTGCATTTTATATAATTTTAATGGATGATATTTCGCCTCACGCCCCACTCCTACAGTTTGGCGACTCCACTGGGGACTAAATGGATAGTTACTCCAACATGTTTCTATTAGTCTAATATTATTCCTTTGTTAAACTTTTTGCATTGCACTACACTATCACACGGATCATCCTTACCCTTTTAGCCTCGTTAGTACTAGCCAAGGAGACCATGGTTCTACTCGAGCTATGACGAATTGGTGAATGCTAGCACCCCATGCCCGTACCTTCGAGTATATAAAAGAGCCACAGCTTCGGCCGTTGTGCTTAATGGACAAGCTCTCGCATGGGTGACCCTTTTCCTACCCGATGAAGCCCATGAGCCATAGATTTTAACCTTAGGTACCCCATAGATTTTTGTTGTGCTAGATTTATAACCTTACTGTTCAAACCATAAGTTCTAGTGGTAGTTGAGATGAACCTAGGCCTATGCATAGGCCCAATGTGTGTATAGGCCTAAGTCCATTTCAAAACCCATGTTAAGCAAGAGGATGCTTACTTATGGTTAAACTTTAAGGATATAAATCCTTTATTTGTGAGGGAAGGATCGTCCTGGACCATCCCCTGTTGGTGTGTCCAGTGTACCATAGCCTAGGATAGAATTTTTTTCCCTACACGTGAGAGTTGAAGGTATAAGGGGGCGAAGATTCAGTTCTGGAGATTTTTTTTTTTTTTTCGGTTTCGAGTCAGTCTTTGGTCCGATTTTAGTTCAGTTTATATGGTCTAGTTTTGGTTCAGTTTTTGTTCTATTGGTATGGTTCAGTTTTCATTTTGTAAAAGTAAAGGCAAAAAAAAAAAAAAAAAGTCCATTCATGCATTACATTCATGTACGTAGCATGCTTAGGTTAACCTTTAAATCCTATTTTTTTTAGCAAACATAGCCTCAAAGCACACCAAAGAGACTTTCAATCAGGTCACTTGGGTTAGGGAAGGGAAGAGACCAGTAAGGATTTCACCTGTACTACTTAAGATGGAAGAAACTATGGCCGTGCTTGATGAAATATTGAACGCCAAAATGTTTGAGCTAGAAGAGAAAATTGTGGTCAACTTTAGAAAGAAGCCCCGAGGCAGGCTAATTAAGTGGCATTAAAGTTATTGAGGTTCAAATTGTCTCACACCCCAAGGAGATTTTTCCAATTCAGCTAACCCTTATCTGAAGTTTTGGAGTGTCTCAAAGCTCAAGACCTCATACAGCTCTTAGCACCCAGACCACTACCAAATCCACTCCCACCTAGCTATGATATCAACCAATGTTACCAGTCCTATCAAGCCCACAGTCATGACACCGACTGATGCTTTCAACTTAAGCATGATATCTAAGACCTAATTGATGCCAAAAGGATAATTGACCCAGAAAATCAACCCAAAGCCTCATGCCTAGCCAAAATTTCCACCTACACCAGGTCTCTACATGATCTCCATCGCCCCAAATAACCCTAACAGAATTATTGATTTTATCCAACCCATCCAAAAGCCCAATGAACTTATCCAACCCATCCAAAAGCCCAGTGAACCTATCCAACTCATCCCAAAGCCCAATGAACCTCAGTCTATAATGGTTGTTGATATTTGTGATAATTCTAGCTATGATGAGGGTCCTTTGGATGTCTGGACTAATTCTAATGAGGAGATAGTTGTATTATAACTAAATGGTTCAGTTTCACTAATGTCTGATTTTTAAGTTGTTGGGATCTATGAAAACTAGATGGATCTAAATGTGGCTACTATGAAGAAAGGGATGAAGTTTTTTCTTAGCATAGACCTAGGAGGAAGTATAGATGGTCTGGTGACTTTTCTTGACATGAAGGAGCAGATCACAAGTCATGGTTTGGGCTATGAGCCAACAGAAGAGGAAAAAGAGCCAAAGCCTTTTAAGTTCTTGAAAGAGGGGGCAATTACCTTGACATATGATTAGGGGTTACAACATGTGAAAGAATTAGAGCTGAAAATCAGCACTATTGATCTAAAGAGTACATGAAAGCCAAGCACCTAAAGCTACACCCCTAAGGAGTTTGTCTTTTATAATGCTCACAGTAGTGGTACTGATGTTTCCATTTCTAATATACTTGATGCTGATTTTAAGGTGAAGATCAATAATATGACCAGTCCTTCTGCTTACTTGTTTGATGTTTATTCTAATGGGCATATGCATGGCATTCATAATCATTTAGAATCAATTTCTATTAATGCATCAAAATCGATCTTTATTAATTTGGGTACACCAAATAGTCCTAAAGACATTAAGTTAGCTGAAGATTTAACCCAAGAAGAAAGAGATAAATTTATAGCCTTGTTAACAAAGTACCAAGAAGCACATGCCTTGAGTTTAAGATCAAATGGCCGATTCCCAAGCCACGCTGGTGTCCCTATAGGAAAAAGAGTGTCCAAAAGTTGACTTAGCCAGTTATCCTAATGAGGAGTAAAATTTTTGGGACTCCAGAGAAGGGTCATTGAGATTCCTATGGCATTAGAATGCCAAGAAAATAATTAGAAAAATTTTTCAATCGGTACAGACAATTTTGACCCGTTAAGCCGAACGGAGGGCATTTTGGTCATTTCGCCTTCAGAGGCGATTTTTGGCCGACTTTTCCAGTTAACTAAATAATTAATATGACATAAAATATGAATAAATATTACTAAAAATTAAATTGAAATTGAGTAGTGATGAAAAGAAAAGAAAAATAAAAAAAAGGCTCATTTATGACATAATGTGATGTCATTTAAAAAGCTACCACCAATCATATGTAAACAACCAATTAACTAACTAATAAAAGAGATAAATGAAGACCAAAAAAATTAAAAGAACACAGCAGCCATCATCCTCCCCAACAAGCCGAAAACCTTACCCTAGCCAAACCTCCATTAAAACCATCAAAAAGCTTCATTTCTCTCTTGTTTCCACTACTAAACCCTAAACCCCTTTCATTAAAACTTGTCCACTCATCTTGGGAAAGTGTTTGGCAGCCTAGAAAAGGAAAGAAAGTGAAGATTAAACTTGGAAAATTCTGCCCTACAAGAGGTTAGTGCATCTATATACCTAAAATTCTTTAATTTCATGATTAGGGACTTGAATTTAGTAAGAAATTGTAATTTAAATGGACAAAAACTCATGTGTATGTGTATATGAATTTCGGAAGCCCTAAGGAAGGAATGAGTTTGATTGTTTTAATGGAGTTAGAATGAATTAGAGATTATGTTTAAGGTGTATATATACATATATAATGAATGAAAGTGTTTAATTAGGTGTATGGGTGAATTGAAATGGAAATTAGGGTTTTGGGAGTGAAAAATTGGACTTGGCTTATGAAATGATTAACGGACATTCTAATGGTCAATTAGTGACCATTTGAGGCAAGTTAATCATAATTTGAAGTGAACTAAAGTGTTACAAACCCAATTGGTAGGCTGCCTAGTGACAACAGCAATGAGGCTGTGAGTCCAGCCTGTTTGGACTGCCATATCTTTGGCTGTGTAGGTCCAATTGGTGTTTGGCCAATTGGACATGAAACTAGACTTATAATGGCACAATTTTTCTGAAGAAACCATGTCCAAAAGACCAAAGCAAGTGGACCAAAAATTGGCCCCAATCCGGATACCCTGCAACCAGAATCTGCAGAATGACCAAATGAACAGTAACTATTCATTTGTCCATAACTCACTATAGAAATGGTTAATTGACTTGAAATGTTTACCGCAACAACTTAAGACATAGACAAACAACTTTTATGAAGAAACCTACCCCAAATTATGGCCAGAACCCATCCAACAAGGTAGTGGCAGTCACTATTCACTGCACTGTAGATATGGTCAATTCTGCAGTTTTACCATCCGGCCAGCTGTGGTTTTTGGACCATATCTGGAGCTACAAAACTCCAAATGGAGTGATTCAAAAAAATAAATTCAACTAGACAAAATAAGGAACAACTTTCATGTTTACCATTTCCTCAAATTCCCACTGCAACAGTGCCTAATGGAACAGTAAAGTTGGGTTACAAAAACTAAAAATTTTCCTTCCCTTGGTTTAAGCTTAGAAATGGTATTAATGCTTAATGCCAATAAGTTTTCAATGCAAAATGTGGTATGTTGGGAGTGTCAAAACCAATGTACCTATTTTCTATCCAAAAGTCAACATTTTTGTTGACCGATGAGGTGAATAGTGACACCAAAACTTGAAATTCAAAAATTGAAGAATTTAAAAGTATCAAATGCCCTAGTATACCTAACAAGATTGGTTTGGATAGTTTGGCATGCCAATAGGGTTCAGTTAGCAGTACTGCACATGGCATTATGCCATTCTATGATTTTATGGCTTTTAGCCATTTTGATATTGTGTTGAGACTTGGCCTCGTGCCTAATATTATTTACAGCTTGTTAGCTGTTCTGTTGCACACCGGGAAATGCATATGTGACCGATGGTGTGACGGCCCGAGGCACTAGATACCCAGTGCCAGTTTACCCATTTATCCAGTCTAGTCATTCAGTATAGGTTACTTGGGCAACTAAATGAATGAAAATGGACAAAGTTAAAGAAATAAATGAATATAACAGATACAAAACAAGTAAGATATATACATTAAATACATATTTATTTTCTGCTATTTTCTTTTATTTTATTATTGCACCACTAAGCATCATTGCTTAGCGCGTTGCTTTTGCCACGCGTAGGTTCTGGAGATACTGATCGTGAGCCCAGTAGACCGCAGACTGGGTGAGTCCATCCTGCAGCTCTGCACAGTGTCCGTGTCACCTCACCTTCCACAGTGCATTGGTAGGACACTAGGCTTCATTTTGGTATTTTGTAACCAATTTTTATTTTCCTTTGTGTAAATGAAACTTATGTAATGTATTTTGATGTTCATGTAAGTAATAAAGATTTGTCGTTATGTATGGAAAAATCTGAGTATTTATTCATTGCTTATATATGAGTACCCTGAGAAATGATTGATTGAGAAATGTTGTTGAAAAATATTGAGTTTGTGATGACATTGGAGTTTGAGAATGATTGAATACGATTATTGGAAGTGTTTTTCACAGGTTCCGAAAACTGTTTTCTCCATTTTTAGCCGGTACTCTGCCGGATTTTCTATAAAATTTTCAGAACCTCAAATAAATTATAATTTCGATAAATGGCTCAAATATATATTATATTTCACAAGTTATATTCAAAACCATGATAAAAATTAATTAAGGTATAATAGAGTGTGCCGGTACACCGTGTGACATTGCTTACTCGGGTATACTGTACACGGGTAAGGGGTGTCACATTTAGTGGTATCAGAGCACGGTTTAGGCGTTTCTGGGCCTAGATTGAGTCCATACCATGCATTGCATTTGTAATAGTCGAGGTGACACTATTGCAGATCTGTTTGTCTTTCTTATTTTGAATAGGATATGGACCCTACATCTCAGAGGGCAGTCGAGGAGGAAGTGGAGAGTCATGCTCCACCTACAGCAGCTGAGACTGGGGGTATGGGAGAACCTGCTCCGCCAGCTCAAGCAGAGCCTGTTCAGCCTCCACAGGCCATGTTCCAGCAAATGGCCGAATTCTTCAGATAAATGGCTGGGGTAATGCCACCACCACGACCACCACCACCACCAGCTCCACAACCAAAATCACACCTGGAAAGATTAAGAAAATTTGGAGCAGTGGACTTCTTCGGCAAGAGAGAAGACGATTCATTGCGGTAAATTAAAATTGGTTGAACAGAACAGGCAGAGTTTTAAAATAACTCCACTGCACTCCAGAGCAAAACTTGGAATCTGTTGTATCTCTGCTGCAAGACGATGCATATGAATGGTGGGATATTGTGTCCAGTGAAGTACAGCCAGAAATAGTAACTTGGGACTTCTTTCTCTCCGAATTCAAGAAGAAATATGTGGGTATTGTATACCTAGAAGAGAGAAGAAGGGAATTCATTAACCTGAGACAGAGACAGTTGTCAGTGGCCGAATATGAGAAGGAATTCGTTAGATTAAGCCGCTACGGAAGGGAGATAGTCCCTAATGAAGCTGAAAGGTGTAAGAGATTTGAAGAGGGACTAAATGACAACATAAAGATCCAGCTCACTGCCCTGGGAATCACAGAATTTACCAAGTTAGTGGAAGCTGCAATAAAGGTTGAAAAAGTAAGAATCAAGGAGCGCACTGAAGGGATAGACAGCGAGAAGAGGGGCCCGGTCGCCTAGTTCGGGCCTCCTGCATCCGGGAAGAGGTTCAAGGGTTCACCCGCACGAGTTCAGTCAGCCACACGGTCGTGGTCACCTCGGGGCCTGCACCACGCTTTACCCCTAGGAGAGGTCACCCACACCATCGGTGGGCGCTCTCGTGGATGGGGTTCAGGGGACCAGCCCCAGCATCTTCTGCATGTCCACACTGTCTGAAGTGGCACAAGGGGGAGTGTTGGAGAGTGACTGGTGCCTGCTTAAGATGTGGGTATACAGAGCATCAGCTGAGGAACTGTCCACGCAGAACTAATACAGCTGCTCCAACGCAAGCAGACAGACCTGCTCCTGCACCACAAAGGGATAGGAAATTTGGCAAATCTGAGGCAGTGGGATCATCACAGAGGCCTGCATCTGAGCCAGCAGAGAGGCCTGATAACAGACCACCTGCCAGAGCCTATGCCATTAGAGCTCAGGAGGAGCAAGATGCCCCGGATGTCATCAGGGGTATGTTCTCCCTCTACAATACATCTGTGCATGCATTAGTGGATCCAGGATCCACTCATTCATACATCTGCATCAATCTACCCGTAGAAAGGGGGATACTAGTAGGGGAGAGTGACCAAGACATTCTGGTCACTAATCCATTGGGCCACAGTGTAGTGGTGAGCAAAGTATACAAGGGTTGCCCATTAAGGATTCAGAGGTATGAATTCTTGGCAGACCTGATTGAGTTGCCCTTCCACGAGTTTGACGTGATTTTGGGAATGGACTGGTTGTCACGTCATCAGGCAATAGTTGATTGCAAATTGAAGAGAATTTCTTTGAAAACTTCTGAAGGTAATGAGATCACTGTTGTGGGTGAAAGGACAGATTTTCTGTCCAACGTTATCTCAGCCACAGTTGCAAGAAGAATGATGAGAAAAGGCTGTGAAGCCTACCTAGCACATGTGGTGGATACTAGGCAGGCTAAGCCAAACTTGAGTGATATACCCACAGTAAGAGACTTCCTGCAGGTATTTCTGAAGAATTGCCTGGTTTGCCACCGTAAAGGGAAGTTGAATTTGCTATTGAGACAACTGCACAAAGACCCATTTCCATTACTCCTTATAGGATGGCACCCACTGAATTGAGGGAGTTGAAAACTCAGTTGCAAGAGTTGCTTGATAAGGGGTTCATACACCCCAGTGTGTCACCATGGGGAGCTCCAGTGCTGTTTGTAAAGAAGAAGGATGGGACTTTGAGGCTATGCATCGATTACCGGCAGTTGAATAAAGTGACTGTGAAGAACAAATATCCGTTGCCTATAATTGATGATTTGTTTGATCAGTTGAAGGGAGCAGGAGTTTTTTCTAAGATTGATCTCAGATCAGGGCATCATCAGTTGAGGGTGAAGGATGCAGATGTGCCAAAGACTGCATTCAGGACCCGGTATGGGCATTATGAGTTTCTGGTGATGCCCTTTGGCCTAACAAATGCACCAGCGGCATTTATGGACCTTATGAACCGTATCTTCCATCCACACTTAGATCGGTTCGTAGTGGTCTTTATTGATGATATTTTGGTGTATTCCAAGACCAGGGAAGAACATGATGAACATTTGAGGATTGTTCTGCAAACCCTGAGAGAAAAGAAGCTGTATGCTAAGTTGTCCAAATGTGACTTTTGGTTGAATGAGATTGCATTCCTTGGACACATAGTTTCAGCTGATGGGATTAGGGTGGATCCCAAGAAAATAGAAGCAGTGATGGAATGGAAGCCTCCCAGGAATACAACTGAGGTCAGAAGCTTCTTGGGGCTAACTGGGTATTACAGGAGATTTGTGAAGGGATTTTCCTTAATAGCTGCTCCAATGACCAAGTTGTTACACAAGAATGTCAGATTTGACTGGAATGACAAGTGTCAGACCAGTTTTGAGAAGCTGAAGGCTATGTTGACAGAGGCACCAGTGTTAACACGATGTCGTGGAAAGGACTTTGTGGTCTATAGTGATGCCTCTCATAATGGGTTAGGGTGTGTATTGATGCAAGAGGGAAAGGTGGTCGCTTATGCTTCTAGGCAGCTAAGGCCACGTGAACAGAATTACCCTACCCATGATCTAGAGCTTGCATCAATTATCTTCGCACTGAAGATATGGAGGCATTACTTGTATGGTGAAAAGTGCTACATTTACACGGACAACAAAAGCCTGAAATACTTGTCAACCCAGAAGGAGCTCAACCTTAGACAGAGGCGATGGATTGAGTTCCTGAAAGACTATGATTGTGTAATTGACTACCATCCTGGGAAGGAAAATGTAGTTGCTGATGCTTTGAGCAGAAAATCCATGACAACTTTGAGATCATTGAGCTATTTTGGCTGAGTTGCAAGTGAGGCCAAACCTGCTACAGCAGATTTTAGATGGGCAGAAAGTAGATGAGAAGCTAATGGCTATTATGAGCAAAATCTCAAAGGGAAAAGCAACTGATTATGGGGTGAAAGCAGATGGGTGTCTGTATTACAAAGGAAGACTGTGTGTACCAGATAATGGGGAATTGAAGGCCAGTATTCTGAAAGAGGCACATACCAGTGTTTATGCTATGCACCCAGGAAGTACAAAAATGTATCATGATTTGAAGCTTCAGTATTGGTGGCCTGGTATGGAGAAGGACATAGCTGATTATGTGACTAAATGCTTGACATGTCAGCAAGTCAAGGCAGAACATCAAGTTCCATCAGGTTTGCTACAGCCTATACGCATTCCTGAATGGAAATGGGATCGGGTCACCATGGATTTTGTAAGTGGTCTACCTCTCACCCAGAAGAAACATGATGTAGTATGGGTGATAGTGGATAGATTGACTAAGTCAGCACACTTTCTGCCATTTAGGACTGACTATTCACTGGAAAAGTTAGCAGAATTGTATATCAGTGAGATAGTTAGACTGCATGGAATTCCACTTTCCATCATATCTGATCGAGACCCAAGGTTTACATCGAGATTCTGGAAGAAGTTGCATGAATCCTTGGGTACACAACTCCACTTCAGCACAGCTTTCCATCCTCAGACGGATGGGCAATCAGAAAGAGTAATCTAGGTAAACTATTGAAACCAACGGAATTGATATAAATATTGAATTAAAATGATAACAATAACATGAAATATATGTCAGGTCCTTGAGGATATGCTGAGAAGTTGTGTCATTGAGTTTGAGGGAAGTTGGGATAGATACCTCCCACTGGCAAAATTTGCATACAACAATAGCTACCAAGCTAGCATCCAAATGGCCCCGTATGAAGCATTATATGGGAGGAAATGTACAACTCCAATGTGCTGGACTGAATTGGGCGAAGACAAACTGGTGGGGCTAGACCTGGTGAAACAGACTGAGGAGAAAGTGAAACTAATCAAAGCCAATCTGAAGGTTGCCTCAGATAGACAGAAATCTTATGCCGACCTGAAGAGAAAAGAAATAGAATATGTGGTTGGCGACAAAGTGCTCCTCAAGGTGTCATCGTGGAAGAAGGTATTGAGGTTTGGAAGAAAAGGTAAGTTGAGCCCTAGGTTCATTTGCCCATATGAAGTCATTGAACGTGTGGGTCCAGTGGCCTATAGGCTAGCTTTACCACCAGAGCTGGACAAGATCCACAATGTGTTCCACGTGTCCATGCTCAGAAGATACCGCTCAGATCCTTCACATGTCATCTCCAGGAAAGAAATTGAAATACAATCGGATTTGACATATGAAGAAGAACCTATACGGATCCTGGCTAGGGAAGTAAAAGAATTGAGGAACAAACAGATTCCACTGGTGAAAGTGCTTTGGAGGCACCACAACATTGAGGAGGCAACTTGGGAAAGTGAAGAAACGATGAGGCAACAGTTCCCTCAACTGTTTGCATCAGGTAAATTTCGAGGACGAAATTTAAATTAGAGGGGAAGAGTTGTAACACCCTCCCGGTAGCAACTCTGTACATTCTCTTTATTCGTGTGGTGTCGGTCGAACGGCTAGAAACGTTCTGAAAAATATTTAAACTAAAGTTAGGAACCATAATTAACTCAAATATTAATAAGAAAAATTTAGTAAAAATTTTAGAAATAAAATACAACCAAGTTAAATGAGCCGGTGCCCAAGCGATGGGTAACCCAGAGGGAAGTTGCGGTTCTCGCAACTAGGAGCCCTAGACCCGGGGAAAAATTCATAAAATAATTTTTGGGACTCCAGAGAAGGGTCATTGAGGTTCCTATGGCATTAGAATTCCAAGAAAATAATTAGAAAAATTTTCCAATCTGTACAGACAATTTTGACCCGTTAAGCCGAACGGAGGGCATTTTGGTCATTTCGCCTTCAGAGGTGATTTTTGGCCGACTTGTCCAGTTAAGTAAATAATTAATATGACATAAAATATGAATAAACATTACTAAAAATTAAATTGAAATTGAGTAGTGATGAAAAGAAAAGAAAAATAAAAAAAGGCTCATTTATGACATAATGTGATGTCATTTAAAAAGCTACCACCAATCATATGTAAACAACCAATTAACTAACTAATAAAAGAGATAAATGAAGACCAAAAAAATTAAAAAAACACAGCAGCCATCATCCTCCGCAACGAGCCGAAAACCTTGCCCTAGCCAAACCTCCATTAAAACCATCAAAAAGCTTCATTTCTCTCTTGTTTCCACTACTAAACCCTAAACCCCTTTCATTAAAACTTGTCCACTCATCTTGGAAAAGTGTTTGGCCGCCTAGAAAAGGAAAGAAAGTGAAGATTAAACTTGGAAAATTCTGCCCTACAAGAGGTTAGTGCATCTATATACCTAAAACTCTTTAATTTCATGATTAGGGACTTGAATTTAGTAAGAAATTGTAATTTAAATGGACAAAAACTCATGTGTATGTGTACATGAATTTCGGCAGCCCTAAGGAACGAATGAGTTTGATTGTTTTAATGGACTTAGAATGAATTAGAGATTATGTTTAAGGTGTATATATACATATATAATGAATGAAAGTGTTTAATTAGGTGTATGGGTGAATTGAAATGGAAATTAGGGTTTTGGGAGTGAAAAATTGGACTTGCCTTATGAAATGATTAATGGACATTCTAATGGTCAATTAGTGACCATTTGAGGCAAGTTAATCATAATTTGAAGTGAACTAAAGTGTTACAAACCCAATTGGTAGGTCGCTAGTAGTGACAAAGAATGAGGCTGTGAGTCCAGCCTATTTGGACTGCCATATCTTTGGCTGTGTAGGTCCAATTGGTGTTTGGCCAATTGGACATGAAACTAGACTTATAATGGCACAATTTTGCTGAAGAAACCATGTCCAAAAGACCAAAGCAAGAGGACCAAAAATTGGCCCCAATCCGGATACCCTGCAACCAGAATCTGCAGAATGACCAAATGAACAGTGGCCATAACTCACTGTAAAAATGGTCAATTGACCTGAAATTTTACAGCAACAAGCTAAGACATAGACAAAAAACTTTCATGAAGAAACCTACCCCATATTATGGCCAGAACCCATCCAACAAGGCAGTGGCGATCCTTTGTTCCTTTGCTGTAGATATGGTCAATTCTGCAGTTTTGCCATCCGGCCAGCTGTGGTTTTTGGACCTTATCTGGAGCTACAAAACTCCAAATGGAGTGATTCAAAAAATGAAATTCAACTGGACAAAATAAGGAACAACTTTCATGTTTACCATTTCCTCAAATTCCCACTAAAACAGTGCCTAATGGAACAGTAAAGTTGGGTTACAAAAACTGAAAATTTTACTTCCCTTTGTTTAAGCTTAGAAATGGTATTAATGCTTAATGCCAACAAGTTTTCAATGCAAAATGTGGTATGTTGGGAGTGTCAAAACCAATGTACCAATTTTTTATCCAAAAGTCAACATTTTTGTTGACCGATGAGGTGAATAGTGACACCAAAACTTGAAATTCAAAAATTGAAGAATTTAAAAGTATCAAATGCCCTAGTATACCTAACAAGATTGGTTTGGATAGTTTGGCATGCCAATAGGGTTCAGTTAGCGATCGCACATGGCATTATGCCATTCTGTGATTTTATGGCTTTTAGCCATTTTGATATTGTGTTGAGACTTGGCCTCGTGCCTAATATTATTCTGACTTGTTAGCCGCTCATTACCTGGAGATGCATATGTGACCGATGGTGTGGCCCGAGGTACTAGATACCCAGTGCGGTTACCCGTTTATCTAGTCGATCGTTCAAAGATAGGTTACTTGGGCAACTAAATGAATGAAAATGGACAAAGTTAAAGAAATAAATGAATATAACAGATACAAAACAAATAAGACATATACATTAAATACATATTTATTTTCTGCTATTTTCTTTTATTTTATTATTGCACCACTAAGCATCATTGCTTAGCGCATTGCTTTTTCCACGCGTAGGTTCTGGAGATACTGATCGTGAACCCAGTAGACCGTAGACTGGGTGAGTCCATCCTGCAGCTCTGCACAGTGTCCGTGTCACCTCACCTTCCACAGTGCATTGGTAGGACACTAGGCTTCATTTTGGTATTTTGTAACCAATTTTTATTTTCCTTTGTGTAAATGAAACTTATGTAATGTATTTTGATGTTTATGTAAGTAATAAAGATTTGTGGTTATATATGGAAAAATCTGAGTATTTATTCATTGCTTATATATGAGTACCCTGAGAAATGATTGATTGAGAAATGTTGTTAAAAAATATTGAGTTTGTGATGACATTGGAGTTTGAGAATGATTGAATATGATTATTGGAAGTGTTTTTCACAGGTTCCGAAGAACTGTTTTCTCCATTTTTAGCCGGTACTCTGCCGATTTTCTATAAAATTTTCAGAACCTCAAATAAATTATAATTTCGATAAATGGCTCAAATATATATTATATTTCACAAGTTATATTCAAAACCATGATAAAAATTAATTAAGGTATAATAGAGTGTGCCGGTACACCGTGTGACATTGCTTACTCGGGTATACTGTACACGGGTAAGGGGTGTCACAGATCTACAGGCTTTATATCGGTCTGTTGGCAATTGTGCCTAATTACATTTCTGGCTTTAAAAGCCTACCCGCTGGCCTTGTGCCTGACATGACAGATGTAAATTGGATAGACATACGGTTGTCTAACTAGTATACTCTCGTGTATCCAGCCTTATATTCTATTATAGGTTACTTAGGCACTGATATGATTTTAAAAGACTGAGAATGAAACAAATGAATAAATAAGATACTGATAATTAATTTATTTCGAAAGTGCAATAAAAATACAGTTGACCTAGAGTTATCAAATTCCACCTAGAATTATTATTTTTAATTATTTAGTTATTTTTCTTTAAAGTTATGCACCACTAAGCAATTAGCTTAACGTATTGGTTTTTCCATCGCGTAGGTACTGGAGATCAAACACAGCCACAATAGCAATCGTAGCAGTAGTGTTCTGACAGAGTTTTGACAGATCTGCCACAGTCCAGAGTCACCTCAGTATTTTGTATTTATTTTGGTAGGGCCCATGTTATTAGGTATAATATTTTAGTTTATTGTACATAAGTAGATACAGTATAACTCTTTTTGAACATTGTAAATAAATTGTAATTACATTTGGATTATAAATAAAGTTGTGAACTTTTGTATATAAACTTCCATATGAATGATTGAATGAAAAATATATTTTCTTGAAATTGTATAAGCAGAATTGATATGATATGATGTATCTGTAAATATGAGATATGTTAGTAGTATGCCCTAGAGCATATCATTTAGTATGTATCTTGTACATATTTTTATTAATAAAAGGCATTTCCACTTTTCCGTTTACATAATATATTTATGTGTAATAGAAAAGGTCCATTGATATTTTGTTAGAAATATTATTCTTAAGTTGTTAAGAATATGAGTGACAATATTTCTAGCACAAAGTATCATAAATAGGTTCACAATCAAGGATACTTCATAATAAGGACTTGACTTATCCAGAAAGATTGTATTCATGTTTGTTCCCAAGTTATTTATATGAGATATAAATAAGATGGAATGGTGAGTCTCATGCCATATAACAAACATGATAGGCACTTATACATGATAAGTAGGCCGAACCAGTGACACTTATGACAAGCACAAGGAGTTTACTCTTGTCAATGTTTTGTCATAAATCATATCAGTGCATATAATCTTTAGACCTGAGATAGCACGATTATCTTGTATATAGGTAGTTTGAGTTTGATCTGCTTTCATACTTGTCTTGTGTATGGGTATATGGGCATGTGTTGGCTCCTACTAGTTATATATGGAGGTAGGTGTTGATCAAGATGGAATCTTTTCCTCTATTTAATTAGATTTAAAATCCTTTGTTCTTTTTATTTTTCTTGATTTTTCTAGTTACTGTCCAGGACAGATAGTTTTATTCAGTAAAGAGTTTATTATTAGAAAATTCTTTTAATCAAGAACTGGAATTAAAAGAGAAAATAATATTCATAGCAAATGGAGTTTGACATAAACCATGACTCGGCTTGAGTTGGGATTTTGTATGAGAGAGATTCTAGTGCATGGTAACATATGATTATAGGTTCATTTAAGGTAAACCTTATTACTAATTGGGTGGCTATGGCATGCTATGCTAGGTGTTAACCATGGTCTATGAGGTTCATAAAATGATTTAGAGAAATCATTTATGGTAAGAAAGAGTTCTAATGATATTAAGAGTTGATATCATGTCTCATTGCCAATTAGTGATGAGCCTAGTAAGTCACACACATACACAAGTTATCACCTATTTAAATATGATTTAATTAATTAATTAAAGAGTTTAATTGATTAATTAAATAGGTTTGGTTTGCAATTAGATTGCAAAGTCCCTAGCATGACTTGAAACCAAATCTAGATTATTGGATGTATAATATAAGTTAAATTTATATTTAAAGTGTTTAAATATGAATTTAATTAATGAGAAATTAATTAATAGAGATTAATTAATAAATTTATATTTGATATAAATTAATTAGAAGAAGAAAATAATTATTTTGGGTTAAAAACTCAAAATTAAGACACAGGGGCATTTTGGTCATTTTGCAGTGTGACACGTGGCACCATGAGATGGTGACACATGGCATAACACATAAGCTTGCCAAATGTTTTTTAATCATGTAAGATGATTAAAATCAAGATTAAATATATGTTTGACACTTGGCACATTGTGATTGGGTCACTTAAACCTAGAGCTAATCAAAGGGTGACATGTGGCAAGGGTTTAATGTGTTAACCTAGCTATTTAAGTGTTGTTATAAGAAAATAAAACACAACCAGCAGCCACACTCCTTTGTCACGCCACTTTGAGGGTTTTCATCTCTTCTTCTTCATCTCTTATCAATTCAAAGAGATTAGCCATCAATCTCTTGAATTAAGAACACTAGAAATTGTTTCTAGTGTCCTATTTACATCTCTAATCTCTTAAAAGGCAGAACTTGAATTTCTAATTAATAGAAAAGGCTTTAGAAGCTGTTCAAGGGCTGCCATAGGTGTTCTTGGTGTGGACAAGCTAGAGGACAACATCCGGTGTCACGAAGACAAATCTCAAAGCGCAGACACGATTGCATCAAGAGGTTAGTGTAATCGTTCTTGATTTAATCTAGGGTTCTGAAATTAATCTGATTAATTTTAAAATCTTAAATGGCAAATACAGATCCAAAAACATATTAAAAGAGTTTTAATATGTTGTTTATCATTGAAATCAAATAGACAAAAATAAATCTTGCATGATGCATGTGACCCTAGGTGAAAATTTTTGAATTCAATGGTATAAACTTGTGTTTTTCACGCTTCCGTTCCTTCAATTGGTATCAGAGCCACTATATTTGCCATTTAGATTGTTTATTATATGATTTAATTGTGTGTTTGATCATGAGATCAAAAGTTCATTGCTGGTTGCAAAGCAAGTTGGCGGCATACTTAAAAAAACACCATCAATGGTGCGCATGGTTTGGCTTCCATGGGTGGTTTAAGGTTTGGCTTTTAATTCTGCAATTGTTGTATGATCTAAGGCCTATTCTTTGACTAATTAAAGTGTTTAATTAGTAGTTTATATCACACTATTAAATTATGATTCAAATCAGAATTTTAAAAATTGTTTGAATGTGATTCAAATCTGAATTTAAAAAGTTGTTTGAATGTGATTCAAATCTGAATTTTTAAAGTTGTTTGAATCATATTTAAATCTGATTTTTTAAATTTGATTGAATAAAATTCAGATCTGATTTTTTAAAAAAATGTTTGAATGTGATTCAAATATGATTTTTAAAAAAATGTTTGAATGTGATTCAAATCTGAATTTTTGAAGTTGTTTGAATGTGATTCAAATCTGAATTTTTAAATTTGTTTGAATGAGATTCAAATCTGAATTTTTAAATTTATTTGAATCATATTCAAATCTGGATTTTTAAGTTGAATATGAGATATTCAATTTAATTTAAGTATGTATGTTTTATTTAATTGTTAAATAGTGATATGCATGATGGATGATCATGGACTATAAAAGACCAATGTGATTGGATTTATTTCTTTTATGTTTCTTTGGGATTGTAAATTAATTAATTTATTTTAATTTATTTTGGGCACGTATTATTAAGTTTGTAATAATTTTTGGGTTGTAATTTCATTTATTTAAGTTCTTGTAAATTCGCCTTGGTATGCCAAGTATTACTATGTAATATTGGATTGCAAGAAGTTCAAGGAGGTCAAGAGCTTTGGTGGGACCAGTGGGAGGAATTCAAGATCAAGTGTTGATTATGTACTCCTTCAGCAACTCTTGTAAAATGAATGAATGAAATGCACCTAGGAATGCCCTGATTCAATTCTTGGTGGCTCAGAATTGAATCCCTTAGAAAGTCCATGATCATACCATATTTACTGCTTATCCATGAATGCATGAGATGTATGGGAATGTATGTAATTATATGATATATGCATGCTAAATGGATAATGTGCAAAGTGAGACCTTAATAGTAAATAGAATGACCATAAAATCTTCCAAACAAATGATTAAGTTGGAAATGCTATAATTAAAGTAATTATAACATAGGCCCTCCATTGGGGCAATTATTTTAAGAAATTTTAAATAGTTGCATAAGATGCAATTTATTTAAGAGATTTTCTTAAGAATAATTGTTAAGCATGAGATGTTGTAAATATGTAAATGGTTTAGTGGCCAATATTGGATGTACCTGAGGATGTTAAAATTATTTGCATAATTACTGGCTCAATGGGATCAACTTAACTAATGCAAGATAAGTCAATAATGGATGTACCTGAGATTTTGAGCATTAGGGG
This sequence comes from Hevea brasiliensis, assembly GCF_030052815.1. NCBI lineage: Eukaryota > Viridiplantae > Streptophyta > Magnoliopsida > Malpighiales > Euphorbiaceae > Hevea > Hevea brasiliensis. The sequence goes on from NC_079500.1 coordinate 68,230,697, forward strand.
CTAGGTAAAGGATTGAACCTCACATGAGATGTGATGGGCAAAGAGTTGCTCACTTATAGTTTATTGTAATTCAAATAATGGATGTACCTGAGGATGATCAATAGAATTATAAGAATTCAATCACCTACTAGAAATCCATCCAACTAGGATTTCCGTTTTCTACTTTGGAAGTGTAGGATTCGCTAAGTTAGTGGGAGGACCAATTTGATTAAAAGACCATAATCATTTTGGTTAATTACATGATACATTTACTAATTAATCTGGTTATTTTCTGCAGTTAATTTTCTGATAAAAATGAGCACAAAACAACCACCACCATCCAATATCCTTGCAAGCATACTTGATCACAATAGGTTGACAGGACCTAATCTGTCTGATTGGCTAAGAAATTTGAAACTTGTCCTGAACCTTGAACATATAGGATATGTTCTAGATTCAAATGTTCCTGGTCCCTTACCTCCAGAGGCCACACAAGAGGAACATGAAACTTTGGACAAGTGGAAAGAGCATGATATGAGAGATAAGTGTTACATGCTTGCTTCCATGAGTAATGAGTTACAGAAGCAACATGAGAACATGCAGAGTGCGAGTGAGATCCTCCTTCACCTACAAGAGTTGTATGGTGAGCACAGCAGGAATGCTAGGTATGAGATATCTAGGTAGCTGTTCCGCATGAGGATGTCTGAGGGACAGAATGTTGGGGATCACGTCCATAAGATTATTCGGCTGATTGAGTAGTTGGAATATCTTGACTTCAACATGGATTTCCAACTACAGACGGATTTGATCCTTCAGTCCCTTCCTGAGTCTTTTGGAAATTTTGTGACAAATTTCCATATGACTAAACAGGAATGCACCTTAGCTGGTTTACTCAACATGCTGGTTATTGCCCAAAAGAATATGCCGGGCAATAAAGGAAAAGAGGTAGCTTTGGTTGCATCTTCTTCTGCTGGAAAGTCCAACAAGAAGAAGGGCAATAAGAAAAAGAAACCTCAGATTCCTGGTCCTTCTAAGAAAATAGCTAAATAGAAAAGGAAGACTAAAGCTGATGAAGGCAAAGGAAAGTGTTTCCACTGCCAACAGGAAAGTGTTTCCATTGCCAATAGGAAAGTGTTTCCATTGCCAGTAAGAAAGTGTTTCCACTGGCTAGAGTATAGCAATCTAAAAGAATGCAATGCCATGGTGAAAACCAACTCAAGTTCAAAATATATTTGGCACTTAAGGTTATGTCATGTTGCAGAAGATAGGATTGCAAAGCCGAGAAAATGGGGATTCTATCCTCATTGGGCTCTGAGCCTACTCCAACTTGTGAATCTTGCCTTGTGGCAAAATGACTAGATCACCCTTTATTGGACAGGCTAAGAGCTGAAAATATTTTAGAGCTAATACATAGTGATGTATGTGGTCCATTTAAAGAAATGGCTAGAGGGGTTTTCATTATTTTATTACCTTTATCGATGATAAATCAAGGTTTGGGTATTTGTATTTGATGAAATACAAACATGAATCTTTGAAAAGTTCAAAGAATTTAAATCAAGTAGAAAATCAAGCGTAAAATAATATTAAAGCTCTTCGATCGATCGTGGAGGTGAATATTTGAGTACCGAATTTGATGAATACTTGAGAGAGCATGGCATTGTTTCTCACCGACTCTCCAGAACGCCACACTGAATGGTGTATCCGAAGGAGAAATCGTACCTTATTGGATATGGTACGTATGATGAGCTATCTTGATATGTCAATCTTCTTTGGGGATTTGCATTAGAATCAACTTTGTATATTCTGAATAGGATTCCATCAAAATCGCTTTCTTCCACACCTTATGAGATATGGCATGGAAGAAAACCAAGTCTTAAGCATGTTAAGATTTGGGGTTGTCCAAATTATATCAAAAGCTGAACACTGATAAATTGGAGACCAGATCAGAAAAAGGTCGATTTGTTGGATATCCAAAAGATAGTTTTGGATATTATTTTATTTGCCTACTTCACAAAAGGTTGTTATAAGTAGAGATGCCACATTTCTTGAACAACAGTTTGTTCATGAAGGAGGCAAAGGAAGGCAAATAGAGTTAGAATTGGAGAATTCTGACCAACCAACAGATCAGATGGAAATAGATCCATCTAGTCAACCAATACCCGTTGATGAAACATCTACAGCTGTTCCTCGTAGAACAACCAGGGTATCTCACCCACCAGTGAGATATGGTTTTCTTCATGAAGAAGAGTAAGAGTTGTCTACTCATGAAGAAGTAGATCATGGAGATGATCCACTTACCTATGAAGAAGCTATATCAGATATAGACTCTTCAAAATGGATTGATGCTATGAAATCCGAGATTGATTCCATGTATAAGAATCAAGTTTGGGATCTTGTTGACCCACCTGAAGGTATTATACCTATAGGGAACAAATGGGTTTTCAAGAAGAAAATTGGTTCTGATGGAAAGGTAGAGACCTATAAGGCAAGGCTAGTAGCGAAAGGGTTTCGCCAAAGGCAAGGAATCGACTATGAGGAGACTTTCTCGCCTGTTGCCATGCTTAAATCAATTAGGATTTTATTAGCAATAGCTGCGTACTATGATTATGAGATTTGGCAGATGGATGTCAAAACAGCTTTTCTCAATGGATACATTGAAGAAAACATTTTCATGGAACAACCTAAGGGATTTGAATCCCAAAATGGTTCCAAGGTATGCAAGCTAAAGCGATCCATTTATGGGTTGAAACAAGCTTCGAGGAGTTGGAACATCCATTTTGATGAAGCCATTAAATCCTTTGGTTTTATCAAAAATGAGGATGAGCCATGTGTATATAAGAAGGTTAGTGACAGTGCTATCACTTTCCTTGTCTTATATATGGATGACATACTGTTGATGGGTAATGACACAGGTATGTTGACGACTATAAAGGCATGGTTGTCAAATGCATTCTCCATGAAAGACTTAGGGGAGGCAACCTATATTCTTGGGATTCGCATCTATAGAGATAAAGCGAAAAGAATAATTGGTTTATCCCAAAGTCTATACTTGGAAAAGGTGTTAAAGAGGTTTAACATGCTTGATTCCAAGAGAGGATTATTACCAGTGAGACATGGTATCCATCTTTCTAAAGAGATGTCTCCAAAGACACCTGAAGAAAGAGATAAGATGGCCAGGATTCCATATGCTTCGGCTATTGGAAGTTTAATGTATGCAATGTTGTGTACTAGGCCGGATATCGCATATGCTGTTAGTTACACTAGCAGGTATCAATCCAATCCAGGTTTGGAACATCGATAGTCATCAAGAATATCCTTAAGTACTTGAGAAGAACTAAGGATTTATTCTTGATTTATGGAGGTGGAGACTTGCAATTGGATGGTTATACTGATTCTGATTTCCAATCAGATATTGATGATAGAAAGTCTACCTCTAGATATGTGTTCATTTGTAATGGAGGTGCAGTCAGTTGGAAGAGTTCCAAACAGAGCACGACTGCAGATTCCACTACAGAGGCTGAAAAGGAAGCTGTTTGGATAAAGAAGTTCGTGACAGAACTTACAGTAGTTCCTTCCATTGAGTCAGCAGTTCCACTACACTGTGACAACAATGGAGCAGTCATACAGGCTAAGGAACTAAGGTCTCACCCAAAATCCAAACACATAAAAAGGCACTACCACATTATCAGAGATATAGTTGGGCAAGGCGATTTAGCCATGCAAAAAATAGCATCAGCTGAAAATCCAGCTGATCCATTCACTAAGACTATGTCACAGACTCAGTTAGACCGACATCTTGAGAAGATAGGTCTAAGATATTGTAATGAATGGCTCTAGTGCTAGTGGGAGATTGTTAGTAGTATGCCCTAGAGCATATCATTTAGTATGTATCTTGTACATATTTTTATTAATAAAAGGCATTTCCACTTTTCCGTTTACATAATATATTTATGTGTAATAGAAAAGGTCCATTGATATTTTGTTAGAAATATTATTCTTAAGTTGTTAAGAATATGAGTGACAATATTTCTAGCACAAAGTATCATAAATAGGTTCACAATCAAGGATACTTCATAATAAGGACATGACTTATCCAGAAAGATTGTATCATGTTTGTTCCCAAGTTATTTATATGAGATATAAATAAGATGGAATGGTGAGTCTCATGCCATATAACAAACATGATAGGCACTTATACATGATAAGTAGGTCGAACCAGTGACACTTATGACAAGCACATGGAGTTTACTCTTGTCAATGTTTTGTCATAAATCATATCAGTGCATATAATCTTTAGACCTGAGATAGCACAGTTATCTTGTATATAGGTAGTTTGAGTTTGATACTGCTTTCATACTTGTACTGTGTATGGGTATATGGGCATGTGTTGGCTCCTACTAGTTATATATGGAGGTAGGTGTTGATCAAGATGGAATCTGTTCCTCTAAGTAAATAGAGATAAAATCCTATGTTCATTTAATTGTTCTTGATGTTTCAAGTTCCTGGCCAGGACAGATAGATTTATTCAGAAAAGAGTTTCTATTGAGAAAATCTTTTTAATCAAGAACTGGAATTAAAAGAGAACATAATATTCATAGCAAATGGAGTTTGACATAAACCATGACTCCAGCTTGAGTTGGGATTTTGTAACAGAGAGATTCTAGTGCATGGTAACATATGATTATAGGTTCATTTAAGGTAAACCTTATTACTAATTGGGTTGCTATGGCATGCTATGCTAGGTGTTAACCATGGTCTATGAGGTTCATAAAATGATTTAGAGAAATCATTTATGGTAAGAAAGAGTTCTAATGATATTAAGAGTTGATATCATGTCTCATTGCCAATTAGTGATGAGCCTAGTAAGTCACACACATACACAAGTTATCACCTATTTAAATATGATTTAATTAATTAATTAAAGAGTTTAATTGATTAATTAAATAGGTTTGGTTTGCAATTAGATTGCAAAGTCCCTAGCATGACTTGAAACCAAATCTAGATTATTGGATGTATAATATAAGTTAAATTTATATTTAAAGTGTTTAAATATGAATTTAATTAATGAGAAATTAATTAATAGAGATTAATTAATTAATTTATATTTGATATAAATTAATTAGAAGAAGAAAATAATTATTTTGGGTTAAGAACTCAAAATTAAGACACAGGGGCATTTTGGTCATTTTGCAGTGTGACACGTGGCACCATGAGATGGTGACACATGGCATAACACATAAGCTTGCCAAATGTTTTTTAATCATGTAAGATGATTAAAATCAAGATTAAATATAGGTTTGACACTTGGTACAATGTGATTGGGTCACTTAAACCTAGAGCTAATCAAAGGGTGACATATGGCAAGGGTTTAATGTGTTAACCTAGCTATTTAAGTGTTGTTATAAGAAAATAAAACACAACCAGCAGCCACACTCCTTTGTCACGCCACTTTGAGGGTTTTCATCTCTTCTTCTTCATCTCTTATCAATTCAAAGAGATTAGCCATCAATCTCTTGAATTAAGAACACTAGAAATTGTTTCTAGTGTCCTGTTTACATCTCTAATCTCTTAAAAGGCAGAACTTGAATTTCTAATTAATAGAAAAGGCTTTAGAAGCTGTTCAAGGGCTGCCATAGGTGTTCTTGGTGTGGACAAGCTAGAGGGACAACATCTGGTGTCCTGAAGACGAATCTCAAAGGCGCAGACACGCTGCAGTGCATCAAGAGGTTAGTGTAATCGTTCTTGATTTAATCTAGGGTTCTAAAATTAATCTGATTAATTTTAAAATCTTAAATGGCAAATACAGATCCAAAAACATATTAAAAGAGTTTTAATATGTTGTTTATCATTGAAATCAAATAGATAAAAATAAATCTTGCATGATGCATGTGACCCTAGGTGAAAATTTTTGAATTCAATGGTATAAACTTGTGTTTTTCACGCTTCCGTTCCTTCAAGATAGACATGAAATTGTTTTTAATAGGTAAATAGTGAAACCAGCCAGATGGTAATAAATCAGAGGAGGCTCTGCCCAGGTTTTCACAGAAATAATTTGTGATAAAAAAAAAATTTTACCACATGTTTTCTATGAAATTTAAAATTAACAATGGACAGGACAAGATAAGATAGGGTGCTCCGACACTGAATGTAGCATGCTTTACTCGGCTACACTGTAGACGGGTAAAGGGTATCACATACTGAGATAGCTCCACTACACACCAGAGCAAAACCTAGAGGGTGCTGTCCCTATGTCACACCCTACCCCTCCGTAAAGCACAATATGATCCTGTAGTATACCTAATGAATTACCAACTTCGTCTACTGATAACCTATTAAATACACTACAAGGGATTTTAAAACTTTTCTTACTTCTTTTACAGTGGTGAGCACTATTTACAGGTGTTATTTTTTTTTTTTTTTGAACTGAAGTGAAATAGCTAGCACATTTCAAGAATTAACAATTTCTGCAAAAATTTTGACAGAGTGCCATCTATATTTTGAATAAAATAGTTCTTCAAAAACCTGTAAAAAGAACTTCCAATATTTTATTCAATCCCCAAACTCCAATATTCAATCAACACAATAAGTTTCTCAACAATTGCCAACTCAAATGCACAATAATTTTTTTCAGTACTTTCAAAAGCTGGAATAAAATAAATATATCACAATATTTACAAGTCAAAATAATTTACAAATATAATTTACAACTTCAATGTATAATTTTAATTTACAACTGCTCAAAACTAAGAACACCATATACATACAGTGAACATACATTACAATACAAAATGCAAAATATGGTATACTCAATATACCCGATGAACTCTCAATGAAGCACTAGCAGCCTAGTCTGCTGCCTTGTCAGTTTGTCTACCTGCGACAGTAATGAAAAGCTATCGCTGAGCCAATGTCTCAGTGGTGCACAACATTAACAAAATACAACTTTAAATCACAAATTATAAGTCATATAAATAATGGATACTTAAAACCATAGTTAAATTCAAAAGACAGTGAATGTCAATAAGAATTTAAACTCCATTTCACAATATCACAATAAATATCAATAGATCACAAACACACAGAGCTTAATCATGTTGCCAAAGTTCAATTCATCCCAAAAGCTTATGGCTAGTGAGGAATTCAATTCATCCTAAAAGCCGATGGCTAGTGAGGAATAACATAGCTAGCTAGCAATAATATGAGTACTCATTCTATTCGTCCTCAACAGGCACACATCTCAACACTTTAGCAAGAGAGGGAATTCAATTCATCCCACTAGACAAGCTAGCAAGGAATTCAATCAATATACATGATAGCTGTGGTTTCAAACCATTTACAATGCTTTTCAATCAATAAGTATCCATCAAATATCATTCAAACAATTTTTCACAATTTAAAACAATGATATACAAATAGTCATAATTTATTTCAATTGAAAATTCAAAAGAAATAACTGTTGTGCACAAACCTCTGATAATTGTCTCTTGGCCCTGACTCAGTGTTTCCTTCCCCTTCCCTAAGTCTTTGCTAACTGAAACACACAATTTGAAGTGTTTTAGTATTCATTTAAACTGGCTCTAACAATAAGGCTTAATAATTAATTTATTGAATTCTATTCTTTTCCTTAGTCAACCTAAATTGTTGACCCTCCCTGTAGCAATTTTGTACATTCTATTGTTCCGGTGATTGGTGTCGGTCCGGACAGCTAGAACGTCTAGAAAAATATTTAAACTAAAGTGAGGAACCATAATTAACTCAAATATTAATAACAAAAATTTAGAAAAAATTTTAGAAATGAAATACAACCAAGTTAAATGAGCCGGTGCCCAAGTAATGGGTAACCTAGTGAGAAGTTGCGGTTCTCGCAACTAGGAGCCCTAGACCCGGGGGAAAAAATTATAAAATAATTTTTGGGACGGCAAAGAAGGGTCATTGAGGTTCTTATGGCATTAGAATTCCAAGAAAATGCTTAGAAAAATTTTTCAATCGATACAGACAATTTTAGTCTGTTAAGCCAAACGGAGGGCATTTTGGTCATTTCGCCTTCAGAGGTAATTTTTGGCCGACTTGTCCAGTTAAGTAAATAATTATTATGACATAAAATGTAAATAAACATTACTAAAAATTAAATTGAAAATGAGTAGAGATGAAAAGAAAAGAAAATGAAAGAAAATACCTAATAATGACATCATATGATGTCATTAAAAACCTATCCACCAATCACAATTAAGCACCACTTAAATTAACCTATTAAAGAGGATAATTGAGAGAAAGAAAAACAAAAGCCATCTGCTCTTCCTCACCCAAAAACCAGACGTTACACTCTCTCCCAAACCCATTCCTCCATGGAAGCTTAATGGAAGCTTGAGATAACCCACCAAATCACCTTGAAACCACAACCTTGCTTCACTAAAAATTGATTTTGCAACTTGAACAACCTCTAGCTAGCAAAAAGAAGAAGGAAGAAGGGAGTTTTGGAGACTTGGAAAAGTTAGCAAAAGAGGTTAGTGCCCAATTTATTCTCTCTCTCACTCAATTCATGTTTAAGGACATGATTTAAGTTGAAATTGTAAGTTTAATGCATAAATTGAACTTTGAGAACTTAGAGACTTGAACAAAATTAGGGTTTGCTCATGAAATGGTATATGAACATTGTAATGGTCAATTAGTGACCATTTGAATGTGTGTGAGAAGGGAATAAGGTGAGTTGAGGCTTGGCATTTGTGTATGGGTGGGCTACCCATGGTGACCTGCAGAATTGGATATGAGTCTAGCAGGTTTGGGCAGCCATAACTTGAATTTTAGAGGTTCAATTGGTGTTTGGACAATTGGACATGAAACTAGACACATAATGGCACAACTTTGGTGAAGAAACCATGCCCATAAGACCAAACTAAGTAGACCAAAAGCTTGCCCCAATCTGGGTGACCAGCAGTCTGTTTCTGCAGAATGACCAAATGAACAGTGATTGTTCATTTGGCCATAACTCAGTGTAGAATTGTCCAATTGACCTGAAATTTTACCAGCAACAAGTTGAGATATAGAACAACAACTTTCATGAAGAAACCTAACCCAAATTATGACCAGAACCCATCCAACAAGGGAGTTGCAGTCACTATTCACTGCACTGTACATATGGTCAGTCCAGAAAAATTCCAATCCGGCCAGTTGTGGTTTTTGGACCATAACTTGAGCTATAAAACTCCAAATGGAGTGATTCAAAAAAGGAAATTCAACTAGACAAAATAAAGAACAACTCTCATTGATCATTTTACCAAATTCCCACTGCAAAAATGACTAACAAAACAGTAAAGATAAGGTATCAAAACTGAAAATTCTGCTCCATTAACTTTAAGCTTAGAAATGGTATTGGCAACTAATACCAACAAATTTTGAATGCAAAATGTGGTATGTTGGGAGTATTAAAACCAATGTACCTATTTTCTATGCAAAAGTCAACATTTTGGTTGACTAATGAAGTGAATAGTAACACCAAAGCTTAAAAGTCAAAAATTGTAAAACTCAAAAGTGTAAAATGCCCTAGTATACCTAACAAGATTGGTTTGGATAGCTTGGCATGCCAATAGGGTACAGTTAGCAGTACTGCACATGGCATTATGCCATTCTGTGATTTCATGGCTTTTAGCCATTCTGACATTATGTTGATACTTGGCCTTGTGCCTAATGTTATTACAGCCTATTAGCTGTTCTGTTGCACACCGGGAGACACATATGTGACCGATGGTGTGACGGCCCGAGGTACTTGATACCCAGTGCCAGTTTACCCGTTTATCCAGTCCAGTCATCCAGTATAGGTTACTTGAGCAACCAAAAATGAAAGTGGATAAATTTAATAAAATAATGAATATAACAAGTACAAAATAAGTAAGACTACAAATACTCATCGAAAATTTATTTGCAATAAGACATCAATACATTCACTGCATATTTATTTTCTGTTATTTCTTTTTATTTTATTATTGGCACCACTAAGCATTATTGCTTAGCGCGTTGCTTTTGCCACGCGTAGGTTCTGGAGATACTGACCAAGAGCCCAGAGAGACCACGTGATCGGGTGAGACCTCCTGTGCACTGCATAGTGTCCGTGTCACCTCACCGTCATCAGTGCATTGGTAGGACACTAGGTTTTATTTTGATATTTTGTAATTAACTTTTATTTTCTCATATATAATTGAAACTTATGTAATGTATTTAGTATTAATGTAAATAGTAGAAATTGTGTTTATGAATGAAAAAGTGAACATTTATTTATGACTTTTACATGATTACCATATGAGATGAATGATTGAGAAATGGAAATGTTGTTGAAAAACATATTGAGATTTTGTTGATGAAATGGAGTTTGGGATTGATTGAAAATATTGGAAGTGTTTTTCACAGGTTTCGAAGAACTGTTTTCTCCATTTTTAGCCTAGATCACGGATTTTCTATAAAATTTTCGGAACCTCAAATAAATTATAATTTCAATAAATGACTTAAATGAATTATATTTCACAAGTTATATTCAAAACTATGATAAAAATTAATTAAGGAAGAATAAAAATGATTAAGATAAAATAGAGTGTTCCAGTACACCGTGTGACGTATCTTACTCGGATATACTGTAGACGGGTAAGGGGTGTCACAGGTTTAATGTTACCAATATGTCACATTTTATAGCTCTTTAGTGTTGGTACATGTTACCAAATTCATTTCCAAGTGTATTGCATTTTATTGTAATTTTTCGGTGAACTATTTTGACCTAGTCGGACGACCTAGTTCCCTCGGTTTTCGAGTTTTGGTCCAAACTAAAAACTTATAGGTCTATGTCTTATTGCACGCGGGGCAAAATTTCAAGTCATTCTGAGTTGTGTAGACCAAGTTATGGTCAATTTACCAATGCTGGATAGAATGTACCAAAATGGTAACTTTAGGTCATTTTTAGGTCACTTTTGGTTCGGCCAGTTTTTGTACCCGAAATTGTGTAAGCTATTTGGCTTGGATCTAGCCATTTCTGGACTTTGGTGTCCGTATAAGAATTGTAGATCTATGTCTAAACTATTCATGGTAAAAATTTCAGATCAATTAGACCTGTTTTGAGTGAGTTATGGCCAAAACACCAACTGCTGCCCAAATGGTCAATTTTCAAGCTTTCAAAGCACTAATCCAGATTTGGTCATTTTTCAACTCACCTTCTAAGCAGAATTTTGGTAAGCTTCCTTCATGAAAGTTGGCACATTTTGTGCCTAGTTTCACCTCCAATTGGTCTCATACCAATTGGATATAACACCCCTAAGTTCGGTAGTGCGTTCTACTGCTCCGATGACCAGTGCTGTCCGGACAGTTAGGATGCCTAGAACTACACTTCAATATGAATGAGGAGACATAAATAATGAAATACAAGAAAAGAAAATACAAGAAAAACAAAGGAAAAAATCATAGCAAAGAAATGTAACTAAGTTAAGCGAGCCGAAAACCCTAGCGATGGTGATCAGACTGGAAGTCACACAGTGGACCGTTGACTAGCTCTGATCATGGGAACCCCGAAAACATTTTAGGACTTAAATAGACCCTTTTTGAAGAATAAATATCATTAGAAATATCAAAGAAAAATTAAATAATTAGTACAAAGAAAAGTGAGAAATCGAAAAACAGACAAAACCCTAGATACTGAAAAATCTGAATGCAACTAACAGGGGCATTATGGTCATTTGACATCCCGAATTGTCTTTTGACCTAAATGTCCATTAAAAATAAATAATATTACACTTAGAAAATAAAATGAAAAATTAGTTTAGTGGTACCTAAAGTAAATAGCAAAAATGAAGTGTTTAATGTGGAATAAGTGGAAATTCAACATATTATATGATTTAAAGTAAGTAAGTGGACCACTAAGAATCATAAAATGAATTAAAAATAAGCATAAGTGGGCAGATTGCTCCACTAAAAGATCATCTTCAACATTGAAACCTCCATTTGCCGTGAATGAAAAACTCCCCAAAATCCTCCATGGCCATTTTTCAATCAAGCTCCATGCACTCCTCCATTTCAACTCCAATCACCTAGGGCTCTTCATTAAAGTTTGTCTACACATCACAAGGAAGAGTTTGATACCAAATTTAAGAAGTTTAAGCAAGGTTTAACAAGCTCCAACCATAAGGTAAGTCAGCATTTTTGAAGATTTCTTTGATAAACTTTGTATACATGTTATGGGTGTTGGTTTTGTGAAGGAAATTTTTAAGTTTGAAGAGTATTGAGATATCCATTTTTGGGCAGCCATGTAATCATGTATTGATGAAGTAATTGTACATATATTTGATGAGAATTATGTTAGTTATGATGATTTAATAAACCTAGTGAATTACTTCATATTTATATGGTGATTTTTGGCACTTGGATGGGAATTGATGAATTGTAGGACAATTTGGTATTGAAGAAGATTTTCGGCAGCTTGGGGACACTTGAATAAATGTATGTATTCATGGAAGTGTTGACAGAATATTGACATAGAAGGATTGATGGATATGTATATGAACTTGTTGTGTAAAGTATATGCAAAAATTTGTAATGGTTAGGTGTGTATGTGATTGTACTTAGAACTTGTAAATTGAGTGTTAATTGGTGTATTGAGGATAATTGTAATCTGCCCAAAATGATGTTAATGTAAAGGGGAATGTGTTTTTGGTAATGTACCAAAACAGATTTGGTAGGGAAGTAAACATATTGCAAGGTAAATGTGTGTAATTGATGTGTGTTAAGCAAAGTAACCAAGGGCAGTGTACATTTTAGCCAATAAGTTTAAATGTGTAACCTCAATTGGTATGAGACCAATTGGAGGTGAAACTAGGCACAAAATGTGCCAACTTTCATTGAGAAAACATACCAAAATTCTGCTTGCAAGGTGACCTAAGAAAATGACCAATTCGGATTAGGTACAATTAGGACCTGAAAAATGACCAATTGGGCAGCAGTGAGTGTTTAGCCCATAACTCACTCAAAACAGGTCCAATTGACCTGAAATTTTAACCATGAATAGTTAAGACCCATACCTACCAGTCTTATGAAGACAACAAAACCCAGAAATGACCAGAAGCAAGTCAAAAAGCTTGCACAATTTCGGGTCCAAAAACTGGCCGAACCAAAGTTGACCAAATTGACCTAAAATTGACCTAATTTGATGCCATTTGACCAGCAATAGTTTAATGACCATAACTTGGTCTACTTAACTCGGATTGACCTGAAATTTTGTCCCGCGTGCAATAAGACATAGATCTACAAGTTTGTAGTTTTGACCGAAACCTGAAAACCGAGGAAACTAGATCGTCCGGCTAGGTCAAACTAGTATCTCGAAATCCAGCAATTTGCAATAAAATGCAAGAAAACGAAATATACATAGAATTGAGTTTGGTAACACGTACCAAACCTAAAACCCTATCGAATGTGACATATTAATGACACTAAAACCTAATTTACCTAAAACGCATCGAGGGTCGGTATATTAGGTGATTTAGCAAATAAAGGTATTCAGTGAATTGTTTAGCGAACATTATCGTTAGAGGCAAATTAATTTAGCACTGAAACACTTCAAATTGTGTTTCTCAGTTAACAAGGACTCAGCAAAAGGGAAAGAAAAACTGAGTCAGGACCAGGAGACAAATATTAGAGGTTTGTGCACAACAACTATTTCTTTTGAATTTTTCAATTGAAATAAATATTGACTATTTGTACATTATTGTTTTAAATTGTGGAAATGTTTTTGAATGGATATTTATTGCTTGAAAAGCATTGTAAATGATTTGAAACTGTGAGAAATTGTTTGAATGATATTGATGGATACTCATTGCTTAAAAAGCATTGTAAATGGTTTGAAATTGTGGAAAAATTGGTTTAGTGTGATTTGTGAAAATTGAAGTTAATTATGAATTGTGTTGCCATTTTGTGAATGAAATTATGACTTGGGAAATCGATTGGATTCTCATGAATCATTTGAATAAAATGTTTGGAATTGATTTTGTGTTCACACTTAGCATGACAGTATCGTATCATTTCCTTCTCCATTTATGGAGTCGTGATCATTTATTTTTCCCTCTCTGGTTTACCAGTTGAGGTGATCGGATGAGTACTCATTATATAGCTAGCTCCCTTCCTCATTGATTTCAATTAGTGGGGTTGTGATTGCTTTGTCGTGGTGTACAACGCGGAATTGATCGGAAATTTGTGTCATGGCTTAAGTTGTGAATGAATTGGCAACACTGTATTATTAAATTATTTGACTAAATTGTGTTATTATGCGATTTGATAATTTGTGAAATGGAGTTTAAATTCTTATTGACATTTACTATCTTTTGAATTTAACTATGTTTCGATTACTGAGATTTAATGTGATATTGTGTTAAATTCTTTATGACATTTATTGTCTTGAATTTAATTATGGTTTTACGTATCCATCATTTATTTGAATTATGAATTGCGATTTAAACTTGTATTTGGTTAATGTTGTGCACCACTGAGACATTGTCTCAGCGATAGCTTTTTATTGCTGTCGCAGGTAGAGAGACAGACAGGGCAGCAGACTAGGCTGCTAATATCGTCAGCGAGAGATTTTTGGGTATAGTGAGTATACCACATTTGGCATTTTATACTGTAATGTATATTCACTGTATGTATATTTTGTTGTTGGTTTGAGCAGTTGTAAATTCAAATTGTACCTTGAAGTTGTAAATTAATTATGAGTTATTTGACTTGTAAAAAAATTGTATTATATTTCCTTATCTCAGACTTTGAAAAATTTCTATGGAATTGAGTTGATAAATTGTTGTGTTGAGAAATGTATTGGAGTTGAGATTTGGAAAATTTTTGAAGTGCTTTTTACAGGTTTTCTGAAGAACTGTTTTGTCCAAAATACAGATGGCACTTTGCCAAAATTTTTACAGGAATTCCAAATAAACCAAATGAGTTAGTTGTTTCACTTCAGTTCACCAAAGTTTTTAATACCTGTAAATAGTGTTCACCACTGTAAAAGAAGTAAGAAAAGTTTTTAAAATCCCTTGTAGACGGAGTTGGTAATCCATTAGGTATACTATGGGATCATGTTATGCCTTACAGAGGGGTAGGGTGTGACATTGGAGTTACACACTTAAGGTTCTAAGCCAAAACATACACTACCCTATTGTACATTGTTCACCCATTACCAATTACGCATCCTATGCTTCCAAAGTTCACTTTTCCATGCCAATTCTGGTTTGTACCATAACATTAACATATTTAGCAACACATTTTTGGTCATTTTGGCAGCTTGTAACCACTCTCAACATACAAACTATAGTACAGAATTTTCCAAGTCCAATTACAACAATTAACCACAAAACATACCTCATTTACATGTCCAAATTCAAACAACTATACACATATCCAAATTCAAGCAATTATTCATATACACATGCTGCCATCAATGACAACATAATTCAACGATATTTCATGAACTCAAACACTTCAATCTTCTTCATGAGGCTGCCACAAGTTTACACATATCCATCAATTGCCATTTTCACTTTTTAAGCTTCCAAATCATACCTTACACATGGAATTCAAGTACAATACAATCAAACATTTAAATCATCATTCAAACCACTATTTACATGCAAGAATAAACTATTCTTATTGAACTTCCATGGCTGCCAAAATGCACCTCTCCATTAACTCATCAAACTTCAAAAATCCTTCCACAAATCAACTACCCATAACACCCATTCAAAGTTTAATGAAACAAGAATTAAAAATACATACTTACCACTTTTGAAATTCTTCAAAACCTCACCAAAAATTAATTTTCTTTCTGCCTATCTACTGCCCAAGTTGTGTGGAAAATGTTTAGTGAAGGAAACTAGTGTGAAAAGTGATTAGAATTGAGGTGCATGGAAGGTGATGAAGCTTCAGCCATGGTGTTTCAATGGAGGCTCACTTCGGCTTGGTGTTGGGAGGTTGAATATGAAGATGTTTCTGCCCACTAAACCCTTATATAGGTCCCTTAAAATATAATTAGTGGAGCACTAACCTTAGTTTAAGATTAATTAATTCCCAAGTTTCACAATTTGTAATTTATGCCCCAAACTTCCACTATTTGCATTATGTACCATATTTCTTATTTTTCATGACATTTCAAAAGTGTAATATCATTTATTTTTAATGGAAATTTAGGTCAAAAGGCAACTCGGGGTGTCAAATGACCATAATGCCCCTATTCAGGTTGCGTTCCTGATTTTTCGGTAACACCGAGTTTTGTCATTTTCTCGATTTCTCATTTTTCTTTGTACTAATTAATTCATTTTTTTTTGATATTTATAATGATATTTATGCTTCGATAAGTCTTTAATTATGTCTTAAAATATTTTTCAGGGTTCCCCGCTGTAACACCCCTCACCCGTCTATAGTGTAGCCGAGCAAAGTGTGTTACACGGAGTGCCAGAGCACCTAATCTTATCTGATTTCATTACAGTTCTTGATTTATTTATTCAAAAACTTTATTTAAGGTTTAGGCTATTTCTACTTTATCAAAATCTAACTAATTTGGAAATTTCAAAAAATTTTTGACGATAATCCGGCAGAGTGTCGGCTATAATTTGGACTAACAGTTCTTCTGAACCTGCCAAAAATAATTCACAACATATTCAAATTCACAACTCAATTTATCTCAATAATATCTCATTTGTTTCTCAAAATTTCTTAAACTCAATCTCGTTCAGAATCATTATGATTAGACAATCAATTCAGATATCATAATTCTTACTTTTCATTAACTTATATAGTTTTCCAATTAAGTACATAAATTTGTCAAGTACAGGATATATAAATGAAATTACAATATACTTAGAATGAACAAAATACATAACATGTATAATTATGAGCCCTATCTATATGCACTGCTGAGGAGGTGACAATCTTGAACACTTCTGACACTTCTGCAGATCTAGACTCCAAAAATCTCAATCGACAATCTACTGGTTTTACCTTCAGTACCTGCGCGAGGAAGCAATTCCATCACGCTAAGCATTTCTCCTTAGTGGTGCAATAGTATAACAAGAAATAATATATACAAATAAGGAAAGAAATAACTCATAATTCGAATATCTAGGAATCAATTATTCTAACTGTATTGTATTTTAAATCTCTAAGGTTCTTCAAATTGTATCTTTGTTATGTTTCTGATGCTAATCTCTTTTACTCATTTCATTCAATGCTTAATTTAATTGTACTGAAATTTTCGTATACTTAACTTAACTTAACTGCCTGAATTGAATAATGTTTTAATTGACTGCCCATGTAGCCTATACACTGACCAGACTGGATAAACGGATATACTAGCACTGGGTACCTAGTACCTCGGGCCGTCACACCATCGGTCACAAAGTGTCTCCTGGTGTGCAAACAGTGTGGCTAAAAATCCATATAATCAATCATGCATTAAGCCTAGTATAATAACACAATCTGTATAGCCATAGGCTATTAAAATCATAGTATGGCATAATAAGCCATAAAGCACAATATGATGTAAAGTCATTTACAGAACAGCTGTCAGAATCCTATTGGCATGCCAACCTATCCAAACTAGTCAACTAGGCAAATTAGGGCATATTACAATGTTACATATTTAATTATTTATTCATAGGGTTTATACATCTTTATGCCTTTCACTGGTAAATAAAATTATTGACCTTTTTATTCATCATGGATAGGTTGATTCTAGCATCAACATGTCACAATTTGCAATTCAATATGTTGTCAATATAATGCAATTTACCCTTTTCACAAGTTGGCATTCATTACCAAATCCCTTCAAGCATCATTTTATGTAATTACCAATTTGCAATTTTAGTGTGCTAGATTGGTCTAGCTTAAAGTCCTATTTCCCTTGGTTTTTAGCTTCTGGTCAAAGAAGCAAAATTGTAGCTCTATGTCTTATTGCACTCGGGGGAAAATTTCAAGTCATTATGAGTTGTATAGACCAAGATATGGTCAATTTACTAAAGCTGGACAGATTGCACCTTTAGTGCAAAATTTGGTCAATTTCTCAATTTTTGTGTGCTAGATTTGTCTAACTTAAAGTCCTAGATCTCTTGGTACTATTCCCTTCAATTCATTTCATTAGTCAACCTATAATGTTGACCCTTGATGCACTCTACATGAGTCAATTCTAATGTTACCAATATGTCACATTTTATAGCCCTTTAGTGTAGGTATATGTTACCAATTTCATTTCCAAGTGTATTGCATTTTATTGCAATTTACCAGATTTCGGTGTACTATTTTGACCTAGCCGGACGACCTAGTTCCCTTGGTTTTTGGGTTTTGGTCCAAACTACAAACTTGTAAGTCTATGTCTTTTTGCACGCGGGGCACAATTTCATGTCATTCTGAGTTGTGTAGACCAAGATATGATCAATTTACCAATGCTGGACAGATTGCACCTTTAGTGCAAAATTTGGTCAATTTTAGGTCACTTTTGGTTCGGCAGTTTTTGTACCCAAAATTGTGCAAGCCATTTGTCTTGATTCTGGCCATTTTTGGGCTTTGGTGTCTTCATAAGAATTGTAGATCTATGTCTAAGCTAACCATGGTAAAAATTTCAGGTCAATTGGACCTGTTTTGAGTGAGTTATGGTCATCCCAAGGACTACTATTCATATGGTCAAAAATCTGGGTTGCAAGGTTGTTATTCCGGATTTGGTCATTTTTAAGGTCAGTTTCTATGCAGAATTTTGGCAACATTTCTACATGAAAGTTGGCCTATTTGGTGTCTAGTTTCACCCTCCATTGGCCTCATACTAATTGGGTTTACAGTTTGGCACTTATGGCCTAATTTAGGTACTGTTTTCAATACACAACCTGCACAAAGCACATACACTTCCAATTTGATATTCCTTCTCCTCCTCATTACTTCAATATTCAATAAATAACACTTCCATATATATATTGTACACAATTCTAGCAACAATTTTGGGCAGAATATTCAAGTGCTCAATGCACACAATTCACCATTAAGTTCAACATTCAATTCCACCAAAATTCAGTATATCTCAATGTCAATATTACACATACACTTCAACATAATCATACTTCAATATCACTTACACATACTGCCTACAATTTAATACTAGCATATTTCATTAATAAACTACATATTCACACACAAATTCCTGATTTAATGGGTTGCCAAACATGGCAGTTTGCCAAAGCATCAAGACCCATATTCAAACCCTTAATTCAAGCACTAACGTGCACATCATTGGATATTAACTTACTACCATTTCCATTTAAGTTAATCAACCTTAATTTTCATCCATTAGAGGTAAGAAAAACTCAACTACAATAAACTTTCATGGCTGTCCAAAATTGAATATATCAATAACTCATCAAATCCTTCAAATTTCTTCACCATCTAACTCGTTTCAACCTTAATACAAACTTTAATGAAGCAAGGGATGAAAAACTAGCACTAACCTTTTTTGAGCTTCATCAAAACTTCATCAAATCCTCTTCATTTTGCTTCCAACATACTGCCCAAGGTGTGTGTGCAAGCTTTGATGAAGAAACTATGGTGAAATGAGGGCTTGAACATGGCTGCATGGTAGTGGAGGGAGTTTGGCCATGGTGGACTTCTATGGAGGTAATTTCGGCTGGTTATTTCCCAAGATTGAAGTTGATGATTTCTGCCCAATTCCACTTTGATATATCCCATTTATTTAAAGTTAGTGGAGCACTAACCAATAAATTAATATTTAATGATTTAAAAGTTTCCTAATTTGCACATTTAGCTAAATTCTTTCACTATTTACATATTGTATCCCATTTTAATTTTTCATGACATTTCCTGAGTGCAATATCATTTATTTTTAATGGAAATTTATGTCAAAAGGCAACTCTAGGCATCAAATGACCAAAATACCCCACTTCGAGTTATATTTTCAATTTTTCGATAACACAGATTTTTGTCTGTTTCTCGATTTTTCATTTTTCTTTGTACTAATTTATTAATTTTTTTTTGATATTTCTAGTTTCAATTATATTTCAATAAACCTTTACTTACGTCCCAGAATTAAATTCTGAGGGTTCCCCATGGTCCTGGGGCCGGTAACGGCCTTCCCAGTGCGGTCACCCATCGCTGCGGTGTCGGCTTGTTTAACTTAGCTTCATTTTCTCTCTTTCATTTGTCTTTGATTTTTCTTGCATTTTCTTCTCATTTATTTCACCATTATATGTCTGTTTATTATCACCAAAGTGTAGTTCTAGACATTCCAATTTTTCGGGGTAGACATTAGCCGTCGGAACAGTAGAATGTACGGACTATGAAAATGAGGATGTTACACTCGCGGTCCAGGGCTAGTCAACGGTCCACGCCGCAACTTCTCGGTGCGGTCACCCATCGCTAGGGTTCTCGGCTCATTTAACTTGGTTACATTTCATTGCTATTATTTTTCCTTTGTTTTTCTTGTATTTTTTTTTTCTTGTATTTCATTATTTTATGTCTCCTCATCCATATCTAAGTGTAGTTCTAGGCATCCTAATTGTCCGGACAACACTGGTCACCAGAACAGTAGAACACACTACCAAGCATAGGGGTGTTACGATTCTCCCTCCCTTAAAATAAATTTCGTCTCGAAATTTTACTTGGCATTAGTCTCTAAACATCCATGGGTCCTGTCTCCTCATATCCTCTTCACGTTCCCAAGTAGCTTCCTGGCCTAAATGATGGTTCCACAACACTTTAACTAGGTGTATCTGTTTATTCCTCAGCTGCTTCACCTCACATGCCAGAATTTCTATGGGTTCTTCCTCATATGAAAGGTCTGGATTTACTTCAATCTCTTCAACTGATAATACTTGAGATGGGTCAGATCCGTACCTCCTTAACATGGACACATGGAAGACACTGTGTATCCTTTCTAGCTCTAGAGGTAATGCTAACCGATATGCCAAAGGACCCACTCTTTCCAGAACCTCATATGGTTCGATAAAGAGAGGACTCAGTTTCCCCTTTCTGCCAAATCTCATAATACTCTTCCAAGGAGAAACTTTAAGGAATACCTTATCACCCACTGCATATTCAATATCTCTTCTCTTCAGATCAACATAGGACTTCTAACGGTCTGATGCAGCCTTGAGTTGATCTCTGATCAATCTGATCTTTTCCTCTGTCTGCTGAATAATTTCTGGCCCAATCATCTTCCTTTCACCTACTTCATCCTAACATAGGGGAGTTCTGCACTTTCTACCATGCAAAGCTTCATATGGAGGCATCCCAATGCTTGATTGGTAGCTGTTGTTATAAACAAACTCAATCAAAGGCAAGTGTATATCCCAACTACCTTCAAACTCAATCACACAAGCCCGTAGCATATCCTCCAATATCTGAATTACCCTCTCAGACTAGCCATCCATGCGTGGGTGGAATGTCAGGTCTTTGAAGTTCAATCTAGTTCCTAGGGCTCTCTGAAGACTACCCCAGAATCTAGAAGTGAACCTAGGATCTCTGTCAGATACAATTGATACTGGAACTCCATGCAGTCTTATAATCTCATTCATGTACAATTTGGTCAATCTCTCCAAGCTATAGTCCATTCGAATTGGCAAAAAGTGAGCAAACTTGGTCAGTCTATCAACTATAACCCATACTGCATCATGACTATTCTGTGTCCTCGGAAGTCATATAACAAAATCCATAGTTATTCATTCCCATTTCCACTCTGGTACTGGCAATGGATGTAACAAACCAGCTGGAACTTGATGTTCTACCTTCACTTACTGACAAGTTAGGCATTTGGAAACAAATTCAGCTATATCCCTCTTCAAACCCATCCACCAGTAATGCTCTTTTAGCCCTTTGTACATTTTAGTTCCACCAGGGTTCATAGCAAAAGGAGACTCATGTGCTTCTTTCATAATGATCTGTCTCAAGTCAGCATCATCAGGAATGCACATTCTACCCTGATGTAGCAATAAACCATCATCTCTCACAGAGAATTCAGGTTTCTTGCCTTACTGGACTTCTTTCAGTAGCTTATGATATTTATCATCATTCTGAGTAGCCATTCTGATCTGATCAATCAATACTGGTTGTACATGCCATGCAACTACTGTCTGTCCCTCATTATCAATCTCTAAACTGGCATGCTGTGCTTTCAATTCATGTATAATGGACAAAGTAGAAACTCTAAGACTTGCCATAGTCTTGCGACTTAAGGCGTCAGTCACCACTTTGCTTTCCCTGGCTGATAGTCTATTAAGCAATCATAGTCTTTAATCTGTTCTAACCATCTCCTCTGCCTCAAATTGAATTCCTTCAGGGTGCCCAAATACTTCAAGCTTTGTGATCTGTGTAAATGTAGCATTTCTCCCCATACAAATAGTGTCTCCAGATCTTCAGAGCAAAAACAATAGTTGCTTGCTCCAAATCATGTGTTGGGTAGTTCCTCTCATGCGGTTTTATTGGCGTGATGCATAAGCAATGACATTTCGATCTTGCATCAGTACACAGCCTAACCCATTGTGAGAAGCATCACTATAAACTGTGTATTCTTTACCCGGAGTAGGTAAAGTAAGGACTGGAGCTTCAGTCAAACACCTCTTCAACTTATCAAAACTCTGTTGGCATTTATCTGTCCACTAAAATTTTACATCTTTCTGAAGCAGCTTGGTCAGTGGAGAAGATAACATAGAAAATCCTTTCACAAACCGGTGGTAATATCTAGCTAAACCTTGAAAATTGTGAATTTTTGTAATATTCCTGGGCGGTTTCCAATTAAGGATAGCTTCTACCTTACTAGAATCTACCTTGATCGCTTCAGCTGACACAACATGTCCCAAGAAGGAGATTTCTTTCAGCCAAAATTCACATTTTGACAATTTAGCGTATAGTTGTTTCTCCCTTAAAGTCTGCAGTACAATCCACAGATGTCAGTCATACTCCTCTGCATTCCTCGAATATATCAAAATGTCATCAATAAACACCACCACAAACTATGATAAAAATTAATTAAGGAAGAATAAAAATGATTAAGATAAAATAGAGTGTTCCGGTACACCGTGTGACATATCTTACTCGGATATACTATAGACGAGTAAGGGGTGTCACAGGTTTAATGTTACCAATATATCACATTTTATAGCTCTTTAGTGTTGGTACATGTTACCAAATTCATTTCCAAGTGTATTGCATTTTATTGTAATTTTTCGGTGAACTATTTTGACCTAGCTGGACGACCTAGTTCCCTCGGTTTTCGAGTTTTGGTCAAAATTAAAAACTTGTAGGTCTATGTCTTATTGCACGCGGGGCAAAATTTCAAGTCATTCTGAGTTGTGTAGACCAAGTTATGGTCAATTTACCAATGCTGGATAGAATGTACCAAAATGGTAACTTTAGGTCATTTTTAGGTCACTTTTGGTTCAGCCAGTTATTGTATCCGAATTTGTGTAAGCTATTTGGCTTGGTTCTAGCCATTTCTGGACTTTGGTGTCCCTATAAGAATTGTAGATCTATGTCTAAACTATTCATGGTAAAAATTTCAGATCAATTGGACCAGTTTTGAGTGAGTTATGGCCAAAATACCAACTGCTGCCCAAATGGTCAATTTTCAGGCTTTCAAAGCACTAATCCAGATTTTGTCATTTTTCAACTCACCTTCTAAGCAGAATTTTGGTAAGCTTCCTTCATGAAAGTTGGCACATTTTGTGCCTAGTTTCACCTCCAATTGGTCTCATACCAATTGGAGCCACACACTTAAGGTTCTAAGCCAAAACATACACTGCCCTATTGTACATTGTTCACCCATTACCAATTACACATCCTATGCTTACCAAGTTCACTTTTCCATGCCAATTCTGGTTTGTACCATAACATTAACACATTTAGCAACACATTTTTGGTCATTTTGGTAGCTTGTAACCACTCTCAACATACACACTATAGTACAGAATTTTCCAAGTCCAATTACAATAATTAACCACAAAACATACCTCATTTACATGTCCAAATTCAAACAACTATACACATATCCAAATTCAAGCAATTATTCATATACACATGCTGCCATCAATGACAACATAATTCAACAATATTTCATGAACTCAAACACTTCAATCTTCTTCATGAGGCTGCCACAAGTTTACACATATCCATCAATTGCCATTTTCACTTTTTAAGCTTCCAAATCATACCTTACACATGGAATTCAAGTATAATACAATCAAACATTTAAATCATCATTCAAACCACTATTTACATGCAAGAATAAACTATTCTTATTGAACTTCCATGGCTACCAAAATGCACCTCTCCATTAACTCATCAAACTTCAAAAATCCTTCCACAAATCAACTACCCACAACACCCATTCAAAGTTTAATAAAACAAGAATTAAAAATACATACTTACCACTTTTGAAATTCTTCAAAACCTCACCAAAAATTAATTTTCTTTCTGCCTATCTACTGCCCAAGTTGTGTGGACAAGGTTTAGTGAAGGAAACTAGTGTGAAAAGTGGTTAGAATTGAGGTGCATGGAAGGTGATGAAGCTTCGGCCATGGTGTTTCAATGGAGGCTCACTTGGGCTTGGTGTTGGGAGGTTGAAGATGAAGATGTTTCTGCCCACTAAACCCTTATATAGGTCCCTTAAAATATAATTAGTGGAGCACTAACTTTAGTTTAGGATTAATTAATTCCCAAGTTTCACAATTTGTAATTTATGCCCCAAACTTCCATATTTGTATTATGTACCATATTTCTTATTTTTCATGACATTTCAAAAGTGTAATATCATTTATTTTTAATGGACATTTAGGTCAAAAGGAAACTCGGGGTGTCAAATGACCATAATGCCCCTATTCAAGTTGCGTTCCTGATTTTTCGGTAACATCGAGTTTTGTCATTTTCTCGATTTCTCGTTTTTCTTTGTACTAATTAATTAATTTTTCTTTGATATTTCTAATGATATTTATGCTTCAATAAGTCTTTAATTATGTTTTAAAATATTTTCCAGAGTTCCCCGCTGTAACACCCCTCACTCGTCTACAGTGTAGCCGAGTAAAGTGTGTTACACGGAGTGCCGGAGCACCTAATCTTATCTGATTTCATTACAGTTCTTGATTTATTTATGCAAAAACTTTATTTAAGGTTTAGGCTATTTTTACTTTATCAAAATCTAACTAATTTGGAAATTTTAAAAAATTTTTGACGATAATCTGGCAGAGTGTCGGCTATAATTTGGACTAACAGTTCTTCTGAACCGGCCAAAAATAATTCACAACATATTCAAATTCACAACTCAATTTATCTCAATAATATCTCATTTGTTTCTCAAAATTTCTTAAACTCAATCTCATTCAGAATTATTATGATTAGACAATCAATTCAGATATCAGAATTCTTACTTTTCATTAACTTATATAATTTTCCAATTAAGTACATAAATTTGTCAAGTACAGGATATACAAATGAAATTACAATATACTTAGAATGAATAAAATACATAACATGTATAATTATGAGCCCTATCTATATGCACTGCTGAGGAGGTGACAATCTTGAACTCTTCTGACACTTCTGCAGATCTAGACTCCAAAAATCTCAGTCGACAATCTACTTGTTTTACCTTCAGTACCTGCGCGAGGAAGCAATTCCATCGCGCTAAGCATTTCTTCTTAGTGGTGCAATAGTATAACAAGAAATAATATATACAAATAAGGAAAGAAATAACTCATAATTCGGATATCCAGGAATCAATTATTCTAACTGTATTGTATTTTAAATCTCTAAGGTTCTCCAAATTGTATCTTTGTTACGTTTCTGATGCTAATCTCTTTTACTCATTTCATTCAATGCTTAATTTAATTGTACTAAAATTTTCGTATACTTAACTTAACTTAACTGCCTGAATTGAATAATTTTTTAATTGACTGCCCATGTAGCCTATACACTGACTAGACTGGATAAACGGATATACTAGCACTGGGTACCTAGTACCTCAGGCCGTCACACCATAGGCCACAAAGTATCTCCCGGTGTGCAAACAGTGTGGCTAAAAAGCCATATAATCAATCAGGCATTAAGCCGAGTATAATAACACAATATAACCATAGGCTATTAAAATCATAGTATGGCATAATAAGCCATAAAACACAATATGATGTAAAGTCATTTACAGAACAGCTGTCAGAATCCTATTGGCATGCCAACCTATCCAAACTAGTCAACTAGGCAAATTAGGGCATATTACAATGTTACATATTTAATTCTTTATTCATAGGGTTTATACATCTTTATGCCTTTCACTGGTCAATAAAATTATTGACCTTTTTATGCATCATGGATAGGTTGATTCTAGCATCAACATGTCACAATTTACAATTCAATATGTTGTCAATATAATGCAATTTACCCTTTTCACAAGTTGGCATTCATTGCCAAATCCCTTCAAGCATCATTTTATGTAATTACCAATTTGCAATTTTAGTGTGCTAGATTGGTCTAGCTTAAAGTCCTATTTCCCTTGGTTTTTAGCTTCTGGTCAAAGAAGCAAAATTGTAGCTCTATGTCTTATTGCACTCGGGGCAAAATTTCAGGTCATTATGAGTTGTATAGACCAAGATATGGTCAATTTACTAAAGCTGGACAGATTGCACCTTTAGTGTAAAATTTGGTCAATTTCTCAATTTTTGTGTGCTAGATTTGTCTAACTTAAAGTCCTATTTCTCTTGGTACTATTCCCTTTAATTCATTTCATTAGTCAACCTATAATGTTGACCCTTCATGCACTCTATGTGAGTCAATTCTAATGTTGCCAATATGTCACATTTTATAGCCCTTTAGTGTAGGTATATGTTACCAATTTCATTTCCAAGTGTATTACATTTTATTGCAATTTACCAGATTTCGGTGTACTATTTTGACCTAGTCGGACGACCTAGTTCCCTTAGTTTTTGGGTTTTGGTCCAAACTACAAACTTGTAGGTCTATGTCTTTTTGCACCCGGGGCACAATTTCATGTCATTCTGAGTTGTGTAGACCAAGATATGATCAATTTACCAATGTTGGACAGATTGCACCTTTAGTGCAAAATTTGGTCAATTTTAGGTCACTTTTGGTTCGGCAGTTTTTGTACCCAAAATTGTGCAAGCCATTTGTCTTGACTTTTGTGTCTGCATAAGAATTGTAGATCTATGTCTAAACTAACCATGGTAAAAATTCCAGGTCAATTGGAACTGTTTTGAGTGAGTTATGGTCATCCCAAGGACTACTGTTCATATAGTCAAAAATCTGGGTTGCAAGGTTGCTATTCCGGATTTGGTCATTTTTAAGGTCAGCTTCTAGGCAGAATTTTGGCAACATTTCTACATGAAAGTTGGCCTATTTGGTGTCTAGTTTCACCCTCCATTGGCCTCATACCAATTGGGTTTATAGTTTGGCACTTATGGCCTAATTTAGGTACTGCCTTCAATACACAACCTGCACAAAGCACATACACTTCTAATTTGATATTCCTTCTCCTCCTCATTACTTCAATATTCAATAAATAACACTTCCATATATATATTGTACACAATTCCAGCAACAATTTTGGGCAGAATATTCAAGTGCTCAATGCACACAATTCACCATTAAGTTCAACATTCACTTCCACCAAAATTCAACATATCTTAATGTCAATATTACACACACTTCAACATAATCATACTTCAATATCACTTACACATACTGCTTACAATTTAATACTAGCATATTTCATTAATAAACTACATATTCACACACAAATTCATGATTTAATAGACCGCCAAACATGGCAGTTTGCCAAAGCATCAAGACCCATATTCAAACCCTTAATTCAAGCACTAACGTGCACATCATTGGATATTAACTTACTACCACTTCCATTTAAGTTAATCAACCTTAATTTTCATCCATTAGAGGTAAGAAAAACTCAACTACAATAAACTTTCATGGCTGTCCAAAATTGAATATATCAATAACTCATCAAATCCTTCAAATTTCTTCACCATCTAACTCATTTCAACCTTAATACAAACTTTAATAAAGCAAGGGATGAAAAACTAGCACTAACCTTTTTTGAGCTTCACCAAAACTTCATCAAATCCTCTTCATTTTGCTTCCAACATACTGCCCAAGGTGTGTGTGCAAGCTTTGATGAAAAAACTATGGTGAAATGAGGGCTTGAACATGGTTGCATTGTGGTGGAGGGAGTTCGGCCACGGTGGACTTCTATGGAGGTAATTTCGGCTGGTTATTTCCCAAGCTTGAAGATGATGATTTCTGCCAAATTCCACTTTGATATATCTCATTTATTTAAAGTTAGTGGAGCACTAACCAATAAATTAATGTTTAATGATTTAAAAGTTTCCTAATTTGCACATTTAGCTAAATTCTTTCACTATTTACATATTGTATCCCATTTTAATTTTTCATGACATTTCCTAAGTGCAATATCATTTATTTTTAATGGACATTTAGGTCAAAAGGCAACTCTAGGCGTTAAATGACCAAAATACCCCACTTCGAGTTATATTTTCGATAACACAGATTTTTGTCTGTTTCTCGATTTTTCATTTTTCTTTGTACTAATTTATTAATTTTTTTTTTTTTTGATATTTCTAGTTTCAATTATATTTCAATAAACCTTTACTTACATCCCAGAATTAAATTCTGAGGGTTCCCCATGGTCCTGGGGCCGGTAACAGCCTTCCCTGTGCGGTCACTCATCGCTGCGGTGTCGGGTCGTTTAACTTAGCTTCATTTTCTCTCTTTCATTTGTCTTTGATTTTTCTTGCATTTTCTTCTTATTTATTTCATCATTATATGTCTGTTCATTATCACCAAAGTGTAGTTCCAGATATTCCGATTTTTCGAGGCAGACATTAGCCGTCGGAACAGTAGAATGTACGGACTACGAAAATGAGGATGTTACACCCGCGGTCCAAGGCTAGTCAACGGTCCACGCCGCAACTTCTCGGTGCGGTCACCCATCGCTAGGGTTCTCGGCTCGTTTAACTTGGTTACATTTCATTGCTATTATTTTTCCTTTGTTTTTCTTGTATTTTTTTTTCTTGTATTTCATTATTTTATGTCTCCTCATCCATATCTAAGTGTAGTTCTAGGCATCCTAATTGTCCGAACAACACTGGTCACCAGAACAGTAGAACACACTACCAAGCATAGGGGTGTTACAATTCTCCCCCCCTTAAAATAAATTTCGTCTCGAAATTTTACTTGGCATTAGTCTCTGAACAGCCGTGGGTGCTGTCTCCTCATGTCCTCTTCACATTCCCAAGTAGCTTCCTGGCCTAAATGATGGTTCCACAGCACTTTAACTAGGTGTATCTGTTTATTCCTCAGCTGCTTCACCTCATATGCCAGAATTTCTATGGGTTCTTCCTCATATGAGAGGTATGGATTTACTTCAATCTCTTCAACTGATAATACATGAGATAGGTCAGATCTGTACCTCTTTAACATGGACACATGGAAGGCACTGTGTATCCTTTCTAGCTCTAGAGGTAATGCTAACCGATATGCCAAAGGACCCACTCTTTCCAGAACCTCATATGGTCCGATAAAGCGAGGAGTCAGTTTCCCCTTTCTGCCAAATCTCATAATCCTCTTCCAAGGAGAAACTTTAAGGAATACCTTATCACCCACTGCATATTCAATATCTCTTCTCTTCAGATCAACATAGGACTTCTGACGGTCTGATGCAGCCTTGAGTTGATCTCTAATCAATCTGATCTTTTCCTCTGTCTGCTGAACAATTTCTGGCCCAATCATCTACCTTTCACCTACTTCATCCTAACATAGGGTAGTTCTGCACTTTCTTTTATTCAAAGCTTCATATGGAGGCATCCCAATGCTTGATTGGTAGCTGTTGTTATAAACAAACTCAATCAAAGGCAAGTGTATATCCCAACTACCTTCAAACTCAATCACACAAGCCCGTAGCATATCCTCCAATATCTGAATTACCCTCTCAGATTGGCCATCTGTCTGTGGGTGGAATGCTGTGCTGAAGTTCAATCTAGTTCCTAGGGCTCTCTGAAGACTACCCCAGAATCTAGAAGTGAACCTAGGATCTCTGTCAGATACAATTGATACTAGAACTCCATGCAGTCTTATAATCTCATTTATGTACAATTTGGCCAATCTCTCCAAGCTATAGTCCATTCGAACTGGCAAAAAGTGAGCAAACTTGGTCAGTCTATCAACTATAACCCATACTGCATCATGACTATTCTGTGTCCTCAGAAGTCCTATAACAAAATCCATAGTTATTCGTTCCCATTTCCACTCTGGTACTGGCAATGGATGTAACAAACCAGCTGGAACTTGATGTTCTGCCATCACTTACTGATAAGTTAGGCATTTGGAAACAAATTCAGCTATATCCCTCTTCATACCCATCCACCAGTAATGCTCTTTTAGCCCTTTGTACATTTTAGTTCCACCAGGGTGCATAGCAAAAGGAGACTCATGTGCTTCTTTCATAATGATCTGTCTCAAGTCAGCATGTAACACCCCTATGTTCGGTAGTGCGTTCTACTGTTCCAGTGATCAGTGTTGTTCGGACAGCTAGGATGCCTAGAACTACACTTCAATATGAGTGAGGAGACATAAAATAATGAAATACAAGAAAAGAAAATATAAGAAAAACAAAGGAAAAATAATAGCAAAGAAATGTAACCAAGTTAAGCGAGCCGAGAACCCTAGCGATGGGTGACCGCACCGGGAAGTCACGGTGTGGACCATTGACTAGCCTTGGACCGCGGGGAACCCTGGAAAATATTTTTAGGACTTAAATAGACCCCTATTGAAGTATAAATATCATTAGAAATATCAAAGAAAAATTAAATAATTAGTACAAAGAAAAGTGAGAAATCGAAAAATGGACAAAACCCGGTATTACCGAAAAATCGGGAATGTAACCCGAACAGGGGCATTGTGGTCATTTGACATCCCGAGTTGTCTTTTGACTTAAATGTCCATTAAAAATACATGATATTACACTTGGAAAATGTCATGAAAAATTAAATTTGTGGTACCTAAAGTAAATAGCAAAAATTGGGAGCTTAATGTGAGAAATTGGGAATTTAAGATTAAATAAATATTTAATCACACATGGTGCTCCAGTAACTTGAAGGAACGGAAGCGTGAAAAACACAAGTTTATACCATTGAATTCAAAAATTTTCATCTAGGATCACATGCATCATGCAAGATTTATTTTTATCTATTTGATTTCAATGATAAACAACATATTAAAATTCTTTTAATATGTTTTTGGATCTGTATTTGCCATTTAAGATTTTAAAATTAATCAGATTAATTTTAGAACCCTAGATTAAATCAAGAACGATTACACTAACCTCTTGATGCCTCGCAGATGTCTGCGCCTTTGAGATTCGTCTTGAGGACACGGATGTTGTCCCTCTAGCTTGTCCACACCAAGAACACCTATGGCAGCCCTTGAATAGCTTCTAAAGCTTTTTCTATTAATTAGAAAATCAAGTTCTGCCTTTTAAGAGATTAAAGATGTAAATAGGATACTAGAAACAATTTCTAGTGTTCTTAATTCAAGAGATTGATGGCTAATCTCTTTGAATTAATAAGAGATGAAGAAGAAGAGATAAAAACCCTCAAAGTGGCGTTACAAAGGAGTGTGGCTGCTGGTTGTGTTTTATTTTCTCATAACAACACTTAAATAGCTAGGTTAACACATTAAACCCTTGCCACATGTCACCCTTTGATTAGCTCTAGGTTTAAGTGACCCAATCACATTGTGCCAAGTGTCAAATCTATATTTAATCTTGATTTTAATCATCTTACATGATTAAAAAACATTTGGCAAGCTTATGTGTTATGCCATGTGTCACCATCTCATGGTGCCACGTGTCACACTGCAAAATGACCAAAATGCCCCTGTGTCTTAATTTTGAGTTCTTAACCCAAAATAATTATTTTCTTCTTCTAATTAATTTATATCAAATATAAATTAATTAATTAATCTCTATTAATTAATTTCTCATTAATTAAATTCATATTTAAACACTTTAAATATAAATTTAACTTATATTATACATCCAATAATCTAGATTTGGTTTCAAGTCATGCTAGGGCCTTTGCAATTTAATTGCAAACCAAACCTATTTAATTAATCAATTTAAACTCTTTAATTAATTAATTAAATCATATTTCATTAGGTGATAACTTGTGTATGTGTGTGACTTACTAGGCTCATCACTAATTGGCAATGAGACATGATATCAACTCTTAATATCATCAGAACTCTTTCTTACCATAAATGATTTCTCTAAATCATTTTATGAACCTCATAGACCATGGTTAACACCTAGCATAGCATGCCATAGCCACCCAATTAGTAATAAGGTTTACCTTAAATGAACCTATAATCATATGTTACCATGCACTAGAATCTCTCTGTTACAAAATCCCAACTCAAGTTGGAGTCATGGTTTATGTCAAACTCCATTTGCTATGAATATTATGTTCTCTTTTAATTCCAGTTCTTGATTAAAAAGATTTTCTCATCAGAAACTCTTTTCTGAATAAATCTATCTGTCCTGGCCAGGAACTTGAAACATCAAGAACAATTAAATGAACATAGGATTTTATCTCTATTTACTTAGAGGAACAGATTCCATCTTGATCAACACCTACCTCCATATATAACTAGTAGGAGCCAACATGCCCATATACCCATACACAGTACAAGTATGAAAGCAGTATCAAACTCAAACTACCTATATACAAGATAACTGTGCTATCTCAGGTCTAAAGATTATATGCACTGATATGATTTATGACAAAACATTGACAAGAATAAACTCCATGTGCTTGTCATAAGTGTCACTGGTTCGGCCTACTTATCATTTATAAGTGTCTATCATGTTTGTTATATGGCATGAGACTCACCATTCCATCTTATTTATATCTCATATAAATAACTTGGGAACAAACATGAATACAATCTTTCTGGATAAGTCATGTCCTTATTATGAAGTATCCTCGATTGTGAACCTATTTATGATACTTCGTGCTAGAAATATTGTCACTCATATTCTTAACAACTTAAGAATAATATTTCTAACAAAATATCAATGGACCTTTTCTATTACACATAAATATATTATGTAAACGGAAAAGTGGAAATGCCTTTTATTAATAAAAATATGTACAAGATACATACTAAATGATATGCTCTAGGGCATACTACTAACATAACTCACCTAAGTGGACCACTACATCCTCATTCTTGGAAAGATTGTCATCTTCTTCAACCTTCCCAAACAGCAGCCGATTTGCTCCCAAGAAGAACTCCATGGCCAAAGCTTCTAAGCTCCATGCATGAACTCCAATCTTCACTTTCAAGCCATAATTTCTTGTAAGTCTCTCCATTAAAAGTGATCCTTACACAATGGGCAGTAGATAGGCAGCAAGAAGACCAAGTTTTGGAGGAGTTTTGAAGAATTTCCAAAGTGGTAAGTTTGTATTTTTGGGTTATTGCAACATTAAAGTTAGTAGAAATGTTATGGGTGTTTGATTTATGGAGAAATTTTTGAGTTTTGATGTTGAATGGGAATGTACACTTTTGACAGCTATGGAAGCACCTTGAAGGCAGTTTAATTATGCTTGTAAATGGTGAATTAATTGATTGATTAAATGTATATTGTGTAGGAAATTATTTGGGTAATGTATACTTAGTATATGTAAATGTAAAATGAAGTTTAAAGCTTGGAAAGTAATGGAATGTAAGTGTACCATTGTGGCAGTTTGCTAACCCTTGAGGAATGCTGAAATTCATGCTTGGTTTATGGAATAATGATGTTAAAATGTGTTGGTTGTTATGGCAGTTTGAGTGCATGAATGGTGGTGTGAAGTGGGACTTGTAAATGAGCATGAATTGGTGATTGAATTGTTGTAAATTGAATTGGACAAATTCTGCACTTGTTGGTATATGTTGAATGTAATTGTAAGCTGCCAAAATGACCTATAATGTGTTGTGAATTATGTTTAGGTTGTGGTACAACCAGAATTGGTTTAAATGTTAAGTTTGGTGAGTGTTAAAAGTGATGCTTGATGTGTATGCAAGAATTTCAATAAGGCAGTTTGAGTTTTAGGCCTATAACTTTAAGTGTGTGGCTCTAATTGGTATGAGACCAATTGGAGGTGAAACTAGGCACAAAATGTGCCAACTTTCGTGAAGAAAGCTTGCCAAAATTCTGCTTGCAAAGTAGCTTGAAAAATGACCAAATCCGGATTAAGTGCAAGTAAGGCCTGAAAATTGACCATTTGGGCAGCAGTTAGTGTTTAGGCCATAACTCACTCAAAACAGGTCCAATTGACCTGAAATTTTAACCATGAATAGCTAAGACCCATACCTACAAGTCTTATGAAGACACCAAAGCCCAGCAATGACCATAAGAAAGTCAAACAGCTTGCACAAGTTCGGGTCCAAAAACTGGCCGAACCTAAAATGACCTAAAGTGACCTAAAATGACCAATTTTGGTGCAATTTGACCAGTAATAGTAAACTGACCATAACTTGGTCTACATAACTCAGAATGACCTGAAATTTTGCCCCGCATTCCATAAGACATAGATATACAAGTTTGTAGTTTTAACCAAAACCCGAAAACCGAGGGAACTAGGTCGTCCGGCTAGGTCAAACTAGTATCCCGGAATCCAGCAAATCGCAAGAAAATGCAGTATACACAGAAATGAATTTGGTAACATGTACCAACCCTAAAAGACTATTGAATGTGACATATTAATGACATTAAAACCTAAATTACCTAGAATGTACCAAGGGTTGAATAGTAGGTTGACTAAGCGAATAAATGAATTCAGTGAATTAATTATCAAGCATTATCGTTAGAGACAGTTTAAATGAGTACTAAAACACTTCAAATTGTGTTTCTCAGTTAGCAAAGACTCAGGGAGAGGAAGGAAACAATGAGTCAGAGCCAAGAGACAGTTATCAGAGATTTGTGCATAATAAGTATTTCTTTTGAATTTTTCAATTGAAATAAATTATGATTATTTCTATGTTATTATTTTAAATTGTGTTTGTGCACAATAAGTATTTCTTTTAAAATTTTCAATTGAAGTAAATTATAATTATTTGTATGTTATTGTTTTAAATTGTGTTTGTGCACAATAAGTATTTCTTTTAAATTTTTCAATTGAAATAAATTACGATTATTTGTATGTTATTGTTTTAAATTGTGTTTGTGCACAATAAGTATTTCTTTTGAAATTTTCAATTGAAGTAAATTATAATTATTTGTATGTTATTGTTTTAAATTGTGTCCGTGCACAATACTTTTATATTCACTGCTTTTACTAGCAAATTTATTTAGAGAAATGAGTTATGAATAATTTTTGATTGCTTTGTTTTTGGGAATATTATTTGAAACTTATTGTGTTGCCAACTTTGCAAATGGAAATTTTGAGATAAAATGTGATTTATGGTTTGTATGAAATATTGTGATTTGAAATTGTTTTGATTCACACTTGGCATGACACTATTATTATGTTCCTCCTCCATTTATGGGGTGAGTGTGATATTCCTCCTTCTTTGACTTATCAGTCTGGGGTGTGTGTGATTATGTTCCTCCCTCTTTGACTTCCCAGTCTGAGGTGAGTGTGGATGAGTACTCATTATTCAGCTAGCTTCCTCCCTCATTGATTTCGATTATTGGGGTGAGTGTGTCTT
Source organism: Hevea brasiliensis (assembly GCF_030052815.1). Classification (NCBI taxonomy): domain Eukaryota; kingdom Viridiplantae; phylum Streptophyta; class Magnoliopsida; order Malpighiales; family Euphorbiaceae; genus Hevea; species Hevea brasiliensis. The sequence goes on from NC_079500.1 coordinate 68,266,463, forward strand.
GTCGTGGTGTACAACACGGCATGTGTGGAAAAACTGTGTCATAGCCTAAATTGTGTTATTGATTGGTAACATTGTATTATTCAGTTATTTGATCGAATTGTGTTATTGATTTGCAAAACGATATTATTCAGTTATTTGATCGAATTGTGTTATTGATATGCAAAACGATATTATTCAGTTATTTGATCGAATTGTGTTATCGATTTGCAAAGCGATATTATTCAGTTATTTGATCGAATTGTGTTATTGATTTGCAAAATGATATTATTCAGTTATTTGATCGAATTGTGTTATTGATTTGCAAAACGATATTATTTAGTTATTTGATCAAATTGTGTTATTGATTGGCAAAACTGTGTTACTCAGTTATTTGATCAAAATTGTGTTAGATGAATTTTGTAAATTGTGAAATGGAATTGTGAATCATTTGATTTGTGAACTGTCAATAAAAGATTTATATATCGCATTTCAAATGGTTATTGTGCACCATTGAGTAAATTTTACTCAGCGATAGCTTTTCATTGCTGTCGTAGGTAGACAGACTGACAGGGCAGCAGACTAGGCTGCTAGTACTACATTGAGAGATCATCGGGTATATTGAGTATACCACATTTTGTATTTTGTACTATAATGTATGTTCACTGTATGTATATATTGTTCTTGGTTTTGAGCAGTTGTAAATTAAAATTGTACATTGAAATTGTAAAGTAAATTATAAGTATTTTGGCTTAAAAAATTTGTACTGTATTTCTTTTATCTGTCTTTGAAAAATTATTGTGGATTTGAGTTGAAAAACATATTCTGTTGAATTATGTTGGAGTTTGAGATTGAGAAAAATATTGAAGTGCTTTTTACAGGTTTTTGAAGAACTGTTTTGTCCAAAATACAGATGGCACTCTGCCAAAATTTTTACAGAAATTATTAATAGTTCAAATGTGTTAGCTGTTTCACATTAGTTCAAAAAGGTTTTTAACACCTGTAAATAGTGCTCACCACTATAAAAAGAAGTAAGAAAAGTTTTAAAATCCCTTGTAGTGTATTTAATGGGTTATCAGTAGACGAAGTTGGTAATTTATTAGGTATACTACGGGATCATGTTATGCCTTACAGAGGGGTAGGGTGTGACACAGCATCATTAGGAACGCACATTCTGCCCTGATGTAGCAATAAACCATCATCTCTCACAGAGAATTCAAGTTTCTTGCCTTACTGGACTTCTTTCAGTAGCTTATGATATTTATCATCATTCTGAGTAGCCATTCTGATCTGATCAATCAATACTGGTTGTACATGCCATGCAACTACTGTCTGTCCCTCATTATCAATCTCTAAACTGGCATGCTATGCTTTCAATTCATGTACAATGGACAAAGGAGAAACTCTAAGACTTGCCATAGTCTTGCAACTTAAGGCGTCAGTCACCACTTTGCTTTCCCTGGCTGATAGTCTATTAAGCAATCATAGTCTTTAATCAGTTCTAACCATCTCCTCTACCTCAAATTCAATTCCTTCTGGGTGCCCAAATACTTCAAGCTCTTGTGATCTGTGTAAATGTAGCATTTCTCCCCATACAAATAGTGTCTCCAGATCTTCAGAGCAAAAACTATAGTTGCTAGCTCCAAATCATGTGTTGGGTAGTTCCTCTCATGCGGTTTCAGTTGGCGTGATGCATAAGCAATGACATTTCGATCTTGCATCAGTACACAGCCTAACCCATTGTGAGAAGCATCACTATAAACTGTGTATTCTTTACCCGGAGTAGGTAAAATAAGGACTGGAGCTTCAGTCAAACACCTCTTCAACTTATCAAAACTCTGTTGGCATTTATCTGTCCATTAAAATTTTACATCTTTCTAAAGCAGCTTGGTCAGTGGAAAAGCTAACATAGAAAATCCTTTCACAAACCGGCGGTAATATCTAGCTAAACCTTGAAAATTGTGAATTTTTGTGATATTCCTGGGTGGTTTCCAATTAAGGATAGCTTCTACCTTGCTGGAATCTACCTTGATCCCTACAGCTGACACAACATGTCCCAAGAAGGAGATTTCTTTCAACCAAAATTCACATTTCGACAATTTAGCGTATAGTTGTTTCTCCCTTAAAGTCTGCAGTACAATCCGCAGATATCAGTCATACTCCTCTGCATTCCTCGAATATATCAAAATGTCATCAATAAACACCACCACAAACTAGTCAAGATATGGTCTGAAGATGGCGTTCATTAGATCCATAAAAGCAGCTGGAGCATTAGTTAACCCGAATGGCATTGCCAGAAACTCATAGTGGCCATATCGAGTTTTGAAAGCAGTCTTTGGAATACTCTGCTCTTGCACCTTTAACTAATAATAACCAGATTGCAAATCAATTTTGGAGAATACAGCTGCACCCTTCAACTGATCAAACAGATCATCAATGCGAGGTAATGGATATCTGTTCTTTATTATCACCTTATTCAACTGCCGGTAGTCAATACATAAGCGAAGAGTGCCATCTTTCATCTTAACAAATAATACTGGCGCTCCCCAAGGTGACACACTAGGGCGGATGAAGCCCTTTTCAAGTAGTTCTTGCAACTGTACCTTCAACTCCTTCAACTCTGCTGGTGCCATTCTGTATGGTGTTATGGAGATTGGATCCACACCAGACATAACATTAATTTCAAACTACACTTCTCTTTGCGGAGGTAATCTTGGCAATTCATCAGGAAACACATCTGGAAAGTCATATACTGTAGGGATGTCCCTCAATGCTGGACTCCCCACTTGGGTGTCTACCACATGTGCCAAGTATGCTTTACACCCCTTTCTGATCATTTTCCTGGCTAGTGCAGCCGAAATGATGTTTGATGGCAATAGCTGCCTCTCCCCATGTATTACCACATCATTGTACTGAGGGAGACCAAAAGTGACTGTCTTCAGTCGACAGTCAATCATGGCGTGATGCCTGGCTAATCAATCCATGCCCAAAATGATATCATAATCTCTGAAGGGCATTCCAATGAGATCAGACAGAAAGGTATGTCCTTGGATCACCAAAGGACAATCCCTATACATTATATTAACTCTGACCTCTTGTCCTAACGGACCTGTTACTAGCACCTCAAAGTCCATTTTAGTACATGGAACAGTAATGCAATCAATGATGCTAGTACTCACATAGGAATGGTTAGAACCCGGATCAAATAACACAAACACATCTTGATTAAAAGTTGAGAAGGTACCAGCCACAACATCAGATGTCTCGGCCTCTTCTCTCTGTCTCATTGCGTAGACTCTGACTGGAGCACTGCCTTGCTCTGATTGATTCACTGTGCCTTGGTTGCCTGCTGGGTTAATTCTACCCCTGCCTCTACCTCAGCTAGGTGGTTGTGAACCTCTGGAGACAGGATTTTAGACTGACCCTTCAGTAGTAGTAGGAGGTGGTCCAACTCTACTAGTACTGGTGCAGTCTTTGGCAAAGTGCCTTGTGCCTCCACAGTTATAAGAGGCTCCTATGGCCTTGTAACACACCCCACCATGATTTCTACCATAAGTTTCACATTGGTGGGGAGGGTAGGAAATTCTAGTTGTTCAACGACTGGACCTTGGTGGTCGCTGCCCTAATAATCCACCTCTGTTATATCCCTGAGCTCGGAGCTCCTCAAATTCTTTTCTCTTTCCCAAATTACTGCTCGAGCTCTGACCCATAGGTTTCTCCCTCTTCTCTATTTCATACTGCCTTTGTGGGGGGTTGGGTTTGTACTTGGCCTTGGGCTGACAGATTATCAGCCATTTGTTAAAAGAAAGTGGCCATTTGCTGGGCCATTTGTGCAGTAATTTGTACAGGTGAGGCTGGTAAAGTCAAGTTTTTGACTCTCTGAGGGGCTGGGACATCCCTTTGTACCTCAGGCTCTATTGATTGATCGATTGAACAATCACCCTCTTCCATAGTCAATTCGAGGATCTTAGACCTCCTGAACAAATAACACAAGGAGATTTCCTCCCATTAGTGCATATTTATAACGTAATGTACTGCATGTATTAAATAATGACATTGAGTAGTTGTACTATGAAGGAAAAAATATTCAAATTACAGGTGAAAACAGAATTTAAAAACTAGCTCTGATACCACTAAAACATGTCACACCCTACCACTCCGTAAGCCATAACATGATCTTGTAGTATACCTAATGAATTACCAACTTCGTCTACTGATAACCCATTAAATACAATACAAGGAAAAAACTTTTCTTATTTCTTTTTACAGTGGTGAGCACTATTTACAAGTGTTAATTTTTTTTTAAACTAAAGTGAAACAGCTAACACAATTAAAAAATTAACAATTTCTGCAAAAATTTTGAATAAAACAGTTCTTCAAAACCTGTAAAAAGCACTTCCAATATTTTATTCAATCCCCAAACTCCAATATTCAATCAACACAATAAGTTTCTCAACAATTGCCAACTCAAATGCACAATAATTTTTTTTTCAGTATTTTCAAAAGCTGGAATAAAATAAATATATCACAATATTTACAAGTCAAAATAATTTACAAATATAATTTACAACTGCAATGTACAATTTTAATTTACAACTGCTCAAAACCAAGAAAACCATATATATACAGTGAACATACATTACAATACAAAATGCAAAATATGGTATACTCAATATACCCGATGAACTCTCAATGAAGCACTAGCAGCCTAGTCTGCTGCCCTGTCAGTCTGTCTACCTGCGACAGTAATGAAAAGCTATCGCTAAGCCAATGTCTCAGTGGTGCACAACATTAACAAAATATAACTTTAAATCACAAATTATATGTCATATAAATAATGGATACTTAAAACCATAGTTAAATTCAAAAGACAGTGAATGTCAATAAGAATTTAAACTCCATTTCACAATATCACAATAAATATCAATAAATCACACACACACAACTTAATCATGTTGCCAAAGTTCAATTCATCCCAAAAGCCGATGGCTAGCAAGGAATAACATAGCTAGCTAGAAATAATATGAGTACTCATTCTATTCGTCCTCAACAGGTACACACCTCAACACTTTAGCCAGAGAGGGAACTCAATTCATCCCACTAGACAAGCTAGCGAGGAATTCAATCAATATACATGATAACTGTGGTTTCAAACCATTTATAATGCTTTTCAATCAATAAGTATCCATCAAATATCATTCAAACAATTTTTCACAATTTAAAACAATGATATACACATAGTCATAATTTATTTCAACTAAAAATTCAAAAGAAATAATTATTGTGCACAAACCTCTTATTACTGTCTCTTGGCCCTGACTCAGTGTTTCCTTTCCCTGAGTCTTTGCTAACTGAAACACACAATTTGAAGTGTTGCAGTACTCATTTAAACTGTCTCTAACAATAAGGCTTAATAATTAATTTATTGAATTCTATTCTTTTCCTTAATCAACCTAAATTGTTTACCCTCGATGCACTCTAGGTGAATTAGGTTTAATGTTACCAATATATCACATTTTATAGCTCTTTAGTGTTGGTACATGTTGCCAAATTCATTTCCAAGTGTATTGCATTTTATTGTAATTTTTCAGTGTACTATTTTGACCAAGCCGGATGACCTAGTTCGCTCGGTTTTTAGTCCAAACTAAAAACTTATAGGTCTATGTCTTATTGCATGTGGGGAAAAATTTCAGGTCATTCTGAGTTGTGTAGACTAAGTTATGATCAATTTACCAATGCTGGACAAAATGTACCAAAATGGTAACTTTAGGTCATTTTTAGGTCACTTTTGGTTCGGCCAGTTTTTGTACCCGAATTTGTGCAAGTTATTTGGCTTGGTTCTGGCCATTTTTGGGCTTTGGTGTCGTCATAAGAATTGTAGATCTATGTCTAAACTATTCATGGGAAAAATTTCAGGTCAATTGGACCTGTTTTGAGTGAGTTATGGCCAAAACACCAACTGCTGCCCAAATGGTTAATTTTCATGCTTTCAAAGCACTAATTCGGATTTGGTCATTTTTCAAGTCACCTTCTAGGCAAAATTGTTCTCATACCAATTGGAGCCACACACTTAAGGTTCTAAGCCAAAACATACACTGCCCTATTGTACATTGTTCACCCATTACCAATTACACATCCTATGCTTACCAAGTTCACTTTTCCATGCCAATTTTGGTTTGTACCATAACATTAACACATTTAGCAACACATTTTTGGTCATTTTGGCAGCTTGTAACCACTCTCAACATACACACTATAGTACAGAATTTTCCAAGTCCAATTACAACAATTAACCACAAGACATACCTCATTTATATGTCCAAATTCAAACCACTATACACATATCCAAATTCAAGCAATTATTCATATACACATTCTGCCATCAATGAAAACATAATTCAACAATATTTCATGAACTCAAACACTTCAATCTTCTTCATGAGGCTGCCACAAGTTTACACATATCCATCAATTGCCATTTTCACTTTTTAAGCTTCCAAAACTTACCTTACACGTGGAATTCAAGTACAATACAATCAAACATTTAAATCATCATTCAAATCACTATTTAAATGCAAGAATAAACTGTTCTTCTTGAACTTCCATGGCTGCCAAGATATACCTCTCCATTAACTCATCAAACTTCAAAAATTCTTCTACAAATCAATTACACACAACACCCATTCAAAGTTTAATGAAACAAGAATTAAAAATACATACTTACCACTTTTGAAATTCTTCAAAACCTCACCAAAAATTAATTTTCTTGCTGCTTATCTACTACCCAAGTTGTGTGGACAAGGTTTAGTGAAGGAAACTAGTGTGAAAATTGGTTAGAATTGAGGTGCATGGAAGGTGATGAAGCTTCGGCCATGGTATTTCAATGGAGGCTCACTTTGGCTTGGTGTTGGGAGGTTGAAGATGAAGATGTTTCTGCCCACTAAACCCTTATATAGGTTCCTTAAAATATAATTAATGGAGCACTAACCTTAGTTTAGGATTAATTAATTTCCAAGTTTCACAATCTGTAATTTATGCCCCAAACTTCCACTATTTGTATTATGTACCATATTTCTTATTTTTCATGACATTTATAAAGCGTAATATCATTTATTTTTAATGGACATTTAGGTCAAAAGGCAACTCCATATGTCAAATGACCACAATGCATCTATTCGGGTTGCGTTCCTGATTTTTCGATAACACCGAGTTTTGTCATTTTCTCGATTTCTCGTTTTTCTTTGTACTAATTAATTAATTTTTCTTTGATATTTCTAATGATATTTATGCTTCAATAAGTCTTTAACTATGTCTTAAAATATTTTCCAGGGTTCCCCGTGGTTCAGGAAAAGTCAACGGTCCACGCCGCAACTTCCCGGTGTGGTCACCCATTGCTAGGGTTCTCGGCTCGTTTAACTTGGTTACATTTCATTGCTATTATTTTTGCTTTTTTTTTCTCATATTTTCTTTTCTTGTGTTTCATTATTTTATGTCTCCTCATCCATATCTAAGTGTAGTTCTAGGCATCCTAGCTGTCCGGACAACACTAGTCACCAGAACAGTAGAACACACTACCAAGCATAGGAGTGTTGCACCCTGCTCTAGGATGATGCCTACCAGTGGTGGGACACAGTATCCAGGGAGATGTAGCCAGATCAGATTGAAGAAGCGGAAGCATGAAAATTGGTAGATTTGAACATTGAATTCAAAAATTTTTCTTTTAGGGTTTCATGCATCATGCAACATCCATTATATACCTAATTGATTTCAATGTTTAATTGCATATTAAAACACTTTTAATATGTATTAGGATCTACATTTTTCATTTAAGATTTTTTAATTAACAATTAATCCATTAGAATCCTAGATTAATGCAAGAATATGTGCACTAACCTTTCGATGCACTATAAATGTGATTGGTACCTTTGGAAAGCACCTAGGAACCCAAGAGTTGTCCCTCTAGCTTGTCCTGTCACACCCTACTCCTCGTAAGATGTAATATGCTCCCATAGTACACTTAATGAATTACCGTACTTCACCTATCAGTAACCCATTAAATATACTACAAGGGATTTTAAAACAATTTTTGTTCATTTTTAAATTGGTGGGTAAAATTTTTTTTAGATTTTTAAAACCTTTATTTAAAGTCCAAACATAAATTAAATTCTTAGATATTTAAAATCTTCGCAATTTTTAGAAAAATTTCGGCAGAGTGTCGTCTGTATTTTTAGAAAATAGTTCTTCAAAACCTGAAAATAGAAACACTCCAATATATTTCTCAATCACACTCCATTTGCAACCACCAAACTTCAAATCAACATCAATAGCAACACTTCAATTTCAAATCCAAATTTCAAATCAAGAATTAATATCTAAAAAAATTTCATAACTCATGCACATTGCATTTTAAATCATTAATTTACAATCAAAAGTTAATTTACATATACAAAATCTCAAAATTAATATTATTACAATTTTATCTGTACAACTGCTCAAATTACAGAGATACACATGCATACTATCATATTTACATCAAACTAAACTACCAAGGTATAGACAAATACCCGTACAAAAATTTTTCAATTGCACTCCTCTCTAATTGTAGCAGCTCGCTCTGCTGCTATGCCCTTTTCTCTATTTGCGATAGCAAGTTAAAGCTATCGCTGAGTATATAAATACTCAGTGGTGCACAATAAAGCATAAAATGCATAATATAAAACATTTATGAACAAATCATCATTCAAAAATCTCATAATTGCATTTCGTAATTTTTTTCTCAAATCACATTTATAACAAATCATAATTTTCAAAGTTTAATAAAGCACAACTTGATCAAACAATTTAATAAACATAGTGTTGCCAAACAATAACACAACTTAGGCCATGACACAAATTTTCCGAACATGTCATGTGTACATCACGACAAGGCATACTCATCCCATTAATCGAAATCAATGAGGGAGGTGGCTAGCTAGCAAATGAGTACTCATCCAAACTCGCCCCTCAGACTGGAAAGTCAGAGAAGGAGGAATATAATCAAATATCAAACTCACCCCACAAGTGGAGGAGGAACATATTAATATTGTCATGCCAAGTGTGAATTAAAAACAATTTAAATCAAAAGCATCATAAATACTTCATCATGGTAATGTCACAATTCAGTATTTCAAATTATTCAAAACAATTTAAATCAAGTTATTCAAACATTTCATACAATTCACAAATTTTATTTCATTCCAAACTTTTCATTTTCAAAGTAGGCAACACACTATTTTTCAAATAAGATTTTCAAAGCCATAACTAAATTCAAAACCATTTGTTCAAATATTTCATACGAATCAATAAATAATTTTCAATCCAAATTTCCTTTAAAAAATAGGCAACACAACATTCTCAAAATTCACAATGAACAAAACACATTCACAATGTATAACAATTCAATTTCCATTATGAAAACTATAATTTAAAAGTTTTTGTGCACAAACCTGACGTGAGTCGCCTCTAGGCCTTGACTCAGTCCCTTATACCTTTCAGGTCTTTTTCAGCTGAAACACAACATTTATAGTGTTTCAGTATCTTATTTCACAATAAATCCAATAATTAATTCATAAATACTTAATTCTAGCCCAAATATGCTTAAACTAATATTCTTAAAAATTTTCATTTTGGAGTTACTATTCATGATACTATTCAAGTCAATTTGTTGACTTTCTAAGGCTTAATAGGTATGGGAATTCCAACTTCACCCACATACCACATTTTGGTCACTAAATTTTTTGGTTTTGATTGTTTACTCAAATTCTAAGTCTTTTAGGCAAATTTGATAAATTTTCAGTTTTGGTGTCTAAGGTTGCACTGTTCTATTGGTCATTTTACTGTTAGAATTTGGCAAAACTTTCTTCATAGAAAATGTTCCCTATTGTCTTAAGTTTATTCTCCTTTTTGAATCACTCCAATTGGAGTTTTGTAGCTCAAGTTATAGCCGTTTGAACCATGGCTGCCGGATTGGACTTAACCCAGATTTCTGGGCAAATTTTGGTTCTAGCAATTTTAGGTCACCAATTTTGGGTTGCCAAATGACTAGATTAATGAAATAATTTGGGTTTGTGTTCTTCATAAAAGTTTTAGGTCTATAACTAAACTGTCCACTGGTAAAATTTCAGGTCATTTAGACCTGCCTAGCTCAAGTTATGGCCAAATGAACAAATACTGTTCATTTGGTCAATTTGTACAAGGCAGACTGTGATTTTCCGGATTGGGTCAATTTATTCACTAGGTTTTGGTCACTTTTTGGGCATGGTTTCGAAATGAAAATTGTGTCATTTAGTGTCTATTTTCATTCCCAATTTTTCTCATACCAATTGGACTTGTAAAATTTCATTTTTGGTCCCTCAAAGGTAACTTGGTCATGCTGCCAGCAGCATGACCATACTCAATCCGAATTTGGCCTTAACTCCAACCATTTCAACACACTTCATTTGGTTACCATTGACCATTTCTCACTTCAAACTAGGTCCAAGACATCATTTACAAGTTTCTTATATTTTTGTCTCCAAACCCTAATGTCCAAAACCCTAATTCACATATTGGTTACATTTGATTAATTCAAAGCATACCAATACCATTTCTCACTCATTCAAGTTTACATACACTTTTAATTCAATCAAATTCATGCATTCCCATCTGAAACCCTAGCTGGCCACAATTTACATATAGTCGTCCAACCTTTGTTTTCATTTGATTTTATGTTCATTTCTAAGTTCCTTAAGCTAAAATCACAAAGATTAAACTAAAAGTTTCAAGTTTGAATCACTAACATTAGTGCAGAATTTTCTTTCTTCTTTTCTTCAAATTTTTCTTCTTTCTTTTCCTTGAATCTTCTTTCCTAGTTGTCCAAACAAAGTCTAGTTATGGTAGTACAATTTTCTATGGTAGGATTTTGGTTCTTCAAGCTCAAAAATGAGCTTTAATGGAGTTTTGGTGAGGGAGCTTTGGAAGAGGGAAGGGAGGCGGCAAGAATGGAAGAAGACCAATTTTGTTTTTTTTTTTCTTTTTCTTTTCTTTATGTCTTTATCTTATGGAAGACCAAAAATCAATATAATTAAATTTATTAATTATAACATTTATGGCATCATGCATGATGCCATCTCCCTACACCTTTTTCATTTCATTTTTTTTTCTATTTATTTTTCTATTAGTTCTTTAATTTAATTCCCGACTCTGAAATTTTCTTTTCTCCGATTTTATTTGTGATTAGGTCGAGTCACTCTGGTCAATTGACCAAATTGCCCCTCGCCGGTTCAACCCAGTTTGCAAATAATTCAATATTTCTTCCGGATCCCTAACCTAATTATTTGACTGGCTTAACAATTCTTTTTCATGATTTTCTCTTTTCCACTGTGTTCGTAAGGGTCCTAAGGACCGCAGCGTCACATTTTACGGTTCAAAATTTAAGTTTAAATCGACTTCGCAGTCGTTCCCGAGAAGGTTACCTATCGCTGTGACTCTCGGCTCGTTTAACTTCTTATGTTCTGTTCTTCTTATTTATACTTAACTAATTGACAATTACTAATTATTTGTGTTTATAGCTTATCTGGTTGTCTTAAGTGTGGTTCTAATCCCCTTAATTGTCGAGACTGACTCCGGTCACCGGAACAGTATAATTTACTAGGCTATACATGTAGGGATGTTACATGTCCACACCAATATCACCAATGGGTAGCCCCTAAACCAGCTTCTCAAGCCTTGCCAACCAATTAGAAATTATGAATTTGCCTTTAGAGGTTGCAAATGTGTATAGGACACTAAAAATAATTTCTAGCAATTTTAATTCAAGAGAATATGGGCAATTCTCTTTGAATTAATGAGAGAAGAAGAAGAAGAGGAGAGGAGAGCCTTTTGGGTGGTGGCACACTTTGAGAAAAATCATAATGTTGTATTTTATTTTTCATTCTTTCCCTTTTATAATTAGGTCATCACTTAAAACCCTTGCCACGTGTAATCACCTGATTGCATCTTAATTTTAATTGACCTAATCATATTAAGCCAAGTGTCAAAGCTAGATTTAATCTTGACTTTGATCACCTTACATGATAGGAAGACAAATGACAAACTTATATATGGTGCCATGTGTCACGATCTCATGGTGCCACATGTCACCCTGTGAAATGACCAAATTACCCTTGTATTTTAATTTTGAGTTCTCAACCAAAAAGAATTATTTCTCCTCTTCTAATTAATTTATATCAAATATAAATGAATTAATTAATCTCTTTTAATTAATTTTTCATAATTAAATTCATATTTAAACACTTTAGATATAAATTAAATATGAATTTAACTTATACTATACATCCAATAACCTAGATTTGGTTTCAAGTCATGCTAGGGACTTTGCAATCTTATTGCAAACCAAACCTATTTAATTAATCAATTAAACTCTTTAATTAATCAATTAAATCACATTTAACTTGGTGATTACTTATGTATGTGTGTGACTCACTAGGCTCATCACTAATTGGCAATGAGATATGATATCAACTCTTAATATCATCAGAACCTTTTCTTACCATAAATGATTTCTCTAAATCATTTTAGGCACCTCATAGACCATTGTTAACACCTAGCATAGCATACCATGGCCACCCAATCAGTAATAAGGAATACCGAAATACCTTAAATGAACTTATAATCATATGTTACCATGCACTAGAATCTCTCTGCTACAAAATACCAATTCGGGCTGGAGTCATGGTTTATGTCAAACCCCATTTGCTATGAATATTATGTTCTCTTTTAATTCCAATTCTTGATTAAAAAGATTTTCTCATCAGAACATCTTTTCTGATTAAATCTGTCTGTCCTGGCCAGGAACTTGAAACATCAAGAACAATTAAATGAACATAGGATTTTATCCCTATTTACTTAGAGTAATAGATTCCATCTTGATCAATACCTATCTCCATATATAATTGGTAAGAGCCAACATATGCTCATATACCCATACACAGTACAAGTATGAAAGCAGTATCAAACTCAAACCACCTATATAGAAGATAACTGTGCTATCTCAGGTCTAAAGATTATATGCACTGATATGATTTATGACAATGCATTGACAAGAGTGAACTCCACGTCCTTGTCATAAGTGTTACTGGTTCAGCCTACTTATTATGCATAAGTGCCTATCATGTTCGTTATGTGGCATAAGACTCACCATTCTATCTTATTTATATCTCATATAAATTACTTGGGAACAAACATGATTATAATTTTTATGGATAAGTCATGTCCTTATTGTGAAATATCCTTGATTGTGAACCAATTTATGATACTTTGTGCTAGAAATACTGTCGCTCATATTCTTAACAACTTAAGAATAGAATTTCTAACAAAATATCAATGGACCTTTTCTATTACACATAAATATATTATGTAAACAAAAAAGTGAAATTGCCTTTTTATTAATAAAACATGTATAAGATACATACTAAATGATATGCTCTAGGGTATACTACTAACACAGATAATATGGGAATTCTTCTTCACATAGTTCTGGAAGAAGTATGTCAGCAATGTGTACTTGAAAGAGAGGAGAAGAGAATTTATCAGTATGAGGCAGAGGCAGCTGTCAGTGACAGAGTATAAAAAAGAATTTGTTAGACTGAGCTGATATGGAAGGGAAATAGTACCCATAGAAGCTGAAAGATGCAGAAGGTTTTGTAACATCCTCACTTTACGTAATCCGCATGTTCCACTACTCTAGTGACTAATGTTTGCCCGGACTGTCAGAATATTTGGAACTACATTTTGGTGATAGTGAGGAGACATAAAATGATGGAATACAAGGTAAGGAAATACTAGAAAAATTAAGAGAAAATGAAAGAAAGGAAATGCAATTAGGTTAAATGAGCCAGAAACCGTAGCGATGGATGACCGCACTGGGAAGTTACAGCGGGGACCGTTGACTAACCCTGGACCACGGGGAATCCTAAAAAATATTTTCGAGACCTAATTAAAGGTCTATTGAGGTATAATTGACATTGAAAATGTCAAAGAAAAATTAGTAAGTCAATATAAATGAAAACAAAAATTTAAGAAATCGGCGGGATAAAGATTAAATCGATAGTTCCAAAAAATTCGAAATGAAACCCGAAGAGGGGCATTTTGGTCATTTAACATCTCGAGTTGACTTTTAACCTAAATGTCCAGTAGAAATAAGTAGTATTAAACTTTGAAAATGCCATAAAAATGAGAAATATAAAATATAATGTAATTAAAGGAATTATGAGTGCATTATGGCAATTATGATAACTTTGGATTATTATAATGTTAATCATAACTAGTGGGACTTAGTGGAGGATTAGTGTACCATATAAATACCTAAGTGGACAGACTTTAGCACCCAAAAACACTTCATTTCTTCATTGTCCCACCCATGGTCGAATTGAGCTTTCTTCTAAAACTCCCATCGCCACCCCACATGCAACACTTCCAAACTCTTCATTCTCACCATCAAATCAAAGGCTTCCTTCATCAAAAGTGATCACCACACCATGGATAGTATATAGGGAGCAAAAGGAAGAGGATTTAGTGAATTTGATCAAGCTCAAGTTGAGGTTAGTGTTAATTTTTCCTCCCTTTCTTAATTAAACCTTGAATTAAGGTTGTGGTGAATTAAATTGATAATAAATTTGAGAGAAATTGATGAGTAATGATGAAGCATGAATTCGGCAGCCATGGATTTTAAAGGAGTTTAATTTGTTTTTACATGTAATTGATGGATAATGAAGTTGATTAGGCTAATTACCTTTATTAGTTGTTTAGTGTTATGTGTATGCTTGCAATGGCTACTTTGAAGATTGAAGCGTATATGGAAGATTGAAGCATATGTACAATTAGGCAACCTTGATGTACTTAGGAGACCCTTGATTTTATGTGTATTAATGTGGATTAATGAATTAATGAAGGTGTATTAGTCATTTTGATCAATCGAATTAGGGTTTAGATACTTGTATAATTGTTAGACAATTGATTTAATTGAATTGAGTTATTGCTGGATATTTAAGTGAATTGAGTTGTTGTTGGACATTTGATTTAAGTGAATTTAATTACTGCTAGGTATTTGATTACATTGAGTTGTTGATGGATAATTGACCAAATTGCAATGTGAATAATGTCCATTATAAGTGCCAATTTTCAATACAGGTTGTGTTTGTTGAGGGTAGTATATATTTTAGGCTATAAATGAAATTGTGTGATCCTAATTGGTATGAGGTCAATTGAAGGTGAAATATGACCTATAATAGACCAAATTTCATGTAGAGGTCATGCTAAAATTCTGCCTAGAAAGTGACCTATAAAGTGACCAAATCCGGATTGCCTAAAATGTGAACCCAAAATTTGACCATATGAACAGTAAACAGTCTTTTGGCCATAACTTGCTCAAAACAGGTCCAAATGACCTGAAATTTATACCATTGGAAAGCCTAGACATAGGACTACAACTACTGTGAAGATCATAGAACCCAAAAATGCTAGTAACTAAGTCAAATTGCTTGCACAAGTTGAGGTACCAAAACTGTCCAAAACCATTGCAACCTAGAATTTTTGACCATATTAATAATAATCAATCAAATGACCATAACTCACTGCAAATAGGTCCAAATGACCTGAAATTTATATCATTGGAATGCTTAGACATAGGGCTACAACTCTTATGAAGACACCAAAGCCCAAAAATGTCAATAACCAAGTCAATTTGCTTGCCCAAGTTGGAGTACCAAATCTGCCATAATTGAAATTGGCCTAAAAATGACCTAAAGTTGTAATAAGAATACAATCTGTCCCGTTTTAGTAAAATGACCATATCTTGGTCTATACAACTTCGAATGACATGAAATCAGTGCCAAAATTTCAATAAGACATAGACCTATAAAATTGGTAATTTGACCAAAACCCAAAAATCAAAGAAACTAAGTCAATTAATTAGGTCAAGCCAGCATACCAAATCTGGAAATTGGCATAATTGACTAATGAATCCAGAATATTTTTTTAAGCTTACCTACCACTAGAAAGCTTCAATTGAAAAGTGCCATACTAATCTGGAAAGCTAGGAAATAGACCTAAAATTTTATTTTAGACATCATTCTCAAATTATGAATGTATGAAGTCTAAATTTAAGGTTAAGGTTGTTGACCTCAATAGGAAGCATGTTAATATAGGATATTTGAAATCAAGCCAATAATGTGACTATAAATAATTCCATAAGGCTTGAAAAATTGCAATTAAAATTTCTAAATGACTATAAGACATAGGGAAACAAATCCTATGGAGCATACTAGGCCTAAATGTCATTATAAGCAATCCAAATAAATTAGTAAAGTCCAGAATCAAAATGCCTAGTAAGTGAACCAAAATTCAGATTCGACCTAGTTATGGTTACTTGACCATAACTTGAGTTATACAACTCCAAATGGAGTGATTCAAAAAGAGAATTAAAGAAGACACAATAAGAAACATAATAACTCAACAAATCACATGAATGTGTGAATAAGACATTGGACCTCCTCGTTAGAGATAGGAAAAATGCTTCGAGTACAATGGTACTTCAGAACTATTGATGTGAAATGTGATTTTTCTGATGATACACTGAATAATTGTGACTTAGAAATCTATGTTCCCACTAGGAATAGAATCAATTGTGACAACCTATAATTGAAACTTATAATTAAATAATGACACTGTAATACCTGTAACACCTCTCACCCGTCTATAGTATAGCCGAGCAAGGAGTGCTACACGGCGTGCCGGAACACCTAATCTGTGATTATTTCATTTCCTGAACTCAATTTGATTTTAAGAAATATTTTATGTAATATTCATATCATGCTGATACTATTTTCATACTTTGATAAAATCAGTGTTTCAAAAATGGTAATAAAAATTTGGCAAGGTGCCGTCTGTATTTCGGACAAACTATCCTTCCAAACCTGTTGAAAACAGTTTAATATGATAATATCAAAATCTCAAATATTTTACAGCCTCTATTTCTCAGTAAAGTCAATAGACTTTTACAGTCATTAAACAATTCCATGATATAGTCCATAATAATTTAAATATATCTAGAAAATCTCCATGTTATTTAATATGTACAAGATATTACAAACTTTAGAGCTTTCATAATATTGCAAAATACAGGGCCAAATTTCAAAAATATAATAAAAGTACAAAATACAAGATATCCTAAGTCCTACCATATATGCAATGCAGTGCAGATGACTTTGGACTCCTGTGCAGATCAGATGTCTCACCCGGTCGTAGGTCTGCTGGGCTCCCCAGCTGTGTCTTCAATACCTACGCGTTACAAAAGCAACGAGTTAAGCAATTTTGCTTAGTGGTGCCAAATATAAAGAAATATATAATAAAATAAAATAAATAAAGAGTTTATGAATTTTTGGTGCTGCTGTATGTCAGTAGACTGGATTTAGGTATTTGAATTTAATAGTACTTGAATTACTGCCCGTGTAGCCTATTTACTGACCAGACTGGATAAACGAATAAACTGGCACTAGGTA
The DNA here is from genome assembly GCF_030052815.1 of Hevea brasiliensis. Lineage (NCBI taxonomy): Eukaryota > Viridiplantae > Streptophyta > Magnoliopsida > Malpighiales > Euphorbiaceae > Hevea > Hevea brasiliensis. Next base: position 68,284,015 of record NC_079500.1, read on the forward strand.
CATAGTACCTTGGGTTGTCACACCATCGATCACAAAGTGTCTCCCGGTGTGCAAATAGCGTGGCTAAAAAGCCATATAGTCAATCTGGCGATAAGCCAAAAATAAATACACAATATGTATAGCCGTAGGCTATTAAAGTCACAGTGCGGCATAATAAGCCGTAAAAACATAGTATGGTCTGAAGCTATTTACAGAACAGCTGTCAGAATCCTATTGGCATGCCAACCTATCCAAACTAGTCAACTAGGCAAACTAGGACACGTTATAAATTAATTGTTTAATTCATCAATTTTTTTGAGTTTACTAGCTATTATGTAATTCATAAGTCAATGCATATGTTGACTTTTTTAGGTACTATGGATAAGTTGTTTCTAGCATCAACATGTCACATATTGTAATTCAATATGCTGCCAATATAGTGCAATTTTCCATTTTTATAAGTTGGCATTCATTGCCAAATTGCTTCAAGCATCATTGTATATAAATGTCAAATTTTCAATTTTTGGTGTGCTAGATTGGTCTAGCTTAAAGTCCTATTTCTCTTGGTTTTTAGCTTCTGGTCAAAGAAGCAAAATTGTAGCTCTATGTCTTATTGCACACGAGGCAAAATTTCAGGTCATTATGAGTTGTATAGACCAAGATATGGTCAATTTACTAAAGTTGGACAGATTGCACCTTTAGTGCAAAATTTAGTCAATTTTAGGTCACTTTTAGTTCTGGCAGTTTTGGTACCTGAACTTGTGCAAGCTATTTAACTTGGTTCTGGTCATTTCTGGGCTTTAGTGTCTTCATAAGAATTGTAGCTCTATGTCTAAGCTATCCATGGTAAAATTTCAGGTCAATTGGACCTGTTTTGAGTGAGTTATGATCATCCTAATGATTACTGTTCATATGGTCAAAAATCTGGGTTGCAAGGTTGCTATTCCGGATTTGGTCATTTTTAAGGTCAGTTTCTAGGCAGAATTTTGGCAACATTTCTACATAAAAGTTGGCCTATTTGGTGTCTAGTTTCAACCCCCCATTGGCCTCATACCAATTGGGTTCACAGTTTAACACTTATGACCTAATTTAGGTACTGTCTTCATTACACAACCTGCACAAAGCACATACACTTCCAATTTGATATTCCTTCTCCTCCTCATTACTTCAATATTCAATCAATGAAACATCTATATATATATATATATATATATATATTGTACACAATTCCAGCAATAATTTTGGGCAGAACATTCTAGTTCTCAATGCACACAATTCACCATTAAGTTCAACATTCACTTCCACCAAAATTCAACATATCTTAATGTCAATATTACACATACACTTCAACATAATCATACTTCAATATCACTTACACATGCTACCCACAATTTAACACTAGAATATTTCATTAATAAACTACATATTCACACATAAATTCATGATTTAATAGGCTGCCAAACATGGCAATTTGCCCAAAGCATTAAGGTTCCATTTCACACACTTAATTCAAGCACTACATGCACATACTTAGATTTTAATTTACTATATCCTCCATTTGAGTTAATCAACCATAATTTCCATCCATTAGAGGTAAGAAAAACTCAAATACAACACATAATCATGGCTGCCGAAAATGGACTATTTCATTTCTCAAGATTTTCTTCACCAAAAAACTAACCTCAATCTAAACACAAGGTTTACTAAAGCAAGGGAGAGGTTTTGGACACTTACTTGTTTTTATGGCTTGCTCAAACCTCCCTAAACTTCTTCTTTTTGCTACCAATGTCTTCCCCAAGCTGAGTATGCAAGGTTTAATGAAGGAACCCAGAGGAAATATTGGCTAAATCAATGGTGCATGGTGATGGAACTCATTTGGCCATGGTGGACTTCAATGGAGTTCTCTCGGCTGGTTATTTCTCAAGGTTGAAGATGATGGTTTCTGTCCACAAATGACTTGTATAGCTGTCCCAAATTAGGAGTTAGAAGAGCACTAAGTAATAGTTTAATGGTTAATTAGTTAAAGTTCCACTATTTGCACATTTAGCTAAATTCTTTTACTATTTACATATTGTATCCTATTTTAATTTTTCATGACATTTCCTAAATGCAATATCATTTATTTTTAATAGACATTGAGGTCAAAAGGCAACTCTTGGTGTCAAATGACCAAAACACCCCACTTAGGGTTATATTCTCGATTTTTCGGTAATACCGATTTTTATCTGTTTCTCGATTTTTCATTTTTTTTTGTACTAATTTATTAATTTTTATTTGATAATTCTAGTGTCAATTATATTTTAATAGACCTTTACTTATGTCCCGAAATTAAATTTCGAGGGTTCCCCGTGGTCCTAAGGTCAATAACGGCCTTCCCGGTGCGGTCACCCGTCGCTGCGATGCTGGCTCGTTTAACTTATTTTCATTTTCTCTCTTTCACTTTTCTTTGATTTTTCTTGTATTTTCTTTTTATTTATTTCATCATTATATGTCTGTTCACTATCACCGAAGTGTAGTTCCAGACATCCTTACTTGCCTGGACTGTTATTTGGCTACTGGAGCAATAGAATGTACAGAACACGTACAATGGGGATGTTACAACTCTTCCCCTCTAAATAAAAATTTCATCCTTGAAATTTACCTGATGTGAAGAGCTGAGGGAACTGTTGCCTCATTATCTCCTCGCTCTCCCATGTTGCCTCTTCTGTGTTGTGGTGTCTCCATAAGATTTTCACTAGTGGAATTATCTTGTTTCTGAGCTCTTTTACCTCTCGTGCCAAGATTTTAATTGGTTCTTCTTCATATGTTAGGTCAGGTTGTACCATAATTTCTTTTGCTGAGATGACATGTGAAGGATCTAATCTATATCTTCTGAGCATCGAGACATGGAATACATTATGTATCTTGTCCAGCTCAGGTGGTAAGGCTAATCGATAGGCTACTGGTCCCACACGTTCAATAACTTCATATGGGTCAATGAACCTAGGGCTTAATTTCCCTTTTTTTTGAATCTCAACACTTTCTTCCACGGTGATACTTTGAGAAATACCTTCTTGCCAGCTTCATACTCAATGTCCTTTCTCCTCAAGTCAGCATAAGATTTCTGTCGGTCTGAGGCAACTTTCAAATTGGCCTTTATTAGTTTCACCTTTTCCTCTATCTGTTTTATCAGGTCTGGCCCCACTAGCTTATCTTCACCCAATTTAGTCCAACATACAGGTATTCTACATTTTCTCCCATACAGTGCTTCATAGGGTGCCATTTGTATGCTAGCTTGATAGCTATTGTTGTATGCAAATTCTATCAGTGGAAGGTATCTGTCCCAACCTCCCTCAAACTCGATAACACAACTTCTCAGTGTATCCTTGGGGACCTATCACATATGTTTAGTTATTATTATCATTATCAGTTTAATTATTGTTTACAATAACTCAATGAGTTTTAAAATTTACCTGGATTATTCTTTCTGACTGTCCATCCGTCTGAGGATGAAAAGCTGTACTAAAATGGAGTTGTGTGCCCAAGGATTCTTATAATTTCTTCCAAAATCTAGATGTAAACCTCGGGTCTCTATCAAATATAATGGAAAGCGAAATTCCATGTAGTCTAACTATCTCACTGATGTACAATTCTGTTAGCTTTTCCAGTGAGTAGTTAGTTTTGACTGGCAGAAAATGTGCTGATTTGGTCAAACTATCCACAATCACCTATATTGCATCATGCTTCTTCTGAGTAAGAGGTAGACCAATGACAAAGTCCATAGTGACTCGGTCCCATTTCCATTCAGGTATGTTTATGGGCTGTAACAAACTTGATGGAACTTGATGTTTTGCTTTGACTTACTGACATGTCAAGCATCTAGTTACATAGTCAACTATGTCCTTCTTCATACCTGGCTACCAGCATCGGAGTTTCAGGTAATGGTACATTTTTGTGCTTCCTGGGTGTATAGCATACACACTATTATGTGCTTCTCTCAGAATACTAGTTTGCAATTCTTTATCATCTGGAACACACACTCTTTTTTTATAGTACAGGCACCCATTTTCTTTCACTTCATATTCAGTTTCCTTCCCTTCAGTGATTTTGCCCATAACAGCCATTAATTTCTCATTTGTCATATGCCCATCCTGTATCTCTTGTAACAGATTTGGCTTCACTTGCAACCCAGCCAAAATAACTCCATCATGAGTTAAGGACAGTTGCGCATTCAGAGATCTTAATGCTACAATAGATTTTCTGCTTAGGGCATCAGCAACTACGTTTGCCTTCCCAGGGTAGTAGTCAATCACACAATCATAATCTTTCAGGAATTCAATCCATTGCCTCTGTCTCAAATTAAGTTCCTTCTAGGTTGGTAGATACTTGAGACTCTTATGGTCTGTGTATATGTAGCATTTTTCTGAATATAAGTAATGCCTCCATATCTTTAATGCGAAGATAATTGCTGCTAACTCTAAATCATGAGTAGGGTAATTCTTTTCATGTGGCCTTAACTGCCTGGAAGCATATGCGACCACTTTCCCTTCTTACATGAGTACACACCCTAACCCATTATGTGAGGCATCACTATAGACTATAAAGTCTTTTCCAGACATTGGCTGTGTTAACACTGGTGCCTCTGTCAACATAGCCTTCAGCCTCTCAAAACTGGCTTAACACTTGTCATTCTAGTTAAATTTCATATTTTTTTTGTAGTAATTTGATCATTAGAGCAGCTATCAGGGAAAATCCCTTTACAAATCTTCTATAATATCCAGTTAACCGCAAGAAACTTCTGATCTCAGTTTTATTTCTAGGAGGCTTCCATTCCATCACTGCTTCAATCTTTTTGGGATCCACTGTAATTCCTTCAGCTAATACTACATGTCCTAGGAATGCAATCTCATTCAACCAGAACTCACAGTTGGACAATTTGGCGTATAGTTTCTTCTCTTTCAGAGTCTGCAGAACAATTCTCAAATGTTCATCATGTTCTGCTTTATCCTTGGAATACACCAGGATGTCATCAATGAAGACCACTACGAACCGATCTAAGTATGGATTGAAGATACGGTTCATAAGGTCCATGAATGCTGCTGGAGCGTTTATTAACCCAAATGGCATCACCAAGAATTCATAATGCCCATACCAGGTTCTAAATGCAGTCTTAGGCACATCTGCATCCTTAACCCTTAGCTAACAATATGTTAGTAGTATGCCCTAGAGCATATCATTTAGTATGTATCTTGTACATATTTTTATTCATAAAAGGCATTTCCACTTTTCCGTTTACATAATATATTTATGTGTAATAGAAAAGGTCCATTGATATTTTGTTAGAAATATTATTCTTAAGTTGTTAAGAATATGAGTGACAATATTTCTAGCACAAAGTATCATAAATAGGTTCACAATCGAGGATACTTCATAATAAGGACATGACTTATCCAGAAAGATTGTATTCATGTTTGTTCCCAAGTTATTTATATGAGATATAAATAAGATGGAAAGGTGAGTCTCATGCCATATAACAAACATGATAGGCACTTATAAATGATAAGTAGGCCGAACCAGTGACACTTATGACAAACACATGGAGTTTACTCTTGTCAATGTTTTGTCATAAATCATATCAGTGCATGTAATCTTTAGACCTGAGATAGCACAGTTATCTTGTATATAGGTAGTTTGAGTTTGATACTGCTTTCATACTTGTACTGTGTATGGGTATATGGGCATCTGTTGGCTCGTACTAGTTATATATGGAGGTAGGTGTTGATCAAGATGGAATCTGTTCCTCTAAGTAAATAGAGATAAAATCCTATGTTCATTTAATTGTTCTTGATGTTACAAGTTCCTGGCTAGGACAGATAGATTTATTAAGAAAAGAGTTTCTGATGAGAAAATCTTTTTAATCAAGAACTGGAATTAAAAGAGAACATAATATTTATAGCAAATGGAGTTTGACATAAACCATGACTCCAGCTTGAGTTGGGATTTTGTAACAGAGAGATTCTAGTGCATAGTAACATATGATTGTAGGTTCATTTAAGTTAAACCTTGTAAATTGGGTGGCCATGGCATGCTATGCTAGGTGTTAACCATAGTCTATGAGGTTCATAAAATGATTTAGAGAAATCATTTATGGTAAGAAAGAGTTCTGATGATATTAAGAGTTGATATCATGTCTCATTGCCAATTAGTGATGAGTCTAGTAAGTCACACACATACACAAGTTATCACCTATTTAAATATGATTTAATTAATTAATTAAAGAGTTTAATTGATTAATTAAATAGGTTTGGTTTGCAATTAAATTGCAAAGTCCCTAGCATGACTTGAAACCAAATCTAGATTATTGGATGTATAGTATAAGTTAAATTTATATATAAAGTATTTAAATATGAATTTAATTAATGAGAAATTAATTAATAGAGATTAATTAATTAATTTATATGATATAAATTATTTAGAAGAAGAAAAATAATTATTTTGGGTTAAGAACTCAAAATTAAGACACAGGGGCATTTTGGTCGTTTCACAGTGTAACATGTGGCACCATGAGATGGTAACACATGGGATTACACATGAGCTTGCCAAATGTTTTTTAATCATGTAAGATGATTAAAATCAAGATTAAATATAGGTTTGACACTTGGCACAATGTGATTGGGTCACTTAAACCTAGAACTAATCAAAGGGTAACTTGTGGCAAGGGTTTAATGTGTTAACCTAGCTATTTAAGTGTGGTTATGAAAAGAAAAATAACCAGCAGCCACTCCTCTCCTTTGTCACGCCACTTTGAGGCTTTTTATCTCTCATCAATTCAAAGAGATTAGCCATCAATCTCTTGAATTAATAACACTAGAAATTGTTTCTAGTGTCCTGTTTACATCTCTAATCTCTTAAAAGGCAGAACTTGAATTTCTAATTAATAGAAAAGGCTTTAGAAGCTGTTCAAGGGCTTCCATAGGTGTTCTTGGTGTGGACAAGCTAGAGGGACAACATCCGCGCCCAAGACGAATCTCAAAGGCGCAAACACGCTGCAGTGCATCAAGAGGTTAGTGTAATCGTTCTTGATTTAATCTAGGGTTGTAAAATTAATCTGATTAATTTTAAAATCTTAAATGGCAAATACAGATCCAAAAACATATTAAAAGAGTTTTAATATGTTGTTTATCATTGAAATCAAATAGATAAAAATAATCTTGCATGATGCATGTGACCCTAGGTGAAATTTTTTAAATTAAATGGTATAAACTTGTGTTTTTCACGCTTCCGTTCCTTCAATTGGTATCAGAGCCGCTATATTTGCCATTTATATTGTTGATTATATGATTTAATTGTGTGATGTTATCATGAGATGATTGATCCATTGCTGGTTGCAATGGAGGTGTGGCGGCATGATTGAAAATCACCATCAATGGTGCGCATGGTTTGGCTTCCATGTGTTCAAGGTTTGGCTTTTAATTCTGCAATTGTTGTATGATCTAAGGCCTATTCTTTGACTGATTAAAGTGTTTAATTAGTAGTTTTAATTACACAATTAAATTATGATTCAAATCAGAATTTTAAAAATTGTTTGAATGTGATTCAAAGCCTAAATTTTAAAAGTTGTTTGAATGTGATTCAAATCTGAATTTTTAAAGTTGTTTGAATCATATTTAAATCTGATTTTTTAAAATTGATTGAATAAATTTAGATCTGATTTTTTAAAAAATGTTTGAATGTGATTCAAATCTGATTTTTTAAAAAATGTTTGAATGTGATTCAAATCTGAATTTTTAAAGTTGTTTGAATGTGAATCAAATCTAAATTTTTAAATTTGTTTGAATGAGATTCAAATCTGAATTTTTAAATTTATTTGAATCATATTCAAATCTAGATTTTTAAGTTGAATATGAGATATTCAATTTAATTTAAGTATGTATGTTTTATTTAATTGTTAAATAGTGATATGCATGATGGATGATCATGGACTATAAAAGACCAATGTGATTGGATTTATTTCTTTTTTGTTTCTTTGGGATTGTAAATTAATTAATTTATTTTAATTTATTTTGGGCATGTATTATTAAGTTTGTAATAATTTTTGGGTTGTAATTTCATTTATTTAAGTTCTTGTAAATTCGCCTTGGAATGCCAAGGATTACCATGTAATATTGGATTGCAAGAAGTTCAAGGAGGTCAAGAGCACTGGTGGGACCAGTGGGAGGAATTCAAGATCAAGTGTTGATTATGTACTCCTTCAGCAACTCTTGTAAAATGAATGAATGAATGAAATGCACCTAGGAATGCCCTGATTCAATTCTTGGTGGCTCAGAATTGAATCCCTTAGAAAGTCCATGATCATACCATATTTACTGCTTATCCATGAATGCATGAGATGTATGGGAATGTATGCTATTATATGATATATGCATGCTAATTGGATAATGTGCGAAGTGAGACCTTAATAGTAATTAGAATGACCATAAAATCTTCCAAACAAATGATTAAGTTGGAAATGCTATAATTAAAGTAATTATAACATAGGCGGAGGGCAATTATTTTCAGAAATTTTAAATAGTTGCATAAGATGCAATTAATTTAAGAGATTTTCTTAAGAATAATTGTTAAGCATGAGATGTTGTAAATATGTAAATGGTGTAGTAGCCAATATTGGATGTACCTGAGGACATTAAAATTATTTGCATAATTACTGGCTCAATGGGATTAACTTAACTAATGCAAGATAAGTCAATAATGGATGTACCTGAGATTTTGAGCATTACGGGCTAGGTAAAGGATTGAACCTCACATGAGATGTGATGGGCAAGGAGTTGCTCACTTATAGTTTATTATAATTCCAATAATGGATGTACCTGAGGATGATCAATAGAATTATAAGAATTCAATCACCCACTAGAAATCCATCCAACTAGGATTTCCGTTTTCTACTTTGGAAGTGTAGGATTCGCTAAGTTAGTAGGAGGACCAATTTGATTAAAAGACCATAATCATTTTAGTTAATTACATGATACATTTACTAATTAATCTGGTTATTTTCTGTAGTTAATTTTCTGATAAAAATGAGCATAAAACAACCACCACCATCCAATATCCTTGCAAGCATACTTGATCACAATAGGTTGACAGGACCTAATCTGTCTGATTGGCTAAGAAATTTGAAACTTGTCCTGAACCTTGAACATATAGGATATGTTCTAGATTCAAATGTTTCTGGTCCCTTACCTCCAGAGGCCACACAAGAGGAACATGAAACTTTGCACAAGTGGAAGGAGCATGATATGAGAGCTAAGTGTTACACGCTTGCTTCCATGAGTAATGAGTTACAGAAGCAACATGAGAACATGCAGAGTGCGAGTGAGATCCTCTTTCACCTATAAGAGTTGTATGGTGAGCACACAGGAATGCTAGGTATGAGATATCTAGACAGCTATTCCGTATGAGGATGTCTGAGGGACAGAATGTTGGGGATCATGTCCACAAGATGATTCGGCTGATTGAGCAGTTGGAACATCTTGACTTCAACATGGATTTCCAACTACAGACGGATTTGATCCTTCAGTCCCTTCCTGAGTGTTTTGGGAATTTTGTGACAAATTTCCATATGACTAAATAGGAATGCACCTTAGCTGGTTTACTCAACATGCTGGTTATTGCCCAAAAGAATATGCCAGGCAATAAAGGAAAAGAGGTAGCCTTGGTTGCATCTTCTTCTGCTGGGAAGTCCAACAAGAAGAAGGGCAATAAGAAAAAGAAACCTCAGATTCCTGGTCCTTCCAAGAAAATAGCTAAACAGAAGAGGAAGACTAAAGCTGATGGATGCAAAGGAAAGTGTTTCCACTGCCAAAAGGATGGGCACTGGAAAAGGAACTGCCCAGAGTATCTTCCTTCTCTGAAGGACAAGAAGGATACACCTTCGAAAGGTATGTCCATATCTTGTTATTTTGATTCTGATGATACTCATAGTTCATCTACAGCTTGGGTTTTAGATGCTGGTGCCGGTTCTTACATTTCTAATGATATGCAGGAACTAGTAAACAGTAGCAGCTTGCGTTCTCAAGATATTAGAGTCCGGATTGGCAATGGCTCAACTGTTGAAGCTTTAGCCATAGGATCTAAATCTTTTTACATTTTTGGACATGTTTTGTGTTTGGATAATATTTTATATGTACTTGATGCTTTTAAGAACATCATTTCTATATCTAGTTTGACTAGAAATGGCTATGAATTTCAATTCACAGATGATGTTTGCAATATTTATTTTGGAAATAAATATGCTGGTTCGGGTTATATGAATGATGGTCTTTATTATTTGGATAATCATGACAAACACAAATTGAATGCAAGTGATCTAAAAGAATGCAATGCCATGGTGAAAACCAACTCAAGTTCAAAATATATTTGGCACTTAAGGTTATGTCATGTTGTAGAAGATAGGATTGCAAAACTAGAGAAAATGGGGATTTTATCCTCATTGGGCTCTGAGCCTACTCCAACTTGTGAATCTTGCCTTCAGGGCAAAATGACTAGATCACCCTTTATTGGACAAGGGCTAAGAGCTGAAAATATTTTGGAGCTAATACATAGTAATGTATGTGGTCCATTTAAAGAAATGGCTAGAGGGGGTTTTCATTATTTTATTACCGTTACTGATGATAAATCAAGGTTTGGGTATTTGTATTTGATGAAATACAAACATGAATCTTTTGAAAAGTTCAAAGAATTTAAATCTGAAGTAGAAAATCAAACAGGAAAGAGTATTAAAGCTCTTCGATCAGATCGTGGAGGTAAATATTTGAGTACTGAATTTGATGAATACTTGAGAGAGCATGGCATTATTTCTCAGTTGACCCCTCCAGGAACGCCACAACTGAATGGTGTATTTGAAAGGAGAAATCGTACCCTATTGGATATGGTACGTAGTATGATGAGCTATACTGATATGCCAATCTTCTTTTGGGGATTTGCATTAGAATCAGCTTTGTATATTCTGAATAGGATTCCATCAAAATCAGTTTCTTCCACACCTTATGAGATATGGCATGGAAGAAAACCAAGTCTTAAGCATGTTAAGATTTGGGGTTGTCCAGCTTATATCAAAAAGCTGAACACTGATAAATTAGAGACCATATCAGAAAAAGGTCAATTTGTTGGATATCCAAAAGATAGTTTTGGATATTATTTTTATTTGCCTACTTCACAAAAGGTTGTGATAAGTAGAGATGCCACATTTCTTGAACAACAGTTTGTTCAAAAAGGAGGCAAAGGAAGGTAAATAGAGTTAGAATTGGAGAATTCTGACCAACCAACAGATCAGATGGATATAGATCCATCTAGTCAACCTATACCCGTTGATGAAACATCTGCAGCTGTTCCTCGTAGAACAACCAGGGTATCTCACCCACCAGTGAGATATGGTTTTCTTTATGAAGAAAAACAAGAGTTGTCTACTCATAAAGAAGTAGATCATGGAGATGATCCACTTACTTATGAAGAAGCTATATCAGATATAGACTCTTTAAAATGGATTGATGCTATGAAATCCGATATTGATTCCATGTATAAGAATCAAGTTTGGGATCTTGTTAACCCACCTGAAGGTATTGTACCTATAGGGAACAAATGGGTTTTCAAGAAGAAAATTGGTTCTGATGTAAAGGTAGAGACCTATAAGGCAAGGCTAGTAGCGAAAGGGTTTCGCCAAAGGCAAAGAATCGACTATGAGGAGACTTTCTTGCCTGTTGCCATGCTTAAATCAATTAGGATTTTATTAGCAATAGTTGCATACTATGATTATGAGATTTGGTAGATGGATGTCAAAACAGCTTTTCTCAATGGATACATTGAAGAAAACATTTTCATGGAACAACCTAGGGGTTTTGAATCCCAAGATGGTTCCAAGGTATGCAAGCTAAAGCGATCCATTTATGGGTTGAAACAAGCTTCGAGGAGTTGGAACATCCATTTTGATGAAGCCATTAAATCCTTTGGTTTTATCAAAAATAAGGATGAGCCATGTGTGTATAAGAAGGTTAGTGGCAGAGCTATCACTTGCCTTGTCTTATTTGTGGATGACATACTATTGATGGGTAATGACACAGGTATGTTGATGACTATAAAGGTATGGTTGTCAAATACATTCTCCATGAAAGACTTAGGGGAGGCAACCTATATTCTTGGGATTCGCATCTATAGAGAGGATTGTTACCAGTGAGACATGGTATCCACCTTTCTAAAGAAATGTCTCCAAAGACACCTAAAGAAAGAGATAAGATGGCCAGGATTCCATATGCTTCAGCTATTGGAACTTTAATGTATGCAATGTTGTGTACTAGGCTGGATATCGCATATGCTGTTAGTTTGACTAGTAGGTATCAATCCAATCTAGGTTTGGAACACTGGATAGCTGTCAAGAATATCCTTAAGTACTTGAGAAGAACTAAGGATTTATTCTTGATTTATGGAGGTGGAGACTTGCAATTGGATGGTTATACTGATTCTGATTTCCAATCAGATATCGATGATAGAAAGTCTACCTCTGGATATGTGTTCATTTGTAATGGAGGTGCAGTCAGTTGGAAGAGCTCCAAACAGAGCACGACTGCAGATTCCACTACAGAGGCTGAGTATATTGCTGCATCAGATGCTGCAAAGGAACCTGTTTGGATAAAGAAGTTCGGTACAGAACTTACAGTAGTTCCTTCCATTGAGTCAGCAGTTCCACTACACTGTGACAAAAATGGAGCAGTCATACAGGCTAAGGAACCAAGGTCTCACCATAAATCCAAACACATGGAAAGGCGCTACCACATTATCAGAGAAATAGTTGGGCAAGGCGATGTAGCCATGCAGAAAATAGCATCAGCTGAAAATCCAGCTGATCCATTGTCACACCTTACCCCTCCGTAAGGCATAGCATGCTCCCGTAGAATACTTAATGAACTACCGAACTTCACCTACCGATAACTCATTAAGTACCCTACAAGGGATTTTAAAACAATTTTCTTACATTTTGGAAGTGGTGAGCATTTTGGTAAGAATTAAAAACCATTTATTCAAAGTTTAAATACTAGTAAAAATTTTTGTCCATTCAAATTTTGTCGCAAATTTTATAAAAATTTTGACAGAGTTCCCTCTGTATTTTGAGAAACCAGTTCTTCAAATACCTGTAAAAAGCACTTCCAAAACTATTTTACAACTCCCAACCTCCAATAATTCACAATTCAACTCAAGTCAATCCATTTCAAAACAGTTTCACAATCCAAGTCAAATTTGTCAACTCAGTAGGTTCAATAATTCCATTCACAAAACATAAGGCAGAAAATCCATATGTACAAATATTAAATTTACAGAAGAAAATCTAAAATAATATTATTATAGTTTATTTACAACTGCTCAATTTACATTGATACTTATGACATTACAGTATTTACATCAAAATAACCATAAGGGTATAAAACAATACCCGTACAAAAAGGGATCAAAAAGATCTTGTCAATCCCGCAGCTCACTCTGCTGCTTTCTCCTTGCTTTTATCTGCGACAGTAAATTAAACTATCGCTGAGTATAAACATACTCAGTGGTGCACAATAAAGATTTAAAATGCGATACATAAATCATTTATTGATGAAACATAATTTGAATACTTCACAATCACATTTCGCAAATATCAAAGCTCATAACAATTCATTTTGTCAAATAATATATTAAACAACAGTTTAGTCAAACAATTGCATAAACACAGTGTTGCCAAAGTCGTACACAACTTAAGCCATAACACAAAATTTCCTATCAATGCCATGTTGTACACCACGACAAAGCAATCTCAACCCCATTAATCGAAACCAATGAGGGAGGTGGCTAGCTAGCTAATGAGTACTCATCCGATCTACAACATCAACTGGCAAGCCAGAGAGGGAGGAAAATAAACGATCTCAACCCCATAAATGGAGGAGGAATAATAAGTAACTGTCATGCTAAGTGTGAATCAAAAATTCGTTTCAAACATTTCATTCAAATATTGCATACAAAAATCAATCCATTTCCAAAGTTACAATTTGATCACAAGGTGGCAACACAAAAGTTCATAAATTCATAATGCGTAATAAATCAATTTTTCAAGGATAAAATGCTTAAATAGGGTTTATTGTGCACAAACCTCAAGCGAGTCGTCCCTTAGCCTCGACTCGTTTCCTCGGGTTCCTTCCCGATATTCTTTTCAACTGAAACACAAAATTTTACAATGTTTCAGTACTAGAACTTAACATAAATCCCAAAATAAATTTTAACTTCGCATTTACCTATTTCTAACGTGTTAAATTCGACGTTTTCGAAATTTTGTGTTTCGGGTTACTATTCACTGCACTATTTAAGTCAAATAATTGACTTTCTAAGGATTAATAGGTATGGGAACTCCAACTTCACCCACATACCACATTTTGTTCATTAAACTTGTTGGTTTTGGTCACTTTTTCAAAGCATAGGTCATTTTGGCAAAATTGCCAATTTTCTGTTTTGTGCTCCGAAGTTGCACTATTCCATTGGTCGATCTACTTTTGGAATTTGATAAAACGTCCTTCATAGAAAATGTTCCTTATTGTCTTAAGTGTATTCTCATTTTTGGATCACCTCAATCGGAGTTTTTTAGCTCAAGTTATGGCCAAAATAAGTTTATCGCTCACGCAATCGCTCATACTGAGATTTTGGTGCTGGCAGATTTTTGGTCCAACTTTGGTTAATAATTTGATCAAGTTAAGTTCATAATTTGGTCTCACTTTCTTCATATGAAATGTTGTACTATGTCTTACGTTTCCATCGGTTCAAGAATCGCCTAAATCCGAGTTTTCTAGAGGGAGTTATAGCTATCCAAACATTGCTGCTCAACTGAAAATCTGCAGAGTTGCAATACAGTAATTTAATTTTGGTCAATAATTTTGAAAGGGTTAATGGCCTAATTTGGGTTGGTGTTCTTCATGAACGTTTTAGGTCTATATCATATCTAATTGCTGGTAAAATTTCAGGTCAATTTGACCTACCTAGCTCGAGTTATGACCAAATGAACAGTTACTGTTCATTTGGTCAGTTTGGTGGACGGCAGCCTGCTATCAATTCACTTTGGTCAATTGTTTCACCAAGTTTTGGTCAGTTTTTGGTCATGGTTCCTTAATGAAAATTGTGCTCTTTTATGTCTATTTTCATCTCTAATTGGTGGCATATCAATTGGACTTGTAAAATTTGAGTTTTGGTCCTTCAAAGTGGGTTTGGTCATGCTGCCAAGAAGATGACCATTGACCTACGAATTTAGCTAAATTTTCCACCATTCCCACACAACTTATTTGGTCATAATTGACCATTATTTCATTTCACAATAGGTTAAACATGCCATTTATGTATTTCTCCAATTTTTGGTTCATAAACCCTAGCATTGAAAACCCTAACTCATCATTTTCATGCCTTTAACTAGTTCTAATGGTTTAAATGTTAATCATTTAACTATGTAAAGTTTCTAAACTCATTCAATTGCATCATATTCATGCAAACCATACTCCTCCCAACCAGGCCAAATTTCAGAAATGGTCATTCTCCCATGTTTGTTTCATTTAATCAAGTTCTAAGCTCACTTTCAACCATCACATGTGCATTTGAATGGATAAATGAAGAGTTTAGCATACTAACCTTTGTGTAGCAATTTTCTTCCTCCTTTCCTTCAAATTTTCCTTCTTTCTTTCTTGCTCAATCCTCTTCTGAAGTTGCCTAGATAAGCTTTAACTATGGTGGCTAATTTTTCTATGGTGGAATTAGGGATTTGATTAAGCTCAAAATGAGCTTTAATGGAGGTTTTGGGTGAGGGAGAGGGTGAGGGAGAGAGAATCACGTTTTTTATGAAGAAGATGACTTTATTATATTTTTCTTTTCTTTTCTTTTCTTTTCTTTTATGTCTTAGGAAGACCAAAATTCCCAAATTAATAAAATAAATCAATTAAGCCTTTATGACATCATGCATGATGTCATCACTTTGACTTTTCCAACCTCTTGCCTTTTCTTTTTTTTTTTTCTATTTATTTTTCTATTAGTTCTTTAATTCTATTGTCGATTCCGAAATTTTCTTTTCTCCGATTTTATTTGACAGTTATGTCAGGAGTCAGCTCTCGGGGTCAATTGACCAAATTGCCCCTCGCCGGTTCATCCCGGTTTGCAAATAATCCAATATTTCTTCCGGCTCTCTGACCTAATTATTTGACTGACTTAACAGTTATTTTTCGTGATTTTCTCTTTTCCACTGTGTTCATAAGGGTCCTAAAGACCGCAGCGTCACTTTTTACGGTTCAAAATTTGAGTTTAAAACGACTTCGTAGTAGTTCCCGAGGAGGTCACTCATCGCTGTGACTCTCGGCTCGTTTAACCTCTTATGTTCTGTTTTTCTTATTTATAGTTAACTAATTAAACATTGCTAATTATTTGTGTTTATGGCTTCTCAAGTTGTCTTAAGTGTGGCCCTAATCCCAATAATTGTCCGGACTGACACCGGTCACCGGAACAGTGAAATATACCAGGCTATGCAAACGGGGGTGTTACAATTCTCCCCCCTTAAAATAAATTTCGTCTCTAAATTTTACCTGGTATCAATCTCTGAATAGCTGTGGGTGCTGTCTCCTCATGTCCTCCTCTCGTTCCCAAGTAGCCTCCTGGCCCGAATGATGGTTCCACAGCACTTTTACTAACGGTATCTGCTTGTTCCGTAGCTGTTTCACCACATATGCCAGAATCTCTATGGGTTCTTCTTCATATGTGAGGTCTGGATTCACTTCAATTTCCTCTACTGGTAGTACATGTGATGGGTCTGATCGATACCTCCTCAACATAGACACATGGAAGACATTATGTATCTTCTCCAACTATGGAGGTAGTGCCAACCGATATGCCAAAGGACCCACTCTTTCCAGAACCTCATATGGCCTGATAAAACGAGGACTTAGTTTCCCCTTCCTGCCGAATCTCATAATCCTCTTCCAAGGAGAAACTTTGAGGAAAACTTTCTCACCCACTGCATACTGAATATCTCTTCTCTTCAGATCAATGTAGGACTTCTGACGGTCTGATGCAGTCTTAAGTCGACCTCTGATCACCCTGATCTTCTCCTCAGTCTGCTGAACAATTTCGGGTCCAATCATCTTTCTTTCACCCACGTCATCCCAACACAACGGGGTTCTACATTTTCTGCCATACAAAGCTTCATATGGAGGCATCCCAATGCTTGATTGGTAGCTGTTGTTGTAAGCAAACTCAATCAAAGGAAAGTGTGTATCCCAACTGCCCTCAAACTCAATCACACAAGCCCGTAGCATATCCTCCAAAATCTGAATTACCCTCTCAGACTGGCCATCTGTCTATGGATGGAATGTAGTACTGAAGTTCAATCTAGTTCCTAGAGTTCTCTGAAGACTACCCCAGAATCTAGAAGTGAACCTAGGATCTCTGTCTGATACGATAGATACTGGCACTCCATGCAATCTCACAATCTCATCGATGTACAACCTGGCCAATCTGTCCAAACTATAGTCCATTCGGACTGGCAGAAAATGAGCAGACTTGGTTAGTCTGTCAACAATGACCCAAACTGCATCATGACTCTTCTGTGTCCTCGGAAGTCCCATCACAAAATCCATTGTTATTCTCTCCCATTTCCACTGCATCGTGGTAGTGGATGTAACAACCCAGTGGTACTTGATGCTCGCTTTACTTGCTAACAAGTTAGGCATTTAGAAATAAACTCTGCCACATCTCTCTTCATACCCATCCACCAGTAATGCTCCTTTAACCCTTTATACATTTTTGTGCCACCAGGGTGCATGGCAAAAGGAGACTCATGTGCTTCCTTCAAAATGATCTTCCTCAATTCAACATCAATAGGAACACATATTCGCTCGGTGTAGCAAAGAAACCATCATCTCTAATCGAGAACTCGGTTTCTTGCCTGGGACTTCTCCCAACAACGATACTCGATCATTACGAGTAGCCATTCTAATATGATCAATCAGCACTGGCTGTACATGCCATGCAACTGCTGCTTGCCCATCATCATTAACCTCTAAGCTGGCATGGAATGATCTTAACTCATGTACCAAAGACAAAGGAGTAACCCGTAGACTTGCCATAGTCTTGCGACTTAAGGCATCAGCCACAACATTAGCTTTCCCTGGCTGATAGTCTATCAGACAATCATGGTCTTTTATCAATTCTAACCATCTCCTCTGTCTCAAATTCAACTCTTTCTGGGTGTCCAAATACTTCAAACTCTTATGATCTGTGTAAATGTAACACTTCTCCCCATACAAATAATGTCTCCAGATCTTAAGAGCAAACACAATGGCTGCAAGCTCCAAATCATGCGTCGGATAATTCCTCTCATGCGGTTTTAGCTGGCGTGATGCATAGGCAATAACATTTCGATCTTGCATCAACACACAACCTAATCCGTTGTGAGAAGCATCAGAACTGTATATTCTTTACCCTGTAGGTAAAGTCGACTGGAGCCTCACAAACATCTTTCCAATTCATCAAAACTTTGCTGGCATTTGTCCGTCCACTGAAATTTCACATCCTTTCTAAGCAGCTTGGTCAATGGAGATGCCAACCTGGAGAATCCCTTCACAAATCGACGGTAGTATCCACTAACCCGTAAAACTTGAATCTCTCGTGACATTTCGGTGGCTTCCAATTAAGGACATCTTCAATCTTGCTAGGATCTACCTTAATGCCCTCTTCTGATACTACATGCCCCAAAAAGGATATCTCATTCAGCCAAAATTCACATTTCGACAATTTGGCATATAGTTGTTTCTCCCTCAAAGTCTGTAGTACAATCCGCAGATGTCTATCATGCTCTTCTGCATTCCTCGAATAGACCAATATATCATCGATAAATACCACAACAAACTGGTCGAGGTATGGTCTGAAGATAGTGTTCATCAGATCCATAAAAGCAGCCGGAGCATTGGTTAACCCGAATGGCATGACTAGGAATTCATAATGGCCATAGCGGGTTCTGAAGGCAGTTTTAGAAATACTCTGCTCTTGTACTTTTAGCTGATAATAACCTGATCTCAGGTCAATTTTAGAGAACACAGCTGCACCCCTCAACTGATCAAACAAGTCATCAATACGGGGTAATGGATATCTGTTCTTTATTGTCACCTTATTCCACTGCCGATAGTCAATGCATAGCCGGAGAGTGCCATCCTTCTTCTTTACAAATAATACTGGCGCTCCCCAAGGTGACACTCTAGGGCGAATGAAGCCCTCATCAAGCAACTCTTGAAACTGCACTTTCAATTCTTTTAGTTCCGCTGGTGCCATTCTGTATGGCGTTATGGAGATTGGGTCCACACCAGGCATAACATCAATTTCAAATCGCACTTCTTCTCGGAGGTAATCCTGGCAATTCATCAGGAAACACATCCGGAAAGTCACATATAGTAGGAATGTCCTTCAGTGCTGGACTCCCCACTTGGCTGTCTATCACATGTGCCAAGTACGCCTCACACCCTTTTCTAATCATTTTTCTAGACAGTGCAGCTGAAATGATGTTTGAAGGCAATAACTGCCTCTCCCCCTGTATTACTACATCACCATACTGAGGAAGACCAAAAGTGACTTGTCTTCGCCTACCAATCATAGCATGATGCTCAGCTAACCAATCCATGCCCAAGATAATGTCATAATCTCAAGGGCATTTCAATTAAATCGCATAAAAAAGTGTGTCCTTGGATCACCAAAGGACAGTCTCTATATAGCCTATTTACCCTGACCTCCTGGCCTAATGGACTAGTTACTAACACATCATAGTCCATTGGTACACACGGAATAGTAGTAGAACACATCACACTAGCACTAACATACGAATGTGTGGAGCCAGGATCAAATAACACATGCACATCTTTGTCAAGGATGGAGAAATTACGCTACACAACATCTGATGTTTCAGCCTCTTCCCTTTGACGCATGGTATATACTCTAACTGGTGCGCCACTGGATGCTGGCTGGTTAACAGTGCTCTGACTTCCAGGGGTGTTACCAGGACCCCTACCTCTGCCTCTGCCTCTAGCAGCTGATTGTGACCCTCTGGGTGCAGAGACTTGAGCTGATCCTTCAGATGTAGTGAAAGACCCAGACCGGCGCGGACTAGTGCAATCCTTAGTGAAATGTTCGCTCCCTCCACAGTTAAAACACGCACCAGTAGCTCTGTAACGAACCCCACCATGAGTTCTACCACGTTTCGTGACCGCCGCATCGATAGAGCTCCTGGGTGTCGGTTGGGTCTACTAACTGCATCGAGGTGGTCTTTGGCCGTAAAATCTGCCTCGGCCTCTACGGAGCTAGATCCCCAAACTGCTTCCTCTTCCCGAACCACTTCGGATGCTTGTTCGGTAGTCTTTTCGCTTTTCTCTTGTGGACCCTTCTTCACCGCCTTCGATTCTATCTTTTCTAGTTCTAGGGCCTGTGAGATCAATTCGCAAAATTCAGATGTCCAATCCCACAACTTGCATTCTCGGACTGCCTTAGCCCACCTCAAACCTCTTGCATCTGTCTGGGGTGGAGACTAAGCTTCCAAAGATAGTGGCTTAGTCTTGAAAAATCTCTCTCATATTCTCTGATTCGGTTCCCTTGTTTCAAACTCAAGAATTCTTGCAACTTCATGTCCACATATGCATCGGGAACCCATTTCGCCTGAACTCCTCAAGAAGTCGACTGTGTTAACACAGGTGGCTCCACCAGTCGTGGGGATGGTCTTCCACCATTCATAGGCATCCCCTTGTAATAAGGAGAGAATACTCAAACTTCATTTCTTTTGTACACCGCACTTTCTAAAAACCTGCTCCATTCTTTCCAACCACTGCTCGCTTCAAAGGATCCACAAAGTGCCTTTAAACTCGGTGGCCCCAAATTTCATCAATTTTTCATGCTGAAAGTGAGGGTCGTGGTTGTGCCGCAGTAATCGGCATTTGAGCTTGGGGTGGCACATTACCCGCCATTCTTTGAAAGAAGGCGACCATCACTGCATAAATTGAGCAGAAATCGCAGCGGTCGAGCAGGAGCTGGAGTGGCTGACCCACTCATATTCTGGAGTGCTGGGGCTTCCCCTTGAAACTCAGCCTCAACAGATTGTTCTTCGGAATGATCTCCTCCTTCCATTCCGTTTTTCACAATTTTCTACTTCCTGAGATCAAACATAAGGAGGTTGACCTCCGTTAGTGCATATTCATGATGTAAATATGTCATATGCATCAATTAAAGACACTTGAGCAGTTGTACTTATCAAAGAAATATTCACATACATAGTCAAAATTTATTGCAAAACCATGCTCTGATACCACTAAAACACGTCACACCTTACCCCTCCGTAAGGCATAGCATGCTCCCATAGAATACTTAATGAACTACCGAACTTCACCTACCGATAACTCATTAAGTACCCTACAAGGGATTTTAAAACAATTTTCTTACATTTTGGAAGTGGTGAGCATTTTGGTAAGAATTAAAAACCATTTATTCAAAGTTTAAATACTAGTAAAAATTTTTGTCCATTCAAATTTTATCGCAAATTTTATAAAAATTTTGACAGAGTTCCCTCTGTATTTTGAGAAACCAGTTCTTCAAATACCTGTAAAAAGCACTTCCAAAACTATTTTACAACTCCCAACCTCCAATAATTCACAATTCAACTCAAGTCAATCCATTTCAAAACAGTTTCACAATCCAAGTCAAATTTGTCAACTCAGTAGGTTCAATAATTCCATTCACAAAACATAAGGCAGAAAATCCATATGTACAAATATTAAATTTCTGTAAGAAAATCTAAAATAATATTATTATAGTTTATTTACAATCGCTCAATTTACATTGATACTTATGACATTACAGTATTTACATCAAAATAACCATAAGGGTATAAAACAATACCCGTACAAAAAGGGATCAAAAAGATCTTGTCAATCCCGCAGCTCACTCTGCTGCTTTCTCCTTGCTTTTATCTGCGACAGTAAATTAAACTATCGCTGAGTATAAACATACTCAGTGGTGCACAATAAAGATTTAAAATGCGATACATAAATCATTTATTGATGAAACATAATTTGAATACTTCACAATCACATTTCGCAAATATCAAAGCTCATAACAATTCATTTTGTCAAATAATATATTAAACAACAGTTTAGTCAAACAATTGCATAAACACAGTGTTGCCAAAGTCGTACACAACTTAAGCCATGACACAAAATTTCCGATCAATGCCGTGTTGTACACCACGACAAAGCAATCTCAACCCCATTAATCGAAACCAATGAGGGAGGTGGCTAGCTAGCTAATGAGTACTCATCCGATCTACAACCTCAACTGGCAAGCCAGAGAGGGAGGAAAATAAACGATCTCAACCCCATAAATGGAGGAGGAATAATAAGTAACTGTCATGCTAAGTGTGAATCAAAAATTCGTTTCAAACATTTCATTCAAATATTGCATACAAAAATCAATCCATTTCCAAAGTTACAATTTGATCACAAGGTGGCAACACAAAAGTTCATAAATTCATAATGCGTAATAAATCAATTTTTCAAGGATAAAATGCTTAAATAGGGTTTATTGTGCACAAACCTCAAGCGAGTCGTCCCTTAGCCTCGACTCGTTTCCTCGGGTTCCTTCCCGATATTCTTTTCAACTGAAACACAAAATTTTACAATGTTTCAGTACTAGAACTTAACATAAATCCCAAAATAAATTTTAACTTCGCATTTACCTATTTCTAACGTGTTAAATTCGACGTTTTCAAAATTTTGTGTTTCGGGTTACTATTCACTGCACTATTTAAGTCAAATAATTGACTTTCTAAGGATTAATAGGTATGGGAACTCCAACTTCACCCACATACCACATTTTTTTCATTAAACTTGTTGGTTTTGGTCACTTTTTCAAAGCATAGGTCATTTTGGCAAAATTGCCAATTTTCGGTTTTGTGCTCCGAAGTTGCACTATTCCATTGGACGATCTACTATTGGAATTTGACAAAACTTCCTTCATAGAAAATGTTCCTTATTGTCTTAAGTGTATTCTCATTTTTAGATCACCTCAATCGGAGTTTTGTAGCTCAACTTATGGCCAAAATAAGCTTACTGTTCACGTGTCTATTCATCCGAGATTTTGGTCTTTGGCATTTTTGGTCCAACTTTGGTTAATAATTTGATCAAGTTAAGTTCATAATTTGGTCTCACATTCTTCATATGAAATGTTGTACTATGTCTTACGTTTTCATCGGTTCAAGAATCGCCTAAATCCGAGTTTACTAGAAGGAGTTATAGCTATCCAAACATTGCTGCTCAACTGAAAATCTGCAGAGTTGCGATCTGATAATTTAATTTTGCTCAATGATTTTGAAAGGGTTAATGGCCTAATTTGGGTTGGTGTTCTTCATAAAAGTTTTAGGTCTATATCATATCTAATTGCTGGTAACATTTCAGGTCAATTTGACCTACCTAGCTCGAGTTAGGACCAAATGAACAGTATGAGCGATTCGTTCATTTGGTCGATTTAATCTTGAGCGACTGCTATCAATTCACTTTGGTAAATTGTTTCACCAAGTTTTGGTCAGTTTTTGGTCATGGTTCCTTAATGAAAATGGTGCTCGTTTATGTCTATTTTCATCTCCCATTGGTGGCATATCAATTGGACTTGTAAAATGTCAGTTTTGGTCCTTCAAAGTGGGTTTGGTCATCTTGTGTGACATGACCATTGACCTACGAATTTAGCTAAATTTTCCACCATTCCCACACAACTTATTTGGTCATAATTGACCATTATTTCATTTCACAATAGGTTAAACATGCCATTTATGTATTTCTCCAATTTTTGGTTCATAAACCCTAGCATTGAAAACCCTAACTCATCATTTCCATGCCTTTAACTAGTTCTAATGGTTTAATTGTTAATCATTTAACTATGTAAAGTTTCTAAACTCATTCAATTGCATCATATTCATGCAAACCATACTCCTCCCAACCAGGCCAAATTTCAGCAATGGTCATTCTCCCATGTTTGTTTCATTTAATCAAGTTCTAAGCTCACTTTCAACCATCACATGTGCATTTGAATGGATAAATGAAGAGTTTAGCATACTAACCTTTGTGTAGCAATTTTCTTCCTCCTTTCCTTCAAATTTTCCTTCTTTCTTTCTTGCTCAATCCTCTTCTGAAGTTGCCTACATAAGCTTTAACTATGGTGGCTAATTTTTCTATGGTGGAATTAGGGATTTGATTAAGCTCAAAATGAGCTTTAATGGAGGTTTTGGGTGAGGGAGAGGGTGAGGGAGAGAGAATCACGTTTTTGATGAAGAAGATGACTTTATTATATTTTCTTTTCTTTTCTTTTCTTTTCTTTTATGTCTTAGGAAGACCAAAATTCCCAAATTAATAAAATAAATCAATTAAGCCTTTATGACATCATGCATGATGTCATCACTTTGACTTTTCCAACCTCTTTCCTTTTCTTTTTTTTTTCTATTTATTTTTCTATTAGTTCTTTAATTCTATTGTCGATTCCGAAATTTTCTTTTCTCCGATTTTATTTGACAGTTATGTCAGGAGTCAGCTCTCGGGGTCAATTGACCAAATTGCCCCTCGCCGGTTCATCCCGGTTTGCAAATAATCCAATATTTCTTCCGGCTCTCTGACCTAATTATTTGACTGACTTAACAGTTATTTTTCGTGATTTTCTCTTTTCCACTGTGTTCATAAGGGTCCTAAGGACCGCAGCGTCACTTTTTACGGTTCAAAATTTGAGTTTAAAACGACTTAGCAGTCGTTCCCGAGGAGGTCACTCATCGCTGTGACTCTCGGCTCGTTTAACCTCTTATGTTCTGTTTTTCTTATTTATAGTTAACTAATTAAACATTGCTAATTATTTGTGTTTATGGCTTCTCAAGTTGTCTTAAGTGTGGCCCTAATCCCAATAATTGTCCGGACTGACACCGGTCACCGGAATAGTGAAATATACCAGGCTATGCAAACGGGGGTGTTACATCCATTCACTAAGCCTATGTCACAGACTCAGTTAGACTGACATCTTGAGAAGATAGGTCTAAGGTATTGTAATGAATGGCTCTAGTGCTAGTGGGAGATTGTTAGTAGTATGCCCTAGAGCATATCATTTAGTATGTATCTTGTACATATTTTTATTAATAAAAGGCATTTCAACTTTTCCGTTTACATAATATATTTCTGTGTAATAGAAAAGGTCCATCGATATTTTGTTAGAAATATTATTCTTAAGTTGTTAAGAATATGAGTGACAATATTTCTAGCACAAAGTATCATAAATAGGTTCACAATCGAGGATACTTCATAATAAGGACATGACTTATCCAGAGAGATTGTATTCATGTTTGTTCCCAAGTTATTTATATGAAATATAGATAAGATGGAATGGTGAGTCTCATGTCATATAACAAACATGATAGGCACTTATAAATGATAAGTAGGCCGAACCAGTGACACTTATGACAAGCACATGGAGTTTACTCTTGTCAATGTTTTGTCATAAATCATATCAGTGTATGTAATCTTTAGACCTGAGATAGCACAGCTATCTTATATATAGGTAGTTTGAGTTTGATACTGCTTTCATACTTGTACTGTGTATGGGTATATGGGCATCTGTTGGCTCGTACTAGTTATATATGGAGGTTGGTGTTGATCAAGATGGAATATGTTCATCTAAGTAAATAGAGATAAAATCCTATGTTCATTTAATTGTTCTTGATGTTACAAGTTCCTGGCCAGGACAGATAGATTTATTCAGAAAAGAGTTTATGAGGAGAAAATCTTTTTAATCAAGAACTGGAATTAAAAGAGAACATAATATTCATAGCAAATGGAGTTTGACATAAACCATGACTCCAGCTTGAGTTGGGATTTTGTAACAGAGAGATTCTAGTGCATAGTAACATATGATTATAGGTTCATTTAAGGTAAACCTTATTACTAATTGGGTGGCCATGGCATGCTATGCTAGGTGTTAACCATAGTCTATGAGGTTCATAAAATGATTTAGAGAAATCATTTATGGTAAGAAAGAGTTCTGATGATATTAAGAGTTGATATCATGTCTCATTGCCAATTAGTGAAGAGCCTAGTAAGTCACACACATACACAAGTTATCACCTATTTAAATATGATTTAATTAATTAATTAAAGAGTTTAATTGATTAATTAAATAGGTTTGGTTTGCAATTAAATTGCGAAGTCCCTAGCATGACTTGAAACCAAATCTAGATTATTGGATGTATAGTATAAGTTAAATTTATATTTAAAGTGTTTAAATATGAATTTAATTAATGAGAAATTAATTAATAGAGATTAATTAATTAATTTATATTTGATAGAAATCAATTAGAAGAAGAAAAATAATTATTTTGGATTAAGAACTCAAAATTAAGACATAAGGGCATTTTGATCATTTCACAGTGTGACACGTGGTACCATGAGATGGTGACACATGGGATTACACATAAGCTTGCCAAATGTTTTTTAATCATGTAAGATGATTAAAATCAAGATTAAATATAGGTTTGACACTTGGCACAATGTGATTGGGTCACTTAAACCTAGAGCTAATCAAAGAGTGACATGTGGCAATGGTTTAATGTGTTAACCTAGCTATTTAAGTGTGGTTATGAAAAGAAAAATAACCAGCAGCCACTCCTCTCCTTTGTCACGCCACTTTGAGGCTTTTCATCTATTCTTCTTTATCTCTCATCAATTCAAAGAGATTAGCCATCAATCTCTTGAATTAAGAACACTAGAAATTATTTCTAGTGTCCTGTTTACATCTCTAATCTCTTAAAAGGCAGAACTTGAATTTCTAATTAATAGAAAAGGCTTTAGAAGCTATTCAAGGGCTGCCATAGGTGTTCTTGGTGTGGACAAGCTAGAGGGACAACATCTGGTGTCCTGAAGATGAATCTCAAAGGCGCAGACACGCTGCAGTGCGTCAAGAGGTTAGTGTAATCATTCTTGATTTAATCTAGGGTTCTAAAATTAATCTGATTAATTTTAAAATCTTAAATGGCAAATACAGATCCAAAAACATATTAAAAGAGTTTTAATATGTTGTTTATCATTGAAATGAAATAGATAAAAATAAATCTTGCTTGATGCATGTGACCCTAGGTGAAATTTTTTGAATTCAATGGTATAAACTTGTGTTTTTCAAGCTTCCGTTCCTTCATGATATCCCGATCTGAGATCAATCTTAGAAAACACACCAGCTCCCTTCAACTGATCAAATAGATCATCAATTCTAGGCAACGGATACTTGTTCTTCACTATTACTCTGTTTAACTGCCGATAGTCAACACATAACCTCAGTGTCCCATCTTTTTTCTTTGCAAACAGTACCGGAGCTCCCACGGTGACACACTGGGGTGTATGAACCTCTTGTTTAGTAATTCTTACAGCTAGATTTTTTACTCTTTAAATTCAGCAGGTGCCATCCTGTACGGAGCAATTGAAATTGGAGCTGTACTCGGCATAATCTCAATAGCAAATTCAACTTCCCCTTTTGGTGGTAAACTAGGCAATTCCTCAAGAAATACCTCAGAGAAATCCCTTACTGTGGGTATGTCAGATAAGTTAAGTTTACCCTGCCTAGTGTCAACCACGTGTGCCAGATAGGCTTCACACCCTTTTCTCAACCATCTCCTTGCAACTGTAGCTAAGATGACATTGGACAAGAAATCTGTCCTTTCACCCATAATTGCTATTTCTTCATTCTCAGTAGTTTTCAAAGAGATGCTCTTCAATTTACAATCTACTATTGCCTGGTGATGATATAACTAGTCCATTCCCAAAATCGCATCAAACTCATGGAAAGGAAGTTCGATTAAGTCTGCTGAGAACTCTTTCCCTTGAATCTTTAATGGATAGCCCTTATACACCTTGTTTACTATCACACTATGGCCTAGCGGATTTGTGACCAGGATGTCCTTGTCACTTTCCTCTACTGGTATTCCCTTTTCTACGGGCAGCTTGATACAAATATATGAATGAGCAGATCCAGGATCCACTAATGCATGCATAGAAGTATTATAGAGGAGGAACATACCCTTGATGACATCTGGAGCATCCTGTTCCTCTTGTGCCCTTATAGCATAGGCTCTGGCTAGTTTTCTGCCTTCTGCTCTCTCCACAGACTCTGACATAGGTTTCTATGAAGTACCGGCTGCCTCAGCCTTACCCGGCTTTCTACCCCTTGGAGCTAGAGGGGCAGGCCTATCAGTTGATATCGGAGTAGATGTAGCAGTTCTGTGAGGACAATCTCGGACTAGGTGGTCTGTAGATCCACACCATAAACAAGCACCTATCATCCTCCAACATTCACCCTTATGCCATTTTTGGCAATGTGGGCAAGCAATAAATACTGTTGGAGCTGGTCCCCTGTACCCTATCCCTGAAGAGCTAGCCAATGAAGGGGTGGACTGGCCTCTCCTTGGTGCAAACTGAGATTTGGGCCTCTGTGAATGACCCTGACTTGGTGCTCTACTGAAACTCTGAGTAGGCGAACCTCTAAATTTCTTACTAGGGGTAGAAAATGTATTGGTTTGACCCTGACCTCTTTTCTGCTGTCTGTCCCTTCTGTTCTGCTCATTCATTCTAACTTTTTCAACCTTCAGTGCAGCTTCCACTAATTTAGCAAACTCTGTAATCCCCAAGGCTGTAATCATTACTTTAATGTTATCATTGAGTCCTTCCTTAAATCTCTTGCACCTCTCTGTCTCATTAGGGACTATTTCTTGCCCATAGTGGCTCAGTCTGACAAATTCTCTTTCATATTCAGCCACTGTCAGCTGCCTCTGGTGTAGGGTAATAAACTCCTTTCTCTTCTCTTCCAAGTATACACTGCCCACATACTTCTTTCTGAACTCAGTGAGAAAGAAATCCCAAGTTATTTGTTCTGGTGGCACCTCACTAGTCACTGTATCCCACCATTGGTATGCATCATCTTGTAGTAGTGATACAGCAGCTTCCAAATTCTGCTCTGGAGTACAGTGAAGTTGTTTCAAAACTTTTCCAGTTCTGTCCAACCAGTTTTCAGCTGTGGCAGAATCATCTTCCCTTTTGCCCAGAAAATCCACTGCTCCAAACTTCCTGAGTCTCTCCATATGAGACTTTTGATGTGGAGGTGGTGGTGGTGGTGGCATAACTCCTGCCATCTATATAAAGAACTCGGCCATTTGCTAAAATGTGGCTGTTGCATCTGGTACTGGTGGAGCAGGTTCCCTCCTGTCCCCTAGTTTAGTCATAGATGGAGCATGACTTTCCACCTCCTCATCGATCGCTCTTTGCGATATGGAGTCCATATTCTGATCAAAATAACAAATCAAAAGATCTACATTAGAGTCATCTTAACACTTACACTGCAATACATGATATGCAAACTATCTAGGTCCAGAAACGCCTAAACCGCGCTCGGACACCACTAAATATAACAACTCTCACCCATCCACAGTATAGCTGAGCAAGGAGTGCTAAACGGCATGCCGGAACACCTAATATGTGATTATTTCATTTCCTGAACTCAATTTGATTTTAAGAAATCTTTTATGTAATATTCATATCATGCTGACACTATTTTCATACTTTGATAAAATCAGTGTTTCAAAAATGGTAATAAAAATTTGGCAAGGTACCGTCTGTATTTCGTACAAACTGTCCCTCCAAACCTGTTGAAAATAGTTTAATATGATAATATCAAAATCTTAAATGTTTCACAGTCTCTATTTCTCAGTAAAGTCAATAGACTTTTCTGATCATTAAATGATTCCATGATCTGATCCATAATAATTTAAATATATCCAGAAAATCTCCATGTTATTTAATATGTATAAGATATTACAAACTTTAGAGCTTTCATAATATTACAAAATACAGGGTCAAATTTCTAAAATACAATAAAAGTACAAAATACAAGATATCCTAAGTTTTACCATGTATGCAATGCAGTGCAGATGACTCTGGACTCCTGTGCAGATAAGATGTCTCACCTGGTCGTAGGTCTGCTGGGCTCCCCAGCTGTGTCTTCAATACCTACGCGTTACGAAAGCATCGCGCTAAGCAATTTTGCTTAGTGGTGCCAAAAATAAAGAAATATACACTAAAATAAAGTAAATAAAGTGTTTACGAATTTTTGGTGGTGCTGTATGTCAGTAGACTGGATTTAAGTATTTGAATTTAATAGTACTTGAATTATTGCCCGTGTAGCCTATATACTGACCAGACTGGATAAACGGATATACTGGCACTGGGTACATAGTACCTTAGGCCGTCACACCATCGGTCACAAAGTGTCTCTCGGTGTGCAAATAGCGAGGCTAAAAAGCCATATAGTCAATCTGGCGATAAGCCAAAAATAAATACACAATATGTATAGCCGTAGGCTATTAAAGTCACAGTGCGGCATAATAAGCCGTAAAAACATAGTATAGTCTGAAGCTATTTACAGAACAGCTGTCAGAATCCTATTGGCATGCCAACCTATCCAAATTAGTCAACTAGGCAAACTAGGACACATTATAAATTAATTGTTTAATTCATCAATTTTTTTGAGTTTACTAGCTATTATATAATTCATAAGTCAATGCATATGTTGACTTTTTTAGGTACTATGCATAAGTTGTTTCTAGCATCAACATGTCATATATTGTAATTCAATATGCCGCCAATATAGTGCAATTTACCATTTTTACAAGTTGGCATTCATTGCCAAATTCCTTCAAGCATCATTGTATGTAAATGTCAAATTCTCAATTTTTGGTGTGCTAGATTGGTCTAGCTTAAAGTCCTATTTCTCTTGGTTTTTAGCTTCTGGTTAAAGAAGCAAAATTGTAGCTCTATGTCTTATTGCATGCAGGGCAAAATTTCAGGTCATTTTGAGTTGTATAGACCAAGATATGGTCAATTTACTAAAGCTGGATTGCACCTTTAGTGCAAAATTTGGTCAATTTTAGGTCACTTTAGTTCTGGCAGTTTTGGTACCCGAACTTGTGCAAGCTATTTGACTTGGTTCTGGTCATTTCTGGGCTTTGGTGTCTTCACAAGAATTGTAGCTCTATGTCTAAGCTATCCATGGTAAAATTTCAGGTCAATTGGACCTATTTTGAGTGAGTTATGGTCATCCTAATGATTACTGTTCATATGGTCAAAAATCTGGGTTGCAAGGTTGCTATTCCGAATTTGGTCATTTTTAAGGTCAGTTTCTAGGCAGAATTTTGGCAACATTTCTACATGAAAGTTGGCCTATTTGGTGTCTAGTTTCACCTCCCATTGGCCTCATACCAATTGGGTTCACAGTTTGGCACTTACGACCTAATATAGGTACTGCCTTCAATACACAACCTGCATAAAGCACATAAACTTCCAATTTGATATTCCTTCTCCTCCTCATTACTTCAATATTCAATCAATGACACTTCCATATATGTATTGTACACAATTCCAGCAACAATTTTGGGCAGAACATTCAAGTGCTCAATGCACATAATTCACCATTAAGTTCAACATTCACTTCCACCAAAATTCAACATATTTCAATGTCAATATTACACATAGACTTCAACATAATCATACTTCAATATCACTTACACATGCTGCCCACAATTTAACACTAGCATTTTTCATTAATAAACTACATATTCACACACAAATTCATGATTTCATAGGCTGCCAAACATGCCAGTTTGCCCAAAGCATTAAGGTTCCATTTCACACCCTTAATTCAAGCACTACATACACATACTTAGATTTTAACTTACTACATCCTCCATTTGAGTTAATCAACCATAATTTCCATCCATTAGAGGTAAGAAAAACTCAAATACAACACATAATCATGGCTGCCAAAAATGGACCATTTCATTTCTCAAGATTTTCTTCATTTGTCTTCACCAAAATACTCACCTCAACCTAAACATAGGGTTTACTAAAGCAAGGGAGAGGTTTTGGACACTTACCTATTTTTGTAGCTTGCTCAAACCTCACTAAACTTCTTCTTTTTGTTGCCAATGCCTTCACCAAGCTGAGTATGCAAGGTTTAATGAAGGAACCAGGTGGAAATAATGGCTAAATCAATGGTGCATGGTGATGGAACTCATTTGGCCATGGTGGACTTCAATGGAGTTCTCTCAGCTGGTTATTTCTCAAGGTTGAAGATGATGGTTTCTATCCACAAATGACTTGTATAGCTGTCCCAAATTAGGAGTTAGTGGAGCACTAGGTAATAAATTAATGATTAATTAGTTAAAGTTCCACTATTTGCACATTTAGCTAAATTCTTTTACTATTTACATATTGTATCCCATTTTAAATTTTCATGACATTTCCTAAGTGCAATATCATTTATTTTTAATGGACATTGAGGTCAAAAGACAACTCTAGGTGTCAAATGACCAAAGTACCCCACTTAGGGTTATATTCCTGATTTTTCGGTAACACCGATTTTTATCTGTTTCTCAATTTTTCATTTTTCTTTGTACTAATTTATTAATTTTTATTTGATAATTCTAGTGTCAATTATATTTTAATAAACCTTTACTTACGTCCCAAAATTAAATTCCGAGGGTTCCCCGCGGTCCTATGGTCGGCAACGGCCTTCCTGGTGCGGTCACCCATCGTTGTGGTGCCCGCTCGTTTAACTTAGTTTCATTTTCTCTCTTTCACTTTTCTTTGATTTTTCTTGTATTTTCTTTTTATTTATTTCATTATTATATGTTTGTTCACTATCACCGAAGTGTAGTTCCAGACATCCTGACTTGCCTGGACTGTTATTTGGCTACTGTCCAATAGAACGTACAGAACACGTACAATGGAGATGTTACAATACCTATTATTGTTTAATTGTACTTTTGTGCCCATGTATTGCCTAGAAACATGTGTCAGATTGGATAGGTTGGCATTCCAATAGGGTAATGTTTGAGCAGTACTGTGTAATGCTTTATACGTAAGGCTTTATGCCTATATTTCACGCTTTATGTGTAGGGCTTTATGCCTGTATATCTAGGGCTTGTATGCCTGATTATTCGATAGACTGTCTGATGGCTTTTTAGCCGTATTAGTTGTATCTGTTATCATGGCTTTAGCCATAGTGATTGTTTACGTCATTGACGTTCTGATGGCTTTTTAGCCATAGTTACCATTATCCAGTTTAGTTAGTCTGTCATAGGTTACTTGGGCAGTGTAATTTATTGAAACAAGTTAAGAATATTAGCAATTAAAAACATTAGAAAGTATTGAACGAAATGAGTAAATATTAGTAATAGAAAGATAATTGAATTAAATATTCAAATGCCATTTTCAAAACCATAGAAATCTAAAATGTACTACTCTTATAAACTCATTACACCTAAGAGGAACAAAATTAGAATATAAGATAGTCAGTACTAGAAATACCATATATAATTAGATTGATTCCTGAGTATCCAAATTATGATTTATTTTTTTCTTTATTTGTATATATTATTTCTTTATTGTATTATTGCACCACTAAGCAGAAATGTTTTGCGCGATGGAATTGTTTCCTCGCGTAGGTATTGAAGGTAAAACCAGTAGATAGTTGACTGAGATTTTTGGAGTCCATATCTGCAGAAGTGTCAGAAGAGTTCAAGGTTGTCACCTCCTCAGCAATGCATGTAGATAGGGCTCACATTAAGCATATTATGTATTTTGTATATTTTAATTATTTCTTATATTGTAATTCAAATTAAGAAATTAAATTAAGAAAGTTTGTGATGTAATTAATTTGCATAGTATGTAGACTGTGAACTTATGTAATTGGTTGACAAATTATGTTACTTAATGGAATTGAACATTTTGATATATTAGTTAATTATGAATATGAATGAGATTGATATTGTGAATATGGAGAATATATGATATTTACTACACTAGTTAGATTTTAATAAACAACATTAGTGCCTAAACCATTTCTGAATAAATATATCAAGAACTGAAGTGAAATAAGATAAGATCAGGTGCTCTGGCACTTCGTGTGATACGCCTTACTCGGTTACACTGTAAACGGGTGACAGGTGCTACATGTTTGAAGAAGGGTTGAATGACAACATCAAGATTATGATAACAGCATTGGGGATTTTAGATTTTGCAAAACTGGTGGAAGTTGCACTGAAAGTAGAAAGAGTCAGAATTAATGAGCAGAGCAGAAGGAATAGAAAGTAAAATACAGGTCCGAGTCAGACCAGTGCAACCTCTACTCCTGGTAAGAAGTTCAGAGGTCCTCCTGCCTAGATTACTAGTCAGCCACAAGGTCAAGGCCAATCCCAAAGGCCTAGATCTCAATTCACACCGAGAAGAGGCCAGTCCACACCATCGGTGGGCAGCTCTCCAAGGACAGTGTTCAGGGTGTTAGTAGTATGCCCTAGAGCATATCATTTAGTATGCATCTTGTACATGTTTTTATTAATAAAAGGCATTTCCACTTTTCTGCTTACATAAGATATTTATGTGTAATAGAAAAGGTCCATTGATATTTTATTAGAAATTCTATTCTTAAGTTGTTAAGAATATAAGTGACAGTATTTCTAGTACAAAGTATCATAAATAGGTTCACAATCGAGGATACTTCATAATAAGGACATGACTTATCCAGCAAGATTGTATTCATGTTTGTTTTCAAGTTATTTGTATGAGATATAAATAAGATGGAATGGTGAGTCTCATGCCATATAACAAACATGATAGGCACTTATAAATGATAAGTAGGCCAAACCAGTGACACTTATGACAAGCACATGGAGTTTACTCTTGTCAATATTTTGTCATAAATCATATCAGTGCATATAATCTTTAAACCTGAGATAGCACAGTTATCTTGTATATAGGTAGTTTGAGTTTGATACTACTTTCATACTTGTAATGTGTATGGGTATATGGGCATGTGTTGGCTCCTACTAGTTATATATGGGGGCAGGTGTTGAACAAGATGGAATCTGTTCCTCTAGGTAAATAGAGATAAAACCCTATGTTCATTTAATTGTTCTTGATGTTTCAAGTTCCTGGCCAGGAGAGATAGATTTATTCAGAAAAGAGTTTCTGATGAGAAAATCTTTTTAATCAAGAACTGGAATTAAAAGAGAACATAATATTCGTAGCAAATGGAGTTTGACATAAACCATGACTCCAGCTTGAGTTGGGATTTTATAACAGAGAGATTCTAGTGCATGGTAACATATTATTATAGGTTCATTTAAGGTAAACCTTATTACTAATTGGGTGGCCATGGCATGCTATGCTAGGTGTTAAACATGGTCTATGAGGTGCATAAAATGATTTAGAGAAATCTTTTATGGTAAGAAAGAGTTCTGATGATATTAAGAGTTGATATCATATCTCATTACCAATTAGTGATGAGCGTAGTAAGTCACACACATACACAAGTTATCACCTAATTAAATATGACTTAATTAATTAATTAAAGAGTTTAATTGATTAATTAAATAAGTTTAGTTCGCAATTAGATTACAAAGTCCCTAGCATGACTTGAAACCAAATATAGATTATTGGATGTAAAGTATAAGTTAAATTTATATTTAAAGTGTTTAAATATGAATTTAATTAATGAGAAATTAATTAATAGAGATTAATTAATTAATTTATATTTGATATAAATTGATTAGAAGAATAGAAATAATTATTTTGGGTTAAGAACTCAAAATTAAGACACAGGGGCATTTTGATCATTTCACAGAGTGACATGTGGCACCATGAGATGGTGACACATGGCATTACACATAAGCTTACCAAATGTTTTTTAATCATGTAAGATGATTAAAATTAAGATTAAATATAGGTTTGACACTAGGCACAATGTGATTAGGTCAATTAAACCTAGAACCAATCAAAGGGTAACATGTGGCAAGGGTTTAAGTGGTGACCTAGCTATAGAAGTGTTGTTATGAAAAATTAGAACACATAAGCTGCTGCTCCCAAAGGTGCCGCCACCCCTTGGCTGCCTCTCCCTTCTTTTCTTCTTCATCTCTCATTCATTACAAGAGATTAGCAAACAATCTCTTGAATTAAAAATACTAAAAATCATTTCTAGTGTCCTGTTTACATCTTTAATCTCTTAAAAGGCAGAACTTGATTTTCTAAATAATAGAAAAAGCTTTAGAAGCTGTTCAAGGGCTGCCATAGGTTTTGTTGTTGTGGACAAGCTAGAGGGACAACATCTGGTGTCTCGAAGACGAATCTCAAAGGCGCAAATACACTGCAGTGCATCAAGAGGTTAGTGTGTTCGTTTTTTATTTAATCTAGGATTCTAAAATTAATCTGATTAATTTAAAAATCTTAAATGGCAAATAGAGATCCAAAAACATATTAAAAGAGTTTTAATATGTTATTTATCAATGAAATCAAATAGATAAAAATAAATCTTGCATGATGCATGTGACCCTAGGTGAAAATTTTGAATTCAATGGTATAAACTTGTGTTTTTCACACTTCCATCCCTTAAATTGGTATCAGAGCCACTATATTTCCTATTTAGATTGTTGATTATATGATTTAATTGTGTGTTTTGATCATGAGATGATTTACCATTGCTGGTTGCAATGGATGTGTGGCAGCATGCAGGAGAACAGCTAATGGTGCGCAAGGTTGTTGTTCCATGGGTGACTCAAGGTTTGGCTTTTTAATTTGCAATTGTTGTATGATCTAAAAGCTCATCCTATGTCTAATTAAACTGGTCAATTAGAATTTCAATCACACAATTAAATTTTGATTCAAATTAGAATTTTAAAAATTGTTTGAATGTGATTCAAATCTGAATTTTAAAAATTATTTGAATGTGATTCAAATATGAATTTTTAAAGTTGTTTGAATCATATTTAAATCTGATTTTTTAAAGTTGTTTGAATAATATTCATATTTGAATTTTTAAAAATTATTTGAATGTGATTCAAATCTGATTTTTTTTTTTTAAATTGTTTCAATGAGATTCAAATATGAATTTTCAAAGTTATTTGAATGTGATTCAAATCTGAATTTTTAAATTCGTTTGAATGAGATTCAAATATGAATTTTTAAATTTATTTGAATCATATTCAAATCTGGATTTTTAAGTTTAATATGAGATATTCAATTTAATTTAAGTATGTATGTTTTATTTAATTATTAAATAGTGATATGCATGATGGATGATCATGGACTATAAAAGACCAATGTGATTGGATTTATTTCTTTTATGTTTCTTTGGGATTGTAAATTAATTAATTAATTTTAATTTATTTTGGGCATGTATTATTAAGTTTGTAATAATTTTTGGGTTGTAATTTCATTTATTTAAGTTCTTGTAAATTCGCCTTGATATGCCAAGGATTACTATGTAATATTGTATTGCAAGAAGTTCAAGGAGGTCAAGAGCATTGGTGGGATTAGTGGGAGGAATTCAAGATCAAGTGTTGATTATGTACTCCTTCAGCAACTTTTATAAAATGAATGAATGAAATGCACCTAGGAATTCCCTGATTCAAATTCTTGGTGGCTCAGAATTGAATCTCTTAGAAAGTCCATGATCATACCATATTTACTGCTTATCCATGAATGCATAAGACATGTAGGAATGTATGTAATTATATGATATATGTATGCTAAATGGATAATGTGCAAAGTGGGACCTTAATAGTAATTAGGATGACTATAAAATCTTCCAAACAAATGATTAAGTTGGAAATGTTATAATTAAAGTAATTATAACATGGGCCCTCCATTGGGGCAATTATTTTAAGAAATTTTAAATAGTTGCATAAGATGCAATTAATTTAAGAGATTTTCTTAAGAATAATTATTAAGCATGAGATTTTGTAAATATGTAAATGGTTTGGTGGCCAATATTGGATGTACCTGAGGACATTAAAATTATTTGCATAATTACTGGCTCAATGGGATCAACTTAACTGATGCAAGATAAGTCAATAATGGATGTACCTGAGATTTTGAGCATTAGGGGCTAGGTAAAGGATTGAACCTCACATGAGATGTGATGGGCAAGGAGTTGCTCACTTATAGTTTAATGTAATTCCAATAACGGATGTACCTGAGGATGATCAATACAATTATAAGAATTCAATCACCCATTAGAAATCCATCCAACTAGGATTTTCGTTTTCCACTTTGGAAGTGTAGGATTCGCTAAGTTAGTGGGAGGACCAATTTGATTGAAAGACCGTAATCATTTTGGTTAATTATATGATACATTTACTAATTAATATAGTTATTTTCTGCAGTTAATTTTTTGATAATAATGAGCACAAAACAACCACCACCATCCAATATCCTTAGAAGCATACTTGATCGCAATAGGTTGACAGGACCTAATCTCTCTGATTGGCTAAGAAATTTGAAACTTGTCTTGAACCTTGAACATATAGGATATGTTCTAGACTCAAATGTTCCTAGTCCCTTACCTCTAAAGGCCACCCAAGAGGAACATGAAACTTTGGATAAGTGGAAGGAGCATGATATGAGAGCTAAATGTTACATGCTTGCTTCCATGAGTAATGAGTTACAGAAGCAGCATGAGAACATGCAGAGTGCGAGTGAGATCCTCCTTCACCTACAAGAGTTGTATGGTGAGCACAATAAGAATGCTAGGTATGAGATATCTAGGCAGCTGTTCCGCATGAGGATGTCTGAGGGACAGAATGTTGGGGATCATGTCCACAAGATGATTCTGCTGATTAAGCAGTTGGAACATCTTGACTTCAACATGGATTTCCAACTACAGACGGATTTGATCCTTCAATCCCTTCCTGAGTCTTTTGGGAATTTTGTGACAAATTTCCATATGACTAAACAGGAATGCAACTTAGCTGGTTTACTCAACATGCTTGTTATTGCCCAAAAGAATATACCGAGTAATAAAGGAAAAGAGGTAGCTTTGATTGCATCTTCTTCTGTTGAAAAGTCTAACAAGAAGAAGGGCAATAAGAAAAGGAAGCCTCAGATTCCTGGTCCTTCCAAGAAAATAGGTAAACAAAAAGTGAAGACTAAAGCTATTGGAGGCAAAAGAAAGTGTTTCCACTGCCAGAAGGATGGGCATTAGAAAAGGAACTGCCCAGAGTATTTTGCTTCTCTGAAGGATAAGAAGGATAAACCTTCGGAAGGTATGTCCATTTCTTGTTATTTAGATTCTAATGATACTCATAGTTCATCTACAGCTTGGATTTTAGATACTAGTGCCAGTTCTCACATTTCTAATGATATGCAGGAACTAACAAATAGTAATAGCTTGTGTTCTCAAGATGTTAGAGTTTGGGTTGGCAATGGATCAACTGTTAAAGCTTTTGCCAAAAGGATCTAAATCTTTTTACATGTTTTGTGTTTGGATAATATTTTATATGTACCTGATGCTTTTAAGAATATCATTTCTATATCTAGTTTGACTAGAAATGGCTATGAATTTCAATTCACAGATGATGTTTGCAATATTTATTTTGGAAATAAATATGTTGGTTCGGGTTATATGAATGAAGGTCTTTATTATTTATATAATAATGACAAACACAAAATGAATGCAAGTGATCTAAACGAATGCAATGCCATGGTGAAAACCAACTCAAGTTCAAAACATATTTGGCACTTAAGGTTATGTCATGCTGTAGAAGATAGGATTGCAAAACTGGAGAAAATAGAGATTCTATCCTCATTGGGCTCTGAGCCTACTCCAACTTGTGAATGTTGCCTTCAGGGCAAAATGACTAGATCACCCTTTGTTGGACAAGGGCTAAGGGTTGAAAATATTTTGGAGCTAATATATAGTGATGTATGTGGTCCATTAAGGAAAAGGCTAGAGGCGGTTTTCATTACTTTATTACCTTTACTGATGAGAAATCAAGGTTTGGGTATTTGTATTTGATGAAATACAAACATGAATCCTTTGAAAAGCTCAAAGAATTTAAATCTGAAGTTGAAAATCAAACTGGAAACAGTATTAAAGCTCTTCGATCAGATTGTGGAGGTGAATATTTGAGTACTAAATTTGATGAATACTTGAGAAAGCATGGCATTGTTTCCAAGCTGACTCCTCCAGGAACGCCACAACTGAATGGTGTATCTGAAAGGAGAAATCGTACCCTATTGGATATGGTATGTAGTATGATGAGCTATACAGATATGCCAATCTCCTTTTGGGGATTTGCATTAGAATCAGCTTTGTATATTCTGAATAAGATTCCATCCAAATCAGTTTCTTCCACACCTTATGAGATATGGCATGGAAGAAAACCAAGTCTTAAGCATGATCAGATTTGGGGTTGTCCAGCTTATATCAAAAAGCTGAACACTGATAAATTGGAAATCAGATCAGAAAAGGGTCGATTTGTTGGATATCCAAAAGATAGTTTTGGATATTATTTTTATTTTCCTACATCACAAAAGGTTATGGTGAGTAGAGATGCCACATTTCTTGAGCAACAGTTTGTTCAAGAAGGAGGCAAAGGAAGGCAAATAGAGTTGGAATTAGAGAATTCTGACCAACCAACAGATCAGATGGACATAGATCCATCTAGTCAACCTACACCCGTTGATGAAACATATATAGCTATTCCTCGTAGAACAACCACGGTATCTCACCCACCAGTGAGATATGGTTTCCTTCATAAAGAAGAACAAGAGTTGTCTACTCATGAAGAAGTAGATCATGGAGATGATCCACTTACCTGTGAAGAAGCTATATCAGATATAGACTCTTCAAAATGGATTGATGCTATGAAATCTAAAATTGATTCCATGTATAAGAATCAAGTTTGGGATCTTATTGACCTAGTTAAAGGTA
The DNA here is from genome assembly GCF_030052815.1 of Hevea brasiliensis. Lineage (NCBI taxonomy): Eukaryota > Viridiplantae > Streptophyta > Magnoliopsida > Malpighiales > Euphorbiaceae > Hevea > Hevea brasiliensis. Next base: position 68,324,875 of record NC_079500.1, read on the forward strand.
TTGTACCTATAGGGAACAAATGGGTTTTCAAGAAGAAAATTGGTTCTAATGGAAAGGTAAACACCTATAAGGCAAGGCTAGTAGCAAAAGGGTTTCGCCAAAGGCAAGGAATCGACTATGAGGAGACTTTCTCGCCTGTTACCATGCTTAAATCAATAAGGATTCTATTAGCAATAGCTGCATACTATGATTATGAGATTTGGCAGATGGATGTCAAAACAGCTTTTCTCAATGGATACATTGAAGAAAACATTTTCATGGAACAACCTAGGGGTTTTGAATCCCAAGATGGTTCCAAGGTATGCAAGCTGAAGCGATCCATTTATGGGTTGAAACAAGCTTCGAGGAGTTGGAACATTCGTTTTGATAAAGCCATTAAATCCTTTGGTTTTATCAAAAATAAGGATGAGCCATGTGTATATAAGAAGGTTAGTGATAGTGTTATCACTTTTCTTGTCTTATATGTGGATGATATACTATTGATGGGTAATGACACAGGTATGTTGACAACTGTAAAGATATGGTTGTCAAATACATTCTCCATGAAAGACTTAGGGGAGGCAACCTATATTCTTGGGATTTGCATCTATAGAGATAGAGCGAAAAGAATAATTGGTTTATCCCAAAGTCTATACTTGGAAAAGGTATTAAAGAGGTTTAACATGCTTGATTCCAAGAAAGGATTGTTACCAGTGAGACATGGTATCCACCTTTCTAAAGAGATGTCTCCAAAAACACCTGAAGAAAGAGGTAAGATGGCCAGGATTCCATATGCTTCGGTTATTGGAAGTTTAATGTATGCAATGTTGTGTACTAGGCCAGATATCACATATGCTGTTAGTTTGACTAGCAGCTATCAATCCAATCCAGGTTTGGAACACTGGATAACTGTCAAGAATATCCTTAAGTACTTGAGAAGAACTAAGGATTTATTATTGATCTATGGAGGTGGAAACTTGCAATTGGATGGTTATACTGATTCTGATTTCTAATCAGATATCGATGATAGAAAGTCTACCTCTGGATATGTGTTCATTTATAATGGAGGTGCAATCAGTTGGAAGAGTTCCAAACAGAGCACGACTGCAGATTCCACTACCGAGGCTGATATATTGCTGCATCAGATACTGCAAAGGAAGCTATTTGGATAAAGAAGTTTGTGATAGAACTTACAGTAGTTCCTTCCATTGAGTCAGTAGTTCCACTACACTGTGACAACAATGGAGCAGTCATACAGGCTAAGGAACCAAGATCTCACCAGAAATCCAAACATATAGAAAAGCGCTACCACATTATCAGAGAAATAGTTGGACAAGGCGATGTAGCCATGCAGAAAATAGCATCAGCTGAAAATTCAGCTGATCCATTCACTAAGCCTATGTCATAGACTCAGCTAGACCGATATCTTGAGAAAGATGGGTCCAAGATATTGCAATGAATGGCTCTAGTGCTAGTGGGAGATAGTTTGCAGTATGCCCTAGAGCATATCATTTAGTATGTATCTTGTACATGTTTTTATTAATAAAAGGCATTTCCACTTTTCCGTTTACATAAGATATTTATGTGTAATAGAAAAGGTCCATTGATATTTTATTAGAAATTCTATTCTTAAGTTGTTAAGAATATGAGTGACAGTATTTCTAGTACAAAGTATCATAAATAGGTTCACAATCGAGAATACTTCATAATAAGGACATGACTTATCCAGAAAGATTGTATTCATGTTTGTTTCCAAGTTATTTATATGAGATATAAATAAGATGGAATGGTGAGTCTCATGCCATATGACAAACATGATAGGCACTTATAGATGATAAGGAGGCCGAACCAGTGACACTTATGACAAGCACATGGAGTTTACTCTTGTCAATGTTTTGTCATAAATCATATCAGTGCATATAATCTTTAGACCTTAGATAGCACAGTTATCTTGTATATAGATAGTTTGAGTTTAATACTACTTTCATACTTATACTGTGTATGGGTATATGGGCATGTGTTGGCTCCTACTAGTAATATATGGAGGTAGGTGTTGATCAAGATGGAATCTGTTTCTCTAAGTAAATAAAGATAAAATCCTATGTTCATTTAATTGTTCTTGATGTTTCAAGCTCCTGGCCAGGACAGATAGATTTAATCAGAAAAGAGTTTCTGATGAGAAAATCTTTTTAATCAAGAACTGGAATTAAAAGAGAACATAATATTCACAGCAAATGGAGTTTGATATAAACCATGACTCCAGCTTGAGTTGGGATTTTATAACAGAGAGATTCTAGTGCATGGTAACATATGATTATAGGTTCATTTAAGGTAAACCTTATTACTAATTGGGTGGACATGGCATGCTATGCTAGGTGTTAACTATGGTCTATGAGGTGCATAAAATGATTTAGAAAAATCATTTACGGTAAGAAAGAGTTCTGATGATATTAAGAGTTGATATCATATCTCATTGCCAATTAGTGATGAGCCTAGTAAGTCACACACATACAGAAGTTATCACCTAATTAAGTATGATTTAATTAATTAATTAATGAATTTAATTGATTAATTAAATAGGTTTGGTTTGTAATTAGATTGCAAAGTCCCTAGCATGACTTGAAACCAAATCTAGATTATTAGATGTAAAGTATAAGTTAAATTTATATTTAAAGTGTTTAAATATGAATTTAATTAATGAGAAATTAATTAATAGAGACTAACTAATTAATTTATATTTGATATAAATTGGTTAGAAGAAGAAAAATAATTATTTTGGGTTAAGAACTCAAAATTAAGACACAGGGGCATTTTGGTCATTTCACAGAGTGACATGTGGCACCATGAGATGGTGACACATGGCATTACACATAAGCTTGCCAAATGTTTTTTAATCATGTAATATGATTAAAATTAAGATTAAATATAGGTTTGACACTTAGCACAATGTGATTGGGTCAATTAAACCTAGAACCAACCAAAGGGTGACATGTGGCAAGGGTTTAAGTGGTGACCTAGCTATATAAGTGTTGTTACGAAAAATTAAAACACATAAGCTGCTGCTCCCAAAGGTGCCGCCACCCCTTGGCTACCTCTCCCTTCTTTTCTTCTTCATCTCTCATTCATTCCAAGAGATTAGCAAACAATCTCTTGAATTAAAAATACTAGAAATCGTTTCTAGTGTCCCGTTTACATCTTTAATCTCTTAAAGGGCAAAAATTGATTTTCTAAATAATAGAAAAAGCTTTAGAAGCTCTTCAAGGGCTGCCATAGGTGTTCTTGGTGTGGAAAAGCTAGAGGGATCAAGAGGTGCAAATATACTACAGTGCATCAAGAGGTTAGTGTGTTTGTTCTTGATTTAATCTAGGGTTCTAAAGTTAATCTGATTAATTTAAAAATCTTAAATGGAAAATACAAATCCAAAAACATATTAAAAGAGTTTTAATATGTTGTTTATCTTTGAAATCAAATAGATAAAAATAAATCTTGCATGATGCATGTGACCCTAGGTGAAAATTTTGAATTCAATGGTATGAACTTGTGTTTTTCACTCTTCCGTTCCTTAAACAGAGGACTAGGCCTAGCAGTCTCATTAGCCTGTCTACATTGCCATAAGTGGCATAAGGAAGAATGTTGGCGAGTGACTAGGATCAATGTGGTTCTACAGAGCATCAAATTAGAGATTGCCCTAGGAGAACTGCTACAGTTACTTCAGTACCAGTAGATAGGCCTACCCCTGCAGCTCAAAGGGGTAGAAGATCGGGGAAATCAGAGGTAGCTGGCACATCATAGAGGCCGACAATAGATTCAACTGAGAGGCCAGAGGCTAGGGTAGCAGAAAGGGCATATGCCATGAGAGCTCAGGAGGAGCAGGACGCTCCAAATGTTAATAGGGGTATGTTCTCTCTCTATGACATACCTATGCAAGCATCAGTGGATCCAAGATCCACCCACTCATACATATGCATCAAGCTACCATAGAAAGGGGAATACAAGTAGAGAAAAGTGACCAAGACATTCTGGTTACTAATCCACTAGGCCATAGCATGGTAGTGAATAAAGTGTACAAAGGTTACCCATTGAGGATTCAGGGGAATGAGTTCTCGGCATACCTAATTAAATTGCCTTTCCATGAGTTTGACGTGATTTTGGGAATGGATTGGTTGTCACGCCATTAGGCAATAATGGATTGTAGATTGAAGAGAATTACACTGAAGACTTCTGAGAATGGTGAAATAACAGTTGTGGGGGAAAGGACAGATTTTTTATCCAACGTCATCTCAGCCACTACTGCAAGGAGATTGATCAGGAAGGGTTGTGAAGCCTACCTAGTGCATGTGGTTGATACCAGAAAAGCTAAATCTAGTCTCCATGACATTCCCACTGTAAATGACTTCCCTGATGTCTTCTCTGAAGAATTGCCTAGTTTACCACCAGAAAGGGAAGTGGAATTTGCCATTGATGTGACACTCCTTACCCATCTATAGCGTAGCCAAGTAAGATATGCCACATAGTGTGCCGGAACACCAAATCTTAACTAATTAATATTTATCATTTTAAAATTTATTTATTTATGGGTCACTAAGAGAAACTTATGAAATTACTATCATTTAAATCATTTATTGAATTTTTAAATAAATTTGAGGTTCTAAAGATTGTTCAGAAAATCAAACAGAGTGCCGGCTAAAAATGGAGAAAACAGTTTTTTGAAACCTGTGAAAAACACTTCAAGTATTTTTCTAATCATTCTCAACTCCAAATAATCAATATCATCTCAACATTTCTCAATAATTTCTCAACAATTTTCATTCATTCAATCCATATCATATATAATTCAATTCAAACTCAAATTTATGAAGACAATACTTAATTTCATTAATTTACAATACAAAATACTACAAGTGTTTATAATTTACATGATAACATGAAGATCTCAATACAAAATACAATTTACAAAAATACAAAAGGGAATCCTAGTGCCCAACCAAAATACACTGCAGATGAGAGGTGACACAGGACACTGGCAAATCTGACTCTCACCCAATCTAGGGTTTACTGGGCTCACACTCCGTATCTCCTGTATCTACGTGTGGCAAAAGTAACGTACTAACCAATACTACTTAGTGGTGCCAATAATAAAATAAAAATAACTAAAATGAATTAAACATGTAGAGTGTATGCTGACATTTTATACAGACTGAGTTTCTAGCAATTATTTGCAGTAATCTGATACTTGTTATGTTGATTATTTGATTAAAATTTGATAAGATTTATTTTGATTGCCCAAGTAACCTATACTAGTCGACTGGACTGGATAAATGGGTAAACTGGTACTGGGTACCAAGTACCTCGGGCCGTTACACCATCGGACACAATGTGTCTCCCGGTGTGCAACAGAACGGCTAATAAGCTGTAATAATTATTAAGCATGAAACCAAGCATAGTAATCTCAATCAAAATAGCCAAAGGCTATTATATCATAGAATGGCACGAAAAGCCATAAAACACAAAATAGCATGAAGCCATATGTAGTACTGCTAATAGAACCCTATTGGCATACCAACCTATTCAAACAAATCTTACTAGGTCTACTTTGTTATATTACAAAGCTTTTAAATGAATATTTGTGTTTAACATGTAAAGTTACTATTCATTTTACTATTCGAGTTAAAATATTGACTTTCTCATACATAATAGTTACATGAGTTTTAACCACATGAAATTTGCCACATTTTGGTTCACAAAATTGTTGGCATTGGTTGCCAATCAATACTTAAAACCAATAGTAAATAAAAAATTTCAGTTTTTTATGTTAGAGTTCACTGTTCCATTAGGCAGTTATACAATGAGAATTTTGCCAAATGTTCTTAATCAAAGTTATTCCTCTATGTGTCTTCTTTAATTCTCTTTTTGAATCATTCCATTTGGAGTTTTCTAGCTCAAGTTATGCTAATTTCTTTAAGACTGTCTGGATTGATATCTACCTAGAATTTCTGGGTAGAAATGGTTCTGGCAATTTTGATACCCTGATTTTGGTTAGCAATTCAGATGGGTTATGGTCAGAATTTGGTTTGGTGCTCTTCATGAAAGTTGTTCTAAATTGTCTAAACTTTTTATTGATATAAATTTCAGGTCAATTGGACTTTTCTACACTGAGTTATGACCATTTGAACAAATACTGTTCATTTAGTCATTTTCCAGACACAGCAGGTTGGTCACCCGGATTAGGGTAGTTTTTAGGTCAACTTGGGTTGGTTTTTTGGGCAGGGTTTCTTCACTAATGTTATGCCATTATGCGTCTAGTTTCATGTCCAATTGGCCTTGTACCAATTGAACCTACACCTTTCAAGTTACAGCTATCTAAAATTGCTGGACTCACATCTAGCCCTGTAGGTCACCTAAGGCAGCATACCTAACCTCAATTCCATTGTCATAAATCACTTCAATTCCTCACCAAATATAGCCAAATGGTCACTAATTGACCATTACAATGTTTATATACCATTACATGAGCAAACCCTTATTTTGCTCAAGTCCCCAAGTTTTCAAATTTCATTCATGCATTAAACTTACACTTAAAGGTTCAATTACTCAACTCATGTCAAGGGCAGCTCACATACTACTTTGTTTCAAGGCAATTCATCAAACCCCAACCATCCCTAATCTACCAAAATTATAGGGATACATACATATAAATTTTGTTCCATTTTTCTTACAATTTCAACTTATCTCATGTCCTTAAACATGAATTGAGTGAGAGAGAGAGGAAATTGGACACTAACCTTGAATTGAGTCAATTCCAAGCTTGTAAAAACTCTCCTTTTCTACTTCTTTTTGCTCCCAAAATCTTCACTAAGATGAAATATTAAGGTTTTATGTTGGAAACTTAGGGTTTTGTTGAAAGAAAACTAAGGAAATAAGCTTTGGTAACCATGAAAATAGAGGAGAGGGATGAGGAACAAGGTTTGGCCAAAAGAGGAGGAAGATGGCTGATGGCTTTTTCAAGATTTTTTACTTCTTCTCTTTCTTTCTTAATGTATTATAAATGTATTTATTGAATTTTGATTGGCCAAAAATTTTTAAATGACCTCATGCTTACTTAATAATTCAATATTATCTTCATTTCTTTTCTTTTCTTTATTACTCACTTTTAATTTCATTTTTAACAATGTTTATTCATATTTGATATCATATAATTTATGTGCTTAATTGAACAAGTTGGTCAAAAATCATCTCTAAAGAAGAAATGACCAAAATGTCCTCTGTTTGGCTTAACGAGCTAAAATTGTGTGTACTGATTGATTAAATTTTCCTTGTATTTTCCTAGCATTTTATTATCATTGAAACCCCAATAATCCTTCCCAGAAATCCCAAAAATTATTTAATGAAGTTTTCCCCTGGGTCTAGGGTTGCTAATGGCCTTCACCGTCACTTTCCATTATGGTCACTCATCGCTGGGGCTATGGCTCATTTAACCTTAGTCCATTTCATTTCTAAAAATTTTCCTTAATTTTTCTTATCATTATTTGATTTATTTATAACTCCTCACTCTAGTCTAATTATGATTCCAACTATTCTAGCTGCTCAGACCGACATTGGTCATCGGAACAATAGAACGTACAGATTGGCTAAAGCGAGGATGTTACAATTGAGGTACTGCCAGGCAGAGCACCAATCTCCATTGCTCCGTGTAGGATGGCACCTACTGAGTTAAAGAAGTTGAAAATCCAGTTGTTGGAGTTATTAGATAAGGGGTTCATACGCCCCAGTGTGTCACATGGGGATCTCCGGTGCTGTTTGTGAAGAAGAAAGATAGGACTTTGAGATTATGTATTGACTACCAGCAGCTAAATAAAGCAACTGTGAAGAAAAAGTATCCATTACCAAGAATTGATGATCTGTTTGAACAATTGAAGGGTGCAGGTGTATTTTCCAAGATTGATATCAGATTAGGGTATCATTAGCTCAGGGTAAAGGATGCAGATTAAGACTGCATTCAGAACTCAGTATGGGCACTATGAATTTCTGGTGATGCCGTTTGGTTTGAAAAAAGCACCAGCAACTTTCATGGACCTTATGAACCATATCTTTCATCTATACTTAGATCGGTTTGTAGTGGTATACATTGATGATATATTGGTGTATTCTAAGAACAAAGAAGAACATGATGACCATTTAGGATTGTTCTGCAAACTCTGAGAGAGAAAAAGTTATATGCTAAGTTGTCCAAGTGTGACTTTTAGTTAAGTGAGACCTCCTTTGTTGGACACATTGTAACATCCTCCCTGTACGTGTTCTGTACGTTCTTTTGCTCTGATGACCTAATGTCAGTCCGGGCAAGTCAGGATGTCTGGAACTACACTTCGGTGATAGTGAACAGACATATAATGATGAAATAAATAAAAAGAAAACACAAGAAAAATTAAAGAAAATTAAAAGAGAGGAAATGAAACTAAGTTAAATGAGCCGGCACCGTAGCGATGGGTGACTGCACTGGGAAGTTACAACGAAGGCAATTGCCGACCCCAGGACCACGGGCAGTGAGACAGTTAGACTACATGGAATTCAACTTTCCATTATATCTGATAGAGACCCGAGGTTTACATCTAGATTTTGCAAGAAATTACAAGAATCCTTGGGCACACAACTCCATTTTAGTACGGCTTTTCATCCTCTGATGGATGGACAGTCAGAAAGAATAATCCAGATAAATTCTGAAACTCATTTAGTTATTGCAAACAATAAATTGAACTAATAATGATAATAATAATGGAACATATGTGATAGGTCCTCAAGGATATGCTGAGGAGTTATGTTATTGAATTTGAGGGAAGTTGGGACATATACCTTCCACAGGCAGAATTTGCATACAATAATAGCTATTAAGCTAGCATACAAATGGCACCCTATGAAGCACTGTATGGGAGAAAATGCAGAATACCTGTGTATTGGACTAAATTGGGTGAAGATAAGCAAGTGGGACTAGACCTGGTAAAACAGACAGAGGAAAAGGTGAAATTGATAAAGGCCAATTTGAAAGTTACCTCGGACCGACAGAAATCTTATGCTGACTTGAAAAGAAAGGACATTGAGTATGAAGTTAGTGAGAAGGTATTTCTCAAAGTATCACCATGGAAGAAAGTGTTGAGATTTGGGAGAAAGGGAAAAATAAGCCCTAGGTTTATTGGCCTATATGAAACTATTAAATGTGTCAGACCAGTAGCCTACAAATTAGCGTTACCACCTGAGCTGGACAAGATACTTAATGTGTTCCATGTCTCGATGCTCAGAAGATACAGATCAGATCCTTCACATGCCATCTCAGCAGAAGAAATTGTGGTACAACCTGACCTGACAAATGAAAAATAACCGATTAAAATCTTGGCACGAGAGGTAAAAGAGCTCAGAAACAAGACAATTCCACTAGTGAAAATCCTATGGAGGCACCACAATATGGAAGAGGCAACATGGGAGAGCGAGGAGACAATGAGGCAATAGTTCCCTCAGCTATTCACATCAGGTAAATTTCAAGGAAAAAATTTTTATTTAGAGGGAAAGAGTTGTAACATCCTCCCTGTACGTGTTCTGTACGTTCTGTTGCTTCGGTGACCTAATGTCAGTCCGAGCAAGTCAGGATGTCTGGACTATACTTCGGTGATAGTGAACAGGCATATAGTGATGAAATAAATAAAAATAAAATACAAGAAAACATAAAAAAAAAATAATAAAAGAGAGGAAATGAAACTAAGTTAAACGAGCCGGCACCGTAGCGATGGTTGACCGCACCGGGAAGTTACAGCGAAGGCAATTGCCGACCCAAGGACAGTGGGGAACCCTTGGAATTATATTTTGGGACATGATTAAAGGTTTATTGAAATGTAATTGACACTAGAAATATCAAAGAAAAATTAATAAATTAGTACAAAGAAAAACAAAAAATCGAGAAACCGACAAAAATTGGTGTTATCGAAAAATCGGGAATACAACCCGAAGAAGGGCATTTTGGTTATTTGACACCTAGAGTTGCCTTTTGACCTCAATGTCCATTAAAAATAAATAATATTACCCGTTGGACATGTCATGAAAAATTAAAATGAGGTACATTATATGAATGATGAAAGAAATGGGGCTTAAAATCCAAATAATAAAACTTTGAATAATTAAGCAATAAAAGAAACCTTAGTGCTCCACTAACCATGAATTATGGGACTTAAATAAAGCAAAGTGGATAGAATTTCAGTCCATCTTCATCCTCCCAAATAACCAGCCGAAGCTCACCATGGAAGAAACTCCATTGAAGTCCACCATGACCAAATGAGTTCCATCACCATGCACTATTGATTTAGCCATTATTTCCACTTGGTTTCTTCATTAAAGCTTGCACACTCACCTTGAGGATGCTTTTGGGAGCGAGACGGAAGGGATTCAGTGAGTTTTTAACAAGCTCCAAAAGAAATAAGTGTCCAAATCCTCTCCCTTGCTTTAGTAAACTTCATGTTTAGGTTGAGGTGAGTCGAATGGTGAAGATGAATTGAGGGCAGTATATGTGAAGTAATGGTTGAGAGGTATATGTTATAATCAAGTGTTTTCATGTATATATATTATGTTGAATTTAACTTTGCAAATTAAGGTTGTATGATGTACATGGAACACTTGTATATTCTGTCTAAATGGACATGATTGAGATATGATGAATGGTATAGAAGTGTTATGAGAAGTAATAGTTGAGAGGTATATGTTATAATCAAGTGTTTTCATGTATATATATTATGTTAAATTTAACTTTGCAAATTAGGGTTGTATAATGTACATGGAGCACTTGTATATTCTGTCCAAATGGACATGATTGAGATATGATGAATAGCATAGAAGTGTTATGAATGTATATTTATAGTTTTGGGAGGAGGAGAAGTGTCATTTGGAAGTGTTCTTTGTGTGCAGATTTTGTGTTGTGAAGGCAATAGGTAAATTGAACTCTCAGTGACAATTGGTGACCGCAATTGGTATGAGGCCAATGAGAGGTGAAACAACACACAAAATAGCCCAACTTTCATGAAGAAATGTTGCCAAAACTCTGCCTAGAAACTGACCTTAAAAATGACCTAATCCGGAATTGGAAAGTGCAGGCCCAGATTTTTGACCATATGAACAGTAGTCACGAAGATGACCATAACTTACTCAAAACAGGTCCAAATGACCTAAAATTTTTACCATGGAAAGCTTAGACAGAGAGCTACAATTCTTATGAAGACACCAAAGCCTAGAAATAGCCAGAACCAAGTCAAATTGCTTTCCCAAGTTCGGGTACCAAAACTACCAAAACTGAATTTGACGTAAAATTGACCAAATTTTACACTAAAGATGCAATCTGTTCAGCTTTAGTAAATTGACCATATCTTGGTCTACAGAACTCAGAATGACCAAAAATTTGTGCTAAAAGTTCAATAAGACATAGAGCTACAATTTTACTTCTTTGACCAGAAGCTAAAAACCAAGAGAAATAGGACATTAAGCTAGACCAATCTAGCACTCTAAAACTAAAAATTTGACATTTACATATAATGATGCTTGAAGTAATTTGGCAATTAATGCTAACTTGTGAAAAGGGTAAATTGCACTATATTGGCAGCATATTGAATTACAAATTGTGACATGTTAATGCTGGAATCAACTTATCCATAACACCTAAAAAGGTCAACATTTACATTGACTTGTAAATTACATGATAACTAGTAAACTCAAAAAAATGAAGAATTAAATAATTAATTTGTAATGTGCCCTAGTTTGCCTAGTTGACTAGTTTGGATAGGTTGGCATGCCAATAGGATTCTGGCAGCTATTCTGTAAGTGACTTTATGCCATACTATGTTTTTACGGCTTATTATGTGGCACTGTGATTTTAATAGCCTACGGCTATACAGATTGTGTTATTATACTTGCCTTATCGCCTGATTGACTATATGGCTTTTTAGCCACATTGTTTGCATGCCGAGAGACACTTTGTGATCGATGGTGTGACGGCTCAAGGTACTAGGTACCCATTACTAGTATATCAGTTTATCCAGTTTGGTCAGTGTATAGACTACACGGGTAGTTAATTTAAGCACTATTAAATTCAAATAGCTAAATCCAGTCTACTGACATACAGCACCACCAAAATTAGCAAAAATTGAAATGTTAGCAAATAAGAATATAAACAGTAACTGCAAAGAATATCGATGTCATAAATTCATAAACAATTCATTTATTTTATTTTAGTGTATATTTCTTTATGTTTGGCACCACTAAGCATAATTGCTTAGCTTGTTGCTTTTGCTACGCGTAGGCATTGGAGACACAGCTGGGGAGCCCAGCAGACCTACGACTGGGTGAGATAGATCTGCACAAGAGTCCAAAGTCATCTGCACTACACTACATACATGGTAGGACTTAGGATCTTGTGTAATGACTATCAGTTGTATTTTGACATTTTATTATGTAATTTTTGTATATTCTAAAACTTTAAGGTTTGTAATAAGTTGTATATATTAAACTCCTATGGAGAGTGTTTGGATGAATGTAAATTATGATGGATTGTATTTTGAAACTATGAAATAGTTGAGATTTTGAGAATATTATCATATTGAACTGTTTTTAACAGGTTTAAAAGGACAGTTTGTTCGAAATCCAGACAGCACCTTGCTGGATTTTTATTTTCATTTTTGAAACATTGATTTTATTAAAGTATGAAAATAGAACCAGCATGATATGAATTTTACATAAAAGACTTCTTAAAATCAAATTGAGTTCAGGAAATGAGATAATCACAGACTAGGTGCTTCGACACACCATGTAGCACGCCTTGCTCGGCTATACTGTAGACGGGTGAGGGGTGTTACACACATAGTATCAGCTAATGGGGTTAGAGTGGATCCTAAGAAGATAAAAGTAGTAATGGAATGGAAGCCTCCCAAGAGTGCAACTGAGGTCAAAAGTTTCTTGGGGCTAGCTAGTTACTATAGAAGGTTTGTGAAGGGGTTTTCTCTAATAGCTGCTCCACTGACCAAGTTGCTGCATAAAAATGTCATATTTGACTGGAATGATAAGTGTCAAGCCAGTTTTGAAAGGTTGAAGGCTATGTTGACAGAGGCACCAGTGTTAACACAGCCAGTATTTGAGAAGGATTTTATGGTCTATAGTGATGCCTCACATAATGGACTAGGGTGTGTATTGATGCAAGAAGGGAAAGTGGTCGCCTATGTTTCTAGGCAGTTTAGGCCACATGAACAAAACTACCCTACTCATGATCTGGAGCTAGCAGTGATCATATTTGCACTGAAGATATGGAGGCATTACTTGTATGGGGAAAAGTGCTACATTTACACAAACCACAAAAGTCTGAAATATTTACCAAACCAGAAGGAGCTCAACCTTAAATAGAGGCAATGGATTGAGTTCCTGAAGGACTATGACTGTATAATAGACTATCATCCTAGAAAGGCAAATGTTGTTGCTGATGCTCTGAGCAGAAAGTCCATTGTAGCATTAAGATCATTGAATGCCCATTTGTCTTTGGCTCATAATGGAGCTATTTTGGCTGAATTGCAAGTAAGGCCAAACTTGCTATGGCAGATTCAGGATGGGCAGAAAGTAGATGAGAAGCTTGAAGGAACGGAAGCGTGAAAAACACAAGTTTATACCATTGAATTCAAAAATTTTCACCTAGGGTCACATGCATCATGCAAGATTTATTTTTATCTATTTGATTTCAATGATAAACAACATATTAAAACTCTTTTAATATGTTTTTGGATCTGTATTTGCCATTTAAGATTTTAAAATTAATCAGATTAATTTTAGAACCCTAGATTAAATCAAGAACGATTACACTAACCTCTTGATGCACTGCAGCGTGTCTGCGCCTTTGAGATTCGTCTTCAGGACACCAAATGTTGTCCCTCTAGCTTTTCCACACCAAGAACACCTATGGCAGCCCTTGAACAGCTTCTAAAGCCTTTTCTATTAATTAGAAATTCAAGTTCTGCCTTTTAAGATATTAGAGATGTAAACAGGACACTAGAAACAATTTCTAGTGTTCTTAATTCAAGACATTGATGGCCAATCTCTTTGAATTGATGAGAGATGAAGAAGAATAGAGGGAGGGCTGCAAAATGGCATGACCAAGGAGTGTGGCTGCTGGTTGTATTTTATTTTCTCATAACAACACTTAAATAGCTAGGTTAACACATTAAACCCTTGCCACATGTCACCCTTTGATTAGCTCTAGGTTTAAGTGACCCAATCACATTGTGCCAAGTGTCAAACCTATATTTAATCTTGATTTTAATCATCTTACATGATTAAAAAACATTTGGCAAGCTTATGTGTTATGCCATGTGTCACCATCTCATGGTGCCACGTGTCACACTGCAAAATGACCAAAATGCCCCTGCGTCTTAATTTTGAGTTCTCAACCCAAAATAATTATTTTTCTTCTTCTAATTAATTTATATTAAATATAAATTAATTAATTAATCTCTATTAATTAATTTCTCATTAATTAAATTCATATTTAAACACTTTAAATATAAATTTAACTTATATTATACATCCAATAATCTAGATTTGGTTTCAAGTCATGCTAGGGACTTTGCAAACTAATTGCAAACCAAACCTATTTAACTAATCAATTAAACTCTTTAATTAATTGATTAAATCATATTTAATTAGGTGATAACTTGTGTATGTGTGTGACTTACTAGGCTCATCACTAATTGGCAATGAGACATGATATCAACTCTTAATATCATCCGTACTCTTTCTTACCATAAATGATTTCTCTAAATTATTTTATGAACCTCATAGACCATGGTTAACACCTAGCATAGCATGCCATGGCCACCCAATTAGTAATAAGGTTTACCTTAAATGAACCTAAAATCATATGTTACCATGCACTAGAATCTCTCTGTTACAAAATCCCAACTCAAGCTGGAGTCATGATTTATGTCAAACTCCATTTGCTATGAATATTATGTTCTCTTTTAATTCTGGTTCTTGATTAAAAAGATTTTCTCATCAGGAACTTGAAACATCAAGAACAATTAAATGAACATAGGATTTTATCTCTATTTACTTATAGGAATAGATTCCATCTTGATCAACACCTACCTCCATATATAACTAGTAGGAGCCAACACATGCCCATATACCCATACACAGTACAAGTATGAAAGCAGTATCAAACTCAAACTACCTATATACAAGATAACTGTGCTATCTCAGGTCTAAAGATTATATGCACTGATATGATTTATGACAAAACATTGACAAGAGTAAACTCCATGTGCTTGTCATAAGTGTCACTGGTTCGGCCTACTTATCATTTATAAGTGCCTATGATGTTTGTTATATGGCATGAGACTCACCATTCCATCTTATTTATATCTCATATAAATAACTTGGGAACAAACATGAATACAATCTTTCTGGATAAGTCATGTCCTTATTATGAAGTATCCTCAATTGTGAACCTATTTATGATACTTCGTGCTAGAAATATTGTCACTCATATTCTTAACAACTTAAGAATAATATTTCTAACAAAATATCAATGGACCTTTTCTATTACACATAAATATATTATGTAAACGGAAAAGTGGAAATGCCATTTATTAATAAAAATATGTACAAGATACATACTAAATGATATGCTCTAGGGCATACTACTAACAATCTCCCACTAGCACTAAAGCCATTCATTACAATATCTTATACCTATCTTCTCAAGATGTCGGTCTAACTGAGTCTGTGACATAGGCTTAGTGAATGGATCAGCTGGATTTTCAGCTGATGCTATTTTCTGCATGGCTACATCGCCTCGCCCAACTATTTCTTTGATAATGTGGTAGCGCCTTTCTATGTGCTTGGATTTCTGGTGAGACCTTGGTTCCTTAGCCTATATGACTGCTCCATTATTGTCACAGTGTAGTGGAACTGCTGACTCAATGGAAGGAACTACTGTAAGTTCTATCACGAACTTCTTTATCCAAATAGCTTCCTTTGCAAAGATCTCGATGCAAAGAATATACTCACCTCAGTAGTGGAATCTGCAATGCGTGCTCGCTTTGGAACTCTTCCAACCGATCGCACCTCCATTACAAATGAACACATATCCAGAGGTAGACTTTCTATCATCGATATCCGATTGGAAATCGTAATCGGTATAACCATCCAATTGCAAGTCTCCACCTCCATAAATCAAGAATAAATCCTTAGTTCTTCTCAAGTACTTAAGAATATTCTTGATGACTATCCATGTTCCAAACTGGATTGGATTGATACCGCTAGTCAAACTAATAAAGATATGCAATATCCGCCTAGTACACAACATTGCATACATTAAACTTCCAATAGCCAAGCATATGGAATCCTGGCCATCTTATCTCTTTCTTCAGGTGTCTTTGGAGACATCTCTTTAGAAAGATGGATACCATGTCTCACTGGTAACAATCCTCTCTTGGAATCAAGCATGTTAAACCTCTTTAACACCTTTTCCAAGTATAGACTTTGGGATAAACCAATTATTCTTTTCGCTCTATCTCTATAGATGCGAATTCCAAGAATATAGGTTGCCTCCTCTAAGTCTTTCATGGAGAATGTATTTGACAACCATACCTTTATAGTCACAACATACCGTGTCATTACCCATCAACAAGATGTCATCCACATATAAGACAAGGAAAGTGATAGCAATCACTAACCTTCTTATATACACATGGCTCATCCTCATTTTTGATAAAACCAAAGGATTTAATGGCTTCATCAAAACGGATGTTCCAACTCCTCAAAGCTTGTTTCAACCCATAAATGGATCGCTTTAGCTTGCATACCTTGGAACCATCTTGGGATTCAAATCCCCTAGGTTGTTCCATGAAAATGTTTTCTTCAATGTATCCATTGAGAAAAGTCATTTAACATCCATCTGCCAAATCTCATAATCATAGTATGCAGCTATTGCTAATAAAATCCTAATTGATTTAAGCATGGCAACAGGCGAGAAAGTCTCCTCATAGTCGATTCCTTGCCTTTGGCGAAACCCTTTCGCTACTAGCCTTGCCTTATAGGTCTCTACCTTTCCATCAGAACCAATTTTCTTCTTGAAAACCCATTTGTTCCCTATAGGTATAATACCTTGGGTGGGTCAACAAGATCCCAAACTTGATTCTTATACATGGAATCAATCTCGATTTCATAGCATCAATCCATTTTGAAGAGTCTATATCCGATATAGCTTCTTCATAGGTAAGTGGATCATCTCCATGATCTACTTCTTCATGAGTAGACAACTCTTGTTCTTCTTCATGAAGAAAACCATATCTCACCGTGGGTGAGATACCACGTTGTTCTACGAGGAACAGTGTAGATGTTTCATCAACGGGTATTGGTTGACAAGATGGATCTATATCCATCCGATCATTGGTTGGTCGAATTCTCCAATTCTAACTCTATTTGCCTTCCTTTGCCTCCTTCTTGAACAAACCGTTGTTCAAGAAATGTGGCATCTCTACTTATCACAACCTTTGTGAAGTAGGCAAATAAAAATAATATCCAAAACTATCTTTTGGATATCCAACAAATCGACCTTTTACTCGATCCGGTCTCCAATTTATCGTTGTTCGCTTTTTGATATAAGCTGGACAACCCCAAATCTTAACATGCTTAAGACTTGGTTTTCTTCCATGCCATATCTCATAAGGTGTGGAAGAAACTGATTTTGATGGAATCCTATTCAGAATATACAACGCTGATTCTAATGCAAATCCCTAAAAGAAGATTGGCATATCAGTATAGCTCATCATACTACGTACCATATCCAATAGGGTACGATTTCTCCTTTCAGATACACCATTCAGTTGTGGTGTTCCTGGAGGAGTCAGCTGAGAAACAATGCCATGCTCTCTCAAGTATTCATCAAATTCAGTACTCAAATATTCACCTCCACGATCTAATCGAAGAGCTTTAATATTCTTTCCTGTTTGACTTTCTACTTCAGATTTAAATTCTTTGAACTTTTCAAAAGATTCATGTTTGTATTTCATCAAATACAAATACCCAAACCTTGATTTATCATCAGTAAAGGTAATAAAATAATGAAAGCCCCCTCTAGCCATTTCTTTAAATGGACCACATACATCACTATGTATTAGCTCCAAAATATTTTTAGCTCTTAGCCCTTGTCCAACAAAGGGTGATCTAGTCATTTTACCCTGAAGGCAAGATTCACAAGTTGGAGTAAGCTCAAAGCCCAATGAGGATAGAATCCCCATTTTCTCCAATTTTGCAATCCTATCTTCTGCAATATGACATAATCTTAAGTGCCAAATATATTTTGAACTTGAGTTGGTTTTCACCATGGCATTTCATTCTTTTAGATCACTTGCATTCAATTTGTGTTTGTCATTATTATCCAAATAATAAAGACCATCATTCATATAACCTGAACCAACATATTTATTTCCAAAATAAATATTGCAAACATCATCAGTGAACTGAAATTCATAGCCATTTCTAGTCAAACTAGATATAGAAATGATGTTCTTAAAAGCATCAGGTACATATAAGATATTATCCAAACACAAAACATGTCCAAACATGTAAAAAGATTTAGATCTTATGGCTAAAGCTTCAACAGTTGAGCCATTGCCAATCCGGACTCTAATATCTTGAGAACGCAAGTCGCTATCGCTTGCTAGTTCCTGCATATCATTAGAAATGTGAGAACTGGCACTAGTATCTAAAACCCAAGCTGTAGATGAACTATGAGTATCATCAGAATCTAAATAACAAGATATGGACATACCTTTCGAAGGTGTATCCTTCTTGTCCTTCAGAGAAGTAAAAATACTCTGGGCAGTTCCTTTTCCAATGCCCATCCTTTTGGCTGTGGAAACACTTTCCTTTGCCTCCATCAGCTTTAGTCTTCCTTTTCTGTTTAGCTATTTTCTTGGAAGGACCAAGAATCTGAGGTTTCTTTTTATTATTGCACTTATTCTTGTTGGACTTTCCAGGTAAGAAGATGCAACCAAAGCTACCTCTTTCCTTTATTGCTCGGCATATTCTTTTGGGAAATAACCAGCATGTTGAGTAAACTAGCTAAGGTGCATTCTGTTTAGTCATATGGAAATTTGTCACAAAATTCCCAAAAGACTCGTGAAGGGATCAAGGATCAAATCCGTCTGTAGTTGGAAATCCATGTTGAAGTCAAGATGTTCCAACTGCTCAATCAGCCGAATCATCTTGTGGACATGATCCCCAACATTCTATCCCTCAGACATCCTCATACGGAATAGCTGTCTAGATATCTCATACCTAGCTTTCCTGCTGTGCTCACCATACAACTCTTGTAGGTGAAGGAGGATCTCACTCGCACTCTGCATGTTCTCATGTTGCTTCTGTAACTCATTACTCATGGAAGCAAGCATGTAACACTTAGCTCTCATATCATGCTCCTTCCACTTGTCCAAAGTATCATGTTCCTCTTGTGTGGCCTCTGGAGGTAAGGGACCAGGAACATTTGAATCTAGAGCATATCCTATATGTTCAAGGTTCAGGACAAGCTTCAAATTTCTTAGCCAGTCAAACAGATTTGGTCCTGTCAACCTATTGTGATCAAGTATGCTCACAAGGATATTGGATGGTGGTGGTTGTTTTGTGCTCATTTTTATCAGAAAATTAACTGCAGAAAATAACCAGATTAATTAGTAAATGTATCATGTAATTAACCAAAATGATTATGGTCTTTAATTCAAATTGGTCCTCCCACTAACTTAGCGAATCCTACACTTCCAAAGTAGGAAACGGAAATCCTAGTTGGATGGATTTCTAGTGGGTGATTGAATTCTTATAATTCTATTGATCATCCTCAGGTACATCCATTATTGGAATTACAATAAACTATAAGTGAGCAACTCCTTGCCTATCACATCTCATGTGAGGTTCAATCCTTTACCTAGCCCCTAATGCTCAAAATCTGTGTACATCCATTATTGACTTATCTTGCATTAGTTAAGTTGATCCCATTGAGCCAGTAATTATGTAAATAATTTTAATGTCCTCAGGTACATCCAATATTGGCCACCAAACCATTTACATATTTACAACATCTCATGCTTAACAATTATTCTTAAGAAAATCTCTTAAATTAATTGCATCTCATGCAACTATTTAAAATTTCTTAAAATAATTGCCCCAATCGAGGGCCTATGTTATAATTACTTTAATTATAGCATATCCAACTTAATCATTTGTTTGGAAGATTTTATGGTCATTCTAATTACTATTAAGGTCTCACTTTGCACATTATCCATTTAGCATGCATATATCATATAATTGCATACATTCCCATACATCTCATGCATTCATGGATAAGCAGTAAATATGGTATGATCATGGACTTTCTAAGGGATTCAATTCTGAGCCACCAAGAATTGAATCAGGGCATTCCTAGGTGCATTTCATTCATTCATTTTACAAGAGTTGCTGAAGGAGTACATAATCAACACTTGATCTTAAATTCCTCCCACTGGTCCCACCAATGCTCTTGACCTCCTTGAACTTCTTGCAATCCAATATTATATAGTAATCCTTGGCGTACCAAGGCGAATATACAAGAACTTAAATAAATGAAATTACAACCCAAAAATTATTACAAGCTTAATAATACATGCCCAAAATAAATTAAAATAAATTAATTAATTTATAATCCCAAAGAAACATAAAAGAAATAAATCCAATCACTTTGGTCTTTTATAGTCCATGATCATCCATCATGCATATCACTATTTAACAATTAAATAAAACATACATACTAAATTAAATTGAATATCTCATATTCAACTTAAAAATCCAGATTTGAATATGATTCAAATAAATTTAAAAATTCAGATTTGAATTTCATTCAAACAAATTTAAAAATTCAGATTTGAATCACATTCAAACAACTTAAAAAATTCAGATTTGAATCGCATTCAAACATTTTTTAAAAAATCAGATTTGAATCACATTCAAACATTTTTTAAAAAATCATATCTGAATTTTATTCAATCAATTTTAAAAAATCAGATTTAAATATGATTCAAACAACTTCAAAAATTCAGATTTGAATCACATTCAAACAATTTTTAAAATTCTAATTTGAATCATAATTTAATTGTGTGATTAAAAATCCTAATTAAACATTTTAATTAGTCATATGATGAACCTTTCATCATGCAACAATTGCAGAATTTAATAACAACCATGCGCACCAGGATCTTCCAAAGCCATGCGCACCATGTTGGAGTTCATCAAGCATGCTGCCACACCTCTTGATCCAACCAGCAATGGATCAATCATCTCATGATCAAATCACACAATTAAATCATGTAATCAACAATCTAAATGGCAAATATAGTGGCTCTGATACCAATTGAAGGAACAGAAGCGAGAAAAACACAAGTTTATACCATTGAATTCAAAAATTTTCACCTAGGGTCGCATGCATCATGCAAGATTTATTTTTTTCTAATTGATTTCAATGATAAACAACATATTAAAACTCTTTTAATATATTTTTGGATCTGTATTTGCCATTTAAGATTTTAAAATTAATCAGATTAATTTTAGAACCCTAGATTAAATCAAGAACGATTACACTAACCTCTTGATGCAATCGCAATGTTCTGCGCTTTGAGATTCGTCTTGAGACACGGATGTTGTCCCTCTCGCTTGTCCACACCAAGAACACATATGGCAGTCCTTGAACAGATTATCAAGCCTTACCTATTAATTAGAAATACAAGTTACGCTTTTAAGAGATTAGAGATGTAAACAGGACACTAGAAACAATTTCTAGTGTTCTTAATTCAAGAGATTGATGGCTAATCTCTTTGAATTGATGAGAGATGAAGAAGAATAGAGGGAGGGTTGCAAAATGGCGTGACCAAGGAGTGTGGCTTCTGGTTGTATTTTATTTTCTCATAACAACACTTAAATAGCTAGGTTAACACATTAAACCCTTGCTACATGTCACCCTTTGATTAGCTCTAGGTTTAAGTGACCCAATCACATTGTGCCAAGTGTCAAACCTATATGCAATCTTGATTTTAATCATCTTACATGATTAAAAACATTTGGCAAGCTTATGTGTTATGCCATGTGTCACCATCTCATGGTGCCACGTGTCACACTGCAAAACGACCAAAATGCCCCTGTGTCTTAATTTAGACTAGTGAGAAGTCATAAATAAACCAAATAATGGTAAGAAAAATTAAGAAAAAATTTAAGCAATGAAATGCACTAAGGTTAAATGAGTCGGTGCTTCGGTGATGGGTGACTTAGTGGGAAGCGACTACAAAGGTAGTTAGCAAACCTAGACTTGAGAGGAACCCCGTAAAATAATTTTTGGGACTCTAGTGGAGAGTTATTGATTCTTCGATGACAAAAAGATGCCAAGAAAATGCTAAGAAAATTTTATTAATCGGTACAGACAATTCTAACTCGTTAAGCTAAATGAAGGGCATTTTGGTCATTTCACCTTCAGAGATGATTTTTGACCAACTTGTCTATTTAAGTAAGTGAAACATATGATAGAAAATATGAATAAATATTGATGGAAAATTAATTAAAAATGAGCAAAGAAGGAAGAAAGAAAAAGAAAATAAAAATGAAAATGGAAATCAAATTATGAAATCATGATGATGCAATTAAAATCTTCCAACCAATCAAAATGAAACAAGCATATATTAAATCATTAAAAAGGGATAAAATTAAAAAGAAATTTTAGCTTCTTCTTCCTTCCACAAACCAGCCGAGCCCCATCTCTCTCTACACCTCCATTAATGCTCTTCCTTCTCACTAGAATTTCCCTGTAAACACACCATAAAACCACTTGTTGGCTTCACAAAAACTGCTCCTTGCACCTTGAACAATCGCTAGGCAGCAAAAATAAGAGAAAAGAAAGAGTTTTGCAAGCTTGGGAAAAACTTCAATTGAGGTTAGTGCCCATTTCTCTCCCTTTTTCTTTAGATTTCATGTTAGGAGTAAGAACTAAGTTAAAATTTGTAAAAATTTAACAAAAACTTGCATGTTTGGACTTTCCTTGAATTTCAACAGCCATGACTTGGGAGTGATTTGATGATTTTTAAGTGAATTAAAATGGTGTAGGGAGGCCTTTGTATGTGTACAAGTGAATTAGAACCTTAAATTGTGTGTGTAGTGCAAGAATTGAAATTTTGGGAATTAAGGTTTTGAGAAAAATTAGGATTTTGTTCATGTGATGGTGAATGAATATTTGAATGGTCAATTAGTGAGCATTTGGTATGATTTAACTACAAAATGAAGTGAATTGTGGCATTAGATTTAGGATTTGTTATGCTGCCCTGTTGAGCCTACAGCTCTAGACTTGAGTCTAGTGTGTTTGGGCAGCCATAACTTGGTTTATGTAGCTTCAATTGGTGCAAGGCCAATTAGAGGTGAAACTAGGATCATAATGCCACAACTTTGATGAAGAAAATCTGCCCAGAAAACTAACTTTGGATGACCTAAAACTTGACCAAATCCGGGTAACCAATTCTATACTTGGAAAATTGACCAAATGAACAGTGTTTATTCAATTGGCCATAACTTTGTGTAGGAAGGTCAAAATGACCTTATTTTGGAACCAATGGAAAGTTTAGACATATTAGAACAACATTCATGAAGAACAAAAACCCAAATTCTAACCATAACCTAATGAAATTGTCCACCAAAATTAGGACACCAAAACTGACAGAACCAAATTCTACCCAGAATTCTGCAATTGGAACAATCCGGCCAGTTATGGTAAAAATTCCATAACTTGAGCTACAAAACTCTAAATGGAGTGATTCAAAAAGGAAATTAAATAAGATACATAAAGGAACAACTTTCATAAAGAAAGTATAGCTAAATTCCCACTATAGATTGGTCCAATGGAACAGTAAACATGGACCATAAAATCTGGAAATTTGAAATAACAATCAATAGGCTATGAATTAAGTTTGGCAACTAATGCCAATAAGTATAAAGTTCAAAATGAGATATTTTGGTGTAAATAGAACTAAAATATATATTATGTATAAAATTCAATATTTGTGAATGAATAGTAAGGTAAATAGTAACCAATAAATATAAAGTGTAAGGAAATAAACAACTAACTTTGTAAACATGCCCTAGTATGCCTAGAATGATTGGTTTGGATAGGTTGGCATGCCAATAGGGTTCCGATAGCAGTACTGCATATGGCTTTATGTCATGCCGTGGTTTGTGATATTTTATGTCATTTTATGATATTTTGGCCTATGGCCATTTTGCTATGCTTGATACACTCGGCTTTATGGCTGATTGCTTATATGGCTTATTAGCCGTTCTGTTGCACACTTGGCAGACACTATGTGATCGATGGTGTGACGACTCGAGGTACTTGATACCCAGTGCTAGTTTACTCGTTTATCTAGTCCAGTCGACTAGTATAGGTTACTTGGGCAACTGAAATAAGACTAAATAAATTATAACCAAATAATGAACACAAATGTACTAAAAGTTATACTATTATAAACAATTATCATAAATTCATTCTGCATGAAATGATAATATAATATCTGCATATTTATTTATTTAGTTTATTTTTATTTTATATTGGCACCACTAAGCTTTATTGCTTAGCGCGTCGCTTTTACAACGCGTAGGTACTTGTAACATCCCCACTGTACATGTTCTATACGTTCTGTTGCTCCGGTGACCTAATGTCAGTTCGGGCAAGTCAGGATATCTGAAACTACACTTCGGTGATAGTGAATAGACATATAATGATGAAATAAATAAAAATAAAATACAAGAAAAATTAAAGAAAAATGAAAGGGAGAAAATAAAACTAAGTTAAACGAGCCCGCACCGCAGCGATGGGTGACCGCACTGGGAAGGCCGTTGCAGACCCTAGGACCATGGGGAACCCTCGGAATTAAATTTTGGGACATAATTAAAGGTTTATTGAAATATAATTGGCACTAGAAATATCAAAGAAAAATTAATAAATTAGTACAAAGAAAAATTAATAAATTAGTACAAAGAAAAACAAAAAATCGAGAAATAGACAAAAATTGGTATTACCGAAAAATCGAGAATATAACCCGAAGTGGGGTATTTTGGTCATTTGACACCTAGAGTTAACTTTTGACCTCAATGTCCATTAAAAATAAGTGGTATTAACTTTTGAAAATTTCATGAAAAATGAAATTAAAAATGAAGTGCAATTAAAAGAGAAATGGGGGATTAATTTTCAAATATCAAAACTTTAAATATAATAATATTAACCTAAGTTAATGGAGATTAGTGGGACTATAAAAAGGACACCTAAGGGTAGATTTCATCCACTTTCAATTCTATTTCTTCAATTCTTCTCCCATGGCCGAATTGGAGATTTCAAGTTTCTTCCATGGGTGTCCCGCAAGCAAGCTTCATCCACCCATCTTCAAACCATGATTCTTCAAACTTCCTTCACTAAAGTTGATCTACACATCATGGGCAGCATGTAGGAAGCAAAAGAAGAAGTTTTGGTGAGGTTTTATAAAGCTCAAAAAAAGGTTAGTGTCCAATTTTCCTTCCTTGCTTAGTTAAACTTTGAATTAAGGTTATGATGAGTTGAATTGTTGAGAAATTGGGAGAATTGGATGAGTTTTATTGTATTTGAGTTTTGCTTACCTCTAATGGATGGGATTTAAGGTTGATTAACTCAACTGAAAGTTGTAGTAGGTTAATGTTCAAGTATGTGCATATTAATGCTTGAATTAAGGGTTTGAAAATGGACTTTGATGCTTTGGCAAACTGCTATGTTTAGCAGCCTATAATATCATGAATTTGTGTGTGTGAATATGAAACTTATTAAGGAAATATGATGATATTGAATTGTGAGTAGTTTGTATAATTGCCATGGAAGTGTATGTGTAATATAAGTGTTGATGTACATTGAATTTGGGTGGATGTAAATGTTGAATTTTAATGGTGTATTATGTGCATTGAGCACTTGAGTGTTTTGCCCAAAATGCTTGCTAGAATTGTGTACAATATATATAGAAGTGCCATGATTAAATGTTGAAGTATTGGGAGGAGGAGGATTCTCAAAATTGGAAGTGCAATGTTCAAATGCAGGTTGTGTATGTTGGCAGCACCTAAATTAGGTCAAAAGTGTAAAACTATGTTGGTATGAGGCTAATGAAGGGTGAAACTAGACACCAAATAGGCCAACTTTCATGTGGAAATGTTGCCAAAATTCTGCCTAGAAACTGACCTTAAAAATGACCAAATCCGGATGGCAACCTTGCAAACCCAGATTTTTGACCATATGAATAGTAGTCATTAAGATGACCATAAATCACTCAAAACAGTAGTCATTAAGATGACCATAAATCACTCAAAACAGGTCCAATTGACTTGAAATTTTTACCATGGATAGCTTAGACATGGAGCTACAATTATTATAGACACTAAAGCCCATAAATGGCCAGAACCAACTCAAATAGCTTGCATAAGTTCAGGTACCAAAACTGCTAGAACTAAATGTGACCTAAAATGGACTAAATTTTGCATTAAAGGTGCAATCTGTCCAGTTTTAGTAAATTGACCATATCTTGGTCTATACAACTCAGAATGACCTAAAATTTTTCCAAGAGTGCAATAAGACATAGAGCTACGATTTTGCTTCTTTGACCAGAAGCTAAAAACCAAGAGAAATAGGACTTTAAGCTAGACTAATCTAGCACACAAAAATTAAGAATTTGACATTTACATATAATAATGCTTGAGGTAATTTGGCAATGAATGCCAACTTGTAAAAAGGGTAAATTGCATTATATTGGCAGCATATTGAATTGTAAACTGTGATATGTTGATGCTAGAAACAACTTATCTATATTACCTAAAAAGGTCAACATATGCATTGACTTATGAAATTACATAATAGCTAGTAAACTCTAGAAATTGAAGAATTAAACAATTAATTTATAATGTGCCCTAGTTTGTTTAGTTGGCTAGTTTGGATAGGTTGGCATGCCAATAGGATTCTGACAGTTGTTTTGTAAATGGCTTTATGCCATACTATATTTTTACAACATATTATGCCACACTGTGACTTTAATAGCCTACGGCTATACGTATTGTGTTATTGTACTTGGCTTATCGTCAGATTTATTATATGGCTTTTTAGCTACACTATTTGCACACCGAGAGACACTTTGTGACCGATGGTGTGACTGTCCGAGGTACTAGGTACCCAGTGCCAGTATATCCGTTTATCCAGTTCGGTCAATATATAGGCTACACGGGCAGTTAATTTATGCACTATTAAATTCAAATAGCTAAATCCAGTCTTCTGACATACAGCACCACCAAAGTTAGCAAAAATTGAAATGGTAGCAAATAAAAATATAAACAACAACTGTAAGGAATATCGATGTCATAAATTCATAAACAATTCATTTACTTTATTTTAATATATATTTCTTTATATTTGGCACCACTAAGTAAAATTGTTTAGCGCGTTCCTTTGTAACGTCTAGGTATTGGGGACACAGCTGGGTAGCCCAGCAGACCTATGACCGGGTGAGACATTGAAGGAGCAGAAGCATGAAAAACACAAGTTTATACCATTGAATTCAAAAATTTTCACCTAGGGTCATATGCATCATGCAAGATTTATTTTTATCTATTTGATTTCAACGATAAACAACATATTAAAACACTTGTAATATGTTTTTGGATCTGTATTTGCCATTTAAGATTTTTCAAATTAATCAGATTAATTTTAAAACCCTAGATTATATCAAGAACAAATGCACTAACCTTTTGATGCATTGCAGTGTATTTGTGCCTTTTAGATGCGTCTTCATGACACCAGATGTTATCCCTCTAGATTGTCTACACCAAGAACACCTATGGAAGCCCTTGAACAGCTTTTCAAGCTTTTTTTATTAATTTGAAAATCAAGTTCTGCCTTTTAAGAGATTAAAGATGTAAACAGGACACTAGAAATAATTTCTAGTATTTTTAATTCAAAAGATTGTTTGCTAATCTCTTGGAATAGATGAGAGATGAAGAAGAAGAGAGGGAGAGCTTCAAAGTGGTGGCACAAAGGAGGAGTAGCTGCTGGTTATATTTTTTCTCTTCATAACAATAATTATATAGCTAGGTTAACACATTAAACCCTTACCACATGTCACACTCTGATTGGTTCTAGGTTTAATTGACCTAATCACATTGTGCCAAGTGTCAAACCTACATGATTAAAAGACATTTGACAAGCTTATGTGTAATGCCATGTGTCACCATCTCATGGTGCCACATGTCATCCTGTGAAATGACCAAAATGCCCCTATGTCTTAATTTTGAGTTCTCAAACCAAAATAATTATTTCTCTTCCTCTAATCAATTTATATCAAATATAAATTAATTAATTAAACTTTATTAATTAATTTCTCATTAATTAAATTCATATTTAAACGCTTTAAATACAAATTTAACTTATACTGTACATCCAATAATCTAGATTTGGTTTCAAGACATGTTAGGGACTTTGCAATCTAATTGCAAACCAAACCTAATTAATTAATTAATTAAATCATATTTAATTAGGTGATAACTTGTGTATGTGTGTGACTTACTAGGCTCATCACTAATTGGCAATGAGATATGATATGAACTCTTAATATCATCAGAACTCTTTCTTACCATAAATGATTTCTCTAAATCATTTTATGCACGTCATAGACCATGGTTAACACCTAGCATAGCATGCCATGGCCACCCAATCAGTAATAAGGTTTACCTTAAATGAACCTATAATCATATGTTACCATGCACTAGAATCTCTCTGTTATGAAATCCCAACTCAAGCTGGAGTCATGGTTTATGTCAAATCCCATTTGCTATAAATGTTATGTTCTCTTTTAATTCCAATTCTTGATTAAAAGATTTTCTCATCAGAAACCCTTTTCTGATTAAATCTATATGTCCTGGCCAGGAATTTGAAACATCAAGAATAATTAAATGAACAAAGGATTTTATCTCTATTTACTTAGAGGAACAGATTCCATCTTGATCAACACCTACCTCCATATATAACTAGTAGGAGCAAACACTTGCCCATATGCCTATACACAGTACAAGTATGAAAGCAGTATCAAACTCAAACCACCTATATACAAGATAACTATGCTATCTCATGTCTAAAGATTATATGCACTAATATCATTTATGACAATGCAATGACAAGAGTAAACTCCATGTGCTTGTCATAAGTGTCACTGGTTCGGCCTACTTATCATGTATAAGTGCCTATCATGTTTGTTATATGGCATGAGACTCACCATTCCATCTTATTTATATCTCATATAAATAACTTGGGAACAAATATGAATACAATCTTTCTGGATAAGTCATATCCTTATTGTGAAGTATCCTCGATTGTGAACCTATTTATGATACTTTGTACTAAAAATACTGTCACTCATATTTTTAACAACTTAAGAATAGAATTTCTAACAAAATATCAATGGACCTTTTCTATTACACATAAATATATCATGTAAACGGAAAAGTGGAAATGCCTTTTCTTAATAAAACATGTATAAGATACTTACTAAATGATATGCTCCAGGGCATACTACTAACAGATATCATATCTGCACAGGAGTCCAGAGTCATCTGCACTGCATTGCATACATGGTAGGACTTAGGATATCTTGTATTTTATACTTCTGTTGTATTTTGAAATTCGGCCCTGTATTTTGTAATATGATGAAAGCTCTAAAATTTGTAATATTTTGTACATATTAAATAACATGGAGATTTTTTGGATATATTTAAATTATTATGGACTGTATTATGGAACTGTTTAATGACTGTGAAAGTCTATTGACTTTGCTGAGAAATCGAGACTGTGAAATAGTTGAGATTTTGATATATCATATTGAACTATTTTTAATAGGTTTAGAAGGACAGTTTGTCCGAAATACAGACGGCACCTTGCCAGATTTTTATTACCATTTTTGAAACATTGATTTTATTAAAATATGAAAATAGTATCAGTATGATATGAATATTACATAAAATACTTCTTAAAATCAAATTGAGTTCAAGAAATGAGTTGATTAAAGACAAAGTGCTCCAGCACGCTGTGTAGCACACCTTGCTTGGCTGCACTGAAGACGGGTGAGGGGTGTTACATTTAGTGGTATCAGAGCACGGTTTAGGCATTTCTAGAGCTAGATAGATTGCATATCATGCATTGCATTGTAAGTGTTAAGATGACTCTAATGTAGATCTTTTGATTTGTTATTTTGATCATAATATGGACTCCACATCATTGAGAGCAGTCGATGAGGAGGTGGAAAGTCATGCTCCATCTATGACTAAACCAGGAGACAGGAGGGAACCTGCTCCACCAGTACCAAACGCACCAGCCACATTTCAGCAAATGGCTGAATTCTTTAAACAAATGGTAGAAGTTATACCACCACCACTACCTCCACATCAAAAATCTCATATGGAGAGACTTAGGAAGTTCAAAGCAGTGGATTTTCTGGGCAAAAGGGAAGATGATTCTGTCACAGCTGAAAACTGGCTGGACAAAACTGGAAGAGTCTTGAAACAACTTCATTGTACTCCAGAGCAGAATTTGGAAGCTGCTGTATCACTACTACAGGATGATGCATACCAATGGTGGGATACAGTGACTAGTGAGGTGCCACCAGAATAAATAACTTAGGATTTCTTTCTCACTTAGTTCAGAAAGAAGTATGTGGGCAGTGTATACCTAGAAGAGAAGAGAAGGGAGTTTATTACCTATGCCAGAGACAGCTGACAGTGGTTGAATATGAAAGAGAATTTGTCAGAATGAGCCGCTATAGGCGAGAAATAGTCCCTAATGAGGCTGAGAGATGCAAGAGATTTGGGGAAGGACTCAATGATAACATTAAAGTAATGATTACAGCCTTGGGGATTACAGAGTTTGCCAAGTTAGTGGAAGCCGCACTGAAGGTTGAAAAAGTTAGAATGAACGAAAGCGTAATGTATGGGATAGACAATAGAAAAGAGGTCGTGGTCGATCAAAGACATCTTCTGCCCCTAGCAAGAAATTTAGAGGTTCACCTACTCAGAGTTTCAGTAGAGCACCAAGTCAGGGTCAGTCACAGAGGCCCAAATCTCAGTTTGCACCAAAGAGAGGCTAGTCCACACCTTCAATGGCTAGCTCTCCAGGGATAGGATTCAGGGGACCAGCCCCAACAGTATCTGTTGCTTGCCCACATTGCCAAAAATGGCATAAAAGTGAATGTTAGAGGATGATAGGTGCTTGTTTACGGTGTGGGTCTACAGACCACCTAATCCGAGATTGTCCTCACAGAACTGCTACATCTACTCCGGTATCAACTGATAGGCCTGCCCCTCCAGCTCCAAGGGGTAGAAAGCCAGGTAAGGCTGAGGCAACCGGTACTTCACAGAAACTTGTATCAGAGTCTGTAGAGAGAGCAGAAGGTAGAAAACAAGCCAGAGCCTATGCTATAAGGGCACAGGAGGAACAGGATACTCCAGATGTCATCAAGGGTACGTTCCTTGTGACACCCCTTACCCGTCTACAGTATATCCGAGTAAGATATGTCACACAGTGTACCGGAACACTCTATTTTATCTCAATCATTTTTATTCTTCCTTAATTTACTTTTATCATAGTTTTGAATATAATTTGTGAAATATAATTCATTTAAGTAATTTATTGAAATTATAATTTATTTGAGGTTCCGAAAATTTTATAGAAAATCTGGCAGAGTACCCGCTAAAAATGGAGAAAACAGTTCTTCGGAACCTGTGAAAAAAACTTCCACTAATCATTTCCAATCATTCTCAAACTCCAATAATCATCAAAATCTCAATATTTTTCAACAACATTTCCATTTCTCAATCATTCATTTCTCATGGTATTCATATATAAGCAATAAATAAATACTTAATTTTCCATTCATAAATACAATTTTCACTATTTACATTAACATCAAAATACATGCCATAAATCTCAATTACACATGAGAAAATAAAAGTTGGTTACAAAATACCAAAATGAAACCTAGTGTCCTACCAATGCACTGAAGATGTTGAGGTGACACGGACACTATGCAGAGCTGCAGAAGGTCTCACCCAGTCTGTGGTCTACTGGGCTCTCGGTCAGTATCTCCAGAACCTACGCGTGGCAAAAGTAACGCTCTAATCAATAATGCTTAGTGGTGCCAATAATAAAATGAAAAGAAATAACAGAAAATAAATATGCAGTGAATGTATCGATATCTCATTGCAAATAAATTTTCGTTGAGTATTTGTAGTCTTACTTATTTTGTACTTTTTATATTCATTATTCATTAAATTTATCCACTTTCATTTTTGGTTGCCCAATTAACCTATACTGGACGAGTGGACTGGATAAGCGAGTAAACTGGCACTGGGTATCAAGTACCTCGGGCCGTCACACCACCGGTCACATATGTATCTTCCGGTGTGCAACAGAACAGCTAATAAACTGTAATAACATTAGGCACAAGGCCAAGTCTCAACACAATGTCAGAATGGCTAAAAGCCATGAAATCACAGAATGGCATAATGCCATGTGTATTACTGCTAACTGAACTCTATTGGCATGCCAAGCTATCCAAACCAATCTTGTTAGGTATACTAGGGCATTTCACACTTTTAAGTTTCACAATTTTTGGAATTTAAGTTTTAGTGTTACTATTCCATTCATTGGTCAACAAAAATGTTGACTTTTGCATAGGCAATGGGTACATTGGTTTTAATCTCATCAACATGCCACATTTTGCATTCAAAATTTGTTGGTATTG
This sequence comes from Hevea brasiliensis, assembly GCF_030052815.1. NCBI lineage: Eukaryota > Viridiplantae > Streptophyta > Magnoliopsida > Malpighiales > Euphorbiaceae > Hevea > Hevea brasiliensis. The sequence goes on from NC_079500.1 coordinate 68,357,769, forward strand.
GTTGCCAATACTATTTCTAAGCTTAATGTTAGTTAGGCAGAATTTTCAGTTTTTATGCCTTGTCTTTACTATTCCATTAGTCAATATTCCATAAAAGTTGTTCCTTATTTTGTCTAGTTGAATTTCCTTTTTTGAATCACTCCATTTGGAGTTTTTTAGCTTAAGTTATGGTCCAAAAACCACAACTGGCCGGATTGCAAATTTTCTGGACTGACCATATCTACAGTACAGTGAACAGTGACTTCAACTCACTTGTTGGATAGGTTCTGATCATAATTTGGGTTAGATTTCTTCATGAAAGTTGTTGGTCTATATCTCAGCTTGTTGTGGGTAAAATTTCAGGTCAATTAGACCATTCTACACTGAGTTATGGCCAAATGACCAAATACTGTTCATTTGGTCATTCTGCAGAAACAGACTGCAGGTCACCCGGATTGGAGCAAGCTTTTAGTCCACTTGGTTTGGTCTTATGGGCATGGTTTCTTCACCAAAGTTGTGAAATTTTGTGTCTAGTTTCATGTTCAATTGGCCAAACACCAATTGAACCTCTACAATATAAGTTATGGCTGCCCAAACCTGCTGGGCTCATGTCTAATTCTGCAGGTCACCTAGGGCAGCCACACTAAACCTAAATCCCATCATTAAACACACTACATTTCTTGTTTACCAATATCCAAATGGTCACTAATTGACCATTAAAACTCACTTTCATCATTAAATGATCAAAGTCTCAATTTCATGCTCAAACCCTAACTCCAATTTCCAATTCATGGCATACACACACCAAACTCATACCAAATCACTTTATCCATCATCTATACTCATCAATAACATAATTAAGCCACTTAATTTCATCAAAAACCAACAATCCTTAAACTTTATCATGGCTGCCAAATTTAGAGATTTCATTTACTCAAGTTTTTCTTTTAATTTCACACAATTTCTACTTGATTTAGCATGCTACAAGATTAAAGAAAGAAAGAAATTGTTTAGGGCACTAACCTTGAATGGAGTAGAATTTTTTCTTAACCCAACTTAGATTTTTCCTTCACTTTCTTTGGCTTTCTTGGCAGCCAAACACCTTCCCAAGAGGTAAGGATAATTTTTAATGAAGAGAACTTAAGTTTTAGTGGTGAGAATTCAAGGTTTGGAAGAGAGAAAATGAAAGAAATTTTAATGGAGGAAAAATGGTTCATGGCTAGAAATGGGAAGAAGAAGAAAGCTGGGTTTTTCTTTCATTTTCTACCAATTTTATTGATTTTAAATGGGTTAAGGACATGTGTCACAATATGATAGGTCATTGGGGTTTTAATGACATCATAATGATGTCAAAATTCTCATTTATTCCATTTTCTTTTCTTTTTCTTTTCTACTCTTTTTTAATTCAAATTTTAGCAATGTTTATTCATGTTTTATGTTATAATAATTATTTACTTAACTGTACAAGTCGGCCAAAAATCATCTCTGAAGACGAAATGACCAAAATGCCCTCCGTTTGGCTTAACGGGCCAAAATTTTCTGTACCGATTGAAAAATTTTTCTAAACATTTTCTTGGCATTCTAATACCATAAGAACCTCAATGACCCTTCTCTGGAGTCCCAAAAATTATTTTATGAATTTTCCCCCAGGTCTAGGGCTCCTAGTTGCGAGAACCGCAACTTCCTACTAGGTTACCCATTGCTTGGACACCAGCTCATTTAACTTGGTTGTATTTTATTTCTAAAATTTTTCCTAAATTTTTCTTATTAATATTTGAGTTAATTATAGTTCCTCACTTTAGGTTAAATATTATTCTGGAAGTTCTAGCTGTCCGGACCGACACTGGTCACCGGAACAGTAGAATGTATGGAGTTGCTACAGGGAGGGTGTTACATTCCTCTTCTATAATACTTTTGTGCATGCATTAGTGGATCCTGGATCTACTCATTCATATATTCGTATCAAGCTACCTCAAGAAAAGGGAATACCAGTAGAGGAAAGTGACCAAGACATCTTGGTCACAAATCCGTTAGGCCACATTGTGGTAGTAAACAAGGTGTATAAGTGTTGTCCATTGAAGATTCAAGGGAAAGAGTTCTCAGCAGACTTAATCAAACTGCCTTTCCATGAGTTTAATGTGATTTTGGGAATGGATTGGTTATCCCATCATCAGGCAGTAGTAGATTGTAAATTAAAGAGAATCTCTCTAAAAACTACTGAGAATGAAGCAATAACAGTTATGGGTAAAAGGACAGATTTCTTGTCCAATGTTATCTCAGCTACAATTGCAAGGAGATGATTGAGAAAAGGGTGTGAAGCCTATCTAGCACACGTGGTTGACAGTAGGCAGGGTAAACTTAACTTGTCTGACATACCCACAGTAAGGGATTTCTCTGAGGTATTTCCTGAGGAATTGCCTAGTTTGCCACTAGAAAGGGAAGTTGAATTTGCTATTGAGATTATACCGGGCACAGCTCCGATTTCAATTACTCTGTATAGGATGGCACCTGCTGAATTGAAAGAGTTAAAAATTCAACTGCAAGAATTATTAGACAAGGGGTTCATACGCCCTAGTGTGTCACTGTGGAGAGCTCCGGTACTGTTTGTAAAGAAGAAAGATGGGACACTGAGGTTATGTGTTAACTACTGGCAGTTAAACAAAGTAACAGTGAAGAACAAGTATCCGTTGCCTAGAATTGACGATCTATTTCATCAGTTGAAGGGACCGGGTGTGTTTTCTAAGATTGATCTCAGATAAGGGTATCATCAGCTAAGGGTTAGGGATGCAGATGTGCCTAAAACTGCATTTAGAACCCGGTATGGGCATTATGAATTCCTAGTGATGCCATTTGGGTTAACAAATGCTCGAGCAGCATTCATGGACCTTATGAACCGTATCTTCCATCCATACTTAGAACCGTATTGTCCGGATCTGCATAGTACATAGTGTCACCACATCTACAGTGTATTTTGGGTAAGACACTAGGTTACAACATTTATTTTATATTTTGTATTTTATGTTAAATATTTATTTTGTTATGTAAATTATAGAACCATGTAAAATCCGTAATTATGTATATTAATGACATTTAGTATTTCACTTATGAATGAGTACCAATTTTATTGGTTTTGTATGAATGAAAATTTTGAATTTGAGTTTGAAATATTGTGATTTGATGAAACTGTGTTGAGGCTCATTGGAGTTGTGGATATAATATGAATATTGAAAGTGTTTTTAGCAGGTTCCGAAGAATTGTTTTTCCAATTTTTAGCCAGCACTCTGCCGAATTTTCTGTAAAGTTTTTAAAATCTCTAATAAATTCAAAATTTTAATAAATGGCATAAATGACATAAACTTAATTCAGGTGATTTTAATAAATAAATTAAGAATTAGAAATTGAAATAAGATAAGATAAGATGCTCCAGTACACTGTGTGACATGTCTTACTCGACTACACTGTAGACAGGTGAGGGGTTGTTTTGCTATTTTGCAACCACCGCAAGTGCACGGATATCTAACAAGTAATAAAGTGATGAGTAGAGTATCATTCCCACGAGGATTTTATTTAGCAGGTACCAATCTACACAGTAATTTTGACTGTCTAGGCTATCCAATACTTAGGGAATGAAGTTTGTTAACCTTAAACACTAGAATGGTAAACTTAAAATGAAGTAATCTATTTTAGAACAATTCCATAATTAAGATTTCACACCTAAATCTTGCTATGGATGTTATCTTATTTATTTATTAGTTTTGAGAATCATTTACCTTGATGGAAATCAGTCCTAAGGAATCCTAAGTCCTCTCTCAAGGTACCTTGGGTGTATTCTAATTAACTTAAACCCTACTTTCGTGGCGATTAGATTAATTAAAATCTCTTAAGGTCTTTGACTAATTTTGAAGTTCCAGAAAGGTATCAGCCTATGTCTAGGTCAGAATCCCTAGGTTCAAGATCTTGATTTTCTAATATTAATCTTCACCTTTCAATCCTTCAATTAATATCTACAATCAATACTAAGTGGGCACCAATCCATAACATGCATTAAGATCACAAGAAATTAAATCAAGGAACAAATCTCAAATCCAATAGATAAAATTTAATGTTTATCCATAACAATGATTACAAGCATTGCTCTCCCAATTACAGAATATAAAAACTACTCACTCATGGTGAATTCAGCAAACATCATGATAAAAGGCAAGAATAGTAAAAAAATAAAATTATGTACAAGAAATAAAGTAATAAAAATCTGTCTAGGGAGATGAAATGAAGTAACGAATAGAGTTTATAGCTTTGATCTTGTAGAACTTTGGCTAGAAGACTACCTTTGATACTGATATTCTTCTCCTCAAGACGGCTGGAGAGAGTGCAAAATGCGAGTCTCTCTAAAACTCCTAAAAGTGTTGTTCAAGCTCCCCTCCTAGATGTTTTCTCTTTCTATTTATAATAGTTGTTCTAGGGTTAGGTCATTTTTGAGTCCCAAAAGCCTTAGGAGTCTGATTTGAATCCGTAAACAAGAGCTGGAATTTGAGTTTCAAAGCTAGCTACCGCAAGGTACACGACCTGTGTGTCACTACACGGGTCCCGACGTGTAGGGCCGTGTAATTTGCTAGAGTAGAACTGCAGAGTCTTACATTAGCACAGAGTTATAAGGGTCTGCGCCAACTACACGAGCCTGGTTACACGGGTCATGTACTATTGTTCCCATAAGGTTCTTTAAGCTTGTGCCTGGCAGAGACTTACACAGGTCCCTGCAGATTACATGGGTCTAATTACACGACCCGTGTACTTTCGTTTCTCCATTGGCTATCTAGCTTTCTTCTAGCAGAAATTTACTGTAACATCCTCACTTTAGCTAGTCCGTACAGACTACTGTTCCGGTGACCAATGTCGGTCCGGATAGCTAGACTATCCGGAAAAATATTTAAACTAAAGTGAGGAACCATAATTAACTCAAATATTAATAAGAAAAATTTAGGAAAAATTTTAGAAATAAAATACAGGAGCCCTAGACCCGAGGTAAAAATTATAAAATAATTATTGGGACTCCAGAGAAGGTTATTGAGGTTCTTATGGCATTAGAATGCCAAGGAAATGGTTAGAAAAAATTTTCAATCGGTACAGACAATTTTGGCCCGTTAAGCCATACGGAGGGCATTGTGGTCATTTCGTCTTCAGAGATGATTTTTTGCCAACTTGTCCAGTTAAATAAATAATTTATATAATATAAAATATGAATAAATGTTGTTAAAAATTAAATTGCAATTAAATAGACAAGAAATGAAGAGAAAATGAAGGAAAATAGACTTATGACATCATAATGATGTCATTAAAGTTCTCCTACCCAATCCAAAGTTGACACATGGCATAACTTTGTTTAAAAGAGACCAAATGGGCTGGAAAACAAAAGAAAATCAGAACCTCCTCTCTCCTTCTTCTTCATGCCGTCACCCTCCCACCATTGTCAACCATTAGCAAGCTTTTGAAAGCTTGATTTCCCCCACTTTTACCTAACTAAACCCTAACCTAGCAACACAAAAAGTTGTTCTTGCATCTTGGAGAGCCTTTTGGGAGCAAAAAGAAAAGGAAAGGAAGAACTTTAGGAAGTTGAAAAGCTAACTCCTTAGAGGTTAGTGACCTAACCTTAATTTTTACTTTGAATACATGTTTAAGGACTATGTATGAGTAAGAATTTCAAAGGAAAATTGCTAAATACCACTTGTATGCCATCCCTTATTTTTGGCAGCCATGGTTAAGGTTTTATTGTGTTGAGTTTAATGAAGTTAAAAGGTTTTTATGGCTACCCACAATATGTATCCACTAGGTGGATTGATGAAATGAAGTGAAAATGCATGTGTGGTAATGTTTGAGTTAGGGTTTGGGGTGGAGAAATGGGACTTTGACCATGTGATGATGAAAATAGGTTTTAATGGTCAATTAGTGACTATTTGGTTCTGTTTAAATAAAAAATGAAGTGTGTTGAGTAGTGGAGTTTGGGTTTGGTGTGGTTGCCCATGGTGACCTGCAGAATTGGACATGAGTCCAGGAGGTTTGGGCAGCCATAACTTGAATTGTAGAGGTTAAATTGGTGCAAGGCCAATTGGACATGAAACTAGACACATAATGGCACAACTTTGGTAAAGAAACCATGCTCATAAAACAAAACCAAGTGGACCAAAAGCTTGCCCTAATCGGGGTGACCTGCAGTTTGCCTGGGCAAAATGACTAAATGAACAGTGTTTGGTCATTTGGCTATAAATCAGTGTACAAAGGTCCAAATGACTTGAAATTTTACCAGAAACAAGCTGAGATATAGACCAACAACTTTCATGAAGAAGCCTAACCCAAATTATGACCAGAACATATTCAACAAGTGAGTTGCTCATAAAACTATAGATATGGTCAGTCCAGAAATTTTGGATAAAATTTCAATCCGGCCAGTTGTGGTTTTTGGACCATAACTTGAGCTACAAAACTCCAAATGGCGTGATTCAAAAAAGGAAATGCAACTAGAAAAAATAAAGAACAACTTTCATGTTGATCAGTTTGAATTCCCACTGCAAAATTGACCAATGGAATAGTAAAGACAAAGCATAAAAACTGAAAATTCTGCCCAACTAACATTAAGCTTAGAAATGGTATTGGCAACCAATACCAACAAATTTTGAATGCAAAATGTGGTATGTTGATGATATTAGAACCAATGTACCTATTGCTTATGCAAAAGTCAACATTTTTGTTGACCAATGAATGGAATAGTAACACTAAAACTTAAATTTCAAAAATTGTGAAACTTAAAAGTGTAAAATGCCCTAGTATACCTAACAAGATTGGTTTGGATAGCTTGGCATGCCAATATGATTCTGTTAGCAGTACTGCATATGGCTTCATGCCATTCTGTGTTTCATGGCTTCCCATGCCATTTTGTGACATAATAGCTTTTGGCTATGTTATTTGAATTATTACACTTGGGTTTTAACCTCGATAATTATTACAGCTTATTAGCTGTTCTGTTGCACACAGGGAGACACAATTTGACCGATGGTGTGATGGTCCGAGCTACTTAGTACCCAATGCCAGTTTACCCATTTATCCAGTCCAGTCAATTAGTATGGATTACTCGGGCAATGATAATAAACCTTACCAAACTTTAATCGAATAGTAATACAAATAATATCAGAAGTTAAGTCTACCAAAAATGTAAACACACATTCTGCATATTCGTTTTATTTTATTTTATTTTATTTTATTTTATATTGTCACCACTAAGCAGAATTGCTTAGCTCATCGCTTTTGCCACGCACAAGTACTGGAGACCTAGTTGGTGAGCCCAACAGACATCAGACCGGGTGAGCCTTCATATTTGCATCCGGAGTTCTAAGTCACCTCATACCTTCAGTGCATATGGTAGGACATAGGAGTTTGGGAGCATTTTGTATTTTGGCATTTTGTATTAGTTTGGATTGTAACTATAAACTCTTGTAATTATGTATTAATGTAAATATATAAAATTTCATATTATTGAAATTTTCTACATAATATATGTTGATAAATGAAATGTTAAGAAATATTTATGAATATGCTTCAAGTGATGAAGTGAACAAAAAAGTTTTGAAAATAGTATTGTGATTTGAGATTGAGATTGAGATTTTGAGATTGACTTGAAATGTGTATAATGGAGTTTGGATTTGGAAATTATATTGAAAGTGTTTTTAAACAGGTTAAGAAGAACTATTTTTCCAATTTACAACCGACACTCTGCCGGATTTTCTATAAAATTTGTGGAAAAATTCTAATTTATCAAAAGTTGTAAATATGTGAAATAAAAAGGGATAAATTGTAAATAGAAACATAAATTGGTGCTCTGGCACACTGAGTGGCATAACTTGCTCGACTACACTGTAGACGGGTAAGGGGTGTCACAGTTACACTGGTATGGGGCTTAGCTTACACGACCCGTGTACTTTGTATTAGCAACAATACTCAGCTTCTTGACCTCTCCAAGATTCCTTTTGCACTCCTATACTATGGGGCTTTACCCAACACATGAAATAATGCAGAAAATATGGAATTAAGGGCTTAACAATAGAAATTACAAAAATTAATGAAATCAACTAATATGCATGAAAATACTTGCTTAAATGCTATGAGATAGTATACAAACGTGCTTAAAAATATCTATACAATTCAAGTGTATCAAATACCCCCAAAATCAAACTTTTGCTTGTCCTCAAGCAAAGCAAAACTCTGTTTTAAAACACATTTCAGGGGATACTTAGGAATCTAACCAACAATTTAATAAGCATAGAATTGAACTCCTCCAACCTTCATACCAATTTTCCTCTTTCAAGGCATAAGGGTTCTAATAGCTGCCTGTTTAGAACTTCACCTCCTTTCATGGTTCTTCAACTAATTATTGCTCTATACAAGACCATTAATAAGCCATAAATAACCTGTTTTATCTGGATGGATTTGAGAAACACTAACTCCTCCAAATTTGCCTCTTTTGTGAGTAATTGTGATGAAGTAATTCAATTCCAACTCGATAAACATATCTCAATTTTCTATCTCCACTAATATAGCATGCACTCTTTAAAAGATCAAAAGGTCTTTAAAAAGGGTTATAATGGAGTTAGAGGATAATGACTTAGTTACCAATAAAAGGTTTTTAGGGAATGCAAATATGAGGATAGCATGTATGCATAAAATACCAAGTAAACTAAGTGCCAACCATGATTCCATGATACTTACCTTAGGACTTCTTCTCTTTTATTTTTTTTTATTTATTTATGTCCTTTTTGTCCTTTCCCCCAAACTCATTGCTTTTGCTAGGTTGGAAAGGCAAATTTTTCTTTGATTTCAATTGCACACTTGCACTCTTTCTTGAGTTTCACATCCTCTCTCTATTTTCCTTATGCATTTTGCTTCCTCAAAAGGGTATGGTAGGTGTTTAGGCTAGGAGCTAGGTAAATAACATGGGTAAGCAATAAATTTTAAGGGATAAACATAGGCTTCAAGTTGGCTACAAGGGAAATACATTTTAATTAGGGGTGGCTAAGGCTTAGTGAGGCTATATCAAATAATGCCTTAATCATTTCTTCATCAAGCATGTGCGAGGATTTCGCCTTGATAGGTCCAAGAGATATGTTCTAGAGCTAGTGAGGCATTTTTTAGGTTTGCTTGTATTTCAAAAATTGTTCTCCTAATTTTACAAGTTCAATGTGATAAATTAATAGTTATGAAGAGGTTTACTAGTCTAGTTCCATTAAAGAGATTAGTTTCTTCATAAAAAACATGTTAGAATCCCTTTTTGCCTATCTAGATACGTTCATTCCTCTATCTCGTGGAGTCCAATTATTAGCTTACTAAAATTTGGTTATAGTGCTAAGTTTCACAATTTAAAGTCCAAAATTTTTCAAAAATTTTCCAAAATTTTGATACTTAAGAATAATGTAGCTGAATTTAAATAATGTAATGATATGCATGTAATGATATGCAAATGCACACCGAGGAGGTGAAATTCAATCCTGCCCCTATCCTCCCTGTCAGTAGGCCATAAAGTGGCCTTGAAACTACCCAAAAACTCTAGTGTGGTGTCCTTGTATGCTGGAAATTGGAGTTGGGCGAACCTTGTCCACCTGATGCTATCGAGTAGCCCATTGATTTCATTCTGCAACCCGATTTGATCCAGCAGTGGAAAACCATGTATTTGGTGGAGCTTATTTTCTGAGCATGAGGCCGACTGCACATTGCCTTATGGGCATCATCACAGAATCCCCAAGGAATGGAGATTTCGGGTTATGGAGTGGCTTATGGTTGGGCTTGCAATGGAGGATGGGCTAGTTGAGATGGTTGGGGAGAGGCTACCCTTGTTCTTGGGCGTTGGGGTGGAGGCTGAGGTGAAGAAGGTGAGGATTCTCCCCTTTGCCTCGAGGAAGAGTCGAATCTTCTCACAGATATTTTTGTAGGAGCCATTGATGAGTTTTTAGGAAGGAGAAGAGTAGGGTTTGGTGAAGGGAGATGAGATTTTAGGGGTTTTTATAGGCTAGGAGGGGTGGAGATAAAGGGTTTTGTAACACCCTATGCAAATCCCACATCGACAAAACACGAGAGAGATGCTGGGTTTATAAGTTGATGGTTCGTAACCCTTAGTGACGCATTTTAAAACTGTGAGGGCTTCAGCCTAGAGTGAACAATATCACTAGTGGGCCGGGCCATTACATTTGTGGTATCAGAGCTGGACTCCCTCTAGTACGGTGTGTGGTGCGAGGACGCACTAGGCGGAAGCTGGTGGGCTTGCCACGACCCAGGGATGGGGTTGGGACGTGCTTGTTCAACCAGCTACGCACTGGGGTGGAAACTTCGTGTCCCACATCGGAAACGGGAAGAAAAGATTTGGGCCATATATGTGGGAGCCTTCCTCACATGGTCAGAGCGCTTTTGGGAATGAAACCTCCCAAGGGACAAATCCGTGAGGACCATGGGCCAAAGCGGACAATACTAACTGGAGAAGGATCGGGTTGTTATAGGTTTTGCCTTTATGAATGGTTTTAATGCTAGGGGTGCATTTAAAGAGCCGTTAGAACTCTTCGTTTCACGCGTTTCACACCCCAAGAGTTACGTATGCGACAAAGTACACGAGTTATGTATCACTACACAGGTCCAGACATGTAGGCCCATGTAAATTTTTGCCTGAAAATTTCAAATTCTGTCGTATTACATGGCCCATGTAAATGAGCTCTGGGACCCGTGTAACTTTCTGTCTCCTGAGTTGCTTTACTGGATATGTTACACAGCTCGTATCAAATACATGGAGGCCCATGTAACTCGCTAGCTTTAATTTTTTCTATTACTGACATTACACAGTCCATGTAAATTGGGCTATGAACCCGTGTAAGTGTCCCTCAGAGTTAAAAATGCAAGAAATTTACGAACTTCCATAAAGTTACACGGGGCGTGTAGAACCAGTACAAGACCTATGTAATTTTCTGATTTTCCAAATTTTTGTCAAATGAAAAATTTTTATCAACACAACACATGAAATGGATGTAAAGTTTAGCAATAGAGCTTCTTCCCTGGTTTTGTCCAAATTTCCCTTTTCTGGTTTTGACTTGGTGATTCTTTTCCTCTCTTATTCTCTACTCCCCTTTCCAAAAATCCTACAAAATAAAATGCTAATGAGTATGAAATAAAAATCAATATGAAAAAGGAGAAAAAAAGAAAAGTTCAGAGAAATTTTTGGGTTGTCTCCCAAAAAGCGCTTGTTTATACTCTTTAGCTGGACTTTCTTGTTTATGGTCTATCGGTAGGATGGTCGAGGGTGCAATTGACTCCCATTTCGATGGGTCTCCCTAAAAGTAAGGCTTCAGCCTCTGCCCATTGACCTTAAATGCACCTGAGGTTTCACTTTACACTTCTACTGCTTCATGTGGGAAGACTTGGGTGACCTTGAAAGGTCCGGACAATCTTGATTTTAGCTTCCCTGGAAAGAGTTTCAATCTAGAGTTGAATAAGAGGACAAGATCTCCTTCTTTTATTTCTTTCCTTGTTATGCACTTTTCATGCCATCTTTTGGTTTTATCCTTGAAAATTTTAGCGTTTTTGTATGCATCCTATTAGATTTCTTCCAACTCATTCAGTTCAAGGAGTCTTTTCTCACTAGTAGCTTTGAGGTCAAAGTTTAGGATCTGAATTGTCTAATAAGCTTTATGCTCAAGTTCAACAGGGCGATGGCATGATTTTCCATAAACCAGTCGGAAGGGTGTTGTGCCAATTGGGGTTTTATATGCAGTGCGGTATGCCTATAGTGCATCATCTAACTTCATGCACCAGTCCTTCCTGGATCTGTTTATAGTTTTCTCCAAAATCTACTTTAGTTCCCTATTTGAGATTTCTACTTGACCGTTGGTTTGAGGATGAGAAGGTGTGGCCACCTTGTGAGTCACTCCATACTTTTTCAGTAGTATTTTGAATTGTTGGTTGCAGAAGTGACTTCCTCCATTGCTGATTATTGCTCGTGGTGTGCCAAATCTTTTGAAGATGTTCTTCTTAAGGAATCTTGTGACCACTTTAGCATCGTTGGTTGGTGTTGCAATTGCTTCTACCCATTTCGACACATAATCAACTCCAACCAGAATATATTTGTTTCCACGGGAAGAGGGAAATGGGCCCATGAAGTCTATTCCCCATACATCAAACAGTTCTATCTCAGGTATACCATGCATTGGCATTTCATTCCTTCTAGAAGTATTACCTATTCTTTGGCATTGGTCACAAGTTAGCACAAAGGATCTTACATCCTTAAACAAATGTGGCCGGTGAAACCCTGCTTGCAAAATCTTGGCTGCAGTTTTTGAGGTACCAAAGTGTCCTTCATATAATGATGAATGGCAGTGATGAATGATGCTTTCCATATCTTTCTCTGGTATGCATCTTCTTATCAGCCTATCATTACATGTCTTGTACAGTAGAGGTTCCTCCCATATGTAATATCTCACATCATGTAGGAATTTCTTCCTTTATTGATAAGTCATGTTTGGAGGTAGTACCCTGCATACAAGAAAATTAATGAAGTCAGCGTACCATGGAGCCTTGGATAATGCAAGTAATTGCTCATAAGGAAATGAATCATCAATTGGCAAATCTTCGAAGTCCTCTGTGTACTCCAATTTTAGTATGGAAAGAAGGTTAGCTACTACATTTTCGGATCCCTTTTTATCCTTGATTTCAAGGTCAAATTCTCGCAGGAGTAGAATCCATTGAATCAGCCTTGGTTTTGCTTCCTTCTTGTTCAAAAGGTACCGGATTACAGTATGATCTGTGAATACAATGACTTTTGACCCAATGAGGTAAGATCTAAACTTTTCCATTGCATACACCACTGCTAGGAATTCCTTCTCTATGGTGGCATAATTGATTGGCGCATCATCGAGTGTCTTGCTAGCATAATAAATAGCATGGAGCTTTTTATCTTTTCTTTGTCCGAGCACTGCTCCAACTGCAAAGTCACTCGCGTCACACATCACCTCGAATGCTAGTTCCTATTTGGTGGCTGCATTATTAGTGCTGATATCAGGGCTTTTTTAATCCTATTATAGGAGACAAGGTAATTTTTATCAAAATCAAAGGGAACATCTTGACTTAATAATTTGGTAAGTGGCTTTGTTATTTTGGAAAAGTCCTTGATGAATCTTCTGTAGAATCCTACATGTCCTAAAAAGCTTCACACTCCCTTGATTGATGTTGGGGGTGGCATGTTTTCAGTGATCTCAAATTTTGCCTTATCAACTTCAATTCCTCTTTCTGATATCAAATGTCCCAGAATTATGCCTTCCCTTACCATGAAGTGGCATTTTTCCCAATTTAAGACCAGGTTTGATTCTTCACATCTTTACAACACTTTAGATAAATTAGCTAGGCAATCATCAAAATTAGTTCTACAGATAGAAAAATCATCCATAAAAACTTCCATGATATTCTCAATATAATAAAAAAAGATAGCCATCATGCATCTTTGAAAGGTAGCAGGGGTTACAAAGACCAAAAGGCATTCTCCTATATGCAAATGTTCCATATGGACAAGTGAATATTGTCTTTTCTTGGTCTTCTGGGTGAATAGGAATTTGAAAGAATCCTGAATACCCATCTAGATAACAGAAATAAGAGTGTTTCGCTAACCTTTCTAACATTTGGTCGATAAAGGGGAAAGGAAAATGGTCTTTTTCTGGTAGCGCAGTTCAATTTCCTATAATCTATCCACATTCGCCAACCAGTGACTACTATAGTAGGGATTAGTTCATTATTTTCATTTTGGATAACAGTTGTCCCACCTTTCTTAGGAACTACATGTACTAGACTAACCCATTTACTATCAAAAATTGGGTATATGATACCTGCATCTAATAATTTTAAAATTTCTTTCTTGACTACTTCTTTCTTGTTTGGGTTAAGTCTTCTTTGGTGTTCAATCGTGGGTTTACTGTTTTCTTCCATGGGTATCTATGCATGCAAATTGAATGGTTGATTCCCTTCAGGTCTACTATTTTATACCCTATGGCTTTGCTATGGATGTTAGTAGTATGCCCTAGAGCATATCATTTATTATGTATCTTGTATATATTTTATTAATAAAAGCCATTTTCACTTTTTCGTTTACATAATATATTTATATGTAATAGAAAAGGTCCATTGATATTTTGTTAGAAAATTTATTCTTAAGTTGTTAAGAATATGAGTGACAGTATTTCTAGCACAAAGTATCATAAATAGGTTCACAATCGAGGATACTTCACAATAAGGACATGACTTATTTATTAAGATTGCATTCATGTTTGTTATCAAATTATTTATATGAGATATAAATAAGATGGAATGGTGAGTCTCATGCCATATAACAAACATGATAGGCACTTATACATAATAAGTAGGCCGAACCAGTGACATTTATGACAAGCACATGGAGTTTACTCTTTTTTATATATTGTCATAAATCATATTAGTGCATATAATTTTTAGACCTGAGATAGCACAGTTATCTTATATATAGGTGGTTTGAGTTTGATACTGCTTTCATACTTGTACTGTGTATGGGTATATGGGCATGTGTTATCTCCTACTAGTTATATATGGAGGTAGGTGTTGATTAAGATGGAATCTGTTCCTCTAAGTAAATAGGGATAAAATCCTATGTTCATTTAATTGTTCTTGATGTTTTAAGTTCCTAGCCAGGACAGATAGATTTAATCAGAAAAAGGTTTTTGATGAGAGAATCTTTTTAATCAAGAACTGGAATTAAAAGAGAACAAAATATTCATAGCAAATCGGGTTTAACATAAACCATGACTCCAGCTCGAATTGAGATTTTGTAACAGAGAGATTCTAATGCATGGCAACATATGATTATAGGTTCATTTAAGGTAAACCTGATGACTAATTAGGTGGCCATGGCATGCTATGCTAGGTATTAACCATGGTATATGAGGTGCATAAAATGATTTAGAGAAATCATTTATGGTAAGAAAGAGTTCTGATGATATTAAGAGTTTATATCATGTCTCATTGCTAATTAGTGACGAGCCTAGTAAGTCACACACATACACAAGTAGTACTCAACTCAACTCAACTAAGCCTTTATCCCAAAAATTTGGGGTCGGCTATATGGATTCGCTTTTTCCACTTTGAACGATTTTGGGTTAAAGCCTCATAAATGTGTAATGCTTCTAAGTCATGTTGTACTACTCTTCTCCAAGTCAATTTAGGTCTACCCCTTTTTTTCTTTCTATCCTCTAACTTAATGTGCTCTACTTGTCTAACTGGAGCCTCCGTATGTCTACGCTTCACATGACCAAACCACCTCAATCTCCCTTCTCTCAACTTATCTTCAATTGGCACCACTCCTACCTTTTCTCTAATACTCTCATTACGGACTTTATCTAGTCTAGTATGGCCACTCATCCACCTTAACATTCTCATCTCTGCAACTCTTATCTTAGATGCATACGACTCTTTCAGTGCCCAACACTCACTACCATATAACATAGCCGGTCGTATGGCTGTACGGTAAAATTTTCCTTTCAATTTATTGGGAATCTTACGATCACATAAAACTCCCGTGGCACGTCTCAACTTCAACCATCCGGCTTTAATCCTATGATTAATATCCTCCTCACATCCCCCATCTACTTGAAGGACTGAGCCTAGATATTTAAAGTGATTACTTTGTAGCAGTACCACTCCATTCAAACTAACTCCTTCCCTATCACCAGTTTGGCCTTCACTGAACTTGCAATGCATGTATTCTGTCTTCGTTCTACTTAACTTAAAACCCTTTAACTCTAGAGTACTTCTCCAAAGTTCTAGCTTTCTATTGACTCCTTCTCGTGTCTCATCTATCAGAACAATATCATCCGCAAACATCATGCACCAAGGAATACTCTCTTGTATATGTTTCGTCAGTTCATCTAAAACTAATGTAAAAAAGTAAGGGCTTATGGCTGATCCTTGGTGTAATCCAATTGAGATCGGAAAATCTCTTGTGTCCCCTCCCACTGTGCACACAATAGTAGTTGCTCCTTCATACATATCTTTCAATACTTGTATGTACCTAATAGATGCCCTCTTTTGTTCTAACACATTCCATGAGACCTCTCTTGGAACACTGTCATAAGCCTTCTCCAAATCAATGAAAACCATGTGTAGATCTTTCTTCACATCTCTGTATTTCTCCATCAAGCTTCTAATGAGAAAGATCGCTTCCATAGTTGAACGACCAGGCATGAAACCAAATTGATTGAGAGAGATAGAAGTATCATGACGTACTCGATGCTCCACCACTCTCTCCCACAACTTCATAGCATGGCTCATGAGTTTAATTCCCCTATAGTTTGAGCAACTTTGTATGTCTCCCTTATTTTTAAAAATAGGTACTAAAATACTCTTTCTCCATTCATCAGGCATTTTCTTTGAGTTTAGAATCTTATTAAATAATTTAGTTAACCATGCCACTCCCATATCTCCCAAATACTTCCACACTTCAATTGGTATTTCATCGGGTCCACAGGCTTTACCCACTTTCATTCTCTTAAGTGCTTCCTTTACTTCTAAAGATCGAATCCTTCTAGTATAATTTACATTCTTTTCTATTGTTCTATAATCTATATTCACGCTATTACCATTTTGACTATTATTAGTTTGATGTAAATATAATGGTATGCATATGTATCTCTGTAGTTGAGCAGTTGTACAGATAAAATTGTAATAATATTATTCTTAAGATTTTGTGTTTCTAAATTTAATAGTGAATGTAAATTAAATATTTTAAAATGCAATGTGCATGAGTTTATGAAATGTTTTGAGTTATTAATTTTTTATTTGAAATTTGGATTTTGAGTTGAAGTGTTGCCATTGTTATTGATTTGAAATTTGGTGGTTGCGAATGAAGTTGTGATTGAGAAAAATATTGGGAGTGTTTTTATTTTTAGGTTTTGAAGAACTGTTTTCTCAAAATACAGACGGCACTCTGCCGAAATTTTTGTAAAAATTGCGGAAATTTTAAATATCCAAAAATTTGATTTATGTTTGTACTTTAAATAAAGGTTTTTAACATTTGAAAAAAAATTTTACCCATCAATTCCAAAATGAACGAAAATTGTTTTAAAATCCCTTGTAGTATATTTAATGGGTTATCGGTAGGTGAAGTACGGTAATTCATTAGGTGTACTACGGAAACATATTACATCTTATGAGGAGTAGGGTGTGACATGTTTAGTGGTATCAGAGCAAAGGTTTTAAAATAAATTTTGAACTGTGAATTTGAAATATTTTGTCGGTAAATACAACTGCTCAAATGTTGATATATATGACATATTTACATCATGAATATGCGCTAATGGAGGTCAACCTCCTTGTGTTTGTTATCAGAGAGTAGAAAATTTCTGGAAAACGGAATGGAAGAGGGAGATCATTCCGTAGAGCAATCTGTTGAGGCTGAGGCCCAAGGAGAAGTCCCAGTACTTCAGAATGTGAGTAGGTCAGCCACTCTAGCTCCTCCTCAAGCACCACAGTTGCCTGCTCAGTTTGCAAAGCAGATGGCTGCGTTCTTTCAACAAATGGCGGGAAATGTGCTGCCTCAAACACAGACACAAGCATCGGTTGCACAACCACAGTCACCGGCTCGGCAATATGAGAAGTTAATGAAATTTGGGGTTATAGAATTCAAAGGAACAGTGGATCCACTGGAAGCAGAACAGTGGTTAGAGAGGATGGAACGGGTTTTTAGAAAACTACAGTGTGCTGAAGAGTTGAAGTTTGAATATTCAGTATCACTTCTGCACGGAGATGCATATGAGTGGTGGAAGACTATCCCCTACAGTCTGGTAGAGCCACCAGTCCTCACATGGTCAGACTTTTTAAGGGAATTTCGACAAAAGTGGGTCCCCGATACTTATGTAGACATGAAGCTGCAAGAGTTTTTAAGTTTAAAGCAAGGGGATAGAACTGTAGCAGAATATGAACGAGATTTTTCAAGGCTAAGCCATTATGCTGAAAGCTTAGTCACCGCCCCCAGAGACCGGTGTAAGAGATTTGAGGCTGGGTTGAGGCCTAGCTTGAGAATGCAAGTGGTGGGGTTCCGACACAAGAATTTTTCTGAATTGATTTCACAAGCCTTGGAACTGGAAAGGATAGAATCAGAATGGGCAGTGAAAAAGAGTACACAAGAGAAAGAGAAAACTAAAAAGGTTACTGGCCAATCTACTAAGAGTGGCTCTGGGAAAAGAAAACATTTTGGAGGGTCTAGCTCGCACAAATCAGGTAGAGGTGGATCTTCTGGACAGAAACCACCCCAATCCGATCAGCAAACTCAACAGATGCGCAAAAAAACGCTGTTAGATCGACTTTGTGAGACTTATGGTAAACCATATAGTGGAGTATGTTATAGAGCTATAGGAGCATGTTTCAATTGTGGAGGGACTGGTCATTTTGCTAAGGATTGCTAAGTCCACGCCGTTATGGATCATTTACCACGTCAAAAGGATCAGCTCAAGTTTCTACCCCAAAGAGTTCACCAGCAGTTGGTAGAGGCGGAGGCAGAGGTAGGGGTAGTATGCTTGGAAGTCAGAATATTGTAAATCAACCAGGACAAGGTAATGCTCCAGTGAGAGTGTACACTATGCGATAGAGGAATGAGGATGAGACTTCTGACATGGTTGCTGGTATTTCCTCGATTCTTAACTAAGATATGTATGTGTTGAAAAAAAAAATCAATGAATTTTGATATATTAGTGACTAGTCTTTTTAAAATTAATTTTGGAAGAGTTTATCAGTGAAAAGTATTTGCTAGTACACAATAATTTGTAAAGTTAATTAGTAAGCCTAATTAGGTAAGTTAAGAGAACCTAAAAGTAAGTTATAGTAATATAGCTACCTTAGATGCGGGTAAGGGTATTACTGCTGATAGATGTCAGTGGATACCATAATCAAAATAAGTTCAAGATATTAGTGAATTTAAAAGAAATAAGATATAGGGAAGTTTGTTCTATTGGGATGTATCGTAGTAACTATGCAATATTCTTGATGTTTGTGCTGTAAGCTGCAGATTACAGTACTGATTTGGGATTTATTGTATAGAGCTACGTACTACCCAATAGTACACAAGAATAAGAATAGTTGCAAACAACATCTATTTTGTTACAGTTATGATAAGATAAAGTTTTCTTATTAGAAAGGAGTTTGAAAATCCTAACCTGGGATTTAAAACTCTAAAGTTAGAATATTGAAAGGTTATAGTTCAGTACAAAAGAAAATAATGACTACACATCAGTGCAAAATAAGCTATAGAATATCGATAGATAAAAATAAATAGAACAGTAAGAAATGAGAAAAATACTAGATGAGGAATTGCCACCAAGGCAAGCAACTTACTTAAGACACGTAACGAAATCTCAAACTATTTTATCAAGAAAGAAATAAGTTAAACCAAAGCAAACAAGATAGTGCAAAATGGCACATAGGCCTTGGTCATAAATGGAGATAGTAAGATAATGGTTATGGACCTATGGCCAAGAAAGAAAAGACTACAAAAGAAAATAATTGCTAAAATAACAGCAAGAAAAGACTAAAATATTCTAAGCTAAACTGAAGGTTGCATCAAATGATCAAGAGATTTGATAAGAAAAGAGTAAAAATTTAGTTCTCACCCATAGGATCGTACGAGGTCCTAGAAAGAGTGGATCCACTAGCACACAGAAAGATTTGCTTACCTCTAAAATTGAAATGAATTTGAATCTAGCTTACAACAAAGGCTCATAAGAAACTTGGCACACGAGGTGAGCAATCGATGAGTAAATAGCGTTGGTTAAAGTGCTATGGACCATTATTCCGATTATAAAGTTATGTAAAAATATGAGAAAAACATGAGAAAACAACATGAATGACTATTTGAGGACAGATAGTGGACACAATTTCGAGGACGAAATTATTTTAAGGGGGGGAGAATTGTAACACCCTTATTTGTATAGCTAGGTATATTTCACTGTTCCGGTGACCGGAGTCGGTCCGGACAATTAAGGGGATTAGGACCACACTTAAGACAACTAGAGAAACCATAAATACAAATAATTAGTAATGTTCAATTAGTTAAGTATAAATAAGAAAAACAGAACATAAGAAGTTAAACGAGCCGAGAGTCATAGCGATGGGTGACCTCCTCGGGAACGACTGCGAAGTCATTTTAAACTCAAATTTCGAATCGTAAAAAGTGACGCTGCGGTCCTTAGGACCCTTATAAACATAGTGGAAAAGAGAAAATCACGAAAAAAAACTGTTAAGCCAGTCAAATAATTAGGTCAGGGAGCCGGAAGAAATATGGAATTAATTGCAAACTGGGATGAACCGGCGAGGGGCAATTTGGTCAATTGACCCCGAGAGCTGACTCCTGACCTAACTGTCAAATAAAATTGGACAAAAGAAAATTTCAGAATGAAGAATTAAATTAAAGAAATAATAGAAAAATAAATAGAAAAAAAAAGGAAATGGAAAAATGGAAAAGTCAAAAGGTGATGACATCATGCATGACCTCATGCATGATGCCATAAAGAATATAATTAATTAATTTATTTATTTACATTTTTGGTCTTCCATAAGACTTAAAAATTCATAAAAAAAAAAAGAAAATCATTTCTTCTTCTTCAAAAAACATTTTTATCTCTCTCTCACTTTTCTCTCCCAAGGTTCCTCCATTAACAAGCTTTTAAAGCTTGAAAAACTTAGTTCTTCCCAATAAATTTCAACCCTAAACCCTAAAAAGCTTCCAATCTACACTAGAAAAGAAGATTGAGGGAGAAGAAGAAAGAAGAAAGTGAAAGAACTGGTGGATTGTAAATCAAAGAATTAAGGTTAGCGTTCTTCTTCATTTTCTCTTTAAATCTATGTTTAAGTAGTTAAGTTATGCTTGTAAAAAAACTTAAAACGGAAAGAAAATTTGTTGAGGGACTATATAGAATGTTGGACAGCTAGGGTTTGGTTGGACAAAGTATAAATTTGTTTGAGCTAAATATGTTGGAAGCTTAATTGAGTTAAGGGAGTATGCTTATAAGTTTTTAATTAGCTAAATACAACAAATGACATGAATTAGGGTTTTGAACTTAAAGTTTGTGAACCAAAAATGCAAGAAATGAGTAAATGGCATGTTTGACCTATTGTGAACTGAAAAATGGTCAATTGTGACTAAATAAGTTGTGTTTGAATTATTAGAAGTGAAGCCAAATTCGGAGGTTGTATGGTCATGCTGCTGGCAGCATGACCAAGTCAACTTTGAAGGACCAAAACTGAAATTTTACAAGTCCAATTGATATGCCACCAATTGGGGATGAAAATATACATAAAATGACACAATTTTCATTTAGGAACCATGCCCAAAAACTGACCAAAACCTAGTGAACAAATTGACCAAAGTTGAATAAGAGCAGTCTGCCACTGCACAAACTGACCAAATGAACAGTAATTATTCATTTGGTCATAACTCGAGCTAGGTAGGTCAAAATGACCTGAAATTTTACCAGTAATTAGATAAGATATATATCTAAAACTTTCATGAAGAACACCAACCCAAATTATGCCATTAACCTAATCAAATTATTGAGCAAAGTTGAGTTACTGAACCTGCAAAACTGCAGATTTCCATTTGAACAGTAAAGTTCCAATGGCTATAACTCTCTCTAGAAAACTCCGATTTAGGCATTTCTTGAACCGATGGAAACCTAAGACATAGTAGAACATTTCGTATGAAGGAAATTAGATCAAATTATGGACTTAACTTGATCAAATTACTGAACGAATTTGGATAAAAAATCTGCCAGAACCAAAATAGCAGTATAAACAGTGCACGTGAACAGTAACTATATTTTGGCTATAACTTGAGCTACAAAACTCCAATTGGGGTGATCCAAAAATGAGAATACACTTAAGACAATGAGGAACATTTTCTATGAAGGAAGTTTTGTCAAATTCCAACAATAAAGTGACCAATGGAACAGTACAACCTAAGGCACCAAAACTAAAAATTTGTAACTTTGCCTAAAGGACTTAAGTTTTGAGAGAATGACCAAAACCAACAAGTTTGGTGACCAAAATGTGGTATGTGGGTGAAGTTGGAATTCCCATACCTATTAAGCCTTAGAAAGTCAACAATTTGACTTGAATAGTGTAGTGAATAGTAACCCCGAAATGAAAATTTCTAAGAACGTTAGTTTAAGCATATTTGGGCTAGAATTAAGTATTTATGAATTAATTATTGGATTTATGGTAAGTTATGATACTGAAACACTATGAAACTGTGTGTTTCAGTGGAAAAGAACACCGGGAAAGGACCCGAGGAATCGAGTCAAGGCCGATAGGCGACTCGCATCAGGTTTGTGCACAAAAATTTATAAATTATAGTTTTTACAATGAAAATTGATTTGTTATACATTGTGAATATGTTTATTTTATTATGAATTTCGAGAATGTTGTGCTACCTATTTTACAATGGAGATTTGAAATGAAGCTTGTTTAATTTTCTGCATTGTGAAAATTTTGTGTTAATTATGGGTTTTAAGTACTACGGTGTTGCCACCTGTGAATGAAAATTTGACTTTAGAAATTGATTGTGTTTCGCATAAAATATTTGAATAACTTGATTTAAATTGTTTTAATTCACACTTGGCATGGCAATATTAATATGTTCATCATCCACTTGTGGGGTAAGTTTGATATTTGATCAGTTTCCTCCCTCTCTGGCTTCCCAGTCTGAGGGGCGAGTTTCGATGAGTACTCATTAGCTAGCTAGCCACCTCCCTTATTGATTTCGATTAGTGGGGGTGTTTGCCTTGTCGTGATGTACACACGGCATGTTCGGAAATTTTGTGTCATGGCCTAAGTTGTGTTATTGTTTGGCAACACTATGTTTATTAAATTGTTTGATCAAGTTGTGCTATATTAAGCTTGAAATTATGATTTGTTATAAATGCAATTTGAGAAAGAAATTGTGAAATGCGATTATGAGATTTTTGAATGATGATTTGTTCATAAATGTCTTATATTATACATTTTATTCTTTATTGTACACCACTGAGTATTTATATACTCAGTGATAGCTTTAACTTGCTGTTGCAGATAGAAAAAAAGGACATAGCAGTAGAGTGAGCTGCTACAGTCAGAGAGGAGCACAGTTGAAGAATTTCTGTACGGGTATTGTCTATACCCTGGGGTCCCTTAGGCAAATCCCACATCGGCAAAGCACGGAGTTGGTCTTGGGTTCAAAAGTAATGATATATAAAATGGGGGAACTAATCACTAGAGGCGCCTTTTGGTGGAATGGCCTGGAGAGTTGGAAGAACTCTAAGGTTAAGCGTGCTCGCTTGAGAGAAATCCTAGGATGGGTGACCTCCTGGGAAGTTCTCCATTCCACCTATGGGACAAAACCGTGAGGCTTATGGCCAAAGCGGACAATTCCTCTAGTGGTTGGTTCCCCATCGTTACAATTGGTATCAGAGCCGCTTACGTGTCCTCTTGAGTGATGGTGGGGCAAACCTCAGCGAGGACGCTGAGTCCCGAAAGGGGGGGAGAAAGGTCCCTTAGGCAAATCCCACATCGGCAAAGCACGGAGTTGGTCTTGGGTTCAAAAGTAATGATATATAAAATGGGGAAACTAATCACTAGAGGTGCCTTTTGGTGGAATGGCCTGGAGAGTTGGAAGAACTCCAAGGTTAAGCGTGCTTGCATGAGAGAAATCCTAGGATGGGTGACCTCCTGGGAAGTTCTCCATTCCACCTATGGGACAAAACCGTGAGGCTTATGGCCAAAGCGGACAATTCCTCTAGTGGTTGGTTCCCGATCGTTACATAGAATGAAGAGAGAGATTGTTAATTTTGTGACCAGATGTCTGACATGCCAGCAGGTTAAAGCTGAGGATCAGGTTCCATCAGGGTTACTACAACCCATATCTATACCAGAGTGGAAATGGGACCGCATCACCATGGATTTTGCAACTGGGCTACCTTTGACACAGAAGAGGCATCATACCATCTAGGTGATTGTGGATAGACTAACAAAATCAACTCATTTCTTACCTATCAGAACCGACTACTTATTGGAAAGATTAGCAGAGATCTACATAGCTGAGATAGTACGGTTACATGGAGTGCTGACATAGATCATATCTGATCGAGATCCGAGGTTTACTTTGAGGTTTTAGAAGAAGTTACAAGAGTCGTTAGGCACTCAACTGCACTTCAGTACGGCTTTTGATCCTCAGACGAATGGATAGTCAGAAAGGGTGATTCAGGTAACCCTTAGAACTTAGTGAATTGCTATAATTGTTAAAGAAATGATAATAATGACATAACATGAATGATATGATAGGTATTGGAGGATATGCTTCGAAGCTGCATTATTGACTTTGAAGGAAGTTGGGAGAAGTACCTTCCTTTGGTAGAGTTTACTTATAATAATAGCTACTAAGTCAGCATAAAAATGGCCCCATATGAAGCGTTGTATGGGAGGAGATGCAGGCCTCCCTTATGTTGGACAGAGATGGTGAAAAGAAATTAGTAGACCCAGACTTGGTGAGGTAGACTGAAGAGAAAGTGAAACTCATCAGAGACAATTTGAAAGCCACCTCAGACAGACAGAAGTCATATGCCGACCTGAGAAGAAAGGACATAGAGTATGAGGTTGGCGATAAGGTTTTTCTCAATGTATCACCTTAGAAGAAAGTGCTAAGATTTGGCAAAAATGGTAAGTTAAGCCTTAGGTTTATTAGTCCATACAATGTCATTGAACGTGTGGGTCTAGTAGCCTATAGGCTAGCCTTACCACCTGAGCTGGACAAGATTCACAACGTATTTCATGTGTCGATGCTCAGGAGATACATATCAGATCCTTCACATGTCATTTCAGCAAAAGAAATAATTATACAACCTGACTTGACATATAAAGAAGAGTCAATCAGAATCTTGTCATGGGAGATAAAAGAGCTCAGAAATAAGAGAATTCCATTAGTGAAAGTCCTATGGAGACACCACAACGCAGAAGAGGCGACATGGGAGAGCGAGGAGATGATGAGGCAGCAATTCCCTCAGCTCTTCACATCAGGTAAATTTCAAGGATGAAATTTTTATTTAGAGGGAAAAAATTATAACGCCCTCACTATAGGTAGTCCGTACATTCTACTGTTTCGATGACTAATATCTGTTCGGACAGCCAAAATGTCTGGAACTACACTTAAACTATAGTAACAAGACATAAATTGATGGAATAAATATTAAGAAAATATGAGAAAAATTAAGAGAAAATAAAAGAAATGAAATGCAACTAGATTAAATGAGCCAAGGTTTCGGCGATGGGTGATTGTACCGAGAAGTAACTGCGAAAATAGTTGCCGACCCTAGACGCGCAAGAAACCTTAGAAAATAATTTTTGGGACTTAATTAAAGGTTTACTGAGGTATAAATGACATTAAAAATGTCAAAGAAAATTTAAGAAAATTTATTAATTGGTAGAGACAAAAATAACCCGATAAGTATACTTAAGGGCATTTTGATCATTTTGACTCCAAAGTTAAATTTTGACTTAAATGTTAATTAAAATGAGAGAGATTAAAACACATAAAATAAATTAAATTATGAAATTATGTATAGAAATGGGAAAAGAAAAGAAAAGAAAAAGAAATAAAATATATTGCATGAGCATGATGTCATAATGACGTCATAAAAAGTGGTAACCAATGGGAACTTAACAAATAACTATTAAAGGGGTAAGAAAGAGTGAAATGAGACAAAAATCACTTAAAGCTAGTCATCTTCTTCTCACTTCTCTTCCATGGCTGAAATCCCTTAAGTGCTTTTCCTCCATTTTTATTTTCTTAAGCTCAAATTCCCCTTTTCTACCCCATAAAACCCTAAACTCCCTTCTATAAAAATTATCCTCACATCATAAGCAAGACTTTGGCTGCTAAGAAGTGAAGAAATTTCAAAGTTTTACCAAGTCTAAGAAGTGTCCATTAAAGGTTAGTGTATAAAAATCCTTTCTTTCAATTCTCGGTGTAGTAAGCATGCCCATTTAAGTGAGAAATTCAAGAAATTGAAAGAATTGGTTAAGGAATTAAACATCCCTAATTCGGAAGCCCTGGTAACCTTGTGGGGTTTGATGAATCCTTGCATATACACATCATTAGAGATGTTGATTGATGAATTTAAATGCATTGGAAGTTAAATTGCATATGTATGCTTGACTTTAACACTTTGAGTTAGGGTTTTGACCTAACTATTGGGGATTTTGTGTTATGCTTGAAATTGATGTAATTGAGATGAATTGTTCAGCAATAAAAGTGCTATGTATGCCAAATTGTAGTTTTGGAGATTGGAAGAAATAAATTGGGAGTGTACATTTTCCTTACAGGTTTGGGACTCTATAAGTCTAGTGTGTGTTTTAAGCCATAACTTGAATTGTGTTACTCCAATTAGTATAAAGCCAATTGGAGATGAAACTAGGGCCAAAATACTCCAATTTCCATGTAGAAACCATGCCCAAATTCTGTCCAAAAATTGACCTAATTACTATTCCAATTCGGCTGACCATACACTAAACCCAGAAAAATGACTAAATGAACAGTACACATTCATTAGGTCATAACTCCCTCTAAAAAGGTCCAAATGACCTAAATTTTATACCATTGGAAAGCTTAGGACTACAACTTTTATGAAGAACATAGAGCTCAGAAATGTCACACCTTACCCCTCTGTAAGGCATAACATGATTCCATAGTATATCTAATAAATTACCAAACTTTGCCTACCGATAACTCATTAAACATACCACAAGGGATTTTAAACACTTTTCCTTTCAATTTAAAATGGTGGATCATATTTCTTAATTATTAAAATCCTTTAATTGGAATTTATATCAAAATTGAATTATTGATTAATTTAAAATCTCCGCAATTTTTGTAAAAATTTTGGCAGAGTGTCGGTTGTATTTGGGAAAAATAGTTCTTCAAAAACCCATGAAAAATACTTCCAATACATATTTAAATCCCAACCTCCATTATTCTCAAACTACGTCAATCTCGATTTAACTCAATTTTACAATTTCTAAGAATTCTAAAAGAAATTTATACACTGCATTTATACATAAAAAAATAAATGTAAACAAGTTTATATTACGAAGTTTACATTAATCAAAATAACAGTACAACTTTTAGACAACTGCTCAACGTGTACATATGAATAAATAAAATTAATTTACATCAAAAGGAGAAATTTACATAGGGTATAATTAATATACCCGGAAAAAGTCTAACTAATAATTCAGTTTTAGCTCCAAGCAACTTACTCTGCTGCCTTGTCCTTTTTCTTATCTGCGATAGCAAAACATGCTATCACTGTGTAATAATACTCAGTGGTACACAACTAATTTTAAATTAAAATCAATTATAATATAAATCAACAATTCACAACAAAACAAAATTTTTATAATTTATGAAGTAAATTCAAATTTCCAGAATCACCAAGAATTATTTATTTCAAATTAATAATAATCATTTATGTAAATTCACATTTCATTTAAGATTCACAATTCATAAAATAAAAAGTGTTTCCAAGAACACACAATCTAGACTATGACACAAAATTTCACGATCAATGCCGTGTTGTACACTGCGACAAAGCAAATTACCTTACTAACTATTATTAATGAGGGAAGGGCTAGCTAGCTAATGAGTACTCATACATTGTCATCCTACTAACCGTTATTAATAAGAGACATAATCAATGTCAATTATCAAATCCCAAATAGCTATTACCATTGGGGAGTTCCGAACAGGACTGTCATGCTAACTATGGTTTAAAAAAAATTTACAAGATTTTCTAATCACATAATTACATTTCAAATTCAATAATCACATTCGATTCATTTTCAATTTCATAAGATATTGGCAACACACAATTCATAATTGCAATGGGGAAATCATAATTGCAAACCATTACCATTTATTCAAAACAATTTACAAAATTAAAATCAATTAAATCAATTTGGTTGTGTACAAACTTCTAGTGAGTCGCCTCTTTGCATTGACTCACGTTTTTCTTTCCCTCATTCCCAGTCTCATTTTCTACTGAAACACACAATGTACAGTGTTTCAATATCATACCTCATAAGTAATCCCATAATTATATTCATATACACTTGATTATACTTTTAAATTTGCTTAAAATGGAGTTTTTTGTGTTTGGCATATTGGGGTTACTATTCATTTTACTATTCATATCAAAATATTGACTTTTTCATACTGATTAGGTATGTTAATTTTAATTACACCCACATACCACATTTTGGGTTACAACTGTGTTGGCATTGGTTGCCAATTAAATTTCCAAACTTTCTAAGTGAAATTCTAAAATTTCACTTTTGGATCTCTTAGTTCTACGGTTCCATTGAACCTTTTCCTATGGAAATTTGGCCAACTTTCATTCACCAAAGTTGTTCCTTAATGTCTTAGATTTAATTCCCTTTTTGAATTACTCCATTTGGAATTTTGTAGCTCAAGTTATATTGTTTCTAATGTGGCTGTCTAGACTAGTAAAATCTAGAATTCTGGGCACAATTCTGATTGTAGCAGATTTGAGAACCTAACTTTGGTTGGCAATTTGACTAGGTTATGGTCAGAATTTGGGTTTGTGCTCTTCACAAAATTTATTCTAATATGTCATACCTTTCCAATGGTTTAAAAATTAGGTCATTTGAACAAGTACTGCTCATATGATTAATTCTATACTGGGGCAGTGTGTGAAATCCGGATTTAACCTAATTTTACACCCACTTATGGTCAGTTTTAGGGCAAGGTTTCGACATGAAAATTGTAGCTTTGGGTCTTAATTTTTATCTCCAATTAACCTCACATCAATTAGAGCAATAGAATTCCAGTTATGGTCATTTAAATTGTAACACCCCGAACCTCCAAGTTATGAATATTATCATTTTTTATCTATGATTAGTACTATTCAAAGATACCTTGAGGACCAAAAATAAATGGAAAATTTTCATGAAGAAGCATGAGAATCATACATTGAACCTAAACTAGGGTTTTGGATAATTTGGAGAAAGTTAGGGTTTGATGTATTTTAATGAAATTGATAAAGAAATCAAGCTTAGTTTAAGTAGTGTGCATGCTTGGAGTAAAGAAATTGCATGAGATTTTTATAAAATGAAATATGAAAGATTAGGGTTCATGGGAAAATTGGAGCTTTTGTACTAAAGAGTGAAATTAATATGTGTAGTGTTAAATTATGGTCATTTGAGATTCCTTTAGTTTGAATTGACATTGGGTTGATGAATGGAAGTAATGAAATGGTAGGATTAGGAAAAATTACAAACTTTGGTGTTTGAAAATTTTGGGTTTTGTGCTATGAGTGCTATGGATGTGTCAATTCTAAATTATAGTCATTTTGGGTGAATTAAATATGAATTGAGATTGGTTAGTGGGAGTAATTGAAGAAATGAAAATTTGAACGTAGAGTAGAATTTTGCACATTGAGTTCAGTGTGCTCGATAACCCATAAATTGACCTACATAACACCAATTGTTGTGAAACCAATTGAAAATGAAACTTAAGACATAGGGCTAGAATTTTCATTAAGAGACCCAACCTAGAAACTGAAGGAGCAGAAGCATGAAAAACACAAGTTTAGATCATTGAAATTCAAAATTTTTCATTTAGGGTCACATGCGTCATGCAAGATTTATTTTTATCTATTTGATTTCAATGATAAATAGCATATTAAAACTCATTTAATATATTTTGGATATATATATGCCATTTAAGATTTTAGAATTAATAGATTAATTCATTAGAATCCTAGATTAGATCAAGAACAAGTGCACTAACTTTTTGATGCACTGCAGTGTGTTTGGCACCTTTGGGATGCATCTTTAGGACACCAGATGTTGTCCCTCTAGCATGTCCACACCAAGATCACCTATGGCAGCCCTTTAACAGCTTCTAAAGCTTTTTCTATTAATTAGAAAACCAATTTTTTCCTTTTGAGAGATTACAGATGTAAACAGAACACTAGAAACAATTTCTAGTACATTTAATTCAAGAAATTGTTTTCTAATCTCTTAAAATTGATGAGAGATAAAGAAGAAGAAAAGGGAGAGTAGCCAAGGGTGGCGGCACAAAGAGATGAATGGCAGCTTATTATGTTTTCCTTTCATAACAACACTTATATAGCTAGGTCACCACTTTAAACCCTTGCCACATGTCACCTTTTGATTAGCTTTAGGTTTAATTGACCCAATCACATTATGCCAAGTGTCAAACATATATTTAATCTTGACTTTGATCATCTTTCATGATTAAAAGACATATGACAAGCTTATGTGTAGTGCCATGTGTCATCATCTAATGATGCCACATATCACCCTGTGAAATGACCAAAATATCCCTGTATCTTAATTTTGAGTTCTCAACCCAAAATAATTATTTCTCTTCTTCTAATCAATTTATATCAAACATAAATAAATTAATTAATCTCTATTAATTAATTTCTCATTAATTAAATTCATATTTAAACACTTTAAATATAAATTTAACTTATACTATATATCCAATAACCTAAATTTGGTTTCAAGCCATGCTAGGGGCTTTGCAATCTATTTGCAAACCAAACTTATTTAATTAATCAATTAAACTCTTTAATTAATTAATTAAATTATATTTAATTTGGTGATTACTTGTGTATATGTGTGACTTACTAGACTCATCACTAATTGGTAATGAGACATGATATCAACTCTTAATATCATCAGAACTCTTTCTTACCTTAAATGATTTCTCTAAATCATTTTATGCACCTCATAAACCATGGTTAACACCTAGTATAGCATGCCATGGCCACCCAATTAGTAATAAGGTTTACCTTAAATGAACCTATGATCATATGTTACCATGCACTAGAGTCTCTCTGTTACAAAATCTCAATTCAAGCTAGAGTCATGGTTTATGTCAAACCCCATTTGCTATGAATATTATGTTCTCTTTTAATTCTAGTTCTTGATTAAAAAGATTTTCTCATCAGAGACTCTTTTCTGATTAAATCTATCTGTGCTGGCCAGGACTTGAAACATCAAGAACAATTAAATGAAAATAGGATTTTATCCCTATTTACTTAGAGGAACAGATTCCATCTTGATCAACACCTAACTCCATATATAACTAGTAGGAGCCAACACATGCCCATATACCCATACACAGCACAAGTATGAAAGCAGTATCAAACTCAAACCACCTATATATAAGATAACTGTGCTATCTCAGATCTAAAGATTATATGCACTGATATGATTTATGACAATACATTGACAAGAGTAAACTCTATGTGCTCGTCATAAATGTCACTGGTTCGGCCTACTTATCATGTATAAGTGCCTATCATGTTTGTTATATGGCATGAGACTCACCATTCCATCTTATTTACATCTCATATAAATAACTTGGGAACAAACATGATTATAATCTTTCTGGATAAGTCATGTCCTTATTATGAAATATCTTCGATTGTGAACCTATTTTTGATACTTTGTGCTAGAAATACTATCACTCATATTCTTAACAACTTAAGAATAATATTTCTAACAAAATATCAATGGATCTTTTCTATTACACATAAATATATTATGTAAACAGAAAAGTGAAAATGCCTTTTATTAATGAAATATATACAATATACATACTAAATGATATGCTCTAGGACATACTACTAACAATCTGCTACTAGCACTAGAGCCATTCATTACAATACCTTAGACCCATCTTCTCAAGATGTCGGTCTAACTGAGCTTGTAACAAAGGGTTAATGAATGGATCAGCTGGATTTTTAGCTGATGCTATTTTCTACATGGCTGTATCGCCTTGCCCAACTATTTCTCTGATAATGTGGTAGTGCCTTTCTATGTGTTTGGATTTCTAGTGAGACCCGGATTTCTTACATCCAAACAGTTTCCTTTGCAGCATCAGATGCAGCAATATACTCAGCCTCGGTAGTGGAATCTGCAGTCGTACTCTGTTTGGAACTCTTCCAACTGACTGCACCTCCATTACAAATGAACACATACCTAGAGGTAGACTTTCTATCATCGATATCTGATTAGAAATCAGAATCAGTATAACTATCCAATTACAAGTCACCATCTCCATAAATCAAGAATAAATCTTTTTAGTTCTTCTCAAGTACTTAAAAATGTTCTTGACAGCTATCCAGTATTCCAAACCTGGATTGGATTAATACCTGCTAATCAAACTAACAACATATGCGATATTCGGCCTAGTACACAACATTGCATACATTAAACTTCCAATAGTCTAAGCATATGGAATCCTAGCCATTTTATCTCTTTCTTCAAGTGTCTTTAGAGACATCTCCTTAGAAAGGTGAATACCATGTCTCACTGATAGCAATCTTCTCTTGGAATCAAGCATGTTAAACCTCTTTAACACATTTTCCTAGTATAGACTTTAGGATAAATCAATTATTCTTTTCGCTCTATCTCTAGAGATGCGGATCCTAAGAATATAGGTTGCCTCCCCTATGTCTTTCATGGAGAATGTATTTGACAACCATATCTTCATAGTTGTCAACATACATGTGTTATTACCTATCAACAAAATATTATCCACATATAAGACAAGACAAATGATCACACTATCACTAACTTTCTTATATAGACATGGCTCATCCTCATTTTTGACAAAACCAAATGACTTAGTGGTTTCATCAAAACGGATGTTCCAACTTCTAGAAGCTTGTTTTAACCTATAAATAGTTCACTTTAGCTTGCGCACTTTGGAACCATCTTGGGATTCAAAAACCCCTAGGTTGTTCCATGAAAATGTTTTCTTCAATGTATCTATTGAGAAAAGCTATTTTGACATCCATCTACCAGATCTCATAATCATAGTATGTAGCTATTACTAATAGAATCCTAATTGATTTAAGCATGGCAATAGGCAAGAAAGTCTCCTCATAGTCAATTCCTTGCCTTTGGCGAAACCCTTTTCACTACTAGCCTTGCTTTATAGGTCTCTACCTTTCCATCAGAACCAATTTTCTTCTTGAAAACCCATTTGTTCCCTATAGATACAATACTTTCAGGTGGGTCAACAAGATCCCAAACATGATTCTTATACATGGAATCAATCTCGGATTTCATAGCATCAATCCATTTTGAAGAGTCTATATTTGATATAGCTTCTTCATAGGTAACTGGATCATCTCCATGATCTACTTCTTCATGAGTAGACAGCTCTTGTTCTTCTTCATAAAGGAAACCATATCTCACTGGGGGTGAGATACCCTAGTTGTTCTATGAGGAATAGCTGTAGATGTTTCATCAATAGGTGTAGGTTGACTAGATGGATCTATATCCATTTGATCTATTGATTAGTCAGAATTCTCCAATTCCAACTCTATTTGCCTTTCTTTGCCTCCTTCTTGAACAAACTGTTGTTCAAGAAATGTGGCATCTCTACTCACCACAACCTTTTGTGATGTAGGCAAATAAAAAATAATATCCAAAACTATATTTTAGATATCTAACAAATCGACCCTTTTCTAATATGATCTCCAATTTATCAGTATTCAGCTTTTTGATATAAGCTGGACAACTCCAAATCTTAACATGCTTAAGACTTGGTTTTCTTCCATGTCATATCTCATAAGGTGTGGAAGATACTGATTTTGATGGAATCCTATTCAGAATATACAAAGCTGATTCTAATGCAAATCCCCAGAAAGAGATTGGCATATCAGTATAGCTCATCATACTACATACCGTATCCAATAGGGTGCGATTTCTCCTTTCAGACACACCATTTAGCTGTGGTGTTCCTGGAGGAGTCAACTGAGAAACAATGCCATGCTCTCTCAAGTATTCATCAAATTTAGTACTCAAGTATTCACCTCCACGGTTTGATCAAAGAGATTTAATGCTCTTTCCTGTTTGATTTTCTACTTCAGATTTAAATTCTTTGAACTTTTCAAAGGATTCATGTTTGTATTTTATCAAATACAAATGCCCAAACCTTGATTTTTCATCAGTAAAGGTAATAAAGTAATGAAAACCACCTCTAGCCATTTCTTAAAATGGACCACATACATCACTATGTAGTAACTCCAAAATATTTTCAGCTCTTAGTCCTTGTCCAACAAGGGTGATCTAGTCATTTTGCCCTGAAGGTAGGATTCACAAGTTGGAGTAGCCTCAGAGCCCAATAAGGATAAAATCTCCATTTTCTCCAGTTTTGCAATCCTATCTTTTGCAATATGACCTAACCTTAAGTGCCAAATATATTTTGAACTTGAGTTTATTTTCATCATGGCATTGCATTCTTTTAGATTGCTTGCATTAAATTTGTATTTAACATTATTATCTGGATAATAAAGTCGATCATGCATATAACTCGAACCAACATATTTATTTCCAAAATAAATATTGCAAACATCATTTATGAACTGAAATTCATAACCATCTCTAGTTAAACTAGATATAGAAATGATGTTCTTAAAAGGCATCAGGTACATGCAAAGCCTTATTTAAATACAAAAACATGTCCACATATGTATAAAGATTTAGATCCTATGGCTAAGGCTTCAACAGTTAAGCCATTGCCAACCTGGAGTCTAATATCTCGTTACTACAAGCTGGTCCTACTGACTATACTCTGGGCAGTTCCTATTACTGTGCCCATCCTATTGGCAATGGAAACATTTTCCTTTGTCTCCATCAGCTTTAGTCTTCCCTTTCTGTTTAGCTTTTTTCTTGGAAGGACCTGGAATCTAAGGTTTCTTTTTCTTATGGCCCTTCTTCACATTGGACTTTTCAGCAGAAGAAGATGCAATCAAAGCTACCTATTTTCCTTTATTGCCTGGCATATTCTTTTGGGCAATATCCAGCATGTTGAGTAAACCAGCCAAGGTGCATTCATGCTTAGTCATATGGAAATTTGTTACAAAATTTCCAAAAGACTCAGGAAGGGACTGAAGGATTAAATCCGTCTGTAGTTGGAAATCTAAGTTAAAGTCAAGATGTTCTAGCTGCTCAATCAGCCGAATCATCTTGTGGACATAATCCCCAACATTCTATCCCTCAGACATCGTCATGCGGAATAGCTGTCTAAATATCTCATACCTAGCATTCCTGCTGTGCTCACCATACAACTCTTGTAGGTGAAGGAGGATCTCACTCTCACTTTGCATGTTCTCATGCTGCTTCTGTAAATCATTACTCATGGAAGCAAGCATGTAATACTTAGCTCTCATATCATGCTCCTTCCACTTATCCAAAGTTTCATGTTCCTCTTGAGTGGCCTCTGGAGGTAAGGAACCAGGAACATTTGAGTCTAGAACATATCTTATATGCTCAAGGTTCAGGACAAGTTTCAAATTTCTTAGCCAATCAGATAGATTAGGTCCTGTCAACCTATTGCGATCAAGTATGCTTGCAAGGATATTGGATGGTGGTGGTTGTTCTGTGCTCATTATTATCAGAAAATTAACAGCAGAAAATAACCATATTACTTAGTAAATGTATCATATAATTAACCAAAATGATTATGGTCTTTTAATCAAATTGGTCCTCCCACTAACTTAGCGAATCCTACACTTCCAAAGTAGAAAACGAAAATCCTAGTTGGATGAATTTCTAGTGGGTGATTGAATTCTTATAATTTTACTGATCATCTTCAGGTACATCCATTATTGGAATTACAATAAACTATAAGTGAGGAACTCCTTGCCCATCATATCTCATGTGAGGTTCAATCCATTACCTAGCTCCTAATGCTCAAAATATTGACTTATCTTGCATTAGTTAAGTTGGTCCCATTGAGCCAGTAATTATGCAAATAATTTTAATGTCCTCAGGTATATTCAATATTGGCCACCAAACCATTTACATATTCACAACATCTCATGCTTAACAATTATTCTTAAGAATATCTCTTAAATTAATTGCATCATATACAACTATATAAATTTCTTAAAATATTTGCCCCAATGGAGGGCCCATGTTATAATTACTTTAATTATAGGATATCCAACTTAATCATTTATTTGGAAGATTTTGTGGTAGTCCTAATTACTATTATGGTCTCACTTTGCACATTATCCATTTAGCATGCATATATTATATACTTACATACATTCCCATACATCTCATGCATTCATGGATAAACAGTTAATATGGTATGATCATAGACTTCCTAAGGGATTCAATTTTGAGCCACCAAGAATTGAATCAGGGCATTCCTAGGTGCATTTCATTCATTTATATTACAAGAGTTGCTGAAGGAGTACATAATCAACACTTGATCTTGAATTCCTCCCACTGGTCTCACCAATGCACTTGACCTCCTTGATCTTCTTGCAATCCAATATTACATAATAATCCTTGGCATACCAAGGCAAATTTACAAGAACAAAATAAATGAAATTATAACCCAAAATTATTACAACCTTAACAATACATGCCTAAAAATAAATTAAAATAAATTAATTAAATTACAAACCAAAGAAACATAAAAGAAATAAATCCAATCACATTGGTCTTTTATAGCCATGATCATCCATCATGCATATCACTATTAACAGTTCAATAAAACATACATACTTAAATTAAATTCAATATCTCATACTCAACTTAAAAATCCAGATTTGAATATGATTCAAACAAATTTAAAAATTCAGATTTGAATCACATTCAAACAAATTTAAAAATTTAGATTTGAATCACATTCAAACAAATTCAAAAATTCTGATTTGAATCACATCCAAACAACTTTTAAAATTCAGATTTGAATCACATTCAAACAGCTTTAAAAATTCAAATTTGAATCACATTCAAACAACTTTTAAAATTTAGATTTGAATTATAATGGTTGGGCTCCAACCACTGCAGGAATTGTCCGCTTTGGCCATAAGCCTCACGGTTTTGTCCCATAGGTGGAATGGAGAACTTCCCAGGAGGTCACCTATCCTAGGATTTCTCTCAAGCAAGCACGCCTAACCCTGGAGTTCTTCTAACTCTCCAAGCCATTCCACCGACAAGCCGCCTCTAGTGAATAGTTCCCTCATTTTGTTAGTAGTATGCCCTAGAGCATATCATTTAGTATGTATCTTGTACATATTTTTATTAATAAAAGGCAGTTCCACTTTTCTGTTTACATAATATATTTATGTGTAATAGAAAAGGTCCATTGATATTTTGTTAGAAACATTATTCTTAAGTTGTTAAGAATATGAGTGACAATATTTCTAGCACAAAATATCATAAATAGGTTCACAATCGAGGATACTTCATAATAAGGACATGACTTATCCAGAAAGATTGTATTCATGTTCGTTCCCAAGTTATTTTTATGAGATATAAACTGAAGGAACGGAAGCGTGAAAAACACAAGATTATACTATTGAATTCAAAAATTTTCACCTAGGGTCACATGCACCATGCAAGATTTATTTTTATCTATTTGATTTCAATGATAAAAAACATATTAAAACTCTTTTAATATGTTTTTGGATCTGTATTTGCCATTTAAGATTTTAAAATTAATCAGATTAATTTTAGAACCCTAGATTAAATCAAGAACGATTACACTAACCTCTTGATGTCTTTGCAGTGTGCGCCTTTGAGATTCGTCTTGAGGACACGGATGTTGTCCCTCTAGCTTGTCCACACCAAGAACACCTATGGCAGCCCTTGAACAGCTTCTAAAGCCTTTTCTATTAATTAGAAATTCAAGTTTTGCCTTTTAAGATATTAGAGATGTAAACAGGACACTAGAAACAATTTCTAGTGTTCTTAATTCAAGAGATTGATGGCTAATCTCTTCGAATTGATGAGAGATGAAGAGAAATAGCTGGAGAGGCTCAAAGTGGCGTGACAATTGAGAGGAGAGGCTGCTGGTTATGTTTTCTTTTCATAACCACACTTAAATAGCTAGGTTAACACATTAAACCCTAGCCACATGTCACCTTTTGATTAGCTCTACGTTTAAGTGACCCAATCACATTGTGCCAAGTGTCAAACCTATATTTAATCTTGATTTTAATCATCTTACATGATTAAAAAAAAACATTTGGCAAGCTTATGTGTTACGCCATGTGTCACCATCTCATGGTGCCACGTGTCACACTGTGAAATGACCAAAATGCCCCTGTGTCTTAATTTTGAGTTCTTAACCCAAAATAATTATTTTCTTCTTCTAATTAATTTATATCAAATATAAATTAATTAATTAATCTCTATTAATTAATTTCTCATCAATTAAATTCATATTTAAACACTTTAAATATAAATTTAATTTATACTACACATCCAATAATCTAGATTTGGTTTCAAGTCATGCTAGGGACTTTGCAATTTAATTGCAAACCAAATCTATTTAATTAATCAATTAAACTCTTTAATTAATTAATTAAATCATATTTAAATAGGTGATAACTTGTGTATGTGTGTGACTTACTAGGCTCATCACTAATTGGCAATGAGACATGATATCAACTCTTAATATCATCAGAACTCTTTCTTACCATAAATGATTTCTCTAAATCATTTTATGAACCTCATAGACCATGGTTAACACCTAGCATAGCATGCCATGGCCACCCAATTAGTAATAAGGTTTACCTAAAATGAAACTAAAATCATATGTTACAAAGCACTAGAATCTCTCATTACAAAATCCCAACTCAAGCCGAGTCATGGTTTATGTCAAACTCCATTTGCTATGAATATTATGTTC
The DNA here is from genome assembly GCF_030052815.1 of Hevea brasiliensis. Classification (NCBI taxonomy): domain Eukaryota; kingdom Viridiplantae; phylum Streptophyta; class Magnoliopsida; order Malpighiales; family Euphorbiaceae; genus Hevea; species Hevea brasiliensis. The sequence goes on from NC_079500.1 coordinate 68,396,581, forward strand.
TCTTTTAATTCCAGTTCTTGATTAAAAGATTTTTCTCATCGAAACTCTTTTACGAATAAATCTATCTGTCTGGCCAGAACTTGAAACATCAAGAACAATTAAATGAACATAGGATTTTAACTCTATTTACTTAGAGGCAGATTCCATCTTGATCAACACCTCCCTCCATTTTTATCTAGCAGGAGCCAACACCTGCCCATATACCCATACATAGTACAAGTATGAAAGCAGTATCAAACTCAAACTACCTATATACAAGATAACTGTGCTATCTCTGGTCTAAAGATTATATGCACTGATATGATTTATGACAAAACATTGACAAGAGTAAACTCCATGTGCTTGTCATAAGTGTCACTGGTTCGGCCTACTTATCATTTATAAGTGCCTATCAAGTTTGTTATATGGCATGAGACTCACCATTCCATCTTATTTCTATCTCATATAAATAACTTGGGAACAAACATGAATACAATCTTTCTGGATAAGTCATGTCCTTATTATGAAGTATCCTCGATTGTGAACCTATTTATGATACTTTGTGCTAGAAATATTGTCACTCATATTCTTAACAACTTAAGAATAATATTTCTAACAAAATATCAATGGACCTTTTCTATTACACATAAATATATTATGTAAACGGAAAAGTGGAAATGCCTTTTATTAATAAAATATGTACAAGATACATACTAAATGATATGCTCTTGGGCATACTACTAACAATCTCCCACTAGCACTAGAGCCATTCATTACAATACCTTAGACCTATCTTCTCAAGATGTCGGTCTAACTGAACTTGTGACAAAAGCTTAGTGAATGGATCACCTGAATTTTTAGTGATGTTATTTTTCTGCATGGCTATATTGCCTTGCCCAACTATATCTCACGATAATGTGGTAGTGCCTTTCTATGTGTTTGGATTTTGGGTGAGACCTTGGTTCCTTAGCTCAGTATGATCGCTCCATTGTTGTCACGGTGTAATGGAGCTGGCGACTCAATGGAAGGAACTCTGTAAGTTACATTACGAACTTCTTCATCCAAAGCGACTTCTTTTGCGACATCGATGCAACAATATACTCGACCTCGATGAGTGGAATCTGCAATCGTGCTCATTTGGAACTCTTCCAACCGATCGCACCTCCATTACAAATGAACACATATCCAGAGGTAGACTTTCTATCATCGATATCTGATTGGAAATCAGAATCAGTATAACCATCCAACTGCAAGTCTCCACCTCCATAAATCAAGAATAAATCCTTAGTTCTTCTCAAGTACTTAAGGATATTCTTGACAGCTATCCAGTGTTCCAAACCTGGATTGAATTGATACCTGCTAGTCAAACTAACAGCATATGCGATATCCGGCCTAGTACACAACATTGCATACTTTAAACTTTCAATAGCCGAAGCATATGGAATCCTGGCCATCTTATCTCTTTCTTCAAGTGTCTTTAGAGACATCTCTTTAGAAAGGTGGATACCATGTCTCACTGGTAACAATCCTCTCTTGGAATCAAGCATGTTAAACCTCTTTAACACCTTTTCCAAGTATAGACTTTGGGATAAACCAATTATTCTTTTCGCTCTATCTCTATAGATGCGAATCCCAAGAATATAGGTTGCCTCCCCTAAGTCTTTCATGGAGAATGTATTTGACAACCATACCTTTATAGTTGTCAACATACCTGTATCATTACCCATCAACAGTATGTCATCCACATATAAGACAAGGAAAGTGATAGCACTGTCACTAACCTTCTTATATACACATGGCTCATCCTCATTTTTGATAAAACCAAAGGACTTAATGGCTTCTTCAAAACGGATGTTCTAACTCCTCGAAGCTTGTTTCAACCCATAAATGGATCGCTTTAGCTTGCATACCTTGGAACCATCTTGGGATTCAAATCCCCTAGGTTGTTCCATGAAAATGTTTTCTTCAATGTATCCATTGAGAAAGGCTGTTTTGACATCCATCTGCCAAATCTCATAATCATAGTATGCAGCTATTGCTAATAAAATCCTAATTGATTTAAGCATGGCAACAGGCGAGAAAGTCTCCTCATAGTCTATTCCTTGCCTTTGGCGAAACCCTTTCGCTACTAGCCTTGCCTTATAGGTCTCTACCATTCCATCAGAACCAATTTTCTTCTTGAAAACCCATTTGTTCCCTATAGGTACAATACCTTCAGGTGGGTCAACAAGATCCCAAACTTGATTCTTATACATGGAATCAATCTCGGATTTCATAGCATCAATCCATTTTGAAGAGTCTATATCTGATATAGCTTCTTCATAGGTAAGTGGATCATCTCCATGATCTACTTCTTCATAAGTAGACAACTCTTGTTCTTCTTCATGAAGAAAACCATATCTCACTGGTGGGTGAGATACCAGTTGTTCTACGAGGAACAGTGTAGATGTTTCATCAATGGGTATAGGTTGACTAGATGGATCTATATCCATCGATGCATTGGTTGGTCGAAATTCTCCAATTCTAACTCTATTTGCCTTCCTTTGCCTCCTTCTTGAACAAACATTTGTTCAAGAAATGTGGCATCTCTACTTATCACAACCTTTTGTGAAGTAGGCAAATAAAAATAATATCCAAAACTATCTTTTGGATATCCAACAAATCGACCTCTTTACGATCTGGTCTCCAATTTATCGGTGTTGACTTTTTGATATAATGGACAACCCCAAATCTTAACATGCTTAAGACTTGGTTTTCTTCCATGCCAAATCTCATAAGGTGTGGAAGAAAGCGATTTTGATGGAATCCTATTCGAATATACAAAGTGATTCTAATGCAAATCCCCAAAGGAGATTGGCATATCGGTATAGCTCATCATACTACGTACCATATCCAATAGGGTACGATTTCTCCTTCAGATACACCATTCGGTGTGGCGTTCTGGAGGAGTCGGTGAGAAACAATGCCATGCTCTCTCAAGTATTCATCAAATTCGATTACTCAAATATTCACCTCCACGATCCGATCGAAGAGCTTTAATACTCTTTCTGTTTGATTTTTACTTGATTTAAATTCCTTAAACTTTTCAAAGGATTCATGTTTGTATTTCATCAAATACAAATACCCAAACCTTGATTTATCATCGATAAAGGTAATAAAATAATGAAAGCCCCTCTAGCCATTTCTTTAAATGGACCACATACATCACTATGTATTAGTTCCAAAATATTTTCACTCTTAGCCCTTGTCCAACAAAGGTGATCTTGTCATTTTGCCCTGAAGGCAGGATTCACAAGTTGGAGTAGGCTCAGAGCCCAATGAGAATAAAATCCCCATTTTCTCCAGTTTTGTAATCCTATCTTCTGCAACATGACCTAAACTTAAGTGCCAAATATATTTTGAACTTGAGTTGATTTTCACCATGGCATTGCATTCATTTAGATCACTTGCATTCAATTTTTTTTGTCATTATTATCCAAATAATAAAGACCATCATTCTTATAACCCAAACTAACATATTTATTTCTAAAATAAATATTACAAACATCATAGCCATTTCTAGTCAAACTAGATATATAAATGATGTTCTTAAAAGCATCAAGTACATATAAAATATTATCCAAACACAAAACACGTCCAGACATATAAAAAGATTTAGATCCTATGGCTAAAGCTTCAATAGTTGAGCCATCGCCAATCCGGACTCTAATCTCTTGAGAGCAAGGTACTCTTGTTTGCTAGTTCTGCATATCATTAGAAATGTGAGAATCGCACTTGATATCTAAAACCCAAGCTGTATATGAACTATGAGTATCATCAGAATCTAAATAACAAGATATGGACATACCTTCCGAAGGTGTATCCTTCTTGTCCTTCAGAGAAGCAAGATACTCTAGGCAGTTCCTTTTTCAGTGCCCATCCTTTTGGCGGTGGAAACACTTTCCTTTGCCTCCATCAGCTTTAGTCTTCCTTTTCTGTTTAGCTATTTTCTTGGAAGGACTAGGAATCTGAGGTTTCTTTTTCTTATTGCCCTTCTTCTTGTTGGACTTTCCAACAGAAGAAGATGCAACCAAAGCTACCTCTTTTCCTTTATTGCCTGGCATATTCTTTTGGGCAATAACCAGCATGTTGAGTAATTCAGCTAAGGTGCATTCCTGTTTAGTCATATGGAAATTTGTCACAAAATTCCTAATAGACTCAGGAAGGGACTGACGGATCAAATCCGTTTATAGTTGGAAATCCATGTTGAAGTCAAGATGTTCCAAGCTGCTCAATCACCGAATCATCTTGTGGACATGATCCCCAACATTACATCCCTCAGACATCCTCATACGGAATAGCTGTCTAGATATCTCATACCTAGCATTCCTGTTGTGCTCACCATACAACTCTTGTAGGTGAAGGAGGATTTCACTCGCACTCTGCATGTTCTCATGTTGCTTCTGTAACTCATTACTCATGGAAGCAAGCATGTAACACTTAGCTCTCATATCATGCTCCTTCCACTTGTCCAAAGTTTCATGTTCCTCTTGTGTGGCCTCTGGAGGTAAGGGACCAGGAACATTTGAATCTAGAACATATCCTATATGTTCAAGGTTCAAGACAAGTTTCAAATTTCTTAGCCAATCGCATGATTAGGTCCTGTCAACCTGTTGTGATCAAGTATGCTTGCAAGGATATTAGATGGTGGTGGTTGTTTTGTGCTCATTTTTATCAGAAAATTAACTGCAGAAAATAACCAGATTAATTAGTAAATGTATCATGTATTTAACCAAAATGATTATGGTCTTTTAATCAAATTGGTCCTCCCACTAACTTAGCGAATCCTACACTTCCAAAGTAGAAAACGGAAATCCTAGTTGGATGGATTTCTAGTGGATGATTGAATTCTTATAATTCTATTGATCATCCTCAGGTACATCCATTATTGGAATTACAATAAACTATAAGTGAGCAACTCCTTGCCCATCACATCATGTGAGGTTCAATCCTTTACCTAGCCCCTAATGCTCAAAATCTCAGGTACATCCATTATTGACTTATCTTGCATTAGTTAAGTTGATCCCATTGAGCCAGTAATTATGCAAATAATTTTAATGTCCTCAGGTACATCCAATATTGGCCACCAAACCATTTACATATTTACAACATCTCATGCTTAACAATTATTCTTAAGAAAATCTCTTAAATAAATTGCATCTTATGCAACTATTTAAAATTTCTTAAAATAATTGCCCCAATGGAGGGCTTATGTTATAATTACTTTAATTATACCATTTCCAACTTAATCATTTGTTTGGAAGATTTTATAGCCATCCTAATTACTATTAAGGTCTCACTTTGCACATTATCCATTTAGCATGCATATATCATATAATTGCATACATTCCCATACATCTCATGCATTCATGGATAAGCGATAAATATGGTATGATCATGGACTTTCTAAGGATTCAATTGAGCCACCAAGAATTGAATCGGGGCATTCCTAGGTGCATTTCATTCATTCATTTTACAAGAGTTGCTGAAGGAGTACATAATCAACACTTGATATTGAATTCCTCCCACTTGGTCCCACCAATGCTCTTGACCTCCTTGAACTTCTTGCAATCCAATATTACATAGTAATCCTTGGCATACCAAGCGAATTTACAAGAACTTAAATAAATGAAATTACAACCCAAAAATTATTACAAACTTAATAATACATGCCCAAAATAAATTAAAATAAATTAATTAATTTACAATCCCAAAGAAACATAAAAGAAATAAATCCAATCACATTGGTCTTTTATAGTCCATGATCATCCATCATGCATATCACTATTTAACAATTAAATAAAACATACATACTTAAATTAAATTGAATATCTCATATTCAACTTAAAAATCCAGATTTGAATATGATTCAAATAAATTTAAAAATTCAGATTTGAATCTCATTCAAACAAATTTAAAAATTCAGATTTGAATCACATTCAAACAACTTCAAAAATTCAGATTTGAATCACATTCAAACATTTTTTAAAAAATCAGATTTGAATCACATTCAAATATTTCTTAAAAATCAGATCTGAATTTTATTGAATCAATTTTAAAAAATCAGATTTAAATATGATTCAAACAACTTTAAAAATTCAGATTTGAATCACATTCAAACAACTTTTAAAATTCAGATTTGAATCACATTCAAACAATTTTTAAAATTCTGATTTGAATCATAATTTAATTGTGTGATTAAAACAACTAATTAAATACTTTAATTAGTCAAAGAATAGGCCTTAGATCATACAACAATTGCAGAATTAAAAGCCAAACCTTGAACCACCCAAGGAACCATTGTTGCCGCCACCAATGGTGGCTTCACCATGTGTGACGCCACATCTCATGATCCAACCAGCAATGAATCTCTTGATCTCATGATCAAACACACAATTAAATTATATAATCAACAATCTAAATGGCAAATATAGTGGCTCGATACCAATTGAAGGCAGGCGTGAAAAACACAAGATTATACTATTGAATTCAAAAATTTTCACCTAGGGTCACATGCACCATGCAAGATTTATTTTTATCTATTTGATTTCAATGATAAAAAACATATTAAAACTCTTTTAATATGTTTTTGGATCTGTATTTGCCATTTAAGATTTTAAAATTAATCAGATTAATTTTAGAACCCTTGATTAAATCAAGAACGATTACACTAACCTCTTGATGTCTTTGCGTGTCTGCGCCTTTGAGATTCGTCTACAGGACACCCCATGTTGTCCCTCTAGCTTGTCCACACCAAGAACACCTATGGCAGCCCTTGAACAGCTTCTAAAGCCTTTTCTATTAATTAGAAATTCAAGTTCTGCCTTTTAAGATATTAGAGATGTAAACAGGACACTAGAAACAATTTCTAGTGTTCTTAATTCAAGAGATTGATGGCTAATCATTTGAATTGATAAGAGATGAAGAGAAATAGCTGGAGAGGCTCAAAGTGGCGTGACAATTGAGAGGAGAGGCTGCTGGTTATGTTTTCTTTTCATAACCACACTTAAATAGCTAGGTTAACACATTAAACCCTAGCCACATGTCACCTTTTGATTAGCTCTAGGTTTAAGTGACCCAATCACATTGTGCCAAGTGTCAAACCTATATTTAATCTTGATTTTAATCATCTTACATGATTAAAAAAACATTTGGCAAGCTTATGTGTTATGCCATGTGTCACCATCTCATGGTGCCACGTGTCACACTGTGAAATGACCAAAATGCCCCTGTGTCTTAATTTTGAGTTCTTAACCCAAAATAATTATTTTCTTCTTCTAATTAATTTATATCAAATATAAATTAATTAATTAATCTCTATTAATTAATTTCTCATCAATTAAATTCATATTTAAACACTTTAAATATAAATTTAATTTATACTACACATCCAATAATCTAGATTTGGTTTCAAGTCATGCTAGGGACTTTGCAATTTAATTGCAAACCAAATCTATTTAATTAATCAATTAAACTCTTTAATTAATTAATTAAATCATATTTAAATAGGTGATAACTTGTGTATGTGTGTGACTTACTAGGCTCATCACTAATTGGCAATGAGACATGATATCAACTCTTAATATCATCAGAACTCTTTCTTACCATAAATGATTTCTCTAAATCATTTTATGAACCTCATAGACCATGGTTAACACCTAGCATAGCATGCCATGGCCACCCAATTAGTAATAAGGTTTACCTTAAATGAACCTATAATCATATGATACCATGCACTAGAATCTCTCTGTTACAAAATCCCAACTCAAGCTGGAGTCATGGTTTATGTCAAACTCCATTTGCTATGAATATTATGTTCTCTTTTAATTCCAGTTCTTGATTAAAAGCTTTTTCTCATCAGAAACTCTTTTCTGAATAAATCTATCTGTCCTGGCCAGGAACTTGAAACATCAAGAACAATTAAATGAACATAGGATTTTAACTCTATTTACTTAGAGGAACAGATTCCATCTTGATCAACACCTACCTCCATCTAGCACTAGCAGGAGCAAACACATGCCCATATACCCATACATAGTACAAGTATGAAATCAGTATCAAACTCAAACTACCTATATACAAGATAACTGTGCTATCTCAGGTCTAAAGATTATATGCCGATATGATTTATGACAAAATATTGACAAGAGTAAACTCCATGTGCTTGTCATAAGTGTCACTGGTTCGGCCTACTTATCATTTATAAGTGCCTATCAAGTTTGTTATATGGCATGAGACTCACCATTCCATCTTATTTATATCTCATATAAATAACTTGGGAACAAACATGAATACAATCTTTCTGGATAAGTCATGTCCTTATAATGAAGTATCCTCGATTGTGAACCTATTTATGATACTTTGTGCTAGAAATATTGTCACTCATATTCTTAACAACTTAAGAATAATATTTCTAACAAAATATCAATGGACCTTTTCTATTACACATAAATATATTATGTAAACGGAAAAGTGGAAATGCCTTTTATTAATAAAATATGTACAAGATACATACTAAATGATATGCTCTTGGGCATACTACTAACATAAACAAGATGGAATGGTGAGTCTCATGCCATATAACAAATATGATAGGCACTTATAAATGATAAGTAGGCCGAACCAGTGACACTTATGATAAGCACATGGAGTTTACTCTTGTTAATGTTTTGTCAAAAATCATATCAGTGCATATAATCTTTAGACCTGAGATAGCACAGTTATTTTCTATATAGGTAGTTTGAGTTTGATACTGCTTTCATACTTGTACTGTGTATGGGTATATGGGCATCTGTTGGCTTCTACTAGTTATATATGGAGGTAGGTGTTGATCAAGATGGAATCTGTTCCTCTAAGTAAATAGAGATAAAATCCTATGTTCATTTAATTGTTTTTGATGTTTCAAGTTCCTGGCCAAGACAGATAGATTTATTCAAAAAAGAGTTTCTGATGAGAAAATCTTTTTAATCAAGAACTGGAATTAAAAGAGAACATAATATTCATAGCAAATGGAGTTTGACATAAACCATGACTCCAGCTTGAGTTGGGATTTTGTAACAGAGAGATTCTAGTGCATGGTAACATATGATTATAGGTTCATTTAAGGTAAACCTTATTACTAATTAGGTGGCCATGGCATGCTATGCTAGGTGTTAACCATGGTCTATGAGGTTCATAAAATGATTTAGAGAAATCATTCATGGTAAGAAAGATTTTTTATGATATTAAGAATTGATATCATGTCTCATTGCCAATTAGTGATGAGCCTAGTAAGTCACAAACATACACAAGTTATCACCTATTTAAATATGATTTAATTAATTAATTAAAGAGTTTAATTGATTAATTAAATAGGTTTGGTTTGCAATTAAATTGCAAAGTCCTTAGCATGACTTGAAACCAAATCTAGATTATTGGATGTGTAGTATAAATTAAATTTATATTTAAAGTGTTTAAATATGAATTTAATTAATGAAAAATTAATTAATAGAGATTAATTAATTAATTTATATTTGATATAAATTAGAAGAACAAAAAATAATTATTTTGGGTTAAGAACTCAAAATTAAGACAAAGGGCCATTTTGGTCATTTCACAGTGTGACACGTGGCACCATGAGATGGTGACACGTGGCAGCATGAGATGGTGACACATGGGATTACACATAAGCTTGGCAAATGTTTTTTAATCATGTAAGATGATTAAAATCAAGATTAAATATAGGTTTGACACTTGGCACAATGTGATTGGGTCACTTAAACCTAGAGCTAATCAAAGGGTGACATGTGGCAAGGGTTTAATGTGTTAACCTAGCTATATAAGTGTTGTTATGAAAAAGAAAAATAACCAGCAGCCACTCCTCTCCTTTGTCACGCCATTTTGAGGCTCTCCATCTATTCTTCTTCATCTCTCATCAATTCAAAGAGATTAGCTATCAATCTCTTGAATTAAGAACACTAGAAATTCTTTTTAGTGTCCTGTTTAAATCTCTAATCTCTTAAAAGGCAGAACTTGAATTTCTAATTAATAGAAAAAGCTTTAGAAGCTATTCAAGGGCTGCCATAGGTGTTCTTAGTGTGGACAAGCTAGAGGGACAACATCTGGTGTCCTGAAGACGAATCTCAAAGGCATGAGACATTGCGATTGCATCAAGAGGTTAGTGTAATCGTTCTTGATTTAATCTAGGGTTCTAAAATTAATCTGATTATTTTTAAAATCTTAAATGGCAAATACAGATTCAAAAACATATTAAAAGAGTTTTAATATGTTGTTTATCATTGAAATCAAATAGATAAAAATAAATCTTGCATGATGCATGTGACCCTAGGTGAAAATTTTTGAATTTAATGGTATAAATTTGTGTTTTTCACGCTTCCGTTCCTTCAATTGGTATCAGAGCTACTATATTTGCCATTTAGATTGATATTTATATTATTTTATTGTGTGTTTGATCATGAGATCAAAAGTTCATTGCTGGTTGCAAAGCCAAGTTGGCGCCACAAATGATGAACACCATGGTGCGCATGGTTGATGCACCACAATGGTGTGCAATGGTAAATGGATGGTGAATGTGCAATTGTTGTATGATCTAAGGTCCATTTTATGTCTAATTAAATTTTTTAATTAGAATTTTTATAACACAATTAAATTATGATTCAAATCAGAATTTTAAAAATTGTTTGAATGTGATTCAAATTTGAATTTTAAAAGTTGTTTGAATGTGATTTGAATCTGAATTTTAAAGTTGTTTGAATCATATTTAAATCTGCTTTTTTTTAAATTGATTGAATAAAATTCAGATATGATTTTTTAAAAAATGTTTGAATGTGATTCAAATCTAATTTTTTTAAAAATGTTTGAATGTCACACCTTACCCCTCTGTAAGGCATAACATGATCCCGTAGTATACCTAATGAATTACCAACTCCGTCTACTGATAACCCATTAAATACACTACAAGGGATTTTAAAAACTTTTCTTACTTCTTTTACAGTGGTGAGCACTATTTACAGGTGTTAAAAACTTTGGTGAACTGAGGTGAAACAACTAACTCATTTGATTTATTTGGAATTTCTGTAAAAATTTTGGCAAGGTGCCATCTGTATTTTGGATAAAACAGTTCTTCAGAAAACCTGTAAAAAAAGCACTTCAATAATTTTCCAAATCTCAACTCCAATACATTTCTCAACACAACAATTTATCAACACAATTCCATAGGAATTTTTCAAAGTCCGAGATAAGGAAATATAATACAACTTTTACAATCCAAAACACTCATAATTAATTTACAACTTCAAGGTACAATTTAATTTACAACTACTCAAAACCAAAAAGAAAATATACATACAGTGTCATACATTCTGATTACAAAATGCAAAATCTTGGTATACTCATAATACAGGAAATCCTCATTTGGATGTATATGCGGCCTAGTCTGCTATACATCTGTCTCTCTACTGCGACAAAGAATAAAGCTATCATTGAGACAATGTCTCATGGTGCACAACATTAACCAAATACAATTTAAATCACAATTCATAAATCATGTAAATAGTGGATACTTAAAACCATAGTCAAATTTAAGACAATAAAGGTCAATAAGAATTTAAACTCCATTTCTCAATATCACAATAATTTTCCATAAGTCAGATCAGGTTTGAATTCAAAAGACAGTATATGTCAATGAGAGTTTAAAATCCATTTCACAATCTCACAATACACATCAGTAAATCACACACAGCTTAATCATGATCCATAATTCAATTCATCCCAAAAGCCGATGGCTAATGAGGTATTCAATTCATCCCAAAAGTCGATGACTAATGAGGAATAACATGGCTAGCTAGCAAAAATATGAGTACTCATTCTATTCATCCTCAACAGGCACACACCTCAACACTTCAGCCAGAGAAGGAATTCAATTCATCCCACTAGACAAGCTAGAGAGGAATACAATCAATATATATGATAGCTGTGGTTTCAAACCATTTCTAATGCTTTTTAATCAATAAGTATCCATCAATGTCATTCAAACCATTTTTCACAGTTTCAAACTATTCACAATATTTTTCAATCAATAAATATTCCTCAAACACATTTCCACAATTTAAAATAATGATATACAAATAATCAATATTTATTTCCATTGAAAATAATTCAAAAGAAACAGTTGTTGTGCACAAACCTCGATATTTGTCTCTGGTCTTGACTCGATTTCTTTCCTTTTTCTGAGTCCTTGTTAACTGGAAACACAATTTGAAGTGTTTGATACAAATTAAACTGTCTCTATCGATGGGGTTTGGTAAATAATGCACTGAACTCAATTATTCACTAAGTCACCTAATATACCGACCCTCGTTGCGTTTTAGGTAAATTAGGTTTTAGTGTTGTTAATATGTCACACTCGATAGGGTTTTAGGTTTGGTATGTTTTACCAAAGTCATTTCCTTGTTTAGTGCATTTTAATGCAACTTGCTGGATTTCGGGATACTGGTTTGACCTAACCGGACGATCTAGTTTCCTCGGTTTTCGGGTCTCGGTCGAAACTACAAACTTGTAGATCTAGGTCTTATTGCACGCGGTGCAAAATTTCAGGTCAATCCGAGTTAAGTAGACCAAGTTATGGTCATTACACTATTGCTGGTCAAGTGGTACCATTTTAGGTCAATTTTAGGTCAAATTGGTCAATTCTGGTTCGGCCAGTTTTTGGACCCGAACTTGTGCAAGTTGTTTGACTTGCTTATGGTCATTTCTGGGCTTTGGTGTCTTCATAAGACTTGTAGGTATGGGTCTTAACTATTCATGGTTAAAATTTCAGGTCAATTGGACCTGGTTTGAGTGAGTTATGGCCTAAATACTCACTGCTGCCCAATTGGTCATTTTTCAGGTCCTAATTGCACCTAATCCGAATTGGTCAAATTTTTAGGTCACCTTGCAAGCAGAATTTTGGCATGGTTTCTCAATGAAAGTTGGCACATTTTGTGCCTAGTTTCACCCCAAATTGGTCTCATACCAATTGAGGTTACACATTCAAGGTTATAGGCTAAAATATACACTGCCCTCAATATGCATTTCACACCCCAACTTCAAACACATACTCACCTTGCAAGGTTTACTTCCATACCCTACCAAACTGTTTTGGGACATTACCAAAAACATTTTCTACATTACATTAGCATTATTTTGGGCAGATTCCAATCACCCTCAACACACCAAATATCATTCACAATTACAATTTCTAAATACCATTACAACCACACCTAAACATTACAAACTTTACATACACTTTACAACATTCATTCACATACATATCATCAATCCTTCTAGGTCAATATTCTGCCCACTCTTCCTTCAATATACACCATTTCTCAAGTGTCCACAAGCTGCCACAAATCATTCATCAACATCACATTGCCGTACCATATGCCAATTCCCATCAAAGTGCATAATTCACCATATAAACATGCAATAACTCACTAAGTTACTAAATCACCATTATTAACATTCTTTCCCATCAATTATATGCACAAATACCTCATCATAAATGTGACCCATGGCTGTCCAAAATGAAAATAACAATAACCTCTCAAACTCAAAATTTTCCTTCACCAAACTAATACCCATAACATGCACAAAAACTTTAACAAGGATTTCTCAAAAATGCAAACTTACCTTTATTTGTAACTTGCTAAACCTTCACCAAACTTCCCAAAATTGGTATTAATATCTTCCTTGTGGTGTGTAGACCATTTTTCATGAAAGAACCTAAGTGAATGGAGTTGAAATGGAGAGAGGAAATCAAGCTCAAAGAAAACGTCAATGGAGGTTTTCAAGGGTTCTTCAATTCGGCCATTTGAGAGGATTTGAGGAAGATGGTATTTCAGATGGTTAGTGGACCACTTCAGCCATATTTCATGTTTAATTAATCCTATAGTGGTCCACTAACTAAAATTAAAACATATTATAAGTTAACTTTCAACTAATCCACATTTAACCCATTATTTCCACTATTTATTTTAGGTACCACCAAATTAATTTTTCATTTCATTTTCTAAGTGTAATACTATTTATTTTTAATGGACATTTAGGTCAAAAGACAATTCGGGATGTCAAATGACCATCATGCCCCTGTTCGGGTGGCTTTCCCGATTTTTCGGTAACACCGTATTTTGTCTGTTTTTCGATTTCTCACTTTTCTTTGTACTAATTATTTAATTTTTCTTTAATCTTTCTAATGAGATTTATACTTCAATAAGGGTCTATTTATGTCCAAAAAATGTTTTCCTGGGTTCCCGCAAATCCGTGGTTAGTCAACGGTCCACGCAGTTGACTTCCGATGCGGTCACCCATCGCTAGGTTTCCCGGCTCACTTACTCGGTTACATTTCTTTACTATGATTTTTCCTTTGTTTTTCTTTTCTTGTATTTCATTATTTTATGTCTCCTCACTCATATTGAAGTACGGTTCTAGGCATCCTAGCTGTCCGGACAACACTGGTCACCGGAGCAGCAGAACGCACTACCGAACTTTGGGGTGTTACAATTCTCCCCCCCTTAAATAAATTTCGTCTCGAAATTTTACCTGGCATTAGTCTCTGAACAGCTGTGGGTGCTGTCTCCTCATATCCTCTTCACGTTCCCAAGTAGCTTCTGGCCCGAATGATGGTTCCACAAAGACTTTAACCAGGTGTATCTGTTTGTTTCTCAGCTGCTTCACCTCATAAGCCAGAATTTTTATGGGTTCTTCCTCATATGAGAGGTCTGGATTTACTTCAATCTCTTCAACTGTTAGTACATGAGATGGGTCTGACCTGTACCTCCTTAACATGGACACATGGAAGACACTGTGTATCCTTGCTAGCTCTGGAGGTAATGCCAACCGGTATGCTAAAGGACCCACTCTTTCCAGAACTTCATATGGTCCGATGAAACGAGGACTTAGTTTCCTTTCTCGCCAAATCTCATAATCCTCTTCCAAGGAGAAACTTTGAGGAATACCTTATCACCCATTGCATACTCAATATCTCTTCTCTTGAGATCAACATAGGACTTCAAGGCCGATGCAGCCTTTGAGTCTATCTCGATCAACTGATCTTTTCCTCTGTCTGCTGGACAATTTCTGGTCCAATCATCTTCCTCTCACCTACTTCATCCCAACATAAGGGAGTTCTACACTTTCTGCCATACAAAGCTTCATATGGAGGCATCCCTATGCTTGATTGGTAGTTGTTGTTATAAGCAAACTCAATCAAAGGCAAGTGTGTATCCCAACTACCTTCAAATTCAATCACACAAGCCCGTAGCATATCCTCTAATATCTGAATAACCCTCTCAGACTGGCCATCTCTCTGTGGGTGGAATGCTGTGCTGAAGTTCAATCTAGTTCCTAGGGCTCTCTGAAGACTACCCTAATCTAGAAGTGAACCTAGGATCTCTCGGACACAATTGATACTGGCACTCCATGCAATTTTACAATCTCATATATGTATAATCCGTCCAATCTTTTTAGGCTATAGTCCATTTGAACTGGCAAAAAGTTAGCAGACTTGGTCAATCAGTCAACTATAACCCAAATCGCATCATGACTACTCGTGTCCTTGGAAGTCCTGTAACAAAATCCATAGTTATTCGCTCCCATTTCCACTGCATCGACAAAGGATGTAATAAACCACTGAACTTGATGTTCGCTTTACTTGCGACAAGTTAGGCATTTGGAAACGAATTCACTATATCTCTTTTCATGCCCATCCACCAAGAATGCTCTTTCACCCTCTGTACATTTTAGTTCCACCAGTGGTGCATAGCAAATGGAGACTCATGTGCTTCCTTCAAAATGGTTTGTCTCAATTCCACATCACTAGGAATGCACACTCGCTCGATGTAGCAATAAACCATCATCTCTCACAGAGAATTGGGTTTCTTGCCTCACGAACTTCTTTCAGACTTCCGATATTTTTCATCACTGTGCGACCATTTTGATCTGATCAATCAACACCGGCCGTACATGCCATGCAACTATCTGTCTGCCCTCATCATCAACCTCTAAACCGCATGTCGTGCTTTCAATTCATATACCATGGACAAAGGAGAAACTCGAGACTTGCCATAGTCTTGCGACTTAAGGCATCACCACCACATTTGCTTTCCCCGGCCGATAGTCTATTAAGCAATCATAATCTTTAATGAGTTCTAACCATCTCCTCTCGCCTCAAATTCAATTCCTTCCGGGTGCCTAAGTACTTCAAGCTCTTGTGATCTGTGTAAATGTAGCATTTCTCCCCATACAAATAGTGTCTCGGCATCTTCAGAGCAAAAACAATAGCCGCTAACTCTGGATCATGTGTTGGGTAGTTCCTCTCATGCGGTTTCAATGGCGTGATGCATAAGCAATGACATTCGATCTTGCTTCAAGACACACCTAACCCATTGTGAGAAGCATCACTATAAATCGTGTATTCTTTACCCGAGTAGGTAAAGTGAGAACTGAGCTTGATTAAGCACCTCTTCAACTCATCAAAACTCACGACATTTATCACCCACTGAAATTTTACATCTTTCCGGCGGCTTGGTCAAGGAGAAGATAACATAGAAAACCCCTTCACAAACCGACGGTAATATCCAGCTAAACCCAGAAAACTGCGAATTTCAGTGATGTTCCTGGGTGGCTTCCAATTAAGGATAGCTTCTACTTTGCTGGAATCTACCTTGATCCCTTCAGCTGACACAACATGTCCCAAAAAGGAGATTTCCTTTAGCCAACATTCACATTTCGACAATTTGGCGTACAGTTCTTTCTCCCTTAAAATCTGCAGTACAATCCGCAGATGTCTGTTATGCTCCTCTGCATTCCTTGAATATATCAAAATGTCATCAATAAACACCACCACAAATTGATCAAGATATGGTCTGAAGATAGTGTTCATCAGATCCATAAAAGCAGCTGGAGCATTTGTCAACCCGAATGGCATTACTAGAAACTCATAGTGGCCATATCGAGTTCTGAAAGCAGTTTTTGGAATACTCTTCTCTTGCACCTTCAACTGATGATAACCAGATCGCAAATCAATTTTGGAGAATACTGTTGCACCCTTCAACTGATCGAACAGATCATCAATGCGAGGCAATGGATATCTGTTTTTTATTGTCACCCTATTCAACTGCCTGTAGTCAATGCATAAGCGGAGAGTACCATCCTTCTTCTTAACAAACAACACTGGTGCTCCCCAAGGTGACACACTAGGGCGGATGAAGCCCTTTTCAAGTAATTCTTGTAATCAGATCTTCAACTCCTTCAACTCTGCTGGTGCCATTACGTATGGCGTTATGGAGATTGGATCCACACCAGTGAGAACATTAATTTCAAATCGCACTTCTCTTCCGAGGTAATCCCGCAATTCATCAGAAACACATCCGAAAGTCATATACCGTAGGGATGTCCTTCAATGCCGACTCCCACTTGGGTGTCTACTACGTATGCCAAGTATGCTTCACACCCCTTCCTGATCATTTTTCTGGCTAGTGCAGCCGAAATGATGGTTGATGGCAATAACTGCCTCTCCCCTTGTATTACCACATCACTGTACTGAGGGAGACCAAAAGTGACTGTCTTCAGCCTACAGTCAATCATGGCATGATGCCTAGCTAACCAATCCATGCCCAAAATGATATCATAATCTCTGAAGGGCATTTCAATGAGATCGGACAGGAAAGTGTGTCCTTGGATCACCAAAGGGCAATCTCTATACATCCTATTAACCCTGACCTCCTGTCCTAGCGGACTTGTTACTAGCACCTCAAAGTCCATTTTTGTACATGGAATAGCAATGCAATCAATGATGCTAGCACTCACATAAGAATGGGTAGAACCAGGATCAAATAACACAAACACATTCTGGTTAAAAGTTGAGAAGGTACCAGCCACTACATCAGATGTCTCTGCCTCTTCCCTCTGTCTCATGGCATAGACTCTGACTGGAGCACTATCTTATTCTGAATGTTTTACTGTGCCTTGGCTGCCTGTTGGGTTACCTCTACCCCTGCCTCTACCTCTGCTGGGTGGTTGTGAGCTTCTAGTAACAGGGCTCTGAACTGACCCTTCTGCAGTAGTAGGAGGTGGTCCAACTCTGCGACTACTGCTGCAGTCCTTAGCAAAGTGTCCTGTGCCTCCACAGTTATAACAGGCTCCAATAGCCTTGTAACAGATTCCACCATAATTCTTTCCACAAGTTTCACATTGGCGGGGAGGGTAGGAACTTCTGGTACTCACGACTGAGATAGGGAGGTCTCTGTCACGAATGTCTTCCCCTACTGCATTTCTTGCCACCTCTGCTATGTCCCCATAGTTCTTCCTCTTCCAAAGATGACCACCTGGAACTCGATCTACTGATTTTCCTCTTTCTCTGTCTTCTCCGACCTCTTCTTCTCAGGAGCGCCTCAAACTCAACTCTTTCCAACTCTAGGGCTTGAGAAACAAGTTCAGAGAAGTTAGTGTGTTTGAAGCCGAGCACTTGTACTCTAATCTGGGCTTCAAGGCGCTTTCAAACCTCTTGCATCTCTCCTCTTGGTAGAGAGTAGACTCATTGCATAATGGCTAAGGCGGAAAATTCTCTTTCATACTCACCACTAACTGCTCCCTATTTCAAACTTAGGAACTCTTGCAACTTCGGTCTACATAAGCATCGTGGATATATTTACTGAATTCTCGAGGAAGTCATTCCATGTTAGCACTGCAGCTCTACTGCATCGTGGGGAATGGTTTTCCACCACCATAAGCATCCCCTTGTAGTAAGGATACCGAGTATTCAAGTCCGAGCTCCTCTGCACAATGAAGTTTCTTGAACACCCTATCCATCCTCTCTAACCACTGCTCACCTTCTATAGGATCTATCGTCCCTCTTAAACTCAGAGCCCCATACTTCATCAATTTATCATCTCGCCTTGTAGGAGATCGTGGTTGTACCACGGGTGTCCGAATTGGGACTTGAGTAGGCGCATTACCAGCCATTTGTTGGAATATTGCAGCCATCTCACGAGCGAATCGAGCAGGAATCGCAGATCGCAGTTGGTCAGTCACTGAACCATCGACATTTTGTACAGTGGGCATCCCCTTGCACCTCAGCCTCAATAGATCGACGATCGAACGATCACCCTCTTCCATATTCAATGCGAGGATCTTAGCTTTCTGAACAATAACACAAGAATATTCACTCTCGTTAGTGCATATTTATCTCAGAATGTCTTGTATGTATCAAACAATGATATTGAGCGGTTGTACTATGCAAAAGAACATTCAAATAACAGTGAAAACGGAATTTAAAAACTTTGCTCGATACCACTAAAACATGTCACACCTTACCCTCTGTAAGGCATAACATGATCCGTAGTATACCTAATGAATTACCAACTCCGTTCATCGATAACCCATTAAATACACTACAAGGGATTTTAAAACTTTTCTTACTTCTTTTACATGGTGAGCACTATTTACAGTGTTAAAAACTTTGGTGAACTGAGGTGAAACAACTAACTCATTTGATTTATTTGGAATTTCAGAAAATTTTGGCAAGGTGCCATCTGTATTTTGGATAAAGCAGCTTCTTGTAAAACTCAGAAAAAACACTTCAATAATTTTCCAAATCTCAACTCCAATACATTTCTCAACACAACAATTTATCAACACAATTCCATAGGAATTTTTCAAAGTCCGAGATAAGGAAATATAATACAACTTTTACAATCCAAAACACTCATAATTAATTTACAACTTTAAGGTACAATTTAATTTACAACTGCTCAAAACCAAAAAGAAAATATACATACAGTGTCATACATTATAGTACAAAATGCAAAATACTGGTATACTAATAATACCAGGAAATCCCTCGCTGGATGTATATGCAGCCTAGTCACGCCTGTCTGTCTCTACTGCGACAAAGAATAAAGCTATCGCTGAGACAATGTCTCAGTGGTGCACAACATTAACCAAATACAATTTAAATCACAATTCATAAATCATGATAGTGGATACTTAAAACCATAGTCAAATTTAAGACAATAAAGGTCAATAAGAATTTAAACTCCATTTCTCAATATCACAATAATTTTTCATAAGTCAGATCAGGTTTGAATTCAAAAGACAGTATATGTCAATGAGAGTTTAAAATCCATTTCACAATCTCACAATACACATCAGTAAATCACACACAGCTTAATCATGATCCATAATTCAATTCATCCCAAAAGCCGATGGCTAATGAGGTATTCAATTCATCCCAAAAGTCGATGACTAATGAGGAATAACATAGCTAGCTAGCAAAAATATGAGTACTCATTCTATTCGTCCTCAACAGGCACACACCTCAACACTTCAGCCAGAGAGGGAATTCAATTCATCCCACTAGACAAGCTAGAGAGGAATACAATCAATATACATGATAGCTGTGGTTTCAAACCATTTCTAATGCTTTTTAATCAATAAGTATCCATCAATGTCATTCAAACCATTTTTCTGCTTTCAAACTATTCACAATATTTTTCAATCAATAAATGTTCCTCAAACACATTTCCACAATTTAAAATAATGATATACAAATAATCAATATTTATTTCCATTGAAAATAATTCAAAAGAAACAGCTTGTTGTGCACAAACCTCGATATTTGTGTCTGGTCTTGACTCAGATTTCTTTCCCTTTTTTGAGTCCTTGTTAATCGAGAAACACAATTTGAAGTGTTTCATTACCAAATTAAACCGTCTCTATCGATGGGGTTTGGTAAATAATGCAATGAACTCAATTATTCACTAAGTCACCTAATATACCGACCCTCGCTATGCTTTTAGGTAAATTAGGTTTTAGTGTCGTTAATATGTCACACTCGATAGGGTTTTAGGTTTGGTATGTTTTAACAAAGTCAATTCCTTGTTTAGTGCATTTTAATGCAACTTGCTGGATTTCGGGATACTGGTTTTACCTAACCGGACGATCTAGATCCTCGGTTTTCGGTCTCGATCGAAACTACAAACTTGTAGATCTAGGTCTTATTGCACGCGGTGCAAAATTTCAGGTCAATCCGAGTTAAGTAGACCAAGTTATGGTCATTACACTATTGCTGGTCAAGTGGTACCATTTTAGGTCAATTTTAGGTCAAATTGGTCAATTCTGGTTCGGCCAGTTTTTGGACCCGAACTTGTGCAAGTTGTTTGACTTGCTTATGGTCATTTCTGGGCTTTGGTGTCTTCATAAGACTTTTAGGTATGGGTCTTAACTATTCATGGTTAAAATTTCAGGTCAATTGGACCTGGTTTGAGTGAGTTATGGCCTAAATACTCACTGCTGCCCAATTGGTCATTTTTCAGGTCCTAATTGCACCTAATCCGAATTGGTCAAATTTTTAGGTCACCTTGCAAGCAGAATTTTGGCATGGTTTCTCAATGAAAGTTGGCACATTTTGTGCCTAGTTTCACCCCAAATTGGTCTCATACCAATTGAGGTTACACATTCAAGGTTATAGGCTAAAATATACACTGCCCTCAATATGCATTTCACACCCCAACTTCAAACACATACTCACCTTGCAAGGTTTACTTCCATACCCTACCAAACTGTTTTGGGACATTACCAAAAACATTTTCTACATTACATTAGCATTATTTTGGGCAGATTCCAATCACCCTCAACACACCAAATATCATTCACAATTACAATTTCTAAATACCATTACAACCACACCTAAACATTACAAACTTTACATACACTTTACAACATTCATTCACATACATATCATCAATCCTTCTAGGTCAATATTCTGCCCACTCTTCCTTCAATATACACCATTTCTCAAGTGTCCACAAGCTGCCACAAATCATTCATCAACATCACATTGCCGTACCATATGCCAATTCCCATCAAAGTGCATAATTCACCATATAAACATGCAATAACTCACTAAGTTACTAAATCACCATTATTAACATTCTTTCCCATCAATTATATGCACAAATACCTCATCATAAACGTGACCCATGGCTGTCCAAAATGAAAATAACAATAACCTCTCAAACTCAAAATTTTCCTTCACCAAACTAATACCCATAACATGCACAAAAACTTTAACAAGGATTTCTCAAAAATGCAAACTTACCTTTATTTGTAACTTGCTAAACCTTCACCAAACTTCCCAAAATTGGTATTAATATCTTCCTTGTGGTGTGTAGACCATTTTTCATGAAAGAACCTAAGTGAATGGAGTTGAAATGGAGAGAGGAAATCAAGCTCAAAGAAAACGTCAATGGAGGTTTTCAAGGGTTCTTCAATTCTGCAATTTGAGAGGATTTGAGGAAGATGTGATTTCAGATGGTTAGTGGACCACTTCAGCCATATTTCATGTTTAATTAATCCTATAGTGGTCCACTAACTAAAATTAAAACATATTATAAGTTAACTTTCAACTAATCCACATTTAACCCATTATTTCCACTATTTATTTTAGGTACCACCAAATTAATTTTTCATTTCATTTTCTAAGTGTAATACTATTTATTTTTAATGGACATTTAGGTCAAAAGACAATTCGGGATGTCAAATGACCATCATGCCCCTGTTCGGGTGGCTTTCCGATTTTTCGGTAACACCGTATTTTGTCTGTTTTTCGATTTCTCACTTTTCTTTGTACTAATTATTTAATTTTTCTTTAATCTTTCTAATGAGATTTATACTTCAATAAGGGTCTATTTATGTCCAAAAAATGTTTTCCAGTGGTTCCCGCAAATTGTGGTTAGTCAACGGTCCACGCCGTGACTTCACGGTGCGGTCACCCATCGCTAGGTTTCCCGGCTCACTTACTCGGTTACATTTCTTTACTATGATTTTTCCTTTGTTTTTCTTTTCTTGTGTTTCATTATTTTATGTCTCCTCACTCATATTGAAGTATGGTTCTAGGCATCCTAGCTGTCCGGACAACACTGGTCACCGGAGCAGCAGAACGCACTACCGAACTTTGGGGTGTTACATTGAATGTGATTCAAATCTGAATTTTTAAAGTTGTTTGAATGTGATTCAAATCTGAATTTTTAAATTTGTTTGAATGAGATTGAAATCTGAATTTTTAAATTTATTTGAATCATATTCAAATCTGGATTTTTAAGTTGAATATGAGATATTCAATTTAATTTAAGTATGTTTGTATTATTTAATTGTTAAATAGTGATATGCATGATGGATGATCATGGACTATAAAAGACCAATGTGATTGGATTTATTTCTTTTATGTTTCTTTGGGATTGTAAATTAATTAATTTATTTTAATTTATTTTGGGCATGTATTATTAAGTTTGTAATAATTTTTGGGTTGTAATTTCATTTATTTAAGTTCTTGTAAATTCCCCTTGGTATGCCAAGGATTACTATGTAATATTGCATTGCAAGAAGTTCAAAGAGGTCAAGAGCAATGGTGGGACCAGTGGGAGGAATTCAAGATCAAGTGTTGATTATGTACTCCTTCAGCAACTCTTGTAAAATGAATGAATGAAATGCACCTAGGAATGCCCTGATTCAATTCTTGGTAGCTCAGAATTGAATCCCTTAGAAAGTCCATGATCATACCATATTAATTGCTTATCCATGAATGCATGAGATGTATGGGAATGTATGCTATTATATGATATATGCATGCTAATTGAATAATGTGCAAAGTGAGACCTTAATAGTAATTAGAATGACCATAAAATCTTCCAAACAAATGATTAAGTTGGAAATGCTATAATTAAAGTAATTATAACATAGGCCCTCCATTGGGGCAATTATTTTAAGAAATTTTAAATAGTTTCATAAGATGCAATTAATTTAAGAGATTTTCTTAAGAATAATTGTTAAGCATGAGATGTTGTAAATATGTAAATAGTTTGGTGGCCAATATTGGATGTACCTAAAGCTTATGGAGGCAAAGGAAAGTGTTTCCACTGCCAAAAGGATGGGCACTGGAAAAGGAACTGCCCAAAGTATCTTGCTTCTCTGAAGGACAAGAAGGATACACCTTCGGAAGGTATGTCCATATCTTGTTATTTTGATTCTGATGATACTCATAGTTCATCTACAGCTTGGGTTTTAGATACTGGTGCCAGCTCTCACATTTCTAATGATATGCAGGAACTAGCAAATAGTAGCAGCTTGCGTTCTCAAGATATTAGAGTCGGGATTGGCAATTGCTCAACTGTTGAAGCTTTAGCCATAGGATCTAAATCTTTTTACATGTTTGGACATGTTATGTGTTTGGATAATGTTTTATATGTACCTGATGCTTTTAAGAACATCATTTCTATATCTAGTTTGACTAGAAATGGCTATGAATTTCAGTTCACAGATGATGTTTGTAATATTTATTTTGGAAATAAATATGTTGGTTCGAGTTATATGAATGATGGTCTTTATTATTTGGATAATAATGACAAACACAAATTGAATGCAAGTAATCTAAAAGAATGCAATGCCATGGTGAAAACCAACTCAAGTTCAAAATATATTTGACATTTAAGGTTATGTCATGTTGCAGAAGATAGGATTGTAAAATTGAAGAAAATGGGGTTTCTATCCTTATTGAGCTCTGAGCCTACTCCAATTTGCGAATCTTGCCTTCAGGGAAAAATGACTAGATCACCCTTTGTTGGGCAAGGGCTAAGAGTTGAAAATATTTTGGAGCTAATACATAGTGATGTATGTGGTTCATTTAAAGAAATGGCTAGAGGGGGCTTTCATTATTTTATTACCTTTATTGATGATAAATCAAGATTTGGGTATTTGTATTTGATGAAATACAAACGTGAATCCTTTGAAAAGTTTAAAGAATTTAAATTTGAAGTAGAAAATCAAACAGGAAAGAGTATTAAAGCTCTTCGATCAGATCGTGGAGGTAAATATTTGAGTACTGAATTTGATGAATACTTGAGAGAGCATGGCATTGTTTCTCAGCTGAATCCTCCAGGAATGCCACGGCTGAATGGTGTATCTGAAAGGAGAAATCGTACCCTATTGGATATGGTACGTAGTATGATGAGCTATACTGATATGCCAATCTTCTTTTGGGGATTTGCATTAGAATCAGATTTCTATATTCTGAATAGGATTCCATCAAAATCAGTTTCTTCCACACCTTATGAGATATGGCATGGAAGAAAACCAAGTCTTAAGCATGTTAAGATTTGGGGTTGTCCAGCTTATATCAAAAAGCTGAACACTGATAAATTGGAGACCAGATCAGAAAAAGGTCAATTTATTGGATATCCAAAAGATAGTTTTGGATATTATTTTTATTTGCCTACTTCACAAAAGGTTGTGATAAGTAGAGATGCCACATTTCTTGAATAACAGTTTGTTCAAGAAGGAGGCAAAGGAAGGCAAATAGAGTTAGAATTGGAGAATTCTGACCAACCAACAGATCAGATGGATATAGATCCATCTAGTCAACCTATACCCGTTAATGAAACATCTACAGCTATTCCTCGTAGAACAACCAGGTTATCTCACCCACCATTGAGATATGGTTTTCTTCATGAAGAAGAACAAGAGTTGTCTACTCATGAAGAAGAAGATCATAGAGATGATCCACTTGCTTATGAAGATGCTATATCAGATATAGACTCTTCAAAAAGGATTAATGCTATGAAATCCGAGATTGATTCCATGTATAAGAATCAAGTTTGGGATCTTGTTGACCCACCTGAAGGTATTGTACCTATAAGGAACAAATGGGTTTTCAAGAAGAAAATTGGTTCTGATGGAAAGGTAGAGACCTATAAGGCAAGGCTAGTAGCGAAAGGGTTTCGCCAAAGATAAGGAATCGACTATGAGGAGACTTTCTCACCTGTTGCCATGCTTAAATCAATTAGGATTTTATTAGCAATAGCTGCATACTATGATTATGAGATTTGTCAGATGGATGTCAAAATAGCTTTTCTCAATGGATATATTAAAGAAAACATTTTCATGGAATAACCTAGGGGTTTTGAATTTAACATGGTTCCAAGGTATGCAAGCTAAAGCGATCCATTTATGGGTTGAAACAAGCTTCGAGGAGTTAGAACATCCATTTTGATGAAGCCATTAAATCCTTTGGTTCATAAAAAATGAGGATGAGCCATGTGTATATAAGAAGGCTAGTGACATTGCTATCACTTTTCTTGTCTTATATGTGGATCACATACTGTTGATGGGTAATGACACAGGTATGTTGACAACTATAAAGGTATGGTTGTCAAATACATTCTCCATGAAAGACTTAGGGGAGGCAACCCATATTCTTGGGATTCGCATATATAGAGATAGAGCGAAAAGAATTATTAGTTTATCCCAAAGTTTGTACTTGGAAAAGGTGTTAAAGAGGTTTAACATGCTTGATTCCAAGAGAAGACTGTTACCAGTGAGACATGGTATCCACCTTTCTAAAGAGATGTCTCCAAAGACACCTGAAGAAAGAGATAAGATGGCCAGGATTCCATATGCTTCGGCTATTGGAAGTTTAATATATGCAATATTGTGTATTAGGATAGATATTGCATATGCTGTTAGTTTGACTAGCAGGTATCAATCCAATCCAGGTTTGGAACACCGGATAGCTGTCAAGAATATCCTTAAGTACTTGAGAAGAACTAAGGATTTATTCTTGATTTATGGAGGTGGAGACTTGCAATTGGATGGTTATACTGATTCTGATTTCCAATTAGATATCGATGATAGAAAATCTACCTCTGGATATGTGTTCATTTATAATAGAGGTGCAGTCAGTTGAAAGAGTTCTAAACAGAGCACGACTGCAGATTCCACTACAGAGGCTGAGTATATTACTGCATCAGATGCTGCAAAGGAAGCTGTTTGGATAAAGAAGTTCGTGAGAGAACTTACAGTAGTTCCTTCCATTGAGTCAGCAGTTCCACTACACTGTGACAACAATGGAGCAGTCATACAGGCTAAGGAACTAAGGTCTCACCCAAAATCCAAACACATAGAAAGGCGCTACCACAATATCAGAGAAATAGTTGGGCGAAGCGATGTAGCCATGCAGAAAATAGCATCAGCTGAAATTCCAGCTGATCCATTCACTAAGCCTATGTCACAGACTCAGTTAGACCGACATCTTGAGAAGATAGGTCAAAGGTATTGTAATGAATAGCTCTAGCGCTAGTGGGAGATTGTTAGTAGTATGCCCTAGAGCATATCATTTAGTATGTATCTTACACATATTTTTATTAATAAAAGGCATTTCCACTTTTCTGTTTACATAATATATTTATGTGTAATAGAAAAGGTCCATTGATATTTTGTTAGAAACATTATTCTTAAGTAGTTAAGAATATGAGTGACAATATTTCTAGCACAAAGTATCATAAATAGGTTCACAATCGAGGATACTTCATAATAAAGACATGACTTATCCAGAAAGATTGTATTCATGTTTGTTCCCAAGTTATTTTTATGAGATATAAATAAGATGGAATGATGAGTCTCATGCCATATAACAAATATGATAGGCACTTATAAATGATAAGTAGGCCGAACCAGTGACACTTATGATAAGCACATGGAGTTTACTGTTGTTAATGTTTTGTCAAAAATCATATCAGTGCATATAATCTTTAGACCTGATATAGCACATTTATTTTGTATATAGGTAGTTTGAGTTTGATACTGCTTTCATACTTGCACTGTGTATGGGTATATGGGCATCTGTTGGCTCCTACTAGTTATATATGGAGGTAGGTGTTGATCAAGATGGAATCTGTTCCTCTAAGTAAATAGAGATAAAATCCTATGTTCATTTAATTGTTTTTTATGTTTCAAGTTCCTGGCCAGGACATATAGATTTATTCAGAAAAGAGTTTCTAATGAGAAAATCTTTTTAATCAAGAACTGGAATTAAAAGAGAACATAATATTCATAGCAAATGGAGTTTGACATAAACCATGACTCCAGCTTGAGTTGGGATTTTGTAACAGAGAGATTCTAGTGCATGGTAACATATGATTATAGGTTCATTTAAGGTAAACCTTATTACAAATTGGGTGGCCATGGCATGCTATGCTAGGTGTTAACCATGGTCTATGAGGTTCATAAAATGATTTAGAGAAATCATTCATGGTAAGAAAGAGTTCTGATGATATTAAGAGTTGATATCATGTCTCATTGCCAATTAGTGATGAGCCTAGTAAGTCACACACATACACAAGTTATCACCTATTTAAATATGATTTAATTAATTAATTAAAGAGTTAATTGATTAATTAAATAGGTTTGGTTTGCAATTAAATTGCAAAATCCCTAGCATGACTTAAAACCAAATCTAGATTATTAGATGTGTAGTATAAATTAAATTTATATTTAAAGTGTTTAAATATGAATTTAATTAATGAAAAATTAATTAATAGAGATTAATTAATTAATTTATATTTGATATAAATTAGAAGAAGAAAAAATAATTATTTTGGGTTAAGAACTCAAAATTAAGACAAAGGGCCATTTTGGTCATTTCACAGTGTGACACGTGGCACCATGAGATGGTGACACATGGGATTACACATAAGCTTGCCAAATGTTTTTTAATCATGTAAGATGATTAAAATAAAGATTAAATATAGGTTTGACACTTGGCACAATGTGATTGGGTCACTTAAACCTAGAGCTAATCAAAGGGTGACATGTGGCAAGGGTTTAATGTGTTAACCTAGCTATATAAGTGTTGTTATGAAAAAGAAAAACAACCAGCAGCCACTCCTCTCCTTTGTCACGCCATTTTGAGGCTCTCCATCTATTCTTCTTCATCTCTCATCAATTCAAAGAGATTAGCCATCAATCTCTTGAATTAAGAACACTATAAATTCTTTTTAGTGTCCTGTTTACATCTCTAATCTCTTAAAAGGTAGAACTTGAATTTCTAATTAATAGAAAAAGCTTTAGAAGCTGTTCAAGGGTTGCCATAGGTGTTCTTGGTGTGGACAAGCAAGAGGGACAACATCTGGTGTCCTGAAGATGAATCTCAAAGGCGCAGACACGCTGCAGTGCATCAAGAGGTTAGTGTAATCGTTCTTGATTTAATCTAGGGTTCTAAAATTAATCTGATTATTTTTAAAATCTTAAATGGCAAATACAGATCCAAAAACATATTAAAAGAGTTTTAATATGTTTTTTATCATTGAAATCAAATAGATAAAAATAAATCTTGCATGATGCATGTGACCCTAGGTGAAAATTTTTGAATTCAATGGTATAAATTTGTGTTTTTCACACTTCTGTTCCTTCACATTTTATATATCATTACTTTTTGAACCCAAAACCATCTTCGTGCTTTGTCGATGTGGGATTTGCCTAAGGGACCTTTTTCCCCCCCTTTCGAGACTCAGCGTCCTCGCTGAGGGTTGCCCCACCATTGCCTAAGAGGACACGCGAGCAGTTCTGATACCAATTGTAACGATCGGGCTCCAACCACTAGAGGAATTATCCGCTTTGGCCATAAGCCTCACGGTTTTGTCCCATAGGAGGATTTCTCTCAAGCGAGCACGCTTAACCCTGGAGTTCTTCCAACTCTCCAGGCCATTGCACCAAAAAGGCGCCTCTAGTGATTAGTTCTCTCATTTTATATATCATTACTTTTTGAACCCAATACCATCTCCGTGCTTTGCCGATGTGGGATTTACCTAGGGACCTTTAAAATTGGAACAATAAAATTGAATATTAGCATGGCCCCTACGCAAGGATTGTTAGTAGTATGCCATAGAGCATATCATTTAGTATGTATCTTGTACACATTTTTATTAATAAAAGGCATTTCCACTTTTCCATTTACATAAGATATTTATGTGTAATAGAAAAGGTCCATTGATATTTTGTTAGAAATTCTATTCTTAAGTTGTTAAGAATATGAGTGACAGTATTTCTAGTACAAAATATCATAAATAGGTTCACAATCGAGGATACTTCATAATAAGGACATGACTTATCCAGAAAGATTGTATTCATGTTAATTCCCAAGTTATTTATATGAGATATAAATAAGATGGAATGGTGAGTCTCATGCCATATGACAAACATGATAGGCATTTATAAATGATAGGTAGGTCGAACCAGTGACACTTGACAAGCACATGGAGTTTACTCTTGTCAATGTTTTGTCATAAATCATATCAGTGCATATAATCTTTAGGCTTGAGATAGCACAGTTATCTTGTATATAGGTAGTTTGAGTTTGATACTACTTTCATACTTGTACTGTGTATGGGTATATGGGCATGTGTTGGCTCCTACTAGTTATATATGGAGGTAGGTGTTGATCAAGATGGAATATGTTCCTTTAAGTAAATAGGGATAAAATCCTATGTTCATTTAATTGTTCTTGATGTTTCAAGTTCCTGGCCAGGACAGATAGATTTAATCAGAAAAGAGTTTCTGATGAGAAAATCTTTTAATCAAGAACTAGAATTAAAAGATAACATAATATTCATAGCAAATGGAGTTTGACATAAACCATGACTCTAACTTGAGTTGGAATTTTGTAACAGAGAGATTCTAATGCATGGTAATAGATGATTATAGGTTCATTTAAGGTAAACCTTATTAGTAATTGGGTGGCCATGGCATGCTATGCTAGGTGTTAACCATGGTCTATGAGGTGCATAAAATGATTTAGAGAAATCATTTATGGTAAGAACGAGTTCTGATGATATTAAGAGTTGATATCATATCTCATTGTCAATTAGTGATTAGCCTAGTAAGTTACACATATGCACAAATTATCACCTTAATTAAATATGATTTAATTAATGAATTAAAGAGTTTAATTGATTAATTAAATACGTTTGGTTTGCAATTAGATTGCAAAGTCCCTAGCATGACTTGAAATCAAATCTAGATTATTGGATGTAAAGTATAAGTTAAATTTATATTTAAAGTGTTTAAATATGAATTTAATTAATGAGAAATTAATTAATAGAGATTAATTAATTTATTTATATTTATATAAATTGATTAGAAAAAGAAAGAAATAATTATTTTGGGTTAAGAATTCAAAATTAAGACACAGGGGCATTTTGGTCATTTCACAGGGTGACATGTGGCACCATGAGATGGTGATACATGACATTACACATAAGCTTGCCAAATGTCTTTTAATCATGCAAGATGATTAAAATTAAGATTAAATATAGGTTTGACACTTGGCACAATGTGATTGGGTCAATTAAACCTAGAACCAATCAAAGGGTGACATGTGGCAAGGGTTTAAGTGATGACCTAGCTATATATGTGTTGTTATGAGAAAATAAAGCACACAAGCTGCTGCTCTCAAAGGTGCTGCCACCCCTTGGCTGCCTCTTCCTTCTCTTCTTCTTCATCTCTTATTCATTCCAAGAGAATAGCAAACAATCTCTTGAATTAAAAATACTAGAAATTGTTTCTAGTGTCCTGTTTACATCTTTAATCTCTTGAAAGGCAGAACTTGATTTTCTAAATAATAGAAAAAGCTTTGGAAGCTATTCAAGGGCTGCCATAGGTGTTCTTAGTGTGGACAAGCTAGAGGGACAACATCTGGTGTCCTGAAGATGCATCATAAAGGCAAATACACTGCAGTGCATCAAGAGGTTAATGTGTTTGTTTTTTATTTAATCTAGGGTTCTAAAATTAATCTGATTAATTTTAAAATCTTAAATGGCAAATATAGATCCAAAAACATATTAAAAGAGTTTTAATATGTTGTTTATTATTGAAATCAAATAGATAAAAATAAATCTTGCATGATGCATGTGACCCTAGTTGAAAATTTTTGAATTCAATGGTATAAACTTGTGTTTTTCATGCTTCCGCTCCTTCAATTGGTATCAGACCACTATATTTGCCATTTAGATTGTTGATTATATGATTTAATTGTGTTTTTTGATTATGAGATGATTTATCCATCGCTGGTTGCAATGGATGTGTGACGGCATGCTTGAAGAACAACATCTTTGGTGCGCCCATTTTGGCTTTCATGGGTGGCTCAAGGTTTGGCTTTTTAATTTGCAATTGTTGTATGGTCTAAAAGCTCATCCTATGTCTAATTAAATTGTTTAATTAGAATTTTAATCATATAATTAAATTTAGATTCAAATCAGAATTTTAAAAATTGTTTGAATGTGATTCAAATATGAATTTTAAAAGTTGTTTGAATGTGATTCAAATATGAATTTTTAAAGTTGTTTGAATCATATTTAAATCTGATTTATTAAAGTTGTTTGAATAATATTCAGATCTGAATGTTTAAAAATTGTTTAAATGTGATTCAAATATGATTTTTTAAAAATTATTTGAATGTGATTCAAATATGAATTTTTAAGGTTGTTTGAATATAATTCAAATCTGAATTTTTAAATTTGTTTGAATGAGATTCAAATATGAATTTTTAAATTTATTTGAATCATATTCAAATCTGGATTTTTAAGTTGAATATGAGATATTCAATTTAATTTAAGTATGTATGTTTTATTTAATTGTTAAATAGTGATATGAATGATGGATGATCATGGACTATAAAAGACCAATGTGATTAGATTTATTTCTTTTATGTTTCTTTGGGATTGTAAATTAATTAATTTATTTTAATTTATTTTGTGCATGTATTATTAAGTTTGTAATAATTTTTGGGTTGTAATTTCATTTATTTAAGTCCTTGTAAATTCACCTTGATTTGCCAAGGATTACTATGTAATATTGGATTGTAAGAAGTTCAAGGAGGTCAAAAGCATTGGTGGAGCCAGGGGGAGGAATTCAAGATCAAGTGTTGATTATGTACTCCTTCAGCAACTCTTGTAAAATGAATGGATGAAATGCACCTAAGAATGTCCTGATCCAATTCTTGGTGGCTCAGAATTGAGTCCCTTAGAAAGTCCATGATCATACCATATTTACTGCTTATCCATGAATGCATGAGATATATGGGAATGTATGCAGTTATATGATATATGCATGCTAAATGGATAATGTGCAAAGTGAGACCTTAATAGTAATTAGGATGACCATAAAATCTTCCAAACAAATGATTAAGTTGGAAATGCTATAATTAAAGTAATTATAGCATAGGCCCTCCATTGAGGCAATTATTTTAAGAAATTTTAAATAGTTGCATAAGATGCAATTAATTTAAGAGATTTTCTTAAGAATAATTGTTAAGCATGAGATGTTGTAAATATGTAAATTGTTTGGTGGCCAATATTGGATGTACCTAAGGACATTAAAATTATTTGCATAATTACTGGCTCAATGGAATCAACTTAACTAATGCAAGATAAGATGTACCTGAGATTTTGAGCATTAGGGGCTAGGTAAAGGATTGAACTTCACATGAGATGTGATAGGCAAGTAGTTGCTCACTTATAGTTTATTGTAATTCCAATAACGGATGTACCTGAGGATGATCAATAGAATTATAAGAATTCAATCACCCACTAGAAATCCATCCAACTAGGATTTCTGTTTTCTACTTTGGAAGTGTAGGATTCGCTAAGTTAGTGGGAGGACCAATTTGATTGAAAGACCATAATTATTTTGGTTAATTACTTGATACATTTACTAGTTAATCTGGTTATTTTCTGCAGTTAATTTTTTGATAATAATGAGCACAGAAAAACCAC
Organism: Hevea brasiliensis; assembly: GCF_030052815.1. Taxonomy (NCBI): domain Eukaryota; kingdom Viridiplantae; phylum Streptophyta; class Magnoliopsida; order Malpighiales; family Euphorbiaceae; genus Hevea; species Hevea brasiliensis. Next base: position 68,430,237 of record NC_079500.1, read on the forward strand.
CACCATCTAATATCCTTGCAAGCATACTTGATCGTAATAGGTTGACAGGACCTAATCTCTCTTATTGGCTAAGAAATTTGAAACTTGTCCTAAACCTTGAACATATAGGATATGTTCTAGACTCAAATGTTCCTAGTCTCTTACCTCCAGAGGCCACTCTAGAGGAATATGAAACTTTGGACAAGTGGAAGGAGCATGATATGAGAGCTAAGTGTTACATGCTTGCTTCCATGAGTAATGAGTTACAGAACCAGCATGAGAACATGCAGAGTGCGAGTGAGATCCTCTTTCACCCATAAGAGTTATATGGTGAGCACAGTAGGAATGCTAGGTATGAAATATCTAGGCAGCTATTCCGCATGAGGATGTCTGAGGGACAGAATGTTGGGGATCATGTCCACAAGATGATTCGGCTGATTGAGCAGTTGGAACATCTTAACTTCAATATGGATTTCCAACTACAGATGGATTTGATCATTCAGTCCCTTCCTGAGGCTTTTGAGAATTTTGTGACAAATTTCCATATGACTAAACAAGAATGCACCTTAGCTGGTTTACTCAACATGCTGGTTATTGCCCAAAAGAATATGTCGGACAATAAAGGAAAAGAGGTAGCTTTGATTACATCTTCTTCTGCTGGAAAGTCCAACAAGAAGAAGGGCAATAAGAAAAAGAAACCTCAGATTCCTGGTCCTTCCAAGAAAATAGCTAAACAGAAAGGGAAGACTAAAGCTGATGGAGGCAAAGGAAAGTGTTTCCATTGCCAGAAGGATGGGCACTGGAAAAGGAACTGCCCAGCGTATCTTGCTTCTCTGAAGGACAAGAAGGATAAACCTTCGGAAGGTATGTCCATATCTTGTTATTTAGATTCTGATGATACTTATTGTTCATCTACAGCTTGGATTTTAAATACTGGTGCCAGTTCTCACATTTCTAAAGATATGCAGGAACTAGCAAATAGTAGCAGCTTGTGTTCTCAATATGTTAGAGTCTGGATTGGCAATGGTTCAACTGTTGAAGCTTTTGCCATAGGATCTAAATCTTTTTACATGTTTGGACATGTTTTTTGTTTGGATAATATTTTATATGTACCTGATGCTTTTAAGAACATCATTTCTATATCTAGTTTGACTAGAAATGGCTATGAATTTCAGTTCATACATGATGTTTGCAATATTTATTTTGGAAATAAATATGTTGGTTCGAGTTATATGAATGATGGTCTTTATTATTTGGATAATAATGACAAACACAAAATGAATGCAAGTGATCTAAATGAATGCAATGCCATGGTGAAAACCAACTCAAGTTCAAAACATATTTGGCACATAAGTTTATGCCATGCTGCAGAAGATAGGATTGCAAAATTGGAGAAAATGGGGATTCTATCCTCATTGGGCTCTGAGCCTACTCCAACTTGTGAATCTTGCCTTCAGGGCAAAATGACTAGATCACCCTTTGTTGGACAAGGGCTAAGGGCTGAAAATATTTTAGAGCTAATACATAGTGATGTATGTGGTCCATTTAAGGAAATGGTTAGAGGCGGTTTTCATTACTTTATTACCTTTACTGATGATAAATCAAGGTTTGGGTATTTGTATTTGATGAAATACAAACATGAATCTTTTGAAAAGTTCAAAGAATTTAACTATGAAGTAGAAAATCAAACAGGAAAGAGTATTAAAGCTCTTCGATCAGATCGTAGAGGTGAATATTTGAGTACTGAATTTGATGAATACATGAGAGAGCATGGCATTGTTTCCCAGCTAACACTTTTAGGAACGCCACAGCTGAATGGTGTATCTGAAAGAAGAAATCGTACCCTATTGGACATGGCACGTAGTATGATGAGCTATACTGATATGCCAATCTCCTTTTGGGGATTTGCATTAGAATCAGCTTTGTATATTCTGAATAGGATTCCATCAAAATCAGTTTCTTCCACACCTTATGAGATATGGCATGGAAGAAAACCAAGTCTTAAGCATGTTAAGATTTAGGGTTGTCCAGCTTATATCAAAAAGCTGAGCACTGATAAATTGGAAACCAGATCAGAAAAAGGGTCGATTTGTTGGATATCCAAAAGATAGTTTTGGATATTATTTTTATTTGCCTACATCACAACAAGTTGTGGTGAGTAGAGATGCTACATTTCTTGAACAACAGTTTATTCAAGAAGGAGGCAAAGGAAGGCAAATAGAGTTTGAATTAGAGAATTTTGACCAAGCAACATATCAGATGGATATAGATCAATCTAGTCAACCTACACCCGTTGATGAAACATCTACAGTTGTTCCTCGTAGAACAACTAGGGTATCTCACCCACCAGTGAGATATGGTTTCCTTCATGAAGAAGAACAAGAGTTGTCTACTCATGAAGAAGTAGATCATGGAGATGATCCACTTACCTATGAAGAAGCTATATCAGATATAAACTCTTCAAAATGGATTGATGCTATGAAATATAAAATTGGTTCCATGTATAAGAATCAAGTTTGGGATCTTGTTGACCCACCTGAAGGTATTGTACCTATAGGGAACAAATGGGTTTTCAAGAAGAAAATTGGTTATGATGGAAAGGTAGAGACCTATAAGGCAAGGCTAGTAGCGAAAGGCTTTTGCCAAAGGCAAGGAATCGACTATGAGGAGACTTTCTCGCCTGTTGCCATGCTTAAATCAATTAGGATTCTATTAGCAATAGCTGCATACTATGATTATGAGAATTGGCAGATGGGTGTCAAAACAGCTTTTCTCAATGGATACATTGAAGGAAACATTTTCATAGAACAACCTAGGGGTTTTGAATCCCAAGATGGTTCCAAGGTATGCAAGCTAAAGCGATCCATTTATGAGTTGAAGCAAGCTTCGAGGAGTTGAAGCAAGCTTCGAGGAGTTGTAACATCCGTTTTGATGAAGCCATTAAATCCTTTAGTTTTATCAAAAATGAGGATGAGCCATGTGTATATAAAAAGGTTATGACAGTGTTATCACTTTCCTTGTCTTATATGTGGATGACGTACTATTGATGGGTAATGACATAGGTATGTTGACAATTATAAAGGTATGGTTGTCAAATACATTCTCCATGAAAGAGTTAGGGGAGGTAACCTATATTCTTGGGATTTGCATTTATACAAATAGAGCAAAAAGAATAATTGGTTTATCCTAAAGTCTATACTTGGAAAAGATATTAAAGAGGTTTAACATGCTTAATTCCAAGAGAGGATTGTTACTAGTGAGACATGGTATCCACCTTTCTAAAGAGATGTCTCCAAAGACACTTGAAGAAAGAGATAAGATGGCCAGGATTCCATATGCTTTGGCTATTGGAAGTTTAATGTATGCAATGTTATGTACTAGGCCGGATATCGCATATGCTGTTAGTTTGACTAGCAGGTATCAATCCAATCTAGGTTTGGAACACTGGATAGTTGTTAAGAATATCCTTAAGTACTTGAGAAGAACTAAGGATTTATTCTTGATCTATGGAGGTGGAGACTTGCAATTGGATGATTATACTGATTTTGATTTCCAATTAGATATCGATGATAGAAAGTCTACCTCTGGATTTGTGTTCATTTGTAATGGAGGTGCAGTCAGTTGGAAGAGTTCCAAACAAAGCACGACTGCAGATTCCACTACCGAGGCTGAGTGTATTGCTACATCAGATACTGCAAAGGAAGTTGTTTGGATGAAGAAGTTCGTGACAGAACTTATAGTAATTCCTTCCATTGAGTCAGCAGTTCCTCTACACTGTGACAACAATTGAGTAGTCATACAGGCTAAGGAACCAAGGTCTCACCAAAAATCCAAACACATAGAAATGTGCTACCACATTATCAGAGAAATAGTTGGACGAGGCGATGTAGCCATGCAGAAAATAGCATCAGCTGAAAATCCAGCTGATCCATTCACTAAGCCTATGTCACAGACTCAGCTAGACTAACATCTTGAGAAGATGGGTCTAAGATATTGTAATGAATGGCTGTAGTGCTAGTGGGAGATTGTTAGTAGTATGCCCTAGAGCATATCATTTAGTATGTATCTTATACATATTTTTATTAATAAAAGGCATTTCCACTTTTCCATTTACATAAGATATTTATGTGTAATAGAAAAGGTCCATTGATATTTTGTTAGAAATTCTATTCTTAAGTTGTTAAGAATATGAGTGACAGTATTTCTAGTACAAAGTATCATAAATAGGTTCACAATCGAGGATACTTCATAATAAGGACATGAATTATCCAGAAAGATTGTATTCATGTTTGTTCCCAAGTTATTTATATGAAATATACATAAGATGGAATGGTGAGTCTCATGCCATATGACAAACATGATAGGCACTTATAAATGATAGGTAGGCCGAACCAGTGACACTTATGACAAGCACATGGAGTTTACTCTTATCAATGTTTTGTCATAAATGATATCTGTGCGTATAATCTTTAGACCTGAGATAGCACAGTTATCTTGCATATAGATAGTTTGAGTTTGATATTGCTTTCATACTTGTACTGTGCATGGGTATATGGGCATGTGTTAGTTCCTACTAGTTATATATGGAGGTAGGTGTTGATCAAGATGGAATCTGTTCCTCGAAGTAAATAGGGATAAAATCCTATGTTCATTTAATTGTTCTTGATGTTTCATGTTCCTGGCCAGGACAGATAGATTTAATCAGAAAAGAGTTTCTGATGAGAAAATCTTTTAATCAAGAACTATAATTAAAAGATAACATAATATTCATAGCAAATGGAGTTTGACATAAACCATGACTCCAGCTTGAGTTGGGATTTTGTAACAGAGAGATTCTAGTGCATGGTAACATATGATTATAGCTTCATTTAAGAAAAACCTTATTACTAATTGGGTGGCCATGACATGCTATGCTAGGTGTTAACCATGGTCTATGAGGTGCATAAAATAATTTAGATATATCATTTATGGTAAGAAAGAGTTCTAATGATATTAAGAGTTGATATCATATCTCATTGCCAATTAGTGATGAACCTAGTAAGTCACACACATAGACAAGTTATCACCTAATTAAATATGATTTAATTAATTAATTAAAGAGTTTAATTGATTAATTAAATAGGTTTGGTTTATAATTAGATTGCAAAGTCCATAGCATGACTTGAAACCAAATCTAGATTATTGGATGTAAAGTATAAGTTAAATTTATATTTAAAGTGTTTAAATATGAATTTAATTAATGAAAAATTAATTAATAGAGATTAATTAATTAATTTATATTTGATATAAATTGTTACAAAAAAAAAATAAAAAACACAAGCTGCTACTCCCAAAGGTGCCGCCACCCCTTGGCTACCTCTTCCTTCTTTTCTTCTTCGTCTCTCATTCATTCCAAGAGATTAGCAAACAATCTCTTGAATTAAAAATACTAGAAATTGTTTCTTGTGTCCTGTTTATATCTTTAATCTCTTAAAAGGCAGAACTTGATTTTCTAAATAATAGAAAAAAGCTTTAAAAGTTATTCAAGGGCTGCCATAGGTGTTTTTAGTGTGGACAAGCTAGAGCGACAACATTTGGTGTCTTGAAGATGCATCACAAAGGCGCAAATACACTGCAGTGCATCAAGAGGTTAGTGTATTTGTTCTTGATTTAATCTAGGGTTCTAAAATTAATCTGATTAATTTTAAAATCTTAAATGGCAAATACAGATCCAAAAACATATTAAAAGAGTTTTAATATGTTGTTTATCATTGAAATCAAATAGATAAAAATAAATCTTGCATGATGCATGTGACCCTAGGTGAAAATTTTTGAATTCAATGGTATAAACTTGTGTTTTTCATGCTTCTGCTCCTTCAAGGATGACACGCACAAATCAAGAAATGGTCAAAATTTTTTAAGGTTCCCTTAGGCAAATCCCACATCGGCAAAGCATGGAGATGGCCTTGGGTTCAAAAAGTATTAATATATAAAATGAGGGAACTAATCACTAGAGGCGCCTTTTTGGTGGAATGGCCTGGAGAGTTGGAAGAACTCCAGGATTAAGCGTGCTCGCCTGAGAGAAATCCTAGGATGAGTGACCTCTTGGGAAGTTCTCCATTCCACCTATGGGACAAAACTGTGAGGCTTATGGCCAAAGCGGACAATTCCCCTAGTGGTTGGAGCCTGACCATTTAATTGGTATCAGAGCGCGGTTTAGGCATTTCTGGACCTAGATAGACTGCTTATCATGCATTGCATTCATAAGAGTCGAGGTGACACTATTACAGATCTGTATTTCCCATTTATTTTAGGTTAAAGTATGAAATAAGAGAGTAAAGAGACAATGAGATAGTAAATGGAGATGAGAAGGAGACTGCATTTACGATGAAAAAGGATGAGTACAGAACTGTTTGAGGGTAGGATTGAGACTAAGGAGAAAGTGAAGTGTGATAACATGGAAAGGTGTGGAAGTAAGGAGGTAGTAGTTCATCAATTGCTTATGTCAGGTAAATTTCAAAGACGAAATTTTTGTTAGAGGGGAAAAATTATAACACCCTCACTGTGGCAATTCCGCACATTCAACTGTTCCGGTGACCGGTATCAGTCCGGACAGTTAGAATGCCTGAAAAAAAAATATTTGGACTAGAGTGAGGAGTCATAAATAACTCAAATAAGTGTAAGAAAAATTTAGGAAAAATTTTAGAAATAAAATACAACCAAGTTAAATGAGCCGGTGCCCTAGCGATGGGTAACCTAGTGGAAAGTTGCGGTCTTCGGAACTAAAAGCCCTAAACCTAGGAGAAAATTCATAAAATAATTTTTGAGACTCTAGAGAAGATTCATTGAGATTTCTATGGCATTAGAATGCTAAGAAAATTCTTAGAAAAAATTTTCAATTGGTACAGACAATTTTAGTCTGTTAAGCCAAATGGAGGGCATTTTGGTCATTTCGTCTTCAGAGATGATTTCTGGCTGACTTGTCCAGTTAAGTAAATAATTATTATGACATAAAATATGAATAAATATTGCTAAAAATTGAATTGAAAATGAGTAGAGAAGATAAGGAAAGAAAAATGAAAGAAATTAGGAATTATGATATCACATGATGTCATTAAACACTCTCCACCCAATCACAACTTGACAAACTAATTAAAATGGATAAAAAATAATTAAAAAGAGACAAAATGAAAAACCAATCTGCACTCCTATCTTCATCCTTTGGGTAACCAAAATGTAGAGAGAGAGATGAGAGGGTTTCCACCATTGTTTGGTCTTGCAAGCTTGATTTTCCCAAGTTTTTCACCCCAAAACCCTTAGGCCCCTCCATAAAAAATTATTCTTACACCTTGAGGAAGTGTTTGGCTGCCAAGAAAATCCAAGAAAGTGAAGGAAAATTTAAGATTGGATGAGGAAAAATTCTACTCACACAAGGGTTAGTGCCTATTTCTTCTCTTTTTCTTTAGATTTTATGCTAGTAACATTTTTTATGCTAGGAAGTTGAGAAAATTGAATAAATATGTGCATGTTTGGGCCTCTACAAATTTTGGCAGCTGTATGGGGGAAAGTAGTTATGATTATCATGAGGGATTAAAGTGGATTAGAGGTGGTGTTTGAAGTGTATATGTAGAGTGATAATGAATTAGTATATTTAATTGATGTATGTGCATGAATGGACATTTGAAAACTAGGTTTTGAGGCATGAAGTTAGGGTTTGCTCATGTAATGGTATATTAACATTGTAATGGTCAATTAGTGACCATTTGAATGTGTGTGAGGAGGAATTGAAGTGAGTAAGGATAATGGAGTTGAGTTTAGGCATGCTGCCCTTGGTGACCTGCAAGACTGGTTGTGAGTCCAGCAGGTTTGGGCAGCCATAAATAGAGTCGTATAGGTTCAATTGGTACAAGGCCAATTGAACATGAAACTAGACACATAATGGCACAACTTTGATGAAGAAACCCTGCTCAGAAAACTAAATGAAGTTGACCTAAAAATTACCCTAATCCGGGTGACCTGCATTCTGCCTAGGCAAAATGACCAAATAAATAATGTTTATTCATTTGGTCATAACTCAGCGTAGAAGTCTAATTGACCTGAAATTTCACCAAAAAATATCTCAGACATAGACCAACAACTTTCATGAAGAACACAAATCCAAATTCTGACCATAACCTAGTCAAATTGCCAACCAAACTTAGGTTACCAAATCTAACAGAACCAAATTGCCCAGAAATTCTGGGTATAGGTCAATCCGGCCAGTTATGGTAAAATGACCATAACTTGAGCTACAAAACTCCAAATGGAGTGATTCAAAAAAAGAAATATATCTAGACACAATAAGGAACAACTTTCATGAAGATAATTTTGCCAAATTCCTACTGTACAAATGACCAATAAAACAGTAAAACTTAATGCTTGAAATCTGAAAATTATGAATAACTAACACTAAGCTTTGAAATGGTATTGGCAACCAATACCAACAACTTTAGAATGCAAAATGTGGTATCTTGGTGAATTTAGTTTCAATAAATTTATTATGTATGAAAAAGTCAACAATTTGAGTGAATAGTAAGGTGAATGGTAATACAAAGACACAAAATGTAAGAACTAAATTGGTAGAGGAAATTAAGGCATGAAATTTGGAATCCATGAAATGTTCATGGATTACTTGGAATAGGTAATCAAGATTTATACTCCCAACACCAGTGGAATTCATAATATATTAGCAAAACAACTTGAAGTATGAAATGTTCTTTATATGAATGTATAAATGAGATAAAAGTGCCATTTGGGATTTAGGTTCCCATCAAGAGAGAAAGGAAAGATGTTTTGAATGTGAATGGTACATTAAATGAATGTGAATTGTAATTACAATGAATGCATAAATTACCTAGAAATGTGAATTTGAAAATTATGTTTCCATTATAAACAAAATTAGAATGCTATAAATAAACGAAAAATATAATGAAATGATGAAACATATAAACTCTTAATGGTATTATGTGCCAATGTATTGCTTAGACACGTGTGTCAGATTGGATAGATTGGCATGCCAATAGGGTATTATTTTAGCAATACTACGAAAGGCTTTATGCCCGCACTCATGGCTTTATGCCCGCACTCATGGCTTTTATGCCCGATTATGTGTTATCATGGCTTTTTAGCCATACTAACTGTATACGTGGTTGACGTTCTGCGTCCCATGGTATGACGGCCCGAGGCACCGCAGTGTTCAATGCCAATGACTTGTTATCCATTTTAGTCAGCCTGTCATAGGTTACTTGGGCAGTCTAATTTATTAAAATAAGTTACGAATATTAGCAATTAAAAATACTAGAAAGCAAATAAATGAGTATGAAATTCTGAAATAAACTAGATAAACACCAAAAATTTGTTTCTTAGAATGGTCTGAAGTAAATGAAATTAGTTTTAAAAAAGAATTTTAAATATTACGAAATAATTGTAAACAACTTAGAAAGTATCAAGGAAGTGATAAAAAAACTAGTAGGAGAATTATAACTTAATAACATTACAAATGTGACATACATAAGAATATAAGCATAAGTTTAAATTTTAGATTAATCATATCTGGTACATCATTAATGCAAATTTCTGAACTGAGCACCTCCAAAGAAGAACATGGCAGGATAGAGGACAGTTAATATTAGAAATTAAATTAATTATAAATCTAAATTAGTCGAACTATGGTTTATTTCTTCCTTCATTTGTATATTATTTTCTTGCTATATTATTACACCACTAAGCAGCAATACTTAGTGCGATGGATTTGTTTCCTCACACAGGTACTGAAGTTAAAGCCCAATGAATACTAAACAGAGATTTTGGAGTTCTGATCTGCAGAGTGTCAAAGGCTATCACCTTTTCAACAATGCATGTAGATAGGGTTCACATTAAGCATATCATGTATTTTGTGTATGTTATTTATTTCTTATATTGTAATGTAAATTAGCAAATTGTAATTAATTTGTATATCGTGTAAATTAAGGATTTATGTAATTATTGCAAATCATATAAATTAATGCTAATTTGAGAATTTTGCCCTAAGAATGGAGCATGAATGAATTTGTACCAATGTGTACTGATTTGAATTAAATAATGATTTTTGAAATGATGATATGAGTATGGATGAGATTATTATTGGAAAATATTGTTGAATTTTCAAACAGGTGAATAGTAAAATACGTCAAACAATAATAAAATAGGGGAAACTTCGTTATTTTCTCTATCAAAAAATAATCGATATTAAATATAATGAGAATACAATTTTTAAAGAAATAAAGTGAGATAAATTAGGGTGCTTCGGCACCAAATGTAGCATACCTCGCTTGGCTACACTGTAGTCGGGTGAGGGGTGTTACATGAATCACATTCAAACAACTTTAAAAATTCAGATTTGAATCACATTCAAACAACTTTTAAAATTCAGATTTGAAACAAAATTTAATTATGTGATTAAAACTCTAATTAAACAATTTAATTAGACATAGGATAAGCTTTTAGATCATACAACAATTGTAAATTAAAAAGCCAAACCTTGTGCACACCATTGGAAACCACAAAGTGTGTGCACCATTGGTGTTGTTCACCAAGCCGCCACCTTTCTTTGCAACTAGCAATGGATCTTTCATCTCATGATCATATCACACAATTAAATCATATAATTAACAATCTAAATGGCAAATATAGTGGCTCTGATACCAATTAAATGAGCGGAAGCATGAAAAACACAAGTTTAGATTATTGAAATTTAAAGTTTTTCATCAAGGGTCACATGCATCATGCAAGATTTATTTTTATCTATTTGATTTCAATGATAAACAGCATATTAAAACTCTTTTAATATATTTTGGATCTACATTTGGCATTTAAGATTTTAAAATTAATAGATTAATTCATTAGAACCCTAGATTAGATCAAGAATAAGTGCACTAACCTTTTGATGCCCTGCAGTGTGTTTGGCACCTTTGGGATGCGTCTTTAGGACAACAGATGTTGTCCCTCTAGCTTGTCTACACCAAGATCACCTATACCAGCCCTTGAATAGCTTCTAAAGTTTTTTCTATGAATTAGCAAATCAAGTTTTTCCTTTTGAGAGATTACAGATGTAAACAGAACACTAGAAATAATTTCTAGTATTTTTAATTCAAGAGATTGTTTGCTAATCTCTTGGAATTTATGAGAGATGAAGAAGAAGAGAAGGGAGAGCAGCCAAGGGTGGAGGCACAAAGAGATGAATGGCAGCTTCTTATGTTTTCTTTTCATAACAACACTTATATAGCTAGGTCACCACTTAAAACCCTTGCCACATGTCACCTTTTGATTAGCTCTAGGTTTAATTGACCCAATCACATTGTGCCAAGTGTCAAACCTATATTTTATCTTTACTTTGATTACCTTTCATGATTAAAAGACATATGGCAAGCTTATATGTAGTGCCATGTGTCACCATCTCATGGTGCCACATATCACCCTGTGAATTGACCAAAATACCCCTGTGTCTTAATTTTGAATTCTCAACCCAAAATAATTATTTCTCTTCTTTTAATGAATTTATATCAAATATAAATTAATTAATTAATCTCCATTAATTAATTTATCATTAATTAAATTTATATTTAAACACTTTAAATATAAATTTAACTTATACTATACATCCAATAACCTAGATTTGGTTTCAAGCCATGCTAGGGACTTTGCAATCTAATTACAAACCAAACATATTTAATTAATCAATTAAACTCTTTAATTAATTAATTAAATCATATTTAATTTGGTGATTACTTGTATATGTGTGTGACTTATTAGGCTCATCACTAATTGGTAATGAGACATGATATCAACTCTTAATATCATCAGAACTCTTTCTTACCATAAATGATTTTTCTAAATCATTTTATGCACCTCATAGACCATGGTTAACACCTAGCATAGCTTGCCATGGCTGCCCAATTAGTAATAAGGTTTGCCTTAAATGAACCTATAATCATATGTTACCATGCACTAGAATCTCTCTGTTACAAAATCCCAATTCGAGCTGGAGTCATGGTTTATGTCAAACCACATTTGCTATGAATATTATGTTCTCTTTTAATTCTAGTTCTTGATTAAAAAGATTTTCTCATTAGAAACTCTTTTCTGATTAAATCTATCAGTCCTAGCTAGGAGCTTTAAACATCAAGAACAATTAAATGAACATAGAATTTTATCCCTATTTACTTAGAGGAACAGATTCCATCTTTATCAATACCTACCTCCACATATAACTTGTAGGAGCCAACACATGCTCATATACCCATACACAGTACAAGTATGAAAGCAATATCAAACTCAAACCACCTATATACAAGATAACTATGCTATCTCAGGTCTAAAGATTATATGCAGTGATATGATTTATGACAATATATTGACAAGAGTAAACTCTATGTGCTCATCATAAATGTCACTGGTTCGGCTTACTTATCATGTATAAGTGTCTATCATGCTTGTTATATGGCATGAGACTCGCCATTCCATCTTATTTACATCTCTTGTAAATAACTTGGGAACAAACATGATTACAATCTTTCTGGATAAGTCATGTCCTTATTGTGAAGTATACTCGATTGTGAATCTATTTATGATACTTTGTGCTAGAAATACTGTCACTCATATTCTTAATAACTTAAGAATAATATTTCTAACAAAATATCAATGGACCTTTTCTATTACACACAAATATATTATGTAGACGGAAAAGTGAAAATGCCTTTTATTAATAAAATATAAATAAGATACATACTAAATGGTATGCTCTAGGGCATACTACTAACAGAAACTGCCCATAAATTGACTAAAACTTGGCTTGAACTTTGAGACAAAATTCTAGAACCTACTGAATTAGGAATATGAATAGTAAATTTTGTGTGGCCATAACTCTCATTAGAAACCTCTGATTTAGGTGATTCTTGAATCAATGGAAACCTAATACATAGTAGAACATTTCATATGAAGAAGTTAAGGCTAAATTATGGACTTAACCCAACCAAATTGCTAAGCAAATTTGAGTCACCAAATCTGCTGAAAATCTAGAGATCTGTAAATTAACCATATGAACAGTAAACTTTGCAAGGCCATAACTCTCTCTTGAAAACTTCGATTTAGGTGATCCTTGAACTGATAGAAACTTAAAACATAGTAGATGATTTCGTATGAAGAAGTTGAGCCTAATTATGAACTTAACTCAACCAAATTGCTGAGCAAAGTTGAGTTGATAAATCTGCTAGCGCATGAATAGTAACATAAACAGTAAAATTTAAATAGCTATAACTGTCTCTAAAAAACTCCGATTTAGGTGATTCCTGAACCAATGAAAACTTAAAACATAGTAGAACATTTCATATGTGGAACTCAGAGCCAAATTATGAATGTAACCCAATCAAATTGTTAGCCAAATTTAAGTCACCAAAGCTGCCACAATTAGCCTCACGTGAACAGTGAAATTCATTTGACTATAACTTTGGCTACACAACTCCAAATGAGGTGATTCAAAAAGGGAAATAAAGATGAGACCTAGAGGGACAATTTTTATGACGAACACCTCATCAAGTTATGATTGAAACTAGGCAAAAATTAGATTCAAAGTTCAATATACCAAGCTACCAGAAAACCAACACTTTCTAAAATTTGCAAAGCTAACATGGGATACATTAGACATTCATGTAATGAGTTCTTGGCAGCAATTGAGATTAGTATTGAGGTATTCTATTTGTGTATTTTCAATAGAAAAAGAAGTTAGAATGAACAAGGAGAAGTAGGTAACAAAGAAGGAGAATTATTGAAGGTTTGTGCACAACTAACCTTTTCTTCGTTTTTAAACTTGTAAATTATTTGGAATGTGTTTATTTGAATGAGTTTGCTTTGCGCAATACTTTGACTAAAATATGGTTTTTCTCTTGCATTTGAGAAATTTGGGTGTTGCCACCTCTATATGGATATTATGATGATTTGAATGTGTTTATTGGTTTATAAATGTGATTGTTGAGTGGAAAACTTTTGAAAACTATTTTGAAACCAGAGTTAGCATGACAGTCCCTTTCGGAACTCCCCAGTAGTAACGGTTACTTAGGGTTGATAATGGATATTGATTGTGTCTCCCATTAATAACGGTTATTGGGGTAAGACTACATGAGTACTCATTAGCTAACTAGCCCTTCCCTCATTAATAACGGTTAGTAAGATTGAGATTGCTTTGTCATGGTGTACAATACGGCACTGATCGTGAAATTTTGTGTCATGGCCTAAACTGTGTGTTGATGTTGGCAACACTAATGCTTTGTGAATTGTGATTTATGAAGTGTGATTTTCTCATTTGAAATGTTATTCTAATAAATGGTGTCACACCCTACCCCTCTGTAAGGCATAACATGATCCCGTAGTATACCTAATGAATTACCAACTTCGTCTACTGATAACCCATTAAATACACTACAAGGGATTTTAAAACTTTTCTTACTTCTTTTACAGTGGTGAGCACTATTTACTGGTGTTAAAAACCCTTTTGAATTGAAGTGGTAGAACTAACACATTTAAATTATTTGGAATTTCTGTAAAAATTTTGGCAGAGTGCCATCTGTATTTTGGATAAAACAGTTCTTTAGAAAACCTATAAAAAGCACTTCAATATATTGCCAAATCTCAACTCCAACATATTTCTTTCCACGACATATTTCTCAACTCAAATCCACAGTAATTTTTCAAAGACTGAGATAAGGAAATACAGTACAATTTTTACAAGCCAAAATATCTCATAATTTTCTTTACAACTTTAAGGTACAATTTTAATTTATAACTGCTCAAAACAAAAAACAATATGTACATACAGTGGTCATACATTATAGTACAAAATGCAAAATGTGGTATACTCATTATACCCGATAATCTCTCACTGGATGTACTAGCAGCCTAGTCTGCTACCCTGTCCGTCTATCTACCTGCGACAGCAATGAAAAGCTATCGCTGAGACAATGTCTCAATGGTGCACAACATTAACCAAATACAACTTTAAATCACAGTTCATAAATCATATAAATGATAGATATGTAAAACCATTGTTAAATTCAAGACAATGAATGTCATAAGGAATTTAACACAATATCACAATAAATCTCAGTAATCAAAATGTAGTTAAATTCAAAAGATAGTGAATGTCAATAAGAATTTAAACTCCATTTCACAAATTATCAAAGCTCATAATAACACAATTTAGTCAAATAATTTACAAACACAGTGTTGCCAATTCATACACAACTTAAGCCATGACACAAAATTTCCGATCAATGCCGCGTTGTACATCACGACAAAGCAATCACAACCCCACTAATCGAAATAAATGAGGAAGGGAGCTAGCTATATAATGAGTACTCATCCGATCACCTCAACTGGTAAACCAGAGAGGGAGAAAAATAAACGATCACAACTCCACAAATGGAGAAGGAAAATAAACGATCACAACCCCATAAATGGAGAAGGAATGATGTGATACTGTCATGCTAAGTGTGAATACAAAATCAATTCCAAACATTTTATTCAAATGATTCGTGAGAATCCAATAAATTTTCAAAGTCATAATTTCATTCACAAAATGGCAACACAATTCATAATTAACTTCAATTTTCACAAATCTCACTGAATCAAAATTTCCACAGTTTCAAACCATTTACAATGCTTTTCAAGCAATAAGTATCCATTCAAACACATTTCCATGATTGAAAATAATAATATACAAATAGTCATAATTTATTTCGATTGAAAAATTCGAAAGAAATAACTATTGTGCACAAACCTTTGATAACTGTCTCCTGGCCTTGACCCAGTGTTTCCTTCCCTTTCCCTGAGTCTTTGCTAACTGAGAAACACAATTTGAAGTGTTTCAGTACTCATTTAAACTGTCTCTAACGATAATGCTTGATAATTAATTCACTGAATTCTAATATTTGCTTAGTCAACCTAATATGTTGACCCTCGGTGCATTCTAGGTAAATTAGGTTTTAATGTTACTAATATGTCACATTCGATAGTCTTTTAGGGTTGGTACATGTTACCAAGTTCATTTCCATGTATACTGCATTTTCTTGCAATTTGCTGGATTCCGGGATACTAGTTTGACCTAGACGGACGACCTAGTTTCCTTTGTTTTCGGGTTTCGGTCAAAACTACAAACTTGTAGATCTATGTCTTATGGAACGTGGGGCAAAATTTCAGGTCATTCTGAGTTATGTAGACCAAGTTATGGTCATTTTACTATTGCTGGTCAAATTGCATCAAAATTGATCACTTTAGGTCACTTTAGGTCATTTTAGGTTCGGCTAGTTTTTGGATCCGAATTTGTGCAAGCTGTTTGACTTACTTATGGTCATTTCTGAGCTTTGGTGTCTTCATAAGACTTGTAGATATGGGTCTTAACTATTCATAGTCAAAATTTCAGGTCAATTGGACCTCTTTTGAGTGCGTTATGGCCTAAACACTAACTGCTGCCCAAATGGTCAATTTTCAGGCCTCATTTGCACTTAATCCGGATTTGGTCATTTTTCAAGCTACCTTGCAAGCAGAATTTTGGCAAGCTTCTTCATGAAAGTTGGCACATTTTGTGCCTAGTTTCACCTCCAATTGGTCTCATACCAATTGGAGCCACACACTTAAAGTTCTAGGCCTAAAACACAAACTGCCTTATTGCATTTCTTTTATACACATCAAGGATCACTTTTAACACTTGCCAAACTTAACATTCAAGCCAATTTTGGTTGTACCATGACCTAAACATAATTCACAACATATTATAGGTCATTTTGGCAGCTTACAATTACATTCAATGTGCACCAACAAGTGCAGAATTTTTCAATCTAATTTACAACAATTCAATCACCTATTCATGCTCATTTACATGTCCTACTTCACACCACCATACATGCACTCAAACTGCCATAACAACCAACACATTTTAACATTATTATTCCATAAACCAAGCATGAATTTCTGCATTCCTCAGGAGTTAGCAAACTGCCACAATGGTACACTTACATTCCATTATTTTCCAAGCTTTAAATTTCATTTTACATTTACATATACTAAGTATACATCACCTAAACAATTTCCTATACAATATACATCTAATCAATCATTTAATTCACCATTTACAAGCACAAATAAACTTCCTTCAAAGTGTTTCCATGGCTGCCAAAAGTACACATAATCATAACTCACCAAAAACTCAAAATTTCTTCATCAATCATTTTATCTCAAGCTTCCCATAAACTTTACTTAAGAAAGAACATAATTTAAAAACTTACCTATTGTTAGGGCTTGTTAAATCTTCACCAAATTTCTTCCTTTTTATTCCCTATAATCTGCCCAAGAGGTGTGGACCAAGTTTAATGAAGAGAATTTATGGTTTTATGTTGAAAATGGGAGAGAATTAAGCTTTGCATGGAAAATTTTCCATGGAGAATTGGGAGTGACAATCGGCCATTGTTGGAAGCTTGAAGAAAATGAGTTAGTTAGTGGAGAAATCTGCCTTAACATGTATATTTATACCCCCACTAATAATGGTAATATTATTATAATAATCAAGTTTTAGTATTTCTAATTATACCCCCTTTATTTCCCTTATTCCCACAATTAACTCCCCACTTTTGTTATTTACATTAGGTACCACTAATTTAATTTTTGTTGACATTTTCCAAGTGTAATATTATTTATTTTTAATGGACATTTAGGTCGAAAGACAATTCGGGGTGTCAAATAACCACAATGCCCCTGTTCCGATTGCATTCCCGATTTTTCGGTAATACCAGGTTTTGTCCGTTTTTCGATTTCTCACTTTTCTTTGTACTAATTAATTAATTTTTATTTGATATTTCTAATGGTATTTATACTTCAATAGGTGTCTATTTAAGTCCTAAAAATATTTTTCAGGGTTCCCCGCGGTCCAGGGCTAGTCAACGGTCCACGCCGCGACTTCCCAGTGTGGTCACCCATCGCTGTGGTTCTCGGCTCGTTTAACTTGGTTACATTTTATTGCTATTTATTTTTCCTTTGTTTTTCTTTTATTTTCTTTTCTTGTATTTCATTATTTTATGTGTCCTCACTCATATCGAAGTGTAGTTCTAGGCATCCTAGCTGTCCGGACAACACTGGTCACAAGGACAGTAGAACGCACTACCGAACATAGTGGTGTTACAATTGTCCCTCCCTTAAATAAATTTCGTCTCGAAAATTTACCTTGCATTAGTCTCTGAATAGCTGTGGGTGCTGTCTCCTCATATCCTGTTCATGTTCCCAAGTAGCTTCCTGGTCTAAATGATGGTTCCACAGCACTTTAACCAGGTGTATCTATTTATTCCTCAGCTGCTTCACCTCATAAGCCAGAATTTCTATGGGTTCTTCCTCATATGAGAGGTCTGGATTTACTTCAATCTCTTCAACTGATAATGCATGAGATGGGTCTGATCTGTACCTCCTTAACATAGACACATGGAAGACATTGTGTATCCTTGCTAACTCTGGAGGTAATGCCAACCGATATGCCAAAGGACCCACTCTTTCCAGAACTTCATATGGTCCAATGAAACGAGGACTTAGTTTCCCCTTTCTGCCAAATCTCATAATTCTCTTCCAAGGAGAAATACTTTATCACCCACTGCATATTCAATATCTCTTCTCTTCAGATCAACATAGGACTTCTGACGGTCTGATGCAGCCTTGAGTCTATCTCTGATCAATCTGATCTTTTCCTCTGTCTGCTGAACAATTTCTGGCCCAATCATCTTTCTTTCACCTACCTCATCCCAACATAGGGGAGTTCTGCACTTTCTGCCATACAAAGCTTCATATGGAGGCATCCCAATGCTTGATTGGTAGCTGTTGTTAGAAGCAAACTCAATCAAAGGCAAGTGTGTATCCCAACTACCTTCAAACTCAATCACACAAGCCCATAGCATATCCTCCAATATCTGAATTACCCTTTCGGTGGCCATGCATGCGTGGGTGGAATCTTTGTCTTTGAAGTTCAATCTAGTTCCTAGGGCTCTCTGAAGACTACCCCAGAATCTAGAAGTGAACCTAGGATCTCTGTCAAACACAATTGATACTGGCACTCCATGCAATTTTACAATCTCATATATGTACAATATGGCCAATCTTTCCAGGCTATAATCCATCCGAACTGGCAAAAAGTGAGCAGACTTGGTCAATTTGTCTACTATAACCCATACTGCATCATGACTACTCTGTGTCCTTGGAAGTCCTGTAATAAAATCCATAGTTATCCGTTCCTATTTCCACTTTGGTACTGACAAAAGATGTACCAAACCAGCTGGAACTTGATGTTCTGCCTTTACTTGCTGGCAAGTTAGGCATTTGGAAACAAACTCAGCTATATCTCTCTTCATACCCATCCACCAGTAATGCTCTTTCAGCCCTCTGTACATTTTAGTTCCACCAGGGTGCATAGCAAAAGGAGACTCATGTGCTTCCTTCATAATAATCTGTCTCAATTCAGCAACATTAGGAATGCACATTCTACCCTGATTTAGCAATAAACCATCATCTCTCACAGAGAATTCAGGTTTCTTGCCCTGCTGGACTTCTTTCAGTAGCTTCTGATATTTTTCATCACTCTGAGCAGCCATTCTGATATGATCAATCAACACTGGCTGTACATGCCATGCAACTACTGTCTGTTCCTCATCATCAATCTCTAAACTGGCATGCTGTGCTTTCAATTCATATACCATGGACAAAGGAGAAACTCTGAGACTTGCCATAGTCTTGCAACTTAAGGCGTCAGCCACCATATTTGCTTTCCCTGGTTGATAGTCTATTAAACAATCATAGTCTTCAATCAGTTCTAACCATCTCCTCTGCCTCAAATTCAATTCCTTCTGGGTGCCTAAGTACTTCAAGCTCTTGTGATCTGTGTAAATGTAGCATTTCTCCCCATACAAATAGTGTCTCCAGATCTTCAGAGCGAAAACAATAGCTGCTAGCTCTAAATCATGTGTTAGGTAGTTCCTCTCATGCGGTTTCAGCTGGCGTGATGCATAAGCAATGACATTCCGATCTTGCATCAGTACACAGCCTAATCCATTATGAGAAGCATCACTATAAACTGTGTATTCTTTACCCGGGGTAGGTAAAGTGAGGACTGGAGCTTCAGTTAAACACCTCTTCAACTCATTAAAACTTTGCTGGCATTTATCTGTCCACTGAAATTTTACATTTTTCCGAAGCAGTTTGGTCAGTGGAGAAGATAACATAGAAAACCCTTTCACAAGCCAACGGTAATATCCAGCTAAACCCAGAAAACTGTGAATTTCTATGATATTCCTGGGCGGCTTCCAATTAAGGATAGCTTCTACCTTGCTGGAATCTACCTTGATCCCTTCAGCTAACACAACATGTCCCAAAAAGGAGATTTCTTTTAGCCAAAATTCACATTTTGACAATTTGGCGTATAGCTGTTTCTCCCTTAAAGTCTGCAGTACAATCCGCAGATGTCTGTCATGCTCCTCTGCATTCCTCGAGTATATCAAAATGTCATCAATAAACACCACCACAAATTGGTCGAGATATGGTCTGAAGATTGTGTTCATCAGATCCATAAAAGCAGCTGGAGCATTTGTTAACCCGAATGGCATTACTAGAAACTCATAGTGGCCATACCGAGTTCTGAAAGCAGTTTTTGGAATACTCTGCTCTTGCACCTTCAACTGATAATAACCAGATCGCAAATCAATTTTGGAGAATACAGCTGCACCCTTCAATTGATCAAACAGATCATCAATGCGAGGCAATGGATATCTGTTCTTTATTGTCACCTTATTCAACTGTCGGTAGTCAATGCATAAGCGGAGAGTACCATCCTTCTTCTTAACAAACAACACTGGTGCTCCCCAAGGTGACACACTAGGGTGGATGAAGCCATTTTCAAGTAATTCTTGCAACTGTATCTTCAACTCCTTCAACTCTACTGGTGCCATTCTGTATGGTGTTATGGAGATTGGATCCACACCAGGCATAACATTAATTTCAAACTGCACTTCTCTTTTCGGAGGTAGTCCTGGCAATTCATGTAACACCCTAGGCAAATCCCACATCGGCAAAACACGGGAGAGATGCTGGGTTTATAAGTTGATGGTTTGTAACTCCTAATGATGCGTTTTAAAACCGTGAGGGCTTCATTTAATTGACCAAAAATAATAATTATTAATTTAATGAAGCTAAATTAATTTAATTAATTGAAATTATGAAAATTAAAAATAATTATTGAAAAGTCAAATTATAATGATTATAAACTTTAAAATAATTTCAAATTTGCCATTCTACTTATTTACCATATTGCCATTAAATATTTAATTATTATATAGGTTAATTATTGAACAAAAAATCTGCATGTTTTCCCTTCTTCTTCCCGTCACTTGCCTTCTTCTCTTCTTCTCTAAAATTCTCCATTAAAAACCCAAAATCCAAAGCTTAAAACCTTAAGTCACAACCAAAATTTTTCTTGGAAAAATTATAGCCCACCCTAAATTAAAGCCTAATTAGTAGAAAGTACTCGAGAAAACCAAAAAAAAAAAATTGAGTTTTGGGGCAAGAGGAATTTCAGCCAAGGTGGACCAAGAATGAGCTTCAAGTTTTTTATTGATTAGAAGGTTGAATTGAAGTTGAGTGAAGCAAAGGAATAAGGTTAGTGCTAGAAATTCTCTTGGAATTTAAAATTTTTGCAAGTTGATTTAGGATTTGCTCAAATATGGAATTTTGTGTTGTGACTTGAATTTGATGATGTTGAGGTTGATTATTGACTATTAGAAGTGTTATAAACGTGAATTGAAGTTTGGAAGTTGGGTGAAATTGAAAATTGGGGGTGCTTCTCTTATGCAGGAAATTTGGACCTATGAGTCCAGGGTATTGTTTGACCTATAACTGAGGTTGTGTGACTCAAATTGGTATGAGGCCAATTGGAAGTGAAACTAGACACATAATGGCACAACTTTGGTGAAGAAACCATGCCCAGAAAACCAAACCAACTTGACCAAAAGTTTGCCCTAATCCGGGTGACCTGCAATCTGCCTGGGCAAAATGACCAAATGAACAGTATTTGGTCATTTGGCCATAACTCAATGTAGCAAAATCCAATTGACCTGAAATTTTACCAGAAACAAGTTGAGATATAGACCAATAACTTTCATGAAGAAACCTGACCCAAATTATGACCATAACCTCGTCAAATTGCCAACCAAACTTGAGTTACCAAATCTGGCAGAAACAATTTTACCCAGAATATTGGGTTCTGCCCAATCCGGCCAGTCATGGTTTTTAGGCCATAACTTGAGCTACAAAACTCCAAATGGAGTGATTCAAAAAAGGAAATTCAACTAGAAAAAATAAGGAACTACTTTCATATTGATCATTTTGCCAAATTTTCACTGAAAATTGACCAATGGAACAGTAAACACTAGGCATGAAAACTAAAAATTCTGCCCAATTAACATAAAGCTTGGAAATGGTATTGGCAACCAATACCAACAAATTTTGAATGCAAAATGTGGTATCTTTGAGAACTTAGGTTCAATAAATTTATTATGTATTAAAAAGTTAACAATTTGAGTAAATAGTAATGTGAATAGTAATACATAGACACAAAGTATAATAACTAAATTGGTAGAGGAAATTAAGGTATGAAATTTGGAATCCATGAAACATTCATGGATTACTTGAAATAGAAATAGTAATTCACCTAAATGACTTAATGAACATTTAAGTTATGTGAGTATATAGTTAAGATTTATTCTCATTACTAGTAGGTTTAATAAAACATAAGTAATACCACTAGAATATGAAATGACATTAACCTAGATGGATTGTTGAGTATAAATGGGATGAGGTTCACATTAGGATTTATGTTTCCATTACAAATAAGATAATAACACCTTGTATGAGTTATGAATTCATATAAATATTGTAATGAATAAATGAATCACATGAAAATATGAATGGAACATTAGTTTTCTTTATAAGAGAAAGGAAAAGTGTTTTGAGTACAATGGTATATGAACACCATTGTTGTGAATTGTGATCAATATGAATGATGTAAGGAATGTATGAATATTATGATGAATGTATAAATTATGAAATTTATCATGAAATAATAAAGTCATAAAACACAATATATTAATATTTAATGATATTATGTGCCCTTGTATTGCCTAGACATGTGTGTCAGATTGGATAGTTTGGCATGCCAATAGGGTATTGTTTTAGCAGTACTGCGAAAGGCTTTATGCCTGTATTCATGGCTTTATGCCCGTATTCATGGCTTTTATGCCCGTATTCATGGCTTTTATGCCCGATTATGTGATATCATGGCTTTTTAGCCATACTGACTGCATACATGGTTGACGTTCTGCATCCCATCGTATGACGGCCTGAGGCACCGCGGTGTCCAGTGCCAATGACACGTTATCGCTTTAGTCACCATCATAGGTTACTTGGGCAGTGAAATTTATTGAAATAAGTTAAGAATATTAGTAATAAAAAAAATATTAGAAATTAAATAAATGAGTAAGATGACCTAAAATAAATTAGAATAGTTATTTATTAGAAAGAATCGAAATGAACTGGACCGATATCAAAATTTACTTATTATGAAATATTTTGAGACAACCTAAAAAGTATTGAGAAAATGCTAAAAGATTAGCAAAGAAAATTATAACATACATAAATATTGCAAATGTAACTTACATGATAATATAAGCATAAATTTATCATTTTTAGATCATTTTTCTTTGTACATTATTACTGTACATATGGCAAAATAAACACTTCCAAAGAAGACTAAATGAGGATAAAACATTTTAAATTTTAGAAACTGTATGTGAAGTATAAATAAATCTTAATTACTTGAATTATGTTCTATTTTTATTTTTATTTGTATATTATTTCCTTGTTATATTATTGCACCACTAAGCAGCAATACTTAGCGCGATGGAATTGTTTCCTTCGCGCAGGTACTGAAGGAATTGTTTGACTGGGAATTTTGGGAGTTTTGATCTGCAGAGTGTCAAAGTTTGTCACCTCCTCAGCAATGCATGTAGATAGGGCCCATATAGATCATAATTTGTATTTTGTATAAAATGCTAGATATTGTATTATAATGTAGATTATGAACAGAGAATTAATAGGAATGCGATGTAAATTAATTAATTAGCTTTTTCATATGTAATTAATTTATATATTATGTAAATTATGAAATTTTATAATTATTTTGTAAATTATGTAAATTAAGGAAATTTGAAAATTTTACTTATGTAATTTGAGAATGTTTACACATGAATTGAGTATGAATAGAAATGATTATGAAATTGAAATGTATGGATGAGATTTGAAATATGAGAAAATTATGAGAATGATTGATGAGATATTTATGATTAGCATGGATAAGATTTTATTTTAGAAATATTGTTGAATTTCAAACAGGTGAATATTGAAATACGCCAAATGATAATAAAATAGGGGAAACTCCACTGCTTTCTCCATCGAAAAATAATTGATATTAAATTAAATGAATTCAAAATTATTAAAAAAAAATAAAGTAAGATAAGTTAGGGTGCTCCGGCACCGATTGTAGCATGCCTTGCTCGGCTATATTGTAGTACCGTGAGTGCTTCGGCCCAGAGCGGACAATATCACTAGTGGGCCGGGCCATTACAATTCATCAGGAAACACATCTGGAAAGTCATATACTGTAGGGATGTCCTTCAATGCTGGACTCCCCACTTGGGTGTCTACCACATGTGCCAAGTATGCTTCATACCCCTTTCTGATCATTTTTCTGACTAGTGCAGCCGAAATGATGTTTGATGGCAATAACTGCCTCTCCCCATGTATTACCACATCATCAGCATCGAGGAGGCCAAAAGTGACTGTCTTCAGCCTACAGTCAATCATGGCATGATGCCTAGCTAACCAATCCATGCCCAAGATGATATCATAATCTCTGAAGGGCATTTCAATGAAATCAGACAGAAAAGTGTGTCCTTGGATCACCAAAGGACAATCCCTATATAATTTATTAACCCTGACCTCCTGTCCTAGCGGACTTGTTACTAGCACCTCAAAGTCCATTTGTGTACATGGAACAGCAATGCAATCAATGATGCTAGAACTCACATAAGAATGGGTAGAACTCGGATCAAATAACACAAACACATCTTGATTAAAAGTTGAGAAGGTGCCAGGCACAACATCAGATGTCTCGGCCTCTTCTCTCTGTCTCATTGCATAGACTCTGACTGGAACACTATCTTGCTCTGAATATTTCACTGTGCCTTAGCTGCCTGCAAGGCTACCTCTACCCCTGCCTCTACCTCTGCTGGGTGGTTGTGAACTTCTGGTGACAGGGCTCTGAACTGACCCTTCTGCAGTAGTAAGAAGTGGTCCAACTCTGTGACTACTGGTGCAGTCCTTGGCAAAGTGTCCTGTGCCTCCATAGTTATAACAGGCTCCAATAGCCCTATAGCATATCCCACCATGATATCTTCCACAAGTTGCACATTGGCGGGAAGGGTAGGAACCTCTAGTACTCTGTTGACCAGATAGAGGAGGTTTCTGTCCTGAATATCTTCCCCTGCCCGACTTCTTGCCACCTCTGCCATGTCCCCCATGGTTCTTCCTCTTTCCAGTAGGACCACTGGAACTCTGTTCTACTGATTTTCCCTCTTTCTCTGTCTTCTCTGATTTCTTTTTCTCAGGAGCAGCTTCAGACTCAATTCTTTCCAACTCTAGGGCTTGAGAAACAAGTTTAGAGAAGTTAGTGTGTTTGAATCCGACTACTTGTAATCTGATACTGGGCTTCAAGCCGGTTTCAAACCTCTTGCATCTCTCCCTGCTGGTAGAAAGTAAACTCACTGCATAATGGCTCAGGCGGGAAAATTCTCTTTCCTACTCAGCCACTGATCTGCCCCCCTGTTTCAGACTTAGGAACTCTTGTAGCTTCTGGTCTACATAAGCATCGAGGACATATTTCTGTCTGAATTCCCTAAGAAAGTCATTCCATGTTAGCATCGCAGTTCTACTGCATCGTGGGGAATGGTTTCCCACCAGTCATAAGTATCCCCCTGTAGCAAAGATACTGAGTATTCAAATCTGAGCTCTTCTATGCAGTGCAATTTCTTGAATACCCTATCCATCCTCTCTAACCACTGTTCAGCCTCTAGAGGATCTACTGTCCCCTTGAACTCTGTAGCCCCATGTAACACCCCTAAGTTCGGTAGTGCGTTCTACTGTTCCTGTGACCAGTGTTGTCCGGACAGCTAGGATGCCTAGAACTACACTTTGATATGAGGGAGGAGACATAAAATAATGAAATACAAGAAAAGAAAATACAAGAAAAACAAAGGAAAAATAATAGCAAAGAAATATAACCAAGTTAAGCGAGCCGAGAACCCTAGCGATGGGTGACCGCACCGGGAAGTCACGGCGTGGACCGTTGATTAGCCCTGGACCGCGGGGAACCCTGGAAAATATTTTTAGGACCCCAATAAATATTTATTGAAGTATAAATATCATTATAAATATCTAAGAAAAATTAAATAATTAGTACAAAGAAAAGTGAGAAATCGAAAAACGGACAAAACCCGATGTTACCGAAAAATCGGGAATGCAATCCCAACAGGGGCATTGTGGTCATTTGACACCCCGAGTTGTCTTTTGACCTAAATGTCCATTAAAAATAAATAATATTACACTTGGAAAATATAATGAAAAATTAATTCAAGGGTACCTAAAGTAAATAGCAAAAATTATGGGTTTAATGTGGAATAAATGAAAGTTAAACATATAATATGATTTAATTTGTGTAAGTGGACCACTATGGAATAAATTAAAAACAAAAAGGGCAGGTGTAAACCCAATATACAATCTGCAAACTTCATCTTCCTCATTTTTTTCATCCATGCCAAAAAGAGAAGCTTGAAATCCTCCATGGCCGTTTTGCTTAAAGCTTCATCAACCTCTTCATTTCACCTCCAAACACCTAGGTTGCTTCGTTAAAATTTGTCCCCACATCACAAGGAAGAGTTTGATAGCAAAATCAAGGAAGTTTAGTGAAGATTTAACAAGTCCTAACAATAGGTAAGTTTGTATTTTTGAATATTACTTTGTTAAAGTTTGTAAGCATGTATGGGTGTTTGATTTGTGAAGAAATTTTAAAGTTTTGAGAGGTTATTGAGGTATCCAATTTTGGACAGCCATGGAGTTCTATATTTAATGAATTATTCTTACATATATTTGATGGGAATTCATGTTGAGTAGGGTGATTTAAAGTCCTAGTAAGTTATTTCCATGTATATGTGGTGATTGTGCACTTGGGATTGAAGTTGAAGAAATTATGGGAAACTTTGGCAATTTGGAGCATTTCGGCAGCTTTGAGACTTCTTGATGAATGTTTGAATTCCTGAAGATATTGGATGAATTGTGATATTGAGGATTGATGAATATGTATGTAAATTGGTTGTGGAAATTGTATGTAATAATTAGAAGTTTATGTGTATATATTATTGTATTTGGACTTTGTGAATTAGAGTTTCCTTTGGTGTATTGAGGATATTTGTATTCTGCTCAAAATGACTTTAATGTGAAGTGATAAATGGTTTTGGTAATGTACCAAATCAGAATTGGGAAGAGAATTGAACTTATAGCAAGGTAAATGTGCAATTGATAGATGTTAAGCAATGTATTTAAGGACAGTATGCATTTCAGCCTATAACTCTAAATGTGTAACTCCAATTGGCATGAGACCAATTGGAGGTGAAACTAGGCACAAAATGTGCCAAATTTCATGAAGGAAGCATACCAAAATTCTATTTGCAAGGTAGCTTGAAAAATGACCAAATCCGGATTAAGTGCAAGTGAGGCCTGAAAACTGACCATTTGGGCAGTAGTTAGTGTTTAGGCCATAACTCACTCAAAACAGGTCCAATTGACCTGAAATTTTAACCATGAGTAGTTAAGAGCCATATCTACAAGTCTTATGAAGACACCAAAGCCCAGAAATGACATAAGCAAGTCAAACAACTTGCACAAGTTCGGGTCCAAAAACTGGCCGAACCAAAGTTGACCAAAATTGACCTAAAATGACCAAATTTGATGCCATTTGAGCAGCAATAGTAAAATGACCATAACTTGGTCTACATAACTCAGAATTATCTGAAATTTTTCCCCGCGTTCCATAAGACATAGGTATACAAGTTTGTAGTTTTCACCAGAACCCGAAAACTGAGGGAACTAGGTCATCCGGCTAGGTCAAACTAGTATCCCGGAATCCAGCAAGTTGCAATAAAATGCACTAAACAAGGAAATGAAATTGGTAACATGTACCAACCCTAAAAGACTATCGAATGTGACATATTAGTAACACTAAAACCTAATTTACCTAGAACGCATCGAGGGTCGATATATTAGGTTGATTAAGCAAATAATAGCTTTCAGTGAATTATTTATCAAGTATTATCGATAGAGACAGTTTAATTTAGTACTGAAACACTTCAAATTGTGTTTCTCAGTTAGTAAAGACTCAGGGAAAAGGAAGAAAACACTGAGTCCAGACCAGGAGACAATTATCAAAGGTTTGTGCACAACAGCTAATTCTTTTGAATTATTTTTCAATTGAAATGAATTATGACTATTTGTACATTATTGTTTTAAATTGTGGAAATGTGTTTGAATGAATATTTATTGCTAGAAAAGCATTGTAAATGGTTTGAAACTGTGAAAAATTGTTTGAATGATATTGATGGATACTTATTGATTGAAAAGCATTGGAAATGGTTTGAAACCACAGCTATCATGTATATTGATTGTATTCCTCGCTAGCTTGTCTAGTGGGACGAATTGAATTCCCTCTCTGGCTGAAGTGTTGAGGTTTGTGCCTATTGAGGACGAATTGGATGAGTACTCATATTTTTGCTAGCTAGCTATGTTATTCCTCATTAGTCATTGACTTTTGGGATGAATTGAACTTTGGAACATGATTAAGCTGTGTGTGGTTTATTGATATGTATTGTGAAATTGGGAAATGGAGTTTAAATGCTTATTGACATTCACTGTCTTTTAAATTTAACTATGTTTGATTACTGAGATTTAATGTGATATTGTGTTAAATTCCTTATGACATTTATTGTCTTGAATTTAACTATGGTTTTAAGTATCCACTATTTATATGATTTATGAATTGTGATTTAAAGTTGTATTTGGTAAATGTTATGCACCACTGAGACATTGTCTCAAATGATAGCTTTTATTGTTGTCAAGGTAGATGCAGACAGTGGCAAGCAGACTAGGCTGCTAGTACACCCAGCGAGAGATTTTTCGGGTATAACGAGTATACCACATTTTGCATTTTGTACTGTAATGTATGACCACTGTATGTATATATTGTTTTTGGTTTTGAGTAGTTGTAAATTAAAATTGTACATTGAAGTTGTAAAGTAAATCATGAGTTATTTTGACTTGTAAAAAAAAAATTGTATTATATTTCTTGTATCACAATCTTTGAAAAAAATTACTATGGATTTGAGTTGAGAAATATGTTGTGTTGAGAAGTATGTTGGAGTTGAGATTTGGAAATATATTGAAGTGCTTTTTACAAGTTTTTCTAAAGAATTGTTTTATCCAAAATATAGATGGCACTCTGCCAAAATTTTTACAGAAAATTTCTAATGGTCCAAATGAGTTAGCCGTTTCACTTCAGTTCACAAAAGTTTTTAACACCTGTAAATAGTGCTCACCACTGTAAAAGAAGCAAGAAAAGTTTTTAAAATCCCTTGTAGTGTATTTAATGGATTATCAGTAGACGGAGTTGGTAATTCATTAGGTATACTACGGGATCATGTTATGCCTTACAGAGGGGTAGGGTGTGACATGTTTTAGTGGTATCAGAGCAAAGTTTTTAAATTCTGTTTTCACATGTTACTTGAATATTCTTTCTTCATAGTACAACTGCTCAATATCATTGTTTGATACATACAGTACATTACATTATAAATATGTACTAACGGGAGGGAATCTCCTTGTGTTATTTGTTCAGGAGATCTAGAATCCTCGCATTGACTATGGAAGAGGGCGATCGTTCAGTCGATCAATCTATTGAGGCTGAGGTGCAAGGGGATGCCCCAGGCCTACACAATGTCAGTGGTTCAGTAGCACCACCGCAGCACCACGATTTCGCCACTTTGCTCAGCAGATGGCTGCAATGTTCTAACAAATGGCTGGTAATGTGCCTACTCAAGTCCCAATACAGACACCAGTGGTACAACCACAGTCTCCTACTAGACAGTATAACAAATTGATGAAGTATGAGGCTACAGAGTTCAAGGGGACAGTAGATCCTCTAGAAGTTGAACAGTGGCTAGAGAGGATGGATAGGGTATTCAAGAAACTGCACTGCACAGAGGAGCTCAGATTTGAATACTCAGTATCTTTGCTACAGGGGGATGCTTATGACTGGTGGAAAACCATTACCCACAGTCTGGTGGAACCTGCAGTGTTAACATGGAATGACTTTCTCAGGGAATTCAGACAAAAATATGTCCCTGATGCTTTTATAGACCAGAAGCTATAAGAGTTCCTAAGTCTGAAACAGGGGAGCAGATCAGTGGCTGAGTATGAAAGAGAATTTTCCCACCTGAGCCATTATGCAGTAAGTCTACTTGCTACCAGCAGGGAGAGATGCAAGAGGTTTGAAACTGGCTTGAAGCCCAGTATCAGATTATAAGTAGTCGGCTTCAAACACACTAACTTCTCTGAACTGATTTCTCAAGCTCTAGAGTTAGAAAGAATTGAGTCTGAAGCTGCTTCTGAGAAAAAGAAATCAGAGAAGACAGAGAAAGAGGGAAAATCAGTAGAAAAGAGTTCCAGTGGTCCTACTGGAAAGAGGAAGAACCATGGGGGACATGGCAGAGGTGGCAAGAAGTCTGGTAGGGGAAGATATTAAGGACAGAAGCCTCCTCTATCTGGTCAGCAGAGTACCAGAGGTTCCTACCCTCTCCGCCAATGTGAAACTTGTGGAAGAAATCATGGTGGGATATGCTACAAGGCTATTGGAGCCTGTTATAACTGTGGAGGCACAGGACACTTTGCCAAGGACTGCACCAGTAGTCGCAGAGTTGGACCACCTCCTACTACTGCAGAAGGGTCAGTTCAGAGCCCTGTCACCAAAAGTTCACAACCACCCAGCAGAGGTAGAGGCATGGGTAGAGGTAGCCCAGCAGGTAACTAAGGCACAGTGAAACATTCAGAGCAAGACAGTGCTCTGGTCAGAGTCTATGCAATGAAACAGAAGGAAGAGGCCGAGACATCTGATGTTGTGGCTGGTACCTTCTCAACTTTTAACCAAGATGTGTTTGTGTTATTTGATCTAGGTTCTACCCATTCTTATGTGAGTGCTAGCATCATTGATTGCATTGTTGTTCCATGTACAAAAATGGACTTTGATGTGCTAGTAACAAGTCCGCTAGGACAGGAGGTCAAGGTTAATAGAATATATAGAGATTGTCCTTTGGTGATCCAAGGACACACTTTTCTATCTGATTTCATTGAAATGCCCTTCAGATATTATGATATCATCTTGGGCATGGATTGGTTAGCTAGGCATCACGCCATGATTGACTGTAGGCTGAAGACAGTCACTTTTGGTCTCCCTCAGTACAATGATGTGGTAATACATGGGGAGAGGCAGTTATTGCCATCAAATGTCATTTCGGCTGCACTAGGCAGAAAAATGATCAGAAAGGGGTGTGAAGCATACTTGGCACATGTGGTAGACACCCAAGTGGGGAGTCCAGTATTAAAGGACATCCCTACAATATATGACTTTCCAGATGTGTTTCCTGATGAATTGCTAGGATTACCTCCGGAAAGAGAAGTACAGTTTGAAATTAATGTTATGCCTGGTGTAGAACCAATCTCCATAACACCATACAGAATGGCACCAGCGGAGTTGAAGGAGTTGAAGATATAGTGCAAGAACTACTTGAAAAGGGCTTCATCCACCCTAGTGTGTCACCTTGGGGAGCACCAGTGTTGTTTGTTAAGAAGAAGGATGGTACTCTCCGCTTATGCATTGACTACCGGCAGTTGAATAAGGTGACAATAAAGAACAGATATCCATTGCCTCACATTGATGATCTGTTTGACCAATTGAAGGGTGCAGCTGTATTCTCCAAAATTGATTTGCGATCTGGTTATTATCAGTTGAAGGTGCAAGAGCAGAGTATTCCAAAAACTGCTTTCAGAACTCGGTATGGCCACTATGAGTTTCTAGTAATGCCATTCGGGTTAACGAATGCTCCAGCTGCTTTTATGGATCTGATGAACACTCTTCAAACCATATCTCGATCAATTTGTGGTGGTGTTTATTGATGACATTTTGATATATTCGAGGAATGCAGAGGAGCATGACAGACATCTGCGGATTGTACTGCAGACTTTAAGGGAGAAACAGCTATATGCCAAATTGTCGAAATGTGAATTTTGGCTGAAAGAAATCTCCTTTTTGGGACATGTTATGTCAGCTGAAGGGATCAAGGTAGATTCCAGCAAGGTAGAAGCTATCCTTAATTGGAAGCCACCCAGGAATATCACAGAAGTTCGCAGTTTTCTGGGTTTAGTTGGATATTATCGTCGGTTTGTGAAAGGATTTTCTATGTTATCTTCTCCACTGACCAAACTGCTTCGGAAAGATGTAAAATTTCAGTGGACAGATAAATGCCAGCAAAGTTTTAATGAGTTGAAAAGGTATTTGACTGAAGCTCCAGTTCTCACTTTACCTACTCCGAGTAAAGAATACACAGTTTATAGTGATGCTTCTCACAATGGGTTAGGCTATGTACTGATGCAAGATCGGAATGTCATTGCTTATGCATCACGCCAGCTGAAACCATATGAGAGGAACTACCCAACACATGATCTGGAGTTAGCAGCTATTGTTTTTGCTCTAAAGATCTGGAGACACTATTTGTATGGAGAGAAATGCTACATTTACACAGATCACAAAAGCTTGAAGTATTTGGGCACCTAGAAGGAATTGAATTTGAGGCAAAGGAGATGGTTAGAACTGATTAAAGATTATGATTGCTTAATAGACTATCAGCCATGGAAAGAAAATGTAGTGGTTGACGCCTTAAGTTGCAAGACTATGGCAAGTCTCAGAGTTTCTCCTTTGTCCATGGTATATGAATTGAAAGCACAGCATGCCAGTTTAGAGATTGATGATGAGGGACAGACAGTAGTTGCATGGCATGTACAGCTAGTGTTGATTGATCAGATCAGAATGGCTGCTCAGAGTGATGAAAAATATCGGAAGCTACTGAAAGAAGTTCAGCAGGGCAAGAAACCTGAATTTTCTGTGAGAGAGAATGGTTTATTGCTACATCAGGGCAAAATGTGCATTCCTAGTGATGTGGAATTGAGACAGATCATTATGAAGGAAGCACATGAGTCTCCATTTGCTATGCACCCTGGTGGAACTAAAATGTACAGAGGGCTGAAAGAGCATTACTGGTGGATGGGTATGAAGAGAGATATAGCTGAATTTGTTTCCAAATGCCTAACTTGTCAGCAAGTAAAGGCAGAACATCAAGTTTCAGCTGGTTTGTTACATCCTTTATCAGTACCAGAGTGGAAATGGGAACGGATAACTATGGATTTTGTTACAGGACTTCCAAGGACACAGAGTAGTCATGATGCAGTATGGGTTATAGTTGACAGATTGACCAAGTCTGCTCACTTTTTGCCAGTTCGGATGGACTATAGCTTGGAAAGATTGGCCAGATTGTACATATATGAGATTGTAAAATTACATGGAGTGCCAGTATCAATTGTGTCTGACAGAGATCCTAGGTTCACTTCTAGATTCTGGGGTAGTCTTCAAAGAGCCCTAGGAACTAGATTGAACTTCAGCACAGCATTCCACCCACAGACAGATGGCCAGTCTGAGAGGGTTATTCAGATATTGGAGGATATGCTACGGGCTTATGTGATTGAATTTGAAGGTAGTTGGGATACACACTTGCCTTTGATTGAGTTTGCTTATAACAACACCTACCAATCAAGCATTGGAATGCCTCCATATGAAGCTTTGTATGGCAGAAAGTGCAGAACTCCCTTATGTTGGGATGAAGTAGGTGAAAGGAAGATGATTGGGCCAGAAATTGTTCAGCAGACAGAGGAAAAGATCAGATTGATCAGAGATAGACTCAAGGCTGCATCAGACCGTCAGAAGTCCTATGTTGATCTGAAGAGAAGGGATATTGAATATGCAGTGGGTGATAAGGTATTCCTCAAAGTTTCTCCTTGGAAGAGAATTGTGAGATTTGGCATAAAGGGGAAACTGAGTCCTCGTTTCATCGGACCATATGAGGTTCTGGAAAGAGTGGGTCCTTTGGCATATCGGTTGGCATTACCTCTAGAGTTAGCAAGGATACACAATGTCTTCCATGTGTCCATGTTAAGGAGGTATAGATCTGACCCATCTGATGTACTATCAGTTGAAGAGATTGAGGTAAATCCAGACCTCTCATATGAGGAAGAACCCATAAAAATTCTAGCTTATGAGGTGAAGCAGCTGAGGAATAAACAAATACACCTGGTTAAAGTGCTGTGGAACCATCATTCAGGTCAAGAAGCTACTTGGGAACGTTAAGAGGATATGAGGAGACAGCACCCACAGCTGTTCAGAGACTAATGCCAAGTAAAATTTAGAGACAAAATTTATAATTGTAACACCCCTAAGTTTGGTAGTGCGTTCTACTGTTCCTGTGACCAGTGTTTTCCAGACAGCTAGGATGCCTAGAACTACACTTTGATATGAGAGAGGAGACATAAAATAATGAAATACAAGAAAAGAAAATACAAGAAAAACAAAGGAAAAATAATAGCAAAGAAATGTAACCAAGTTAAGCGAGCCGAGAACCCTAGCGATGGGTGACCGCACCGGGAAGTCACGGCGTGGACCGTTGACTAGCCCTGGACCGCGGGGAACCCTGGAAAATATTTTTAGGACCCCAATAAATATTTATTGAAGTATAAATATCATTATAAATATCAAAGAAAAATTAAATAATTAGTACAAAGAAAAGTGAGAAATCGAAAAATGGACAAAACCCGGTGTTACCGAAAAATCGGGAATGCAACCCCAACAGGGGCATTGTGGTCATTTGACACCCCGAGTTGTCTTTTGACCTAAATTTGCATTAAAAATAAATAATATTACACTTGGAAAATATAATGAAAAATTAATTCAAGGGTACCTAAAGTAAATAGCAAAAATTATGGGTTTAATGTGGAATAAATGAAAGTTAAACATATAATATGATTTAATTTGTGTAAGTGGACCACTATGGAATAAATTAAAAACAAAAAGGGCAGGTGTAAACCCAATATACAATCTGCAAACTTCATCTTCCTCATTTGTTTCATCCATGCCGAAAAGAGAAGCTTGAAATCCTCCATGGCCGTTTTGCTTAAAGCTTCATCAACCTCTTCATTTCACCTCCAAACACCTAGGTTGCTTCATTAAAATTTGCCCCCACATCACAAGGAAGAGTTTGATAGCAAAATCAAGGAAGTTTAGTGAAGATTTAACAAGTCCTAACAATAGGTAAGTTTGTATTTTTGAATATTACTTTGTTAAAGTTTGTAAGCATGTATGGGTGTTTGATTTGTGAAGAAATTTTAAAGTTTTGAGGGGTTATTGAGGTATCCAATTTTGGACAGCCATGGAGTTCTATATTTAATGAATTATTCTTACATATATTTGATGGGAATTCATGTTGAGTAGGGTGATTTAATGTCCTAGTAAGTTATTTCCATGTATATGTGGTGATTGTGCACTTGGGATTGAAGTTGAAGAAATTATGGGAAACTTTGGCAATTTGGAGCATTTCGGCAGCTTTGAGACTTCTTGATGAATGTTTGAATTCCTGAAGATATTGGATGAATTGTGATATTGAGGATTGATGAATATGTATGTAAATTGGTTGTGGAAATTGTATGTAATAATTAGAAGTTTATGTGTATATATTGTTGTATTTGGACTTTGTGAATTAGAGTTTCCTTTGGTGTATTGAGGATATTTGTATTCTGCCCAAAATGACTTTAATGTGAAGTGATAAATGGTTTTGGTAATGTACCAAATTAGAATTGGGAAGAGAATTGGACTTATAGCAAGGTAAATGTGCAATTGATAGATGTTAAGCAATGTATTTAAGGACAGTATGCATTTCAGCCTATAACTCTAAATGTGTAACTCCAATTGGTATGAGACCAATTGGAGGTGAAACTAGGCACAAAATGTACCAACTTTCATGCAGGAAGCATACCAAAATTCTATTTGCAAGGTAGCTTGAAAAATGACCAAATCCAGATTAAGTGCAAGTGAGGCCTGAAAACTGACCATTTGGGCAGTAGTTAGTGTTTAGGCCATAACTCACTCAAAACAGGTCCAATTGACCTGAAATTTTAACCATGAGTAGTTAAGACCCATATATACAAGTCTTATGAAGACACCAAAGCCCAGAAATGACCATAAACAAGTCAAACAGCTTGCACAAGTTCGGGTCCAAAAACTGGCCGAACCAAAGTTGACCAAAATTGACCTAAAATGACCAAATTTGATGCCATTTGATCAGCAATAGTAAAATGACCATAACTTGGTCTACATAACTCAGAATGACCTGAAATTTTGCCCCACGTTCCATAAGACATAGATCTACAAGTTTGTAGTTTTGACCGGAACCCAAAAACCGAGGGAACTAGGTCGTCTAGCTAGGTCAAACTGGTATCCCAGAATCCAGCAAGTTGCAATAAAATGCACTAAACAAGGAAATGAAATTGGTAACATGTACCAACCCTAAAAGACTATCGAATGTGACATATTAGTAACACTAAAACCTAATTTACCTAGAACGCATCGAGGGTCGATATATTAGGTTGATTAAGCAAATAATAGCTTTCAGTGAATTATTTATCAAGCATTATCGATAGAGACAGTTTAATTTAGTACTGAAACACTTCAAATTGTGTTTCTCAGTTAGTAAAGACTCAGGGAAAGGGAAGGAAACACTGAGTCCAGACCAGGAGACAATTATCAAAGGTTTGTGCACAACAGCTAATTCTTTTGAATTATTTTTCAATTGAAATGAATTATGACTATTTGTACATTATTGTTTTAAATTGTGGAAATGTGTTTGAATGAATATTTATTGCTAGAAAAGCATTGTAAATGGTTTGAAACTGTGAAAAATTGTTTGAATGATATTGATGGATACTTATTGATTGAACAGCATTGGAAATGGTTTGAAACCACATCTATCATGTATATTGATTGTATTCCTCGCTAGCTTGTCTAGTGGGATGAATTGAATTCCCTCTCTGGCTGAAGTGTTGAGGTGTGTGCCTGTTGAGGACGAATTGGATGAGTACTCATATTTTTGCTAGCTAGCTATGTTATTCCTCATTAGTCATTGACTTTTGGGACGAATTGAACTTTGGAACATGATTAAGCTGTGTGTGGTTTATTGATATGTATTGTAAAATTGCGAAATGGAGTTTAAATGCTTATTGACATTCACTGTCTTTTAAATTTAACTATGTTTGATTACTGAGATTTAATGTGATATTGTGTTAAATTCCTTATGACATTTATTATCTTGAATTTAACTATGATTTTAAGTATCCACTATTTATATGATTTATGAATTGTGATTTAAAGTTGTATTTGGTAAATGTTGTGTACCACTGAGACATTGTCTCAGCGATAGCTTTATTCTTTATGCAGTAGACAGACAGAGCGGCGAACTAGATTGCTAGTACACCCAGCGAGAGATTTTTTGGGTATAACGAGTATACCACATTTTGCATTTTGTACTGTAATGTATGACCACTGTATGTATATATTGTTTTTGGTTTTGAGTAGTTGTAAATTAAAATTGTACATTGAAGTTGTAAAGTAAATTATGAGTTATTTTGACTTGTAAAAAAAAAATTTGTATTATATTTCTTGTATCTCAGTCTTTGTAAAAAATTACTGTGGATTTGAGTTGACAAATATGTTGTGTTGAGAAATATGTTAGAGTTGAGATTTGGAAATATATTGAAGTGCTTTTTACAGGTTTTTCTGAAGAACTGTTTTATCCAAAATACAGATGGCACTCTGCCAAAATTTTTACAAAAAATTTATAATGGTCCAAATGAGTTAGCCGTTTCACTTCAGTTCACAAAAGTTTTTAACACCTGTAAATAGTGCTCACCACTGTAAAAGAAGCAAGAAAAGTTTTTAAAATCCCTTGTAGTGTATTTAATGGGTTATCAGTAGACGGAGTTGGTAATTCATTAGGTACACTACGGGATCATATTATTCCTTACAGAGGGGTAGGGTGTGACACCCCATATTTCATCAATTTGTCATACTGCCTAGTAAGAGACTGTGGTTGTACCACTGGTGTCTGTATTGGGACTTGAGTAGGCACATTACCAGCCATCTGCTGAGCGAACTGAGCAGGGAACTGCGGTACTGTAGGGGCTGGTGCTATTGAACCCTTGACATTGTGTAGGCCTGGGGCATCCCCTTGCACCTCAGCCTCAATAGATTGATCGACTAAACGATCACCCTCTTCCATAGTCAATGCGAGGATCTTAGACCTCCTGAACAAATAACACAAGGAGATTTCCTCCCGTTAGTGCATATTTATAATGTAATGTACTGTATGTATCAAACAATGATATTGAGCAGTTGTACTATGAAGAAAGAATATTCAAATAACAGGTGAAAACCAAATTTAAAAACTAGCTCTGATACCACTAAAACATGTCACACCCTACCCCTCTGTAAGGCATAACATGATCCCATAGTATACCTAATGAATTTGTAACACCCTCCCTGTAACAACTCCGTACATTCTACAGTTCTGGTGACCAGTGTCGGTCCGGACAACTAGAACGTCCGGAAAAATATTTAAACTAAAGTGAGGAACCATAATTAACTCAAATATTAATAAGAAAAATTTAGTAAAAATTTTAGAAATAAAATACAACTAAGTCAAATGAGCCGGTGCCCAAGCGATGGGTAACCTATTGGGAAGTTGCGGTTCTCGCAACCAGGGGCCCTAGATCCAAGAGAAAATTTATAAAATAATTTTTGGGACTCCAGAGAAGAGTTATTGAGGTTCCTATGGCATTAGAATGCCAAGAAAATATTTAGAAAAATTTTTCAATCGGTACAGACAATTTTGACCCTTTAAGCCAAACGGAGGGCATTTTGGTCATTTCGCCTTCAGAGGCGATTTTTGGCCGACTTGTCTAGTTAAGTAAATAATTATTATGACATAAAATATGAATAAATATTGCTAAAAATTAAATTAAAAATGAATAGAAAAGAAAGAAAAAGAAAATGACTTAAATCCTTAATTATGACATCACTATGATGTCATTTAAATGCCCTCCACTAATCAACATTCAACAACA
The DNA here is from genome assembly GCF_030052815.1 of Hevea brasiliensis. NCBI lineage: Eukaryota > Viridiplantae > Streptophyta > Magnoliopsida > Malpighiales > Euphorbiaceae > Hevea > Hevea brasiliensis. The sequence goes on from NC_079500.1 coordinate 68,469,774, forward strand.
CAACAAAAATTCTTTAAAAAGGGAAAAATGACAAATTAAGAAACCAATTTCTGGTTTCTTCTTCCTCTTCAAGCCGTGACCCTCTCTTCCATCTCCCTTCATTAAAATTTCTTTCATCACTTCCATTTTACCATGAATTTTCACTACAAAACCCTAGACATCTTTCATTAAAACTTGTCTATACCTCTTGGGAAAGTGTTTGGCAGGCTAGAAAAGGAAAGAAAGTGAAGTTTAAGCTTGAGAAAATTCTGCCCTACAAGAGGTTAGTGCCTATTTATACATAAATCTCTCTTATTCCATGTTAGAGACTTAAAATGAGTAAGGATTTGTGAATTAAATGAATAAAATTTATGTGTATGTACACCATGAATTTCGGCAGCCCTAAGGAAGGGATAAGATTGATTGTTTTTGATGGACTTAGAGTGGACTAGAGATCATGATTAAAGAATATATATATGTGGATAATGAATTAGTGAGGTAATTAAGGTATCTTGTGTAAATTCATAATGGGAATTAGGGTTTTGGGGGTGAAACTTGGACTTTGCTCATGAAATGGTGAGTGAAAATTCTAATGGTCAATTAGTGACTATTTGAGGTAAGTTGACCATAATTTGAAGTGAATTAGGGTATTACAAAATGAATTGGTATGCTGCCTAGTGAGGGCAGCAGGTGAGGCTGTGAGTCCAACCTGTTTGGACTGCCATAACTCTGGCTGTGTAGGTTCAATTGGTGTTTGGCCAATTGGACATGAAACTAGACACATAATGGCACAATTTTGGTGAAGAAACCATGCCCAAAAGACCAAAGCAAGTGGACCAAAAACTGGTCCCAATCCGGATGTCCTGCAACCAGATTCTGCAGAATGACCAAATGAACAGTAATTGTTCATTTGGCCATAACTCATTGTAGAATGGCCCAATTGACCTGAAATTTTTACAGAAACAAGTTAAGATATATACCAACAACTCTTATGAAGAAACCTACCCCAAATTATGACCAGAACCTATCCAACAAGGCAGTTGTAGTCACTGTTCACTGCACTGTAGATATGGTCAGTTCTACAATTTTTCAATCCGGCCAGCTGTGGTTTTTGGACCATAACTGGAGCTACAAAACTCCAAATGAAGTGATTCAAAAAAAGAAATTCAACTAGACAAAATAAGGAACAACTTTCATGTTTATTACATTCTCAAATTCTCATTGCAACAGTAACTAATGGAACAGTAAAGTTAGGGTACAAAAACTGAAAATTCTGCTACCTTGGTTTTAAGCTTAGGAATGGTATTGGTGATTAATTCCAACAAGTTTTGAATGCAAAATGTGGTACATTGGGAGTGTTAAAACCAATGTACCTATTTTCTATGCAAAAGTCAACATTTTTGTTGACTAGTAAAGTGAATAGTGACACCAAAACTTGAAATTCAAAAATTGAAGAATTCAAAAGTATCAAATGCCCTAGTATACCTAACAAGATTGGTTTGGATAGTTTGGCATGCCAATAGGGTTCAGTTAGCAGTACTGCATATGGCATTATGCCATTCTGTGATTTCATGGCTTTTAGCCATTCTGACATTGTGTTGATATTTGGCCTTGTGCCTATTGTTATTACAGCTTATTAGCTGTTACATTACCTGCCGGGAGATGCATATATGACCGATGGTGTGACGGCCCGAGGTACTAGATACCCAGTGCCAGTTTACCCGTTTATCCAGTCCAGTCGTCCAGTATAGGTTACTTGGGCAACCAAAATAATGAAAGTGGATAAATTTAACGAAATAATGAATATAACAAGTACAAAACAAATAAGTCATCGATACATGCACTGCATGTTTACTTCTTGTTATTTCTTTTTATTTTATTATTGGCACCACTAAGCATTATTGCTTAGCGTGTTGCTTTTGCCACGTGTAGGTTCTGGAGATACTGAACAAGAGCCTAGTAGACCACAGACTGGGTGGGACCTCCTGCAGCTCTGCATAGTGTCCGTGTCACCTCACCATCTTCAGTGCATTGATAGGACACTAGGTTTCATTTTGGTATTTTGTAACTAATTTTTATTTTATCATATGTAATTGAACTTATGTAATGTATTTTGATGTCCATGTAAATAATGAAAATTGTGGTTATGAATGTAAAATTTGAGTGTTTATTTATTGCTTGTATATGAGTATCATGAGAAATGAATGTTTGAGTAATGGAAAGGTTGTTGAAAATCATATTAAGACTTTGTTGATAAAATGGAGTTAGGATTGTTTGGAAATGATTTTGGAAGTGTTTTTCACAGGTTCCGAAGAACTGTTTTCTCCATTTTTAGCCGGTACTTTGCCGGATTTTCTATAAAATTTTCGGAACCTCAAATAAATTATAATGTCAATAAATGACTTAAATGAATTGTATTTCACAAGTTATATTCAAAACTATGATAAAAATTAATTAAGATAAAATAGAGTGTTCCGGTACACCGTGTGACATATCTTACTCGGATATACTGTAGACGGGTAAGGGGTGTCACATTTAGTGGTATCAGAGCACGGTTTAGGCGTTTCTGGGCCTAGATTGAGTCCATACCATGCATTGCATTTGTAAGAGTCGAGGTGACACTAATGCAGATCTGTTTGTCTTTCTTATTTTGAATAGGATATGGACCCTACATCTCAGAGGGCAGTTGAGGAGGAAGTGGAGAGTCATGCTCCACTGCAGCGGTGAGGCTGGGGTATGGGAGAACTGCTCCGCCCGACTCAAGCGAGCACTGCTCAGCCTCCATAGGCCATGTTCCAGCAAATGGCCGAATTCTTCAGACAAATGGCCGGGGTAATGCCAGCACCACCACCACCACCTCCACAACCAAAATCACATCTAGAAAAATTGAGAAAGTTTGGAGCAGTGGACTTCTTTGGCAAGAGAGAAGATGATTCTGTTGCAGCCGAGAATTGGTTGAACAGAACAGGCAGAGTTTTAAAACAACTCCACTGCACCCCAGAGCAAAATTTAGAGGCTGTTGTATCTCTGTTGCAAGATGATGCATATGAATGGTGGGACACGGTATCCAGTGAAGTGCAGCCAGAAGTTATAACTTGGGACTTCTTCCTCTCCGAATTTAAGAAGAAATATGTGGGTAGTGTATACCTGGAAGAGAGAAGAAGAGAGTTCATTAATCTGAGGCAGAGACAGCTGTCAGTGGCCGAGTATGAAAAGGAATTCGTCAGATTGAGCCGCTATGGAAGGGAGATAGTCCCTAATGAGGCCGAAAGGTGTAAGAGATTTGAAGAAGGATTAAATGCCAACATAAAGATCATGATTACTGCCTTGGGAATCACAGACTTCACCAAGTTAGTGGAAGCTGCAATAAAAGTTGAAAAAGTAAGAATAAGTGAGCAGACCAGAAGAGAGAGACAACAGAAGAGGGGCCCAGGTCAGACTAGTTCATCTCCTGCATTTGGGAAGAAGTTCAAAGGTCCACCTGCACAGAGTTCAGGTCAGCCACAAGGTCGAGTGCATCTCGGGGCCCAGCCACGATTTACCCCTAGGAGAGGTCAGTCCACACCATCAGTGGGCAGCTCTCCAGGGATGGGGTGTAACACCCCTAAGTTTGGTAGTGCGTTCTACTGTTCCGGTGACCAGTGCTGTTCGGACAGCTAGGATGCCTAGAACTACACTTCGTTATGTGTGAGGAGACATAAAACAATGAAATACAAGAAAAGAAAATACAAGAAAAACAAAGGAAAAATAATAGCAAAGAAATGTAACCAAGTTAAGCGAGCCGAGAACCCTAGCGATGGGTGACATGCCAGGAAGTCACGGCGTGGGCGTTGACTAATACTGGACCATGAGGAACCACGGAAAATATTTTTAGGACTTAAAGAGACATCAATTGAAGTATAAATATCATTATAAATATCAAAGAAAAATTAAATAATTAGTACAAAGAAAAGTGAGAAATCGAAAAATAGACAAAACCCGGTGTTACGGAAAAATCGGGAATGCAACCCAAACAGGGGCATTATGGTCATTTGACATCCCGAATTGTCTTTTGACCTAAATTTCCATTAAAAATAAATAATATTACACTTATAAAATAAAATAAAAAAATTAGTTTAGTGGTATCTAATGCAAATAACAAAAAGTGGAGTGAAAGTGTGTAATTAGCACATTAAACATATTAAATGAATTAACTAATGTGAGTGGACCACTAAGGGATTTTAAAATGTATTAAGTGGGCATATTGCTCCACTAAAATATCATCTTCAACATTAGAAACTTCCATTGCCGTGAATGAAAAGCTCCCAAAACCTCCATGGCCATTTTTCTTCAAGCTTGATCCACTCCTTCATTTCACCTCTAATCACCTAGGTAGCTTCTTTAAAAATTGTCCCCACATCACAAGGAAGAGTTTGATACCAAAATCAAGAAGTTTAGTGAAGGTTTAACAAGTCCCAACCAAAGGTAAGTTTGTATTTTTGAACATTGCTTTGTTAAACTTTGTATACTTGTTATGGGTGTTTGAATTGTGAAGGAAATTTTTAAGTTTGAGGAGTTATTGATATGTCCATTTTGGACAGCCATGGAGTTATATGTTTAATGAAATGTTTATACATATATTTGATGAGAAATTATATTGATTAGGGTGATTTAATGTACAAGGAAATTAATTCCACATGTATATGGTAATTGTGCACTTGGAATGGAAATTGATGAATTGTAGGACACTTTGGCATTGTGGGACAATTCGGCAGCCTTGGGAAACTTGGATAAATGTATGTGTTTATGAAGGTATTGGCAGAATATTGACATTGAGGATTGATGGATATGTATATAGAGTGATTGTGTAAAGTGTATGTTAGAATTAGTAATGTTTAGGTTTATATGTGATTGTACTTAGACTTTGTAAATTTGAGTTTTAATTGGTGTATTGAGGATAATTGTAATCTACCCAAAGTGACTTTAAAGTGAAGTGGTATATGGTTTTGGTAATGTACCAAAATAGAATTGGTAAGGGAAGTGAACATATAGTAAGGTAAATGTGTCATTGATGTATGTTTAAGCAAGGTAATTAAGGGCAGTATGCATTTTAGCCTATAACTTTAAATGCGTAACCTCAATTGGTATGAGACCAATTGGAGGTAAAACTAGGCACAAAATGTGCCAACTTTCATTGAGAAAGCATACCAAAATTCTACTTGCAAGGTGACATGAAAAATGACCAATTCGGATTAAGTGCAATTCAAACCTGAAAACTGACCAATTAGGCAGCAGTTAGTGTATAGGCCATAACTCACTCAAAACAGATCCAATTGACCTGACATTATAACCATGAATAGTTAAGATCCATACCTACAAGTCTTATGAAGACACCAAAGCCCAGAAATGACCATAAGCAAGTCAAACAGCTTGCACAAATTTGGGTCAAAAAACTGGCCGAACCAAAGTTGACCAAATTGACCTAAAATGACCAAATTTGATGCCATTTGATCAGCAACAGTAAAATGACCATAACTTGGTCTACATAACTCGGATTGACCTAAAATTTTGCCCCGCATTCCGTAAGACATAGATCTACAAGTTTGTAGTTTTGACCGAAACCCGAAAACAGAGGGAACTAGGTCGTCCGGCTAGGTCAAACTAGTATCCCGGAATCCATCAAGTTGCATTAAAATGTACTAAACAAGGAAATGAGTTTGGTAAAACGTACCAACCCTAAAATACTATCGAATGTGACATATTAGTGACACTAAAACCTAATTTACCTAGAACGCATCGAGGGTCGATATATTGGTTGATTAAGCAAATAAGGGTATTCAGTGAATTACTTATCGAACATTATTGTTAGAGACAGTTTAATTTAGTACTGAAACACTTCAAATTGTGTTTCTCAGTTAGTAAAGACTCAGGGAAAAGGAAGGAAACACTGAGTCAAGACCAAGAGACAGTTATCAGAGGTTTGTGCACAACTAGTTTTTAACTGATTTTGTTTTGAATATTTCATATGATTAAATGACATATTTTCTTATGTATTATGTTTAACAAGCATTGGATTTAATTCAATGATTATTGAAATTGTTATAGTATGTATGAATTTAGCTTTGTGAAATGGTATTTCCACTAGTATTAAGCATTGTTATGGATTGAATAAATTTTGTTTTGGAAAATTGTGATAGAACATGTTTTGAATTGTGATGGTAATTTTCATTGAAAAATGCAAATTTATGATTTGAATTGTGATGAGCATAAAAATTGTTGGATATTGGAATTGAATTTGAATCGAATTATATTGTGATTTATTCTCACTAAAAGGATTGTGATATTGTTTTTATATCTCACTATAGATGCTTGACTAGGTTATTACCCGTCTCTCTCATTTGTTGAGAAGACAATGGAGTTAGTTGTGTTTTGATTACCATGGTACGTGCACAGGCTTAGATTTTCCTCTGATTTGAGGTTAGATCTAAGTTTATTTTATCGTTATGGCCCTTGTGGAAGATTCATTATTGCGATGGTACTGTGCACGATGATTCGACCTCCCCGACCATGGGAGTTAGAATCTGATTCGACCTACTCGACCATAGGGAGTTAGAATCACATCGAAGATGGCCCTATCGGATTAGTCTTGCATAGTTAGTGAGATAAAGAATGATTTGTGAGATACAGCATGGTTTTTGAGCTACACATGTTTTTTGAGATACAACATAGTTTTGAGATAAAGATTGATTTTTGAGATAAAGAATGATTTTTGAGATACAGAATGGCTTTTGAATGGTAAAGAATTGTGATTTCAATTATGGTTTATGTATAATTGATTTTGTTGGAATTACTTAAATGGTTAGTCACGATTTGATAAATTGAATTTTGTGATCAAAGTCATTTATACAAATGATTTACATTATTGGCAATGAATATTTTGAGTTTTGGAATTTGATGAGTATTCAGATTTCCAAATTATTTACTTTAAATTTTGTCAATGTATATTGTACTATGTTTTAAATTATTGTTGTGCACCACTGAGTTCACCATTCAGCGACAGCTTTGTATGCTGTCGCAGGTAAGAAGAGCATAGAGCAGTGAGTAAGTTTCTTTGAAGACACTTTCAGACCAGCTCCAGGTATATTATAGGTATACCCATGTACATAGGTCTGATGTATGCATGTAATAATATGTATGTAAATTATTTGAGCAGTTGTATAAAAACTCTTGTAAAACATTTTGGTATGTAATTAAATGTAAATTATTGTAAATTAAAATTGTACATCGAAGTTGTAAAGTGAATTATGAGTTATTTTGACTTGTAAAATTTGTATTATATTTCTTTTATCTCATCCTTTGAAAATACTGAAAAATTGTTGTGGATTGAGTTGAGAAAAATATTGTGTTGAATTTTGTTGGAGTTGAGATTTGGAAAAATATTGAAGTGCTTTTTACCGGTTTTCTGAAGAACTATTTTATCCAAAATACAGATGGCACTCTGCCAAAATTTTTACGGAAATTCCAAATAAGTCAAATGTGTTAGTTCTATCACTTCAGTTCACAAAAGTTTTTAACACTTGTAAATAGTGCTCACCACTGTGAAAGAAGTAAGAAAAGTTTTTAAAATCCCTTGTAGTGTATTTAATGGGTTATCAGTAGGCGGAGTTGATAATTCATTAGGTATACTACGGGATCATGTCATGCCTTACAGAGGAGTAGGGTGTGACATGTCTAAGTGGTATCAGAGCAATGGTTTTAAAGTGAATTTCGAACTGTGAATTTGAAATCTTTTTGTCGGTAACTACAACTGCTCAAATGTTTGATACATATAGTACATTTACATCATAAATGTGAACTAATAGAGAGGAATCTCCTTGTGTTGGTTGTACAGGAATAGAAAATTCTGTGAAAAGAATGAAAGAGAAGAATGAGACAGTAGAACAATCCGTGATGGTAGAAGTACAAGTTGAGGCCCCAACTCCACAAAGTGTCGAAGGCCCGACTGTATCAGCTTTACCAGTACAAATTACTGCACAAATGGCCCAGCAAATGGCCACTTTCTTTCAACAACTGGCTGATAATCTGTCAGCCCAAGCCCAAGTACAGACCCAACCCCCACAAGGGCAGTGTGAAATGGAAAAGAGGGAGAAACCTATGGGTCAGAGTTCGAACAGTAATTTAGGGAAGAGAAAAGAATTTGAGGAACCCCGAGCTCAGAAATATGATAGAGGCGGATCATCAGGGCAGAGACCACCAAGATCTGGTTGTCGAACAACCAGAAGTTCCTATCCTGCCCGTTTCTGCCATGTTTGTGGTAAGCTACATGGAGGTATTTGTCGTAAGGCCTCTGGAGCCTGTTACAATTGTGGAAAACTTGGACACTTTGCTAAAGATTGTGCTAAACCACCTCGATCTGCTCTCTGGAGTTCACAGACCGTCAGTCAAAGTCAAGATAGAAATAGAGTTGGTACTCCTCACCACTATAACACAGTTAATCAACCCGAATATAGTAACGCACCAGTCGGAGAGTCCACTATGCGCCAAGTAAAAGGAGCAGAAACTTCAGATGTAGCTGCTGGTAAGTTCTTAATTTTTGAAAGAAACAATTAGTTATTATTTGATCCCAAAGACTACTTAGTTGTGTGTTAGTGTCGAACTATATGTTACATTGTTATTCCTTTACATGGGAACGAATTTTGATGTATTAGTGACTAGTCCTTTAGGATAATAACTATAATAACAAGTATGATTGACATTACTTTTGGAAGAATTGTTAGCTAAAAGTATTTTCTAACATACCATAAATTATAAAGCTAAATGGCGAGCCTACTTAATGTAAGGCAAGAGGACGTAAACGTGAGTTACAGTAATAGAATTGCTCTAGATGAGGGCAAAGATGTTACTGTTAGTAATTGTCAAAGGAAATTGTAATCAGAATCGGTTTGGGATATTAGTGGATTCAAGAAAGATAAGATGTTAGAAAACCTAGTCCATGAGGTTATAACGTAGTGACTATGTAATGTTCTCGATGTTTGTATTGTAAGCTGCAGATTCTGATGCAGGCAGGATTATTGTGTAGAGCTACATGCTTCCTCGTGGTATAATAAATTAAGAATATTTGTAAGTAATCTATAAATTGATACAGTTGCACCCGAATAGAGTACTATTACTGGAAATAAATGTGAAAATTTTAGTTAGAAATTTAAAACTTCAGAACTAGCCTGTCGAAAGACTACACTTGTAAGGTAGCTGGAGTCAATGACTCAGTTATATTAATGTGAATTACCTGTACCACAGTAATTGCTATAAGCTTAGAGATATCGGTACGACTTATCATCCTCAGACGGATGGACAGTCGAAACAAGTGATTCAGGTAAATTTTGAAACTCGTTGAGTTTCTATAAATAATAAAATGAAATGATAATAATAACCTGTAAAATGGAAAAAACCCTCGAGAATATACTGAGAACTTCTGTCCTTGAATCCGAGAGATATGAGATAGATACATCCCATTAACAGAATTTGTATACAATAATATGTGTCATGCTAGCATACAAACGGCACCCTATGAAACATTGTAAGGGAACAAATAACTATGGATTTTGTGATGAAACTTCCGAGGACACAGAATAGTCAAGATGCGGTATAGGTCATAATTGACAGACTAACCAAGTCTGCTCACTTTTTGACAGTCCAGATGGACTATAGCCTGGAAAGATTGGCCAGATTATACATATGAGATTGTAAATTTGCATGGAGTGCCAGTATCAATTGTGTCTGACAGAGATCCTAGGTTCACTTCTTGATTCTGGGGTAGTCTTCAGAGAGCCCTATGAACTAGATTGAACTTCAGCATAGCATTCCACCCACAGATAGATGGCCAATATGAAAGGGTAATTTAGATATTGGAGGATATGCTACGGGCTTGTGTGATTGAATTTGAAGGTAGTTGGGATACACACTTGCCTTTGATTTAGTTTGCTTATAACAACAGCTACCAATCAAGGATTGGAATGCCTCCATATGAAGCATTATATGGCAGGAAGTGTAGAACTCCCTTATGTTGGGATGAAATAGGTGAAAGGAAGATGATTTGGCCAGAAATTGTCCAGCAGACAGAGGAAAAGATTAGATTGATTAGAGATAGACTCAAAGCTGCATCAGACCGTCAGAAGTCCTATGTTGATCTGAAAAGAAGAGATATTGAGTACGCAGTGGGTGATAAGGTATTCCTCAAAGTTTCTCCTTGGAAGAGGATTATGAGATTTGGCAGAAAGGGGAAACTGAGTCCTCGTTTCATCGGACCATATGAGGTTCTGGAAAGAGTGGGTCCTTTGGCATATCGGTTGGCATTACCTCCAGAGCTAGCAAGGATACACAGTGTCTTCCATGTGACCATGTTAAGGAGGTACAGATCTGACCCATCTCATGTACTATCAGTTGAAGAGATTAAAGTAAATCCAGACCTCTCATATGAGGAAGAACCCATAAAAATTCTGGCTTATGAGGTAAAGCAGCTGAGGAATAAACAGATACACCAGGTTAAAGTGCTGTGGAACCATCATTCAGGCCAGGAAGCTACTTGGGAACGTCAAGAGGATATGAGGAGACAGCACCCACAGCTGTTCAGAGATTAATACCAGGTAAAATTTTGAGGCGAAATTTATTTAAGGGGGGAGAATTGTAACACCCCTAAGTTTGGTAGTGCGTTCTCTTGTTAGGTGACGATCTTTGTTGAATGACTAGGATGCCTAGAACTACACTTCGTTATGTGTGAGGAGACATAAAATAATGAAATACAAGAAAAGAAAATACAATAAAAACAAAGGAAAAATAATAGCAAAGAAATGTAACCAAGTTAAGCGAGCCGAGAACCCTAGCGATGGGTGATCGCACCGGGAAGTCACGGCGTGGGCCGTTGACTAGCCCTGGACCGCGGGGAACCCTGGAAAATATTTTTAGGACTTAAAGAGACATCAATTGAAGTATAAATATCATTAGAAATATCAAAGAAAAATTAAATAATTAGTACAAGGAAAAGTGAGAAATCGAAAAACAGACAAAACCCGATGTTACCGAAAAATCGGGAATGCAACCCAAACAGGGGCATTATGGTCAATTGACATCCTGAATTGTCTTTTGACCTAAATGTCCATTAAAAATAAATAATATTACACTTAGAAAATAAAATGAAAAATTAGTTTAGTGGTATCTAATGCAAAAAACCAAAAGTGGAGTGAAAGTGTGTAATTAGCACATTAAACATATTAAATGAATTAACTAATGTGAGTGGACCAGTAAGGGATTTTAAAATGTATTAAGTGGGCAGATTGCTCCACTAAAATATCATCTTCAACATTAGAAACCTCCATTGTCGTGAATGAAAAGCTCCCAAAACCTCCATGGCCATTTTTCTTCAAGCTTGATCCACTACTTCATTTCACCTCTAATCACCAAGGTAGCTTCATTAAAAATTGTCCCCACATCACAAGGAAGAGTTTGATACCAAAATCAAGAAGTTTAGTGAAGGTTTAACAAGTCCCAACCAAAGGTAAGTTTGTATTTTTGAACATTGCTTTGTTAAACTTTGTATACTTGTTATGGGTGTTTGAATTGTGAAGGAAATTTTTAAGTTTGAGGAGTTATTGATATGTCCATTTTGGACAGCCATGGAGTTATATGTTTAATGAAATGTTTATACATATATTTGATGAGAAATTATATTGATTAGGGTGATTTAATGTCCAAGTAAATTAATTCCACATGTATATGGTAATTGTGCACTTGGAATATAAATTGATGAATTGTAAGACACTTTGGCATTGTGGGACAATTCGGCAGCCTTGGGACACTTGGATAAATGTATGTGTTTATGAAGGTATTGGCAGAATATTAACATTGAGGATTGATGGATATGTATATAGAGTGATTGTGTAAAGTGTATGTTAGAATTAGTAATGTTTAGGTTTATATGTGATTGTACTTAGACTTTGTAAATTTGAGTTTTAATTGGTGTATTGAGGATAATTGTAATCTGCCCAAAGTGACTTTAAAGTGAAGTGGTATATGGTTTTGGTAATGTACCAAAACAGAATTGGTAAGGGAAGTGAACATATAGTAAGGTAAATGTGTCATTGATGTATGTTTAAGCAAGGTAATTAAGGGCAGTACGCATTTTAGCCTATAACTTTAAATGCGTAACCTCAATTGGTATGAGACCAATTGGAGGTAAAACTAGGCACAAAATGTGCCAACTTTCATTGAGAAAGCATACCAAAATTCTGCTTGCAAGGTGACATGAAAAATGACCAATTCGGATTAAGTGCAATTGAAACCTGAAAACTGACCAATTGGGCAACAGTTATTGTATAGGCCCTAACTCACTCAAAACAGGTCCAATTGACCTGAAATTTTAACCATGAATAGTTAAGATCCATACCTACAAGTCTTATGAAGACACCAAAGCCCAGAAATGACCATAAGCAAGTCAAACAGCTTACACAAGTTCGGGTCCAAAAACTGGCCGAACCAAAGTTGACCAAATTGACCTAAAATGACCAAATTTGATGCCAATTGACCAGCAACAGTAAAATGACCATAACTTGGTCTACATAACTCGGATTGACCTAAAATTTTGCCACGCGTTCCGTAAGACATAGATATACAAGTTTGTAGTTTTGACCGAAACCCGAAAACAGAGGGAACTAGGCCGTCCGGCTAGGTCAAACTAGTATCCCGGAATCCAGCAAGTTGCATTAAAATGTACTAAACAAGGAAATGAGTTTGGTAAAACGTACCAACCCTAAAATACTATCGAATGTGACATATTAGTGACACTAAAACCTAATTTACCTAGAACGCATCGAGGGTTGATATATTGGTTGATTAAGCAAATAAGGGTATTCAGTGAATTACTTATCGAACATTATTGTTAGAGACAGTTTAATTTAGTACTGAAACACTTCAAATTGTGTTTCTCAGTTAGTAAAGACTCAGGGAAAGGGAAGGAAACACTGAGTAAAGACCAAGAGATAGTTATCAGAGGTTTGTGCACAACTAGTTTTTAACTGATTTTGTTTTGAATATTTCATATGATTAAATGACATATTTTCTTATGTATTATGTTTAACAAGCATTGGATTTAATTCAATGATTATTGAAATTGTTATAGTATGTATGAATTTAGCTTTGTGAAATGGTATTTCCACAAGTATTAAGCATTGTTATGGATTGAATAACTTATGTTTTGGAAAATTGTGATAGAACATGTTTTGAATTGTGATGGTAATTTTCATGGAAAAATGCAAATTTATGATTTGAATTGTGATGAGCATAAAAATTGTTGGATATTGGAATTGAATTTGAATCGAATTATATTGTGATTTATGCTCACTAAAAGGATTGTGATATTGTTTTATATCTCACTATAGATGCTTGACTAGGTTATTACCCGTCTCTCTCATTTGTTGAGAAGACAATGGATTTAGTTGTGTTTTGATTACCATAGTACGTGCACAGGCTTAGATTTTCCTCTGATTTGAGGTTAGATCTAAGTTTATTTTATCGTTATGGCCCTTGCGGAAGATTCATTATTGCGATGGTACTGTGCACGATGATTCGACCTCCCCGACCATGGGGAGTTAGAATCTGATTCGACCTCCCCGACCATAGGGAGTTAGAATCACATCGAAGATGGCCCTATCGGATTAGTCTTGCATAGTTAGTGAGATAAAGAATGATTTGTGAGATACAGCATGGTTTTTAAGCTACAGCATGGTTTTTGAGATACAACATGGTTTTGAGATAAAGATTGATTTTTGAGATAAAGAATGATTTTCGAGATACAGAATGGCTTTTGAATGGTAAAGAATTGTGATTTCAATTATGGTTTATGTATAATTGATTTTGTTGGAATTACTTAAATGGTTAGTCACGATTTGATAAATTGAATTTTGTGATCAAAGTCATTTATACAAATGATTTACATTATTAGCAATGAATATTTTGAGTTTTGGAATTTGATGAGTATTCAAATTTCCAAATTATTTACTGTAAATTTTGTCAATGTATATTGTACTATGTTTTAAATTATAGTTGTGCACCACTGAGTTCACCACTCAGCGATAGCTTTGTATGCTGTCGCAGGTAAGAAGAGCATAGAGCAGTGAGTAAGTTTCTTTGAAGACACTTTCAGACTAGCTCCAGGTATATTATAGGTATGCCCATGTACATAGGTCTGATGTATGCATGTAATAATATGTATGTAAATTATTTGAGCAGTTGTATAAAAACTCTTGTAAAACATTTTGGTATGTAATTAAATGTAAATTATTGTAAATTAAAATTGTACATTGAAGTTGTAAAGTGAATTATGAGTTATTTTGACTTGTAAAATTTGTATTATATTTCTTTTATCTCTTCCTTTGAAAATACTGAAAAATTGTTGTGGATTGAGTTGAGAAAAATATTGTGTTGAATTTTGTTGGAGTTGAGATTTGAAAAAATATTGAAGTGTTTTTTACAGGTTTTCTGAAGAACTATTTTATCCAAAATACAGATGGCACTCTGCCAAAATTTTTACAGAAATTCCAAATAAGTCAAATGTGTTAGTTCTATCACTTCAGTTCACAAAAGTTTTTAACACCTGTAAATAGTGCTCACCACTGTGAAAGAAGTAAGAAAAGTTTTTAAAATCCCTTGTAGTGTATTTAATGGGTTATCAGTAGACGGAGTTGATAATTCATTAGGTATACTACGGGATCATGTCATGCCTTACAGAGGAGTAGGGTGTGACATGGGATTCAGGGGACCAGCCCCAGCAACTTCTGCATGTCCACATTGGCTGAAGTGGCATAAGGGGGAGTGTTGGAGAGTGACAGGTGCCTGCTTAAGGTGTGGGTCAACAGAGCATCAGTTGAGGAACTGTCCACGCAGAACTACTACAGCAGCTCCAACACAAGCAGACAGACCTACTCCTGCACCACAAAGGGGTAGGAAATCTGGCAAATCTAAGGTAGTGGGACCATCATAGAGGCCTGCATCTGAGCCAGCAGAGAGGCCAGATAACAAACCACCTGCCAGGGCCTATGCCATTAGAGTCCAGGAGGAGCAAGATGCCCCGGACGTCATCATGGGTACGTTCTCCCTCTACACTACATCTGTGCATGCATTGGTGGATCCAGGATCCACTCATTCATATATCTGCATCAACCTACCCGTAGAAAGGGGGATACTAGTAGGGGAGAGTGACCAAGACATTCTGGTCACCAATCCATTGGGCCACAGTGTAGTGGTGAACAAAGTATACAAGGGTTGCCCGTTAAGGATTCAGGGGTATGAATTTTTGGCAAACCTGATTGAGTTGCCCTTTCACGAGTTTGACGTGATTTTGGGAATGGACTGGTTGTCACGTCATCAGGCAATAGTTGATTGCAAATTGAAGAGAATTTCTCTGAAAACTTCTGAGGGTAATGAGATCACTGTTGTGGGTGAAAGGATGATTTCTGTCAATGTTATCTCAGCCACAGTTGCAAGAAGAATGATGAGAAAAGGCTGTGAAGCCTACCTAGCACATGTGGTGGATACTAGGCAGGCTAAGCCAAACCTAAGTGATATACCCATAGCAAGAGACTTCCTAGAGGTATTTCCTGAAGAATTGCCCGGTTTGCCACCAGAAAGGGAAGTTGAATTTGCTATTGAGACACTGCCGGGTATAGCACCCATTTCCATTGCTCCTTATAGGATGGCACCCACTGAATTGAGGGAGTTGAAAACTCAGTTGCAAGAGTTGCTTGATAAGGGGTTTATACGCCCCAGTGTGTCACCATGGGGAGCTCCAGTGCTGTTTGTAAAGAAAAAGGATGGGACTTTGAGGCTATCATCGATTACCGGCAGTTGAATAAAGTGACTGTGAAGAACAAATATCCGTTGCCCAGAATTGATGATCTGTTTGATCAGTTGAAGGGAGCAGGAGTATTTTCTAAGATTGATCTCAGATCAGGGTATCATCAGTTGAGGGTGAAGGATGTAGATGTGCCAAAGACTGCATTCTGAACCCGGTATGGGCATTATGAGTTTCTGGTGATGCCCTTTGTCCTAACAAATGCACCACTGGCATTTATGGACCTTATGAACCGTATCTTCCATCCATACCTAGATAAGTTCATAGTGGTCTTTATTGATGATATTTTGGTGTATTCCAAGACCAGGGAAGAACATGATGAGCATTTCAGGATTGTTTTGCAAACCCTGAGAGAAAAGAAGCTGTATGCTAAGTTGTCCAAGTGTGACTTTTGGTTGAATGAGATTGCATTCCTTGGACACATAGTGTCAGCTGATGGGATTAGAGTGGATCCCAAGAAAATAGAAGCAGTGATGGAATGGAAGCCTCCCAGGAATACAACTGAGGTCAGAAGCTTCTTGGGGCTAGCTGGGTATTACAGAAGATTTGTGAAAGGATTTTCCTTAATAGCTGCTCCAATGACCAAGTTGTTACACAAGAATGTCAGATTTGATTGGAATGACAAGTGTCAGACCAGTTTTGAGAAGTTGAAGGCTATGTTGACAGAGGCACGGCAGCACACATACCGGTGTCGAAAGGACTTTGTGGTCTACAGTGATGCCTCACATAATGGGCTAGGGTGTGTATTGATGCAAGAGGGGAAAGTGGTCGCTTATGCTTCCAGGCAGCTAAGGCCACATGAATAAAATTACCCTACCCATGATCTAGAGCTTGCAGCAATTATCTTCGCACTGAAGATATGGAGGCATTACTTGTATGGTGAAAAGTGCTACATTTACACAGACCACAAGAGTTTAAAATATTTGCCAACTCAGAAGGAGCTCAACCTTAGATAGAGGCGATGGATTGAGTTCCTGAAGGACTATGATTGTGTAATTGACTACCATCCTGGGAAGACAAATGTAGTTGCTGATGCTTTGAGTAGAAAATCCATGACAGCTTTGAGATCATTGAATGCCCGTCTATCTTTGGTTCGAGATGGAGCTATTTTGGCTGAGTTGCAAGTGAGGCCAAATCTGTTACAGCAGATTTTAGATGGGCAGAAGGTAGATGAGAAGCTAATGGCTATTATGAGCAAAATCCCAGGGGAAAAGCAACTAACTATGAGGTGAAAGCAGATGGGTGTCTGTATTACAAAGGAAGATTGTGTGTACCAGATGATGGGGAATTGAAGGCTAGTATTCTAAAAGAGGCACACACCAGTGTATATGCTATGCACCCAGGAAGTACAAAAATGTATCATGATCTGAAGCTTCAGTATTGGTGGCCTGGTATGAAGAAGGACATAGCTGACTATGTGACTAAATGCTTGACATGTCAGCAAGTCAAGGCAAAACATCAAGTTCCATCAGGTTTGCTACAGCCTATACGCATACCAAAATGGAAATGGGATCGGGTCACCATGGATTTTGTGAGTGGTCTACCTTTCACCCAGAAGAAACATAATGCAGTATGGGTGATAGTAGATAGATTGACAAAGTCAGCACACTTTCTGCCATTTAGGACTGACTACTCGCTAGAGAAGTTAGCAGAATTGTATATCAGTGAGATAGTTAGACTACATGGAATTCCACTTTCCATCATATCTGATCGAGACCCAAGGTTTACATCGAGATTTTGGAAGAAGTTGCATGAGTCCTTGGGTACACAACTCCACTTCAGCACAGCTTTCCATCCTCAGATGGATGGGCAATCAGAAAGAGTAATCCAGGTAAACAATTGAAACCAATGGAATTGATACAAATATTGAATTAAAATGATAATAATAACATGAAATATATGCCAGGTCCTTGAGGATATGCTGATGGGTTGTGTCATTGAATTTGAGGGAAGTTGGGATAGATACCTCCCACTGGCAGAATTTGCATACAACAATAGCTACCAAGCTAGTATCCAAATGGCCCCGTATGAAGCACTGTATGGGAGGAAATGTAGAACTCAGGTGTCTTTGGACTGAATTGGGCGAAGACAAACTGGTAGGGCCAGACTTGGTGAAACAGACTGAGGAGAAAGTAAAACTAATCAAAGCCAATCTGAAGGTTGCCTCAGACAGACAGAAATCTTATGCCGACCTGAAGAGAAAAGAAATAGAATATGTGGTTGGCGACAAAGTGTTCCTCAAGGTGTCACCGTAGAAGAAGGTATTGAGATTTGGAAGAAAAGTTAAGTTGAGCCCTAGGTTCATTGGCCCATATGAACTCATGGAACGTGTGGGTCCAGTGGCCTATAGGCTAGCTTTACCACCAGAGCTGGACAAGATCCACAATGTGTTTCACGTATCTATGCTAAGAAGATACCGCTCAGATCCTTCACATGTCATCTCCAGGGAAGAAATTGAAATACAATCGGATTTGACATATGAAGAAGAACCCATACGGATCCTGGCTCAAGAAGTGAAAGAGTTGAGGAATAAGCAGATTCCACTGGTGAAAGTGCTTTGGAGGCACCACAACACCGAAGAGGCAACTTGGGAAAGTGAAGAGACAATGAGGCAACAGTTTCCTCAACTGTTTGCATCAGGTAAATTTCGATTTACCGAGGACGAAATTTAAATTAGAGGGGAAGAGTTGTAACACCCTCCTCCCTGTAGCAACTCCGTACATTCTACTGTTCCGGTGACTAGTGTCGGTCCGGATAGCTAGAACGTCCGGAAAAATATTTAAACTAGAGTGAGGAACCATAATTAACTCAAATATTAATAAGAAAAATTTAGTAAAAATTTTAGAAATAAAATACAACTAAGTCAAATGAGCCGGTGCCCAAGCGATGGGTAACCCAGTGGGAAGTTGCGGTTCTCGCAACTAGGAGCCCTAGATCCGAGAGAAAATTTATAAAATAATTTTTGGGACTCCAGAGAAGGGTTATTGAGTTTCCTATGGCATTAGAATGCCAATAAAATATTTAGAAAAATTTTTCAATCGGTACAGACAATTTTGACCCGTTAAGCCAAACGGAGGGCATTTTGGTCATTTTGCCTTCAGAGGCGATTTTTGGCCTACTTGTCCAGTTAAGTAAATAATTATTATGACATAAAATATGAATAAATATTGCTAAAAATTAAATTAAAAATTAATAGAAAAGAAAGAAAAAGAAAATGACTTAAATCCTTAATTATGACATCACTATGATGTCATATAAATGCCCTCCACTAATCAACATTCAACAACACAACAAAAATTCTTTAAAAAGGGAAAAATGACAAATTAAGAAACCAATTTCTGGTTTCTTCTTCCTCTTCAAGCCGTGACCCTCTCTTCCATCTCCCTCCATTAAAATTTCTTTCATCACTTCCATTTTCCCATGAATTTTCACTACAAAACCCTAGACATCTTTCATTAAAACTTGTCTATACCTCTTGGAGAAGTGTTTGGCAGCCTAGAAAAGGAAAGAAAGTGAAGTTTAAGCTTGAGAAAATTCTGCCCTACAAGAGGTTAGTGCCTATTTATACATAAATCTCTCTTATTCCATGTTAGAGACTTAAAATGAGTAAGGATTTGTGAATTAAATGAATAAAATTTATGTGTATGTACACCATGACTTTCGGCAGCCCTAAGGAAGGGATAAGATTGATTGTTTTTGATGGACTTAGAGTGGACTAGAGATCATGATTAAAGAATATATATATGTGGATAATGAATTAGTGAGGTAATTAAGGTATCTTGTGTAAATTCATAATGGGAATTAGGGTTTTGGGGGTGAAACTTGGACTTTGCTCATGAAATGGTGAGTGAACATTCTAATGGTCAATTAGTGACCATTTTAGGTAAGTTGACCATAATTTGAAGTGAATTAGGGTATTACAAAATGAATTGGTATGCTGCCTAGTGAGGCGGCGAGGTGAGCTAATGAGTCCAGCCTGTTTGGACTGCCATAACTCTGGCTGTGTAGGTTCAATTGGTGTTTGGCCAATTGGACATGAAACTAGACACATAATGGCACAATTTTGGTGAAGAAACCATGCCCAAAAGACCAAAACAAGTGGACCAAAAACTGGCCCAATCCGGATGTCCTGCAACCAGATTCTGCAGAATGACCAAATGAATAGTAATTGTTCATTTGGCCATAACTCATTGTAGAATGGCCCAATTGACCTTAAAGTTTTACAGCAACAAGTTAAGATATAGACCAACAACTTTCATGAAGAATCCTACCCCAAATTATGACCAGAACCTATCCAACATGGCAGTTGCGATCCTTTATTCACTGCCTTTGTAGATATGGTCAGTTCTGCAATTTTTCAATCCGGCCAGCTGTGGTTTTTGGACCATAACTGGAGCTACAAAACTCCAAATGAAGTGATTCAAAAAAAGAAATTCAACTAGACAAAATAAGGAACAACTTTCATGTTTATCACATTCTCAAATTCTCATTGCAACAGTAACTAATGGAACAGTAAATTTAGGGTACAAAAATTGAAAATTCTGCTCCCTTGGTTTTAAGCTTAGGAATGGTATTGGTGATTAATTCCAACAAGTTTTGAATGCAAAATGTGGTACATTGGGAGTGTTAAAACCAATGTACCTATTTTCTATGCAAAAGTCAACATTTTTGTTGACTAGTGAAGTGAATAGTGACACCAAAACTTGAAATTCAAAAATTGAAGAATTCAAAAGTATCAAATGCCGTGTTGTACACCACGACAAAGCAATCACAACCCCACTAATCGAAATCAATGAGGAAGGGAGCTAGCTATATAATGAGTACTCATCCGATCACCTCAACTGGTAAACCAGAGAGGGAGAAAATAAACGATCACAACTCCATAAATGGAGAAGGAAAATAAACGATCACAACCCCATAAATGGAGAAGGAATGATGTGATACTGTCATGCTAAGTGTAAATACAAAATCAATTCCAAACATTTTATTCAAATGATTTGTGAGAATCCAATAAATTTTCAAAGTCATAATTTCATTCACAAAATGGCAACACAATTCATAATTAACTTCAATTTTCACAAATCTCACTGAATCAAAATTTCTACAGTTTCAAACCATTTACAATGCTTTTTAAGCAATAAGTATCCATTCAAACACATTTCCATGAATGAAAACAAGAATATACAAATAGTCATAATTTATTTCGATTGAAAAATTCAAAAGAAATAACTATTGTGCACAAACCTCTGATAACTGTCTCCTGGCCTTGACTCACTGTTTCCTTCCCTTTCCTTGAGTCTTTGCTAACTGAGAAACATAATTTGAAGTGTTTCAATACTCATTTAAACTTTCTCTAACGATAATGCTTGATAATTAATTCACTGAATTCTAATATTTGCTTAGTCAACCTAATATGTTGACCCTCGGTGCATTCTAGGTAAATTAGGTTTTAATGTTACTAATATGTCACATTCGATAGTCTTTTAGGGTTGGTACATGTTACCAAGTTCATTTCCATGTATACTACATTTTCTTGCAATTTGCTGGATTCCGAGATACTAGTTTGACCTAGTCGGACGACCTAGTTACCTCTGTTTTCGGGTTTTGATCAAAACTACAAACTTGTAGATCTATGTCTTATGGAACGCGGGGCAAAATTTCAGGTCATTCTGAGTTATGTAGTCCAAGTTATGGTCATTTTACTATTGCTGGTCAAATTGAATCAAAATTGATCACTTTAGGTCACTTTAGGTCATTTTAGGTTCGGCCAGTTTTTGGACCCGAACTTGTGTAAGCTGTTTGACTTGTTTATGGTCATTTCTGGGCTTTTGTGTCTTCATAAGACTTGTAGATATGGGTCTTAACTATTCATGGTCAAAATTTCAGGTCAATTGGACCTGTTTTGAGTGAGTTATGGTCTAAACACTAACTGCTGCCCAAATGGTCAATTTTCAGGCCTCATTTGCACTTAATCCGGATTTGGTCATTTTTCAAGCTACCTTGCAAGCAGAATTTTGGCAAGCTTCCTTCATGAAAGTTGGCACATTTTGTGCCTAGTTTCACCTTCAATTGGTCTCATACCAATTGGAGCCACACACTTAATGTTCTAGGCCTAAAACACAAACTGCCTTATTGCATTTCTTTTATACACATCAAGGATTACTTTTAACACTTACCAAACTTAACATTCAAGCCAATTCTGGTTGTACCATGACCTAAACATAATTCACAACATATTATAGGTCATTTTGGCAGCTTACAATTACATTCCATGTGCACCAACAAGTGCAAAATTTTTCAATCCAATTTATAACAATTCAATCACCTATTCATGCTCATTTACATGTCCCACTTCACACCACCATACATACACTCAAACTGCCATAACAACCAACACATTTTAACATCATTATTCCATAAACCAAGCATGAATTCTAGCATTCCTCAAGAGTTAGCAAACTGCCACAATGGTACACTTACATTCCATTACTTTCCAAGCTTTAAATTTCATTTTACATTTACATATACTAAGTATACATCACCCAAACAATTTCCTATATAATATACATTTAATCAATCATTTAATTCACCATTTACAAGCACAAATAAACTGCTTTCAAAGTGTTTCCATGGCTGCCAAAAGTACACATAATCATAACTCACCAAAACTCAAAATTTCTTCATCAATCATTTTATCTCAAGCTTCCCATAAACTTTACTTAAGAAAGAACATAATTTAAACACTTACCTATTGTTGGGGCTTGTTAAATCTTCACCAAATTTCTTCCTTTTTGTTCCCTATAATCTTCCCAAGAGGTGTGGACCAAGTTTAATGAAGAGAATTTATGGTTTTATGTTGAAAATGGGAGAGAATTAAGCTTTGCATGGAAAATTTTCCATGGAGAATTGGGAGTGACAATCGGCCATTGTTGGAAGCTTGAAGAAAATGAGTTAGTTATTGAAGAAATCTGCCTTAACATGTATATTTATACCCCCACTAATAATGGTAATATTATTATAATAATCAAGTTTTAGTATTTCTAATTATACCCCCTTTATTTCCCTTATTCCCACAATTAACTCCCCATTTTTGTTATTTACATTAGGTACCACTAATTTAATTTTTCTTGACATTTTCCAAGTGTAATATTATTTATTTTTAATGGAAATTTAGGTCAAAAGACAATTCGGGGTGTTAAATGACCACAATGCCCCTGTTCCGGTTGCATTCCCGATTTTTCGGTAATACCAGGTTTTGTCCGTTTTTCGATTTCTCACTTTCCTTTGTACTAATTAATTAATTTTTCTTTGATATTTCTAATAGTATTTATACATCAATAGGTGTCTATTTAAGTCCTAAAAATATTTTTCAGGGTTCCCCGCGGTCTAGGGCTAGTCAACGGTCCACGCCGCGACTTCCCAGTGTGGTCACCCATCGCTGTGGTTCTCGGCTCGTTTAACTTGGTTACATTTTATTGCTATTATTTTTCCTTTGTTTTTCTTGTATTTTCTTTTGTTGTATTTCATTATTTTATGTGTCCTCACTCATATCGAAGTGTAGTTCTAGGCATCCTAGCTGTCTGGACAATACTGGTCACAGGGACAGTAGAACGCACTACCGAACATAGGGGTGTTACAAATGGCTCTTATGGATTTAGAACTATTGTGAAGTTTTCATGCTTAAGAAAAATGTGATTTATTATGCTTTGACTAATTGTGTTTTACCTTAAGTTTTAAAGTTATTAGTTGTACACCACTGAGTGATATGCTCAGCGATAGCTTTTTTATGTTGTCCCAAGTAAGAGAAAGGAGAAGGCTGCCGAGTGAGAGACTTGGAAGTAACATTGTGGTATTGATTGCGGGTATTTACATTAGGTATACCCTTGTGATTCCTTTAGATGTATTTTATACCTATATGTATGGATGTATGGACATTAAGCAGTTTGTCTCAAAAAGCACTACAGTACTAAAGTATTTTGAGTTTGTAACTATTTATATTTTATTTTGAGACTTATGGAATATAACCTTTGCAATATTTAGTCTATCATTTTTTTCAATGAATGTTTACATTGAATTTTAACTATTACCATGCAGTTTTTCGCAAAAGAATTGATAAGATAAAAGCTATGATTTGTTTAAAATCCCTTGTAGCATAACTAATGGGTTATCAGTAGGTGTAGTTTGGTAATTCATTAGGTATGCTACGGAAACATGTCGTGTCTTACAAGGGATAAGTTGTAGCATGTTTTAGTGGTATCAAAGCCATGGTTTTTATACAAGTTTTGAAATTGCATGTTTGAAAAAAAATTTTAATAAGTACAACTGCTCAACTGTCATTAATTAATACATATAGTGCATTACATCATAAATAAGGACTAATGGAGGGAAATCTCTTTGTGTTGATTGTTCAAGGAGTAGAATTCTTTGTGATTCAGTATGGAAGAGGGGGATCACACAGTAGAGCAATCAGTAGCAGTTGAGACACAGGGGGTGTAACACCCCTATGTTCGGTAGTGCGTTCTACTGTTTCGATGGCCAGTGTCTATCCGGACAGCTAGAATGCCTAGAGCTACACTTAAATATTGATGAGGAGACATAAAATAATGAAATACAAGAAAAGAAAATATAATAAAAATAAAGGAAAAATAATAGTAATAAAATATAACCAAGTTAAAAGAGCCGAGAACCCTAGCGATGGGTGATCGCACTGGAAAGTTGCGGCGTGGATCGTTGACTAGCCCTGGACCGTGGGGAACCCTGGAAAATATTATTAGGACTTAAATAAATGTCTATTGAAGTATAAATATCATTAGAAATATTAAAAAAATTTAATTAATTAGTACAAAGAAAAAAAAGAGAAATCGAGAAAACGATAAAACTCGGTGTTACCGAAAAATCGGGATGCAACCCGAATAAGGGCATTGTGGTCATTTGACACCCTGAATTGTCTTTTGACCTAAATTTCCATTAAAAGTAAATGATATTACACTTTAGAAATGTCATAAAAAATTAAATTGTGACACATTATAAGAATAGTGAAAGAAATAGGGGATAAAAACTAAATTATGAAACTTTAACTAAATAAATATTAAACCTTTACCTTAGTACTCCACTAACTCCGCTTAAGTGGACATTTAATCAACATATGGACAGAAGATAACTTCATCTTCAACCTTGGGAAAATTCAACCGAAACCTTTGGGAGAGAAAACTCCATGGCCGCACCTTGAAGTGCACCATGCAACCATAATCCAAGCCTCCAATGGTTAAGGTTTCTTCACTAAACCTTGTCCACACACCTTGGGCAGCATACTAGGAGCAAGAAAGTTAAGTTTTGGTGAGGTTTTGAAGAACTTCAAAGGTGGTAAGTGTGTATTTTCAATTCTTGTTTCATTAAAAGTGTAACCAAGGTTGTGGGTAGTTGATTTGTGGAAGAATTTTTAAAGTTTGATGTTTTAATGGAGATGCACATTTTGGCAGCTATGGAAATTCAGTATATGTAGCTTGTTTTTACTTGTTTATGGTTGTTTAAGATGTTGTTATTGATGGCAGCATGTACATGTGTATAATGGTTTGGAATTAGGTATGTTCATGTGGTTGAATTGTTGTAAATGGGACTTTGAAAAATTCTGTATTATAGTGTGTATGTTGAGTGTAGTTACAAGCTACCAAAATGACAAAAAATGTGAAGTAAAATGTGTTAATGGTATGGTACAAACCAGAATTGGCATGAAGGAAGTAACTTAATAAGTGTTGAATGTGTTCTTTGGTATGTGATGAAGAGTGTGTAGCAGGGCAGTATGTGTTTTAGCTTAGATCCTTAAGTGTGAGACTCCAATTGGTATGAGACCAATTGGAGGTGAAACTAGGTACAAAATTTTCCAACTTTCATGAAGGAAGCTTACCAAAATTCTACCTAGAAGGTGACTTGAAAAATGATCAAATCCAGATTAGTGACTTCAAAGCCTGAAAATTGACCATTTGGGCAGCAGTTAGTGTTTTGACCATAACTTACTCAAAATAGGTCCAATTGACCTGAAATTTTTACCATGAATGTTTGAGACATATATCTACAATTCTTATGAAGACACCAAAGCTCAAAATGTTAGTAGTATGCCCTAGAGCATATCATTTAGTATGTATCTTGTAGATATTTTATTAATAAAAGGCATTTCCACTTTTCCGTTTACATAATATATTTATGTGTAATAGAAAAGGTCCATTGATATTTTGTTAGAAATATTATTCTTAAGTTGTTAAGAATATGAGTGACAATATTTCCAGCACAAAGTATCATAAATAGGTTCACAATCGAGGATACTTCATAATAAGGACATGACTTATCCAGAAAGATTGTATTCATGTTTGTTCCCAAGTTATTTATATGAGATATAAATAAGATGGAATGGTGAGTCTCATACCATATAACAAACATGATAGGCACTTATAAATGATAAGTAGGCCGAACCAGTGACGCTTATGACAAGCACATGGAGTTTACTCTTGTCAATGTTTTGTCATAAATCATATCAGTGCATATAATCTTTAGACCTGAGATAGCACAGTTATCTTGTATATAGGTAGTTTGAGTTTGATCTTTTCATACTTGTACTATGTATGGGTATATGGGCATGTGTAGTCTACTGCTAGTTATATATGGAGGTAGGTGTTGATCAAGATGGAATCTGTTACTCTAAGTAAATAGAGATAAAATACTATGTTCATTTAATTGTTCTTGATGTTTCAAGTTCTGGCGGAGACAGATAGATTTATTCATAAAGGAGTTTGATGAGAAAATCTTTTAATCAAGAACTAGAATTAAAAGAGAACATAATATTCATAGCAAATGGAGTTTGACATAAACCATGACTCGGCTTGAGTTGGGATTTTGTAACAGAGATTCTAGTGCATGGTAACATATGATTATAGGTTCATTTAAGGTAAATCTTATTACTAATTGGGTGGCCATGGCATGCTATGCTAGGTGTTAACCATGGTCTATGAGGTTCATAAAATGATTTAGAGAAATCATTTATGGTAAGAAAGCGTTCTGATGATATTAAGAGTTGATATCATGTCTCATTGCCAATTAGTGGTGAGCCTAGTAAGTCACACACATACACAAGTTATCACCTATTTAAATATGATTTAATTAATTAATTAAAGAGTTTAATTGATTAATTAAATAGATTTGGTTTGCAATTAAATTGCAAAGTCCCTAGCATGACTTGAAACCAAATCTAGATTATTGGATGTGTAGTATAAATTAAATTTATATTTAAAGGGTTTAAATATGAATTTAATTGATGAGAAATTAATTAATAGAGATTAATTAATTAATTTATAGTTGATATAAATTAATTAGAAGAAGAAAATAATTATTTTGGGTTAAGAACTCAAAATTAAGACACAGGGGCATTTTGGTCATTTCACAGTGTGACACGTGGCACCATGAGATGGTGACACATGGCATGACACATAAGCTTGCCAAATGTTTTTTTTAATCATGTAAGATGATTAAAATCAAGATTAAATATAGGTTTGACACTTGGCACAATGTGATTGGGTCACTTAAACCTAGAGCTAATCAAAAGGTGACATGTGGCTAGGGTTTAATGTGTTAACCTAGCTATTTAAGTGTGGTTATGAAAAGAAAACATAACCAGCAGCCTCTCCTCTCATATGTCACGCCACTTTGAGCCTCTCCAGCTATTTCTCTTCATCTCTCATCAATTCAAAGAGATTAGCCATCAATCTCTTGAATTAAGAACACTAGAAATTGTTTCTAGTGTCCTGTTTACATCTCTAATCTCTTAAAAGGCAGAACTTGAATTTCTAATTAATAGAAAAGGCTTTAGAAGCTGTTCAAGGGCTGCCATAGGTGTTCTTGGTGTGGACAAGCTAGAGGGACAACATCTGGTGTCCTGAAGACGAATCTCAAAGCGCAGACATTGCAGCACATCAAGAGGTTAGTGTAATCGTTCTTGATTTAATCTAGGGTTCTAAAATTAATCTGATTAATTTTAAAATCTTAAATGGCAAATACAGATCCAAAAACATATTAAAAGATTTTTAATATGTTGTTTATCATTGAAATCAAATAGATAAAAATAAATCTTGCATGGTGCATGTGACCCTAGGTGAAAATTTTTGAATTCAATGGTATAATATTGTGTTTTTCACGCTTCCGTTCCTTCAATTGGTATCAGAGCCACTATATTTGCCATTTAGATTGTTGATTATATAATTTAATTGTGTGTTTGATCATGAGATCAAGAGATTCATTGCTGGTTGGATCAAGAGGTGTGGCGTCACACATGGTGAAGCCACCAATGGTGGAGGCAACAATGGTTCCATGGGTGATTCAAGGTTTGGCTTTTAATTCTGCAATTGTTGTATGATCTAAGGCCTATTCTTTGACTAATTAAAGTGTTTAATTAGTTGTTTTAATCACACAATTAAATTATGATTCAAATCAGAATTTTAAAAATTGTTTGAATGTGATTCAAATCTGAATTTTAAAAGTTGTTTGAATGTGATTCAAATCTGAATTTTTAAAGTTGTTTGAATCATATTTAAATCTGATTTTTTAAAATTGATTCAATAAAATTCAGATCTGATTTTTTAAGAAATATTTGAATGTGATTCAAATCTGATTTTTTAAAAAATGTTTGAATGTGATTCAAATCTGAATTTTAGAAGTTGTTTGAATGTGATTCAAATCTGAATTTTTAAATTTGTTTGAATGAGATTCAAATCTGAATTTTTAAATTTATTTGAATCATATTCAAATCTGGATTTTTAAGTTGAATATGAGATATTCAATTTAATTTAAGTATGTATGTTTTATTTAATTGTTAAATAGTGATATGCATGATGGATGATCATGGACTATAAAAGACCAATGTGATTGGATTTATTTCTTTTATGTTTCTTTGGGATTGTAAATTAATTAATTTATTTTAATTTATTTTGGGCATGTATTATTAAGTTTGTAATATTTTTGGGTTGTAATTTCATTTATTTAAGTTCTTGTATATTCGCCTTGGTATGCCAAGGATTACTATGTAATATTGGATTGAAAGAAGTTCAAGGAGGTCAAGAGCATTGGTGGGACCAGTGGGAGGAATTCAATATCAAGTGTTGATTATGTACTCCTTCAGCAACTCTTGTAAAATGAATGAATGAAATGCACCTAGGAATGCCTGATTCAATTCTTGGTGGCTCAATTGAATCCCTTAGAAAGTCCATGATCATACCATATTTACTGCTTATCCATGAATGCATGAGATGTATGGGAATGTATGCAATTATATGATATATGCATGCTAAATGGATAATGTGCAAAGTGAGACCTTAATAGTAATTAGGATGGCCATAAAATCTTCCAAACAAATGATTAAGTTGGAAATGCTATAATTAAAGTAATTATAACATAGGCCCTCCATTGGGGCAATTATTTTAAGAAATTTTAAATAGTTGCATAAGATGCAATTTATTTAAGAGATTTTCTTAAGAATAATTGTTAAGCATGAGATGTTGTAAATATGTAAATGGTTTAGTGGCCAATATTGGATGTACCTGAGGACATTAAAATTATTTGCATAATTACTGGCTCAATGGGATCAACTTAACTAATGCAAGATAAGTCAATAATGGATGTACCTGAGATTTTGAGCATTAGGGGCTAGGTAAAGGATTGAACCTCATATGAGATGTGATGGGCAAGGAGTTGCTCACTTATAGTTTATTGTAATTCCAATAATGGATGTACACGAGGATGATCAATAGAATTATAAGAATTCAATCACCCACTAGAAATCCATCCAACTAGGATTTCCGTTTTCTACTTTGGAAGTGTAGGATTCGCTAAGTTAGTGGGAGGACCAATTTGATTAAAAGACCATAATCATATTTGGTTAATTACATGATACATTTACTAATTAATCTGGTTATTTCGCAATTAATTTTACGATAATAATGAGCACAGAACAACCACCACCATCCAATATCCTTGCAAGCATACTTGATCACAACAGTTGAGGACCTAATCTGCGATTGGCTAAGAAATTTGAAACTTGTCCAACCTTGAACATATAGGATATGTTCTAGATTCAAATGTTCTGGTCCCTTACCTCCAGAGGCCACACAAGAGGAACATGAAACTTTAGACAAGTGGAAGGAGCATGATATGAGAGCTAAGTGTTACATGCTTGCTTCTATGAGTAATGAGTTCTGAAGCAACATGAGAACATGCAGTGCTAGTGAGATCCTCCTTCACCTACAAGAGTTGTATGGTGAGCACAAAGAGAATGCTAGGTATGAGATATCTAAACAGTTATTCCGTATGAGGATGTCGAGGGATGAATGTTGGGGATCATGTCCACAAGATGATTCGGTGATTGAGCGGTTGGAACATCTTGACTTCAACATGGATTTCCAACTACAGACGGATTTGATCCTTGATCCCTTCCTGAGTCTTTTGGGAATTTTGTGACAAATTTCCATATGACTAAATAGGAATGCACCTTAGCTGGTTTACTCAACATGCTGGTTATTGCCCAAAAGAATATGCCAGGCAATAAAGGAAAAGAGGTAGCTTTGGTTGCATCTTCTTCTGCTGGAAAGTCCAACAAGAAGAAGGGCACTAAGAAAAAGAAACCTCAGATTCTGGTCCTTCCAAGAAAATAGCTAAGCAGAAGGAAGACCAAAGTGACAAAGGCAAAGGAAAGTGTTTCCACCGCCAAGAAAGTGTTTCCATTGCCAAGAAGAAAGTGTTTCCATCGGCGAGTATAGCAATCTAAATGAATGCAATGCCATGGTGAAAACCAACTCAATTTCAAAATATATTTGGCACTTAAGGTTATGTCATGTTGCAGAAGATAGGATTGCAAAATTGGAGAAAATGGGGATTCTATCCTCATTGGGCTCTGAGCCTACTCCAACTTGTGAATCTTGCCTTCAGGGCAAAATGACTACATCACCCTTTGTTGGACAAGGGCTAAGAGCTGAAAATATTTTGGAACTAATACATAGTGATGTATGTGGTCCGTTTAAAGAAATGGCTAGAGGGGGCTTTCATTAGTTTATTACCTTTCTTGATGATAAATCAAGGTTTGGGTATTTGTATTTGATGAAATACAAACATGAATCCTTTGAAAAGTTCAAAGAATTTAAATCTGAAGTAGAAAATCAAACAGGAAAAAATATTAAAGCTCTTCGATCAGATCGTGGAGGTGAATATTTGAGTACTGAATTTGATGAATACTTGAGATAGCATGGCATTGTTTCTCAGCTGACTCCTCCAGGAACGCCACAGCTGAATGGTGTATCTGAAAGGAGAAATCGTACCCTATTGGATATGGTACGTAGTATGATGAGCTATACTGATATGCCAATCTCCTTTTGGGATTTGCATTAGAATCACTTTACATATTCGAATAGGATTCCATCAAAATCGTTTCTTCCACACCTTATGAGATATGGCATGGAAGAAAACCAAGTCTTAAGCATGTTAAGATTTGGGGTTGTCCACTTATATCAAAAGTGAACACCGATAAATTGGAGACCGGATCGAGAAAAGGTCGATTTGTTGGATATCCAAAAGATAGTTTTGGATATTATTTTTATTTGCCTACTTCACAAAAGGTTGTGATAAGTAGAGATGCCACATTCTTGAACAACAGTTTGTTCAAGAAGGAGGCAAAGGAAGGCAAATAGAGTTAGAATTGGGGAATTCGACCAACCAGCATCAGATGGATATAGATCCATCTAGTCAACCAATACCCGTTGATGAAACATCTACACTGTTCCTCGTAGAACAACCAGGTATCTCACCCCAGTGAGATATGGTTTTCTTCATGAAGAAGAACAAGAGTTGTCTACTCATGAAGAAGTAGATCATGGAGATGATCCACTTACCTATGAAGAAGCTATATCGATATAGACTCTTCAAAATGGATTGATGCTATGAAATCAGATTGATTCCATGTATAAGAATCAAGTTTGGGATCTTGTTGACCCACTGAAGGTATTGTACCTATAGGGAACAAATGGGTTTTCAAGAAGAAAATTGGTTACGATGGAAAGGTAGAGACCTATAAGGCAAGGCTAGTAGCGAAGGGTTTCGCCAAAGGCAAGGAATAGACTATGAGGAGACTTTCTGCTTTGTTGCCATGCTTAAATCAATTAGGATTTATTAGCAATAATGCATACTATGATTATGAGATTTGGCGGATGGATGTCAAAGCGACTTTTCTCAATGGATACATTGAAGAAAACATTTTCATGGAACAACCTAGGGGATTTGAATCCCAAGATGGTTCCAAAGTATGCAAGCTAAAGCAATCCATTTATGAGTTGAAATAAGCTTCGAGGAGTTGGAACATCCGTTTTGATGAAGCCATTAAATCCTTTGGTTTTATCAAAAATGAGGATGAGCCATGTGTATATAAGAAGGTTAGTGACAGTGCTATCACTTTCCTTGTCTTATATGTGGATGACATCGTTGATAGGTAATGATCTGGTATGTTGACGACTATAAAGGTATGGTTGTCAAATACATTCTCCATGAAAGACTTAGGGGAGGCAACCTATATTCTTGGGATTCGCATCTATAGAGATAGATCGAAAAGAATAATTTGTTTATCCCAAAATCTATACTTGGAAAAGGTGTTAAAAAGGTTTAACATGCTTGATTCCAAGAGAGGATTGTTACCAGTGAGACATGGTATCCACCTTTCTAAAGAGATGTCTCCAAAGACACCTGAAGAAAGAGATAAGATGGCCAGGATTCCATATGCTTCGGCTATTGGAAGTTTAATGTATGCAATGTTGTGTACTAGGCCGGATATCGCATATGCTGTTAGTTTGACTAGCAGGTATCAATCCAATCCAGGTTTAGAACACTGGATAGCTGTCAAGAATATCCTTAAGTACTTGAGAAGAACTAAGGATTTATTCTTGATTTATGGAGGTGGAGACTTGCAATTGGATGGTTATACTGATTCTGATTTCCAATCAGATATCGATGATAGAAAGTCTACCTCTGGATATGTGTTCATTTGTAATGGAGGTGCGATCGGTTGGAAGAGTTCCAAGCGAGCACGATTGCAGATTCCACTACGAGGTCGAGTATATTCGCATCGAGATCGCAAAGGAAGCTGTTTGGATAAAGAAGTTCGTGACAGAACTTACAGTAGTTCCTTCCATTGAGTCAGCAGTTCCATTACACTGTGACAACAATGGAGCAGTCATACAGGCTAAGGAACCAAGGTCTCACCAGAAATCCAAACACATAGAAAGGCGCTACCACATTATCAGAGATATAGTTGGGCAAGGCGATATAGCCATGCAGAAAAAATAACATCAGCTGAAAAACCAGTTGATCCATTCACTAAGCCTTTGTCACAAGCTCAGTTAGACTGACATCTTGAGAAGATGGGTCTAAGGTATTGTAATGAATGGCTCTAGTGCTAGTGGGAGATTGTTAGTAGTATGCCCTAGAGCATATCATTTAGTATGTATCTTATAGATATTTTATTAATAAAAGGCATTTCCACTTTTCCGTTTACATAATATATTTATGTGTAATAGAAAAGGTCCATTGATATTTTGTTAGAAATATTATTCTTAAGTTGTTAAGAATATGAGTGACAATATTTCTAGCACAAAGTATCATAAATAGGTTCACAATCGAGGATACTTCATAATAAGGACATGACTTATCCAGAAAGATTGTATTCATGTTTGTTCCCAAGTTATTTATATGAGATATAAATAAGATGGAATGGTGAGTCTCATGCCATATAACAAACATGATAGGCACTTATAAATGATAAGTAGGCGAACGGTGACGCTTATGACAAGCACATGGAGTTTACTCTTGTCAATGTTTTGTCATAAATCATATCAGTGCATTTAATCTTTAGACCTGAGATAGCACAGTTATCTTGTATATAGGTAGTTTGAGTTTGATACTGCTTTCATACTTGTACTATGTATGGGTATATGGGCATGTGTTGGCTCCTGCTAGTTATATATGGAGGTAGGTGTTGATCAAGATGGAATCTGTTCCTCTAAGTAAATAGAGATAAAATCCTATGTTCATTTAATTGTTCTTGATGTTTCAAGTTCCTGGCCAGGACAGATAGATTTATTCATAAAGGAGTTTCTGATGAGAAAATCTTTTTAATCAAGAACTAGAATTAAAAGAGAACATAATATTCATAGCAAATGGAGTTTGACATAAACCATGACTCCAGCTTGAGTTGGGATTTTGTAACAGAGAGATTCTAGTGCATGGTAACATATGATTATAGGTTCATTTAAGGTAAATCTTATTACTAATTGGGTGGCCATGGCATGCTATGCTAGGTGTTAACCATGGTCTATGAGGTTCATAAAATGATTTAGAGAAATCATTTATGGTAAGAAAGAGTTCTGATGATATTAAGAGTTGATATCATGTCTCATTGCCAATTAGTGGTGAGCCTAGTAAGTCACACACATACACAAGTTATCACCTATTTAAATATGATTTAATTAATTAATTAAAGAGTTTAATTGATTAATTAAATAGATTTGGTTTGCAATTAAATTGTAAAGTCCCTAGCATGACTTGAAACCAAATCTAGATTATTGGATGTGTAGTATAAATTAAATTTATATTTAAAGGGTTTAAATATGAATTTAATTGATGAGAAATTAATTAATAGAGATTAATTAATTAATTTATAGTTGATATAAATTAATTAGAAGAAGAAAATAATTATTTTGGGTTAAGAACTCAAAATTAAGACACAGGGGCATTTTGGTCATTTCACAGTGTGACACGTGGCACCATGAGATGGTGACACATGGCATGACACATAAGCTTGCCAAATGTTTTTTTTAATCATGTAAGATGATTAAAATCAAGATTAAATATAGGTTTGACACTTGGCACAATGTGATTGGGTCACTTAAACCTAGAGCTAATCAAAAGGTGACATGTGGCTAGGGTTTAATGTGTTAACCTAGCTATTTAAGTGTGGTTATGAAAAGAAAACATAACCAGCAGCCTCTCCTCTCATATGTCACGCCACTTTGAGCCTCTCCAGCTATTTCTCTTCATCTCTCATCAATTCAAAGAGATTAGCCATCAATCTCTTGAATTAAGAACACTAGAAATTGTTTCTAGTGTCCTGTTTACATCTCTAATCTCTTAAAAGGCAGAACTTGAATTTCTAATTAATAGAAAAGGCTTTAGAAGCTGTTCAAGGGCTGCCATAGGTGTTCTTGGTGTGGACAAGCTCGAGGACTAACATCCGGTGTCCCAAGACGAATCTCAAAGGCGCACGACTGCAAAGACATCAAGAGGTTAGTGTAATCGTTCTTGATTTAATCTAGGGTTCTAAAATTAATCTGATTAATTTTAAAATCTTAAATGGCAAATACAGATCCAAAAACATATTAAAAGATTTTTAATATGTTGTTTATCATTGAAATCAAATAGATAAAAATAAATCTTGCATGGTGCATGTGACCCTAGGTGAAAATTTTTGAATTCAATGGTATAATATTGTGTTTTTCACGCTTCCGTTCCTTCACAAAAATGGCCAAAACAAAGCCAAATAGCTTGCAAAAATTCAGGTCCAAAATCTAGCCGAACCAAAAGTGACCTAAAAATGACCTAAAGTTACCATTTTGATACATTCTATCAAGAATTGGTAAATTGACCATAACTTGGTCTACACAACTCAGAATGACCTGAAATTTTGCCCTGCGTGCAATAAGACATAGACCTACAAGTTTGTAGTTTGGATCGAAACCCGAAAACTAAGGGAACTAGGTCATCCGGTTAGGTCAAATTAGCATACCGAAATCCGATAAATTGCAATAAAATGCAATATACTTGGAAATGAAATTGGTAATATATACCAACACTAAAGGGCTATAAAATGTGATATATTGGTAATATTAAACCTAATCCACTTAGAGTGCATCGAGGGTCAACGTTTTAGGTTGACTAAGGAAAATAATAGAATTCAATAAATTAATTATTAAAACTTATTGTTAGAGACGGTTTAAATGAGTACTGAAACACTTCAAATTGTGTGTTTTAATTAGCAAAGACTCAGGGAAAGGGAAGGAAACACTGAGTCAGGACCAAGAGACATTTATCAGAGGTTTGTGCACAACAGTTATTTCTTTTGAATTTTTCAATTGAAATAAATTATGACTATTTGTATATTATTGTTTTAAATTGTGAAAAATTGTTTGAATGATATTGGATGGATACTTATTGATTGAAAAGCATTGTAAATGGTTTGAAACCACAGCTATCATGTATATTGATTGAATTCCTCACTAGCTTGTATGGTGGAACGAATTGAATTTGAATTCCCTCACTGGCTGAATTGTTAAGGTGTGTGCCTATTAAGGACGAATAGAATGAGCATTCATATTATTGCTAGCTAGCTATGTTATTCCTCATTAGCCATTGTCTCTTGGGATGAATTGGACTTTGGAACATGATTGAGCTGTGTATGTGATTTATTGATAGTCATTGTGATATTGTGAAATGGAGTTTAAATTCTTATTGACATTCACTGTCTTTTGAATTTAACTATGGTTTTAAGTATCCATTATTTATATGACTTATGATTTGTGATTTAAAGTTGCATTTTATTAATGTTGTGCACCACTGAGACATTGGCTCAGTGATAGCTTTTCATTGTTGCCACAGGTAGACAGACTGATAGGGCAGCAGACTAGGCTGCTAGTGCTTCATTGAGAGTTCATCAAGTATATTGAGTATATCATACTTTGCATTTTGTATTGTAATGTATGTTCATTGTATGTATATATTGTTCTTGGTTTTGAGCGGTTGTAAATTAAAATTGCACATTGATGTTGTAAAATAAATTGTGAATTATTTTTGCTTGTAAAATTTGTGATATATTTCTTTTATCTTAGCTTTTGAAAACACTAAAAAAATTATTGTGGATTTGAGTTGGCAAATGTTGAGAAACATATTGTGTTGATTAAATATTGGAGTTTGGGGATTGAACAAACTTATTGGAAGTGCTTTTTATAGGTTTTTGAAGAACTGTTTTACTCAAAATACAGATGGCTCTCTGCTAAAATTCTTACAAAAATTATTAATTCTTCAAATGTATTATCTGGCTTCACTTCAGTTAAAAAAATTTTTTTTAACACCTTTGAATGGTGCTCACCACTGTAAAAAGAAGTAAGAAAAGGTTTAAAATCCCTTGTAGTGTATTTAAAGAGTTATCAGTAGACGAAGTTGGTAATTCATTAGGTATACTACAGGATCATGTTATGCCTTACGGAGGGGTAGGGTGCGACAGGGGGAGGCCCCAGCTTCTCAGAATGCTAGTGGATCGGCTGCACCCATCCTGCCCATGCAGTTTCCTGCTCAGTTCGCTCAGCAGACAGCTGCACTATTTTAGCAAATGACTGGCAATATACCAGTCCAAGCTGCTATGCAAGCACCTCTAGTGCAACCACCATCCCCAGCCAGATAATATGATAAGTTAATGAAGTATGGGGCAACAGAGTTCAAGGGCACAGTGGACCCATTGGAAGCTAAGCAATGGTTAGAATAGATGGAGAGGGTATTCAAGAAACTGCACTGCACCGATGATTTGAAGTTTGAATACTCAGTCTCTCTACTATATGGAGATGTATATGAGTGGTGGAAGACCATTCCTCATAGTTGGGTTGAGCTCCCTGAGTTGACATGGGATGACTTTTTCAGAGAATTTAGACAAAAGTATATTCCTGACACATATGTAGATATGAAGCTACAGGAGTTTCTCAGTTTGAAGCAAGGGAACAGGACTATAGCCGAGTATGAGAGAGACTTTTCCTACCTCAGCCATTATGCTGGAAGCCTACTCACTACCAGTGGAGACAGATGTAAATGGTTTGAGGCCAGGTTAAGGCCTAGTGTACAAATGCAAGTGGTTGGGTTTTGACATGAAAACTTCTCAAAACTGATATCCCAAGCCCTGGAATTAGAAAGGATTGAGTTAGAAGGGGCCATTAGAAAGGGAATAAAAGAAAAAGTCAAGAGTGAGAAGACTTCTGGTCAAGCTTCTAACAGCAGTTCGGGTAAGAGGAAGAGCTTTGGGGGACCAAGTAATAGAGAATCTAGTAGGGGAAGATTTTGAGGATTGAGGATATCTAGATCTGGGCAGTAGACATCTAGGGGTTCCTTTCCTATCCATACCTATGAAACCTATGGTAGGACTTATGGAAGAGTATGTTATAAGGTCATAGGAGCCTGTTACAACTATAGTGGAAGTGGGCATTTTGCTGGAGATTGCACTAGTGCCTGAAGATCTGGGTCGCCTACTACCACTGAGGGATCTATTCAAGGTTCTGCTTCCAGAGGACAATAGACAGCTAATAGAGGCAGAGGCAGGGGTAGAGGTAACACTTCTGGCAGCCAGGGCATAGTGAGCCAACTAGAGCAGAGTGGTGCACTAGCCAGGGTGTACACCATATGCCAGAGGGATGAAGCTAAGACATCGGATGTTGTGGCTGGTATTTTCTCCATCTTTGGTAGAGATGTATATGTGTTGTTTGACCCTGGTTCTACACATTCTTATGTTAGTACCAGTATTGCATGCTCTTTTGCTATTCCTTATGTAAAATTGGATTATGATGTGCTAGTGACTAGTCCTTTAAAATAAGAGGTTAGGGTTAATAAATTGTATGAAGATTGCCCTTTGGTGATCCAAGGACATACATTCCTGTCAGACTTAATTGAAATGCCCTTCCGAGATTATGATATCATCTTGGGCATGGATTGGTTAGCCAAGCATCATGCCATGATTGACTGTAGACTGAAGACAGTCACTTTTGGTCTTCCCGAGTATGCATACATAGTGATACACGAGGAGAGGCAGTTATTACCATCCAACATCATTTCAGCTATTCTTTCTAGAAAGATGATTAGAAAGGGATGTGAAGCTTATCTAGCTCATGTGATAGACACCCAGGTGGGAAGTCCAGATCTTAAGGATATTCCTACAGTATGGGATTTTCTGGATGTCTTTCTAGAAGAGTTGAAAGGATTGCCTCCAGAAAGAGAGGTGCAGTTTGAAATTATGACTATGCCTGGTGTGGAGCCAATCTCCATCACTCCTTATAGGATGGCACCTGCTGAGTTAAAAGAGTTAAAGGTGCAATTGTAGGAATTGCTAGATAAGTGTTTCATCTGCCCTGGCATGTCACCTTGGGGAGCACCAGTATTATTTGTGAAGAAGAAGGATGGTACTTTCCGTCTATGCATAGACAACAGACAGTTGAATAAGGTGACCATAAAGAATGGATATCCTCTACCATGGATTGATGATCTATTTAATCAGTTGAAGGATGCAACAGTATTCTACAAGATTGACTTGAGATTGGGCTATTATCAGTTGAGGATGCAGGAGCAGAGTATTCCTAAAACTTCCTTTAGGACTCGGTATGGCTATTATGAGTTCTTGGTGATGCCATTCGGGTTTACTAATGCTCTAGCTACTTTTATAGGCTTGATGAACACTATCTTCAGGCCATATTTGGGTCAGTTTGTAGTGGTGTTCATTGATGATATTTTGGTGTACTCAAAGAATGCAGAGGAACATGATAAGCACTTGAGGATAGTGTTGCAGACTTTGAGGGAGAAACAGTTGTATGCCAAACTGTCGAAATGTGAGTTTTGGCTGAAGAAGATTACATTTTTGGGGCATATTGTATCTTCAGAGAGTATCCAAGTGGATCCTAGCAAAGTAGAAGCTATTCTTAATTGGAAGCCACCCAAAAATATCATGGAAGTTTGGAGTTTCCTTGGTTTAGCTGGGTATTATAGAAGGTTTGCAAAGGGATTCTCCATGCTAGCATCTCCACTGGCCATAACTCTCTCTAGAAAACTCTGATTTAGGTGATTCTTGGACCAATGGAAACCTAAAACATATTAGAACATTTCATATGAAGAACTTAAGGCCAAACTATGGGCTTAACCCAATCAAATTACTAAGCAAAATTGAGTCACCAAATCTGTAGAAAATCTAGAAATCTGCAAATTGATCATATGAACAGTAAAATTTGCAAGGCCATAACTCTCTCTAGAAAACTCTGATTTAGGTGATTCTTAAATCGATAGAAAACATAGTAGAATATTTTGTATGAAGAACTTGAAGCCTAATTATGAACTTAACCCAACCAAATTGCTGAGCAAAGTTGAGTTGATAAATCTGCTAGCACATGAACAGTAATGTAAATAGTAAATTTTAAATAGCTATAAATCTCTCTAGAAAGCTCTGATTTAGGTGATTCTTGAACTGATGAAAACTTAAAACATATTATAATATTTCATATGAAGAACTCGGGGCCAAATTATGAACGTAACCTGATCAAATTGTTAGCCAAATTTAAGTCACCAAAGTTGCCACAATCAGCCTCACATGAATAGTAAAATTCATTTAACCATAACTTTAGCTACACAACTCCAAATGAGGTGATTCAAAAAGGGAAATAAAGATGAGACCTAGAGGGACAATTTTCATGAAGAACACCTCACCAAATTATGATTAAAACTAGGTAAAAAAAATGATTCAAAATTTAATATATCAAGCTACCAGAAAACCAAAACTTTCTAAAATTTGCAAAGCTAACTTGGGATACATTAGACATTCATGTAATGAGTTCTTGGTAGCAATTGAGATTAGTATTGAGTTATTTTATTTTTGTATTTTTAATAGAAAAAGAAGTTGGAACGGACAAGGAGAAGTAGGCAACAAAGAAGGAGAATTATTGAAAGTTTGTGCAAAACTAACCTTTTCTTCGTTTTTAAACTTGTAAATTG
Source organism: Hevea brasiliensis (assembly GCF_030052815.1). Taxonomy (NCBI): domain Eukaryota; kingdom Viridiplantae; phylum Streptophyta; class Magnoliopsida; order Malpighiales; family Euphorbiaceae; genus Hevea; species Hevea brasiliensis. The sequence goes on from NC_079500.1 coordinate 68,510,494, forward strand.
TTTGGAATGTATTTATTTAAATGAGTTTGCTTTGAACAAGTTTACTTTGACTAAAATATAGTTTTTCTCTTGCATTTGAGAAATTTGGGTGTTGCCACCTCTGTATGGATATTATGATGATTTGAATGTGTTTATTGGTTTATAAATGTGATTATTGAGTGGAAAACTTTTGAAAACTGTTTTGAAACCACTGTTAGCATGACAGTCCCTTTCGGAACTCCCCAGTAGTAACGGCTACTTAGGGTTGATAATGGATATTGATTGTGTCTCCCATTAATAACAGTTAGTGGGGTAAGACTACATGTGTAACACCCCTATTTGCATAGCTTGGTAAATTATATTGTTCCAGTGACCAGTATCGGTCTAGACAATTCAGAGAATTAGAATCATATTTAAGACACTTAGAAAAGCCCTGAATGAAAATAATTAGTAATTGCCAAATAGTTAAATATAAATAAGAAAAACAGAACACAAGAAGTTAAAATGAGCCGGGAGTCACAGCGATGGGTGACCTTCTCGGGAAGTGACTGCAAGGTCAGTCTAAACTCAAATTTCAAACCAGAAAATATGACGCCACAGTCCTTAGGACTATTGCGAACACAGTAGAAAAGATAAAATAACGAAAAAGAGTTGTTAAGTAAGTCAAATAATTAGGCTAGAGATTTGAAAGAAATATCGAATAACTTGCAAACCGGATTGAACCAGCGAGGGGCGATTTAGTCAATTCACCCCTAGAGCTGACTCCTGACCTAACTGTCCAATAAAATCTGAGAAATGAAAATTTTGAAATATAGAATTAAATTAAAGAAGTGAGAAAAAAGAAAGAAAAAAGAAAAGAAAAGAAAATAAAGAATAATGACATCATCATGGATGACATAATGTATGACTCAATAAATAATTATCAATTATTTACTTAATTTGATTAAGTCAATTTGGGATAAATACACATAAAAATAACAAAATAAAGAAATTTATTTTTGGTCTTCTTCCTCATGGATGCCACCACTCTCTTTCTCTCTAATTTTCTCACTATTCCACCATTTTTAACCCTTAAAAGCTTGATTTCTCCTTCCTTCCTCAATATAAAGACCCTAACCTCCAACATTAAAGTTCGATTTTAGACCTTGGTGGAGTGATTAGCAACTAAAAGAAGTAGAAAAGAATGAGATTTGGAGAATTAGAGGATCCATAAATCAAAGTATGTATAAATTGGTTTTAAATCTTTAAATACTACTTGAAATTGAGTTGAGATACATGGAAATTGTGAAGAAAATAAAAATAATCTTGCATGCATGATGAGTAGAAAATTTGGCAGCCATGATGTTAGGAGAGGTTGAAGTGTTTTAGTTCAATTAATTATGTATGTAGGCTCAATTAAGTTGGTGGAAGTAATTTATAAGCTTTAATTTGAATGTGTTACACAAATTATGAAATTAGGGTTTATGGTACTTAGAAATTGTGAAAAAATTAGAGAAAAAGTTGAGAATTGGTCAATTGATGTAAATGACCTTATTTGAGTTGAGAAATGGCCAATTGTGACCATTTGTGGTGTGTGTGAATTGTTAGAACCAAGTGTCAATTCGGATTGGTTAAGGTCAATATGCAGACAGCTTAACCTAGGTCCCTTTTAGGGACTAAAATTAAAAATTTACCAACCTAATTGGTGCAAGGCCAATTGGGAATGAAACTAGACACAAAATGGACCATTTTTCATTCAGGAATCATGCCTAGAAAATGAGCATAACTTAGTGAACAATTAGGCCAAATCCTGATTAGGGCACACTTACCTGTAAAAAAATGACCAAATGAACAGTAGTTACATAAATGACCATAACATGGTCTAGGAAGGTCCAAATGACTTGAATTTTATACCGATAGAAAGTTGAGACATAGCCCTACAACTTTCATGGACAAAATAAAGCCAAATTTTTACCATAACCTGTCCAAAAACTCACCTATAATCAGTGTACAAAAACTGCCATTATCCAGTAAATGCCTAGAATTCTGGGTAATACCAAATTTGGCCAGCCATGTTCAAATGGCCATAACTTAGGCTACAAAACTCCAAATGAAGTGTTTTAAAAATGGAATTAAAGCTAAGACAATAAGGAACAACTTTGATGAAGGACACTTAGCCAAATTTTCACAGTAACTAGACCAATGGAACAACAGAAAATAAGGGACCAAAACTGAAAAATTGTAATTTCTCTTAGGAGACTTAGAAATTGAATTGGCAATCCATGCCAACAAAATTGACACCTAAAATGTGGTATACGGATACAATTAGAACTAATAAACCAATTAAGTATAGAAAAGTTAACTTTTTGACATGAATAGTGCCACCAAACACAAAAATATGAAAGACCTGAAATTTATAAACCGTAATAGGAAGGATAAGTTTGTAAAGAATTTGTTGGAATTTAAGTATTAGAAATGGATATTGAAGCACTTTAAATTTATGTGTTTTAGTTGGAAAGGGATCTTCGAAGGAGAAATGAAAGTTTGAGTAAGTTGAGTCGACAAAAGAGGTTTGTGCACAATAAACTTTAATTTATCATTTTCTAATTGAAAACTTATTTAGCTATGTATTGTGAATTAGTTGTACTAATTATGGGTTTCGAGAAATGTTGTGTTGCCAATTTATGAATGAAAATTTGAATTGGAAATTGATTAGTGTTTTGCGTGAAATGTTTGAATAACTTGATTTAAATTGTTTTTGATTCACACTTGGCATGGCAATATCACTATGTTCCTCCTCCATTTATGAGGTAAGTATGACTATATTTCTCCCTCTCTGGCTTCTCAGTCAGGAGGTGAGTTCGGATGAGTACTCATTAGCTAGCTAACCACCTCCCTCATTGATTTCGATTAGTGGGATGAGTATGCCATGTCGTGAAGTACACACGGCAAGTTCAAAAATTTTGTGTCATGGCCTAAGTTGTGTTAGTGATTGGCAACACTGTGTTTATTAAATTGTTTGATCAAATTGTATTATATTAAGCTTTGAAAATTATGAAATATTCAAACTGTGATTTGTGATAATTGTGATTTGAAAATTAAAATGTGATTATGAAATATTTGAACTGTGAATTAATAACAAATGTTTTATATTTTGCATTTTCTATTTTATTGTGCACCACTGAGTATTTTTATACTCAGTGATAGCTTTCTTTGCTGTCGTAGATAGAAATAAGGAAAAAGGTAGTAGAGTGAGCTGCTGATTGTTAGGACTACATTGAGGCTTTTGTACGAGTATTTAGTTATACCTTTGAATATTAGATTTTGATTATGCATGTAAACATATATGTGTAAATTATTTGAGCAGATGTATAAAACTTTTGAAATGTTATTTTGGATGTGTAATGGGATTGCAAATTATTGTAATGTTCAAACTTATTTTTGAGTTTTGTAATGAATGTAAATTAATTTTTTTTAGTAGAATATGAATGAAGTTATTTAATATTATTTCTGAAGACAATTGAATTAAGAATTGTTTTGAATTATGGAGTTGGGAGAAATGATGTTGATTTGTGATGTGGTTGTAGTTGATTTTGATGAAATAAATTATTAGATGTGTTTTTCATAGGTTTTGAAGAATTATTTTTTCCAAATATAGACAGCACTCTGCCGAAAATTTTTTAAAATTTGCGTAAAAATAAAAATGTACAAAAATTTTAACTAGTCTTTAAACTTCAAGTAAAAGTTTTTAATTCCTACCAAAGTGCTCGCCACCTTCGAAAAGTAAGAAAATTGTTTTAAAATCCCTTATAGTATATTTAATGGGTTACCGGTAGGTGGAGTACGGTACTATGGGATCATGTTACATCTTACTAAGGGATAGGGTGTGACAGCATGAGTACTCATTAGCTAGCTAGCGCTTCTGTCATTAATAACGATTAGTGAGGTTAATATTTTTTTTTTAGTGGTGTACAACACGACACTGATCGTGAAATTTTATGTCATGGCCTAAACTGTGTGTTGATATTGGCACCTAATGCTTTATGAATTGTGATTTGTGAATTGTGATTTCTCATTTTAAATGTTATTCCAGTAAATGGCTCTTATGGACTTAGAGCTATTGTGAAGTTTTCATGCTTAAGAAAAATGTGATTTATTATGCTTTGACAAATTGTGTTTTACCTTAACTTTTAAAGTTATTAGTTGTGCACTACTGCGTGATATACTCAGCGATAGCTTCTTTATGCTATCGCAGGTAAGGGAAAGGAGAAGGCTGCCGAGTGAGAGACTTGGAAGCAGCATTTTGGTATTGATTGTGGGTATTTACCTTAGTTATACCCTTGTGATTCCTTTGGATGTATTTTGTACCTATATGTATGGATATACGGACATTGAGTAGTTTGTATTAAAAAGCACTGCCTTACTAAAGTATTTTGAGTTTGTAACTATTTGTATTTTATTTTGAGACTTATAGATGTCACACCCTACTCCCCCGTAAGATGTAACATGATCCCGTAGTATACCTTATGAATTACCGTACTTCGCCTACCGATAACCCATTAGATATACTACAAGGAATTTTAAAACAATTTCGTGAATTTAAATCATCGATTAAAACCTAGTGTTATAAAATTTTTTAAAATTTCGGCAAAGTGCCGGCTGTATTTTGAGAAAACAGTTCTTCAATCCTACAAAACAAAATACTCCCAATATGTTTTCTCAAATACAACTCCAATAACTTCATTTCAATTCACAATTCAAATCTCAATAAACAATCAATTCATTTTCAAACCAATCTCATCATAAAGAAACATTTCATTGATTACAATACTCAAAATTTATATTACAAAACTATTCAAGTAAATGAAATCTCAAATTTACATTTATAATAATTTACAATTAATTACATACCAAAATATTTTACAAGAGTTTTTATACAATTGCTCAAATAATTTACATACATATTATTACATGCATATATCAAAACCTATGTACATGGGTATACCTATGATATACCTGGAGCTGATCTGAATGTCTCTTCGAAGAAGCTTACTCAATTGCTCTATGCTATTTTCACCTACGACAGCATACAAAGCTATCGCTGAGCGGTGAACTCAGTGGTGCACAACTATAATTTAAAACATAGTACAATATACATTGATAAAATTTACAGCAAATAATTTGGAAATCTGAATACTCATTGTAACACCTTCCCTGTAACAACTCCGTACATTCTATTATTCCGGTGACCATTGTCGGTCCGGACAGTTAGAACCTTCGGAAAAATATTTATACTAAAGTGAGGAACCACAATTAACTCTAATATTAATAAGAAAAATTTATAAAAAAATTTAGAAATAAAATACAACCAAGTTAAATGAGCCGGTGCCCAAGCGATGGGTAACCTTGTAGGAAGTTGCGGTTCTCACAACTAGGAGCCCTAGACCCTAGGGAAAATTCATAAAATAATTTTTGGGACTACAAAGAAGAGTCATTGAGATTTCTATGGCATTAGAATGCCAAGAAAATGCTTAGAAAAATTTTTCAATCGGTAAAAACTATTTTAGTCTGTTAAGCCAAACGGAGGGCATTTTGGTCATTTCGTCTTCAGAGATGATTTTTGGCCAACTTTTCCAGTTAAGTAAATAATTATTATGACATAAAATGTGAATAAATATTGCTAAAAATTAAATTGAAATGAGTAGAGAAGAAAAGGAAAGAAAATGAGATTAAATGACAATTTTAACATCACATGATGTCATCAATCCTTTCCCCACCAATCATAATTAAGCCAGATTATTAAAAAGGGATAATTGAGACAAAAATAAATAAAAGCAATCAGATTTCATCTGCTTCCCCATTTCCAGCTGTTTTCTCTTCCACACCCAAACCACCATTGAAAGCTTATCAAAGCTTCAATTCCCACCTTAAACCACCTCAAAACCCTAACTTGCCTTCATTAAAAATTATCCCTACCACTAGAGCAAGCTTTGAGCAGCAATTTGAAAGGAGGAAAGTGAAGTTTTTAAGCCTTGAAAAGTGCCTAAGTCAAGGTTAGTACCAATTTATTCTAAAAATTTTGTGTATGGCTGCCATTGAACATGATGTTGGTGTTTTAAACTATGGATTTTATGTGTATGAAAATTTAAGTTGTTGGAGTTAGGGTTTGAGGAATAAAACTTATATTTTGTTCATGTGTTGGTTTATGCAAGTTTAAATGGTCAATTAGTGACCATTTGGCTGTGTATGATGAGGAAATGAAGAGAGTTGTGGCTTGGTATTTGAGATTGGTAAGCTGCCTTGGCTGACTAGTAGGACTGACCATGAGTCAAGTAGGTTTGGGTAGCCATAAATGGAGTTGTATAGGTTCAATTGATACAAGGCCAATTGAGTATGAAACTAGACACATAATGGCACAACTTTGGTAAAGAAACCCTACCCAGAAAACCAAACTAAGTTGGCCTAAAATTGCCCTAATCCGGGTGACTTGCATTCTGCTTGGGCAAAATGACCAAATAAACAATATTTATTCATTTGGTGATAACTCAGTGTAGAAAGGACCAATTGACCTGAAATTTTACCAGCAGAAAGCTGAGACATGGACCTACAACTTTCATGAAGAACACAAATCAATATTCTGATCATAACCTAGTCAAATTACCAACCAAACTTAGGTTACCAAATCTGGCAGAACTAGTTTTGCCTAGAATTTTGGATTCTGTCCAATCCGGCCAGTTATGGTCTTTAGGCCATAACTTGAGCTACAAAACTCTAAATGGAGTCATTCAAAAAAGGAAATGTAACTAGACAAAATAAGGAACAATTTTCTTGTAGACAACTTTGCCAAATTCCTACTGTATAAATGACCAATGGAACAATAAACATAAGGCTTGAAATCTGAAAATTGTGAATAATTAACACTAAGCTTAGAAATGGTATTAGCAACCAATACCAACAACTTTAGAATGCAAAATGTGCTATGTTGAGAGTATTAGAACCAATGTACCTATTTTTTATGTAAAAGTCAACATTTTAGTTGACCAATGAAATGAATAGTAATACCTAAACTTAAATTTCAAGAATTATAAAGTTTAAAAGTGTAACATGCCCTAGTACACTAGCAAGATTGGTTTGGATAGGTTGACATGCCAATAGGGTTCAGTTAGCAATACTGCACATGGCATTATGCCATTCTGTGAATTCATGGCTTTTAGCCATTCTGACATTGTGTTGAGACTTGGCCTTGTGCCTAATATTATTATAGCTTATTAGCTGTTCTGTTGCACACCGGCAAGCACATATGTGACCGATGGTGTGACGGCCCAAGGTACTTGATATCCAGTGCCAATTTATCCGTTTATCCAGTCCAGTCATCCAGTATAGGTTACTTGGGCAACCAAAAATGAAAGTTGATAAATTTAATAAAATAGTGAATATAACAAGTACTAAATAAATAAGACTACCAATAATTATCAAAAACTTGTCTGCATGAGACATCAATACACTCACTGCATATTTATTTTTTTATTAGTTCTTTTTATTTTATTATTGGCACCACTAAGTATTATTGCTTAGTGTGTCGCTTTTTGCCACGTGTAGGTTTTGGAGAGACAGACAGAAAGCCTAGCAGACCACAGACTGGGTGAGGTCATAGATCTGCCTAGCGTTAGAGTCACCTCTCATCTACAGTGCATCAGTGGTAGGACCTTTAGATCCCTTTTGAAATTATGTTTTTGCATTTTATAATAGGTAGTAGTTTGTGATTTGTAAATTATGAACTCATGTAAATTAGTAAATTTATGTAATCATATGTTGATGTACATATTTGAAAAATTTTGTTAATTAATATAATTTGAGAATATCTTCATGAAATTTTAGTTGATTTTGAATTTGAATGAAATTGTGGATTAATGTTGAGAACTTGAAATGATTGCTATTGAGACCATGTTGATGGTTATTGGAGTTTGAGAATGATTGGAAATGATTATTGGAAGTGTTTTTCACAAGTTCCGAAGAACTTTTTTCTCAATTTTTAATCGGTACTGTGCCGAATTTTCTATAAAATTTTCGGAACCTCAAATAAATTATAATTTCAATAAATGAATTAAATGAATTATATTTCATAAATTGTACTTCATAACTATGAAAAAAATAAATTAGAAAGAATAAAAACTGATTGAATTAAAATAGGGTGTTCCGATACACTGCGTGGCATATCTTGCTCAGCTACACTATAGACGGGTAAGGGGTGTCACATTTAGTGGTATCAGAGCACGGTTTGGGCGTTTCTGGGCCTAGATCGAGTCCATACCATACATTGTATTTGTAAGAGTTTAGGTGACGCTAATGTAGATCTATTTGTCTTTGTTATTTTGAATAGGATATGGACCCTACATCACAAAGGGCAGTTGAGGAGGAAGTGGAAAGTCATGCTCCACCTGCAGTAGCTGAGACTGGGGTTAGGGGAGAACTTGCTCCGCCAGCTCAAGCAGAGCCTGCTCAGCCTCCACAGGCCATTTTCTAGCAAATGGCCAAATTCTTCAGACAAATGGCTGGGGTAATGCCACCACCACCACTACCTCCACAACAGAAATCACACCTGGAAAGACTGAGAAAATTTGGAGCAGTGGATTTCTTTGGCAAGAGAGAAGATGATTCTGTTGCAGTCAAAAATTGGTTAAACGGAACAGTAAGGGTTTTAAAACAACTCCACTGCACTCCAGAGCAAAACCGAGAAGCTGCTATATCTCTATTGCAAGATGATGCATATGAATGGTGGGATACGGTGTCCAGTGAAGTGCAGCCATAAGTAATAACTTAGGACTTCTTCCTCTCAGAATTCAAGAAGAAATATGTGGGTAGTGTATACCTAGAAGAGAGAAGAAGAGAGTTCATTAATTTGAGGCAGAGATAGCTGACAGTGGCAGAGTATTAAAAGGAATTTGTCAGACTGAGTCATTATAGAAGGGAGATAGTCCCTAATGAAGCCGAGAGGTGTAAAAGATTTGGAGAGGGATTAAATGACAACGTAAAGATCATGATTACTGCCTTGGGAATCACAAACTTCACCAAGTTTGTGGAAGTTGTAATAAAAGTTGAAAAGGTTAGAATAAGTGAGTAGACCAGAAGAGAGAGACAGTAGAAGAGAGGCTCGGGTCAGTCTAGCTCATCTCCTGCACCAGGAAAAGGGTTCAAAGGTCCACCTTCACAGAGTTCAGGGGCCTAGGTCACAGTTTATCCCTAGGAGAGGTCAGTCCACACCATCTGTGGGCAGCTCTCTAGGGACGGGGTTCAGGGGACCAGCCCCTGCATCTTCTGCATGTCCACATTGCCTGAAGTGGCATAATGGGGAGTGTTGGAGAGTGACTAGTGCTTGCTTAAGGTGTGGGTCGACAAAGCATCAGCTGAGGAGCTGTCCATGCAGAACTACCATAGCTGCTCCAACACAAGCAGACAGACCTGGTCCTGCACCACAAATGGGTAGGAAATCTGGCAATCTGAGGCAATGGGACCATCATAGAGGCCTGCATTTGAGCCAACAGAGAGGCCTGAGGGCAGACGACCTGCCAGAGCCTACACCATGAGAGCTCAGGAGGAGCAAGATGCCCCGGAGGTCATCAGGGGTACGTTCTCCCTCTACAATACATTTGTGCATGCATTGGTGGTTCTAGGATCTGCTCATTCATACATCTGCATCAACCTACCCGTAGAAAGGGGGATACTAGTAGGGGAGAGTGACCAAGACATCCTGATCACTAATCCATTAGGCCACAGTGTAGTGGTGAACAAAGTGTACAAGAGTTGCCCGTTAAGGATTCAGGGGTATGAATTCTTAGCAGACCTGATTGAGTTACCCTTCCATGAGTTTGACGTGATTTTGGGAATGGACTGGTTGTCATGTCATCAGGCAATGGTTGATTGTAAACTGAAGAGGATTTCTTTAAAAACTCTTGAGGGTAATGAGATCACAGTTGTCGGGGAAAGGATAGATTTCTTGTCCAATGTCATCTCAGCCACAGTTGAAACAAAACTGATGAGAAAAGACTGTGAAGCCTACCTAGCACATGTGGTGGATACTAGGCAGGCTAAGCCAGATCTGTGTGACATACCCACAGTAAAAGACTTCCCAGATGTGTTCCTTGAAGAATTGTTTGGCTTACCACCAGAAAGGGAAGTTGAATTTGCTATTGAGATACTACCGGGTACAGCACCAATCTCTATTGCTCCTTATAGGATGGCACCCACAGAATTGAAAGAACTGAAAATCTAATTACAGGAGTTACTGGATAAGGGATTCATACGCCTCAATGTTTCACCATGGGGAGCTTCAGTACTGTTTATGAAAAACAAGGATGGGACTTTGAGGTTGTGCATCTATTACCGGCAGTTGAATAAAGTGACAGTGAAGAACAAATATCCGTTGCCTAGAATTGATGATCTGTTTGATCAGTTGAAGGGAGCAGGAGTATTTTCCAAAATTCATCTCAGATCAGTGTATCCTCAGTTGTTGGTGAAGGATGCAGATGTGCCAAAGACTGCATTCAGGACCTGGTATGGGAATTATGAGTTTCTGGTGATGCCTTTTGGCCTAACAAATGCACCAGCAGCATTCATGGACCTTATGAATCATGTCTTCCATCCATACCTAGATCAGTTCGTAGTGGTCTTTATTAATGATATTTTAGTGTATTCCAAGACCAGTGAAGAACATGATGAGCATTTGAGGATTGTTCTGCAAACCCTGAGAGAAAAGAAGCTATATGCTAAGTTATCCAAGTGTGACTTCTGGATGAATGAAATTGCATTCCTTGGACACATAGTGTCAGCTGATGGGATTAGGGTGGATCCCAAGAAAGTAGAAGCAGTGATGGAATGGAAGCCTCCCAGGAATACAACTGAGGTCAGAAGTTTCTTAGGGCTAGTTGGGTATTACAGAAGATTTGTGAAGGGATTTTCCTTAATAGCTGCTCTAATGACCAAGTTGTTACACAAGAATGTCAGATTTGATTGGAATGAAAAGTGTTAGACTAGTTTTGAGAAGTTGAAGGCTATGTTTGTTAGTAGTATGCCCTATAGCATATCATTTAATATGTATCTTGTACATATTTTATTAATAAAAGGCATTTCCACATTTCCGTTTACATAATATATTTATGTGTAATAGAAAAGGTCCATTGATATTTTGTTAGAAATATTATTCTTAAGTTGTTAAGAATATGAATGACAATATTTCTAGCACAAAGTATCATAAATAGGTTCACAATCGAGGATACTTCATAATAAGGACATGACTTATCCAGAAAGATTGTATTCATGTTTGTTCACAAGTTATTTATATGAGATATAAATAAGATGGAATGGTGAGTCTCATGCCATATAACAAATATGATAGGCACTTATAAATGATAAGTAGGCCGAACCAGTGACACTTATGAAAAGCACATGGAGTTTACTCTTATCAATATTTTGTCATAAGTCATATCAGTGCATATAATCTTTAGACCTGAGATAGCAAAGTTATCTTGTATATAGATAGTTTGAGTTTGATACTGCTTTCATACTTGTACTATGTATGGGTATATGGTCATGTGTTGGCTCCTACTAGTTATATATGGAGGTAGGTGTTGATCAAGATGGAATCCGTTCCTCTAAGTAAATAGAGATAAAATCCTATGTTCATTTAATTATTCTTGATATTTCAAGTTCCTGGCCAGGACAGATAGATTTATTCAGAAAAGAGTTTCTGATGAGAAAATCTTTTTAATCAAGAACTGGAATTAAAAAAGAACATAATATTCATAGCAAATGGAGTTTGACATAAAGCATAACTCCAGCTTGAGTTGGGATTTTGTAACAGAGAGATTCTAGTGCATGGTGACATATGATTATAGGTTCATTTAAGGTAAACCTTATTACTAATTGGGTGGCCATGGCATGCTATGCTAGGTGTTAACCATGGTCTATGAGGTTCATAAAATGATTTAGAGAAATCATTTATGGTAAGAAAGAGTTCTGATGACATTAAGAGTTGATATCATGTCTCATTGCCAATTAGTGATGAGCCTAGTAAGTCACACACATACACAAGTTATCACCTATTTAAATATGATTTAATTAATTAATTAAAGAGTTTAATTGATTAATTAAATAGGTTTGGTTTGCAATTAAATTGCAAAGTCCCTAGCATGACTTGAAACCAAATCTAGATTATTGGATGTGTAGTATAAATTAAATTTATATTTAAAGTGTTTAAATATGAATTTAATTAATGAGAAATTAATTAATAGAGATTAATTAATTAATTTATATTTGATATAAATTAATTAGAAGAAGAAAAATAATTATTTTGGGTTAAGAACTCAAAATTAAGACACAGGGGCATTTTGGTCATTTCACAGTGTGACACGTGGCACCATGAGATGGTGACACGTGGCACCATGAGATGGTGACACGTTGGATTACACATAAGCTTGACAAATGTTTTATAATCATGTAAGATGATTAAAATCAAGATTAAATATAGGTTTGACACTTGGCACAATGTGATTGGGTTACTTAAACCTAGAGCTAATCAAAGGGTGACATGTGGCAAGGGTTTAATGTGTTAACCTAGCTATTTAAGTGTGGTTATGAAAAGAAAAAATAACCAGCAGCCACTCCTCTCCTTTGTCACGCCACTTTGAGGCTTTTCATCTATTCTTCTTCATCTCTCATCAATTCAAAGATATTAGCCATCAATCTCTTGAATTAAGAACATTAGAAATTGTTTCTAGTGTCCTGTTTACATCTCTAATCTCTTAAAAGGCAGAACTTGAATTTCTAATTAATAGAAAAGGCTTTAAAAGCTGTTCAAGGGCTGCCATAGGTGTTCTTGGTGTGGACAAGCTAGAGGGACAACATTTGGTGTCCTGAAGACGAATCTCAAAGGCGCAGACACGCTGCAGTGCATCAAGAGGTTAGTGCAATCGTTCTTGATTTAATCTAGAGTTCTAAAATTAATCTGATTAATTTTAAAATCTTAAATGGCAAATACAGATCCAAAAACATATTAAAAGAGTTTTAATATGTTGTTTATCAGTGAAATCAAGTAGATAAAAATAAATCTTGCATGATGCATGTGACCCTAGGTGAAAATTTTTGAATTCAATGCTATAAACTTGTGTTTTTCACGCTTCCGTTCCTTCAATGTTGATAGAGGCACCAGTATTAACACAGCCAATGTCGGGATAGGACTTTATGGTCTACAGTGATGCTTCTCATAATGGGTTAGGGTGTGTATTGATGCAAGAGGGGAAGGTGGTCGCTTATGCTTCCAGGCAGCTAAGCCCACATGAACAGAATTACCCTACCCATGATCTAGAACTTGCAGCAATTATCTTCGCACTGAAGATATGGAGGCACTACTTGTATGGTGAAAAGTGCTACATTTACACAGACCACAAGAGTCTGAAATACTTGCCAACCCAGAGGAGCTCAACCTTAGACAGAGGCGATGGATTGAGTTCCTGAAGGACTATGATTATGTAATTGACTACCATCCTGGGAAGGCAAATGTAGTTGTAGATGCTTTGAGCAGAAAATCCATTACAGCTTTGAGATCATTGAATGCCCGTCTATCCTTGGCTTGAGATGGAGCTATTTTGGTTGAGTTGCAAGTGAGGCCAAACCTGCTATAGTAGATTTTAGATGGGCAAAAGGTAGATGAGAAATTAATGACTACTGTGAGTAAAATCTCAGAAGGGAAAGCAATTGACTATGAGTTGAAAGCAGATGGGCATCTGTATTATAAAGGACGAGTATGTGCACTAGATGATGGGGAATTGAAAGCCAGTATTCTGAAAGAGGCACACACCAGTATTTATGCTATGCACCCAGGAAGTACAAAAATGTATCATTGTAACACCCTCCCTGTAGCAACTCCATACATTCTACTGTTCTGGTGACCAGTGTCAGTCCGGGCAGTTAGAATGTCTAGAAAAATATTTAAACTAAAGTGAGGAACCATAATTAACTTAAATATTAATAACAAAAAGTTAGAAAAATTTTAGAAATAAAATACAACCAAGTTAAATGAGCCGGTGCCCAAGCGATGGGTAACCTAGTAGGAAGTTGCGGTTCTCGCAACTAGGAGCCCTAGACCTAGCAGAAAATTCATAAAATAATTTTTGGGACTCTAAAGAAGGGTCATTAAGGTTTCTATGGCATTAGAATGCCAAGAAAATGCTTAGAAAAATTTTTCAATTGATATAGACAATTTTAGTCTATTAAGCCAAATGGAGGGCATTTTGGTCATTTCGTCTTCAGAGATGATTTTTGGCCGACTTGTCCAGTTAAGTAAATAATTATTATGGCACAAAATGCGAATAAATATTACTAAAAATTAAATTGAAAATGAGTGGAGAAGAAAAGGAAAGAAAATGAAATTAAATGACAATTTTGACATCACATGATGTCATAAATCCTTTCCCCACCAATCACTATTAAGCTAGCCTATTAAAAAGGGATAATTGAGACAAAAACAAATAAAAGCAATCAGATTCATCTCCTTCCCCATTTTCAGCCGTTTCCTCTTCCAAACCCAAACCACCATTGAAAGCTTATCAAAGCTTCAATTTCCACCTTAAACCACCTCAAAACCCTAACTTGCCTTCATTAAAAATTATCCCTACCACTAGGGCAAGCTTTGGGCAGCAATTTGGAAGAAAAAAAGTGAAGTTTTTAAGCCTTGGAAAGTGCCTAAGTCAAGGTTAGTGCCAATTTATTCTAAAAAATTTGTGTATGGCTGCCATTGAACATGATGTTGGTGTTGTAAACTATGGATTGTATGTGTATGAAAATTTTAGTTGTTGGAGTTAGGGTTTGAGGAATAAAACTTAAATTTTGTTCATGTGTTGGTGAATGAAAGTTTAAATGGTCAATTAATGACCATTTGGCTATGTATGATGAGGAAATGAAGAGAGTTGTGGCTTGGTATTTGAGATTGGTAAGCTGCCTTGGCTGACCTACAGGACTGACCATGAGTCCAGCAGGTTTGGGCGGCCATAAATGCAGTTGTATAGGTTCAATTGGTACAAGGCCAATTGGGCATGAAACTAGACACATAATGGCACAACTTTTGTGAAGAAACCCTGCCCAGAAAACCAAACCAAGTTGGCCTAAAAATTGCCCTAATCTGGGTGACTTGCATTCTGCCTGGGCAAAATGACCAAATGAACAGTATTTATTCATTTAGTGATAACTCAGTGTAGAAAGGTCCAATTAACCTGACATTTTACCAGCAGAAATCTGAAACATAGACCTATAACTTTCATGAAGAACAAAAACCAAAATTCTGCTCATAACCTAGTCAAATTGCCAACCAAACTTAGGTTACCAAATCTGGCAGAACCAGTTTTGCCCAGAATTTTGGATTCTGTCCAATCCCGCCAGTTATGGTTTGTAGGCCATAACTTGTGCTGAAAAACTCCAAATGGAGTCATTCAAAAAAGGAAATGTAACTAGACAAAATAAGGAACAACTTTCATGAAGACAACTTTGCCAAATTCCTACTGTACAAATGATCAATGGTACAATAAACATAAGGCTTGAAATCTGAAAATTGTGAATAATTAACACTAAGCTTAGAAATGGTATTAGCAACCAATACCAACAACTTTAGAATGCAAAATGTGGTATGTTGAGAGTATTAGAACCAATGTACCAATTGTCTATGCAAAAGTCAACATTTTAGTTGACCAATGAAATGAATAGTAACACCTAAACTTAAATTTCAATAATTGTAAAGTTTAAAAGTGTAATATGCCCTAGTACACCTAGCAAGATTGGTTTGGCTTGCCACTAGAAAGGGAAGTCGAATTTGCTATTGAGATACTGCCTGTTACAGCATCAATCTCTATTGGTCCTTATAGGATGGCACCCACATAATTGAAAGAACTGAAAATCCAGTTACATGAGTTACTGGATAAGGGGTTCATATGCCCCAGTGTGTCACCATGGGGAGCTCCAATGCTGTTTGTGAAAAAGAAGGATGGGACTTTGAGGTTGTGCATCGATTACCGGTAGTTGAATAAAGTGACAGTGAAGAACAAATATCCATTGCCTAGAGTTGATGATCTGTTTGATCAATTAAAGGGATCAGGAGTATTTTCCAAAATTAATCTCAGATCAGGGTATCATCAGTTGAGGGTGAAGGATGCAAATGTGCCAAAGACTAGGTGTGACACATATGTGACCGATGGTGTGACAGCCTGAGGTACTTGATATCCAGTGCCAATTTACCCATTTATCCAGTCCAGTCATCCAGTATAGGTTACTTGGGCAACCAAAAATGAAAGTTGATAAATTTAATGAAATAGTGAATATAACAAGTACCAAATAAATGAGACTACCAATAATTATCAAAAACTTGTCTCCATGAGACATCAATACACTCACTGCATATTTATTTTTTTTTATTAGTTCTTTTTATTTTATTATTGGCACCACTAAGCATTATTGCTTAGCGCGTCGCTTTTGGCCACGTGTAGGTTCTAGAGAGATAGACAGAGAGCCCAGCAGACCACAGACTGGGTGAGGTCACAGATCTGCCTAGCGTCAGAGTCACCTCTCATCTACAGTGCATCAGTGGTAGGACCTTTAGGTCCCTTTTGAAATTATGTTTTTGCATTTTGTAATAGGTAATAGTTTGTGATTTGTAAATTATGAACTCATGTAAATTAGTAAATTTATGTAATCATATGTTGATGTACATATTTGAAAATTTTTGTTAATTAATATAATTTGAGAATATCTTCATGAAAATTTAGTTGATTTTGAATTTGAATGAAATTGTGGATTAATGTTGAGAACTTGAAATAATTGCTAATGTTGAGACCATGTTGATGGTTATTGGAGTTTGAGAATGATTGGAAATGATTATTCGAAGTGTTTTTCACAGGTTCCGAAGAGCTGTTTTCTCCATTTTTAGCCGATACTCTGCCGGATTTTCTATAAAATTTTCGGAACCTCAAAAAAATTATAATTTCAATAAATGATTTAAATGAATTATATTTCATAAATTGTACTTCATAACTATGAAAAAAATAAATTAGGAAGAATAAAAAATGATTGAATTAAAATAGGGTGTTCCGGTACATTGCGTGGCATATCTTGCTCGGTTACACTATAGATGGGTAAGGGGTGTCACAATCATGATCTGAAACTTCAGTATTGGTGGCCTGGTATGAAGAAGGACGTAGCTGACTATGTGACTAAATGCTTGACATGTCAGCAAGTCAAGGCAGAACATCAAGTTTCATTGGGTTTGCTACAGCCTATACGCATACCTGAATGGAAATGGGATCCGGTCACCATGGATTTTGTAAGTGGTCTAGCTTTCACCCAAAAGAAGCATGATGCAGTGTGGGTGATGGTAGATAGATTGACAAAGTCAACACACTTTCTGCCAGTTTGGACTAACTACTCACTGGAGAAGTTAACAGAATTGTATATCAGTGAGATAATTAGACTGCATGGAATTCTACTTTCCATCATATCTGATCAAAACCCAAGGTTTACATCAAGATTTTGGAAGAAATTGCATGAATCCTTGGGTACACAACTCCACTTCAGCATAGCTTTCCATCCTCAGATGGATGGGCAATCAGAAAGAGTAATCCAGGTAAACAATTGAAACCAATTGAACTAATGCAAATATTGAACTGAAATGATAATAATAACATGAAATATATGTCAGGTCCTTGAGGATATGCTGAGGAGTTGTGTCATTGAGTTTGAGGGAAGTTGGGATAGATACCTCCCACTGGCAGAATTTGCATACAACAATAGCTACCAAGCTAGCATCCAAATGGCCCCGTATGAAGCACTGTATGGGAGGAAATGTAGAACTCCAGTGTGCTGGACTGAATTAGGCAAAGATAAACTGGTAGGGCCAGACCTGGTGAAACAGACTAAAGAGAAGGTAAAACTAATCAAAACCAATCTGAAGGTTGCCTCAGATAGATAAAAATCCTATGCCAACCTGAAGAGAAAAGAAATAGAATATGCGATTGGTGACCAAGTGTTCCTCAAGGTGTCATCGTGGAAGAAGGTACTGAGGTTTGGAAGAAAAGGTAAGTTAAGCCCTAGGTTCATTGGCCCATATGAAGTCATTGAACGTGTGGGTCCAGTGGCCTACAGGCTAGCTTTACCACCAGAGCTGGACAAGATCCACAATGTGTTCCATGTATCTATGCTAAGAAGATACCTCTCAGATCCTTCACATGTCATCTCCATGGGAGAAATTGAAGTACAACTGGATTTGACATATGAAGAAAAACCCATACAGATCCTGGCACGAGAAGTGAAAGAGTTGAGAAATAAGCAGATTCCACTAGTGAAAGTGCTTTGGAGGCACCACAACACCAAGGAGACAACTTGGGAAAGTGAAAAGACGATGAGGCAACAGTTCCCTCAACTGTTTACATAAGGTAAATTTCGAGGATGAAATTTAAATTAGAGGGGAATAGTTGTAACACCCTCCCTATAGCAACTCCGTACATTCTACTGTTCCGGTGACCATTGTCGGTCCAGATAGTTAGAACGTTTGGAAAAATATTTAAACTAAAGTGAGGAACGATAATTAACTCAAATATTAATAAGAAAAATTTAGAAAAAATTTTAGAAATAAAATACAACCAAATTAAATGAGCCGGTGCCCAAGCAATGGGTAACTTAGTAGGAAGTTGCAGTTCTCACAACTAGGAGCCCTAGACCCGAGGGAAAATTCATAAAATAATTTTTGGGACTCCAGAGAAGGGTCATTGAGGTTTCTAGGGCATTAGAATGCCAAGAAAAAGCTTAGAAAAATTTTTCAATCGGTATAGACAATTTTAGTCTGTTAAACCAAGCGGAGGGCATTTTGGTCATTTCATCTTCAGAGATGATTTTTGGCCGACTTGTCCAGATAAGTAAATAATTATTATGACACAAAATGTGAATAAATATTGCTAAAAATTAAATTGAAAATGAGTAGAGAAGAAAAGGAAAGAAAATGAGATTAAATGACAATTTTGACATCACATGATGTCATCAATCCTTTCCCCACCAATCACAATTAAACTAGCCTATTAAAAAGGGATAGCTGAGACAAAAATAAATAATAGCAATCAGATTCATCTCCTTCCCCATTTCCACCCGTTTCCTCTTCCACACCCAAACCACCATTAAAAGCTTATCAAAGCTTCAATTCCCACCTTAAACCACCTCAAAACCCTAACTTGCCTTCATTAAAAATTATCCCTACCACTAGAGCAAGCTTTGGGCAGTAATTTGAAAAGAAAGTGAGGTTTTTAAGCCTTGGAAAGTGCCTAATTCAAGGTTAGTGCCAATTTCTTTAAAAAATTTAGTGTATGGCTACCATTGAACATGATGTTGGTGCTGTAAACTACGGATTGTATGTGTATGAAAATTTTAGTTGTTGGAGTTAGGGTTTGAGGAATAAAACTTAAATTTTGTTCATATGTTGGTGTATGAAAGTTTAAATGGTCAATTAGTGACCATTTGGCTGCGTATGATGAGGAAATGAATAGAGTTGTGGCTTGGTATTTGAGATTGGTAAGCTGCCTTGGCTAACCTGCAGGATTGACCATGAGTCCAGCAGGTTTGGGCAGCCATAAATTGAGTTGTATAGGTTCAATTGGTACAAGGCCAATTGGGCATGAAACTAGACACATAATGGCACAACTTTGGTTAAGAAATCCTGCCCAGTAAACCAAACCAAGTTGGCCTAAAAATTGCCCTAATCCGGGTGACCTGCATTCTACCTGGGCAAAATGACCAAATAAATAGTATTTATTCATTTGGTGATAACTCAGTGTAGAAATGTCCAATTGGCCTGACATTTTACAAGCACAAAGCTGAGACATAGACCTATAACTTTCATGAAGAACAAAAATCCAAATTCTTATCATAACCTAGTCAAATTGCCAACCAAACTTAGGTTACCAAATCTAGCAAAACTAGTTTTGCCTAGAATTTTGGATTCTGTCTAATCCGGCCAGTTATGGTGTTTAGGCCATAACTTGAGCTACAAAGCTCTAAATGGAGTCATTCAAAAAAGGAAATGTAACTAGACAAAATAAGGAACAACTTTCATTAAGACAACTTTGCCAAATTCCTACTGTACATATGACCAATGGAACAGTAAACATAAGGCTTGAAATTTGAAAATTGTAAATAATTAACACTAAGCTTAGAAATGGTATTGGCAACCAATACCAATAACTTTAGAATGGAAAATGTGGTATGTTGAGAGTATTAGAACCAATGTATCTATTGTCTATGCAAAAGTCAATATTTTAGTTGACCAATGAAATAAATAGTAACACCTAAACTTAAATTTCAAGAATTGTAAAATTTAAAAGTGCAACATGCCCTAGTACACCTAGCAAGATTGGTTTGGATAGGTTGGCATGCCAATAGGGTTCAGTTAGTAGTACTGCACATGGCATTATGCCATTCTGTGATTTCATGGCTTTTAGCCATTCTGACATTGTGTTGAGACTTGGCCTTGTGCCTAATGTTATTGCATCTTATTAGCTGTTCTGTTGCACACTGGCAGATACATATCTGACCGATGGTGTGACGGCCCGAGGTACTTGATACCCAGTGCCAGTTTACCCGTTTATCTAGTCCAGTCATCCAGTATAGGTTACTTGGGCAACCAAAAATGAAAGTTGATAAATTTAATGGAATAATGAATATAACAAGTACCAAATAAATAAGACTACCAATAATTATCAAAAACTTGTCTGCATGAGACATCAATACACTCACTGCATATTTATTTTTTTATTAGTTCTTTTTATTTTATTATTGGCACCACTAAGCATTATTGCTTAACGTGTTGCTTTTTGCCGCGCGTAGGTTCTGGAGAGCCAGACAGAGAGCCCAGCAGACCACAGACTGGATGAGGTCACAGATCTGCCTAGCGTTAGAGTCACCTCTCATCTATAGTGCATCAGTGGTAGGACTTTTAGGTTCCCTTTAAATTATGTTTTTGCATTTTGTAATAGGTAGTAGTTTGTGATTTGTAAATTATGAACTCATGTAAATTAGTAAATTTATGTAATATTATGTTGATGTACATATTTGAAGAATTTTGTTAATTAATATAATTTGAGAATATCTTCATGAAATTTTAGTTGATTTTGAATTTGAATGAAATTGTGGATTAATGTTGAGAACTTGAAATGATTGCTAATGTTGAGACCATGTTGATGGTTGTTTGTGTTTGAGAATGATTGAAAATGATTATTGGAAGTGTTTTTCATAGGTTCCGAAGAACTGTTTTCTCTATTTTTAGCCGGTACTCTGCCGGATTTTCTATAAAATTTTCGGAACCTCAAATAAATTATAATTTCAATAAATGACTTAAATGAATTATATTTCATAAATTGTACTTCATAACTATGAAAAAAATAAATTAGGAAGAATAAAAAATGATTGAATTAAAATAGGATGTTCCGACACACTGCGTGGCATATCTTGCTCGTCTACACTGTAAATGGGTAAGGGGTGTCACACTCATCAAATTCCAAAACTCAAAATATTCATTGCCAATAATATAAATCATTTGTATAAAATGACTTTGATCACAAAATTCAATTTATCAAATCATAACTAACCATTTATGGTAATTCCAACAAAATCGATTATATATAAATCATATTTGAAATCATAATTCTTTATCTCAAAAATCATTTTTTATCTCAAAAACCATTTTTTATCTCACTAACTATGCAAGACTAATCCGAAAGTGCCATCTTGGGGGTGATTCTAACTCCCAATGGTCGGGGAGGTCGAATCGGATTCTAACTCCCTATGGTCGAGGAGGTCGAATCATCGTGCACAGTACACATCACAATAATGAATCTTCCGAAAGGGCCATAACAAATAAGAACTTAGATCTAACCTCTAATAAGAGGAGAATCTAAGCCTGTGCACGTACCATGATAATCAAAACACAACTAACTCCATTGTCTTCTCAACAAATGAGAGAGACGGGTAATAACCTAGTCAAGCATCTATAGTGAGATATAAAACAATATCACAATCCTTTTAGTAAGCATAAATCACAATACAATTCGATTCAAAGTCAATTCCAATATCCATAATTTTTATGCTCATTAAAATTCAAATCATAAATTTGCATTTTTCCATGCAAATTGCCCATCACAATTCAAAACATGTTCTATCACAATTTTTCAAAACATAATTTATTCAATTCACAACAATGCTTAATACTTGTGGAAATACCATTTCACAAAGCTAAATTCATACATACTATAATAATTTCAATAATCATTGAATTAAATCCAATGCTTGTTAAACATATTACATAAGAAAAATATGTCATTTAATCATATGAAATATTCATAACAAAATCAGTTAAAAACTAGTTGTGCACAAACCTCTGATAAATGTCTCTTGGTCCTGACTTAGTGTTTCCTTCCCCTCCCCTGAGTCTTTGCTAACTGAAACACACAATTTGAAGTGTTTTAGTACTCATTTAAACTGTTTCTAATAATAAGGCTTAATAATTAATTTATTGAATTTTATTATTTTCCTTGGTCAACCTAAAATATTGACCCTCGATGCACTCTAGATGAATTAGGTTTAATGTTATCAATATGTCACATTTTATAGCCTTTTAGTGTTGGTACATGTTATCAAATTCACTTTTAAGTATATTGCATTTTATTGCAATTTGCCGGATTTTGGTGTACTATTTTGACCTAGCCAGACGACCTAGTTCCCTCTGTTTTCGTGTAACACCCCTATTTGTATAGCATGGTATATTTCACTGTTCCAGTGACCAGAGTCGATCCGGACAATTAAGGGGATTAGAACTGCACTTAAGACAACTAAATAAGCCATAAACACAAATAATTAGTAATTGTCACTTAGTTAAGTATAAATAAGAAAAACAGAACATAAGAAGTTAAACGAGCCGAGAGTCACAGCGATGGGTGACCTTCTCGGGAAGGACTGTGAAGTCATTTTAAACTCAAATTTTGAACTGTAAAATGTGACGCCGCGGTCTTTAAGACCATTACAAACACAGTGGAAAAGAGAAAATCATGAAAAAGAACTGTTAAGCCAGTCAAATAATTAGGTCAGGGAGCCGGAAGAAATATTGAGTTATTTGCAAACCGGGTTGAACCGACTAGGGGCAATTTGATCAATTGACCCCGAGAGCTGACTCTTGACCTAACTGTCAAATAAAATCAGAGAAAAGAAAATTCTGGAATCGAGAATTAAATTAAAAAAGGATGGAAAAATAAAGAAAAAAGAAAAGAAAATGAAATATGAATTATGACATTATCCAAATGACATATACATGATGTCAAAAATGCAATTTATTTAACTAAAGTTGACTAAGTCAAAATTTAAGATAATTAGATACCAAAAAAAATAAAAAAAAAAATTTTGGGTTATCTTCTTCATTTTTCCGAAATACACTCTCTCACTTCCCTCTCTCTTATTTCATTTCTCCACCATTGATAAGCCTCACTAAGCTTTTGAAACCCTAAATTAAACATAATTCCCTAAAATTCTCCACTTAAACCTCATCCTTGCATCTTGAAGAGTATAGAGGAGCAAGAAATAGAAAGAAAATTGGAGAAAAAGAGAGTTAGAAATTGCTACAAAAAGGTGAGTAATAAACTCTAAATTTTTTCTTCAAATTTCATGCAAATATGCTTAAAGTAACTTAGAAATTAAAGAAATGAAATGAAATTAATTGCTGAAGGACCAAACTGAAATTTCAGCCAGCATGGTGGGGAGTGTGATTTGCATGGTTTGATTGATTTGGATGGGTATATGAACCTCAATTAGTTAAATGATTATGGTTAAAGGCATTGAATTGGTTAAATGCAACAATTAGTGTGAATTAGGGTTTGGGACACTTAGGGTTTAGAGACAAAAATGTGAAAAATTGGTAAATGACTTCTTAGACCTAGTTTGAATGGAGAAATGGTCAATTGTGACCAAATGGAATGTGTTAGAAGTGTTTGAACCAAAACCAAATTTGGATTCAATGTGGTCATGCTGCCATGTCCCTTTAAGAGACCAAAACTAAAAATTTACAAGTCCAATTGGTATGAGACCAATTGGGAATGAAAATAGACACTAAATGACACAATTTTCGTTTAGGAAGCATGCCCAAAAAGTGACTAAAACCTAGTGATTAAATTGACCCAATCCAGAAAATCACAGTCTGCCCTGTACAAACTGACCAAATGAATCATTTGGCCATAACTTGAGCTAGTCAGGTCTAAATGATCTGAAATTTTACCAGTGGATATTGAGGTATAGTCCTAAAAATTTCATGGAGAACACAAACCCAAATTATGCCATTAACTAAGTCATTTGGCCACCCAAAGTTGGTAACCTAAAACTGCCAGAACCAAAATTTGCCCAGAATTCTGGGTTAAGTCCAATCCGGCAGCCATGGTTCAAATGGCTATAACTTGAGCTAAAAAACTTCAATTGGAGTGATTCAAAAAGGAGAATAAACTTAAGACAATAGGGAACATTTTCTATGAAGAAAGTTTTGCCAAATTCCAAAAGTAAAATGACCAATAGAATAGTGCAACCTTCGACACCAAAACTAAAAATTTTCAAATTTGCCTAAAAGACTTAGAATTTGAATAAACAACCAAAACCAACAAATTTAGTGACCAAAATGTGGTATGTGGGTGAAGTTGGAATTCCCATACCTATTAAGCCTTAGAAAGTCAACAATTTGACTTGAATAGTATAGTGAATAGAAACCCAAAACACAAAAATTTAAGGAACGTCGAGTTTAGCACATTAGAGCTAGGTAAAAGTGAAGTTAAATTTATTTTTGGATTTATGTTAAGTTATGGCACTAAAACACTGTAAAATTGTGTGTTTCAGTTGAAAAGAACATCGGGAAAGAACCCGAGGAATTGAGTCAAGGCCAAGAGGCGACTCGCTTGAGGTTTGTGCACAACTTATAACTTTTGTAAATTATTATTTTTTGCATATTGTTTTGAATAATTTGAAATAGTGAATTGTGACATTATTTGTGATGCTTTGATTTAAACTGTTGAAAGTTATTATGTATATTTGAAATGGCAATATTTAGTAAATTGTTAAGATAAGTTTTAAAACCACAGTATCATGACCATATATTTGAACACCTCATTAGCATGACTAGTGGGGGTAATCAGTTTCGAATTTTGATTCCTTATCTGGATGAAGTGTTGATGTATGCCAGTAGAAGAGGAATTTGAATGGATATCCATATATTTGAGCTAGCTAGCCTTGTGATGTGATTTCTCCTTAGCCTCTGACTATTGAGATTATATTTGTTTTGAATGGCATGATATGACTGTGGGTTTTATGAAATGTGTTTTGGCACTTCGAAATGGACTTGTTTGGATTAAAATCTCATATTTCATGTTTTAAATTTAATTTTCATGTTCGATCAAATTTTTTAATAAATGTGATTTAAATTCTGCATAAAGATTATTTTAGTATGTTGTGCACCACTGAGTCCTAGTACTCAATGATAGCTGTTATTGCTGTCGCAGATTTAGAGACTAGAGGAGCAGCAGAGTGAGCTGCTGAGGATTGTGGAGCGACTCATCCTGAGGTTATATCGGGGATAATTTATACCCTGACTGTAAATATTCATTTTGATAAATGTATTGCATGTAATTGTATGGACATGTAAATTTGGTCTTGAGCAGCTTGTACAAAGCTTATATTAAGTTTGTAATAAATTTTAGTTTGAATTTCTCTCAATGTAAATTTTTGAAGTGATGTATATAAATTATTTTATCATTAATGAAACATGAATGGTAGTATTTTATTTTGAATTGAATGAATTTCATTAATGGAATTTGATGATTGTTGGATACTGAAAATGGTGAATTTGATTTTTGGAAGTCGATAAATAAGTTGAAATTGATAGAGATTGATTGTGAAATTTGAAGAAGTTGTTGAGGAAATTATTGGAAGTGCTTTCTTTCAGGTATTTGAAGAACTATTTTCTCAAAATACAGACGGAACTCTGTCAAAATTTTTATAAAATTTATAGAAAAATAAAATGGGCCAAAAATTTTAACCGATTTTCAACTTTAATTTAATGTTTTAATATCTATTTAGAAACGCTCACCACTTAACAAAAGTAAGAAAATTGTTTTAAAATCCCTTATATGGTACTTAATGATTTATCGGTAGGTGAAGTTCGGTAGTTCATTAGGTATTCTACGGGATCATGTTACGCCTTACAAAGGTGTAAGGTGTGACATGTTTTAGTGGTATCAGAGCAAATTTTTGAAGTATGTTTTAACTTGAGAATTTATGTCTTTCCTTGTTAAGTACAATTGCTCAATGTCCTTATTTGTTACATACAGTGCATTACATCATAAATATGAACTAACGGAGGGAAATCTCCTTGTGTTATTTATTCAAGAGATACCCTAACTTCATACTGAAATGGAAGAAGGGGATCACTCAGTCGAGCAATCTGTTGAAGCTGAGGCACAAGGGGAAGCCCCAGCTCCATAGAATGTCAGCGGATCTGTAGCACCAGCCCCACAAATGTCACAGTTTCCTGCACAGTTTGCACAGCAGATGGCTGTGATGTTTCAACAAATGGCTGGGGATGTGCCTGCTCAAGCTCCACCCCAGACACCTGTGGCACAACCATTTCCTCCAGCCAGACAGTATGATAAGTTATTGAAGTATGGGGTTATTGAATTTAAGGGTACAGTGGACCCTTTAGAGGCAGAGCAATGGCTTGAAAGAATGGACAGAGTGTTCAAGAAGCTGCACTGCCAAGATGAATTGAAGTTTGAATACTCTGTGTCTCTACTGCAAGGGGATGCGTATGATTGGTGGAAGACCATCCCCCACAGCATGGCTGAACCACCAGTGCTGACCTGGGATGACTTCATTAGAGAATTCAAACAGAAATACATCCCAGATGCATATGTTGATCAGAAATTGCAAAAATTTTTGAGTTTGAAACAAGGGAACCGATCATTGGCAGAGTATGAGAGGGAGTTCTCCCGCTTAAGTCATTATGCTGGGAGTCTCCTTTCTACCAACAAGGCAAGGTGCAAGAGATTTGAGATGGGTTTGAAGCCCAGTTTGAGGATGCAAGTTATGGGATTCAGGCATAGTAACTTCTCAGAACTCATGTCTCAAGCACTTGAGCTAGAAAGGATTGAATCAGAAGCGACCCCAATAAAAGAAAAATCAGAAAAATGTTGAAAGATCAGAGAAAGAAAAAAGGGAAAAATCAGTTGAACAGAGTTCTGATGGGACTTCTGGGAAGAAGAAGAAATTTAGTGGATCCAGCAGGGGTAGAGGTGGAAGATTTGGTAGGGGCAGATTTTTTGGACAGAGACCCCCAAGGTCTGGTCAGCAGTCGAGCAGGGGTTCATATTCTGCCCGCCCCTGTGAGACTTGTGGCAAGATTCATGGGGGGGAATGCTATTGGGCCACTGGAGCATGTTTTAACTGTGGAGGCAAGGGCCATTTAGCTAAAGACTGTACTAGTGCTCCTAAGTATGGTCCAGCTCCTACTACTATCAAGGGATCTATTCAGAGTCCTGCTCCCAGAGGTTCACAATCAGTTGGTAGAGGAAGTGGCAGAGGTAGAGGCATTGCTTTAGGCAGTCAGGGCACGGTTGGTTAGTCAGCACAAGGAAGTGCATCAGCCAGAGTTTACACGATGAGAAAGTGAGAAGAGGCTGAGACTTCTTATGTTATAGCTAGTACATTCTCTATCTCTGATCAAGAAGTATTTGTGTTGTTTGATCCGGGTTCAACCCATTCATATGTTAGTGCTAGCATAGTCAGTTCACTTGCTGTTCCATGTGTCCAAATGGGTTTTGAAGTGCTAGTAACTAGTCCGTTAGGACAAGAGGTTCGGGTAAACAGAATCTAAAGGGACTATCCTTTGGTGATCCAAGGATATATTTTTTTGTTAGATTTGATTGAAATGCCCTTCAGAGAGTATGATATCATCTTGGGCATGGATTGGTTAGCCAGGCATCACGCCATGATTGACTGTAGACTGAAGACAGTCACTTTTGGTCTCCCTCTGTACGGTGATGTGGTAATACATGGGGAGAGGCATTTACTGCCATCAAACATCATTTTGGCTACACTACCCAGAAGGATGATCAGAAAGGGGCGTGAAGCATACTTGGCACATGGATATCCATGTAACACCCCTAAGTTCGGTAGTGCGTTCTACTGTTCCAGTGACCAGTGTTGTCCGGACAGCTAGAATGCCTAGAACTACACTTCGATATGAGTGTGGAGACATAAAATAATGAAATACAAGAAAAGAAAATACAAGAAAAATAAAAGAAAAATAATAGCAAAGAAATGTAACCAAGTTAAGCGAGCCGAGAACCCTAGCGATGGGTTACCGCACCGGGAAGTCACGGCCTGGACTGTTGACTAGCCCTGGACCGTGGGAAACCCTGGAAAATATTTTTTGGACTTAAAGAGACATCAATTGAAGTATAAATACCATAAGAAATATTAAATAAAAATTAATTAATTAGTACAAAGAAAAGTGAGAAATCGAAAAACGGACAAAACCCGGTATTACCGAAAAATCAGGAATGCAACCCGAACAGGGGCATTGTGGTCATTTGATACCCCGAGTTGTCTTTTAACCTAAATGTCCATTAAAAATACATGATATTATATTTGTAAAATGTCATGAAAAATTAAATTAGTGGTACCTAATTCAATTAGCAAAAATTAGGGACTTAATGTGGGAATATGGAAAGTTTAACATTATTTATTATTAACCTATGTTAGTGGAGCACTAAGTAAATTATTATATACCATATAATACCCTAAGTGGATAGAAATGTCCACTAACATTCTGCAATTCATCTTCTGCACTTGAAAAATTCATTTGGAAGAATGAAAGCTCTCAAACCTCTCCCATGGCCGCACCATGCATGGAGCTCAAGTTCTCCATGATCAAGCCTTGATTTCTTGCAAGTGTCTTCATGAAAAATGATCCTCATACAATGGGCAGTAGATAGGCAGCAAGAAATGAAAGTTTTTGTGGAGTTTTGAAGAATTTCCAAAGTGGTAAGTTTGAGTTTTTGATTATTGTTTTGTTAAAGTTTGTAAGAATGTTATGGGTGTTTGATTTATGGAGAGATTTTTGAGGTTTGATGTTGAATGAGGAAGTGTACTTTTGGCAGCCATGGAAACACCTTGAAGGTAGTTTATTTGTGCTTGTAAATGGTGAATGAAATGATTGATTAAATGTATATTGTGTAGGAAATTGTTTGGGTGATGTATACTTAGTATATGTAAGTGTAAAATAAAATTTAAAGCTTGGAAAGTAATGGAATGTAAGTGTACCATTGTGGCAGTTTGTAACTCTTGAGGAATGCTGGAATTCATGCTTGGTTTATGGAATAATGATGTTAAAATGTGTTGGTTGTTATGGCAGTTTGAGTGTATGTATGGTGGTGTGAAGTGGGACATGTAAATGAGCATGAATAGGTGATTGAATTGTTATAAATTGGATTGAAAAATTCTGCACTTATTGGTGCACATTGAATGTAATTGTAAGCTGCCAAAATGACCTATAATATGTTTTGAATTATGTTTAGGTCATGGTACAACCAGAATTGGCTTGAATGTTATGTTTGGTAAGTGTTAAAAGTGATCCTTGATGTGTATGAAAGAAATGTAATAAGGCAGTTTGTGTTTTAGGCCTATAACTTTAAGTGTGTGGCTCCAATTGGTATGAGATCAATTGTAGGTGAAACTAGGCACAAAATGTGCCAACTTTCATGAAGGAAGCTTGCCAAAATTCTGCTTTCAAGGTAGCTTGAAAAATAACCAAATCCGGATTAAGTGCAAATAAGGCCTAAAAACTGACCATTTGGGCAGCAGTTAGTGTTTGGGCCATAACTCACTCAAAACAGGTCCAATTGACCTGAAATTTTGACCATGAATAGTTAAGACCCATATCTACAAGTCTTATGAAGACACCAAAGCCCAGAAATGACCATAAGCAAGTCAAACAGCTTGCACAAGTTCGGATCCAAAAACTGGCCGAACCAAAATTGACCTAAAATGACCTAAAATGACCAATTTTAGTGCAATTTGATCAGCAATAGTAAAATGACCATAACTTGGTCTACATAACTCAGAATGACCTGAAATTTTGTCGCGCGTTCCATAAGACATAGATCTACAAGTTTGTAGTTTTGACCGAAACCCGAAAAGCGAGGGAACTAGGTAGTCCTGCTAGGTCAAACTAGTATCCCGGAATCCAGCAAATTGCAAGAAAATGCAGTATACACGGAAATGAACTTGGTAACATGTACCAACTCTAAAATACTATCGAATGTGACATATTAATAACATTAAAACCTAATTTACCTAGAATGCATCGAGGGTCGACATCTTAGGTTGACTAAGCAAATATTAGAATTCAGTGAATTAATTATCAAGCATTATCATTAGAGACAGTTTAAATGAGTATTGAAACACTTCAAATTGTGTTTCTCAGTTAGCAAAGGCTCAGGGAAAGGGAAGGAAACACCGAGTCAAGGCCAGGAGATAGTTATCAGAGGTTTGTGCACAACAGTTATTTCTTTTGAATTTTTCAATTGAAATAAATTATCACTATTTGAATATTATTGTTTTCAATTATGGAAATGTGTTTGAATGGATACTTATTTCTTGAAAAGCATTGTAAATAGTTTGAAATTGTGAAAAATTGTTTGAATGATATTGATGGATACTTATTGCTTGAAAAGCATTGTCAATGGTTTGAAACTGTGGAAAAATTGATTTAGTGTGATTTGTGAAAATTGAAGTTAATTATGAATTGTGTTGCCATTTTGTGAATGAAATTATGACTTTGGAAATTTATTGGATTCTCACGAAACATTTGAATAAAATGTTTGGAATTGATTTTGTGTTCACACTTAGCATGACAATATCATATCATTCCTTCTCCATTTATGGGGTTGTGATCGTTTATTTTCCTTCTCCATTTATGGAGTCGTGATCGTTTATTTTTCTCCCTCTCTGGTTTACCAGTTGAGGTGATCGGATGAGTACTCATTATATAGCTAGCTCCCTTCCTCATTGATTTCGATTAGTGGGGTTGTGATTGCTTTGTCGTGGTGTACAACGCGGCATTGATCAGAAATTTTGTGTCATGGCTTAAGTTGTGAATGAATTGGCAATACTGTATTCTTAAATTACTCGACTAAATTGTGTTATTATGCGATTTGATAATTTGTGAAATGGAGTTTAAATTCTTATTGACATTCACTGTCTTTTGAATTTAACCATGTTTTGATTATTGAGATTTATTGTGATATTGTGAAATGGAGTTTAAATCCTTATTGACATTCACTGTCTTATGAATTTAACTATGTTTTGATTTCTGAGATTTAATGTGATATTGTGTTAACTTCTTTATGACATTTATTGTCTTGAATTTAACTATGGTTTTACTTATCCATCATTTATATGATTTATGAATTGTGATTTAAAGTTGTATTTGGTTAATGTTGTGCACCACTGAGACATTGTCTCAGCGATAGCTTTTCATTGCTGTCGCAGGTAGACAGATTGACAGGACAGCAGACTAGGCTGCTAGTACATTCAGCGAGAGATCATCGGGTATATTGAGTATACCACATTTTGTATTTTGTACTGTAATGTATGTTCACTGTATGTATATAGTGTTCTTGGTTTTGAGCAGTTGTAAATTAAAATTGTACATTGAAGTTGTAAAGTAATGTATGAGTTATTTTGACTTGTAAAATTTGTATTATATTTCTTTCATCTTAGTCTTTGAAAAATTATTATGGATTTGACTTGAGAAAAATATTGTGTTGTTTAACTGTTGGAGTCGAGATTGGGAAATCTATTTGAAGTGCTTTTGATAGGTTTACTGAAGAACTGTTTTGTTCAAAATACAGATGGTACTCTGCCAAAATTTTTATAGAAATTCCTAATAATTCAAATGTGTTATCTCTTTCACTTAAGTTCAAAAATTTTTTTTTAACACCTGTAAATAGTGCTCACCACTATAAAAAGAAGTAAGAAAAGTTTTAAAATCCCTTGTAGTGTATTTAATGAGTTATCAGTAGACGAAGTTAGTAATTTATTAGGTATACTACGGGATCATGTTATGCTTTACAGAGGGGTAGGGTGTGACAATCCATATATTTGCGCTAGCTAGCCTTGTGATGTGATTTCTCCTTAGCCTCTGACTATTGAGATTATATTTGTTTCGAATGGCATGATATGACTGTGAGTTTTATGAAATGTGTTTTGGCACTTCGAAATGGACTTGTTTAGATTAAAATCTCATATTTCATGTTTTGAATTTAATTCTCATGTTCGATCCAATTTTTGAATAAATGTGATTTAAATTCTGCATAAAGATTATTTTAGTATGTTGTGCACCGTTGAGTCCTAGAACTCAGCGATAGCTGTTATTGCTGTTGCAGATTTAGAGACTAGAGAAGCAGCAAAGTGAGCTGCTGAGGATTGTGGAGCGACTCATCCTGAGGTTATATAGGGTATAATTTATACCATGACTGTAAATATTCATTTTGATGAATGTATTGCATGTAATTATATGGACATGTAAATTTGGTCTTGAGCAGCTTGTACAAAGCTTATATTAAGTTTGTAATAAATTTTAGTTTGAATTTCTCTCAATGTAAATTTTTGCAGTGATATATAAAAATTATTTTGTCATTAATGAAACATGAATGGTAGTACTTTATTTTGAATTAAATGAAATTCATTAATAGAATTTGATGATTGTTGGATATTGAAAATGGTGGATTTGATTTTTGGAAGTTGATAAATGAGTTGAAATTGATTAAGATTGATTGTGAAATTTGAAGAAGTTGTTGAGGAAATTATTAGAAGTGCTTTCTTTCAGGTATTTGAAGAACTGTTTTCTCAAAATACAGCAGAACTCTGTCAAAAGTTTTATAAAATTTGTGGAAAAATAAAATGGGCCAAAGATTTTAACTGATTTTCAAATTTAATTAAATGTTTTAATATCTATTTAGAAACGCTCACCACTTAACAAAAGTAAGAAAATTGTTTTAAAATCCCTTGTAGGGTACTTAATGAGTTATCGGTAGGTGAAGTTCGGTAGTTCATTAGGTATACTACGGGATCATGTTATGCCTTACAGAGGGGTAAGGTGTGACATTTTGGGTTTCAGTCAAAACTACAAACTTGTAGGTCTATGTCTTATTGCACGCGGGGCAAAATTTTAGGTCATTCTGAGTTGTGTAGACCAAGTTATAGCCAATTTACCAATGCTGGACAGAATGCACAAAAATGGTAACTTTAGGTCATTTTTAGGTCACTTTTGGCTCGGCTAGTTTTGGTACCTGAACTTGTGCAAGCTATTTGGCTTAGTTATGGCCAGTTTTGGGCTTTGGTGTCTTCATAAGAATTGTGGATATATGTCTAAGCTATTCATGGTAAAAATTTCAGGTCATTTGGACCTGTTTTGAGTGAATTATGGTCAAAACACTAACTACTACCAAAATGGTCAATTTTCAGGCTTTCAAGTCACTAATCCGGATTTAGTCATTTTTCAAGTCAACTTCTAGGCAGAATTTTGGTAAGCTTCCCTCATAAAAGTTGGCACATTTTGTGCCTAGTTTCACCTCAAATTGGTCTCATACCAATTGGAGTCACACACTTATGGTTCTAAGCTAAAATATACACTGCCCTATTACACATTGTTTATCCTTACCAATTACACATCCAACACTTACGAAATTAATTCTTCCATTCCAATTCTGGTTTGTACCATAACATTAACACACTTTACTACACATTTTTTGTCATTTTGACAGCTTGTAACAACTCTCAACAAACACATTATAACTCAGAATTTTTCCAAGTCCAATTACAATAATTAACCACATGACACACCTCATTTACATGTCCAAATTCAAACCATTATACACATATCCATGCTGCCATCAATAACAACATCTTAGACAACCATAAAAAAGTAAAACCAAGCTATATATACATAATTTTCATAGCTGCCAAAATGTACATCTTCATTAAAACTTCAAACTTTAAAAACTCTTCCATAAATCAATTACCCACAACCTTGGTTACACATTTAATGAAACAAGAATTGAAAACACTCACTTACCACTTTTAAAGTTCTTCAAAACCTCACCAAAACTTAACTTTCTTACTCCCAATAATCTGCCCAAGAGGTATACACCACTTTTAATGAAGAAATTTGCAAGAAACCATAGCTTAATCATGGTAGATGGAGCTTGTGGTATGGTGCGGCCATGGAAGAATTTTTGAGAGATTTGGTTTGGCTTGGAGAAGAATGTAGAAGAAGAAGAAGATGGAGTTAGTGGAGTTAGCTATCCACTTAAGTGATGTTAGTGGAGCACTAATTGATTAAAAATCTATTTTAATGTTAAACTTTCCAATTTTTGCAATTTGGCCACCACACTTTCACTATTTACATAATGTATCTCATTTTAAATTTTCATGGTATTTTCAAAGTTTAATATCATTTATTTTTAATGACATTTAGGTCAAAAGGCAACTCGGGGTGTCAAATAATCACAATACCTCTATTCAGGTTGCATTCCCGATTTTTCGATAACACCGAGTTTTGTCGTTTTCTCGATTTCTCGTCTTTCTTTGTACTAATTAATTAATTTTTCTTTGATATTTCTAATGATATTTATACTTCAATAGATGTTTATTTAAGTCTTAAAAATATTTTCTAGGGTTCCCCACAGTCCAGGGCTAGTCAACAGTCCACGCTGCAACTTCTCAGTGCGATCACCCATCACTATGGTTCTCGACTCGTTTAACATGGTTACATTTCATTACTATTATTTTTTCTTTGTTTTTCTTGTATTTTCTTTTCTTGTATTTCATTATTTTATGTCTCTTCACCCATATCTAAGTGTAGTTCTAGGCATCCTAGCTGTCCGAACAACACTGATCACTGAAACAGTAGAACGCACTACTGAACATAGAGGCGTTACAATTCTCCCCCCCTTAAAATAAATTTCGTCTCGAAATTTTACTTGGCATCAGTCTCTGAACAACTGTGGGTGCTATCTCCTCACATCCTCTTCACATTCCCAAGTAGTTTCCTGGCCTAAATGATGGTTCCACAACACTTTAACTAGGTGTATCTGTTTATTCGTTAGCTGCTTCACCTCATATGCCAGAATTTCTATGGGTTCTTCCTCATATGAGAGGTCTGGATTTACCTCAATCTCTTCAACAGATAGTACATGACATGGGTCAGATCTATACCTCCTTAACATGGACACATTGAAGACACTGTGTATCCTTTCTAGCTCTGGAGGTAATGCTAACCGATATGACAAAGGACCCACTTTTTTCGGAACCTCGTATGGTCTGATAAAACAAGGACTCAGTTTCCCCTTTCTGCCAAATCTCATAATCCTCTTCCAAGGAGAAACTTTAAGGAATACGTTATTACCCATTGCATATTCAATATCTCTTCTCTTCAGATCAACATAGGACTTCTGACGGTCTAATGCAGCCTTGAGTCGATCTCTGATCAATCTGATCTTTTCCTCTGTCTGCTGAACAATTTCTGGCCCAATCATCTTCCTTTCATCTACTTCATCCCAACATAAGGGAGTTCTGCACTTCCTGCCATGCAAAGCTTCATATGGAGGCATCCCAATGCTTGATTGGTAGCTGTTGTTATAAGCAAACTCAATCAAAGGCAAGTGTATATCCCAACTACCTTCAAACTCAATTGCATAAGCCCGTAGCATATCCTCCAATATCTGAATTACCGTCTCAGACTGGCCATCTGTCTGTCGGTGGAATGTTGTGCTGAAGTTCAATCTAGTTCCTAGGGCTCTCTGAAGACTACCCCATAATCTAGAAGTGAACCTAGGATCTCTGTTTGATACAATCGATACTGGCACTCCATACATTTTTACAATCTCATTTATGTACAATCTGGCCAATCTCTCCAACTATAGTCCATCCGGACTGGCAAAAAGTGAGCGAACTTGGTTATTCTATCAACTATGACCCATACTGCATCATGACTATTCTGTGTCCTCGGAAGTCTCATCACAAAATCCATAGTTATCCGTTTCCCTACAATGTTTCATAGGGTGCCATTTGTATGCTAGCTTCACACTTATTATTGTATACAAATTCTGTCAATGGGAGGTATCTGTCCCATCTCCCCTCGGATTCAAGGACACAAGTTCTCAGTATATTGTCGAGGGCTTATTACATTTTACAGGTTATTATTATCATTTTATTTCTGTAACATCCCCATTGCACGTGTTCTGTACGTTCTGTTGGTCCAGTGGTCAAATAACAGTCCAGGCAAGTCAGGATGTCTGGAACTACACTTCGGTGATAGTGAACAGACATATAATGATGAAATAAATAAAAAGAAAATACAAGAAAAATCAAACAAAAATGAAAGAGAGAAAATGAAGCAAAGTTAAACGAGCCGATACCGCAGCGATGGGTGACCGCACTGGGAAGGCCATAACCGACCCAGGACCACGAGGAACCCTCTGAATCTAATTTTGAGACATAAATAAAGGTTTATTGAAATGTAATTGACACTACAAATATCAAAGAAAAATTAGTAAATTAGTATAAAGAAAAATGAGAAAAATCGAAAAATAGACAAAAATCGGTGTTACCGAAAAATTGGAAATATAACCTGAAGTGGGGTATTTTGGTCATTTGACACCTAGTGTTGCCTTTTGACCTCAATCTCCATTAAAAATAAATGATATTACACTTTATAAATGTCATGAAAAATTAAATGGTGATACATTATGTAAATAGTGAAAGAATTGAGCTAAAGGTGCAAATAATGAAAGTTTAACTAATTAAACAATTAATTTAGAGTTAGTGCTCCACTAACTCAAGTCTTGGGACATTTATCTAAGCCATTAGTGGTCAAAAACCACTTCATCTTCAACCTTCCACAAACCAGCCGAATTTCCACCATGGGAGAACTCCATTGCCGCACCTTGCTCTACCTCCATGCAAGCATGTTCTAGCCATCCTTTCCACTTCTTTCCTTCATTAAAGCTTGCCTATTCACCTTGGAGAAGATATTGGCAACAAGAAAAACAAGATTTGGTGAAGTTTTGATAAGCTCCAAAAGTGGTAAGTGTCCAAAACCTCTCCCTTGCTTTAGTAAACCTTGTGTTTAGGTTGAGGTGAGTATTTTGGTGAAGATAAATGAAAGAAATAGTGAGAAATGGACTTGTCCATTTTTGGCAGCCATGAACCTTTGTTGAGCTTGAGTTATTTTTACTTTTGATGAATGGAAATGAAGGTTGATTAATTCAAATGAAAGTTGTAGTAAGTTTGTGTCTAAGTATGTGCATGTAGTGTTTGAATTAAGGGTGTGAAATGGAACCTTGATGCCTTGAGCAAACTGCCATGTTTCGCAGCCCCTAATAGCATGAATTTGTGTGTGAACATGTAGTTATTAATGAAATATGCTAATGTTAAATTGTGGGAAGCAAGTGTAAGTGATATTGAAGTATGATTATATTTAAGTGTATGTGTAATATTGACATTGAGATATGTTGAATTTTGGTGGAAGTGAATGTTGAACTTAATGATTAATTGTGTGCATTGAGCACTTGAATATTCTGCCCAAAATTGTTGCTGGAATTGTGTACAATAAATATATGGAGGTGTTATCGATTGAATATTGAAGTAATGAGGAGGAGAAGGATTATCAAATTGGAAGTGTATGTGCTTTGTGCAGGTTGTGTGTTGAAGGCAGTACCTAAATTAGGCCATAAGTGCCAAACTGTGAACCCAATTGGTATGAGGCCAATGGGGGGTGAAACTAGACACCAAATAGGCCAACTTTCATGTGGAAATGTTGCCAAAATTCTGCCTAGAATCTGACCTTAAAAATGACCAAATCCGGATTAGCAACCTTGCAACCTAGATTTTTGACCATATGAATAGTAGTCCTTTGGATGACCATAACTCACTCAAAACAGGTCCAATTGACCTGAAAGTTTTACCATGGTTAGCTTAGACATAGATCTACAATTCTTATGAAGACACCTAAGCCCAGAAATGGCCATAACCAAGTGAAATGGCTTGCAAAAGTTCAGGTACAAAAACTGCCGAACCAAAAGTGACCTAAAATTGACCAAATTTTGCACTAAAGGTGCAATCTGTCAAACTTTAGTAAATTGACCATAACTTGGTCTATACAACTCAGAATGACCTGAAATTTTGCTCCTTGTGCGATAAGACATAGAGCTACAATTTTGCTTCTTTGACTAGAAGCTAAAAACCATGAGAAATAGGACTTTAAGCTAAACCAATCTAGCACACAAAAATTAAGAATTTAACATTTTAAATATAATGATGCTTGAAGCATTTTGGCAATGAATGCCAACTTATAAAAATGCTAAATTGCAGGTCAACATATGCATTGACTTGTGAATTATATAATAGTTAGTAAACTCCAAAGATTGAAGAATTAAACAATTAATTTATAATGTGCCCTAGTTTGCCTAGTTGACTAGTATGGATAGGTTGGCATGCCAATAGGATTCTGAGAGCTGTTCTGTAAATAGCTTCATGCCATACTGTGTTTTTATGGCTTATTATGCCACACTGTGACTTTAATGGCCTACGGCTATACATATTGTGTATTTATTTTTTGCTTATCGCCAGATTGACTATATGGCTTCTTAGCCATACTATTTCCACACCGAGAGACACTTTGCGACCGATGGTGTGACGGCCCGAGGTACTAGGTACCCAGTGCCAGTATATTCGTTTATCCAGTATAGTCAGTATATAGGCTGCACGGGTAGTAATTCAAGTACTATTAAATTCAAATACATAAATCCAGTTTACTGACATACAGCACCACCAAAAATTCGTAAACACTTTGTTTACTTTATTTTAGTGTATATTTCTTTATATTTGGCACCATTAAGCAAAATTGCTTAGCGCGTTGCTTTTGTAACGCGTAGGTATTGGAGACACAGTTGGGAAGCCCAGCAAACCTATGACCGGGTGAGACATCTGATCTGCACAGGAGTCCAGAGTCATCTGCACTGCATTGCATACATGGTAAGACTTAGGATATCATGTATTTTGTACTTTAGTTGTATATTTGAAATTCAGCCCTGTATTTTATAATGTTATGAAAGCTCTGAAGTTTGTAATATTTTGTACATATTAAATAACATGGAGATTTTCTGTATATATTTAAATTATTATGGACTGTATTATGGAGTTGTTTAATGACTGTAAAAGTCTATTGACTTTACTGAGAAATAGAGACTGAAATATTTGAGATTTTGATATCATCATATTAAACTATTTTCAACAGGTTTGGAAGGACAGTTGTCCGAAATACAGATGGCACATTGCCAAATTTTTATTACCATTTTTAAAACACTGATTTTATTAAAGTGTGAAAATAGAACCAGTATGCTATGAATAGCACATAAAGACTTCTAAAAATCAATTTGAGCTCAGGAAAAGAGATAATCACCGACTAAGTGCTCCTGCACGCCGTGTAGCACGCCTTGCTCGGCTACACTGTAGATGGGTGAGGGGTGTTACATTTAGTGGTATCAGAGCACGATTTAGGCATTTCTGGACCTAGGTAGATTGCATATCATGCATTGCATTGTAGGTGTTAAGATGACTCTAATGCAGATCTTTTGATTTGTTTTGTTATTTTGATCAGAATATGGACTCCACATCACAGAGAGCGGTAGATGAGGAAGTGGAAAGTCATGCTCCATCTATGACTGAACTTATGACTGAACTAGGAGACATAAGGGAACCTGCTCCACCAGTACCAGGTGCACCAGCCACATTTCAGCAGATGGCTGAGTTCTTTAGACAGATGGCAGGAATTATGCCACCACCACCACCACCTCCACATAAAAAATCTCATATGGAGAGACTTAGGAAGTTTGGAGCAGTGGATTTTCTGGGCAAAAGGGAAGATGATTCTGTCACAGCTGAAAACTGGTTGGACAGAACTGGAAGAGTCTTGAAACAACTTCATTGTACTCCAGAGCAGAATTTGGAAGCTGTTGTATCACTACTGCAAGATGATGCATACCAGTGGTGGGATACAGTAACTAGTGAGGTGCCACCAGAATAGATAACTTGGGATTTCTTTCTCACTGAGTTTAGAAAGAAGTATGTGAGCAGTGTATACCTGGAAGAGAAGAGAAGGGAGTTTATTACCCTACGCTAGAGACAGCTAACAATAGCTGAATATGAAAGAGAATTTGTCAGACTGAGCCGCTATGGGCGAGAAATAGTCCCTAATGAGGCAGAGAGATGCAAGAGATTTGAGGAAGGACTCAATGATAATATTAAAGTAATGATTACAGCCTTGGGGATTACAAAGTTTGCCAAATTAGTGGAAGCTGCACTGAAGGTTGAAAAAGTTAGAATGAATGAGCAGAACAGAAGGGACAAATAGCAGAAAAGAGGTCAGGGTCAGACTGGTACATCTTCTGCCCCTAGTAAGAAATTCAGAGGTTCGCCTACTCAGAGTTTCAGTAGAGCACCAAGCCAGGGTCAGTCACAGAGGCCCAAATCTCAGTTTGCACCATGGAGAGGCCAGTCCACCCCTTAAATGGCTAGCTCTCCAGGAACAGGGTACAGGGGACCAGCCCCAACAGTATCTGTTGCTTGCCCACATTGCCAAAAATAGCATAAGGGTGAATGTTGGAGGATGATAGGTGCTTGTTTACGGTGTGGATCTACAGACCACCTAGTCCGAGATTGTCCTCGCAGAACTACTACATCCACTCTAGTATCAACTGATAGGCCTGCCCCTCCAGCTCCAACAGGTAGAAGGCCGGGTAAGGCTGAGGCAGCCGGTACTTCACAGAAACCTATATCAGAATATGTGGAGAGAGCAGAAGGCAGAAAACTAGCTAGAGCCTATGCTATACGGGCACAAGAGGAACAGGATGCTCCAAATGTCATCAAGGCTACGTTCCTCCTTTATAATACTTCTGTGCATGCATTAGTGGATCCTGGATCTACTCATTCCTATATTTATATCAAGCTGCCCGTAGAAAAGGGAATACCAGTAGAGGAAAGTGACCAAGATATCCTGGTCACAAATCTGCTAGGCCATAGTGTGGTAGTAAACAAAGTGTATAAGGGCTGTCCATTGAAGATTCAAGGGAAAGAGTTCTCAGCAGACTTAATCGAACTGCCTTTCCATGAGTTTGGTGTGATTTTGGGAATGGACTGGTTATCCCATCATCAAGCAATAGTAGATTGTAAATTGAAGAGAATCTCTCTGAAAACTACTGAGAACGAAGAAATAGTAGTAGTGGGTGAAAGGACAGATTTCTTGTCTAATGTCATCTTAGCTACAGTTGCAAGGAGATGGTTGAGAAAAGGGCGTGAAGCCTATCTGGCACACGTGGTTGACACTAGGCAGGGTAAACTTAACTTATCTGACATACCCACAGTAAGGGATTTCTTTGAGGTATTTCTTGAGGAATTGCCTAGTTTACCACCAGAAAGGGAACTTGAATTTGATATTGAGATTATGCCGGGTACAGCTCCCATTTTAATTGCTCCATATAGGATGGCACCTGCTGAATTGAAAGAGTTAAAAATCCAGCTGCAAGAATGACTAGACAAGGGGTTCATACTCCCCAGTGTGTCACCTTGGGGAGCTCCGGTACTGTTTGTAAAGAAGAAAGATGGGACACTGAGGTTATGTGTTGACTACCGGCAGTTAAACAGAGTAACAGTGAAGAACAAGTATCCGTTGCCTAGAATTGACGATCTGTTTGATCAGTTGAAGGGAGCCGGTGTGTTTTCTAAGATTGATCTCAGATCAGGGTATCATCAGCTAAGGGTTAAGGATGCCTATGTGCCTAAGACTGCATTTAGAACCCGGTATGGGCATTATGAATTCCTGGTGATGCCATTTGTGTTAACAAACGCTCCAGCAACATTCATGGACCTAATGAACCGTATCTTCCATCCATACTTAGATCGGTTTGTAGTGGTCTTCATT
This sequence comes from Hevea brasiliensis, assembly GCF_030052815.1. Taxonomy (NCBI): domain Eukaryota; kingdom Viridiplantae; phylum Streptophyta; class Magnoliopsida; order Malpighiales; family Euphorbiaceae; genus Hevea; species Hevea brasiliensis. Next base: position 68,552,594 of record NC_079500.1, read on the forward strand.
GATGACATCCTGGTGTATTCCAAGGATAAAGCAGAACATGATGAGCATTTGAGAATTGTTCTGCAGACTCTAAAAGAGAAGAAATTGTATGCTAAATTGTCCAAGTGTGAGTTCTGGTTGAATGAGATTGCATTCCTTGGACATGTAGTATCAGCTGAAGGGATTAGAGTGGATCCCAAAAAGATTGAAGTAGTGATGGAATGGAAGCCTCCCAGAAATACCACTAAGATCAGAAGTTTCTTGGGGTTAGCTGGATATTATAGAAGATTTGTAAAGGGATTTTCCCTGATAGCTTCTCCAATGACCAAATTACTACACAAGAATATGAAATTTGACTAGAATGACAATTGTCAAGCCAGTTTTGAGAGGCTGAAGGCTATGTTGATAGAAGCACCAGTGTTAACACAGCCAATGTCTGGAAAAGACTTTATAGTCTACAGTGATGCCTCACACAATGGGTTAGGGTGTGCACTCATGCAAGAAGGGAAAGTGGTCACATATGCTTCCAGGTAGTTAAGGCCACATGAAAAGAATTACCCTACTCATGATTTAGAGTCAGCAGCAATTATCTTCGCATTGAAGATATGGAGGCATTACTTGTATGGAGAAAAATGCTACATATACACAGACCATAAGAGTGTGAAGTATCTGCCAACCCAAAAGGAACTTAATTTGAGACAGAGGCGATGGATTGAATTCTTGAAAGATTATGATTGTGTGATTGACTACCACCCTGGGAAGGCAAATGTAGTCGCTGATGCTTTAAGTAGAAAATCTATTATAGCATTAAGATCTTTGAATGCCCAATTGTCCTTAACTCATTATGGAGTTATTTTGGCTGAGTTGCAAGTGAAGCTGAATCATATACAGATCTGAGGATGGGCAGAAGACAGATGGGAAATTAATGGCTGTTATGGGCAAAATCACTGAGGGGAAGGAAACTGAATATGAAGTGAAAGAAATGGGTGCCTGTACTATAATGAAAGAGTGTGTGTTCCAGATGATAAAGAATTGAAAACCAGTATTCTGAGAGAAGCACATAACAGTGTGTATGCTATGCACCCAGAAAGCACAAAAATGTACCGTAACCTGAAACTCTGATACTGGTGGCCAGGTATGAAGAAGGACATAGTTGACTATGTAACTAGATGCTTGACATGTCAGAAAGTCAAAGCAGAACATCAAGTTCCATTAGGTTTGTCACAGCCCATAAACATACCTGAATGGAAATGGGATCAAGTCACTATGGACTTTATTACTGGTCTACCTCTCACTCAGAAGAAGCATGATGCAGTATGGGTGATTGTGGATAGGTTAACCAAATCAACACATTTTCTGCCAGTCAGAACTGACTACTCACTAGAAAAGCTAGCAGAATTGTACATCAGTGAGATAGTTAGACTACATGGAATTCCACTTTTCATTATATCTGATAGAGACCCAAGGTTTACATCTAGATTTTGGAAGAAATTACAAGAATCCTTGGGCACCCAACTCCATTTTATTATGGCTTTTCATCCTCAGACGGATGGACAGTGTAACACCCTCCCCGTAGTAACTCCGTACATTCTACTGTTCCGGTGACCAGTGTCGGTCCGGACAGCTAGAACTTCTGAAAAAAATATTTAAACTAAAGCGAGGAACCATAATTAACTCAAATATTAATAAGAAAAATTTAGAAAAAAATTTTAGAAATAAAATGCAACTAAGTCAAATGAGCCGGTGCCCAAGCGATGGGTAACCAGAGGTAAGTTGCGGTTCTCGCAACGAGGAGCCCTAGACCCAGGGAAAAATTCATAAAATAATTTTTGCGATTCCAGAGAAGGGTCATTGAGGTTCCTATGGCATTAGAATGCCAAGAAAATATTTAGAAAATTTTTTCAATCGGTACAGACAATTTTGACCCGTTAAGCCAAACGGAAGGCATTTTGGTCATTTCGCCTTCAGAGGTGATTTTTGGCCGACTTACCCAGTTGAGTAAATAATTAATATGACATAAAATATGAATAAACATTACTAAAAATGAAATTGGAAATGAGTAGTGGATAAAAGAAAAGGAAAATGAAATAAAAAGCAATTTATGACATCTTGATGATGTCATTTAAAAGCTATAACCAATCACAATTAAGTAACCATTTGACTAATTAATAAAAGAGATAAATAAAGACCAAGGAAGACCAAAAACAAGCAGCCATCTTCTTCTTCAAAACGTGATCCTCTCCTCCATAACCCTCCATGGAAGTTTTCTTTAATTACTTCCATTTTCCCATGAATTTGCACTATAAAACCCTAACTCCCTTCACTAAAAACTTGTCTCTACCTCTTGGGAAGTGTTTGGCAGCCTAGAAAGGGAAAGAAAGTGAAGATTAACTTGGGAAAATTCTGCCCTACAAGAGGTTAGTCCAAATATATACTTAAAACTCTTTAATCCCATGCTAGAGATTTGAAACAAGTATGAATTTGTAACTTAAATGAATAAAAGTTATGTGTATGTCCACCATGATTTTTGGCATCCCTAAAGAAGGAACATGATTGAGTGTCTTGATGGACTTAGAGTGAACTAGAGAGTATGTTTAAAATATATATATATATATATATATATATATATATATATATATATATATGTAAGGAATGAAAGTGATTAATTATGGTAGTTGTGAAAATTTATAATGGAAATTAGGGTTTTGAGGTGTGAAACTTGGATTTAGCTTATGAAATTGTGAAAGAACATTATAAGGGTCAATCAGTGACCATTTTAGGTAAGTTGACTGTAACACCCCTAAGTTCGGTAGTTCGTTCTGCTGTACCGGTGACCAGTGTTGTCCGGACAGCTAGGATGCTTAGAACTACACTTCAAAATGAGTGAGGAGACATAAAATAATGAAATACAAGAAAAGAAAATACAAGAAAAACAAAGGAAAAATAATAGCAAAGAAATGTGATCAAGTTAAGCGAGCCGGGAAACCTAGCGATGGGTGACCGCACCGGGAAGTCACGGCGTGGACCGTTGACTAATACTCGACTGCGGGAACCACGGAAAACATTTTTAGGACATAAATGGACCCTTATTGAAGTATAAATATCATTAGAAATATCAAAGAAAAATTAAATAATTAGTACAAAGAAAAGTGAGAAATCGAAAAACAGACAAAACTCGGCAATACCGAAAAATCGGGAATGCCCCTGTGTCTTTTGACCTCCCGAAGTGTCCTTTGACCTAAATGTCCATTAAAAATAAATAGTATTACACTTAGAAAATAAAATGAAAAATTAAATTGGTGGTACCTAAAGTAAATAGTAGAAATTAAAGGTTAAATGTGGAATAAGTGGGAATTTAGCTTATTATATGATTAAATGACTAAGTGGACCACTAAAGGGATTAATTAAATACATAGTGGGACATGTGTACACTTAAAATGCAGCTGAATAAGTCATCTTCCTCATTTGCATTCAACTTGCCGAATTGAAGAGTGAAGGAACCCACCATTGACGTTTTGCATGAGCTTCATCTTCTCCCTTCATTTCATCTCTAAATACTTAAGTAGCTTCATGAAAAATGGTCTACACATCACAAGGAAGATATTGATACCAATTTTGAGAAGTTTGGTGAAGGTTTAGCAAGTTACAATTAAAGGTAAGTTTGCATTTTTGAGAATTTCTTTATTAAAGTTTATGTTCATGTTATGGGTGTTGGTTTGGTGAAGGAAAATTTTGAGTTTGAAGGGTTATTGTTGTTTTCATTTTGGACAGCCATGAGTCACGTTTTTTATGAGATATTTGTGCATATAATTGATGAGAAATGTGTTGATCATGATGAATTAGTAACCTAGTGAATTATTTCATGTTTATATGGTGATTTATGCACTTGGATGGGAATTGGTAAATTGGATGGCACTTTGATGTTGAAGAATGGTTTGCGGCAGCTTGGGGACACTTGAGTAATGGTATATATTGAAGGAAGTGTGGGCAGAATATTGACCTAGAAGGTTGATGAGATGTATGTAGATTGATATTGTAAAGTGTATGTAAAATTTGTAATGGTTAGGTGTGTTTGTAATGGTAATTAGAAATTGTAATTGTGAATGATATTTGGTGTGTTGAGGGTAATGGTAATCTGCCCAAAATAATGTTAATGTAAAGTAGATAATGCTTTTGGTAATGTACCAAAACAGATTGGTAGGGTATGGAAGTAAACTTTGCAACTTAAATGTGTGTTTGAAGTGGGGTGTGAAAGGCATAGTGAGGGCAGTGTACATTTTAGCCTATAACCTTAAATGTGTAACCTCAATTGGTATGAGACCAATTTGATGTGAAACTAGGCACAAAATGTGCCAACTTACATTGAGAAACCATACCAAAATTCTGCTTGCAAGGTGACCTAAGAAAATGACCAATTCGGATTAGGTACACTTGAGACCTAAAAACTGACCATTTGGGCAGCAGTGAGTGTTTAGGCCATAACTCACTCAAAACAGGTCCAATTGACCTGCAATTTTAACCATGAATAGTTAAGACCCATACCTACAAGTCTTATGAAGACACCAAAACCCAGAAATGACCAGAAGCAAGTCAAAAAGCTTGCACAAGTTCGGGTCCAAAAACTGGCCGAACCAAAGTTGACCAAATTGACCTAAAATTGACCTAATTTAGTACCATTTGACCAGCAGTAGTATAATGACCATAACTTGGTCTACTTAACTAGGATTGACCTGAAATTTTGCCCCGCGTGCAATAAGACCTAGATCTACAAGTTTATAGTTTCGACCGAGACCCGAAAACCGAGGGAACTAGATCGTCCGGTTAGGTCAAACCAGTGTCCCGGAATCTAGCAATTTGCATTAAAATGCACTAAGCAAGGAAATGACTTTGGTAAAACATACCAAACCTAAAACCCTATCGAATGTGACATATTAACGACACTAAAACCTAATTTACCTAAAACAAAACTAGGATAGGTATATTAGGTGATTAAGTAAAAAATTGAGTTCAGTGCATTATTTACCAAACATTATCGTTAGAGACAATTTAATTTAGTACTGAAACACTTCAAATTGTGTTTCTCAGTTACTAAAGACTCAGGGAAAGAGAAGGAAACACTGAGTCCAGACCAGGGAGACAGTCATCAGAGGTTTGTGCACAACGGCTATTGCTTTTGAATTTTTCAATTGAAATAAATATTGAATATTTGTATATTATTATTTTAAATTGTGTTTGTGCACAACGGCTATTGCTTTTGAATTTTTCAATTGAAATAAATATTGAATATTTGTATATTATTGGTTTAAATTGTGTTTGTGCACAACAAATATTTCTTTTGAATTTTTCAATTGAAATAAATATTGACTATTTGTACATTATTGTTTTAAATTGTGGAAATGTCTTTGAATGGGTATTTATTGCTTGAAAAGCATTGTAAATGATTTGAAACTGTGAGAAATTGTTTGAATGATATTGATGGATACTTATTGCTTAAAAGCATTGTAAATGGTTTGAAATTGTGGGAAAATTAGTTTAGTGTGATTTGTGAAAATCGAAGTTAATTATGAATTGTGTTGCCATTTTGTGAATGAAATTATGACTTTGGAAATTTATTGGATTCTCACGAATCATTTGAATAAAATGTTTGGAATTGATTTTGTGTTCACACTTAGCATGACAGTATCGTATCATTCCTTCTCCAATTATGGGGTTGTGATCGTTTATTTCCTTCTCCATTTATGGAGTCGTGATCGTTTATTTTTCCCTCTCTGGTTTACCAGTTGAGGTGATCGGATGAGTACTCATTATATAGCTAGCTCCCCTTCCTCATTGATTTCGATTAGTGAGGTTGTGATTGCTTTGTCGTGGTGTACAACACGGCATTGATCGGAAAATTGTGTCATGGCTTAAGTTGTGAATGAATTGGCAACACTGTATTCTTAAATTATTCGACTAAATTGCATTATTATGTATTGTGAGATTGTGAAATTGATTTAAACTCTCATTGACATATACTGTCTTTTGAATTCAAACATGATCTGACTTATGGAAAATTATTGTGATATTGACAAATGGAGTTTAAATTCTTGTTGACATTATTGTCTTGAATTTAACTATGATTTTAAGTATCCACTATTTACATGACTTATGAATTGTGATTTAAATTGTATTTGGTTAATGTTGTGCACCACTGAGACATTGTCTCAGCGATAGCTTTTTAATTGCTGTCGCAGGTAGAGAGACAGAGCGGCAGATTAGGTGCATATACATCCAGCGAGGGATTTTCTGGTATAATGAGTATGCCAATATTTTGCATTTTGTACTGTAATGTATGACACTGTATGTACATTTTGTTTTTGGTTTTGAGCAGTTGTAAATTCAAATTGTACCTTGAAGTTGTAAACTAATTATGAGTTATTTGACTTGTGAAAATTGTATTATATTTCCTTATCTCAGACTTTGAAAAATTTATATGGAATTGAGTTGATAAATTGTTGTGTTGAGAAATGTATTGAAGTTGAGATTTGGAAAATTATTGAAGTGCTTTTTACAGGTTTTCTGAAGAACTGTTTTGTCCAAAATACAGATGGCACTCTGCCAAAATTTTTACGGAAATTCCAAATAAACTAAATGAGTTAGTGGATTCACTTCAGTTCACCAAAGTTTTTAACAACTGTAAATAGTGCTCACCATTGTAAAAGAAGTAAGAAAAGTTTTTAAAATCCCTTGTAGTGTATTTAATGGGTTATCGATGAAGCGGAGTTGGTAATTCATTAGGTATACTACGGGATCATGTTATGCCTTACAGAGGGGTAGGGTGTGACATGTTTTAGTGGTATCAGAGCAAAGTCTTTAAAATTCTGTTTTCACCTGTTATTTGATTATTCTTTCTTCATAGTACAACTGCTCAATATCATTGTTTGATACATACAGTACATTACATTATAAAAATGCACTAACGGGAGGAAATCTCCTTGTGTTATTAGTTCAGGAGATCTTAAATCCTCGCATTGAATATGGAAGAGGGTGATCGTTCAGTCGATCAGTCTATTGAGGCTGAGGTGCAAGGGGATGCCCCAGGCCTACAAAATGTTAGTGGTTCAGCAGCACCAGCCCCTGCAGTACCGTAGTTTCCTGCTTAGTTCGCTCAGCAGATGGCTGTAATATTCCAACAAATGGCTGGTAATGCGCCTACTCAAGTCTCGATACAGACACCAGTGGTACAACCACAGTCTCCTACGAGGCAATATGATAAATTGATGAAATATGGGGCTACAGAGTTCAAGGGGACAACAGATCCTCTAGAGGCTGAACAGTGGTTAGAGAGGATGGATAGGGTGTTCAAGAAACTGCATTGCACAGAGGAGCTCAGATTTGAATACTCAGTGTCCTTGTTACAGGGGGATGCTTATGACTGGTGGAAAACCATTCCACACAGTCTGGTAGAGCCTGCAGTGCTAACATGGAATGACTTCCTTAGGGAATTCAGGCAGAAATATGTGCCTGATGCCTATGTAGACCAGAAACTACAAGAATTCCTAAGTCTGAAACAGGGGGGCAGATCAGTGGTTGAGTATGAAAGAGAATTTTCTCTCCTTAGCCATTATGCAGTGAGTCTACTCTCTACCAGCAGGGAAAGATGCAAGAGGTTTGAAACTGGCTTGAAGCCCAGTATCAGAGTACAAGTGCTCGGCTTCAAACACACTAACTTCTCTGAACTTGTTTCTCAAGCCCTAGAGTTGGAAAGAGTTGAGTTTTTGACTACTCCTGAGAAAAAGAGATCAGAGAAGACAGATGAAGAGGGAAAGTCAGTAGAACAGAGTTCCAGTGGTCCTACTGGAAAGAGGAAGAACTATGAGGGACACAACAGAGGTAGCAAGAAGTCTGGTAGGGGAGGACATTCGTGATGTAAACCTACTTTATCCGGTCAAAGATAGTACCGGAGGTTCCTACCATTCCCGCCAATGTGAAAATTGTGGAAGATATCATGGTGGGATATGCTATAAGGCTATTGGAGCCTGTTATAACTGTGGAGGCATGGGACACTTTGCCAAGGACTGCACCAGTAGTCGCAGAGTTGGACCACCTCCTACTACTGCAGAAGGGTCGATTGAGCCACTATTGCAAGTTCACAACCACCCAAAGAAAGGTAGAGGCAGGGGTAGAAGTAGCCAAAGAGCCAAGGCACAGTAAAACATTCAGAGCAAGATAGTGCTCCAGTCAGAGTCTATGCCATGAGACAGAGAGAAGTGGCCGAGACATCTGATGTCGTGGCTGGTACCTTCTCAACTTTTAACCAAGATGTGTTTGTGTTAATCGATCTGGGTTCTACCCATTCTTATGTGTGTGCTAGCATCATTGATTGCATTGCTGCTCCAGGTACAAAAATGGATTTTGAGGTGCTAGTAACAAGTCCGTTAGGACAGGAGGTCGGGGAAATAAATTTTGATGCATTAGTGATTAGTCCTTTAGGATAAGGATTGTGATAATAAGTGAAATTAGTTTTGGAAGAGTTTATCGGCGAAAAGTATTTGCTGACACACCATAAAATTATAAAGCTAATTGGCGAGCCTACTTAATGTAAGGCAAGAGAACGTAAAAGTAAGTTACAGAAATAGAATTGCTCTAGATGAAGGCAGAGATGTTACTGTAGTAATTGTTAATAGATATTGTAATCAGAAGAAGTTCGGATATCAGTGAATTTGAAAAGGATAAAAGATAGGAAAGTTTGATCTATTGAATAAGCTGTAGATTACAGTACTAACTTGAGATTATTGTGTAGAGCTACGTACTACCCGATAGTACACCTAGATGAGAATAGTTGCCAACGGCATCTGTTTTTTGTATAGTTATGCCAGGACAGAATTTAATTGTTAGAAATAAGTTGAAAATCCTACTTAGGGATCTAAAACTCAAAAATTAGAATGTTGAAAGGTTATAGTTCAGTACAAAAGGAAGTAAGTTATAGAATATTGACAGATAAAAAGAGTTATGGAAGTAGAGATTTGAACAGTTGATTCATATATAACAAAGAAATATTCCGAATGTGAGGAAGACTATGGACTAGAATGGTCAGAGGACCAATGCCTGATGAATGATTCTAACATGACCTCAAGGGTCATTCAAGAAGCAACGTGAACCAAAATATTAGACAGCATAATAGTAAGAGGAGATTGGTGTTATCCAAGCAAATTAAACATTGTATTAGATTGTTAAAAGTCTTACGATCATATAGAAAGGAGAAAATAAACGTATGACTATTGTAAGATGACTACTGGGTAAAATTTCGTGGACGAAATTTATTTAAGGGGGGGAGAATTGTAACACCCCTAAGTTCGGTAGTTCGTTCTGCTGTACCGGTGACCAGTGTTGTCCGGACAGCTAGGATGCTTAGAACTACACTTCAAAATGAGTGAGGAGACATAAAATAATGAAATACAAGAAAAGAAAATACAAGAAAAACAAAGGAAAAATAATAGCAAAGAAATGTGATCAAGTTAAGCGAGCCGGGAAACCTAGCGATGGGTGACCGCACCGGGAAGTCACGGCGTGGACCGTTGACTAGCCCTGGACTGCGGGGAACCCTGGAAAACATTTTTAGGACATAAATGGACCCTTATTGAAGTATAAATATCATTAGAAATATCAAAGAAAAATTAAATAATTAGTACAAAGAAAAGTGAGAAATCGAAAAACAGACAAAACTCGGCAATACCGAAAAATCGGGAATGCCACCCGAACAGGGGCATTATGGTCATTTGACATCCCGAAGTGTCTTTTGACCTAAATGTCCATTAAAAATAAATAGTATTACACTTAGAAAATAAAATGAAAAATTAAATTGGTGGTACCTAAAGTAAATAGTAGAAATTAAAGGTTAAATGTGGAATAAGTGAGAATTTAGCTTATTATATGATTAAATGACTAAGTGGACCACTAAAGGGATTAATTAAATACATAGTGGGACATGTGTACACTTAAAATGCAGCTGAATAAGTCATCTTCCTCATTTGCATTCAACTTGCCGAATTGAAGAGTGAAGGAACCCACCATTGACATTTTGCATGAGCTTCATCTTCTCCCTTCATTTCATCTCTAAATACTTAAGTAGCTTCATGAAAAATGGTCTACACATCACAAGGAAGATATTGATACCAATTTTGAGAAGTTTGGTGAAGGTTTAGCAAGTTACAATTAAAGGTAAGTTTGCATTTTTGAGAATTTCTTTGTTAAAGTTTATGTTCATGTTATGGGTGTTGGTTTGGTGAAGGAAAATTTTGAGTTTGAAGGGTTATTGTTGTTTTCATTTTGGACAGCCATGAGTCACGTTTTTTATGAGATATTTGTGCATATAATTGATGAGAAATGTGTTGATCATGATGAATTAGTAACCTAGTGAATTATTTCATGTTTATATGGTGATTTATGCACTTGGATGGGAATTGGTAAATTGGATGGCACTTTGATGTTGAAGAATGGTTTGCGGCAGCTTGGGGACACTTGAGTAATGGTATATATTGAAGGAAGTGTGGGCAGAATATTGACCTAGAAGGTTGATGAGATGTATGTAGATTGATATTGTAAAGTGTATGTAAAATTTGTAATGGTTAGGTGTGTTTGTAATGGTAATTAGAAATTGTAATTGTGAATGATATTTGGTGTGTTGAGGGTAATGGTAATCTGCCCAAAATAATGTTAATGTAAAGTAGATAATGCTTTTGGTAATGTACCAAAACAGATTGGTAGGGTATGGAAGTAAACTTTGCAACTTAAATGTGTGTTTGAAGTGGGGTGTGAAAGGCATAGTGAGGGCAGTGTACATTTTAGCCTATAACCTTAAATGTGTAACCTCAATTGGTATGAGACCAATTTGATGTGAAACTAGGCACAAAATGTGCCAACTTACATTGAGAAACCATACCAAAATTCTGCTTGCAAGGTGACCTAAGAAAATGACCAATTCGGATTAGGTACACTTGAGACCTAAAAACTGACCATTTGGGCAGCAGTGAGTGTTTAGGCCATAACTCACTCAAAACAGGTCCAATTGACCTGAAATTTTAACCATGAATAGTTAAGACCCATACCTACAAGTCTTATGAAGACACCAAAACCCAGAAATGACCAGAAGCAAGTCAAAAAGCTTGCACAATTTCGGGTCCAAAAACTGGCCGAACCAAAGTTGACCAAATTGACCTAAAATTGACCTAATTTAGTACCATTTGACCAGCAGTAGTATAATGACCATAACTTGGTCTACTTAACTCGGATTGACCTGAAATTTTGCCCCGCGTGCAATAAGACCTAGATCTACAAGTTTGTAGTTTCGACCGAGACCCGAAAACCGAGGGAACTAGATCGTCCGGTTAGGTCAAACCAGTGTCCCGGAATCCAGCAATTTGCATTAAAATGCACTAAGCAAGGAAATGACTTTGGTAAAACATACCAAACCTAAAACCCTATCGAATGTGACATATTAACGACACTAAAACCTAATTTACCTAAAACGCAACGAGGGTCGGTATATTAGGTGATTAAGTAAAAAATTGAGTTCAGTGCATTATTTACCAAACATTATCGTTAGAGACAATTTAATTTAGTACTGAAACACTTCAAATTGTGTTTCTCAGTTACTAAAGACTCAGGAAAAGAGAAGGAAACACTGAGTCCAGACCAGGGAGACAGTCATCAGAGGTTTGTGCACAACGGCTATTGCTTTTGAATTTTTCAATTGAAATAAATATTGAATATTTGTATATTATTGTTTTAAATTGTGTTTGTGCACAACGGCTATTGCTTTTGAATTTTTCAATTGAAATAAATATTGAATATTTGTATATTATTGTTTTAAATTGTGTTTGTGCACAACGAATATTTCTTTTGAATTTTTCAATTGAAATAAATATTGACTATTTGTACATTATTGTTTTAAATTGTGGAAATGTCTTTGAATGGGTATTTATTGCTTGAAAAGCATTGTAAATGATTTGAAACTGTGAGAAATTGTTTGAATGATATTGATGGATACTTATTGCTTAAAAGCATTGTAAATGGTTTGAAATTGTGGGAAAATTAGTTTAGTGTGATTTGTGAAAATCGAAGTTAATTATGAATTGTGTTGCCATTTTGTGAATGAAATTATGACTTTGGAAATTTATTGGATTCTCACGAATCATTTGAATAAAATGTTTGGAATTAATTTTGTGTTCACACTTAGCATGACAGTATCGTATCATTCCTTCTCCAATTATGGGGTTGTGATCGTTTATTTCCTTCTCCATTTATGGAGTCGTGATCGTTTATTTTTCCCTCTCTGGTTTACCAGTTGAGGTGATCGGATGAGTACTCATTATATAGCTAGCTCCCCTTCCTCATTGATTTCGATTAGTGAGGTTGTGATTGCTTTGTCGTGGTGTACAACACGGCATTGATCGGAAAATTGTGTCATGGCTTAAGTTGTGAATGAATTGGCAACACTGTATTCTTAAATTATTCGACTAAATTGCATTATTATGTATTGTGAGATTGTGAAATTGATTTAAACTCTCATTGACATATACTGTCTTTTGAATTCAAACATGATCTGACTTATGGAAAATTATTGTGATATTGACAAATGGAGTTTAAATTCTTGTTGACATTATTGTCTTGAATTTAACTATGATTTTAAGTATCCACTATTTACATGACTTATGAATTGTGATTTAAATTGTATTTGGTTAATGTTGTGCACCACTGAGACATTGTCTCGTGATAGCTTTTAATTCTTTATCGCAGGTAGAGAGACAGACAGGGCAGCAGATTAGGCTGCATATACATCCAGCGAGGGATTTCCTGGTATAATGAGTATGCCAATATTTTGCATTTTGTACTGTAATGTATGACACTGTATGTACATTTTGTTTTTGGTTTTGAGCAGTTGTAAATTCAAATTGTACCTTGAAGTTGTAAACTAATTATGAGTTATTTGACTTGTGAAAATTGTATTATATTTCCTTATCTCAGACTTTGAAAAATTTATATGGAATTGAGTTGATAAATTGTTGTGTTGAGAAATGTATTGAAGTTGAGATTTGGAAAATTATTGAAGTGCTTTTTACAGGTTTTCTGAAGAACTGTTTTGTCCAAAATACAGATGGCACTTTGCCAAAATTTTTACAGAAATTCCAAATAAACTAAATGAGTTAGTGGATTCACTTCAGTTCACCAAAGTTTTTAACAACTGTAAATAGTGCTCACCATTGTAAAAGAAGTAAGAAAAGTTTTTAAAATCCCTTGTAGTGTATTTAATGGGTTATCAGTAGATGGAGTTGGTAATTCATTAGGTATACTACGGGATCATGTTATGCCTTACAGAGGGGTAGGGTGTGACATTGACCATAATTTGGACTGAAATGTAGCATGGCAAAGGGAATGAGTAGGCTGCCTTGTAAGTGCAGCAGGGTGACTGAAATTTCAGTCCACTTGGACTGCCATATCTTGGGCTGTGTTGGTCCAATTGGTGTTTGGCCAATTGGACATGAAACTAGGCTTATAATGGCACATTTTTGCTGAAGAAACCATACCCAAAGGACCAAAGCAAGAGGACCAAAACTTGGCCCCAATCCGGACACCCTGCAACAGCCCCTGCAGAATTGACCAAATGAATAGTAACTGTTCATTTGGCCATAACTCACTGTAGATTTGGTTAATTGACCTGAAATTTTCACAGCAATAAGATAAGATATAGACAAACAACTTTCATGAAGAAACCTACCCCAAATAATGCCATTAACCCATTCCAATGATTGGGCAAAGTTAAGTTATCAAACCTGCAACTCTGCAGATTTACATTTGAACAGTAATGTTTGGATGACTATAACTCCCTCTAGAAAACTCGGATTTAGGCGATTCTTGAACCGATGGAAACCTAAGGTATGGTAGAACATGTCATATGAAGAAAGTTAGACCAAATTATGAACTTAACTTGGTCAAATTACTGACCAAAGTTGGACCAAAATCTGTCAAAACCCAAAATTTCAGCATGAACAGTAAACTTATTTTGGCCATAACTTGAGCTACAAAACTCCAAATGGAGTGATTCAAAAAAAGAAATTCAACTAGATAAAATAAGGAACAACTTTCATGTTTACCATTTCCTCAAATTCCCACTTTAGAAATATCAAATGGAACAATAAAGATGAAGCACCAAATCTGAAAATTTTGTTCAATTAGCATTAAGCTTAGAAATGGTATTGGCAACCAATACCAACAAGTTTTAAATACAAAATGTGGTATGTTTGGGGTGTTAAAACCAATACACCTATTTTCTATCCAAAAGTCAACATTTTTGTTGACCAATGAGGTGAATAGTGACACCAAAACCAAAAATTGGCAATTTTGCCAAAATGACCTAAGCTTTGAGAAAGTGACCAAAACTAACAAGTTTTGAATACAAAATGTGGTATGTTGGGAGTATTAAAACCAATGTACCTATTGTTTATGCAAAAGTCAACATTTTAGTTGACTAATGAAATGAATAGTGACATGAAAACTTGAAATTCAAAAATTGTGAAACTTAAAAATGCAAAATGCCCTAGTAGGCCTAATGTGATTGGTTTGGATAGTTTGGCATGCCAATAGGGTATTGTTTTAGCAGTACTGCGAAAGGAAAGGCTTTATGCCTGTATTCATGGCTTTATGCCCGTATTCATGGCTTTTATGCCTGTATTCATGGCTTTTATGCCCGATTATGTGACATCATGGCTTTTAGCCATACTAACTGCATACATGGTTGACGTTTTGCGTCCCATGGTATGAAGGCCCGAGGCACCGCGGTGTCCAGTGCCAACGACCCGTTATCCAGTCCCGTCGTCCAGTATAGGTTCCTTGGGCATGGAAAAGTATAACTGTGATTGAACTGATTATTAAAGAAAATACGAAAATTAAGTACCAGGAATGATTACAAAAATACAAAGAAGCTCAAGATCATGAAGAAAATAATTAACGAAATGCATGAAGAAGTTAATATCATAAAACATGATTAGCCCTCGACTAAACAAGAAGTTAGTAATTATTCATTTCTTATGAACACAATAGCAAGGAAATTATTATTTTTATTTGCATATTATATTTTCTGGTATTATTTGCACCACTAAGCTTTATGCTTAGCGCGTCGCTTTTAACGCGTGAGTGCGAAGATTTGGACAGAGGGCCCAGTAGACCACAGATTCAGTAAGGCAGTTCACAGTTTTGCATAGTGTCCGTGTCACCTCACCATCCACAGTGCATTGGTAGGACACTAGGTTTCATTTTGACATTTTGTAACTAATTTCTATTTTCTCATATGTATTTGAACTTATGGAATGTATTTTGAGGTTCATGTAAATAATGAAAAATCGTATTAATGAATGTAAAAGTGAATGTTTATCTGTGATTTACACATGATATCACATGAGATGAATGATTGAGAAATGAATGGTGAAAAATGTTGAGATTTTGATATTGAAGTTTGAGAGTGATGAGATGATTAAATATGATCATAGGAAGTGTTTTTCACAGGTTCCGAAGAACTGTTTTCTCCATTTTTAGCCGGTACTTTGCCGGATTTTCTATAAAATTTTCGGAACCTCAAATAAATAATAATTTCGATAAATGGCTTAAAATGAATTATATTTCACAAGTTATATTCAAAACTATGATAAAAATGAATTAAGATAAAATAGAGTGCTCCGGCACACTGAGTGGCATAACTTTCTCGGCTACACTGTAGTCGGGTAAGGGGTGTCACATTTATTGGTATCAGAGCGCGGTTTAGGCGTTTCTGGACCTAGATAGATTGCATATCATGCATTGCATTCATAAGAGTCGAGGTGACACTATTACAGATCTGTATTTCCTATTTATTTTAGGTTAAGGTATGGAATAAGAGAGTGAAGAGACAATGAGATAGCGAATGGAGATGAGAAGGAGACTATATTTAAGATGAAAAAGGATGAGTACATAACTGTTTGAGGATAGGATTGAGACTAAGGAGAAAGTGAAGTAGGATAACACGGAAAGGTGAAGAAATAAAGAGGTAGTAGCTCCTCGACTATTTACATCAGGTAAATTTCGAGGACGAAATTTAAATAAGAGGGGAAGAGTTGTAACACCCTCCCCGTAGTAACTCCGTACATTCTACTGTTCCGGTGACCAGTGTCGGTCCGGACAACTAGAACTTCTGAAAAAAATATTTAAACTAAAGCGAGGAACCATAATTAACTCAAATATTAATAAGAAAAATTTAGAAAAAATTTTAGAAATAAAATGCAACTAAGTCAAATGAGCCGGTGCCCAAGCGATGGGTAACCAGAGGTAAGTTGCGGTTCTCGCAACGAGGAGCCCTAAACCCGGGGAAAAATTCATAAAATAATTTTTGGGATTCCAGAGAAGGGTCATTGAGGCTCCTATGGCATTAGAATGCCAAGAAAATATTTAGAAAAATTTTTCAATCGGTACAGACAATTTTGACCCGTTAAGCCAAACGGAGGGCATTTTGGTCATTTCGCCTTCAGAGGTGATTTTTGGCCGACTTGCCCAGTTGAGTAAATAATTAATATGACATAAAATATGAATAAACATTACTAAAAATGAAATTGGAAATGAGTAGTGGATAAAAGAAAAGGAAAATGAAATAAAAAGCAATTTATGACATCTTGATGATGTCATTTAAAAGCTATAACCAATCACAATTAAGTAACCATTTGACTAATTAATAAAAGAGATAAATAAAGACCAAGGAAGACCAAAAACAAGCAGCTATCTTCTTCTTCAAAACGTGATCCTCTCCTCCATAACCCTCCATGGAAGTTTTCTTTAATTACTTCCATTTTCCCATGAATTTGCACTATAAAACCCTAAGTCCCTTTACTAAAAACTTGTCTCTACCTCTTAGGAAGTGTTTAGCAGCCTAGAAAGGGAAAGAAAGTGAAGATTAACTTGGGAAAATTCTGCCCTACAAGAGGTTAGTGCACATATATACTTAAAACACTTTAATCCCATGCTAGAGACTTGAAACAAGTATGAATTTGTAACTTAAATGAATAAAAGTCATGTGTATGTCCACCATGATTTTTGGCAGCCCTAAAGAAGGAACATGATTGAGTGTCTTGATGGACTTAGAGTGAACTAGAGAGTATGTTTAAAATATATATATATATATATATATATATATATATATATATATATATATATATATATATGTAAGGAATGAAAGTGATTAATTAAGGTAGTTGTGAAAATTTATAATGGAAATTAGGGTTTTGAGGTGTGAAACTTGGATTTAGCTTATGAAATTGTGAAAGAACACTAAAAGGTTCAATCAGTGACCATTTTAGGTAAGTTGACCATAATTTGGATTGAAATGTAGCATGGCAAAGGGAATGAGTAGGTTGCCTTGTAAGTGCAGCAGGGTGACTGAAATTTCAGTCCACTTGGACTGCCATATCTTGGGCTGTGTTGGTCCAATTGGTGTTTGGCCAATTGGAAATGAAACTAGGCTTATAATGGCACATTTTTTCTGAAGAAACCATGCCCAAAAGACCAAAGCAAGAGGACCAAAACTTGGTCCCAATCCGGACACCCTGCAACAGCCCCTGCAGAATTGACCAAATGAACAGTAACTGTTCATTTGGCCATAACTCACTGTAGATTTGGTTAATTGACCTGAAAGTTTTACAGAAACAAGATAAGATATAGACAAACAACTTTCATGAAGAAACCTACCCCAAATAATGCCATTAACCCATTCAAATGATTGGGCAAAGTTAAGTTATCAAACCTGCAACTCTGCAGATTTACATTTGAACAGTAATGTTTGGATGACTATAACTCCCTCTAGAAAACTCGGATTTAGGCGATTCTTGAACCGATGGAAACCTAAGGTATGGTAGAACATGTCATATGAAGAAAGTTAGACCAAATTATGAACTTAACTTGGTCAAATTACTAACCAAAATTGGACCAAAATCTGTCAAAACCCAAAATTTCAGCATGAACAGTACACGTGAACAGTAAACTTATTTTGGCCATAACTTGAGCTACAAAACTCCAAATGGAGTGATTCAAAAAAGAAATTCAACTAGACAAAATAAGGAACAACTTTCATGTTTACTATTTCCTCAAATTCCCACTGTAGAAATATCAAATGGAACAATAAAGATGAAGCACCAAATCTGAAAATTTTGATCAATTAGCATTAAGCTTAGAAATGGTATTGGCAACCAATACCAACAAGTTTTAAATACAAAATGTGGTATGTTTGGGGTGTTAAAACCAATACACCTATTTTCTATCCAAAAGTCAACATTTTTGTTGACCAATGAGGTGAATAGTGACACCAAAACCAAAAATTGGCAATTTTGCCAAAATGACCTAAGCTTTGAGAAAGTGACCAAAACTAACAAGTTTTGAATACAAAATGTGGTATGTTGGGAGTATTAAAACCAATGTACCTATTGTTTATGCAAAAGTCAACATTTTAGTTGACTAATGAAATGAATAGTGACATGAAAACTTGAAATTCAAAAATTGTGAAACTTAAAAATGCAAAATGCCCTAGTAGGCCTAATGTGATTGGTTTGGATAGTTTGGCATGCCAATAGGGTATTGTTTTAGCAGTACTGCGAAAGGAAAGGCTTTATGCCTGTATTCATGGCTTTATGCCCGTATTCATGGCTTTTATGCCCGTATTCATGGCTTTTATGCCCGATTATGTGATATCATGGCTTTTTAGCCATACTGACTGCATACATGGTTGACGTTCTGCGTCCCATGGTATGACAGCCCGAGGCACCGCGGTGTCCAGTGCCAACGACCCATTATCCAGTCCAGTCGTCCAGTATAGGTTCCTTGGGCATGTAAAAGTATAACTGTGATTGAACTGATTATTAAAGAAAATACGAAAATTAAGTATCAGGAATGATTACAAAAATACAAAGAAGCTCAAGATCATGAAGAAAATAATTAACGAAATGCATGAAGAAGTTAATATCATAAAACATGATTAGCCCTTGACTCAACAAGAAGTTAGTAATTATTCATTTCTTATGAACACAATAGCAAGGAAATTATTATTTTTATTTGCATATTATATTTTCTGGTATTATTTGCACCACTAAGCTTTATGCTTAGCGCGTCGCTTTTGCAACGCGTAGGTACTGAAGATTTGGACAGAGGGCCCAGTAGACCACAGATTCGGTAAGGCAGTTCACAGTTCTGCATAGTGTCCGTGTCACCTCACCATCCACAGTGCATTGGTAGGACACTAGGTTTCATTTTGACATTTTGTAACTAATTTCTATTTTCTCATATGTATTTGAACTTATGGAATGTATTTTGAGGTTCATGTAAATAATGAAAAATCGTATTAATGAATGTAAAAGTGAATGTTTATCTGTGATTTACACATGATATCACATGAGATGAATGATTGAGAAATGAATGGTGAAAAATGTTGAGATTTTGATATTGAAGTTTGAGAGTGATGAGATGATTGAATATGATCATAGGAAGTGTTTTTCACAGGTTCCGAAAAATTGTTTTCTCCATTTTTAGCCGGTACTTTGCCGGATTTTCTATAAAATTTTCGGAACCTCAAATAAATAATAATTTTGATAAATGGCTTAAAATGAATTATATTTCACAAGTTATATTCAAAACTATGATAAAAATGAATTAAGATAAAATAGAGTGCTCCGGCACACTGAGTGGCATAACTTGCTCAGCTACACTGTAGTCGGGTAAGGGGTGTCACAGACAGTCAGAAAGAATAATCCAGGTAAATTTTGAAACTCATTGAGTTATTGCAAATAATAAACTGATAATAATGATAGTAATAACTGAATATGTGTGATAGGTCCTCGAGGATATGCTGAGAAGTTGTGTTATTGAGTTTGAGGGAAGTTGGGACAGATACCTTCCACTGGCAGAATTTGCATACAATAATAGCTATCAAGCTACCATACAAATGGCACCCTATGAAGCACTGTATGGGAGAAAATGCAGAACATCTGTATGTTGGACTGAATTGGGTGAAGATAAGCTAGTGGGGCCAAACCTGATAAAACAGGCAGAGGAAAAGGTGAAACTAATAAAGGCCAATTTGAAAGTTGCCTCAGATCGACAGAAATCTTATGCTGACTTGAAAAGAATGGACATTGAGTATGAAGTTGGCGAGAAAGTATTTCTCAGAGTATCACCGTGGAAGAAAGTGTTGGGTTCGGGAAAAAGGGAAAATTAAGCCCTAGGTTTATTGGCCCATATGAAGTTATTGAACGTGTGGGACCAATAGCCTACATATTAGCCTTACTACCTGAGTTGGACAAGATACATAATGTGTTCCATGTCTCGATGCTCAGAAGATACAGATCAGATCCTTCACATGTCATCTCAGCAGAAGAAATTGTGGTACAACCTGACCTGACATATGAAGAAGAACTAATTAAAATCTTGGCACGAGAGGTAAAAGAGCTCAGAAATAAGACAATTCCACTAGTGAAAATCCTATGGAGACACCACAACATGGAAGAGGCAATATGGGAGAGCAAGGAGACAATGAGGCAACAGTTCTCTCAGCTCTTCACATCAGGTAAATTTCGAGGACGAAATTTTTATTTAGAGGGGAAGAGTTGTAACATCCCCATTGCACGTGTTCTGTGCGTTCTGTTACTCCAGTGGTCAAATAACAGTCCAGGCAAGTCAGAATGTCTGGAACTACACTTCGGTGATAGTGAACAGACATATAATGATGAAATAAATAAAAAGAAAATACAAGAAAAATCAAACAAAAATGAAAGAGAGAAAATGAAGCTAAGTTAAACGAGCCAGTACCGCAGCGATGGGTGACCACACTGGGAAGGCTATTGCCGACCGCAGGACCGCGGGAAACCCTCTGAATCTAATTTTGAGACATAAATAAAGGTTTATTGAAATGTAATTGACACTAGAAATATCAAAGAAAAATTAGTAAATTAGTACAAAGAAAAATGAGAAAAATCAAAAAACAGATAAAAATCGGTGTTACCGAAAAATCGGGAATATAATCCGAAGTGGGGTATTTTGGTCATTTGACACCTAGTGTTGCCTTTTGACCTCAATCTCCATTAAAAATAAATGATATTACACTTTATAAATGTCATGAAAAATTAAATGGTGATACATTATGTAAATAGTGAAAGAATTGAGCTAAAGGTGCAAATAATGAAAGTTTAACTAATTAAACAATTAATTTAGAGTTAGTCCTCCACTAACTCAAGCCTTGGGACATTTTTCTAAGCCATTAGTGGGCAGAAACCAGTTCATCTTCAACCTTCCACAAACTAGCTGAATTTCCACCATGGGAGAACTCTATTGCCGCACCTTGCTCTACCTCCATGCAAGCATGTTCTAGCCATCCTTTCCACTTCTTTCCTTCATTAAAGCTTGTCTATTCACCTTGGATAAGATATTGGTAACAGGAAAAACAGGATTTGGTAAAGTTTTGATAAGCTCCAAGAGTGGTAAGTGTCCAAAACCTCTTCCTTGCTTTAGTAAACCTTGTGTTTAGGTTGAGGTGAGTATTTTGGTGAAGAGAAATGAAAGAAATAATGAGAAATGGACTTGTCCATTTTTGGCAGCCATGAACCTTTATTGAGCTTGAGTTATTTTTACTTTTGATGAATGGAAATGAAGGTTGATTAATTCAAATGAAAGTTGTAGTAAGTTTGTATCTAAGTATGTACATGTAGTGTTTGAATTAACGGTGTGAAATGGAACCTTGATGCCTTGAGCAAACTGCCATGTTTGGCAGCCCCTAATAGCATGAATTTGTGTGTGAACATGTAGTTTTTAATGAAATATGCTAATGTTAAATTGTGGGCAGCAAGTATAAGTGATATTGAAGTATGATTATGTTGAAGTGTATGTGTAATATTGACATTGAGATATGTTGAATTATGGTGGAAGTGAATGTTGAACTTAATGGTGAATTGTGTGCATTGAGCACTTGAATATTCTGCCCCAAATTGTTTCTGGAATTGTGTACAATATATATATGGAGGTGTTATTGATTGAATATTGAAGTAATGAGGAGGAGAAGGAATATCAAATTGGAAGTGTATGTGCTTTGTGCAGATTGTGTGTTGCAGGAAGTACCTAAATTAGGCCATAAGTGCCAAACTGTGAACCCAATTAGTATGAGGCCAATGGGAGGTGAAATTAGACACCAAATAGGCCAACTTTCATGTAGAAATGTTGCCAAAATTCTGCCTAGAAACTGACCTTAAAAATAACCAAATCCAGATTAGCAACCTTGCAACCCAGATTTTTGACCATATGAACAGTAGTCATTGGGATGACCATAACTCACTCAAAACAGGTCCAATTGACTGGAAATTTTTACCATGGTTATTTTAGACATAGATCTACAATTCTTATGAAGACACCTAAGCCCAGAAATGGCCATAACAAAGTCAAATGGCTTGCACAAGTTCAGGTACAAAAACTGCCGAACCAAAAGTGACCTAAAATTGACCAAATTTTGCAGTAAAGGTGCAATCTGTCCAACTTTAGTAAATTGACCATAACTTGGTCTATACAACTCAGAATGACCTGAAATTTTGCCCCGCATGCAATCAGACATAGAGCTACAATTTTTCTTCTTTGACCAAAAGCTAAAAACTAAGAGAAATAGGACTTTAAGCTAGACTAATCTAGCACACAAAAATTGAGATTTTGACATTTTACATACAATGATGCTTGAAGCATTTTGGCAATGAATGCCAACTTGTAAAAATAGTAAATTGCACTATATTGGTAGCATATTGAGATATAAATTGTGACATATTGATGCTAGAAACAACTTATCCATATTACCTAAAAAGGTCAACATATGCATTGACTTGTGAATTATATAATAGTTAGTAAACTCCAAAGATTGAAGAATTAAACAATTAATTTATAATGTGCCCTAGTTTGCCTAGTTGACTAGTATGGATAGGTTGGCATGCCAATAGGATTCTGACAGCTCTTTTGTAAATGGTTTCATGCCATACTGTGTTTTTACGGCTTATTATGTCGCACTGTGACTTTAGTAGCCTACGGCTATACATATTGTGTATTTATTATTGGCTTATCGCCAGATTGACTATATGGCTTTTTAACCACGGTATTTGTACATCGGGAGACACTTTGTGACCAATGGTGTGACGGCCCGAGGTAGTGGGTACCCAGTGCCAGTATATCCGTTTATCCAGTCTGGTTAGTGTATAGGCTTCACGGGTAGTAATTCAAGTACTATTAAATTCAAATAGCTAAATCCAGTCTACTGACATACAGCACCACCAAAAATTCGTAAACACTTTATTTACTTTATTTTAGTGTATATTTCTTTATATTTAGCACCACTAAGCAAAATTGCTTCGCGTGTTGCTTTTGTAACGCGTAGGTATTAGAGACACAGTTGGGGAGCCCAGCAGACCTACGACTGGGTGAGACATCTTATCTGCACAGGAGTCCAGAGTCATCTGCACTGCATTGCATACATGGTAGGACTTAGGATATCTTGTATTTTGTACTTTTGTTGTATATTTGAAATTCAGCCTTGTATTTTGTAATGTTATGAAAGCTCTGAAATTTGTAATATTTTGTACATATTAAATAACATGGAGATTTTCTGTATATATTTAAATTATTATGGACTGTATTATGAAACTGTTTAATGACTGTAAAAGTCTATTAACTTTACTGAGAAATAGAGATTGTGAAATATTTGACATTTTGATATCATCATATTAAACTGTTTTCAACAGGTTTGGAAGGACAGTTTGTCCGAAATACAGATGGCACCTTGCTAAATTTTTATTATCATTTTTGAAACACTGATTTTATTAAAGCGTGAAAATAGAACCAGTATGCTATGAATAGCACATAAAGACTTCTAAAAATCAAATTGAGCTCAGGAAAAGAGATAATCACAGACTAAGTGCTCCGGCACGCCGTGTTGCACGCCTTGCTCGGCTACACTGTAGACGGGTGAGGGGTGTTACAATTTCATTATTTACAGAAACTCAATGAGTTTTAGAATTTACCTGAATTACTTGTTTCGACTGTCCATCCATCTGAGGATGATAAGTCGTACTGATATCTCTAAACTTATAGCAATTACTATGGTACAGGTAGTTCACATTATTGTAATCGAGTTACTGACTCTAGCTACCTTACAAGTGTAGTCTTTTGACAGACTAGTTCTGAAGTTTTAAATTTTAGACTAAAATTTTTACATTTATTTCTTGTAATAGTACTCTATTCGGGCGTAACTATATCAATTTATAGATTACTTACAAATATTCTTATTTTATTGTACCACGAGGAAGCACATAGCTTTACATAATAATCTCGTGTCGATACTGTAATCTGCAGCTTACAATACAAACATTGAGAGCATTTTATAGTCACTACATTATAACCTCATGGAGTAGGTTTTCTAACATCTTATCTGTACACTTATTTCCTTCTCTGTCTTTTAAAGTCATATCAGTGGTCTCTTCATGTAATTATTTAAATCTAAAACTCATTACTTATATTTATGCCCAAGTAACCTATCAAAGCACTTGCAGGCGTTAAGTATTGCCGTCCCCGCAAGCCCCTTCTCTGTCTTTGGTGGCAATTAAGGGTACCTATCAAAGCACCTACAGGCGTTACGTATCGCCATCCCTGCAAGCCCTTGGGTGGTACCTATCAGAGCACTTTGCTGGCATTACGTATCGCCATCCCTACAAGCCCCCTGATACCGATATTCATTGTCTTTTAAAATCATATCAACCATATATTTTTAATCCATGACTTTCTACGTAGGCAGTACTGCTATCTGTAATCCCTAATTGGTATACCAATCGATCCATACAATATACATAAGCCTAGGTTTACTTTGAGCAATTAAGCATTATCAATTGTCTAACAAAATCTTCATGTCCATGTGTTGTGGAAAAGGTGGGTCCCATATCACTCTTTCGTGTGATTTAGTATGTAGTGATAATGAAATTTCCATGTCAATGTACAGTGGGAAAGTGGGTCCCACATACTGGTTTCAAGTAATTTAGTATATAGTGACTTAGTAGGGATAAGCCAATAATGTTTTTCAAGAACCTTTCTTTAGGTTCAATTTCGAGATTTTAACTTTGCATATCACTTTGGACAGTTTGTGGCCACTGTTTGGCCCCATTTTCTAAAAGGAAATTGTTATTTTATGTCTTGCTTTTATTTCCCAGATGACTATTCGAGCTCTGACTCATAGGTTTCTCCCTCTTCTCTATTTCACATTGTCCTTGTGGGGTTGGGTTTTGCACTTGGGCTTGGGCTGATAGATTATCAATCATTTGTTGAAAGAAAGTCGCCATTTGTGTAGTAATTTTTATAGGTTGGGCTGATAAAGTCAGACTTCCAACTCTTGGGGGGCTAGGGCCTCACCTTGTACTTTCGCCGTCATAGACTGTTTTATTATCTCATTCTTCTCTTCCATTCTTTTCATTGGATTTTCTCTTTCTTGTACAACTAACATAAGGAGATTCCTCTTCATTAATTCATATTTATGATGTAAATGTACTATATGTATCAAACATTTGAGCAATTGTAGTTACCGACAAAAAGATTTCAAATCCACAGTTTGAAATTTACTTTAAAACTATTGCTCTGATACCACAAAACATGTCACACCCTACTCCCATGTAAGATGTAACATGATCCTGTAGTACACCTAATGAATTACCGTACTTCGCCTACCGATAACCTATTAGATATACTACAAGGGATTTTAAAATAATTTTCGTGAAATTTAAATCATCGATTAAAATTTGGTGTTATAAAATTTTTTTAAAATTTTGGCAAAGTACCGGCTGTATTTTGAGAAAACAGTTCTTCAATCCTGCAAAAGAAAATACTCCCAATATATTTTCTCAAATACAACTCCAATAACTTCATTTCAATTCACAATTCAAATCTCAATAAACAATCAATTCATTTTCAAACCAATGTCATCATAAAGAAATATTTCATTGATTACAAGACTCAAAATTTATATTACAAAACTATTCAAGTAAATGAAATCTCAAATTTACATTTACAATAATTTACATTTAATTACATACCAAAATATTTTACAAGAGTTTTTATACATCTGCTCCAATAATTTACATACATATTATTACATGCATACATCAAAACCTATGTACATGGGTATACCTATGATATACCTGGAGCTGATCCGAATGTCTCTTCAAAAAAGCTTACTCAATTGCTCCATGCTCTTTTCACTTGTGACAGCATGCAAAGCTATCGCTGAGTGGTGAACTCAGTGGTGCACAACTATAATTTAAAACATAGTACAATATACATTGACAAAATTTATAGCAAATAATTTGAAAATCTGAATACTCATCAAATTCCAAAACTCAAAATATTCATTACCAATAATATAAATCATTTGTATAAAATGACTTTGATCACAAAATTCAATTTATCAAATCATAACTAACCATTTAAGCTAATTCCAACAAAATCGATTATACATAAATCATAATTGAAATCACAATTCTTTATCTAAAAAACCATTCTTTATCTCAAAAAACTTTTTTTATCTCAAAAACCATTCTTTATCTCAAAAATCATTCTTTATCTCAAAAACCATTCTTTATCTCAAAAACCATTCTTTATCTCAAAAACCATTCTCTATCTCATTAACTATGCAAGACTAATCCGAAAGGGCCATCTTCGCGGTGATTCTAACTCCCTATGGTCGGGGAGGTTGAATCGGATTCTAACTCCCTATGATCGGGGAGGTCAAATCATCGTGCACAGTACACATCACAATAATGAATCTTCTGAAAGAGCCACAACAAATAAGAACTTAGATCTAATCTCTAATAAGAGGAGAATCTAAGCCTGTGCACGTACCATGGTAATCAAAACACAACTAACTCCATTGTCTTCTCAACAAATGAGAGAGAGGGTAATAACCTAGTCAAGCATCTATAGTGAGATATAAACTAATATCACAATCCTTTCAGTGAGCATAAATCACAATACAATTCGATTCAAAGTCAATTCCAATATCCAATAATTTTTATGCTCATCACAATTCAAATCATAAATTTGCATTTTTTCATGCAAATTGCCCATCACAATTCAAAACATGTTCTATCACAATTTTCCAAAACATAATTTATTCAATTCACAACAATGCTTAATACTTGTGGAAATACCATTTCACAAAGCTAAATTCATACATACTATAACAATTTCAATAATCATTGAATTAAATCCAATGCTTATTAAAAATAATACATAAGAAAAATATGTCATTTAATCATATGAAATATTCATAACAAAATCAATTAAAAACTAGTTGTGCACAAACCTCTGATAAATGTCTCTTGGTCCTGACTCAGTGTTTCCTTCTCCTTCCCTGAGTCTTTGCTAATTGAAACACACAATTTGAAGTGTTTCAGTACTCATTTAAATTGTCTCTAACAATAAGGCTTAATAATTAATTTATTGAATTCTATTATTTTCCTTAGTCAACCTAAAATGTTGACCCTCGATGCACTCTAGATGAATTAGGTTTAATGTTACCAATATGTCACATTTTATAGCCTTTTATTGTTGGTACATGTTACCAAATTCACTTTGAAGTATATTGCATTTTATTGCAATTTGTCAGATTTCGGTGTACTATTTTGACCTAGCCAGACGACCTAGTTCCCTCGGTTTTCGAGTTTTGGTCCAAACCACAAACTTGTAGGTCTATGTCTTATTGTATACAGGACAAAATTCTAGGTCATTCTGAGTTGTGTAGACCAAGTTATGGTCAATTTACCAATGCTGGACAGAATGCACTAAAATGGTAACTTTAGGTCATTTTTAGGTCACTTTTGGTTCGGCCAGTTTTGGTACCTGAATTGTGCAAGCTATTTGGCTTGGTTCTGGCCATTTCTGGGCTTTGATGTCTTCATAAAAATTGTAGATATATGTCTAAATTATTCATGGTAAAAATTTCTGGTCATTTGGACCTGTTTTGAGTGAGTTATGGTCAAAACACTAACTACTGCCCAAATGGTCAATTTTCAGGCTTTCAAGTCACTAATCCAGATTTGGTCATTTTTCAAGTCACCTTCTAGGTAGAATTTTGGTAAGCTTCCTTCATGAAAGTTGGCACATTTTGTGCCTAGTTTCACCTCCAATTGGTCTCATACCAATTAGAGTCACACACTTATGGTTCTAAGCTAAAATGTACACTGCCCTATTATACATTGTTTATCCTTACCAATTACACATCCAACACTTACTAAATTAATTCTTCCATGCCAATTCTAGTTTATACCATAACATTAATACACTTTACTTCACATTTTTTGTCATTTTGGCAGCTTGTAACAACTCTCAACAAATACATTATAACTCAGAATTTTTCCAAGTCCAATTACAACAATTAACCACATGACATACCTCATTTACATGTCCAAATTCAAACCATTATACACATTTCCATGCTGCCATCAATAACAACATGTTAGACAATAATAAACAAGTAAAAACAAGCTACATATATAGAATTTCCATGGCTACCAAAATGTACATATCCATTAAAACATCAAACTTTAAAAATTCTTCCATAAATCAATTACCCACAACCTTGGTTACACTTTTAATGAAACAAGAATTGAAAACACTCATTTACCACGTTTGAAGTTCTTCAAAACCTCACCAAAACTTAACTTTCATGCTTCCAATAATATGCCCAAGAGGTATACACCACTTTTAATGAAGAAATTTGCAAGAAACCATGACTGAATCATGTTAGATGGAGCTTGTGGTATGGTGCGGCCATGGAAGAATTTTTGAGAGAATTGGTTTGGCTTGGAGAAGAATGTAGAAGAAGAAGAAGATGGAGTTAGTGGAGTTGGCTGTCCACTTAAGTGATGTTAGTGGAGCACTAATTGATTAAAAATCTATTTTTGCAATTTGGCCACCACACTTTCACTATTTACATAATGTATCTCATTTTAATTTTTCATGGTATTTTCAAAGTTTAATATCATTTATTTTTAATGGACATTTAGGTCAAAAGGCAACTCGGGGTATCAAATGATCACAATAACCCTATTCGGGTTGCATTCCTGATTTTTCGGTAACACCGAGTTTTGTCGTTTTCTCAATTTCTCGTCTTTCTTTGTACTAATTAATTAATTTTTATTTGATATTTCTAATGATATTTATACTTCAATAGATGTTTATTTAAGTCTTAAAAATATTTTTCAGGGTTCCCCTCTGTCCAAGGCTAGTCAACGGTTCATGCTGCAACTCCCGATGCGGTCACCCATCGCTATGGTTCTCGACTCGTTTAACTTGGTTACATTTTATTGCTATTATTTTTCCTTTGTTTTTCTTGTATTTTCTTTTCTCGTATTTCATTATTTTATGTCTCTTCACCCATATCTAAGTGTAGTTCTAGGCATCATAGTTGTCTGGACAACACTAGGCACTGGAACAGCAGAACGCACTACCGAACATAGGGGTGTTACAATGGAAATGTAACCTTTCCAATGTTTAGTCTATCATTATTTCCAATGAATGTTTACATTGAATTTTAACTATTTCCATGCAGTTTTTTGCAAAAGAATTGATAAGATAAAAAGCTATGATTTGTTTAAAATCCCTTGTAGCATAACTAACTTGTTATCAGTAGGTATAGTTTGGTAATTCATTAGGTATGCTATGGGAACATGTCGTGTCTTACAAGGAATAAGGTGTGACATAAATTGACCATGGTTAGGCTGTATAGATTGGACCATTATCATTCACCATTCCATTCCAATTCTAACCATTCAAACACACTCCATTTCACACCAATTGACCATTTTAAACCTTAATTAGGTTAATTGGCAACAATTTACCAAACCCCTAAATTTTTCCCCAAATTTCTAATGTCAAGAACCCTAATTTCTTAATTGGTTCAATTCATGAAATCAAAGTGTGACATTCACATATACATAGTCAATTGAACTTAAACACAGGATTAATTGAAATGAGACACATCATTTCCCCAACATCCCAAAGCTGGCCGAAAATCATGGGTTTCATATAGGCATTTTTTTTCCATCCTTTCTAAGTTATTTCTATATGTTTGAACTCAATTTCAATCAATATATAACAAGAAAACTTAAAATCCACTTTCCTTTAATGGTGTTCTCTTCAATCTTCCTAATGTTCAAATTTCTCCTAATTCTTTTGCTCTCAATCTTCTTTTCACACTCAATTATCAAACTTTTACTCAAATAGCTATGGAAAATAAGGGAGATTTCAAGGGAATTTTGAGCTTGGAAGAATGAAAAATGGAGGAGAAAAAAGAGCTATGGGGACGGCAAGAATGGAAGGAAGAAGAAGAAGTTAGAATTTCTTTTAATTATTGGTATTTTAATATGATATTTATCCCAATTTTCATAATTAGACAATTAAAAGTTTAATTACGTCATGATGATGTCATAAAAGAATTAAAAATTAGAAATTTTCTTTTCTTTTTCTTTTCTTTCTCTGCACACCTCTCCACTTTTTAATTCTTTTTCATAAATTTAATTTCCTACATTTTAATGGACAATTAGGTTATGAGTCACCTCTAAGGGTGAATTGACCAACTTGCCCCTTACGGTTTGATCTGTTTTTCCAATAGCATTAAATTGCTTTCGAAACCCTGATTCAATTTTTTGAACTGGTTTTTGATTATTTTCTATGATTTTCATATTACCCTTAGCTTCGTAATAATTCTTATGCCTAGGGTGCCATAAGGTCCCACTCGAAAATAGGGTAGCGACTGGTCTCGCAGTTACTTCCCGTTTCGATCACCCATTGCTGTGGCCTTGGCTCATTTTAACCCATTATGCTTTGTTTTCTTGATTTCTACTTTACATTTATGTAATTGCTATTAATTTTTGTTCATGGCATGTCTAAGTGATTTAAATATGGTTTTATAGCTCCCAACTGTCTGGGCAGACACTGGTCACTGAAATAGTGGAATGTACTAACTTAATGAACATAGGGGTGTTACAATTCTCCCCCCCTTAAAATAAATTTCATCCTAAAATTTTACCTGATCTTAGTCTCTGAACAGTTGTGGGTGCTACCTCCTCATGTCCTCCTCACATTCCCAAGTAGCTTCTTGGCCTGAATGATAGTTCCACAGCACTTTAACCAGCAGTATCTGCTTATTCCTTAGCTGTTTCACCTCATATGCCAGAATCTTTATGGGTTCTTCCTCATATGTGAGGTCTGGATTTACTTCAATCTCTTCTACTAGTAGAACATGAGATGGATCTGATCTATACTTCCTCAACATGGACACATGGAAGACATTATGTATCTTCTCTAGCTCTGGAGGCAATGCCAATCTATATGACAAAGGACCCACTCTTTCCAGAACCTCATACAGCCAAATAAAGTGAGGACTCAGTTTCCCCTTTCTGCCAAATGTCATAATTTTCTTTCAAGGGGAAACCTTAAGAAATACCTTGTCACCCACTGCATATTCAATATCTCTCCTTTTCAAATCGATGTAGGACTTCTGACGGTCTAATGCAGCCTTGAGCTTGTCTCTGATAAGTCTGATCTTCTTCTCTGTATGGTGAATAATTTCTGGGCCAATTAGTTTTCTTTCACCCACTTCGTCCCAACACAGAGGAGTTCTGCACTTTCTGCCATATAGAGCTTCATATGGAGGCATCCCAATGCTTGATTGGTAGCTATTATTGTAAGCAAACTCAATCAAAGGCAAGTGTATATCTCAACTACCTTTAAATTCAATCACACAAGCCCGTAGCATATCCTCCAATATCTAAATCACTCTCTAAGACTGGCCCTATATCTATAGATGGAATGTCGTACTGAAGTTCAATCTAGTTCCTAGGGCTCTTTGTGTAACATCCCCATTGTACGTGTTCTGCACGTTCTGTTGCTCTAGTGGCCAAATATCAGTCTAGGCAAGTCAGGATGTCTTAAACTACACTTCGGTGATAGTGAACAGACATATAATGATGAAATAATTAAAAGAAAATACAATAAAAATAAAAATAAAAAGTGAAAGAGAGAAAATGAAGCTAAGTTAAACGAGCCGGCACCGCAGCGATGGGTAACCGCACTGGGAAGGCCGTTGCCGACACCAAGACCGCAGGGAACCCTCGGAATTTAATTTTGAGACATAAATAAAGGTTTATTAAAATGTAATTAACACTAGAAATATCAAATAAACATTAATAAATTAGTACAAAGAAAAACAAAAAATTGAGAAACAAAAAAAAATCGGTGTTACCGAAAAATTGGGAACATAACCCAAAGTAGAGCATTTTGGCCATTTGAAACCTAGAGTTGCCTTCTAACCTCAATTTCCATTAAAAATAAATGATATTTCACTTAGAAAATGTAATGAAAAATTAAATTGTGATACATTGTGTAAATAGTGAAAGAAAGGAGATAAATGCGTAAATAAAGGAAACTTGGTATAATTAAACATTAAACAATTGATTAGTGCTCCACTAACTACATTATAAGGTACATAAAATAACCATTAGTGGGCAGAAATGGGTCATCTTCAACCTTGAGAGAAAGCTAGCCAAAGTGAATTCCACCATTGAAGTCCACCATGGCCGAATGAACTCTTATTCCATGCAACCTTGATCAAGCCATCCTTTCCTCTTGATTCCTTCATTAAAACTTGCCTACTCACCTTGGGGAGATATTGGCAACAAGAAAAACAAGATTTGGTGAAGTTTTGATAAGCTTCAAAAGTGGTAAGCGTCCAAATCTTCTCCCTAGCTTTAGTAAAAGTTGTGTTTAGGTTGAGATGAGTAGTTTGGTGAAGAGAAATGAAAGAAATAGTGAGATATGGGCTTGTCCATTTTTGGCAGCCATGAACCATTGTTGAGCTTGAGTTATTTTTACTTTTAATGAATGGAAATGAAGCTTGATTAATTCAAATAAAAGTTGTATTAAGTTTATATCCAAGTATGTGCATGCTAATGCTTGAATTAAGAGTTTGAAATGGGATCTTGATGCTTTGGGCAAACTGCCATGTTTGGCAGCCTATTAAATCATGAATTTCTATGTGAATATGTAGTTTGTTAATGAAATATTCTAGTATTAAATTGTGGGCAGTATGTATAAGTGATATTGAAGTATGATTATGTTGAAGTGTATGTGTAATATTGACATTGAGTTATATTGAATTTTGGTAGAAGTGAATGTTGAACTTAATGGTGAATTGTGTGCATTGAGCATTTGAATATTCTACCCAAAATTGTTGCTGGAATTGTGTACCATATATATATGGAAGTGTCATTGATTGAATATTGAAGTAATGAGGAGGAGAAGGAATATCAAATTGGAAGTGTATGTGCTTTGTGCAGGTTGTGTATTGAAGGCAGCACATAAATTAGGTCATAAGTGCAATATTGTGAACCCAATTGGTATGAGGCCAATGGAGAGTGAATCTAGACACCAAATAGGCCAACTTTCATGTAGAAATGTTGCCAAAATTCTGCCTAGAAACTGACCTTAAAAATTACCAAACCCGGAATGGCAACCTTGCAACCCAGATTTTTGACCATATGAACAGTAGTCCTTGGGATGATCATAACTCACTCAAAACAGGTCCAATTGACCTGAAATTTTTACCATGGTTATCTTAGACATAGATCTACAATTCTTATGAAGACATCAAAGCCCAGAAATGGCTAGAACCAAGTCAAATGGCTTGCATAAGTTCGGGTACAAAAACTGCCAAACCAAAAGTGACCTAAAATTGACCAAATTTTGCACTAAAAGTGCAATCTGTCCAGCTTTAGTAAATTGACCATATCTTAGACAATACAACTCAGAATGACCTGAAATTTTGCCCCGCATGCAATCAGACATAGAGCTACAATTTTTATTCTTTGACCAAAAGCTAAAAACCAAGAGAAATAGGACTTTAAGCTAGACTAATCTAGCACACAAAAATTGAGATTTTGACATTTTACATACAATGATGCTTGAAGCATTTTGGCAATGAATGCCAACTTGTAAAAAAAGTAAATTGCACTATATTGGTAGCATATTGAGATATAAATTGTGACATATTGATGCTAGAAACAACTTATCCATATTACCTAAAAAGGTCAACATATGCATTGACTTGTGAATTATATAATAGTTAGTAAACTCTAAAAATTGAAGAATTAAACAATTAATTTATAATGTGCCCTAGTTTGCCTAGTTGACTAGTATGGATAGGTTGGCATGCCAATAGGATTCTGACAGCTCTTTTGTAAATGGCTTCATGCCATACTGTGTTTTTACGGCTTATTATGTCGCACTGTGACTTTAGTAGCCTACAGCTATACATATTGTGTATTTATTATTGGCTTATCGCCAGATTGACTATATGGTTTTTTAACCACGCTATTTGTACATCGGGAGACACTTTGTGACCAATGGTGTGACGGCCCAAGGTAGTGGGTACCCAGTGCCAGTATATCCGTTTATCCAGTCTGGTTAGTATATAGGCTACACGGGTAGTAATTCAAGTACTATTAAATTCAAATAGCTAAATCCAGTATACTGACATACAACACTACCAAAAATTAGCAAATATTGAAATGTTAGCAAATAAAAGTAAAATCAGCAACTGCAAAGTATATCGATGTTATAAATTCGTAAACACTTTATTTACCTTATTTTAGTATATATTTCTTTATATTTGGCACCACTAAGAAAAATTTCTTAACGCGTCGCTTTTATAATGCGTAGGTATTGGAGACACAGCTGGGGAGCCCAGCAGACCTACGACCGGGTGAGACATCATATCTAAACAGGAGGCCAGAGTCATCTGCACTGCATTGCATACATGGTAGGACTTAGGATATCCTGTATTTTGTACTTTTATTGCATTTTTGAAATTCGGCCTTATACTTTGTAATATTATGAAAGCTCTAAAGTTTATAATATCTTGTACATATTAAATAACATGGAGATTTTCTGAATATATTTAAATTATTATGGACTGTATTATGGAACTGTTTAATGATTGTAAAAGTCTGTTGACTTTACTGAGAAATAGAGACTGTGAAATATTTGAGATTTTGATATTATCATATTAAACTGTTTTCAACAGGTTTGGAAGGACAGTTTGTCCGAAATATAAACGGCACCTTGCCAAATTTTTATTACCAATCTTGAAACACTGATTTTATTAAAGTATGAAAATAGTATCAGCATGATATGAATATTACATAAAAGATTTCTTAAAATAAAATTGAGCTCAAAAAATGAAATAATCATAGACTAGGTGTTCCGGCATGCCGTGTAGCACGCCTTGCTCGGCTATTCTGTAGATGGGTGAGGGGTGTTATATTTAGTGGTATCGGAGCACAGTTTACATGTTTTTGGACCTAGATAGTTTGCATATCATGCATTGCATTGTAAGTGTTAAGATGACTGTAATGGAGATCTTTTGATTTGTTTTGTTATTTTGATCAGAATATGGACTCCACATCACAGAGAGCGATCGATGAGGAAGTGGAAAGTCATGTTCCATCTATGACTGAACCAGGAGATAGGAGAGAACCTGCTCCACCAGTACCTGGTGCACCAGCCACATTTCAGCAAATGGCTGAGTTCTTTAGACAGATGGCAGGAGTTATGCCACCACCACCACCTCCACAACAAAAATCTCATATGGAGAGACTCAGGAAGTTCGGAGTAGTGGATTTTCTGAGCAAAAGGGAAGATGATTCTGTCACAGCTGAAAACTGGTTGGACAGAACTGGAAGTGTTTTGAAACAACTTCATTGTACTCCAGAGCAGAATTTGGAAGCTGCTGTAACTAGTGAGGTGCCACCAGAACAAATAACTTGGGATTCCTTTCTCACTGAGTTCAAAAAGAAATATGTGGGCAGTGTATACCTAGAAGAGAAGAGAAAGGAGTTTATTACCCTACACCAGAGATAGCTGACAATGGCTGAATATGAAAGAGAATTTGTCAGAGTGAGCCGCTATAGGCGGAAAATAGTCCCTAATGAGGCAGAGAGATGCAAGAAATTTGAGGAAGGACTTAATGATAACATTAAAGTAATGATTACAGCCTTGGGGATTATAGAGTTTGCCAAGTTAGTAGAAGCTGCACTGAAGGTTAAAAAAGTTAGAATGAATGAGCAGAAGAGAAGGGACACACAGCAGAAAAGAGGTCAGGGTCAGCCCGGTACATCTTCTGCCCCTAATAAAAAATTCAGAGGTTCACCTACTCAGAGTTTCAGTAGAGCACCAAGTCAGGGTCAGTCACAGAGGCCCAAATCTCAGTTTGCACCAAGGAGAGGCCAGTCTACCCCTTCAATGGCTAGCTCTCCAAGAACAAGGTACAGGGGACCAGCCCCAACAGTATCTGTTGCTTGCCCACATTGCTAAAAATGGCATAAGGGTGAATGTTGGAGGATGATAGTTGCTTGTTTACGGTGTGGATCTATAGACCACTTAGTCCGAGATTGTCCTCGCAGAACTGCTATGTCCACTCCGGTATCAACTGATAGGCTTGCCCCTCCAGCTCCAAGGGGTAGAAAGCCGAGTAAGGCTGAGGCAGCTGCAGACTTCACGTAAACACAGACGTAACTGTGGAGAGAGCAGAAGGTAGAAAACCAGCCAGAGCCTATGCTATAAGGGTACAGGAGGAACAGGATGCTCCAAATGTCATCAAGGGTACGTTCCTCCTTTATAATACTTATGTTCATGCATTAGTGGATCGTGGATCTACTCATTCATATATTTGTATCAAGCTGCCCATAGAAAAGGGAATACCAGTAGAGGAAAGTGACAAAGACATCCTGGTTACAAATCTGCTCGGCCACAGTGTGATAGTAAACAAGGTGCATAAGGGCTATCCATTGAAGATTCAAGGGAAAGTGTTCTCAGCAGACTTAATCGAACTGCCTTTCCATGAGTTTGATCTGATTTTGGGAATGGACTGGTTATCCCATCATCAGGCAGTAGTTGATTATAAATTGAAGAGAATCTCTCTAAAACCTGCTGAGAATGAAGAAATAACAGTTATAGGTGAAAGGACAGATTTCTTGTCCAATGTCATCTCAGCTACAGTTGCAAGGAGATGGTTGAGAAAAGGGTGTGAAGCCTATCTGGCACACGTGGTTGACACTAGGTAGGGTAAACTTGACTTGTCTGACGTACCTACAGTAAGGGATTTCTCTGAGGTATTTCCTGAGGAATTGCCTAGTTTGCCACCAGAAAGGGAAGTTGAATTTATTATTGAGATTATGCCAGTACAGTTCCGATTTCAATTGCTCCATATAGGATGGCACCTGCTAAATTGAAAGAGTTAAAAATCCAACTGTAAGAATTACTAGACAAGGGGTTCATACGCCCTAGTGTGTCACTGTGGGGAGCTCTAGTACTATTTATAAAGAAGAAAGATGGGACACTTGAGGTTATGTGTTGATTATCGGTAGTTAAACAGAGTAACAGTGAAGAACAAGTATCCGTTGCCTGGAATTGACGATCTATTTGATCAGTTGAAGGGAGCCAGTGTGTTTTCTAAGATTGATCTCAGATCAGGGTATCATTAGCTAATGGTTAAGGATGCAGATGTGCCTAAGACTGCATTTAGAACCCGGTATGGGCATTATGAATTCCTGGTGATGCCATTTGGGTTACAAATGCTCCAGCAGCATTCATGGACCTTATGACCCATATCTTCCATCCATACTTAGATCGGTTCGTAGTGGTCTTCATTGATGACATCCTAGTGTATTCCAAGGATAAAGCAAAACATGATGAGCATTTGAGAATTGTTCTGCAGACTCTAAAAGAGAAGAAACTGTATGCTAAATTGTCCAAGTGTGAGTTCTGGTTGAATGAGATTGCATTCCTTGGACATGTAGTATCAGCTAAAGGGATTAGAGTGGATCCCAAGAAGATTGAAGCAGTGATGGAATGGAAGCCTCTAAGAAATACAACTGAGATTAGAAGTTTCTTTGGGTTAGCTGGATATTATAGAAGATTTGTAAAGGGACTTTCCCTGATAGCTGTGCCAATGACCAAATTACTACACAATAATGTGAAATTTGACTGGAATGACAAGCGTCAAGCCAGTTTTGAGAGGCTAAAGGCTATGTTGACAGAGGCACCAGTGTTAACACAGCTAGTGTCAAGAAAAGACTTTGTAGTCTATAGTGATACCTCACATAATGGGTTAGGATGTGTACTTATGCAAGAAGGGAAAGTGGTCGCATATGCTTCCAGTCAGTTAAGGCCACATGAAAAGAATTACCCTACTCATGATTTAGAGTTATCAGCAATTATCTTCTTATTGAAGATATGGAGGCATTACTTGTATGGAGAAAAATGCTACATATACACAGACCATAAGAGTTTGAAGTATCTGCCAACCCAGAAGGAACTTAATTTGAGATATAGGTGATGGATTGAATTCCTGAAAGATTATGATTGTGTGATTGACTATCACCTTGGGAAGGCAAACGTAGTCGCTGATACTTTAAGCAGAAAATCTATTGTAGCTTTAAGATCTCTGAATGCCCAACTGTCCTTAACTCATTATGGAGTTATTTTGGTTGAGTTGCAAGTGAAGTCGAATCTATTACAGCAGATACAGGATGGGCAGAAGACAGATGAGAAATTAATGACTGTTATGGGCGAAATCATTAAAGGGAAGGAAACTGAATATGAAGTGAAAGAAAATGGGTGCCTATACTATAAAGAAAGAGAGTGTGTTCCAGATGATAAGGAATTGAAAACCAGTATTCTGAGAGAAGCACATAACAGTGTGTATGCTATGCACCCAGAAAGCACAAAAATGTACCATGACCTGAAACTCC
This sequence comes from Hevea brasiliensis, assembly GCF_030052815.1. Lineage (NCBI taxonomy): Eukaryota > Viridiplantae > Streptophyta > Magnoliopsida > Malpighiales > Euphorbiaceae > Hevea > Hevea brasiliensis. Next base: position 68,591,488 of record NC_079500.1, read on the forward strand.
GATACTGGTGGCCAGGTATGAAGAAGGACATAGTTGACTATGTAACTAGATGCTTGACATGTCAGCAAGTCAAAGCAGAACATCAAGTTCCATCAGGTTTGTTATAGCCCATAAACATACCTGAATGGAAATGGGACCAAGTCACTATGGACTTTGCCAGTGGTCTACCTCTCACTCAGAAGAAGCATGATGCAATATGGGTGATTATGGATAGGTTGACCAAATCAACACATTTTCTGCCAGTCAGAACTGACTACTCACTGGAAAAGCTAGCGGAATTGTACATCAGTGAGATAGTTAGACTAGATGGAATTCCACTTTCCATTATATCTGATAAATACCCAAGGTTTACATCTAGATTTTGGAAGAAATTACAAGAATCCTTGCACACAACTCCATTTTAGTACGACTTTTCATCTTCAGATGGATGGACAGTCAGAAAGAATAATCCTGGTCCTCGAGGATATGTTGAGAAGTTGTGTTATTTAGTTTGAGGGAAGTTGGGAAAGATACCTTCCATTGGCAGAATTTGCATACAACAATAACTATCAGGCTAGCATACAGATGGCACCCTATAAAGCATTATATGAGAGAAAATGCAGAACACCTGTATGTTGGACTGAAATGGGTGAAAATAAGCTAGTGGGGCCAGACCTGATAAAACAGACAGAGGAAAAGGTGAAACTGATAAAGGCTAATTTGAAAGTTGCCTCAGACCGATAGAAATCTTATGCTTACTTGAGGAGAAAGGACATTGATTATGAAGTTGGCGAGAAGGTATTTATCAAAGTATCACCGTGGAAGAAAGTGTTGAGATTCGGGGAAAAGGGAAAATTAAGCCCTAGGTTTATTGGCCCATATGAAGTTTATTGAACGTGTGGGACTAGTAGCCTACCGATTAGCCTTACCACCTAAACTGGATAAGATACATAATGTGTTCCACATCTCGATGCTCAGAAGATACAGATCAGATCCTTCACATGTCATCTCAGCAGAAGAAATTGTGGTATAACCTGACCTGACATATGAAGAAGAACCAATTAAAATCTTGGCACGAGAGGTAAAAGATCTCAGAAACAAGACAATTCCACTAGTGAAAATCTTATGGAGACACCACAACACAGAAGAGGCAACATGGGAGTGCAAGGAGACAATGAGGCAACAGTTCCCTTAGCTCTTCACATCAGGTAAATTTCGAGGACAAAATTTTTATTTAGAGGGGAAGAGTTGTAACATCCCCATTATACGTGTTCCGTACGTTCTGTTGCTCCAGTGGCCAAATATCAGTCTAGGCAAGTCAAGATGTCTGGAACTACACTTCAGTGATAGTGAACAAACATATAATGATGAAATAAATAAAAAAAAATACAAGAAAAATCAAAGAAAAGTGAAAGAGAGAAAATGAAGCTAAGTTAAACGAGCCGGCACTGCAGTGATGCGTAACCGCACCAGGAAGGCCGTTGCCTACCCCAAGACCGTGGGGAACCCTTAGAATTTAATTTTGAGACATAAATAAAGGTTTATTGAAATGTAATTAACACTAGAAATAACAAAGAAAAATTAATAAACTACTACAAAGAAAAATGAAAAATTGAGAAACAAACAGAAATCGGTATTACCGAAAAATCGGGAACATAACCCGAAGTGGGGCATTTTGGTCATTTCACACCTAGAGTTGCCTTTTGACCTCAATGTCCATTAAAAATAAATGATATTGCACTTAGAAAATGTCATGAAAAATTAAATTGTGATACATTATGTAAATTATGAAAGAAAGGAGATAAATGTGTAAATAAAGGAAACTTAGTATAATTAAACATTAAATAATTGATTAGTGCTCCACTAACTACATTATAAGGTACATAAAATAACCATTAGTGGGTAGAAATGGGTCATCTTCAACCTTGAGAGAAAGCTAGCCAAAGTGAATTCCACCATTGAAGTCCACCATGGCCAAATGAACTCTTCTTCCATGCAACCTTGATCAAGCCATCCTTTCCTCTTGATTCCTTCATTAAAACTTGCCTACTCATCTTGGGGAAGATATTGGCAACAAGAAAAACAAGATTTGGTGAAGTTTTGATAAGCTTCAAAAGTGGTAAGTGTCCAAATCTTCTCCCTAGCTTTAGTAAAAGTTGTGTTTAGGTTGAGATGAGTAGTTTGGCGAAGAGAAATGATAGAAATAGTGAGATATGGACTTGTCCATTTTTGGCAGCCATGAACCGCTATTGAGCTTGAGTTATTTTTACTTCTAATGAATGGAAATGAAGGTTGATTAATTCAAATGAATGTTGTATTAAGTTTATATCCAAGTATGTGCATGCTAATGCTTGAATTAAGAGTTTGAAATGGGATTTTGATGCTTTGGGCAAACTGCCATGTTTGGCAGCCTATTAAATTATGAATTTCTATGTGAATATGTAGTTTATTAATGAAATATGCTAGAGTTAAATTGTGGGCAGTATGTATAAGTGATATTGAAGTATGATTATGTTGAAGTGTATGTGTAATATTGACATTGAGATATATTGAATTTTGGTAGAAGTGAATGTTAAACTTAATGGTGAATTGCGTGCATTAAGCATTTGAATATTCTGCCCAAAATTGTTGTTGGAATTGTGTACCATATATATATGGAAGTGTCATTGATTGAATATTGAAGTAATGAGGAGGAGAAGGAATATCAAATTGGAAGTGTATGTGCTTTGTGCAGGTTGTGTATTGAACGCAGCACCTAAATTAGGTCATAAGTGCAATATTGTGAACCCAATTGGTATGAAGCCAATGGGGTGTGAAACTAGACACCAAATAAGCCAACTTTCATGTAGAAATGTTTCCAAAATTCTGCCTAAAAACTGACCTTAAAAATTACCAAACCCGGAATGGCAACCTTGCAATCCAGATTTTTGACCATATGAATAGTAGTCCTTGGGATGATCATAACTCACTCAAAACAAGTCCAATTGACCTGAAATTTTTACCATGGTTATTTTAGACATAGATCTACAATTCTTGTGAAGACATCAAAGCTCAGAAATGACTAGAACTAAGTCAAATGGCTTGCACAAGTTCGGATACAAAAACTGCCGAACCAAAAGTGACCTAAAATTGACCAAAATTTGCACTAAAGGTGCAATCTGTCCAGCTTTAGTAAATTGACCATATCTTGGACTATACAACTCAGAATGACCTGAAATTTTGCCCCACGTGCAATAAGACATAGAGCTACAATTTTGCTTCTTTGACCAGAAGCGAAAAACTAAGAGAAATAGGACTTTAAGCTAGACTAATCTAGCACACAAAAATTGAGAATTTGACATTTTATATACAATGATGCCTGAAACATTTTGGCAATGAATGCCAACTTGTAAAAATAGTAAATTGCACTATATTGGTAGCATATTGAGATATAAATTGTGACATATTGATGCTAGAAATAACTTATCTATATTACCTAAAAAGGTCAACATATGCATTGACTTGTGAATTATATAATAGTTAGTAAACTCCAAAAATTAAAGAATTAAACAATTAATTTATAATGTGCCCTAGTTTGCCTAGTTAACTAGCATGGATAGGTTAGCATGCCAATAGGATTCTGACAGCTGTTCTGTAAATGGCTTCATGACATACTGTGTTTTTATGACTTATTATGCCGCACTGTGACTTTAGTAGCCTACGGCTATACATATTGTGTATTTGTTATTGGCTTATCGCCCGATTGACTAAATGCCTTTTTAGCCATGCTATTTGCACACCGGGAGACACTTTGTGACCGATGGTGTGACGGCCCGAGGTACTAGGTACCCAGTGCCAGTGTATCCTTTTATCCAGTCTGGTCAGTATATAGGCTACACGGGCAGTAATTCAGGTACTATTAAATTCAAATAGCTAAATCCAATATACTGACATACAACACTACCAAAAATTAGCAAATATTGAAATGTTAGCAAATAAAAGTAGAATCAGCAACTGCAAAGTATATCGATGTTATAAATTCGTAAACACTTCATTTACCTTATTTTAGTGTATATTTCTTTATATTTGGCACCACTAAGCAAAATTGCATAGCGCGTTGCTTTTGTAACGCGTAGGTATTGGAGACACAGCTGGGGAGCCCAGCAAACTTAAGACAGGGTGAGACATCAGATCTGCACAGGAGTCCATAGTCATCTGCACTGCATTGCATACATGGTAGGACTTTGGATATCCTGTATTTTGTACTTCTATTGTATTTTTGAAATTCGGCCTTGTACTTTGTAATATTATTAAAGCTCTAAAGTTTGTAATATCTTTTACATATTAAATAACATGGAGATTTTCTAAATATATTTAAATTATTATGGACTGTATTATGGAACTGTTTAATGACTATAAGAGTCTATTGACTTTACTGAGAAATAGAGACTATGAAATATTTGAGATTTTGATATTATCATATTAAACTGTTTTCAACAGGTTTGGAAGGACAGTTTGTCCGAAATATAGATGGCATCTTGCCAAATTTTTATTACCAATCTTGAAACACTGATTTTATCAAAGTATGAAAATAGTATCAGCATGATATGAATATTACATAAAAGACTTCTTAAAATCAAATTGAGCTCAGAAAATGAAATAATCATAGACTAGGTGTCTAGCACGCCGTGTAGCACGCCTTGTTCGGCTATTCTGTAGACGGGTGAGGGGTGTTACACTTTGCAAACTACCCTAGAATCTAGAAGTGAACCTTAGATCTCTGTTTGACACAATCGATACTGGCACCCCATGAAGTCTCACAATCTCATCGATGCACAGTTTAGCCAATCTATCCAGACTATAGTCCATCCGTACTGGTAAAAAGTGAGCATACTTGGTCAATCTGTATAACACCCCTCACCCATCTACAGTGTAGCCGAGCAAGGAATGCATATTCAGTGCCGGAGCACCCTATCTTATCATGTCGTGTCCATTGTTAATTTTTAAACTTTGTAGAAAACATGTGGTAATATTTTTTTCTTTATCACAATTTATTTCTATGAAAACCGGGGCAGAGCCTCCTCTGATTTATTGGCATCTAGAAGGTTCCAATAGTCACCTATCAAAAATAATTTCATATCATATTGTTCTATTCATCTTATCATATAACATATCCTATCATATTTGTTCATTCAATTTCAAGAAAATAATATTTTTCATTCATTCATTCATATGAAAATTATACATAAAAGTTCATAAGCTTATTTTACATTCTCAAAAATATCAATATAATTTATTACATCATCAACTATAATTACATGAACCAAAATACTAGTCTATACATGGGCCCTACCAAAATATTATAACTAATGAGGTGACTTTGGACTCTGGATTGTAGCAGATCTGGACAACTATAATCAGAGTACTACTATGGCGGTTGCTGCTATGGCGGCTACTATGTCTGGTCTCCAGTACCTACGCGATGGAAAATCCAACGCGCTAAGCAAATTGCTTAGTGGTGCATAATTTTAAAGAATAATAGCTTAATAATTAAAAGTAATAGCTCTATGTAGAATTTTGCACTTCTATGTCAATTATATATTTTATTGCAATTTGGGAATAATTTACTTATCAGGATCTTATCTGTGCATATATTTCATTTTCAGTTTCCTTAAACTCATATAAGTGAAATTGTCATCAATTCTAAGACATTTATAAATTTTCTACACTTTGGGAATAGTTAGATTTAACAGTATCTTTTTTATTCATTTCTTATATAGTCTAAGTCATTTATGACTTTTTTGTACTTTGGAACTAAATTAATTATCAGTATCTTATCCATTCATTAGTTTCATTCTCAGTCTTTCAAAATTATATCAATGCCCGAGTAAAAAGCTGTTGAAGCCAGAAATATAATTATGCACAATGGCATCTGTCATGTCAGGCACAAGGCCAGTGGGCAGGCATAAAACCTGTAGATCAATGATTATCCATGTAGGCTTATTCATGTGGGCTTATTCATATAGGCCTATCTATGCAGGCTTATTCATGTAGGCCTATCTATGCATGCTTATTCATGTAGCCCTATCTATGTAGGCTTATTCATGTAGGCAGTACTGCTATCTGTATTCCCTAATTTGTATACCAATCGATTCAACTATATATATATGCCTAGGTTTACTGTGGGCAATTAAGCATTAATAATTATTTGTCTAAATTTTCATGTTCATGTATTATGGGAAAGTGGGTCACACATTTCTGTATCATGTAATTTAGTGTCTGGTGATAACAGAATTTTCATATCAATGTATAGTGGAAAAGTGAACCCACATACCCATTTCATGTAGTTTAGCATGTAGTGACTTATTAGGGATAAGTTAATAAGTTATTTCAAGAACCTCTTTTTAGGTTCAGCTTTACTGTCTTGTCTTTGTATATCAAATTAAGCAACTTGTGGCTGCTATTTGGCCACACTTCCTTGATGGAAGTTGTTCCTCTATGTCTTGTCTTTATTTTTCTTTTTGAGTCATGTCATTTGGATTTGTATAACTTAAGTTATGGTCAAATAACCATAACTATGTCAATTTTGAATTTTGGTTCCCTTACCAGGCAGTTTTGATAATATACTTTGCCAATTTTATTTGAGTAGGTTGCTGCCATATTTAGGTGTACTATTCTTTATAGAATATGTTTCCCTATGTCTTATAGTCACTCAGAAGTTTTGATGGTGATTTTTCAAGTCTTGTAAAATTATTTATAGTCAAATTATTGACCTAGACTCAAGTGTCTTGTAGTAATAGGATTTTAATTAGGTCAGTAGCTTTGACCCAATATTTAAGCTTCATACATTCATAAGCTGAGGAAAATGTCTAAAACAAAGTTGCTTAGCTTTCCAGAATGGTATGGCTCATTTCAATTGAAGATTTCTAGTGGGAGATATGCTTAAGACACTATTCTGGAGTTAATGGTCATTTATACCATTTCCAGAATTGGTATGCCAATTTAATCAAATTAATTGACCTAGTTTCCTTAACTTGTGGGTTTTGGTCAAAATATCATTATTTTAGGCCTATGTCTTATTGAAAGTTTGGCACTAGTTTTAGAGCATTTGGAGTTCTATGGACCATGTTATGGTCTCTTTACAAAACTGGTCAGTTTGCATAGACAAAGGCAATTCTGGGCACTTTTCATTCTGGACAGTTTTGGTAACCCAAACTGGGTAAGCAATTTGACTTGGTTAATGGCATTTCTGGGCTCTGGTGTTTTCACAAAAGTTGTAGCCCTCTGTCTAATCTTTCTAATGGTATAAATTTCAGGTCATTTGGACCTTTCTACAGTGAGTTATGGCCAAATGAATGAATATTATTCATTTGGTCATTTTCTGAGTTCACTATATGGTAATCCGAGTTAGGGTAAACTTTTGATCACTTTTTAGGTAGAATTTGGACATAACTTCTACATGGAAAATGGCACATTTTAGGTCATATTTCACCTCAAATTGGCCTCATACCAATTGGAGTCACACAATTTCACTTATAGCTCAAAACATTTACTGCATTCAATAAATACTCAACCTCTACAGAAATTGCACTTCCAATTTTCATTCCTCCTTCTCCCAAACTACAAATTTGCATTCATGGCACTTCTAATATCATCAATCAAACCTCAATACAATCAATTTCTAGCAGTTTATACAAGTCTTCAATAATCAATTCAAAGCCCCAACTCAAATAATCAAGTCAACAATACATATTTCATCAAATTTTTAGCACTAGTATTTCCATCAATCAACATATTGCCTCATCTACTTATTCATCAACACCATTAATCGACACTTACATATATGAAATTATCAATCTCCTAAGTACCTCAAGGCTGCCAAATTGAATAATTACTCAAAGTTTTCAATACTTTGTTCAAACCTAATGCAAATTGTCAACTTCAACATACACATGACATCAATTTGCTAGTACATGTAATTAGCTTAATCCACTTCACTAATCACCATTTAAATGCATGAAAATATCAACTTTCAATGCTTCTCAAGGCTGCTACAATTCAACAATTACACAAGCCTCATCAATCTCAAATTGCCAAATTCAAGAAATTACACTAAATCCCCAAAATTATCATCAAACCCTACTTTAATTTTTCCCAATTTATTCCTAACACATGCAATTAAATTCTAATACATATACCCACTTCAATTAACATCCCTAATCATCATTTATATGTAAGAAATAATCAATCTCTCATGGAAATTAAGGCTGCCGAATTCATGGACTCCCAAATACCATCAATTTCTTCAATTTCCTCATCATACTAACTCAATTCAACCTCAAATCAAGGATTGAGAAAGAATGGTAGAAAGATTAGGCACTAACCTCTTTGTTCACTTCCTTAAGCTTGTTAAAACCTTGAAATTTCTTCTTTCTTTTACTGCCTATAGTCTTTCCATGGTGTGAGGACAATTTTTTGTGAAGGGACTTTTTGATTTCATGTGGAAAAATGGAATATTTGAAGCTTGCATGTGAGAGCTTCCATGGAGGATTTTGGAGATGGAAATTCATCCATTGTTGGAAACAAATGAAGAAGATGAGAGTTAGTGGAAAATTCTGTCCACTTATGGCTGTTTATACCCCCACTAATAATTAATAAATTATTATAATAATCAAGTTTTAATTATTTTAATTTATACCCCTTTATTTCCCTTAATTACACTACACATATAATTTCATCTTTTTATGGAGTTTTCAAAATTTAATACCATTTATTTTTAATGGACATTTAGGTCAAAAGCTAACTCTAGGTGTTAAATGATCAAAATGCCCCTCTTCGGGTTATAGTCTCACTTTTTTGGTAATACCAATTTAATCCCTAATCCGCCGATTTCTTAAATTTTCGTTTTCATTTGTTCCAATTTACTAAATTTTCGTTGACATTTTTAATGTCAATTATATCTCAATTGACTTTTAATTATATCCCGAAAATATTTCCTAGGGTTCCTTGCAGTTCTAGGATCGTTAACCATCTACGTAGTGACTTCCCGGTGCAGTTACCCATCGCTACGGTTCTAGCTCATTTAACCTAGTTATATTTCATCTCTTTTATTTTCTCTTAATTTTTCTTATATTTTTTTATCATTTATTTCATCATTTTATGTCTCCTCATTATCATTTAAGTGTAGTTCCAAACATTTTTACTGTCCGGATAAACATTAGTCATCGAAATAGTAGAACGTACAGACTCCTACAGTGAGGGTTTAACAATTCTTTCCCTCTAAATAAAATTTCATCCTCAAAATTTATCGAGTGTAAATAATCAAGGAACCGCTATCTCTTTATCTCTTTGCTTTTTCGTGTTATAATACTTCACTTTCTCTTTAGTCTGTCTTACTAGTCCTAGCTTTACAATCTTATCCTTATCTCGATTTACTATCGGAAATACGTAGCTCTACACAATAGTCCCAAGTTGGTACTGTAATCTCCATCTTACAACACAACATCGAGAACATTGCGTAGTTACCATAGTATATCCCAATAGATTAGATTTTTCCTATACCCATCCTAAATCAGTTCTGCACTCATCCTCTTTCATCTCATATACAGTCTCTTTCTTATTTCCATCCATTATCTTTAATACAATCCTTGTTGGTTGATAATCTACCATTACCTTATGGCCTAAAGGGTTGATGACAAGTATGTCATCTTCTGACCCATCTATCGGTATCCTCTTTCAACGGGAGGTACAATACATATATAGGGGTGAATATAATTAGGGTCTATCAATACATATTTAAAGGTATTATAATCAGGAAATGTGCCTCTGACAATGTCTACCAGATCTGTCTCCTCCCGAGCTATAGAGGTACACGTAGGGTGCTACTCCAACCTCGGGCTGTTCTATAGTCTCTTAGCCCTTTGTGATGTACCAACTGTCTCTGGTCTCATTGGTCTTCTACCCCTCTATACTGTCAGGGCAGACCTCTGAGTCTGTGGTGGAGCTGTGGGAGCACTCCTCTATGGGCAATCTCTCAAAAAATGCTCTACGAACCCACATCTGAAACATCCACCCGTTAGTAATCTACACTCTCCTCTATGGTTCCTCCCACAATGTGTATAAACTGGCACCGGTGCTAATCTCCATGCTATAGGACCTGCAGAACTGTCAACTGATACACCCGTCTGACCTCCTCTCCTAGAGGCAAACCGAGACCTCTACCTTTATCCTTTGCTTTGAATTTGACCCTGAGACCCCTTAGGTCTCTTGCTCTTAGTAGCAGTTGTCCTGGACTGACCAGGTCCAGACCCTCTCTTGCGCTGCTTGTCCCTCCTGAATTGCTCATCATTTCTAACTCACTCTACTGGGGTCCTATATACTGGCTAGGGAGGGGGTGGGAGTGGCTGTGGCTGTGGCTGTGGAGGTGGCATAGCTCTAGTGACTTGATGGAGCAATTGAGTCATCTGCTCTTGGAAGGCCTGCCGTGTCCTTACTAAGGTACCCAACGATGGTTCTTCTTTACTGCTACTGCGCCCCTGACTCAACGCAGGTGCAGGTGCATGACTCTTTACCTCTTCCTCTATCGATCTTGGAGACCCATGCTCTGATGGATCGGATGCCATCGGTCCTATAAAATAGACAAAGAAAATATTTGCATTAGTGTCACCTCGAATCTTATTAAAGGTCCATGCATGTAGTGCACTCTATTTATTTCTATCTAGGTCTAGGACTGCTTAAACCTTTGCTCTGATACCACTAAATGTAACACCCCCCACCCGTCTATAGTGTAGCCGAGCAAGGAATGCACATTCGGTGCCGGAGCACCCTTTCTTATCCTGTCGTGTCCATTGTTAATTTTTAAATTTTGTAGAAAATAAGTGGTAATATTTTTTTATCACAATTTATTTATATGGAAACCCAAGCAGAGCCACCTCTGATTTATTGGCATTTGGCGGGTTCCAATAGTCACCTATCAAAAATAATTTCATATCATATATGTTCTATTCATCTTGTCATATAACATATCATATCATATCTATGAAGGAGCGAAAGTATGAAAAACATAAGTTTAGATCATTGAAATTCAAAATTTTTCATCTAGGGCCACATGCATCATGCAAGATTTATTTTTATCTATTTGATTTCAATGATAAACAGCATATTAAAACTCTTTTAATATATTTTTGGATCTATATTTGCCATTTAAGATTTTAGAATTAATAGATTAATTCATTAGAACCCTAGATTAGATCAAGAATAAGTGCACTAACCTTTTGATGCACTGTAGTGTGTTTGGCACCTTTGGGATGCGTCTAGGACACCAGATGTTATCCCTCTAGCTTGTCCACACCAAGATCACCAATGGCAGCCCTTAAACAGCTTCTAAAGCTTTTTCTATGAATTAGAAAATCAAGTTTTGCCTTTTGAGAGATTACAGATGTAAACAGGACACTAGAAACGATTTCTAGCATTTTTAATTCAAGAGATTATTTGCTAATCACTTTGAATTAATGAGAGATGAAGAAGAAGAGAAGGGAGAGGCAGCTAAGGGTGGCAGCACCAAAGAGAATGAGCAGCTTGTTATTTTTTTTCTTTTCATAACAACACATTATATAGCTAGGTCACCACTTAAAACCCTTGCCACATGTCACCTTTTAATTAGCACTAGGTTTAAATGACCCAATCACACTGTGCCAAGTATCAAACCTATATTTAATCTTTACTTTGATCATCTTACATGATTAAAAGACATATGGCAAGCTTATGTGTAGTGCCATATGTCACCATCTCATGGTGCTGAAGGAGCGAAAGCATGAAAAACACAAGTTTATATCATTGAATTCAAAAATTTTCACTTAGGGTCACATGCATCATGCAAGATTTATTTTTATCTATTTGATTTCAATGATAAACAACATATTAAAACTCTTTTAATATGTTTTTGGATCTGTATTTGCCATTTAAGATTTTAGAATTAATCAGATTAATTTTAGAACCCTAGATTAGATCAAGAGTAAGTGCACTAACCTCTTGATGCACTGCAGTGTGTTTAGCACCTTTGGGATGCGTCTTTAGGATACCAAATGTTATCCCTCTAACTTGTCCACACCAAGATCAGCTATGGCAGCCCTTAAACAGCTTCTAATGTTATACCTTACTCCTCCGTAAGATGTAACATGATCCTATAGTACACCTAATGAATTACTGTACTTCTCCTACCGGTAACCCATTAAATATGCTACAAGGGATTTTAAAACAATTCTCGATAAATTTAAATCATTGATTAAAATATGGTGTTATAAATTTTTTTCAAAATTTCGGTAGAGTGCTAGCTATATTTTGACAAAATAGTTCTTCAAACCTAAAAAAGAAAACACTCCCAATATGATTTCTCAATTACAACCCTAATAAACTTCATTTCATCTCACAATTCAAATCTCAATAATCAAATCAATTCATTTTCAAACCAACCTCATCATAAAAGAAACATTTCATTGATTATAAGACTTAAAAATTATTATTACAAAACTATACAGGTAAATGAAATCTCAAATTTACATTATAATAATTTGCATTTAATTACATACCAAAATATTTTATAAAAGTTTTTATACAACTGCTCAAATAATTTATATACATATTATTACATGCATACATCAAAACCTATGTACATGGGTATACCTATGATATACTTGGAGCTGATCTAAATGTGTCTTCAATGAAGCTTACTCAACTGCTCTATGCTCTTTTCACCTGCGACAGCATACAAAGCTATCGCTGAGTGGTGAACTCAGTGGTGCACAACTATAACTTAAAACATAGTACAATATACCTTAGCAAAATTACAGCAAATAATTTGGAAATCAGGATAATCATCAAATTCCAAAAATCAAATTATTCATTGCCAATAACATAAATCATTTGTATGAAATGACTTTGATCACGAAATTCAATTTATCAAATCACAACCAAACATTTAAGGTAATTCCAACAAAATCAACTATACATAAATTATAATTGAAATCACAATTCTTTACTATTCAAAAACCATTCTTTATCTCACAAACTATGCAAGACTAATCCGAAAGGGCCATCTTTGGGGTGATTCTAACTCCTTATGGTTAGGGAGCTCGAATCGGATTTTAACTCTCTATGGTTGGGGAGGTTGAATCATCATGCACAGTACACACCACAATAATGAAACTTCTGAAAGGGCCATAACAAATAAAAACTTAGATCTAACCTCTAATAAGAGCAGAATCTAAGCCTGTGCACGTACCATGGTAATCAAAACAAAACTAACTCTATTGTCTCTTCAACAAATGAGAGAGACGGGTAATAACCTAGTCAAGCATCTATAGTGAGATATAAAATAATATCATGAATCTCTTTGTCCTTTTTGTGAGCATAAATCACAACACAATTCGATTCAAATTCAATTCCAATATCCAATAATTTTTATGCTCATCACAATTCAAAACATAAGTTTGCATTTTTCCATGCAAATTGCCCATCACAATTCAAAACATATTCTATCACAATTTTCCAAAACATAATTTATTCAATCCACAACAATGATTAATACTTGTTGAAATACCATTTCACAAAGCTAAATTCATACATACTATGACAATTTCAATAATCATTGAATTAAATCTAATACTTGATAAACATAATACATAAGGAAAATACTTCATTTAGTCATATGAAATTTTCAGAACAAAATCAATTAAAAACTAGTTGTGCACAAACCTCTGAAGAGTAACCTCTTGGCCCTGACTCAGTGTTTCCTTCCCCTTCCCTGAGTCTTTGCTAACTGAAACACACAATTTGAAGTGTTTCAGTACTCATTTAAACTGTTTCTAGCAATAAGGTTCAATAATTAATTTATTTAATTTTATTATTTTCCTTAGTCAACATATAATGTTGGCCCTTGATGCGCTCTAGGTAAATTAGTTTTAATGTTACCAATATGTCACATTTTGCATTTTAATATGCTACCAATATAGTGAAATTTACCATTTTTACAAGTTGGCATTCATTGCCAAACTATTTCAAGCATCATTGTATGTAAATGTCAAGTTCTCAATTTTTGTGTGCTAAATTGGTCTAGCCTAAAGTCCTATTTCTCTTGGGCTTTAGCTTTTGGTCAAAGAAGCAAAATTGTAGCTCTATGTCTTATTGCAAAATTGTAGCTTTTTCTATGAATTAGAAAATCAAGTTTTGCCATTTGAGAGATTAAAGATGTAAACAGAATACTAGAAACAATTTTTAGTATTTTTAATTCAAGAGATTGTTTGCTAATCTCTTGGAATAGATGAGAGATGAAGAAGAGAAGGGAGAAGCCTTTCAAGGTGGCGCACAAAGAAGAGGCAGCAGCTTGTGTTATTTGTTCTTTCATAACAACACTTATATAGTTAAGACATCACTTAAAACCCTTGCCACATGTCACCTTCTGATTGATTCTAGGTTTCACATTATGCCAAGTGTCAAACCTATATTTAATCTTAATTTTAATCATCTTACATGATTAAAAGACATTTGGCAAGATTATGTGTAGCGCCATGTGTCACCATCTCATGGTGCCACATGTCAGCCTGTGAAATGATCAAAATGCCCCTGTGTCTTAATTTTGAGTTCTCAACCCAAAATAATTATTTCTCTTCTTCTAATCAATTTATATCAAATATAAATTAATTAATTAATCTCTATTAATTAATTTCTCATTAATTAAATTCATATTTAAACACTTTAAATATAAATTTAACTTATACTATATATCCAATAACCTAGATTTGGTTTCAAGTCAGCTAGGGACTTTGCAGTCTAATTGCAAACCAAACCTATTTCATTAATCAATTAAACTCTTTAATTAATTGATTAAATCATATTTAATTTAGTGATTACTTGTGTATGTATGTGACTTACTAGGTTCATCACTAATTGGTAATGAAACATGATATCAACTCTTAATATCATCAGAACTCTTTCTTACCATAAATGATTTCTCTAAATCATTTTATGCACCTCATAGACCATGGTTAACACCTAGCCTAGCATGCCATGGCCACCCAATTAGTAGTAAGGTTTACCTTAAATGAACCTATAATCATATGTTACCATGCACTAGAATCTCTGTGTTACAAAATCCCAATTCGAGCTGGAGTCATGGTTTATGTCAAACTCCATTTGCTATGAATATTATGTTCTCTTTTAATTCTAGTTCTTGATTAAAAGATTTTCTCATCAGAAACTCTTTTCTGATTAAATCTATCTGTCCTGGCTAGGAAAGTTGAAACATCAAGAATAATTAAATGAACATAGGATTTTATCCCTATTTGCTTAGAGGAACAGATTCCATCTTGATCAACACCTATCTCCATATATAACTAGTAGGAGCCAACACATGCCCATATACCCATACATAGTACAAGTATGAAAGAAGTATCAAACTCAAACCACCTATATACAAGATAACTGTGCTATCTCAGGCCTAAAGATTATATGCACTGATATGATTTATAACAATACATTGACAAGAGTAAACTCCATGTGCTTGTCATAAGTGTCGCTGGTTCGGCCTACTTATCATGTATAAGTGCCTATCATGTTTGTTATATGGCATGAGACTCACCATTCCATCTTATTTATATCTCATATAAATAACTTGGGAATAAAAATGAATAAAATCTTTCTAGATAAGTCATGTCCTTATTATGAAATATCATCGATTGTGAACCTATTTATGATACTTTGTGCTAGAGATACTATCACTCATATTCTTAACAACTTAAGAATAGAATTTCTAATAAAATATCAATGGACCTTTTTTATTACACATAAATATATTATGTAAATGGAAAAGTGAAAATGCCTTTTATTAATAAAAGATGTATAAGATACATACTAAATGATATGTTTTAGGCCATACTACTAACAATCTCCCACTAGCATTAGAGCCATTCATTACAATATCTTAGACCCATCTTCTCAATATATCGATCTAGCTGAGTTTGTGACATGGGCATAGTGAATGGATCAGCTGGATTTTCAGCTGATGCTATTTTCTGCTTGGCTACATTGCTTCGCCCAACTATTTTTTTTATAATGTGGTAGCGCCTTTCTATGTGTTTGGATTTCTAGTGAGACCTGGGTTCCTTAGCCTGCATGACTGCTCCATTGTTGTCACAGTGAAGTGGAACTGCTGACTCAATGGAAGGAACTACTGCAAGTTCTGTCACGAACTTCTTTATCCAAACAGCTTCCTTTGCAGCATCTGATGCAGCAATATACTCAGCCTCGAAAGTGGAATCTGTAGTCGTACTCTGTTTGAAACTCTTCCAACTGACTGCACCTCCATTACAAATGAACACATATCCAAAGTTAGACTTTCTATCTGTAACACCTCACTGTAGCAATTCCATACATTTTACTATTCCGGTGACCGGTGTCGGTCCGGACAGCTAGAACGTCTGGAAAAATAATTAGACTAAAGTGAGGAACCATAAATAACTCAAATATTGATAAGAAAAATTTAGTAAAAATTTTAGAAATAAAATACAATCAAGTTGCGGTTTTCGCAACTAGGAGCCCTAGACCTGGGGAAAAATTCATAAAATAATTTTTAGGACTCCAGAGAAGAGTCATTGAGGTTCCTATGGCATTAGAATGCCAAGAAAATATTTAGAAAAATTTTTCAATCGGTACAGACAATTTTGACCCGTTAAGCCAAACGGAGGGCATTTTGGTCATTTCGCCTTCAGAGGTGATTTTTGGCAGACTTGTCCAGTTGAGTAAATAATTAATATGACATAAAATATGAATAAAAATTACTAAAAATTGAATTGAAAATGAGTAGAGAAAAGAAGAAAAGAAAATGAAGGAAAATGCTTAATTATGACATATGATGATGTCATTTAAAAGCCCCCTCCAATCACCATTTGACAAACCAATAAAAAGAGATAAAAATGACTTAAAATGAGATAAAAAAAACAAAGGAAACCAGATGTTTCCTTCTTCATATGGGCTGGAATAAGAAAGAAAGAGAAAGAAAAAAAGAAAGAGACCTCCATTGAAGCTCTTGTCTCAAGCTTGATTCCCTTCACTCCCCACCATAAAATCCCTTCTTCTCTTCATTAAAACTTGTCCACTCATCTTGGGAAAGTGTTTGGCAGCCTAGAAAAGCAAAGAAAAAGAAGTTTGAGCTTGGGAAAATCTGCCCTACAAGAGGTTAGTGCACATATATACCTTAAACCATTTATTTCTATGTTAGAAACTTGAAATAGGTAAGAATTTGTGAATTAAATGAACCAAATATATGTGTATGTCCACCATGAATTTCGGCAGCCCTAAGGAAGGAACAATGATGGAGTGTTTTTGATGGTTTTAATGGACTTAAAATGAATTAGAGATTATGTTTAAGGTGTATGTACACATATAGAATGAATGAAAGTGCTTAACTAGGTGTATGGGTGAATTGAAAGGGAAAATTAGGGTTTTGGGAGTGAAAAATTGGACTTGGCTTATGAAATGATTAATGGACATTCTAATGGTCAATTAGTGACCATTTGAGGCAAGTTAATTATAATTTGAAGTGAACTAATGCATGGCAAAGTGAATGAGTATGCTGCCTAGTGAGTGCAGCAGGGTGGCTTAGATTTCAGCCCACTTAGACAGCCATAACTTTGGCTGTGTAGGTCCAATTGGTGTTTGGCCAATTGGACATGAAAGTAGACTTATAATGGCACATTTTTTCTGAAGAAACCATGCCCAAAATACCAAAGCAAGAGGACCAAAAGTTGGCCCCAATCGGGATACCCTGCACCCAGAAACTGCAAAATGACCAAATGAACAGTAACTGTTCATTTGGCCATAACTCACTGTAGAAATGGTCAATTGACCTGAACTTTTTATAGAAACAATTTAAGACATAGACAAACAACTTTTATGAAGAAACCTACCCCAAATTATGACCAGAACTTAATCAAAATGGCAGTCACTGTCACTGTTCATGGTACAGTAGATTTGGTAAATTCTGTAGAATTGAAATCCGGCCAGCTGTGGTTTTTGGACCATATCTGGAGATAAAAAACTCCAAATGGAGTGATTCAAAAAATGAAATTCAACTAGACAAAATAAGGAACAACTTTCATGTTTACCATTTCCTCAAATTTCCACTGTAACAGTCCCTAATAGAACAGTAAACTTATGGTACAAAAACTGAAAATTCTGCCACTTAGTGTTAGGCTTAGAAATGGTAATGGTGATCACTTCCAACAAGTTTTAAATACAAAATGTGGTATGTTTGGAGTGTTAAAACCAATGTACCTATTTTCTATCCAAAAGTCAACATTTTTGTTGACCAATGAGGTGAATAGTGACACCAAAACTTGAAATTCAAATGTGAAATTAGAAATGCATTTAGGGGACTTTAAATTGCAATTAGCAATTAATACTAGCAAATGTAAAACTCAAAATGTGGGATCTTGGTGTAATTAGAATTAATATATCCATTAAGTATAAAAAAGTCAACATTTTGGTTGACTAGTAAGGTGAATAGTAATCAAAATGATTAGTAAATTAAGATGAAGACCTAGAACCAATTCTAAGCTTAAATGCTTAGAATTGTATGACAAATGTGGACTATGCATCCTAGTCAAAATTGTTAAAAAGAAATTAAGGCCATAAATTTGAAATCCATGAAATATTTATGGATTACTTGAAACATGAAAAATAGGTCACCTAATTGATATGAATAGATAGTTAGGGCTTATATGCCCATCACAAATGGAATTCATAAAATATTAATAACTCAACTTGAAATATAAAATTTGCAATTACATAAGTAGATTCTTGAATGTATAAATGAGAAAAGAAAAAATGTTTTGAATACAATGGTACATGTGAACCATTGTTTAGAATTGTGATTAATATGAATAACATAAAGAATGAATAAATGAACCATATTAATGTATGAATGAGACATTAGTTCTCATTATTGTAGAAAGGAGAAGTATTTTGAGTACAATGGTATAAAAAGGATAATTGATGTGAATTGTGATCATATAAATGATCAAATGAATGTATGAATTATAATTGAAATTTATTATGAAATAATGAAGTCATAAAAAACAATATATTAATGTTTAATGATATTATGTGCCCTTGTATTGCCTAGACATGTGTGTCAGATTGGATAGTTTGGCATGCCAATAGGGTATTGTTTTAGCGATCGCGAAAGGCTTTATGCCTGTATTCATGGCTTTATGCCCGTATTCATGGCTTTATGCCCGCATTCATGGCATTATGCCAACATTCATGGCTTCTATGCCCGATTATGTGTTATCATGGCTTTCTAGCCATACTGACTGCATACGTGGTTGACATTCTGCGTCCCATGGTATGACGGCCCGAGGCACCAAGGTGTCCAGTACAACGACTGTTATCCATTTAGTCACTGTCATAGGTTACTTGGGCGTGAAATTTATTGATATTAGTTAAGAATATTAGCAATTTAAAATATTAGAAATTAAATAAAATAAATGAGTAAGATGACCTAAAATAAATTAGAATAGTTATTTATTAGAAAGAATCGAAATGAACTGGACAGATATTAAAATTTACTTATTATAAGATAATCTGAGACAACCTAGCAAGTATTGGGAAAATGCTAAAAGATTAGCAAAGAAAATTATAAAATAAATAAATATTGCAAATGAGACTTATATAATAATATCAGCATAAATTTATTATATTCAGATCATTTTTTTTTCTTGTACATTATTATCAGACATTGGAGAAATAAACGCTTCCAAAGAAGACTAAATTAGGATAAAACATATTAAATTTTAGAAACCGCATGTGAAGTATAAATAGATCTTAATTATTTGAATGATGTTTTATTTCTATCTTTATTTGTATATTATTTCCTTGTTATATTATTGCACCACTAAGCAAAGAATGCTTAGCGCGATGGAATTGTTTCTCGCGCAGTAATCAAGCTAGAACCCAATCGGACGCTTGATCGGAAATTTTGAGAGTTCAGATCTGCAGAGTGTCAAAGGTTGTCACCTCCTCAGCAATGCATGTAGATAGGGCTCACATTAAGCATATCATGTATTTTGTGTATGTTAATTATTTTTTATATTGTAATATAAATTAGCAAATTGTAATTAATTTGTATATCATGTAAATTATGAAATTTTGTAATTATTTTGTAAATTATGTAAATTAAGGAAATTTGAAAATTTTGCTTATGTAAATTGAGAATGTTTACATATGAATTGAGTACGAATGGAAATGTATGGAAATGATTATGAAATTGAGTTATATGAATGAGATGTGAATTATGAGATGAATGATTGAGAAATGAAATTGAAAAATGTTGAGATTTGATATTGGAGTTTGAGAGTGATGAGATATAAATATTGGAAGTGTTTTTCACAGGTTCCGAAGAACTGTTTTCTCCATTTTTAGCCGGTACTCTGCCGGATTTTCTTTAAAATTTTTGAAACCTCAAATAAATAATAATTTTGATAAATGGCTTAAATAAATTATATTCCATAAACTATATTCAAAACTATGACAAAAAAATTAATTAAGGAAAAAAATAGAGTGTGCCGGTACACCGTGTGACATATCTTACCCGGATATACTGTAGACGGGTAAGGGGTGTCACATTTATTGGTATCAGAGTGCGGTTTAGGCGTTCCTAGGCATAGATAGATAAAATAAGATTGTGTGCATGACATGCATTGCATTCACATGAGACGAGGTGACACTGATGCAGATCTATTTTCGTGGTTATTTTAGGTTAAGGTATGGACTCAGAATCGCAGAGGGCAATAGAAGAAGAAGTAGTAAGCCGTATCCCGACTGGGAGTGATATTGGAAATCGGGGAAATCCTACTCCACCAGTGCAAGAGGTGCCTGTACAACCCCAACAGGCCTTGTTTGAGCAGATGACTGAATTCTTTCAACAGATGACTGGGGTTATTCCACCACTGCCTCAGCGAAAATCACCTCTAGGAAAAATTAGGAAGTATGGAGTCAGAGATTTTAATGGTAGAAAGGAAGACGATTCTTCACCACGAGTATTGGTTAGAAAGAACTAGAAGAGTCTTGCAGCAGCTCCATTGCACACCAGAACAAAGTTTGGAGTGTGCAGTTTCATTGTTACAAGAAGCTGCATATCGGTGGTGGGATGTTGTAACCAAGGCAGTGCAACCAGCCGACGTAACTTGGGAATTCTTTCTGATAGAGTTCAGAAAGAAATATATTAGCTGTGTTCATGAAGAGGAACAGAAGAGGAGTGGTGATCAGCAAAAGAGGAAATTTGGACAGTCTAGTAATAAGAGGCCGAGAGAACAGTTAAGTCAGACATCTGATCAAAGTAGGAGATCCAAACCCAGGCCTATACCCAGAAGAGATCAACCAGAAACACTAGTAGTGAGTGCACCAGGATTAGCAAGAAAATGTGGCCATTGTAACAAGTGGCATAAAGGTGAATGTAGGGATTGGTGGAGCCTGTTATAGATGTGGGGCCATAGACCATCGTCTGAAAGATTGTCCTAAGAGGAATTTACCACGGACCCAAACAGAGGTCGTGGAAGGACCAAGTACAACAGTAATGTCACCCAAGTCAGAGAGGAGCAAGAAGCCCCAAATGTAAATTTGAGGTAAAGTATCCTTCCCTTATGATATGCCAAAGTGTATAATAATAGATTCAAAAAAAATTAAATAGTACCATATGTATAAAAGAAGTAGACAGATGGAGCAATAGACAGGTAAAAGAATTATCTCAGAATCCAAAATACCCAGTAAATTTCGAGGACGAAATTTAAATTTGAGGGGAAGAATTGTAACACCCTCACTATAGCAATTCCATACATTTCTTATCGGTGACCGGTGTTGGTCGGACAGCTAGAACGTCTGGAAAAATAATTAGACTAAAGTGAGGAACCATAAATAACTCAAATATTGATAAGAAAAATTTAGTAAAAATTTTAGAAATAAAATACAACCAAGTTAAATGAGCTGTTCTAGCGATGGGTAACCCAAATGAAGTTGCGGTTTCGCAACTAGGAGCCCTAGACTGGGAAAAATTCATAAAATAATTTTTGGGACTCCAGAGAAGAGTCATTGAGGTTCCTATGGCATTAGAATGCCAAGAAAATATTTAGAAAAATTTTTCAATCGGTACAGACAATTTTGACCCGTTAAGCCAAACGGAGGGCATTTTGGTCATTTCGCCTTCAGAGGTGATTTTTGGCCGACTTGTCCAGTTGAGTAAATAATTAATATGACATAAAATATGAATAAAAATTACTAAAAATTGAATTAAAAATGAGTAGAGAAAAGAAGAAAAGAAAATGAAGGAAAATGCTTAATTATGACATATGATGATGTCATTTAAAAGCCCCCTCCAATCACCATTTGACAAACCAATAAAAAGAGATAAAAATGACTTAAAATGAGATAAAAAAAACAAAGGAAACCAGCAGTTTCCTTCTTCATATGGGCTGGAATAAGAAAGAAAGAGAAAGAAAAAAAGAAAGAGACCTCCATTGAAGCTCTTGTCTCAAGCTTGATTCCCTTCACTCCCCACCATAAAATCCCTTCTTCTCTTCATTAAAACTTGTCCACTCATCTTGGGAAAGTGTTTGGCAGCCTAAAAAAGCAAAGAAAAAGAAGTTTGAGCTTGGGAAAATCTACCCTACAAGAGGTTAGTGCACATATATACCTTAAACCATTTATTTCTATGTTAGAAACTTGAAATAGGTAAGAATTTGTGAATTAAATGAACCAAATATATGTGTATGTCCACCATGAATTTCGGCAGCCCTAAGGAAGGAACAATGATGGAGTGTTTTTGATGGTTTTAATGGACTTAAAATGAATTAAAGATTATGTTTAAGGTGTATGTACACATATAGAATGAATGAAAGTGCTTAACTAGGTGTATGGGTGAATTGAAAGGGAAAATTAGGGTTTTGGGAGTGAAAAATTGGACTTGGCTTATGAAATAATTAATGGACATTCTAATGGTCAATTAGTGACCATTTGAGGCAAGTTAATTATAATTTGAAGTGAACTAATGCATGGCAAAGTGAATGAGTATGCTGCCTAGTGAGTGCAGCAGGGTGGCTGAGATTTCAGCCCACTTAGACAGCCATAACTTTGGCTGTGTAGGTCCAATTGGTGTTTGGCCAATTGGACATGAAACTAGACTTATAATGGCACATTTTTTCTGAAGAAACCATGCCCAAAAGACCAAAGCAAGAGGACCAAAAGTTGGCCCCAATCGGGATACCCTGCACCCAGAAACTGCAAAATGACCAAATGAACAGTAACTGTTCATTTGGCCATAACTCACTGTAGAAATGGTCAATTGACCTAAACTTTTTATAGCAACAATTTAAGACATAGACAAACAACTTTTATGAAGAAACCTACCCCAAATTATGACCAGAACTTAATCAAAATGGCAGTCACTGTCACTGTTCATGGTACAGTAGATTTGGTAAATTCTGTAGAATTGAAATCCGGCCAGCTGTGGTTTTTGGACCATATTTGGAGTTACAAAACTCCAAATGGAGTGATTCAAAAAATGAAATTCAACTAGACAAAATAAGGAACAACTTTCATGTTTACCATTTCCTCAAATTTCCACTGTAACAGTCCCTAATAGAACAGTAAACTTATGGTACAAAAACTGAAAATTTTGCCACTTAGTGTTAGGCTTAGAAATGGTAATGGTGATCACTTCCAACAAGTTTTAAATGCAAAATGTGGTATGTTTGGAGTGTCAAAACCAATGTACCTATTTTCTATCCAAAAGTCAACATTTTTGTTGACCAATGAGGTGAATAGTGACACCAAAACTTGAAATTCAAATGTGAAATTAGAAATGCATTTAGGGGACTTTAAATTGCAATTGGCAATTAATACTAGCAAATGTAAAACTCAAAATGTGGGATCTTGGTGTAATTAGA
Source organism: Hevea brasiliensis (assembly GCF_030052815.1). Lineage (NCBI taxonomy): Eukaryota > Viridiplantae > Streptophyta > Magnoliopsida > Malpighiales > Euphorbiaceae > Hevea > Hevea brasiliensis. The sequence goes on from NC_079500.1 coordinate 68,615,439, forward strand.
ATTAATATATCCATTAAGTATAAAAAAGTCAACATTTTGGTTGACTAGTAAGGTGAATAGTAATCAAAATGATTAGTAATTTAAGATGAAGACCTAGAACCAATTCTAAGCTTAAATGCTTAGAATTGTATGACAAATGTGGACTATGCATCCTAGTCAAAATTGTTAAAAAGAAATTAAGGCCATAAATTTGAAATCCATGAAATATTTATGGATTACTTGAAACATGAAAAATAGGTCACCTAATTGATATGAATAGATAGTTAGGGCTTATATGCCCATCACAAATGGAATTCATAAAATATTAATAACTCAACTTGAAATATAAAATTTGCAATTACATAAGTAGATTCTTGAATGTATAAATGAGAAAAGAAAAAATGTTTTGAATACAATGGTACATGTGAACCATTGTTTAGAATTGTGATTAATATGAATAACATAAAGAATGAATAAATGAACCATATTAATGTATGAATGAGACATTAGTTCTCATTATTGTAGAAAGGAGAAGTATTTTGAGTACAATGGTATAAAAAGGATAATTGATGTGAATTGTGATCATATAAATGATCAAATGAATGTATGAATTATAATTGAAATTTATTATGAAATAATGAAGTCATAAAAAACAATATATTAATGTTTAATGATATTATGTGCCCTTGTATTGCCTAGACATGTGTGTCAGATTGGATAGTTTGGCATGCCAATAGGGTATTGTTTTAGCAGTACTGCGAAAGGCTTTATGCCTGTATTCATGGCTTTATGCCCGTATTCATGGCTTTATGCCTGCATTCATGGCATTATGCCAACATTCATGGCTTCTATGCCCGATTATGTGTTATCATGGCTTTCTAGCCATACTGATCGTGATACGTGGTTGACATTCTGCGTCCCATGGTATGACGGCCCGAGGCACCAAGGTGTCGGTGCCAACGACCGTTATCGATTTAGTCACTGTCATAGGTTACTTGGGCTTTGAAATTTATTGAGATAAGTTAAGAATATTAGCAATTTAAAATATTAGAAATTAAATAAAATAAATGAGTAAGATGACCTAAAATAAATTAGAATAGTTATTTATTAGAAAGAATCGAAATGAACTGGACAGATATTAAAATTTACTTATTATAAGATAATCTGAGACAACCTAGCAAGTATTGGGAAAATGCTAAAAGATTAGCAAAGAAAATTATAAAATAAATAAATATTGCAAATGAGACTTATATAATAATATCAGCATAAATTTATTATTTTGAGATCATTTTTTTTTCTTGTACATTATTACTGTACATTGGCGAAATAAACGCTTCCAAAGAAGACTAAATTAGGATAAAACATATTAAATTTTAGAAACCGCATGTGAAGTATAAATAGATCTTAATTATTTGAATGATGTTTTATTTCTATCTTTATTTGTATATTATTTCCTTGTTATATTATTGCACCACTAAGCAGCAATGCTTAGCGCGATGGAATTGTTTCCTCGCGCAGGTACTGAAGCTAGAACCCACTGGACATTTGACTAGAAATTTTGAGAGTTCAGATCTGCAGAGTGTCAAAGGTTGTCACCTTCTCAGCAATGCATGTAGATGGGGCTCACATTAAGCATATCATGTATTTTGTGTATGTTAATTATTTCTTATATTGTAATATAAATTAGCAAATTGTAATTAATTTGTATATCATGTAAATTATGAAATTTTGTAATTATTTTGTAAATTATGTAAATTAAGGAAATTTGAAAATTTTGCTTATGTAAATTGAGAATGTTTACATATGAATTGAGTACGAATGGAAATGTATGGAAATGATTATAAAATTGAGTTATATGAATGAGATGTGAATTATGAGATGAATGATTGAGAAATGAAATTGAAAAATGTTGAGATTTGATATTGGAGTTTGAGAGTGATGAGATATAAATATTGGAAGTTTTTTTCACAGGTTCCGAAGAACTGTTTTCTCCATTTTTAGCCGGTACTCCGCCGGATTTTCTTTAAAATTTTCGGAACCTCAAATAAATAATAATTTTGATAAATGGCTTAAATAAATTATATTCCATAAACTATATTCAAAACTATGACAAAAAAATTAATTAAGGAAAAAAATAGAGTGTGCCGGTACACCGTGTGACATATCTTACCCGGATATACTGTAGACGGGTAAGGGGTGTCACACTATCGTCGCTATCTAATTGAAAATCAGAATCAGTATAACCATCCAATTGCAAGTCTCCACCTCCACATATTAAGAATAAATCCTTAGTTCTTCTTAAGTACTTAAGGATATTCTTGACAGCTATCCAGTGTTCCAAACCTGGATTGGATTGATACCTTCTAGTCAAACTAACAGCATATGCGATATCCGGCCTAGTACACAACATTGCATACATTAAACTTCCAATAGCTGAAGTATATGGAATCCTGGCCATTTTATCTCTTTCTTCAGGTGTCTTTGAAGACATCTCTTTAGAAAGATTGATACTATATCTCACTGGTAACAATCCTCTCTTGGAATCAAGCATCTTAAACCTTTTTAACACCTTTTCCAAGTATAGACTTTGGGATAAACCAATTATTCTTTTCGCTCTATCTCTATAGATGCGAATCCCAAGAATATAGGTTGCCTCTCCTAAGTCTTTCATGGAGAATGTATTTGACAACCATACCTTTACAGTTGTCAACATAGCTGTGTCATTACCCATCAACAGTATGTCACCCACATATAAGACAAGGAAAGTGATAGCACTATCACTAACCTTCTTAAATACACATGGCTCATCCTCATTTTTGATAAAACCAAATCACTTAATGTCTTCATCAAAATGGATGTGGATGTTCCAACTACTCGAAGCTTGCTTCAACCCATAAATGGATCGCTTTAGCTTGCATACCTTGGAACCATCTTGGGATTCAAAACCCCTAGGTTGTTTCATGAAAATGTTTTCTTCAATGTATCCATTGAGAAAAGCTGTTTTGACATCCATCTGCCAAATCTCATAATCATAGTATGCAGCTATTGCTAATAGAATCGTAATTTATTTAAGCATGGCAACAAGCGAGAAAGTCTCCTCATAGTCGATTCCTTGCCTTTGGCCAAACCCTTTTGCTACTAGCCTTGCCTTATAGGTCTCTACCTTTCCATCAGAACTAATTTTCTTCTTGAAAACCCATTTGTTCCCTATAGGTACAATACCTTAAGGTGAGTCAACAAGATCCCAAACTTAATTCTTATACATGGAATCAATCTCGGATTTCATAGCATCAATCCATTTTGAAGAGTTTATATATGATATAGCTTCTTCATAGGTAAGTGGATCATCTCCATGATCTACTTTTTCATGATTAGACAACTCTTGTTCTTCTTCATGAAGGAAATCATATCTCACTGGTGGGTGAGATACCCCGGTTGTTCCATGAGGAATAGTTGTAGATGTTTCATCAATGGGTGTAGGTTGACTAGATGGATCTATATCCATCTGATCTATTGGTTGGTAAGAATTCTCCAATTCTAACTCTATTTGCCTTCCTTTGCCTCCTTCTTGAACAAACTGTTGTTCAAGAAATGTGGCATTTCTACTTATCACAACCTTTTGTGAAGTAGGCAAATAAAAATAATATCCAAAACTATCTTTAGATGTCTAACAAATCGACCCTTTTCTGATCTGGTTTCCAATTTATCAGTGTTCAGCTTTTTTATATAAGCTAGACAACCCCAAATCTTAACATGCTTAAGACTTAGTTTTCCTCCATGCCATATCTCATAAGGTGTGGAAGAAATTGATTTTGATGGAATCCTCTTCAGAATATACAAAGCTGATTCTAATGCAAATCCCCAAAAGGAGATTGGCATATCAGTATAGCTCATCATACTACGTACCATACTAATAGGGTATGATTTCTCCTTTCAGATACATCATTCAGCTATGGTGTTCCTGCAGGAGTCAGTTGGGAAACAATGACGTGCTCTCTCAAGTATTCATCAAATTCAGTACAAAAATATTCACCTCCACGATCTGATCGAAGAGCTTTAATACTCTTTCCTGTTTGATTTTCTACTTTAGATTTAAATTCTTTGAACTTTTCAAAGGATTCATGTTTGTATTTCATCAAATACAAATACCCAAACCTTGATTTATCATCAGTAATGGTAATAAAGTAATGAAAACTGCCTCTGGCCATTTCCTTAAATGGACCACATACATCACTATGTATTAGCTCCAAAATATTTTCAGCCCTTAGCCCTTGTCCAACAAAGGGTGATTTAGTCATTTTGCCCTGAAGGTAAGATTCACAAGTTGGAGTAGGCTCAGAGCCTAGTGAGGAAAGAATCCCCATTTTCTCCAATTTTGCAATCCTATCTTCTGCAACATGACATAAACTTAAGTGCCAAATATATTTTGAACATGAGTTGATTTTTGCCATGGCATTGCATTCATTTAGATTACTTGTATTCATTTTGTGTTTGTCATTATTATCCAAATAATAAAGACCATCATTCGTATAACTCGAACCAATATATTTATTTCCAAAATAAATATTGCAAACATCATCCATGAACTGAAATTCATAACCATTTCTTGTCAAACTAGATATAGAAATGATGTTCTTAAAAGCATCAGGTACATATAAAATATTATCCAAACACAAAATATCTCCAAACGTGTAAAAAGATTTAGATCCTATGGCTAAAGCTTCAACAGTTAAGCCATTGCCAATCGGGACTCTAACATCTTGAGAACGCAAACTGCTACTATTTGCTAGTTCCTGCATATCATAAGAAATGTGAGAATTGGCACCAGTATCTAAAACCCAAGCTGTAGATGAACTATGGGTATCATCAGAATCTAAATAATAAGATATGGACATACCTTTCGAAGGTGTATCCTTCTTGTCCTTCAAAGAAGCAAGATACTCTGGGCGGTTCCTCTTCCAACTCCCATCCTTCTAGCAGTGGAAACACTTTCTTTTGCCTCCATCAGCTTTAGCCTTCCCTTTTTGTTTAGCTATTTTCTTGGAAAGACAAGGAATCTTAGGTTTCTTTTTCTTATTGCCTTTCTTCTTGTTAGACTTTCCAGCAAAAAAAGATGCAATCAAAGCTACCTCTTTTCCTTTATTGCCCGGCATATTCTTTTGGGCAATAACCAACATGTTGAGTAAACCAGCCAATGTGCATTCCTATTTAGTTATATGGAAATTTGTCACAAAATTCCCAAAAGACTCAGGAAGGGATTCAAGGATCAAATCCATCTGTAGTTAGAAATCCATGTTAAAGTCAAGATGTTCTAGCTGCTCAATTAGCCGAATAATCTTGTGGACATGATCCCCAATATTTTGTCCCTCAGACATTCTCATGCGGAATAGCAGCCTAGATATCTCATACCTAGCATTTCTATTGTGCTCACCATACAACTCTCGTAGGTGAAGGAGGATCTCACTCGCACTCTACATGTTCTCATGCTGCTTCTGTAACCCATTACTCATGGAAGCAAGCATGTAACACTTAGCTCTCATATCATGCTCCTTCCACTTGTCCAAAGTTTCATGTTCCTCTTGGGAGGCCTCTGGAGGTAAGGGACCAGGAACATTTGAGTTTAGAACATATCCTATATGTTCAATGTTCAGGACAAGTTTCAAATTTCTTAGCCAATCAGACAACTTAGGTCCTGTCAACCTATTGCGATCAAGTTTGCTTGCAAGGATATTGGATGGTGGTGGTTGTTATGTACTAATTATTATCAGAAAATTAACAGCAGAAAATAACTAGATTAATTAGTAAATGTATCATGTAATTAACCAAAATGATTATGGTCTTTTAATCAAATTGGTCTTCCTACTAATTTAGCGAATCCTACACTTCCAAAGTAGAAAACGAAAATCTTAGTTGGATGGATTTCTAGTGGGTGATTGAATTCCTATAATTCTATTGATCATCCTCAGGTACATCCATTATTGGAATTACAATAAACTATAAGTGAGCAACTCCTTGCCCACCACATCTCATGTGAGGTTCAATCCTTTACCTAGCCCCTAATGCTCAAAATCTCAGGTACATCCATTATTGACATATCTTGTATTAGTTAAGTTGATCTCATTGAGCCAGTAATTATACAAATAATTTTAATGTCCTCAGGTACATCCAATATTAGCCACAAAACCATTTACATATTTACAACATCTCATGCTTAAAATTATTCTTAAGAAAATCTCTTAAATTAATTGCTACTTATGCAAGTATTTAAAATTTCTTAAAATAATTGCCTCAATGGAGGGCCCATGTTATAATTACTTTAATTATAGCATATCCAACTTAATCATTTGTTTAGAAGATTTTATGGTCATCTTAATTACTATTAAGGTCTCACTTTGCACATTATCCAATTAGCATGCATATATCATATACTTGCATACATTCCCATACATCTCATACATTCATGGATAATAAATAAATATGGTATGACCATGGACTTTCTAAGGGATTCAATTCTGAGCCACCAAGAATTGAATCAGGGCATTCTTAGGTGCATTTCATTCATTCATTTTACAAGAGTTACTGAAGGAGTACATAATCAATACTTGATATTGAATTCCTCCCACTGGTCCCACCAATGCTCTTGAACTCCTTGTTCTTCCTACAATCCAATTACATAGTAATACTTAGCATACCAAGGCGAATTTACAAGAACTAAATATATGAAATTACAACCCAAAAAATATTACAACCTTAATAATACATGCCCAAAATAAATTAAAATAAATTAATTAATTACAATTCCAAAGAAACATAAAAGAAATAAATCCAATCACATTGGTCATTTATAGTACATGATCATCCATCATGCATATCACTATTTAATAATTAAATAAAACATGCATACTTAAATTAAATTGAATATCTCATATTCAACTTAAAAATCCAGATTTGAATATGATTCAAACAAATTTAAAAATTCAGATTTGAATCATATTCAAACAGATTTAAAAATTCAGATTTGAATCACATTCAAATAATTTTTAAAAATCAGATTTGAATTACATTCAAACAATTTTTAAAAATCAGATTTGAATCACATTCAAACAATTTTTAAAAATTCAGATTTGAATATTATTCAAACAACTTTAAAAATTCAAATTTGAATATGATTCAAACAACTTTAAAAAATAATATTTGAATCACATTCAAACAACTTTTAAAATTCATATTTGAATCACATTCAAACAACTTTTAAAATTCATATTTGAATCACATTCAAATAATTTTTAAAAATCATATTTGAATCACATTCAAACAATTTTTAAAAATCAGATTTGAATCACATTCAAACAATTTTTAAAAATTCAGATTTGAATATTATTCAAACAACTTTAAAAATTAATATTTGAATCACATTCAAACAACTTTTAAAATTCATATTTGAATCACATTCAAACAATTTTTAAAATTCTGATTTGAATCAAAATGTAATTGTGTGATTAAAACTCTAATTAAACAATTTAATTGGACATAGGATGAGCTTTTATATCATTTAACAATTGCAAATTAAAAAGCCAAACCTTGTGCCACCCATGAAGGCCAAAATGGCGCACTAATGATGGTGTTCATCACCCAAGCCATCACCTTTCTTGCAACCAGAAATGGATCTATCTTCTTATGATCATACCACATAATTAAATCATATAATCAACAATCTAAATGGCAAATATAGTGGCTCTGATACCAATTGAAGGAGCAAAAGCATGAAAAACACAAGTTTATATCATTGAATTCAAAAATTTTCACCTAGGGTCACATGCATCATGCAAGATTTATTTTTACCTATTTGATTTCAATGATAAACAACATATTAAAACTCTTTTAATATGTTTTTAGATTTGTATTTGACATTTAAGATTTTAGAATTAATCAGATTAATTTTAGAACCCTATATTAGATTAAGAACAAGTGCACTAACCTCTTGATACACTATAGTGTGTTTGGCACCTTTGGGATGCATCTTTAGGACACCAGATGTTGTCCCTCTAGCTTGTCCACACTAAGATCACCTATGGCAGCCTTTGAACAGCTTTTAAAGCTTTTTCTATGAATTAGATCTTAGTAGTATGCCCTAAAGCATATCATTTATTATGTATCTTATACATGTTTTTATTAATAAAAGGCATTTCCACTTTTCCGTTTAGATAATATATTTATGTGTAATAGAAAAGGTCCATTGATATTTTGTTAGAAGTTCTATTCTTAAGTTGTTAAGAATATGAGTGACAGTATTTCTAGTATAAAGTATCATAAATAGGTTTACAATCGAGGATACTTCATTATAAGGACATGACTTATCCAGAAAGATTCTATTCATGTTTGTTCCCAAGTTATTTATATGAGATATAAATAAGATGGAATGGTGAGTCTCATGCCATATGACAAACATGATAGGCACTTATAAATGATAAGTAGGCCGAACTAGTGACACTTATGACAAGCACATGGAGTTTACTTTATCAATGCATTGTCATAAATCATATAAGTGCATATAATCTTTAGACCTGAGATAGCACAGTTATCTTGTATATAGGTGGTTTGAGTTTGATACTGCTTTCATACTTGTACTGTATATGGGTATATGGGCATGTGTTGGCTCCTACTAGTTATATATGGAGGTAGGTGTTGATCAAGATAGAATCTGTTCCTCTAAGTAAATAGAGATAAAATCCTATGTTTATTTAATTGTTCTTGATGTTTCAAGTTCCTGGCTAGGACATATAGATTTATTCAGAAAAGAGTTTCTAATGAGAAAATCTTTTAATCAAGAACTGGAACTAAAAGAGAACATAATATTCATAGCAAATGGGGTTTGACATAAGTCATGACGACTCCAGCTTGAGTTGGGATTTTATAACAAAGAGATTCTAGCGCATGGTAACATATGATTATAGGTTCATTTAAGGTAAACCTTATTACTAATTGGGTAGCCATGGCATGCTATGCTAGGTGTTAACCATAGTCTATGAGGTGCATAGAATGATTTAGAGAAATCATTTATGGTAAGAAAGAGTTCTGATGATATTAAAAGTTGATATCATATCTCATTGCCAATTAGTGATGAGCCTAGTAAATCACACACATACACAAGTTATCACCTAATTAAATATGATTTAATTAATTAATTAAAGAGTTTAATTGATTAATTAAATAGGTTTGGTTTGCAATTAGATTGCAAAGTCCCTAGCATGACTTGAAACCAAATCTAGATTATTGGATGTACAGTATAAGTTAAATTTATATTTAACATGTTTAAATATGAATTTAATTAATGAGAAATTAATTAATAAAGATTAATTAACTAATTTATATTTGATATAAATTGATTAGAAGAAGAGAAATAATTATTTTGGGTTGAGAACTCAAAATTAAGACACAGGGGCATTTTGGTCATTTCACAGGGTGACATGTGGCACCATGAGATGGTGACACATGGCATTACATATAAGCTTGTCAAATGTCTTTTAATCATGTAAAATGATTAAAATTAAGGTTAAATATAGGTTTGACACTTGGCACAATGTCATTTGGTCAATTAAACCTAGAACCAATCAGTGGGTGACATGTGGCAAGGGTTTAATGTGTTAACCTAGCTATATAAGTGTTGTTATGAAAAAAAAAAAAAAAAACTACCAGTAGGTACTCCTCCTTTGTGCTGCCACTTTGAAGCTCTCTCTCTCTTCTTCTTCATCTCTCATCTATTCCAAGAGATTAGCAAACAATCTCTTGAATTAAAAATACTAGAAATCGTTTCTAGTGTCCTGTATACATCTTTAATCTCTTAAAAAATAGAACTTGATTTTCTAATTAATAGAAAAAGCTTTAGAAGCTGTTTAAGAACTGTCATAGGTGTTCTTGGTGTGGACAAGCTAGAGGGACAATATCTGATATCCTGAAGACACATATGAAAGGCACAAATATACTGCAGTTCATCAAAAGGTCAGTGTATTTGTTTTTGATCTAATCTATGGTTCTAAAATTAATCTGATTAATTTTAAAATCGTAAATGGCAAATACAGATTCAAAAAACATATTAAAAGTGTTTTAATATGTTGTTTATCCTTGAAATCAAATAGATAAAAATAAATCTTGCATGATGCATGTGACCTTAGGTGAAAATTGTTGAATTCAATGGTATAAACTTGTGGTTTTCATACTTCTGCTCCTACAATTGGTATCAGAGCCACTATATTTGCCATTTAGATTGTTCATTATATGATTTAATTGTGTGTTTTGATCATGAGATGATTTATCCATTGCTGGTTGCAATGGATGTGTGGCGGCATGCTTGAAGAACACCATCTTTGGTGCGCCAATTTTGGCTTCAATGGGTGGCTCAAGGTTTGGCTTTTTAATTTGCAATTGTTGTATGATTTAAAAGCTCATCCTATGTCTAATTAAATTGTTTAATTAGAATTTTAATCACACAATTAAATTATGATTCAAATCAGAATTTTAAAAAAATTATTTGAATGTGATTCAAATCTAATTTTTTAAAAATTGTTTGAATGTGATTCAAATCTGAATTTTTAAAGTTGTTTGAATGTGATTCAAATCTGAATTTTTAAAGTTGTTTGAATGTGATTCAAATCTGAATTTTTAAATTTGTTTGAATGAAATTCAAATATGAATTTTTAAATTTATTTGAATCATATTCAAATCTGGATTTTTAAGTTGAATATGAGATATTCAATTTAATTTAAGTATGTATGTTTTATTTAATTATTAAATAGTGATAAGCATGATGGATGATCATGGACTATAAAAGACCAATGTGATTGGATTTATTTCTTTTATGTTTCTTTGGGATTGTAAATTAATTAATTTATTTTAATTTATTTTGGGCATGTATTATTAAGTTTGTAATAATTTTTGGGTTGTAATTTCATTTATTTAAGTTCTTGTAAATTCGCCTTGGTATGCCAAGGATTACTATGTAATTGGATTGCAAGAAGATCAATGAGGTCAAGAGCATTAGTGAGACCAGTGGGAGGAATTCAAGATCAAGTGTTGATTATGTACTCCTTCAGTAACTCTTGTAAAAAGAATGAATGAAATGCACCTAGGAATGTCCTGATTCAATTCTTGGTGGCTTAGAATTGAATCCCTTAGAAAAGTCCATAATCATACCATATTTACTGCTTATCCATGAATGCATGAGATATATGGGAATGTATGCACTATGTGATATATGTATGCTAAATGGATAATGTGCAAAGTGGTTAATAGTAATTAGGTTGACCATAAAATCTTCCAAACAAATGGTTAAGTTGGAAATGCTATAATTAAAGTAATTATAATAAAGGATTGAATCTCACATGAGATGTAATGGGCAAGGAATTATCTACTTATAGTTTATTGTAATTCCAATAATCGATATACCTAAGGATGATCAATAGAATTATAAGAATTTAATCACTCACTAGAAATCCATCCAACTAGGATTTCCATTTTCTACTTTGGAAGTGTAGGATTCGCTAAGTTAGTGGGAGGACTAATTTGATTAAAAGACCACAATCATTTTGGTTAATTACATGATACATTTACTAATTAATTTGGTTATTTTCTGCAGTTAATTTTCTGATAATAATGAGCACAGAACAACCACCACCATCCAATATCCTTGCAAGCATACTTGATCGCAATAGGTTGACAGGACCTAATCTGTTTGATTGGCTAAGAAATTTGAAACTTGTCCTGAACCTTAGGATATGTTAAAGATTCAAATGTTCCTGGTCCCTTACCTCTAAAGGCCATTCAAGAGAAACATGGAACTTTGGACAAGTGGAAGGAGCATGATATGAGAGCTAAGTGTTACATGTTTGCTTCCATGAGTAATGAGTTATAGAAGCAGCATGAGAACATGCAGAGTGCGAATGAGATCCTCCTTCACCTACAAGAGTTGTATGGTGAGCACAGCAAGAATGCTACCTATGAGATATCTAGGCAGCTGTTCTGCATGAGGATGTTTGAGGGGCAAAATGTTGGGGATCATGTCCATAAGATGATTCGGCTGATTGAGCAGTTGGAACATCTTGATTTGAACATGGATTTCCAATTACAGACGAATTTGATCCTTCAGTCCCTTCCTGAGTCTTTTGGGAATTTTGTGACAAATTTTCATATGGCTAAACAGGAATGCACATTAGCTAGTTTACTTAACATGCTGGTTATTGCCCAAAAGAATATGTCGGGCAATAAAGGAAAAGAGGTTGCTTTGATTGCATCTTCTTCTGCTGGAAAGTCCAACAAGAAGAAGGGCAATAAGAAAAAGAAACCTCAGATTCCTGGTCCTTCTAAGAAAATAGCTAAACAGAAATGGAAGACTAAAGCTGATGGAGGCAAAGGAAAGTGTTTCTAGTGCCAGAAGGATGGGCATTGGAAAAGGAACTGCCCAGAGTATCTTGCTTCTCTGAAGGACAAGAAGGATACACCTTCGGAAGGTATGTCCATATCTTGTTATTTACAGTCTGATGATACTCATAGTTCATCTACAACTTGGGTTTTAGATACTGGTGCCAGTTCTCACATTTATAATGATATGCAGGAACTAGCAAATAGTAGCAGCTTGCATTCTTGAGATGTTAGACTCCGGATTGGCAATGGCTCAACTGTTGAAGCTTTAGCCATAGGATCTAAATCTTTTTACATGTCTGGACATGTTTTGTGTTTGGATAATATTTTATATGTACCTGATGCTTTTAAGAACATCATTTCTATATCTAGTTTTACTAGAAATGGCTATGAATTTCAGTTCACGGATGATGTTTGCAATATTTATTTTGGAAATAAATATGTTGGTTTAGGTTATATGAATGATGGTCTTTATTATTTGGATAATAATGACAAACACAAAATGAATGCAAGTGATCTAAATGAATGCAATGCCATGGTGAAAACCAACTCAAGTTCAAAATATATTTGGCACTTAAGGTTATGTCATGTTGCAGAAGATAGGATTGCAAAACTGGAGAAAATGGGAATTCTATCCTCATTGGGCTCTTAGCTTACTCCAACTTGTGAATCTTGCCTTCAGGACAAAATGGCTAGATCACCCTTTGTTGGACAAGGGCTAAGGGCTGAAAATATTTTGGAGCTAATACATAGTGATGTATGTCGTCCATTTAAGGAAATGGCTAGAGGCGGTTTTCATTACTTTATTACCTTTACTGATGATAAATCAAGGTTTGGGATTTGTATTTGATGAAATATAGACATGAATCCATTGAAAAGTTCAAATAATTTAAATCTGAAGTAGAAAATCAAACAGGAAAGAGTATTAAAGCTCTTCGATCAGATCGTGGAGGTAAATATTTGAGTACTGAATTTGATGAATACTTCAGAGAGCACTGCATTGATTCCCAGCTGACTCCTCCAGGAACGCCACTACTGAATGGTGTATCTGAAAGGAGAAATCATACCTATTGGATATGGTATGTAGTATGATGAGCTACACTGATATGCCAATCTCCTTTTGGGGATTTGCATTAGAATCAGCTTTGTATATTCTAAATAGGATTCCATCAAAATTAGTTTCTTCCACACCTTATGAGATATGGCATGGAAGAAAACTAAGTCTTAAGCATGTTAAGATTTGCGGTTGTCCAGCTTATGTCAAAAAAATGAACACTGATAAATTGGAAACTAGATCAGAAAAGGTCGATTTGTTGGATATCCAAAAGATAGTTTTGGATATTATTTTTATTTGCCTACTTCACAAAAGGTTGTGATAAGTAAAGATGCCACATTTCTTGAACAACAGTGTAACACCCCTCACCCGTCTACAAAATAGCCGAGCAATGCATGCTACATGGCGTGCCGGAACACCTAGTCTATGATTATTTCATTTCCTGATCTCAATTTGATTTTAAGAAGTCTTTTATGTAATATTCATATCATGCTGATACTATTTTCATACTTTAATAAAATCATTTTTTCAAAAATGGTAATAAAAATTTGGCAAGGTGCCGTCTGTATTTCGGACAAACTGTCCTTCCAAACCTATTGAAAACAATTTAATATGATAATATCAAAATCTCAAATATTTCATAGTCTCTATTTCTCAGTAAAGTCAATAGACTTTTACAGTCATTAAACAGTTCCATAATATAGCCCATAATAATTTAAATATATCTAGAAAATCTCCATGTTATTTAATGTGTACAAGATGTTACAAACTTTAGAGCTTTCATAATATTACAAAATACAAGATCGAATTTCAAAAATACAACAAAAGTACAAAATACAAGATATCCTAAGTCCTACCATGTATGCAATGCAGTGCAGATGACTCTGGACTCTTGTGCAGATCTGATGTCTCACCCAGTCGTAGGTCTGCTGGGCTCCCTAGCTGTGTCTCCAAAACCTAAGCGTTACAAAAGCAACGTGCTAAGCAATTTTGCTTAGTGGTGCCAAATGTAAAGAAATATACACTAAAATAAAGTAAATAAAGTGTTTACGAATTTATAACATCGATATACTTTTCTATTGCTGATTCTACTTTTATTTGCTAACATTTCAATATTTGCTAATTTTTGGTAGTGCTGTATGTCAGTAGACTGGATTTAGCTATTTGAATTTAATAGTATTTGAATTACTGCCCGTGTAGCCTATATTCTGACCAGACTGGATGAACAGATATACTGGCACTGGGTACCTAGTACCTCGGGCTGTCACACCATCAGTCACAAAGTGTCTCCCGGTGTGCAAACAGTGTGGCTAAAAAGCCATATAGTCAATCTGGCGATAAGCCAATAATAAATACACAATATGTATTGCCGTAGGCTATTAAAGTCACAGTGTGGCATAATAAGCCGTAAAAATATAGTAATGCATGAAGCCATTTACAGAACAGCTGTCAGAATCCTATTGGCATGCCAACCTATCTAAACTAGTCAACTAGGAAAACTAGGGCACATTATAAATTAATTGTTCAATTCATCAATTTTTAGAGTTTACTAGCTATTATGTAATTCATAAGTCAATGCTTATGATGACCTTTTTAGGTGCTATGGATAAGTTATTTCTAGCATCAACATATCACATATTGTAATTCAATATGCTGCCAATATAGTGCAATTTACCATTTTTATAGGTTGGCATTCATTGCCAAATTGCTTCAGGCATCATTGTATGTAAATGTCAAATTCTCAATTTTTGGTGTGCTAGATTAGTCTAGCTTAAAGTCCTATTTCTCTTGGTTTTTAGCTTCTAGTCAAAGAAGCAAAATTGTAGCTTTATGTCTTATTGCATGTGGGGCAAAATTTCAGGTCATTCTGAGTTGTATAGACCAAGATATGATCAATTTACTAAAGCTAGACAGATTGCACCTTTAGTGCAAAATTTGGTCAATTTTAGGTCAATTTTAGTCCTGGCAGTTTTGGTACCCAAAATTTTGCAAGCTATTTGACTTGGTTTTGGTTATGTATGGGCTTTGGTGTCTTCATAAGAATTGTAGCTCTATGTCTAAGCTAACCATGGTAAAAATTTTAGGTTAATTGGACCTGTTTTGGGTGAGTTATGGTCATCCTAATGATTACTATTCATATGGTCAAAAATCTGGGTTGCAAGGTTGCTATTTTGGATTTGGTCATTTTTAAGGTCAGTTTCTAGGCAGAATTTTGACAACATTTCTACATGAAAGTTGGCCTATTTGGTGTCTAGTTTTACCCCTCACTGCCTCATACCAATTGGGTTCACAGTTTGGCACTTATGACCTAATTTAGGTACTGCCATCAATACACAACCTGCGCAAAACACATACACTTCCAATTTGATATTCCTTCTCCTCCTCATTACTTCAATATTCAATCAATGACACATTCATATATATATATTGTACACAATTCCAGCAACAATTTTGGGTAGAACATTCAAGTGCTCAATGCACACAAATCATTATTAAGTTCAACATTCACTTCTACCAAAATTCAACATATCTCAATGTCAATATTACACATACACTTCAACATAATCATAATTCAATATTACTTACACATGATGCCCACAATTTAACACTAGCATATTTCATTAATAAACTACATATTCACACACAAATTCATGATTTAATAAGCTGCCAAACATGGCAGTTTGTCCAACGCATTAAGGTTCCATTTCACACCCTTAATTCAAGCACTACATGCACGTACTTAGATTTTAACTTACTACATCCTCCATTTGAGTTAATCAATCATAATTTCTATCCATTAGAGGTAAAAAAACTCAAATACAACACATAATCATGGCTACCGAAAATGGACCATTTCATTTCTCAAGATTTTCTTCATTTCTCTTCACCAAAATACTCACCTCAACCTAAACACAAGGTTTACTAAAGCAAGGGAGAGATTTTGGACACTTACCACTTTTGAAGCTTATCAAAACTTCACCAAATCTTGTTTTTCTTGTTGCCAATATCTTCCCCAAGGTAAGTAGGCAAGCTTTATTGAAGGAACCAAGTGGAAATGGTGGCTTGATCATGCACCCATGGAGGTTGCATGTGGGGCGGCCATGTTGGTTTCCATGGTGAGTTTCTCTCGGCTGGTTATTTCTCAAGGTTGAAGATGATGGTTTTTGTCCACAAATGACTTGTATAGCTATCCCAAATTAGGAGTTGGTGGAGCACTAGGAAATAGTTTAATGGTTAATTAGTTAAAGTTCCACTATTTGCACATTTAGCTCCATTCTTTTACTATTTATATATTGTATCCTATTTTAATTTTTCATGACATTTCCTAAGTGCAATATCATTTATTTTTAATGGAAATTGAGCTCAAAAGGTAGCTCTTGGTGTTAATTGACCAAAATGCCCCCATTTCGGGTTATATTCCCGATTTTTCGTTAACATCGATTTTTGTTTATTTCTCGATTTTTTATTTTTCTTTGTACTAATTTATTAATTTTTCTTTGATATTTCTAGTGTTAATTACATTTCAATAAACCTTTACTTATGTCTTAAAATTAAATTTTGAGGGTTCCCTACGGTCCTAGTGTAAATCCCTATTTGCATAGCCTGGTATATGTTACTGTTCCGGTGACCGATGTCAGTCTGGATAATTAAGAGAATTAGAACCACGCTTAAGACACCAAGTTAAGCCTTGAACACAAATAATTAGTAATTGTCAATTAGTTAAGTATAAATAAGAAAAGCAGAACATAAGAAGTTAAATAAGCCAAGAGTCACAGCGATGGGTGACCTTCTCGGGAAGGACTGCGAAGTTGATTTAAACTCAAATTTCAAATCGTAAAATGTGACGCTGTAGTCCTTAGGACTATTACGAACACAGTGAAAAGAGAAAATCACGAAAAAAAATTGTTAAGCTGGTCAAATAATTAGGTCAAGGATCCGAAAGAAATATTGAATAATTTACAAACCGGGTTGAACTGACAAGGGGCAATTTGGTCAATTGACCCCGAGAGCTGACTCCTGACCTAACTGTCAAATAAAATCAGAGAAAAGAAAATTTCGGAATCGAAAATTAAATTAAAGAACTATTGAAAAATTAAAGAAAAAGAAAAAGAATAAAAATGTGAGAATTGGTCATATGGTGTGTTTGACCTTGTTTGAGATGAAAAATGGTCATTTGTGACTAATTGAGATGTGTTGGAAGTGTTAGAAATGAGTTTAAATTCAAACTGAAAATGGTCATGTTGTAGGCAATAGGACCAAGGTCCCTTTGAGGGACCAAAACTGAAAATTTACAAGTCCAATTGGTATGAGACCAATTGGGAATGAAAATAGACACAAAATGAAATATTTTTCATTTAAGAATCTTGCCCAAAAAGTGACCAAAACCTAGTGAACAAATTGACCAAATCCAGATTTATGCAGTCTGACCTGTACAAAAATGACCAAACATTTGGCCATAACTTGGGCTAGGTAAGTCTAAATGACCTGAAATGTTACCTGTGGACAGCTGAGATATAGACCTAAAACTTTCATGAAGAACACAAACCCAAATTATGCCCTTAACCAAGTCATTTGGCCATCCAAAGTTGGTAGCCTAAAACTGCCAGAACCAGTTTGGTGCCCAGAAATCTGGGTTAAGTCCAATCCGGCAACCATGATTCAAATGGCTATAACTTGAGCTACAAAACTCTAAATGGAGTTTTTCAAAAAGGAGAATAAAGTTAAGACAATAGCGAACATTTTCTATGAAGAAAGTTTTGCCAAATTCTAACAGAAAAATGATCAATGGAATAGTGCAACATAAGGTACCAAAATTGAAAATTTACAAATTTGCCTAAAAGACTTAAAATTTGAGAAAACAACCAAAACCAACAAATTAGGTAACCAAAATGTGGTATGTGGGTGCAATTAGAATTCCCATACCTATTAAGCATTTGAAAGTCAACAAATTGACATGAATAGTAACCCCGAAATACAAATTTTAAAGAACGTCAAGTTTAGCATATTAAAGCAAGGTATAAGTAGATTTGAATTTATTCTTGGAGTTATGATAAATGGTGATATTGAAACACTATGAAACTATGTGTTTCAGTGGAAAAGAATACCGGGAAAGAACCCTAGACATCAAGTCAAGGCCAAGAGGCGACTCGTATAAGGTTTGTGCACAACTAACTATTTTGTTACTTTTTACTTCTAAATTGATTTGAACAAGTTTATTTTATGATTATTAATTTTGTTGTGTTGAGGATTTTAATTTGTTAAATGAAATTGTATAAATTAAATGTAAATTTTCTTATGCATTTAAGGATTTATTACATGGTTTTGAGGATTATAAATTTTAAGTTTGATGTGTTGCCAACCTTGAGCATGAATTTATGATGATTAAATATGTTGATGATTTGTAAGCACTTTGTAAATAGAAATTAATTTCAATATGATTTGAAACCACAGTTGACATGGCAAAATATGTTGTGAATTCTCATTAGCTTGTCTAGTGAGATATCTCCTCCGCTAGATGGGGCGAGTTCCTTCCTCTCTAGCTTGCCAGTTGGGGAAGAGTTTGAATGAGTACTCATATATACTAGCTAGTCTTTGTTCCTCCCTTTTAGCCTTGGTTATTAGGAGAGTGTGAAATGTCGTGGTGTACAACACGGCATCTATTTGAATTTTGGGTCATGGGTTCAACTATGTGAATTGTTGGCAATAACCTTTAAATTATGCATAGTTTGATAAATTGTGGTTGAAATAAATAATTTGTTAGTGATTCAAAATATTTTTGTATTATTTCGGGATTTAAAAGAAATATAGATGAATAGTTACTATTTGATCAAAATGTTATTTAAATGAATAATTTGCATGAATGAAATATTGATTTCTGAATGTTATGAATTTTGAAGAATTTAGAAATTTTAAATTTTTATTTGTTATGAATTGTCAAGCATGACTTGTATTAAGTTTTAAATTATTAGTTTATGCACCACTGAGTTCACCACTCAGCGATAGCTTTGTATGCTGTCATAGGTGAAAGAAAATATAAAGCAGCTGAGCAAGATTACTAAAAGGCATAGTGAGACTATCTTTGGGTATATCATAGGTATACCCTTGTACTTTAGATTTTGATGTAATTCTGTAATTGTATGTATGAAATTTACTTTGAGCTGTTATACCAACTCTTTTGTAATATATTTTTGGATTGTAATTAAATACAAATTATTATAAGGTTATCTTGAGATTTTATGTATTTATAAAGTTTTGCACTACTAAATTTTTTATGATCCCATGAATGTAAATATTAATTTTGTTACCTTAATAAGAGGTTTCAATGTTTGATTTAATTTAAACTGTGTATTGAGTTGCTTGTGTTGATTTGTGAAATGAGATTGAATAATGCAGTTGTGATTGAGAAAAATATTGGGAGTGTCTTTATTTTCAGGTTTTGAAGAACTGTTTTCTCAAAATACAGACGGCACTCTGCCGAAATTTTTATAAAAATTGCGGAGATTTTAAATATCTAAAAATTTAATTTATGTTTGGACTTTAAATAAAGGTTTTTAATATCTGAGAAAATTTACCCACCAATTTAAAACTGAACGAAAATTATTTTAAAATCCTTTGTAATATATTTAATGGGTTACCAGTAGGCGAAGTACGGTAATTCATTAGATGTACTACGAGAGCATGTTACATCTTACGAGGAGTAGGGTGTGACACCTGGGGTCGGCAACGGCTTTCCCAATGCGGTAACCCATCGCTGCGGTGCCGGCTCATTTAACTTAGCTTCATTTTCTCTCTTTCACTTTTCTTTAATTTTTCTTGTATTTTCTTTTTATTTATTTCATCATTATATGTCTGTTCACTATTACTGAAGTGTAGTTCCAGACATCCTGACTTGCTTGGACTAATATTTGGCCACTGGAGTAACAGAACATACAGAACACGTACAATAGGGATGTTATAACTCTTCCCCTCTAAATAAAAATTTCGTCCTCGAAATTTACTTGATGTGAAGAACTAAGGGAACTGTTGTCTCATTGTCTCGTCACTCTCCCACATTGCCTCTTTCGTGTTGTGGTGTCTCCATAGGATTTTCACTAGTGGAATTGTTTTGTTTTTGAGCTCTTTTTCCTCTTGTGCCAAGATTTTAATCGGTTCTTCTTCATATGTCAAGTCAGGTTGTATAACAATTTCTTCTGCTGAGATGACATGTGAAGGATCTGATATGTATCTTCTGGGCATTGAGACATGGAACACATTATGTTTCTTGTCCAGCTCAAGTGGTAAGGCTAATCGGTAGGCTACTAGTCCCACACGTTCAATAACTTCATATGGGCCAATAAACCTAGGGATTAATTTTCTCTTTTTCTCGAATCTCAACACTTTCTTCCACGGTGATACTTTGAGAAATACCTTCTCGCCAACTTCATACTCGATGTCTTTTTCTCCTTAAGTCAGCATAAGATTTCTGTTGGTCTAAGGCAACTTTCAAATTGGCCTTTATCAGTTTTACCTTTTTCTCTGTCTGTTTTATCAGGTCTGGCCCCAGTAGCTTATCTTCACCCAATTCAGTCCAACATATAGGTGTTCTGCATTTTCTCCCATATAGTGCTTCATGGGGTGACATTTGTATGCTAGCTTGATAGCTATTGTTGTATGCAAATTCTGCCAGTGGAAGGTATCTGTCCCAACTTCCCTCAAACTTAATAACACAACTTCTTAGCATATCCTCGAGGACCTATCACATATGTTCGGTTATTATTATCATTATCAATTTAATTATTGTTTACAATAACTCAATGAGATTTAGAATTTACCTGGATTATTCTTTTTGACTGTCCATCCGTCTGAGGATGAAAAGCCATACTAAAATGGAGTTGTGTGCCCAAGGATTCTTGTAATTTCTTCCAAAATCTAGATGTAAACCTCGGATCTCGATCAGATATGATGGAAAGTAGAATTCCATGTAGTCTAACTATCTCACTGATGTACAATTCTGCTAGCTTTTCCAGTGAGTAGTCAGTTCTGACTGGCAGAAAATGTGTTAATTTGGTCAACCTATCCACAATCACCCATACTACATCATGCTTCTTCTGAGTGAGAGGTAGACCACTGACAAAGTCTATAGTGACTTGGTCCCATTTCCATTCAAGTATGTTTATGGGTTGTAACAAACCTGATGGAACTTGATGTTTTGCTTTGACTTGCTGATATGTCAAACATCTAGTTACATAGTCAACTATGTCCTGCTTCATACCTGACCACCAGTATCAGAGTTTCAGGTCATGGTACATTTTTGTGCTTCCTGGGTGCATAGCATACACACTGTTATGTGCTTCTCTCAGAGTACTGGTTTTCAATTCTTTATCATCTAGAACACACACTCTTTCTTTATAGTACAGGCACCCATTTTCTTTCACTTCATATTCAGTTTCCTTTCCCTCAGTGATTTTGCCCATAACAGCCATTAATTTCTCATCTGTCTTTTGCCCATCCTATATCTGTTGTAACAGATTTAGCTTCACTTGTAACTCAGCCAAAATAACTCCATCATGAGTTAAGGATAGTTGGGCATTCAGAGATCTTAATGCTACAATAGATTTTCTACTTAAAGCATCAGCAACTACATTTGCCTTCCCAGGGTGATAGTCAATCACACAATCATAATCTTTCAGGAATTCAATCCATCGCCTTTGTCTCAAATTAAGTTCCTTTAGACTCTTATGGTCTGCGTATATGTAGCATTTTTCTCCATACAAGTAATGCCTCTATATCTTCAATGCGAAGATAATTACTGCTAACTCTAAATCATTAGTAGGGTAATTCTTTTCATGTGGCCTTAACTGCCTGGAAGCATATGCGACGACTTTCTCTTCTTGCATGAGTACACACCCTAACCCATTGTGTGAGGCATCACTGTAGACTACAAAGTATTTTCCAGACATTAGCTATGTTAACGCTGGTGCCTCTGTCAACATAGCCTTCAGCCTCTCAAAACTAGCTTGACACTTGTTATTCTAGTCAAATTTCATATTTTTGTGTAGTAATTTGGTCATTGGAGCAGCTATTAGGGAAAATCCCTTTACAAATCTTCTATAATATCCAGGTAACCCCAAGAAACTTCTGATCTCAGTTGTATATCTAGGAGGCTTCCATTCCATCACTGTTTCAATCTTTTTGGGATCCACTCTAATCCCTTCAGCTGATACTACATGTCCAAGGAATGCAATCTCATTCAACCAGAACTCACACTTAGATAATTTGTCATACAGTTTCTTCTCTTTCAGAGTCTACAAAACAATTCTCAAATGTTCATCATGTTCTGCTTTATGCTTGGAATACACCAGGATGTCATCAATGAAGACCACTACGAACTGATCTAAGTATGGATGGAAGATACGGTTCATAAGGTCTATGAATGCTGCTGGAGCATTTGTTAACCCAAATGGCATCACTATGAATTTATAATGCCTATACCGGGTTCTAAATGCAGTCTTAGGCACATCTACATCCTTAACCCTTAGCTGATGATACCCTGATCTGAGATCAATCTTAGAAAACACACCGGCTCCCTTCAACTGATCAAACAGATCGTCAATTCTAGGCAACGGATACTTGTTCTTCACTGTTACTCTATTTAACTGTCGATAGTCAACACATAACCTCAGTGTCCCATCTTTCTTCTTTATAAACAGTACCGAAGCTCCCCACTGTGACACACTGGGGCATATGAACCCCTTGTCTATTAATTCTTGCAGCTAGATTTTTAACTCTTTCAATTCAGCAGGGGCCATCCTATACGAAGCAATTGAAATTGGAGCTGTACCCGGCATAATCTCAATAGCAAATTCAACTTCCCTTTCGGGTGGTAAACTAGGCAATTCCTCAGGAAATACCTCAGAGAAATCCCTTACTGTGGGTATGTCAGACAAATTAAGTTTACCCTGCCTAGTGTCAACCACGTGTGCTAGATAGGCTTCACACCCTTTTCTTAACCATCTCCTTGTAACTATAGCTGAGATGACATTGGACAAGAAATCTCTCCTTTCACCCACAACTGTTATTTCTTCATTTTCAGCAGTTTTCGGAAAGATTCTCTTCAATTTACAATCTACTATTGCCTGATGATGGGATAACCAGTCCATTCCTAAAATCACATCAAACTCATAGAAAGGCAATTTAATTAAGTCTGCTGAGAACTCTTTCCCTTGAATCTTCAATGGACAACCCTTATACACCTTATTTAATACCACACTATGGCCTAGCAGATTTGTGACCAGGATGTCTTGGTCACTTTCCTCTACTGGTATTCCCTTTTTTACGGGCAGCCTGATACAAATATATGAATGAGTAGATCCAGGATTCACTAATGCATGCACAAAAGTATTATAGAGGAGGAACGTACCCTTGATGACATCTGAAGCATCCTGTTCCTCCTATGCCCTTATAGCATAGGCTCTAGCTGATTTTCTACCTTCTGCTCTCTCCACAGACTCTGACATAGGTTTCTGGAGGGGCAGGCCTAACCGTTGATACTGCAGTGATGTAGCAGTTTTGCGAGGACAATCTCGGACTAGGTGGTCTGTAGATCCACACTGTAAATAAGCACCTATCATCCTCAAACATTCACCCTCATGCCATTTTTGGCAAAGTGGGCAAGCAATAGATACTGTTGAGGCTGGTCCCCTGAACCCCATCCCTAGAGAGCTAGCCATTGAAGGTGTGGACTGGGCCCTCCTTAGTGCAAAATGAGATTTGGGCCTCTGTGACTGACCCTGACTTGGTGCCCTACTGAAACTCTGAGTAAGCGAACCTCTGAATTTCTTACTAGGGGTAGAAGATGTACCGCTCTGACCCTAACCTCTTTTCTGCTGTCTGTCCCTTCTGTTATGCTCATTTATTCTAACTTTTTCAACCTTCAGTGCAGCTTTTATTAATTTGGCAAACTCTATAATCCCCAAGGCTATAATCATTACTTTAATGTTATCATTGAGTCCTTCCTCAAATCTCTTGCATCTTTCTGCCTCATTACGGACTATTTCCCGCCCATAGCGGCTCAGTCTGACAAATTCTCTTTCATATTCAGCCATTGTCAACTGTCTCTGGCGTAGGGTAATAAACTCCCTTCTCTTCTCTTCCAGGTATAAACTGCCCACATACTTCTTTCTGAACTCAGTGAGAAAGAAATCCCAAGTTATTTGTTCTGGTGGCACCTCACTAGTTACTGTATCCCACCATTGGTATGCATCATCTTGCAGTAGTGATACAACAGCTTCTAAATTCTGCTCTAGAGTACAATGAAGTTGTTTCAAGACTCATCCAGTTCTGTCCAACCAGTTTTCAGCTGTGACAGAATCATCTTCCCTTTTGCCCAGAAAATCCACTGCTCCAAACTTCCTGAGTCTCTCCATATGAGATTTTTGATGTGGAGGTGGTGGTGGTGGCATAACTCCTGCCATCTGTCTAAGGAACTCAGCTATTTGCTGAAATGTGGCTAGTGCACCTGGTACTGGTGGAGCAGGTTTCCTCCTGTCTCCTGGTTCAGTCATAGATGGAGCATGACTTTCCACTTCTTCATCGACCGCTCTCTGTGATGTGGAGTCCATATTCTGATCAAAATAACAAATCAAAAGATCTGCATTAGAGTCATCTTAACACTTACAATGCAATGCATGATATGCAAACTATCTAGGTCTAGAAATGCTTAAATCATTCTTTGATACCACTAAATGTAACACCCCTCACTTGTCTACAGAATAGCCGAGCAAGGCGTGCTACATGGCATGCCGAAACATCTAGTCTATGATTATTTCATTTCCTGAGTTCAATTTGATTTTAAGAAGTCTTTTATGTAATATTCATATCATGCTGATACTATTTTCATACTTTAATAAAATCATTGTTTCAAAAATGGTAATAAAAATTTGGCAAGGTACCGTCTGTATTTCAAATAAACTGTCCTTACAAACCTGTTGAAAATAATTTAATATGATAATATCAAAATCTCAAATATTTCACAGTCTCTATTTCTCAGTAAAGTCAATAGACTTTTACAGTCATTAAACAGTTTCATAATACAGTCCATAATAATTTAAATATATCCAGAAAATCTCCATGTTATTTAATATATACAAGATATTACAAACTTTAGAGTTTTCATAATATTATAAAATACAAGACCGAATTTCAAAAATACAACAAAAGTACAAAATACAAGATATCCTAAGTCCTACCATGTATGCAATGTAGTGCAGATGACTCTGGACTCCTGTGTAGATCTGATGTCTCACCTGGTCATAGGTCTGCTGGGCTCCCCAGTTGTGTCTCCAATACCTACACGTTCAAAAGCAATGCGCTAAGCAATTTTTCTTAGTGGTGCCAAATGTAAAGAAATATACACTAAAATAAAGTAAATAAAGTGTTTATGAATTTATAACATCGATATACTTTGCTATTACTGATTCTACTTTTATTTGCTAACATTTCAATATTTGCATATTTTTGGTAACGCTGTATGTCAATAGACTGGATTTAGCTATTTGAATTTAATAGTACTTGAATTACTGCCCGTGTAGCCTTTATACTGACCAGACTGGATGAACGAATATACTGGCACTGGGTACCTAGTACCTCGGGTAGTCACACCATCGGTCACAAAGTGTCTCCCGATGTGCAAACAGTGTGGCTAAAAAGCCATATAGTCAATCTGGCGATAAGCCAATAATAAATACACAATATGTATAGCCGTAGGCTATTAAAGTCTCAATGCGGCATAATAAGCCGTAAAAACAAAGTATGGCATGAAGCCATTTACAGAACAGCTGTCAGAATCCTATTGGCATGCCAACTAATCCAAACTAGTCAACTAGGCAAACTAGGGCACATTATAAATTAATTGTTCAATTCATCAATTTTTAGAGTTTACTAGCTATTATGTAATTCATAAGTCAATGCTTATGTTGACCTTTTTGGGTACTATGGATAAGTTGTTTCTAGCATCAACATGTCACATATTGTACTTCAATATGCTGCCAATATAGTGCAATTTACCATTTTTATAAGTTGGCATTCATTACCAAATTGCTTCAAGCATCATTGTATGTAAATGTCAAATTCTCAATTTTTGGTGTGCTAGATTAGTCTAGCTTAAAGTCCTATTTCTCTTGGTTTTTAGCTTCTAGTTAGAAGCAAAATTGTAGCTCTATGTCTTATTGCACACAGGGAAAAATTTTAGGTCATTCTGAGTTGTATAGGCCAAGATATGATCAATTTACTAAAGCTGGACAGATTGCACCTTTAGTGCAAAATTTGGTCAATTTTAGGTTACTTTTAGTCCTAGCAGTTTTGGTACCCGAAGTTGTGCAAGCTATTTGAATTTGTTCTGCTCATTTTTGAGCTTTGGTGTCTTCATAAGAATTGTAGCTCTATGTCTAAGCTAACCATGGTAAAAATTTAAGGTCAATTGGACCTGTTTTGGGTGAGTTATGGTCATCCTAATGATTACTATTCATATGATCAAAAATCTGGGTTGCAAGGTTGCTATTCTGGATTTAGTCATTTTTAAGGTCAATTTCTAGGCAGAATTTTGGCAACATTTCTACATGAAAGTTGGCCTATTTGGTGTCTATTTTTACCCCTCATTGGCCTCATAACAATTGGGTTCACAATTTGGTACTTATGACCTAATTTAGGTACTGCTATCAATACACAACCTGCGCAAAACACATACACTTCCAATTTGATATTCCTTCTCCTCCTCATTACTTCAATATTCAATCAATGACACTTTCATATATATATTGTACACAATTCCAGTAACAATTTTGGGCAGAACATTCAAGTGCTCAATGCACACAAATCATCATTAAGTTCAACATTCTCTTCCACCAAAATTCAACATATCTCAATGTCAATATTACACATACACTTCAACATAATCATACTTCAATATCACTTACACATGCTGCCCACAATTTAACACTGGCACATTTCATTAATAAACTACATATTCACATACAAATTCATGATTTAATAGGCTGCCAAACATGGCAATTTGCCCAAAGCATTAAGGTTCCATTTCACACCCTTAATTCAAGCACTACATGCACATACTTAGATTTTAACTTACTACATCCTCCATTTGAGTTAATCAACCATAATCTCCATCCATTAGAGGTAAAAAAAACTCAAATAAAACACATAATCATGGTTGCCGAAAATGGACCATTTCATTTCTCAAGATTTTCTTCATTTCTGTTCACCAAAATCTCACCTCAATCTAAACACAAGGTTTACTAAAGCAAGGGAGAGGTTTTGGACACTTACCACTTTTGAAGCTTATCAAAACTTCACCAAATCTTGTTTTCCTTATTGCCAATATCTTCCCCAAGGTAAGTAGGCAAGCTTTATTGAAGGAACCAAGTGGAAATGGTGGCTTGATCATGCACCGATGAAGGTTGCATGTGGGGCGGCCATGGTGGTTTCCATGGTGAGTTTCTCTCAGTTAAAGTTCCACTATTTGCACATTTAGATCCATTCTTTTACTATTTATACATTGTATCCTATTTTAATTTTTCATGACATTTTCTAAGTGCAATATCATTTATTTTTAATAGACATTGAGGTCAAAAGGCAGCTCTTGGTGTCAAATGACTAAAATGCCCCACTTCGTGTTATATTCCCGATTTTTCGGTAACATCGATTTTTGTTTATTTCTCGATTTTTCATTTTTCTTTGTACTAATTTATTAATTTTTTTTTTGATATTTATAGTGTTAATTACATTTTAATAAACCTTTATTTATGTCTCAAAATTAAATTCCGAGGGTTCCCTGCGGTCCTGAGGTCGGCAACGGCCTTCCTAGTGCGGTCACCCATCGCTGCGGTGCCGGCTTATTTAACTTAGCTTCATTTTCTCTCTTTCACTTTTCTTTGATTTTTCTTGTATTTTCTTTTTATTTATTTCATCATTATATGACTTTTCACTATCACCGAAGTGTAGTTCCAGAAATCCTGACTTTCCTGGACTAATATTTGGCCACTGGAGCAATAGAACGTGCAGAACACGTACAATAGGGATGTTACAAACAGTTTGTTCAAGAAGGAGGCAAAGGAAGACAAATAGAGCTGGAAGTGGAGAATTTTGACCAACCAACAGATCAGATGGATATAGATCCATCTAGTTAACCTACACCCATTGATAAAATATCTACAGCTATTCTTCGTAGAACAACCAGTGTATCTCACCCACCAGTGAGATATGGTTTCCTTCATGAAGAAGAACAAGAGTTGTCTACTCATGAAGAAGTAGATCATTGAGATGATCCACTTACCTACGAAGATGCTATATCAGATATAGACTCTTTAAAATGGATTGATGCTATGAAATCCAAAATTGATTCCATGCATAAGAATCAAGTTTGGGATCTTATTGACCCACCTGAAGGTATTGTAGATATAGGGAACAAATGGGTTTTTAAGAAGAAAATTGGTTCTGATGGAAAGGTAGAGACCTATAGAGCAAGGCTAATAGCGAAAGGGTTTCGCCAAAGGCAAGGAATAGATTATGGGGAGACTTTCTCGCCTGTTGCCATGCTTAAATTAATTAGGATTCTATTAGCAATAGCTGCATACTATGATTATGAGATTTGGCAGATGGATGTCAAAATAGCTTTTCTCAATGGATACATTAAAGAAAACATTTTCATGGAACAACCTAGGGGTTTTGAATCCCAAGATGGTTCCAAGGTATGCAAGCTAAAGTGATCCATTTATGGGTTGAAGCAAGCTTTGAGGAGTTGGAACATCCGTTTTGATGAAGCCATTAAATCATTTGGTTTTATAAAAAATGAGGATGAGCCATGTGTATATAAAAAGGTTAGTGACAGTGCTATCACTTTCCTTGTCTTATATGTGGATGATATACTGTTGATGGGTAATGATACAGGTATGTTGACAACTGTAAAGGTATTGTTGTCAAATACATTCTCCATAAAAGACTTAGGGGAGGCAACCTATATTCTTGGGATTCGCATCTATAGAGATAGAGCGAAAAGAATAATTGGTTTATCCCAAAGTCTATACTTGGAAAAGGTGTTAAAGAGGTTTAACATGCTTGATTCCAAGAGAGGATTGTTACCAATGAAACATGGTATCCACCTTTCTAAAGAGATGTATCCAAAGACACCTGAAGAAAGAGATAAGATGGCCAGGATTCCATATGCTTCAGCTATTAGAAGTTTAATGTATGCAATGTTGTGTACCAGGCTGGATATCGCATATGCTGTTAGTTTGACTTGCAGGTATCAATCCAATCAAGGTTCGGAACACTGGATAGCTTTCAAGAATATCCTTGAGTACTTGAGAAGAACTAAGGATTTATTCTTGATCTATGGAGGTGGAGACTTGCAATTGGATGGTTATACTGATTCTGATTTCCAATTAGATATCGATGATAGAAAGTCTACCTCTGGGTATCTGTTCATTTGTAATGGAGGTGCAGTCAGTTGGAAGAGTTCCGAACAGAGCACGACTGCAGATTCCACTACAGAGGCTGAGTATATTACTGCATCAGATGCTGCAAAGGAAGTTGTTTGGATAAAGAAGTTCGTGATAGAACTTGTAGTAGTTCCTTCCATTGAGTCAGCAGTTCCACTACACTGTGATAACAATGGAGCAGTCATACAGGCTAAGGAACCCAGGTCTCACCAAAAATCCAAACACATAGAAAGGCACTACCATATTATCAGAGAAATAGTTGGGCGAGGTGATGCAGCCATGCAGAAAATAGCACCAGCTAAAAATCCAGTTGATCCATTCACTAAGCCTATGTCACAGACTCAGCTAGACTGACATCTTGAGAAGATGGGTCTAAGACATTGTAATGAATGGCTCTAGTGCTAGTGGGAGATTCTTAGTAGTATGTCCTAGAGCATATCATTTAATATATATCTTGTTCATGTTTTTATTAATAAAAGGCATTTCCACTTTTCCATTTACATCATATATTTTAGGTAATAGAAAAGGACCATTGATATTTTATTAGAAATTCTATTCTTAACTTATTAAGAATATGAGTGACAGTATTTCCAGTACAAAGTATCATAAGTAGGTTCACAATCGAGGATACTTCATATTAAGGACATGACTTATCTAGAAAGATTGTATTCATGTTTATTCCCAAGTTATTTATATGAGATAAAAATAAGATGGAATGGTGAGTCTCATGCCATATGACAAACATGATAGGCACTTATAAATGATAAGTAGGCCGAACTAGTGACACTTATGACAAGCACATGGAGTTTACTCTTGTCAATGCACTGTCATAAATCATATCAGTGCATATAATCTTTAGACCTGAGATAGCACAATTATCTTGTATATAGGTGCTTTGAGTTTGATACTGCTTTCATAATTGTACTGTGTATGGGTATATGGGCATGTGTTGGCTCCTACTAGTTATATATGGAGGTAGGTGTTGATCAAGATGGAATCTGTTCCTCTAAGTAAATAGAGATAAAATCCTATGTTCATTTAATTATTCTTAATGTTTCAAGTTCTTGGCCAGGACAGATAGATTTATTCAGAAAAGAGTTTCTGATGAGAAAATCTTTTAATCAAGAACTGGAATTAAAAGAGAACATAATATTCATAGCAAATGGGGTTTGACATAAACCATGACTCCAACTTGAGTTGGGATTTTGTAACAGAGAGATTCTAGTGCATGGTAACATATGATTATAGGTTCATTTAAGGTAAACCTTATTACTAATTGGGTAGCCATGGCATGCTATGCTAGGTGTTAACCATGGTCTATGAGGTGCATAAAATGATTTAGAGAAATCATTTATGGTAAGAACGAGTTCTGATGATATTAAGAGTTGATATCATATCTTATTGCCAATTAGTGATGAGCCTAGTAAGTCACACACATACACAAGTTATCACCTAATTAAATATGATTTAATTAATTAATTAAAGAGTTTAATTGATTAATTAAATAGGTTTGGTTTGCAATTAGATTGCAAAGTCCCTAGCATGACTTGAAATCAAATCTAGATTATTGGATGTACAATATAAGTTAAATTTATATTTAACGTGTTTAAATATGAATTTAATTATTGATTAATTAATTAATAAAGATTAATTAATTAATTTATATTTGATATAAATTGATTAGAAGCAGAGAAATAATTATTTTGGGTTGAGAACTCAAAATTAAGACACAGGGGCATTTTGGTCATTTCACAGGGTGACATGTGGCACCATGAGATGGTGACACATGGAATTACACATAAGCTTGCCAAATGTCTTTTAATCATGTAAGATGATTAAAATTAAGGTTAAATATAGGTTTGACACTTGGCACAATATGATTGGGTCAATTAAACCTATAACCAATCAGAGGGTGACATGTGGCAAGGGTTTAATGTGTTAACCTAGGTATATAAGTGTTGTTATGAAAAAAAAAAAAAAAAAGAAAGAAAAGAACAACCAGCAGCTACTCCTCCTTTGTGCCGCCACTTTGAAGCTCTCCCTCTATTCTTCTTCATCTCTCATCTATTCCAAGAGATTAGCAAACAATCTCTTGAATTAAAAATACAAAAAATCATTTCTAATGTCCTGTTTACATCTTTAATCTCTTAAAAAATAGAACTTGATTTTCTAATTAATAGAAAAAGCTTTAGAAACTGTTCAAGGGCTACCATAGGTGTTCTTGGTGTGGACAAGTTAGAGAGACAACATTTGGTGTCCTGAAGACACATGTGAAAGGCACAAATACACTGCAGTGCATCAAGAGGTTAGTGTATTTGATTTTGATCTAATCTGGGGTTCTAAAATTAATCTGATTAATTTTAAAATCATAAATGGCAAATACAAATCCAAAAAACATATTAAAAGTGTTTTAATATGTTGTTTATCATTGAAATCAAATAGATAAAAATGAATCTTATATGATGCATGTGACCCTAGGTGAAAATTTTTGAATTCAATAGTATAAACTTGTGTTTTTCATGCATCCGCTCCTACAATAGAAAATCAAGTTTTTCCTTTTGAGAGATTAAAGATGTAATCAGAACACTAGAAACAATTTCTAGTATTTTTAATTCAAGAGATTGTTTGCTAATCTCTTGGAATAGATGAGAGATGAAGAAAAAGAGAAGGGAGAAGCCTTTCAAGTTGGCAGCACAAAGAAGGGACAGCAGCTTGTGTTATTTGTTCTTTCATAATAACACTTATTAGTTAGGTCATCACTTAAACCCTTGCCACATATCACCTTTTGATTGGTTCTAGGTTTAATTGACCCAATCACATTGTGCCAAGTGTCAAACCTATATTTAATCTTAATTTTAATCATCTTACATGATTAAAAGATATTTGGCAAGCTTATGTATAGTGCCATGTGTCACCATCTCATGGTGCCACATGTCACCCTGTGAAATGACCAAAATGCTCCTGTGTCTTAATTTTGAGTTCTCAACCCAAAATAATTATTTCTCTTCTTCTAATCAATTTATATCAAATATAAATTAATTAATTAATCTCTATTAATTAATTTCTCATTAATTAAATTCATATTTAAACACTTTAAATATAAATTTAACTTATACTATACATCCAATAACCTAGATTTGGTTTCAAGTCATGCTAGGGACTTTGCAATCTAATTGCAAACCAAACCTATTTAATTAATCAATTAAACTCTTTAATTAATTAATTAAATCATATTTAATTTGGTGATAACTTGTGTAAGTGTGTGACTTACTAGGCTCATCACTAATTGACAATGAGACATGATATCAACTCTTAATATCATCAGAACTCTTTCTTACCATAAAATATTTCTCTAAATCATTTTATGCACCTCATAGACCATAGTTAACACCTAGCATAGCATGTCATGGTCACCCAATTAGTAATAAGGTTTGCTTTAAATGAACCTATAATCATATGTTACCATGCCCTAGAATCTCTCTGTTACAAAATCCAAATTCAAGCTGGAGTCATGGTTTATGTCAAACTCCATTTGCTATGAATATTATGTTCTCTTTTAATTACAATTCTTGATTAAAAGATTTTCTCATCAGAAACTTTTTTCTGATTAAATCTATCTGTCCTGGCTAGGAACTTAAAACATCAAGAACAATTAAATGAACATAGGATTTTATCCCTATTTACTTAGAGGAATAGATTCCATCTCGATCAACACCTACCTCCATATATAACTAGTAGGAGCCAACACATGCCCATATACCCATACTTAGTACAAGTATGAAAGCAGTATCAAACTCAAACCACCTATATACAATAACTGTGCTATCTCAGATTTAAAGATTATATGCATTGATATGATTTATGATAATGCATTGATAAGAATAAACTCCATGTGTTTGTCATAAGTGTCATTGGTTCGGCCTACTTATCATGTATAAGTGCCTATCATGTTTGTTATATGGTATGAGACTCACCATTCCATCTTATTTATATCTCATATAAATAACTTGGGAACAAACATGAATACAATCTTTCTGGATAAGTCATGTTCTTATTATGAAGTATCCTCGATTGTGAACCTATTTATGATACTTTGTACTAGAGATACTGTCACTCATATTCTTAACAACTTAAGAATAGAATTTCTAACAAAATATCAATGGACCTTTTTTATTATACATAAATATATTATGTAAATGAAAAAGTGAAAATGCCTTTTATTAATAAAAGATATACAAGATACATACTAAATGATATGCTCTAGGGCATACTACTAACAGGTGCCACATGTCACCCCGTGAAATGACCAAAATACCCCTGTGTCTTAATTTGGAGTTCTTAATCCAAAACAATTATTTCTCTTCTTCTAATCAATTTATATCAAATATAAATAAATTAATTAATCTCTATTAATTAATTTTTCATTAATTAAATTCATATTTAAACACTTTAAATATAAATTTAACTTATACTATACATCCAATAACCTAGATTTGGTTTCAAGCCATGCTAGGGACTTTACAATCTAATTGCAAACCAAACCTATTTAATTAATCAATTAAATTCTTTAATTAATTAATTAATTCATATTTAATTTGGTGATTACTTGTGTATGTGTGTGACTTACTAGGCTCATTACTAATTGGTAATGAAACATGATATCAACTCTTAATATCATCAGAACTCTTTCTTACCATAAATGATTTCTCGAAATCATTTTATGTACCTCATAGACCATGGTTAACACCTAGCATAGCATGCCATGGCCGCCCAATTAGTAATAATGTTTACCTTAAATGAACCTATAATCATATGTTACCATGCACTAGAATCTCTCTATTACAAAATCCCAATTCGAGCTGGAGTCATTGTTTATGTCAAACCCCATTTACTATGAATATTATGTTCTCTTTTAATTCTAGTTCTTGGTTAAAAAGATTTTCTCTTCAAAAACTCTTTTTTGATTAAATCTATCTGTCCTGGCCTAAAACTTGAAATATCGAGAACAATTAAATGAACATAGGATTTATCCTTATTTACTTAGAGGAAGAGATTCCATCTTGATCAACACCTACCTCCATATATAACTAGTAGGAGCCAACACATGCCCATATACCCATACACTGTATAAGTATGAAAGCAGTATCGAACTCAAACCACCTATATACAAGATAACTATGCTATCTCATGTCTAAAGATTATATGCACTTATATGATTTATGACAACACATTGATAAGAGTAAACTCCATGTGCTTGTCATAACTGTCACTGGTTCGGCCTACTTATCATGTATAAGTAGTGCCTATCATGTTTATTATATGGCATGAGACTCATCATTCCATCTTATTTACATCTCATATAAATAACTTGGGAACAAACATTATTATAATCTTTCTGGATAATTCATGTCCTTATTGTGAAGTATCCTCGATTATGAACCAATTTATGATACTTTGTGGTAGAAATACTTTGACTCATATTCTTAACAACTTAAGAATAGAATTTCTAACAAAATATCAATGGACCTTTTCAATTATACATAAATATATTATGTAAACGGAAAAGTGAAAATGCCTTTTATTAATAAAAACATGTACAAAATACCTACTAAATGATATGCTCTAGGGCATACTACTAATAATCTGTTCATTCAATTTTAAGAAAATAATATTTTTCATTCATTCATTCATATGAAAATTTTAAATAAAAGTTCATAAGCTTATTTTACAGTCTCAAAAATATCAATACAATTTATTACATCATCAACTATAATTACATGAATCAAAATACTATTCTATACATGGGCCCTACCAAAATATTATAACTGACGAGGTGACTCTGGACTCTGGACTATAGCAAATCTGGACAACTGTAATCAGAATACTATTGTCGTGGCTACTGTTATGGCGGCTGCTGTGTCTGGTCTCTAGTACCTACACGATGGAAAATCCAACGTGCTAAGCAAATTGCATAGTGGCGCATAATTTTAAAGAATAATAGTTGAATAATTAAAAGTAATAGCTCTATGTAGAATTTTACACCTCTAGCTCAATTATTTATTTTGTTGCACTTTGAGAATAATTTACTTATCAGGATCTTATCTATGCATATATTTCATTTTCGGTCTCCTTAAACTCATATCAGTGAAATTGTCATCAATTCTAAGACATTAATAAATTTTCTACACTTTTGGAACCGTTAGATTTAACAGTATCTTTTTTGTTCATTTCTTTATAGTCTAAGTCATTTATGACTTTTCTGCACTTTGGAACTAAATTAATTATTAGTATATTATCCATTCATTGGTTTCATTCTCAGTCTTTTAAAATTATATCAATGCCCAAGTAACCTATAACAGACTATAATGCTAGATACACGGGAGTATACTGGTTAGACAGCCATATGTCTGTCCAGTATACATCTATCATGTCAGGCACAAGGCCAGTGGGTAGGCTGTTGAAGCCAGAAATACAATTATGTATAATGGCATCTGTCATGTCAGGCATAAGGCCAGTGGACAGGTATAAAACCTAAAGATCAACGATTATCTATGTAGGCATATTCATGTGGGCTTATTCATGTAGGCCTATCTATGTAGGCTTATTCATGTAGGCCTATCTATGTAGGCTTATCCATGTAAGCTTATTCATGTAGGTAGTACTGGTATCTGTATTTCCTAATTGGTATACCAATCGATCCAACTATAT
This sequence comes from Hevea brasiliensis, assembly GCF_030052815.1. Classification (NCBI taxonomy): domain Eukaryota; kingdom Viridiplantae; phylum Streptophyta; class Magnoliopsida; order Malpighiales; family Euphorbiaceae; genus Hevea; species Hevea brasiliensis. The sequence continues at coordinate 68,652,084 of NC_079500.1, forward strand.
ATATATGCCTAGGTTTTCAGTGGGCAATTAAGCATTAATAATTATTTATCTAAATTTTCATGTTCATGTATTGTGGGAAAGTGGGTCACACATTTCTGTTTCATGTAATTTAGTGTATAGTGATAACAGAATTTTCATGTCAATGTATAGTGGAAAAGTGAATCCCACATACCCATTTCATTTAATTTAACATGTAGTGACTTATTAGGGATAAGTTAATAAGTTATTTCAAGAACCGTTCTTTAGGTTCAGCTTTACTGTCTTGTCTTTGCACATCAAATTGAGCAACTTGTGGCTACTATTTGGCCACACTTCCTCAATGAAAGTTGTTCCTATATGTCTTGTCTTTATTTTTCTTTTTGAATCATGTCATTTGGATTTGTATAACTCAAGTTATGGTCAAATAACCATAACTAGGTCAATTCTGAATTTTGGTTCCCTTACTAGGCAGTTTTGATAATAACTAATAAGTCAATAAGTTATTTCAAGAACCTTTCTTTAGGTTCAGCTTTACTGTCTTGTCTTTGTACATCAAATTGAGCAACTTGTGGCTACTATTTGGCCACACTTCCTCAATGGAAGTTGTTCCTCTATGTCTTGTCTTTATTTTTCTTTTTGAATCATGTTATTTGGATTTGTATAACTCAAGTTATGGTCAAATAACCATAACTAGGTCAATTCTGAATTTTGGTTCCCTTACTAGGCAGTTTTGATAATAAACTTTGCCAATTTTATTTGAGTAGGTTGCTGCCATATTTAGTTTACTATTCTTTATAGAATATGTTGCCCTATGTCTTATGGTCACTCAAAATTTTTGATAGTGATTTTTCAAGGCTTGTAAAATTATTTATAGTCAAATTATTGACCTGGATTCAAGTGTCTTGTGGTAACAGGATTTCAATTAGGTCAATAGTTTTGACCTAATATTTAAGCTTCTTACATTCATAAGTTTGTTTCTTAGCTTTTTAGAATGGTATGGCTTATTTCAATTGAAGATTTCTAGTGGGAGATATGCTTAAGACACTATTCTGGAGTTAATGGTCATTTATACCATTTGCAGAATTGGTATGCCAAATTAATCAAGTTAATTGATCTAGTTCTCTTAATTTGTGGGTTTTGGTCAAGATATCATTATTATAGGCCTATGTCTTATTGAAATTTTGGCACTGGTTTCAGGGCATTTGGAGTTATATGGACCAAGTTATAGTCTCTTCACCAAAACTGGTAAGTTTGCATAGACAAAGGCAATTCTGGGCAGTTTTCATTCTGGATAGTTTTGGTAATCCAAATTGGGCAAGCAATTTGACTTAGTTAATGGCATTTCTGGGCTCTAGTGTCTTCACAAAAGTTGTAGCCCTATGTCTAAGCTTTCCAATGGTATAAATTTTAGGTCATTTGGACCTGTCTACAGTGAGTTATGGCAAAATGAATGAACACTATTCATTTGGTCATTTTCTAGGTTCACTAAATGGCAATCCGGGTTAGGGTAAACTTTTCATCACTTTTTAGGTAGAATTTGGACATGACTTCTACATGGAAAAAGGCAAATTTTAGGTCATATTTCACCTCAAATTGGCCTCATACCAATTGGAGTCACACAATTTCACTTATAGCTGAAAACATTCACTACCCTGCAGTTCTAGGATCGTCAACCGTCTATGCAGTGACTTCCCGGTGCGGTCACCCATCGCTACGGTTCCGGCTTGTTTAACCTAGTCATATTTTATCTCTTTTATTTCTCTTAATTTTTCTTGTATTTTCTTATCATTTATTTCATCATTTTATGTCTCCTCATTATCATTTAAGTGTTGTTCTAGACATCCTGACTGTCCAGACAAACATTAGTTATCAGAACAGTAGAACGTACGGACTACCCACGGTGAGGGTGTTACAATCTGTCCACAATAACCCATATTGCATCATGATTCTTTTGTGTTCTTAGACCTCTTGTCCTAGTGAACTAGTTACTCGCACCTCAAAATCCATTTTCACATAAGGGACCACAAGATAACCAATGATGCTAGCACTAATATAAGAATGGGTGAAACCCGGATCAAACAGTACAAAAACATCTTGATCAAGAATAGAAAATGTACTGGCAACTATATCATAAATTTTAGCCTTTTCTCGCTGCCTCATGGTGTATACCCTCGCTGGTGCACCACTCTGCTCAGGCTGATTTACTGTGGCCTGACTGCCATCAGTAGGAACCCCTGCCTCTACCTCGGCCTCTGCTAATAGTCTGTGAACCTCTGGAGGCAAAACTCTGAATTGAACCTTCAGCCGTAATAGGTGGCCCAAATCTGCGAGCACTAGTACAATCCCTAAAGGAGCAGAAGCATGTAAATTGTTAGATTAAAACATTGAATTTCAAAAATTTCTTCTAGGGTTTCATGCATCATGCCACATCCATTATGTGCCTAATTAATTTCAATCCTCAATTGCATGTTAAAACACTTTTAATATGATTAGGATCTGTGTTTGCCATTTAAGATTTTTGAATTAACAAATTAATTCAATTGAACCCTAGTTTGAAAGAAGAAAATGTGCACTAACCTTATGATGCACTATTGATGTAATTGGCACCTTTAGGAAGCACCTAGGACCCCAAATGTTATCCCTTTAGCTTGTCCACACCAAGATCACCAATGGGCAGTCCCTAAATCAGCTTCTTAAGCCTTGCCAACAAATTATAATTTAGGTTTTTGCCTTTAGAGAGGTTGTAGATGTGTATAGGACACCATAAACAATTTCTAGCAATTTTAATTCATAGGAATTTGGGCAATTCTCTTTGAATTGATGAGAAAAGAAGAAGAGGAGAGGGAGAGCTCAAAGTGGCAGCACCTTTGAGACAAAGAAGAGTGTGTCTTATTTTTCCTTTTTTTTTTTCTTTTTATAATTAGGTTATCACTTAAAACCCTTGCCACATGTCATCACCACATTGCATCTTAATTTTAATTGACTTAATTACATTAAGTCAAGTGTTAAAGCTAGACTTAATCTTGACTTTGATCATCTTATATGATTGAAAGACAAATGGCAAGCTTATATGGTGCCATTTGTCACCATCTCATGGTGCCACATGTTACCCTGTGAAATGACCAAAATACCCTTCTGTTTTAATTTTGAGTTCTCAACCCAAAATCATTATTTCTCCTCTTCTAATAAATTTACATCAAATATAAATTAATTAATTAATCTCTATTAATTAATTTCTCATAATTAAATTCATATTTAAACATTTTAATTATAAATTTAACTTATACTATACATCCAATAACCTAGATTTGGTTTCAAGCCATGCTAGGGACTTTGCAATCTTATTGCAAACCAAACCTATTTAATTAATCAATTAAACTCTTTAATTAATCAATTAAATCACATTTAACTTGGTGATTAACTTATGTATGTGTGTGACTCACTAGGCTCATCAATAATTGGCAATGAGATATGATATTAACTCTTAATATCATCAGAACTCTTTCTTACCATAAATGATTTCTCTAAATCATTTTAGGTATCTCATAGACCATGGTTGACACCTTGCTTAGCATGCCATGGCCACCCAATCAGTAACAAGGAATACCTTTATTGAACCTTTAATTACCATGCACTAGAATCTCTCTGTTACAAAATCCCAATTCGAGCTGGAGTCATGGTTTATGTCAAACCCCATTTGCTATGAATATTATGTTCTCTTTTAATTCCAGTTCTTGATTAATTAGATTTTCCTGTCAGAAACTATTTTCTGACTAAATCTGTCTATCCTAGCCAGGAACTTGAAACATCAAGAACAATTAAATGAACATAGGACTTTATCTCTATTTACTTAGGGTAACAGATTCCATCTTAATCAACACCTACCTCCATATATAACTAGTAGGAGCCAACACATGCCTATATACCCATACACAGTACAAGTATGAAAGCAGTATAAAACTTAAACCACTTATACACAAGATAACTATGTTATCTCAGTTCTAAAGATTATATGCATTGATATGATATATGACAATGAATTGACAAGAGTAAACTCCATGTGCTTTTCATATGCATCACTGGTTCGATCTACTTATCATGTATAAGTGCCTATCATGTTTATTATATGGCATGAGACTCACCATTCCATCTTATTTATATCTCATATAAATACCTTGGAAACAAACATGATTACAATCTTTCTGGATAAGTCATGTTCTCATTGTGAAGTATCCTCGATTGTGAACCAATTTATGATACTTTGTACTAGAAATACTATCACTCATATTCTTAACAACTTAAGAATAGAATTTATAACAAAATATCAATAGACCTTTTCTATTACACATAAATACATTATGTAAACGGAAAAGTGAAATTGCCTTTTACTAATAAAATATGTACAAGATACATACTAAATGATATGCTCTAGGGCATACTACTAACAATCTCCCACTGGTGCTAGAGCCATTCATTACAGTATCTCAGACCCATCTTCTCAAGATGTCAGACTGACTAAGCATGTGACATAGCCTTAGTGAATGGATCAGCTGAATTTTCAGCTGATGCTATTTTTTGCATGGCTATATCGTCTTGCCCAACTATCTCTCTGATAATGTGGTAACGTCTTTCTATATGCTTGGATTTCTGGTGAGACTAGAGTTCCTTATCCAAACAGCCTCTTTTGCAATATTTGATGCACAATGTACTCAGCCTCTATAGTGGAATCAATAGTCATACTCTATTTGGAACTCTTCCAACTGACTACACTTCCATTACAAATAAACATAAACCTAAAGGTAGACTTTCTATCATTGATATCTGATTGGAAATCAGAATCAATATAACCATCCAATTGCATGTCACCACCTCCGTAAATCAAGAATAAATCCTTAGTCCTTCTCAAGTACTTAAGGATGTTCTTGACAGCTATCTAGTATTCTAAACCTGGATTCGATTGAAACCTGCTAGTCAAACTAATAGCATGTGCAATATTAGGCCTAGTACACATCATTGCATACATTAAACTTCCAATAGCCAAAGTATATGGAATCCTGGCCATTTTATCTCTTTCTTCAGGTGTCTTTGGAGACATCTCTTTAGAAAGGTGGATACCATGTTACACTGGTAACAATCCTCTCTTGGAATCAAGCATGTTAAACCTCTTTAACACCTTTTCCAAGTATAGACATTAGGATAAACCAATTATTCTTTTTGATCTATCTATATAGATGCGAATTCTAAGAATATAGGTTGCCTCCCCTAATTCTTTCATAGAGAATGTATTTGACAACCATACCTTTGCAACTGTCAACATATCTATGTCATTACCTATCAATAGAATATCATCCACATATAAGACAAGGAAAGTGATAGCACTATCACTAACCTTCTTATATACACATGGCTCATCCACATTTTTTATAAAACCAAATGACTTAATGGCTTCATCAAAACGGATGTTCTAACTCCTCGAAGCTTGTTTCAACCCATAAATGGAGCGCTTTAGCTTGCATACCTTGGAACCATCTTGGGATTCAAAAACCCCTAGGTTGTTCCATGAAAATGTTTTCTTCAATGTATCCATTGAGAAAAGCTATTTTGACATCCATCTGCCAAATCTCATAATCATAGTATGCAACTATTGCTAATAGAATCCTAATTAATTTTACCACGACAACAGGCGAGAAAGTCTTCTCATAGTCGATTCCTTGCCTTTGGCGAAACCCTTTCGCTACTAGCCTTGCTTTATAGGTCTCTACCTTTCCATCAAAACCAATTTTCTTCTTGAAAACCCATTTATTCCCTACAAGTACAATACCTTTAGGTGGGTCAACAAGATCCCAAACTTGATTCTTATACATGGAATAAATTTCAGATTTCATAGCTTTAATCCATTTTGAGGAGTCTATATCTGATATAGCTTCTTTATAGGTAAGTGGATCATCTCCATGATCTACTTCTTCATGAGTAACCAACTCTTGTTCATCTTCATGAAGGAAACCATATCTCACTAGTGGGTGAGATATCTTGGCTGATCTGCGAGGAATTACTGTAGATGTTTCGTCAATAGGTGTAGGTTGACTAGATGGATTTATATCCATTTGATCTGTTGGTTGGTCAGAATTCTCTAATTATAACTTTATTTGCCTTCCTTTGCCTCCTTCTTGAATAAATTATTGCTCAAGAAAAGTGGTATCTCTGCTTACCACAACCTTTTGTGATGTAGGCAAATAAAAATAATATCTAAAACTCCCTTTTTGATATCCAACAAATCGACCTTTTTCTGATCTGGTTTTCAATTTATTAGTGTTCAGCTTTTTGATATAAGCTGGATAACTCCAAATCTTAACATGCTTAAGACTTGGTTTTCTTCCATGCCATATCTCATAAGGTGTGGAAGAAACTGATTTTGATGGAATCCTATTCAGAATATGCAAAGATGATTCTAATGCAAATCCCCAAAAGGAGATTGACATATCAGTATAGCTCATCATACTATGTACCATATCTAATAGGGTACAATTTCTCCTTTCAAATACACCATTCAACTGTGGCATTCCTGGAGGAGTCAGCTGGGAAATAATGCCATGCTCTTTCAAGTATTCATCAAACTCAGTACTTAAGTATTTACCTCCATGATTTGATCGAAGAGTTTTAATACTTTTTCCTGTTTGATTTTCTACTTCATGTAACATCCTCCCTATACGTGTTTTGTACGTTCTATTGCTCCAGTAGTCAAATAACAGTCTAGGCAAGTCAGGATGTCTAGAATTACACTTCGGTGATAGTGAACAGACATATAATGATGAAATAAATAAAAATAAAATACAAGAAAAATCAAACAAAAATGAAAGAGAGAAAATGATGCTAAGTTAAATGAGTCGGACTGCACTGGGAAGGCCGTTGCCGACCCCAGGACCGCGGGGAACCCTCTGAATTTAATTTTGAGACATAAATAAAGGTTTATTGAAATGTAATTGACACTAGAAATATCAAAGAAAAATTAGTAAATTAGTACAAAGAAAAATGAAAAATCGAGAAATGCATAAAATCTGTTATCAAAAATCGGGAATATAACCCGAAGTGGGGTATGTTGGTCATTTGACACCTAGTGTTGCCTTTTGACCTCAATCTCCATTAAGAATAAATGATATTGCAGTTAGAAAATGTCATGAAAAAAATTAAAATGGGATACAATCTGTAAATAGTAAAAGAATGGTGCTAAATGAGCAAATAAGGAAACTTTAACTAATTAAATATTAAAATGAGCTTAGTGCTCCACTAACTTGAATATTGGGACCCTTATCACAGCCTTGGGATAGCAGATAGCACTCACCATCATCTTCTTCATCATCCCATTTTACTTTGCCGAAATGAATTCCACCATGGAAATCACCATGGCCACCCCGCATGCAACCTCCATGGGTGCATGATCAAGCCATCCTTTCCACTTCTTTCCTTCATTAAAGCTTGCCTACTCACCTTGGGGAAGATATTGGCAACAAGAAAAGTAAGATTTGGTGAAGTTTTGATAAGCTTCAAAAGTGGTAAGTGTCCAAAAGCTCTCCCTTGCTTTAGTAAACCTTGTGTTTAGGTTGAGGTGAGTATTTTGGTGAAGAGAAATAAAAGAAATAGTGAGAAATGGACTTGTCCATTTTCAGCAGCCATGAACCTTTGTTGAGCTTGAGTTATTTTTACTTCTAATGAATGGAAATGAAGGTTGATTAATTTAAATGAAAGTTGTAGTAAGTTTGTATCTAAGTATATGCATGTAGTGTTTGAATTAAGGGTGTGAAATGGAACTTTGATGCCTTGAGCAAACTGCCATATTTGGCAGCCCCTAATAGCATAAATTTGTGTGTGAACATGTAGTTATTAATGAAATATGCTAAGGTTAAATTGTGGGCAGCAAGTGTAAGTGATATTGAAGTATGATTATGTTGAAGTGTATGTGTAATATTGACATTGAGATGTGTTAAATTTTGGTGGAAGTGAATGTTGAATTAATGGTGAATTGTCTACATTGAGCACTTGAATATTCTGCCCAAAATTGTTGCTGGAATTGTGTACAATATATATATGGAAGTGTTATTGATTGAATATTGAAGAAATGAGGAGGAGAAGGAATATCAAATTGGAAGTGTATGTGCTTTGTGCAGGTTGTGTGTGAAAGCAGTACATAAATTAGGCCATAAGTGCCAAACTATGAACCCAATTGGTATGAGGCCAATAGGGGGTGAAACTAGACAATGAATGCCAACTTGTAAAAATGGTAAATTGCACTATATTGGCAGCATATTGAGATATAAATTGTGACATATTGATGCTAGAAACAACTTATCCATATTACCTAAAAAGGTCAACATATACATTGACTTGTGAATTATATAATGGTGAGTAAACTCCAAAAAAATGAAGAATTAAACAATTAATTAATAATGTGCCCTAGTTTGCCTAGTTGACTAGTATGGATAGGTTGGCATGCCAATAGGATTCTGACAAATTGCTCAGAATGGCTTCATGCCATATCGTGTTTTTACGGCTTATTATGCCAAGATCAGGATTTTAATAGCCTACGGCTATACATATTGTGTATTTATTTTTGGCTTATCACCAGATTGACTATATGGCTTTTTAGCCATGCTATTTGCACATCGGGAGATACTTTGTGACCGATAGTGTGATGGCCCGAGGTACTAGGTACCCATTGCCAGTATATCCGTTTATCCAGTCTGGTCAGTATATAGGCTACACGGGCAGTAATTCATGTACTATTAAATTCAAATACCTAAATCCAGTCTACTGACATACAGCACCTGTGACACCCCTTACCCGGCTATAGTGTATCCGAGTAAGCTATGTCACACGGTGTACCGGCACACTCTATTTTACCTTAATTAATTTTTTTGTCATAGTTTTGAATATAGTTTGTGAAATATAGTTCATTTATTGAAATTATAATTTATTTGAGGTTCCGGAAATTTTATAGAAAATCCGACAGAATACCGGCTAAAAATGGAGAAGCAGCTTCTTCTAACTCATAAAAATACTTCCAAATAATTTCCAAACAATTCCAACTTCAATTCATCAACAAAGTCTCAATATCAAGATCTCAACAACATTTCTCAATTTCAGTTCTCAATCATCCATCACATGTGATAATCAAGTATAAATCACAAATAGATATTTACTTTTCCATTCACAAATACAATTTTCATAATTTACATGAACATCAATATACATTACACAAGTTTAATCACATATGAGAAAATCAAAATTAATTACAGAATGCCAAAATGACACCTAGTGTCCTACCAATGCACTGCAGAAGTTGAGGTGACACGAACACTGTGCGTAATCGCAGATGGACTCACCCATGCGGTCACCGGGCTCACGATCTGTATCTCCGTAACTCACGCATGGCAAAAGCAACGCGCTAAGCAATAATGCTTAGCGGTGCAATAATAAAATAAAAGAAATAGCAAGAAATAAATATGTAACGAATGTATATGTTTTATTTGTTTGGTATTTGTATATCATTTACTTTGTCCACTTTTATTCATTTGGTTGCCCCAAGTAACGTACACTAGACGACTGGATCGATAACGGTAACCGCACTGGGTATCTAGTACCTCGGCCGTCACACCATCGGTCACATGTGCATCTCCGGTGTGCAGCAATGTAACTACCAAGTCAGAATAATCTCAGGCACAAGTCCAAATCTCAATGCAGTGTCAGAATGGCTAAAAGTCATTAAATCACGAATGGCATATTGCCATGTGCTGATCGCTAATCGAACCCTATTGGCATGCCAAACTATCCAAACCAATCTTGTTAGGTATACTAGGGCATTTGAAACTTTTAAATTCTTCACTTTGTGAATTTCAAGTTTTGGTGTCACTATTCACCTCATTGGTCAACAAAAATGTTGACTTTTAGGTAGAAATTAGGTACATTGGTTTTGGCACTCCCAACATACCACATATTGCATTTAAAACTTGCTGGAATTGGTCACCATTACCATTTCTAACTTAAAACCAAGAGGGCAGAAATTTCAGTTTTCGAAGCCTAAGTTTACTGTTCCATTAAGCACTGTTACAGTGGGAATTTGAAGAAATAGCAAACATGAAAGTTGTTCCTTATTTTGTCTAGTTGAATTTCCTTTTTTGAATCACTCCATTTGGAGTTTTGTAGCTCTAGATATGGTCCAAAAACCACAGCTGGCCGGATTGCCAAAACTGCAGAGTTACCAAATCTACAGTACCATGAACAGTGACTGCCACTGCTTGGTTGGATAGGTTCTGGTCATAATTTGAGGTAGGTTTCTTCATGAAAGTTGTTTTTCTATGTCTTAACTTGTTGCTGCAAAAATTTCAGGTCAATTTACCATATCTACAGTGAGTTATGGCCAAATGAACAGTTACTGTTCATTTGGTCATTTCTGCAGGTACTGTTGCAGGGTATCCGGATTGGGGCCAACTTTTGGTCCACTTGCTTTGGTCTTTTTGGCATGGTTTCTTCAGTAAAAATGTGCCATTATAAGCCTAGTTTCATGTCCAATTGGCCAAACACCAATTGGACCTACACAGCCAAAGTTATGGCTGTGTAAGTGGGCTGGAATCTCAGCCACCCTACTGCACTCACTAGGCAGCATACTCCTTCACTTTGCCATGCTATATTTCAGTCCCAATTGTTAGTAGTATGCCCTAGAGCATATCATTTAGTATGTATCTTGTACATATTTTTAATAATAAAAGGCATTTCCACTTTTCCGTTTACATAATATATTTATGTGTAATAGAAAATGTCCATTGATATTTTGTTAGAAATATTATTCTTAAGTTGTTAAGAATATGAGTGATAATATTTCTAGCACAAAGTATCATAAATAGGTTCACAATCGAGGATACTTCATAATAAGGACATGACTTATCCAGAAAGATTGTATTCATGTTTGTTCCCAAGTTATTTATATGAGATATAAATAAGATGGAATGGTGAGTCTCATGCCATATAACAAACTTGATAGGCACTTATAAATGATAAGTAGGCCGAACCAGTGACACTTATGATAAGCACATGGAGTTTACTCTTGTCAATGTTTTGTCATAAATCATATCAGTGCATATAATCTTTAGACCTGAGATAGCACAGTTATCTTGTATATAGGTAGTTTGAGTTTGATACTGCTTTCATACTTGTACTATGTATGGGTATATGGGCATGTGTTGGCTCCTGCTAGTTATATATTGAGTTTTTTGTTTATCAAGAATGAATCTTTTCATCTAAGTAAATAGAGATAAAATACTATGTTAATTTAATTGTTATTGATGTTTCAAGTTACTGGCCAGGAGAGATTGATTTATTCATAAAAGAGTTTCGATGAGAAAATCTTTTAATCAAGAACTGAATTAAAAGAGAACATAATATTCATAGCAAATGGAGTTTGACATAAACCATGACTCCATCTTGAGTTGTGATTTTGTTACTGTGATATTTTAGTTCTTGGTAACTTATGATTATAGGTTTATTTAATGTTAATCTTTTTTCTATTTGTGTGGCCTTTGCATGCTATGCTAGGTGTTAACCATGGTCTATGAGGTTAAGAAATGATTTAGAGAAATCATTTATGGTAAGAAAGAGTTACGATGATATTAAGAGTTGATATCATGTCTCATTGCCAATTAGTGATGAGCCGAGTAAGTCACACACATACACAAGTTATCACCTCTTTAAATATGATTTAATTAATTAATTAAAGAGTTTAATTGATTAATTAAATAGATTTGGTTTGCAATTAAATTGCAAAGTCCCTAGCATGACTTGAAACCAAATCTAGATTATGTGATGTGTAGTATAAATTAAATTTATATTTAAAGTGTTTAAATATGAATTTAATTGATGAGAAATTAATTAATAGAGATTAATTAATTAATTTATATTTGATATAAATTAATTAGAAGAAGAAAATAATTATTTTGGGTTAAGAACTCAAAATTAAGACACGAGGGCATTTTGTCATTTCATTGTGACACGTGGCACCATGAGATGGTGACACATGGCATAACACATAAGCTTGCCAAATGTTTTTTAATCATGTAAGATGATTAAAATCAAGATTAAATATAGGTTTGACACTTGGCACAATGTGATTGGGTCTCTTAAACCTAGAGCTAATCAAAAGGTGACATGTGGCTAGGGTTTAATGTGTTAACCTAGCTATTTAAGTGTGGTTATGAAAAGAAAACATAACCAGCAGCCTCTCCTCTCAATTGTCACGCCACTTTGAGCCTCTCCAGCTATTTCTCTTCATCTCTCATCAATTCAAAGAGATTAGCCATCAATCTCTTGAATTAAGAACGCTAGAAATTGTTTCTGGTGTCCTGTTTACATCTCTAATCTCTTAAAAGGCAGAACTTGAATTTCTAATTAATAGAAAAGGCTTTAGAAGCTGTTCAAGGGCTGCCATAGGTGTTCTTGGTGTGGACAAGCTAGAGGGACAACATCTGGTGTCCTGAAGATGAATCTCAAAGGCGCAGACACGCCAAAGACATCAAGAGGTTAGTGTAATCGTTCTTGATTTAATCTAGGGTTCTAAAATTAATCTGATTAATTTTAAAATCTTAAATGGCAAATACAGATCCAAAAACATATTAAAAGAGTTTTAATATGTTGTTTATCATTGAAATCAAATAGATAAAAATAAATCTTGCATGGTGCATGTGACCCTAGGTGAAAATTTTTGAATTCAATGGTATAATCTTGTGTTTTTCACGCTTCCGTTCCTTCACCAATTATGGTCAAATTTCCTCAAATGGTCACTAATTGACCCTTAGAATGTTCTTTAAAAATTTCATAAGCCAAGTCCAATTTTCACTCCTAAAACCCTAGTTTAAATTCAAGGTTTACACCAATTACCCTAGTTAGCACACCAATTCATTATACATGTATATATATGTACCTTAAACATCATTTCTAGTCCACTCTAAGTCCAACAAAACAATCAAAACCATTCCTTCATTAGGGCTGCCGAATTCTATGGTGGACATACACATAAATTTGTTTCATTTATTTCACAATTTCTTACCTATTACAAGTCTCAATCATGGAATTAATGAGTTTTAACTACATATATGCATTAACCTCTTGTAAGCAGATTTTTCCCAAGCTCAAAACTTCACTTCCTTTCCTTTTCTTGGCTGCCAAAAGGTTATGCAATGTGCAAGGATAAATTTTAGTGAAAGTGACTTAGGGTTTTGGGGTGAGGTTTGAGAGATTTGCAAGCTTGATTGATGAAGAAAATGGAGGGTTTTCTCTTGGCTATGGTGCGGCTGAAATGAGGAACAAGATGGCTGTTTACTTTTTGATTTTCTTTATCTCAATTATCTCTTTTATTGGTTATTTAAATGGTTATTTAATTTTGATTGGTGGAAGCTTTTAAATGACATTATAAAGATGTCATTATTTGCATTATTTTGGATTTTTCTTTTCTTTTCTTTTCTACTTACTTTAAATTAGTTTTTTATCAACATTAATTCATATTTTATGTCATAATAATTATTTACTCAACTGGATAAGTCAGCCAAAAATCACCTCTGAAAGCGAAATGACCAAAATGCCTTTCGTTTGGCTTAACGGGTCAAAATTGTCTGTACCGATTGAAAAAATTTTCTAAATATTTTCTTGGCATTCTAATGCCATAGGAACCTCAGTGACCCTTCTCTGGAGTCCCAAAAATTATTTTATAATTTTTCCCCCAGGTCTAGGGCTCCTAGTTGCGAGAACTTGAGCAACTTTCCTTCGGGCTACCCATCGCTAGGGCACCGGCCCGTTTAACTTGGTTGTATTTTATTTCTAAAATTTTTACTAAATTTTTCTTATTAATATTTGAGTTAATTATGGTTCCTCACTTTAGTTTAAATATTTTTCCGGACGTTCTAGCTGTCCGGACCGACACCGATCACCAGAATAGTATAATGTACGGAGTTGATACAGGTAGAGCTTGCAGCAATTATCTTCGCACTGAAGATATGGTGGCATTACTTGTATGGTGAAAAGTGCTACATTTACGCAGACCACAAGAGTCTGAAATACTTGCCAACCCAGAAGGAGCTCAACCTTGACAGAGACGATGGATTGAGTTCCTGAAGGACTATGATTGTGTAATTGACTACCATCCTGGGAAGGCAAATGTAGTTGCTGATGCTTTGAGCAGAAAGTCCATCACAGCTTTGAGATCATTGAATGCCCGTCTAACTTTGATTCGAGATGGAGCTATTTTGGCTGAGTTGCAAGTGAGGCCAAACTTGTTACAGCAGATTTTAGATGGGCAGAAGGTAGATGAGAAGCTAATGGCTATTATGAGCAAAATCTCAGAGGGAAAAGCAACTGACTATGAGGTGAAAGTCGATGGGTGTCTGTACTACAAAGGAAGACTGTGTGTACCAGATAATGGGGAATTGAAGGCCAATATTCTAACAGAGGCACATACCAGTGTATATGCTATGCACCCAGGAAGTACAAAGATGTATCATGATCTGAAGCTTCAGTATTGGTGGCCTGGTATGAAGAAGGACATAGCTGACTATGTGACTAAATGCTTGACATGTCAGTAAGTCAAGGCAGAACATCAAGTTCCATCCGGTTTGCTACAGCCTATACGCATACCTGAATGGAAATGGGATCGGGTCACCATGGATTTTGTAAGTGGTTTACCTCTCACCCAGAAGAAACATGATGCAGCATGGGTGATAGTTGATAGATTAACGAAGTCAGCACACTTTCTGCCAGTTAGGACTGACTACTCACTGGAGAAGTTAGCAGAATTGTATATCAGTGAGATAGTTAGACTGCATGGAATTCCACTTTCCATCATATCTGATCGAGACCCAAGGTTCACATCGAGATTTTGGAAGAAGTTACATGAATCCTTGGGTACACAACTCCACTTCAGCACAGCTTTCTATCCTCAGACGGATGGGCAATCAGAAAGAGTAATCCAGGTAAACAATTGAACCAATTGAATTAATACAAATATTGAACTAAAATGATAACAATAACATGAAATATATGTTAGGTCCTTGAGGATATGCTGAGGAGTTGTGTCATTGAGTTTGAGGGAAGTTGGGATAGGTACCTCCCACTGGCAGAATTTGCATACAACAATAGCTACCAAGCTAGCATCCAAATGGCCCCATATAAAGCACTGTATGGGAGAAAATGTAGAACTCCAGTGTGCTGGACTGAATTGGGCGAAGATAAACTTGTAGGGCCAGACCTGGTGAAACAAACTGAGGAGAAAGTAAAACTAATCAAAGGCAATCTGAAGGTTGCCTCAGATAGACAGAAATCCTATGCCGACTTGAAGAGAAAAGAAATAGAATACACAGTTGGCGACAAAGTATTCCTCAAGGTGTCACCGTGGAAGAAAGTAATGAGGTTTGGAAGGAAAGGTAAGTTAAGCCCTAGGTTTATTGGCCCATATGAAGTCATTGAACGTGTGGGTCCAGTGGCCTATAGGCTAGCTTTACCTCCAGAGCTGGACAAGATCCACAATGTGTTTCACGTATCCATGCTCAGAAGATACCGCTTAGATCCTTCACATGTCATCTCCAGGGAAGAAATTGAAATACAACCGGATTTGACATATGAAGAAGAACCTCTACGGATCCTGGCTCGGGAAGTAAAAGAATTGAGGAACAAACAGATTCCACTGGTGAAAGTGCTTTGGAGGCACCACAACACCGAGGAGGCAACTTGGGAAAGTGAAGAGACGATGAGGCAATAGGTCCCTCAACTGTTTGCATCAGGTAAATTTCGAGGACGAAATTTAAATTAGAGGGGAAGAGTTGTAACACCCTCCCTGTATCAACTCCGTACATTATACTATTCTGGTGATCGGTGTCGGTCCGGACAGCTAGAACGTCCGGAAAAATATTTAAACTAAAGTGAGGAACCATAATTAACTCAAATATTAATAAGAAAAATTTAGTAAAAATTTTAGAAATAAAATACAACCAAGTTAAACGGGCCGGTGCCCTAGCGATGGGTAGCCCGAAGGAAAGTTGCTCAAGTTCTCGCAACTAGGAGCCCTAGACCTGGGGGAAAAATTATAAAATAATTTTTGGGACTCCAGAGAAGGGTCACTGAGGTTCCTATGGCATTAGAATGCCAAGAAAATATTTAGAAAATTTTTTCAATCGGTACAGACAATTTTGACCCGTTAAGCCAAACGAAAGGCATTTTGGTCATTTCGCTTTCAGAGGTGATTTTTGGCTGACTTATCCAGTTGAGTAAATAATTATTATGACATAAAATATGAATTAATGTTGATAAAAAACTAATTTAAAGTAAGTAGAAAAGAAAAGAAAAGAAAAATCCAAAATAATGCAAATAATGACATCTTTATAATGTCATTTAAAAGCTTCCACCAATCAAAATTAAATAACCATTTAAATAACCAATAAAAGAGATAATTGAGATAAAGAAAATCAAAAAGTAAACAGCCATCTTGTTCCTCATTTCAGCCGCACCATAGCCAAGAGAAAACCCTCCATTTTCTTCATCAATCAAGCTTGCAAATCTCTCAAACCTCACCCCAAAACCCTAAGTCACTTTCACTAAAATTTATCCTTGCACATTGCATAACCATTTGGCAGCCAAGAAAAGGAAAGGAAGTGAAGTTTTGAGCTTGGGAAAAATCTGCTTACAAGAGGTTAATGCATATATGTAGTTAAAACTCATTAATTCCATGATTGAGACTTGTAATAGGTAAGAAATTGTGAAATAAATGAAACAAATTTATGTGTATGTCCACCATAGAATTCGGCAGCCCTAATGAAGGAATGGTTTTGATTGTTTTGTTGGACTTAGAGTGGACTAGAAATGATGTTTAAGGTACATATATATACATGTATAATGAATTGGTGTGCTAACTAGGGTAATTGGTGTAAACCTTGAATTTAAACTAGGGTTTTAGGAGTGAAAATTGGACTTGGCTTATGAAATTTTTAAAGAACATTCTAAGGGTCAATTAGTGACCATTTGAGGAAATTTGACCATAATTGGTGAAGGAACGGAAGCGTGAAAAACACAAGATTATACCATTGAATTCAAAAAATTTCACCTAGGGTCACATGCACCATGCATGATTTATTTTTATCTATTTGATTTCAATGATACACAACATATTAAAACTCTTTTAATATGTTTTTGGATCTGTATTTTCCAATTAAGATTTTTAAAATTAATCAGATTAATTTTAGAACCCTAGATTAAATCAAGAACGATTACACTAACCTCTTGATGTGCTGCAAATGTCTCGCGCTTTGAGATTCGTCTTGAGACACGGATGTTGTCCCTCTAGCTTGTCCACACCAAGAACACCTATGGCAGCCCTTGAACAGCTTCTAAAGCCTTTTCTATTAATTAGAAATTCAAGTTCTGCCTTTTAAGAGATTAGAGATGTAAACAGGACACTAGAAACAATTTCTAGTGTTCTTAATTCAAGAGATTGATGGCTAATCTCTTTGAATTGATGAGAGATGAAGAGAAATAGCTGGAGAGGCTCAAAGTGGCGTGACAATTGAGAGGAGAGGCTGCTGGTTATGTTTTCTTTCATAACCACACTTAAATAGCTAGGTTAACACATTAAACCCTAGCCACATGTCACCTTTTGATTAGCTCTAGGTTTAAGTGACCCAATCACATTGTGCCAAGTGTCAAACCTATATTTAATCTTGATTTTAATCATCTTACATGATTAAAAACATTTGGCAAGCTTATGTGTTATGCCATGTGTCACCATCTCATGGTGCCACGTGTCACAATCGTGAAATGACCAAAATGCCCTCGTGTCTTAATTTTGAGTTCTTAACCCAAAATAATTATTTTCTTCTTCTAATTAATTTATATCAAATATAAATTAATTAATTAATCTCTATTAATTAATTTCTCATCAATTAAATTCATATTTAAACACTTTAAATATAAATTTAATTTATACTACACATCCAAAAATCTAGATTTGGTTTCAAGTCATGCTAGGGACTTTGCAATTTAATTGCAAACCAAATCTATTTAATTAATCAATTAAACTCTTTAATTAATTAATTAAATCAAATTTAAATAGGTGATAACTTGTGTATGTGTGTGACTTACTAGGCTCATCACTAATTGGCAATGAGACATGATATCAACTCTTAATATCATCAGAACTCTTTCTTACCATAAATGATTTCTCTAAATCATTTTATGAACCTCATAGACCATGGTTAACACCTAGCATAGCATGCCATGGCCACCCAATTAGTAATAAGGTTTACCTTAAATGAACCTATAATCATATGTTACCATGCACTAGAATCTCTCTGTTACAAAATCCCAACTCAAGCCGAGTCATGGTTTATGTCAAACTCCATTTGCTATGAATATTATGTTCTCTTTTAATTCCATTCTTGATTAAAAGATTTTTCTCATCGAAACTCTTTTCTCGAATAAATCTATCTGTCTGGCCAGAACTTGAAACATCAAGAACAATTAAATGAACATAGGATTTTAACTCTATTTACTTAGAGGAACAGATTCCATCTTGATCAACACCTACCTCCATATATAACTAGCAGAGCCAACACATGCCCATATACCCATACATAGTACAAGTATGAAAGCAGATCAAACTCAAACTACCTATATACAAGATAATCGTGCTATCTCAGTCTAAAGATTATATGCATCGATATGATTTATGACAAAACATTGACAAGAGTAAACTCCATGTGCTTGTCATAAGTGTCACTGTCTCGCCTACTTATCATTTATAAGTGCCTATCAAGTTTGTTATATGGCATGAGACTCACCATTCCATCTTATTTATATCTCATATAAATAACTTGGGAACAAACATGAATACAATCTTTCCGATAAGTCATGTCCTTATTATGAAGTATCCTCGATTGTGAACCTATTTATGATACTTTGTACTAGAAATATTGTCACTCATATTCTTAACAACTTAAGAATAATATTTCTAACAAAATATCAATGGACCTTTTCTATTACACATAAATATATTATGTAAACGGAAAAGTGGAAATGCCTTTTATTAATAAAATATGTACAAGATACATACTAAATGATATGCTCTAGGGCATACTACTAACAATCTCCCACTAGCACTAGAGCCATTCATTACAATACCTTAGACCCATCTTCTCAAGATGTCAGTCTAACTGAGCTTGTGACAAAGGCTTAGTGCATGGATCAGCTGAATTTTTCACCGATGTTATTTTTCTGCATGGCTATATCGCCTTTGCCCAACTATATGTCTGATAATGTGTTAGTGCCTTTCTATGTGTTTGGATTTTGGGTGAGACCTTAGTTCCTTAGCCTGTATGACTGTTCCATTATTGTCACAGTGTAATGGAACTGCTGACTCAATGGAAGGAACTACTGTAAGTTCTGTCACAAACTTCTTTATCCAAACAGCTTCTTTTGCAAAGATTCGATGCAAAGAATATACTCACTCGATGAGTGGAATCTGCAATCGTGCTCTATTTGGAACTCTTCCAACCGATCGCACCTCCATTACAAATGAACACATATCCAGAGGTAGACTTTCTATCATCGATATCCGATTGGAAATCGTAATCGTGATAACCATCCAATTGCAAGTCTCCACCTCCATAAATCAAGAATAAATCCTTAGTTATTCTCAAGTACTTAAGGATATTCTTGACCTATCCATGTTCCAAACTGGATTGGATTGATACCGCTAGTCAAACTAATAAAGATATGCGATATCGGGCCTAGTACACAACATTGCATACATTAAACTTCCAATAGCCAAGCATATGGAATCTGGCCATCTTATCTCTTTCTTCGTGTGTCTTTGGAGACATCTCTTTAGAAAGGTGGATACCATGTCTCATGGTAACAATCCTCTCTTGGAATCAAGCATGTTAAACCTCTTTAACACCTTTTCCAAGTATAGACTTTGGGATAAACCAATTATTCTTTTCGCTCTATCTCTATAGATGCGAATCCCAAGAATATAGGTTGCCTCCCCTAAGTCTTTCATGGAGAATGTATTTGACAACCATACCTTTATAGTCGTCAACATACCTGTATCATTACCCATCAACAGTATGTCATCCACATATAAGACAAGGAAAGTGATAGCACTGTCACTAACCTTCTTATATACACATGGCTCATCCTCATTTTTGATAAAACCAAAAGATTTAATGGCTTCATCAAAACGGATGTTCCAACTCCTCGAAGCTTGTCTCAACCCATAAATGGATCGCTTTAGCTTGCATACCTTGGAACCATCTTGGGATTCAAATCCCTTAGGTTGTTCCATGAAAATGTTTTCTTCAATGTATCCATTGAGAAAAGCTGTTTTGACATCCATCTGCCAAATCTCATAATCATAGTATGTAGCTATTGCTAATAAAATCCTAATTGATTTAAGCATGGCAACAGGCGAGAAAGTCTCCTCATAGTCTATTTCTTGCCTTTGGCGAAACCCTTTCGCTACTAGCCTTGCCTTATAGGTCTCTACCTTTCCATCAGAACCAATTTTCTTCTTGAAAACCCATTTGTTCCCTATAGGTATAATATCTTCAGGTGGGTCAACAAGATCCCAAACTTGATTCTTATACATGGAATCAATCTCGGATTTCAAAGCATCAATCCATTTTGAAGAGTCTATATCTGATATAGCTTCTTCATAGGTAAGTGGATCATCTCCATGATCTACTTCTTCATGAGTAGACAACTCTTGTTCTTCTTCATGAAGAAAACCATATCTCACTGGTGGATGAGATACCCTGGTTGTTCTATTTAGGAACAGTGTAGATGTTTCATCAATGGTATTGGTTGACTAGATGGATCTATATCCATCCGATGCTTGGTTGGTCAGAATTCACCAATTCTAACTCTATTTGCCTTCCTTTGCCTCCTTCTTGAACAAACTGTTGTTCAAGAAATGTGGCATCTCTATTTATCACAACCTTTTGTGAAGTAGGCAAATAAAAATAATATCCAAAACTATCTTTTGGATATCCAACAAATCGACCTTTTTCTGATCTGGTCTCCAATTTATCAGTGTTCAGCTTTTTGATATAAGCTGGACAGCCCCAAATCTTAACATGCTTAAGACTTGCCATATCTCATAAGGTGTGGAAGAAACTGATTTTGATGGAATCCTATTCAGAATATACAAAGCTGATTCTAATGCAAATCCCCAAAAGGAGATTGGCATATTAATATAGCTCATCATACTACGTACCATATCCAATAGGGTACGATTTCTCCTTTCAGATACACCATTCAGCTGTGGCGTTCCTGGAGGAGTCAGCTGAGAAACAATGCCATACTCTCTCAAGTATTCATCAAATTTAGTACTCAAATATTCACCTCCTCGATCTGATCGAAGAGCCTTAATATTCTTTCTTGTTTGATTTTCTACTTCAGATTTAAATTCTTTGAACTTTTCAAAAGATTCATGTTTGTATTTCATCAAATACAAATACCCAAACCTTGATTTATCATCAGTAAAGGTAATAAAATAATGAAAACCCCCTCTAGCCATTTCTTTAAATGGACCACATACATCACTATGTATTAGCTCCAAAATATTTTCAGCTCTTAGCCCTTGTCCAACAAAGGGTGATCTAGTCATTTTACCCTGAAGGCAAGATTCACAAGTTGGAGTAGGCTCAGAGCCCAATGAGGATAGAATCCCCATTTTCTCCAATTTTGCAATCCTATCTTCTGCAACATGACATAACCTTAAGTGCCAAATATATTTTGAACTTGAGTTGGTTTTCACCATGGCATTGCATTCATTCAGATTGCTATACTCTGGCCAGTGGAAACACTTTCTTACTGGCAATGGAAACACTTTCCTATTGGCAATGGAAACACTTTCCTGTTGGCAGTGGAAACACTTTCCTTTGCCTTCATCACTTTAGTCTTCCTTTTCTGCTTTAGCTATTTTCTTGAAGGACCAGAACTGAGGTTTCTTTTTCTTATTGCCCTTCTTCTTGTTGGACTTTCCACAGTAAGAAGATGCAACCAAAGCTACCTCTTTTCCTTTATTGCACGGCATATTCTTTTGGGCAATAATCGCATGTTGAGTAAACCAGCTAAGGTGCATTCTGTTGAGTCATATGGAAATTTGTCACAAAATTTCCAAAAACTCGTGAAGGGATCAAGGATCAAATCCGCTTGTAGTTGGAAATCCATGTTGAAGTCAAGATTGTACAACTGCTCAATCATCCGAATCATATTGTGCACATGACCCCCAACATTCTCGCCCTCAGACATCCTCATACGGAATAGCTGTCTAGATATCTCATACCTAGCATTCCTGCTGTGCTCACCATACAACTCTTGCAGGTGAAGGAGGATCTCACTCGCACTCTGCATGTTCTCATGTTGCTTCTGTAACTCATTACTCATAGAAGCAAGCATGTAACACTTAGCTCTCATATCATGCTCCTTCCACTTGTCCAAAGTTTCATGTTCCTCTTGTGTGGCCTCTGGAGGTAAGGGACCAGGAACATTTGAATCTAGAACATATCCTATATGTTCAAGGTTCAGCACAAGTTTCAAATTTCTTAGCCAATCGCATGATTAGGTCCTGTCAACCTGTTGTGATCAAGTATGCTTGCAAGGATATTGGATGGTGGTGGTTGTTTTGTGCTCATTTTTATCAGAAAATTAACTGCAGAATTTAACCAGATTAATTAGTAAATGTATCATGTATTTAACCAAAATGATTATGGTCTTTTAATCAAATTGGTCCTCCCACTAACTTAGCGAATCCTACACTTCCAAAGTAGAAAACGGAAATCCTAGTTGGATGGATTTCTAGTGGGTGATTGAATTCTTATAATTCTATTGATCATCCTCGGTACATCCATTATTGGAATTACAATAAACTATAAGTGAGCAACTCCTTGCCCATCACATCTCATGTGAGGTTCAATCCTTTACCTAGCCCCTAATGCTCAAAATCTCAGGTACATCCATTATTGACTTATCTTGCATTAGTTAAGTTGATCCCATTGAGCCAATAATTATGCAAATAATTTTAATGTCCTCAGGTACATCCAATATTGGCCACCAAACCATTTACATATTTACAACATCTCATGCTTAACAATTATTCTTAAGAAAATCTCTTAAATTAATTGCATCTCATGCAACTATTTAAAATTTCTTAAAATAATTGCCCTAATGGAGGGCTTATGTTATAATTACTTTAATTATACCATTTCCAACTTAATCATTTGTTTGGAAGATTTTATAGCCATCCTAATTACTATTAAGGTCTCACTTTGCACATTATCCATTTAGCATGCATATATCATATAATTGCATACATTCCCATACATCTCATGCATTCATGGATAAGCAGTAAATATGGTATGATCATGGACTTTCTAAGGGATTCAATTCTGAGCCACCAAGAATTGAATCAGGGCATTCCTAGGTGCATTTCATTCATTCATTTTACAAGAGTTGCTGAAGGAGTACATAATCAACACTTGATATTGAATTCCTCCCACTAGTCCCACCAATGCTCTTGACCTCCTTGAACTTCTTGCAATCCAATATTACATAGTAATCCTTAGCATACCAAGGCGAATTTACAAGAACTTAAATAAATGAAATTACAACCCAAAAATATTACAAACTTAATAATACATGCCCAAAATAAATTAAAATAAATTAATTAATTTACAATCCCAAAGAAACATAAAAGAAATAAATCCAATCACATTGGTCTTTTATAGTCCATGATCATCCATCATGCATATCACTATTTAACAATTAAATAAAACATACATACTTAAATTAAATTGAATATCTCATATTCAACTTAAAAATCCAGATTTGAATATGATTCAAATAAATTTAAAAATTCAGATTTGAATCTCATTCAAACAAATTTAAAAATTCAGATTTGAATCACATTCAAACAACTTCAAAAATTCAGATTTGAATCACATTCAAACATTTTTTAAAAAATCAGATTTGAATCACATTCAAATATTTTTTAAAAAATCAGATCTGAATTTTATTGAATCAATTTTAAAAAATCAGATTTAAATATGATTCAAACAACTTTAAAAATTCAGATTTGAATCACATTCAAACAACTTTTAAAATTCAGATTTGAATCACATTCAAACAATTTTTAAAATTCTGATTTGAATCATAATTTAATTGTGTGATTAAAACAACTAATTAAACACTTTAATTAGTCAAAGAATAGGCCTTAGATCATACAACAATTGCAGAATTAAAAGCCAAACCTTGAACCACCCAAGGAACCATTGTTGCCGCCACCAATGGTGGCTTCACCATGTGTGACGCCACATCTCATGATCCAACCAGCAATGAATCTCTTGATCTCATGATCAAACACACAATCAAATTATATAATCAACAATCTAAATGGCAAATATAGTGGCTCTGATACCAATTGTAGGAACGGAAGCGTGAAAAAACACAAGATTATACCATTGAATTCAAAAAATTTCACCTAGGGTCACATGCACCATGCAAGATTTATTTTTATCTATTTGATTTCAATGATAAACAACATATTAAAACTCTTTTAATATGTTTTTGGATCTGTATTTGCCAATTAAGATTTTTAAAATTAATCAGATTAATTTTAGAACCCTAGATTAAATCAAGAACGATTACACTAACCTCTTGATGTGCTGCAGCGTGTCTGCGCCTTTGAGATTCGTCTTCGTGACACGGATGTTGTCCCTCTAGCTTGTCCACACCAAGAACACCTATGGCAGCCCTTGAACAGCTTCTAAAGCCTTTTCTATTAATTAGAAATTCAAGTTCTGCCTTTTAAGAGATTAGAGATGTAAACAGGACACTAGAAACAATTTCTAGCGTTCTTAATTCAAGAGATTGATGGCTAATCTCTTTGAATTGATGAGAGATGAAGAGAAATAGCTGGAGAGGCTCAAAGTGGCGTGACAATTGAGAGGAGAGGCTGCTGGTTATGTTTTCTTTTCATAACCACACTTAAATAGCTAGGTTAACACATTAAACCCTAGCCACATGTCACCTTTTGATTAGCTCTAGGTTTAAGTGATCCAATCACATTGTGCCAAGTGTCAAACCTATATTTAATCTTGATTTTAATCATCTTACATGATTAAAAAAACATTTGGCAAGCTTATGTGTTATGCCATGTGTCACCATCTCATGGTGCCACGTGTCACACTGTGAAATGACCAAAATGCTCCTGTGTCTTAATTTTGAGTTCTTAACCCAAAATAAATATTTTCTTCTTCTAATTAATTTATATCAAATATAAAGTAATTAATTAATCTCTATTAATTAATTTCTCATCAATTAAATTCATATTTAAACACTTTAAATATAAATTTAATTTATACTACACATCCAATAATCTAGATTTGGTTTCAAGTCATGCTAGGGACTTTGCAATTTAATTGCAAACCAAATCTATTTAATTAATCAATTAAACTCTTTAATTAATTAATTAAATCATATTTAAATAGGTGATAACTTGTGTATGTGTGTGACTTACTAGGCTCATCACTAATTGGCAATGAGACATGATATCAACTCTTAATATCATCAGAACTCTTTCTTACCATAAATGATTTCTCTAAATCATTTTATGAACCTCATAGACCATGGTTAACACCTAGCATAGCATGCCATGGCCACCCAATTAGTAATAAGGTTTACCTTAAATGAACCTATAATCATATGTTACCATGCACTAGAATCTCTCTCACATAAAATCCCAACTCAAGCCGAGTCATGGTTTATGTCAAACTCCATTTGCTATGAATATTATGTTCTCTTTTAATTCCAGTTCTTGATTAAAAGATTTTTCTCATCAGAAACTCTTTTCTGAATAAATCTATCTGTCCTGGCTAAGAACTTGAAACATCAAGAACAATTAAATGAACATAGGATTTTAACTCTATTTACTTAGAGGAACAGATTCCATCTTGATCAACACCTACCTCCATATATAACTAGCAGGAGCCAACACATGCCCATATACCCATACATAGTACAAGTATGAAAGCGATCAAACTCAAACTACCTATATACAAGATAACTGTGCTATCTCAGGTCTAAAGATTATATGCACTGATATGATTTATGACAAAATATTGACAAGAGTAAACTCCATGTGCTTGTCATAAGTGTCACTGGTTCGGCCTCCTTATCATTTATAAGTGCCTATCAAGTTTATTATATGGCATGAGACTCACCATTCCATCTTATTTATATCTCATATAAATAACTTGGGAACAAACATGAATACAATCTTTCTGGATAAGTCATGTCCTTATTATGAAGTATCCTCGATTGTGAACCTATTTATGATACTTTGTACTAGAAATATTGTCACTCATATTCTTAACAACTTAAGAATAATATTTCTAACAAAATATCAATGGACCTTTTCTATTACACATAAATATATTATGTAAACGGAAAAGTGGAAATGCCTTTTATTAATAAAATATGTACAAGATACATACTAAATGATATGCTCTAGGGCATACTACTAACACAATACACACCCTAACCTATTACGAGAGGCATCACTGTAGACCACTAAGTCTTTTCCGGACACTGGCTGTGTCAACACTGGTGCCTCTGTCAACATAGCCTTCAACTTCTCAAAACTGGTCTGACACTTGTTATTCCAGTCAAATCTGACGTTGTTGTGCAACAGCTTGGTCATTGGAGCAGCTATTAAGGAAAATCCCTTCACAAATCTTCTGTAATACCCAGCTAGCCCCAAGAAGCTTCTGACCTCATTTGTATTCCTGGGAGGCTTCCATTCCATCACTGCTTCTATTTTCTTGGGATCCACCCTGATCCCATCAGCTGACACTATGTGTCCAAGGAATGCAATCTCATTCAACCAAAAGTCACACTTGGACAACTTAGCATACAGCTTCTTTTCTCTCAGGGTTTGCAGAACAATCCTCAAATGCTCATCATGTTCTTCACTGGTCTTGGAATACACCAAAATATCATCAATAAAGACCACTACGAACCGATCTAGGTATGGATGGAAGATACGGTTCATAAGGTCCATAAATGCCGCTAGTGCATTTGTTAGGCCAAAGGGCATCACCAGAAACTCATAATGCCCATATCGGGTCCTGAATGCAGTCTTGGGTACATCTACATCCTTCACCCTTAACTGATGATACCCTAATCTGAGATCAATTTTAGAAAATACTCCTGCTCCCTTCAACTGATCAAACAGATCATCAATTCTAGGCAACGGATATTTGTTCTTCACAGTCACTTTATTCAACTGTCGGTAATCAATGCATAGCCTCAAAGTCCCATCCTTCTTTTTCACAAACAGCACTGGAGCTCCCCACGGTGACACACTGGGGCATATGAACCCCTTATCAAGCAACTCTTGCAACTGAGTTTTCAACTCCCTCAATTCAGTGGCTGCCATCCTATAAGGAGCAATAGATATTGGTGTTGTACCGGGCAGTGTCTCAATAGCAAATTCAACTTCCCTTTCTGGTGGCAAACCAGGCAACTCTTCAGGAAATACCTCTGGGAAGTCTCTTACTGTGGGTATATTACTCAGGTTTGGCTTAGCCTGCCTAGTATCCACCACGTGTGCTAGGTAGGCTTCACAGCCTTTTCTCATCATTCTTCTTGCAACTATGGCTGAGATGACATTGGACAAGAAATCTGTCCTTTCCCCCACAATTGTGATCTCATTACCCCCAGGAGTTTTCAAGGAAATTCTCTTCAATTTGCAATCAACTATTGTCTGATGACATGACAACCAGTCCATTCCCAAAATCACATCAAACCCATGGAAAGGCAACTCAATCAAGTCTGCCAAGAATTCATACCCCTGAATCCTTAACGGGCAACCCTTGTATACTTTGTTCACCACTACACTGTGGCCCAATGGATTAGTGACCAGAATGTCTTGGTCACTTTCCCCTACTAGTATCCCCCTTTCTACAGGTAAGTTGATGCAGATGTATGAATGAGTGGATCCTGGATCAACCAATGCATGCACAGGTGTATTGTAGAGGGAGAACGTACCCCTGATGACGTCTGGGGCATCTTGCTCCTCCTGAGCTCTCAGGGCATAACCTCTGGCAGGTGGTCTGCTGTCAGGCCTCTCTGCTGGCTCAGATGTAGGCCTCTGTGATAGTCCCACGGCGTCAGATTTGCCAGATTTTCTACCTCTTTGTGGTGCAGGAGCAGGTATGTCTGCTTGTGTGGGAGCAGCTGTAGTAGTTCTGCGTGGACAGTTCTTCAATTGATGCTCTGTTGACCCACACCTTAAGCAGGCACCAGTCACTCTCCAACACTCCCCCTTGTGCCACTTCAGACAGTGTGGACATGCAGAAGTTGCTGGGGCTGGTCCCCTGAACCCCATCCCTGGAGAGCTGCCCACTGATGGTGTGGACTAACCTCTCCTAGGGGTAATCTGTGGCCTGGGCCCCTGAGACTGACCCTGACCGTGTGGCTGACCCGAACTCTGTGCAGGTGGACCCTTGAACCTCTTCCTAGATGCAGGAGCTGAACTAGATCGACTGGTCCTCTTCTCGCTTCATCCTTCTGGTCTGCTCACTGATTCTTACTTTTTCCACCTTTATAGCAGCTTCCACTAACTTGGTAAATTCTGTGATTCCCAAGGCAGTGAGCTGGATCTTTATGTTGTCATTTAGTCCCTCTTCAAATCTCTTACACCTTTCAGCTTCATTAGGGACTATCTCCCTTCCGTAGCGGCTTAATCGGACGAATTCCTTCTCATACTCGGCCACTGACAATTGTCTCTGCCTCAGGTTAATAAACTCTCTCCTTCTCTCTTCCAGGTATACAGTACCCACATATTTCTTCTTGAATTCGGAGAGGAAGAAGTCCCAAGTTATAACTTCTGGCTGCACTTCACTGGACACAGTATCCCACCATTCGTAGGCATCATCTTGCAACAGGGATATGGCAGCCTCTAGGTTTTCCTCTGGGGTGCAGTGGAGTTGTTTTAGAACTCTGCCCGTTCTGTTCAACCAATTCTCGGCTACAACATAGTCATCTTCTCTCTTACCAAAAAGTCCACTGCTCCAAACTTTCTTAGCCTTTCCAGGTGTGATTTCTGCTGTGGAGGTGGAGGTGGTGGTGGTGCTGGCATTACTCCGGCCATTTGTCTAAAGAAATCGGCCATTTGCTGGAACATGGCTCGTGGAGGCCGAAAGGTGCTCTGCTTGAGCTGGCGGAGCAGGTTCTCCCATACCCCCAGTCTCAGCTGCTGCAGGTGGAGCATGACTCTCCACTTCCTCCTCGACTGCTCTCTGAGATGTAGGGTCCATATCCTATTCAAAATAAGAAAGACAAACAGATCTGCATTAGTGTCACCTCGACTCTTACAAATGCAATGCATGGTATGGACTCAATCTAGGCCTAGAAACGCCTAAACCGTGCTCTGATACCACTAAATGTGACACCCCTTACCCGGCTACAGTGTATCCGAGTAAGCTATGTCACACGGTGTACCGACACACTCTATTTTACCTTAATTAATTTTTTTGTCATAGTTTTGAATATAGTTTGTGAAATATACTGTTCCATTAAGCACTGTTACAGTGGGAATTTGAAGAAATGGCAAACATGAAAGTTGTTCCTTATTTAGTCTAGTTGAATTTCCTTTTTTGAATCACTCCATTTGGAGTTTTGTAGCTCCAGATATGGTCCAAAAACCACAGCTGGCCAGATTGCCAAAACTGCAGAGTTACCAAATCTACAGTACCATGAATAGTGACTGCCACTGCTTGGTTGGATAGGTTCTGGTCATAATTTGGGGTAGGTTTCTTCATGAAAGTTGTTTGTATATGTCTTAACTTTTTTCTGTAAAAATTTCAGGTCAATTGACCATATCTACAGTGAGTTACTGTTCATTTGGTCATTTTTGCAGGTGTTGTTGCAGGGTATCCAGATTGGGGCCAACTTTTGGTCCACTTGCTTTGGTCTTTTGGGCATGGTTTCTTCAGCAAAAATGTGCCATTATAAGCCTAGTTTCATTTCCAATTGGCCAAACACCAATTGGACCTACACAGGCAAAGTTATGGCTGTGTAAGTGGGCTGGAATCTCCGCCACCCTGCTACACTCACTAGTCAGCATACTCCTTCACTTTGCCATGCTATATTTCAATCCCAATTATGGTCAAATTTCCTCAAATGGTCACTAATTGACCCTTAGAATGTTCTGTAACAATTTCATAAGCCAAGTCCAATTTTCACTCCTAAAACCCTAGTTTAAAATCAAGGTTTACACCAATTACCCTAGTTAGCACACCAATTCATTATACATGTATATATATGTACCTTAAACATCATTTCTAGTCCACTCTAAGTCCAACAAAACAATCAAAACCATTCCTTCATTAGGGCTGCCGAATTCTATGGTGGACATACACATGAATTTGTTTCATTTATTTCACAATTTCTTACCTATTACAAGTCTCAATCATGGAATTAATGAGTTTTAACTACATATATGCACTAACCTCTTGTAGGCAGATTTTTCCCAAGCTCAAAACTTCACTTCCTTTCCTTTTCTTGGCTGCCAAAAGGTTATGCAAGGTGCAAGGATAAATTTTAGTGAAAGTGACTTAGGGTTTTGGGGTGAGGTTTGAGAGATTTGCAAGCTTGATTGATGAAGAAAATGGAGGGTTTTCTTTTGGCTATGGTGCGGCTGAAATGAGGAACAAGATGGCTGTTTACTTTTTGATTTTCTTTATTCTCAATTATCTCTTTTATTGGTTATTTAAATGGTTGTTTAATTTTGATTGGTGGAAGCTTTTAAATGACATCATAAAGATGTCATTATTTGTATTATTTTGGATTTTTCTTTTCTTTTCTTTCCTACTTACTTTAAATTAGTTTTTTATCAACATTAATTCATATTTTATGTCATAATAATTATTTACTCAACTGGACAAGTCGGCCAAAAATCACCTCTGAAAGCGAAATGACCAAAATGCCCTCCGTTTGGCTTAACGGGTCAAAATTGTCTGTAACGATTGAAAAAATTTTCTAAATATTTTCTTGGCATTCTAATGCCATAGGAACCTCAATGACCCTTCTCTGGAGTCCCAAAAATTATTTTATAATTTTTCCCCCGGGTCTAGGGCTCCTAGTTGCGAGAACCGCAACTTCCCTCCGGGTTACCCATCGCTAGGGCACCGCCCCGTTAAACTTGGTTCTATTTTATTTCTAAAATTTTTACTAAATTTTTCTTATTAATATTTGAGTTAATTATGGTTCCTTACTTTAGTTTAAATATTTTTCCGGATGTTCTAGCTGTCCGGACCCACACCGGTCACCGGAACAGTAGAATGTACGGAGTTGATACAGGGAGGAGGGTGTTACAGCACCACCAAAAATTTGTAAACACTTTATTTACTTTATTTTAGTGCATATTTCTTTATATTTGGCACCACTAAGCAAAATTGCTTAGCGCGTTGCTTTTGTAACGCGTAGGTATTGGAGATACAGCTGGGGAGCCCAGCAGACCTACGACCGGGTGAGACATCAGATCTGCACAGGAGTCCAGAGTCATCTGCACTGCATTGCATACATGGTAGGACTTAAGATATCTTGTATTTTGTACTTTTGTTGTATATTTGAAATTAGGCCCTGTATTTTGTAATGTTATGAAAGCTCTAAAGTTTGTAATATTTTGTACATATTAAATAACATGGAGATTTTCTGTATATATTTAAATTATTATGGACTGTTTAATGACTATAAAAGTCTATTGACTTTACTGAGAAATAGAGACTGTGAAATATTTGAGATTTTGATATCATCATATTAAACTGTTTTCAACAGGTTTGGAAGGACAGTTTGTCCTAAATATAGACAGCACTTTGCCAAATTTTTATTACCAATCTTGAAACACTGATTTTATCAAAGTATGACAATAGTATCAGCATGATATGAATATTACATAAAAGACTTCTTAAAATCAAATTGAGTTCAAAAAATGAAATAATCATAGACTAGGTGTTCTGGCATGCCGTGTAGCACGCCTTGCTTGGCTATACTGTAGATGGGTGAGGGGTGTTACATTTAGTGGTATCAGAGGACGGTTTAGGCGTTTCTGGACCTAGATAGATTGCACATCATGCATTGCATTGTAAGTGTTAAGATAACTCTAATGCAGATCTTTTGATTTGTTTTGTTATTTTGATCAGAATATGGACTCCACATCGCAGAGAGCGGTCGATGAGGAAGTGGAAAGTCATGCTCCATCTATGACTGAACCAGGAGACAGGAGGGAACCTGCTCCACCAGTACCAAATGCACCAGCCACATTTCAGCAAATGGCTGAGTTCTTTAGACAGATGGCAGGAGTTATGCCACCACCACCACCTCCACATCAAAAATCTCATATGGAGAGACTCAGGAAGTTTGGAGCAGTGGACTTTCTAGGTAAAAGAGAAGATGATTCTGTTACAGCTGAAAACTGGTTGGACGGAACTGGAAGAGTCTTGAAACAACTTCATTGTACTCCAGAGTAGAATTTGGAAGCTGCTGTATCACTACTACAGGATGATGCATACCAGTGGTGGGATACAGTAACTAGTGAGGTGCCACCAGAACAGATAACTTGGGATTTCTTTCTCACTGAGTTCAGAAAGAAGTATGTGGGCAGTGTATACTTGGAAGAGAAGAGAAGGGAGTTTATTACCCTACACCAGAGACAGTTGACAGTGGTTGAATATGAAAGCGAATTTGTCAGACTGAGCCGCTATGGGCGGGAAATAGTCCCTAATGAGGCAGAGAGATGCAAGAGATTTGAGGAAGGACTCAATGATAACATTAAAGTAATGATTACAGCCATGGGGATTACAGAGTTTGCCAAGTTGGTGGAAGCTGCACTGAAGGTTGAAAAAGTTAGAATGAATGAGCAGAACAGAAGGGACAGACAGCAAAAAAGAGGTCAGGGTCAGACCGGTACATCTTCTGCCCTTAGTAAGAAATTCAGAGGTTCGCCCACTCAGAGTTTTAGTAGAGCACCAAGTCAGGGTCAATCACAGAGGCCCAAATCTCAGTTTGCACCAAGGAGAGGCCAGTCCACCCCTTCAATGGCTAGCTCTCTAGGAACAGGGTACAGGGGACCAGCCCCAACAGTATCTGTTGCTTGCCCACATTGCCAAAAATGGCATAAGGGTGAATGTTGGAGGATGATAGGTGCTTGTTTACGGTCTGGATCTACAGACCACCTAGTCCGAGATTGTCCATGCAGAACTGTTACATCCACTCCGGTATCAACTGATAGGCCTGCCCCTCCAGCTCCAAGGGGTAGAAGGCCGGGTAAGGCTGAGAAGGCCGGGTAAGGCTGAGGCAGCCGGTACTTCACAGAAACCTATGTCAGAGTCTGTGGAGAGAGCAGAAGGCAGAAAACCAGCCAAAGCCTATGCTATAAGGGCACAGGAGGAACAGGATGCTCCAGATGTTATCAAGGGTACGTTCCTCCTTTGTAATACTTCTGTGCATGCATTAGTGGATCCTGGATCTACTCATTCATATATTTGTATCAAGCTGGCAGTAGAAAAGGGAATACCAGTGGAGGAAAGTGACCAAGACATCCTGGTCACAAATCCGCTAGGCCACAGTGTGGTAGTAAACAAGGTGTATAAGGGCTGTCCATTGAAGATTCAAGAGAAAGAGTTCTCAATAGATTTAATCGAATTGCCTTTCCATGAGTTTGATGTGATTTTGGGAATGGACTGGTGTGACACCCCTTACCCGTGTACAGTATACCCGAGTAAGCAATGTCACACGGTGTACCGGCACACTCTAATATACCTTAATTAATTTTTATCATGCTTTTGAATATAACTTGTGAAATATAATATATTTGAGCCATTTATCGAAATTATAATTTATTTGAGGTTCCGAAAATTTTATAGAAAATCCGGCAGAGTACCGGCTAAAAATGGAAAAAACAGTTCTTCGGAACCTGGGAAAAACACTTCCAATAACCATGTTCAATCATTCTCAAACTCCAATATCAAAATCTCAACCTTTTTCAATTTCATTTCTCAATCATTCATCTCAAGTGGTAATCATGTATAAAACACAGATAAACATTCACCTTTCCATTCCCAAACACAGTTCTCATTATTTACATGAAAATCAAAATACATTACATAAGTTTCATTTACACAAGGGAAAATAAGAATCAATTACAAAATACCAAAATGAAGCCTGGTGTCCTACCAATGAACTGTAGATGGTGAGGTGACATGCATAATCGTGCGTAATCTGCAGGATGGACTCACCCAGTCTGTGGTCTACTGGGCTCACGATCGGTATCTCCAGAACCTACGCGTGGCAAAAGCAACGCGCTAAGCAATGATGCTTAGTGGTGCAATAATAAAATAAAAGAAAATAGCAGAAAATAAATATGTATTGAATGTATATGTCTTATTTGGTTTGTATCTGTTATATTCATTTATTTCTTTAATCTTGTCCCTTTTCATTCTTTTGGTTGCCCAAGTAACCTATCATTGAGCAGTGAACGATCGATAAACGGGGTAAAATCTTTGGGTATCAAGTACCTCGCCACACCATCGGTCACATATGTATCTCCAGGTGTAATGTAACGGCTAACAATGTCAGAATAATATTAGGCACGAGGCCAAGTCTCAACACAATATCAAAATGGCTAAAAGCCATAAAATCACAGAATGGCATAATGCCATGTGCAGTACTGCTAACTGAACCCTATTGGCATGCCAAACTATCCAAACCAATCTTGTTAGGTATACTAGGGCATTTGATACTTTTGAATTCTTCAAATTTTAAATTTCAAGTTTTGGTGTCACTATTCACCTAATTGGTCAACAAAAATGTTGACTTTTTGATAGAAAATAGGTACATTGGTTTTGACACTCCCAACATACCACATTTTGCATTCAAAACTTGTTGGAATTAAGCATTAATACTATTTCTAAGTTTAAACCAAGGGAAGCAGAATTTTCAGTTTTTGTAGCCCAAATTTACTGTTCTATTGGGCATTGTTGCAGTGGGAATTTGAGGAAATGATAAACATGAAAGTTGTTCCTTATTTTGTCTAGTTGAATTTAGTTTTTTGAATCACTCCATTTGGAGTTTTGTAGCTCCAGATATGATCCAAAAACCACAGCTGGCCGGATTTCAATTCTGCAGAATTTACCAAATCTACAGTACCATGAATAGTGACTTCCACTGCCTTGTTGGATGGGTTCTGGCCATAATTTGGGGCAGGTTTCTTCATGAAAGTTGTTTGTCTATGTCTCCTCTTGTTTCTGTAAAAATTTCAGGTCAATTGACCATTTCTACAGTGAGTTATGGCCAAATGAACAGTTACTATTTATTTGGTCATTTTGCAGAATTGGCTTGCAGGGTACCCGGATTGGGGCCAACTTTTGGTCCTCTTGCTTTGGTCTTTTTAGCATGGTTTCTTCAGCAAAAATGTGCCATTATAAGTCTAGTTTCATGTCCAATTGACCAAACACCAATTGGACCAACACAGCCAAAGATATGGCAGTCCAAGTGGGCTGGAATCACAGCCACCCTGCTGCACTCACTGGGCAGCATACTCATTCACTTTGCCATGCTATATTTCAGTCCAAATTATGGTCAAATTTCCTCAAATGGTCACTAATTGACCATTAGAATGTTCTTTAACAATTTCATAAGCCAAGTCCACATTTTTCTCTCAAAACCCTAGTTTCCATTATAAATTTTCACAACATACCTTAATTACTAACTCATTCACTAACCACATGCATACATGCTTTAAACATGATCTCTAATCCACTTTAAGTCCATCAAAACACTCCAACATTGTTCCTTCCTTAGGGCTACTGAAATTCATGGTAGGCATACACACAAATTTGGTTCATTTAATTCACAAATTCATGTTGATTTCAAGTCCCTAACATGGAAAATAAGGGTTTTAAGTAGATAGGTGCACTAACCTTTAAGTGGCACTTCTTGGACTTGTATTCTCCTTAGAATTCCTACTTCTTATGGCTGCCTAGAGTTGCCTTGTGATGTGGGGATGACTTTTTGTGAAAGGATATTAGGATTTTAAGGTTGGTTTTTGGGAGATTTCAGCAACAATGGAGGTTTGGCTAAGGATGGGTTTCGGCTGGTTTGGGAGGAAGGAGATGGCTGCTAGCTTTTGGTCTTTTTTTTGGTCTTGTTTATCTCTTTTTATTAGTTAGTTAAATAGTTGTTCAATTGTGATTGGTTGTAGCTTTTAAATGACATCATCATGATGTCATAAATGAGCCTTTTTTTCTCATTTTCTTTTCTTTTCTTCACTACTCATTTTCAATTAAATTTTTAGTAATGTTTATTCATATTTTATGTCATATTAATTATTTACTTAACTGGACAAGTCGGCCAAAAATCGTCTCTGAAGGCGAAATGACCAAAATGCCCTCCGTTTGGCTTAACGGGTCAAAATTGTCTGTACCGATTGAAAAATTTTTCTAAATATTTTATTGGCATTCTAATGCCATAGGAACCTCAATGACCCTTCTCTGGAGTCCCAAAAACTATTTTATTAATTTTCTCTCGGGTCTAGGGCTCCTAGTTGCGAGAACCGCAACTTCCCCCTGGGTTACCCATCGCTTGGGCACCGGCTCATTTGACTTTGTTGTATTTTATTCCTAAAATTTTTACTAAATTTTTCTTATTAATATTTGAGTTAATTATGGTCCCTCACTTTAATTTAAATATTTTTCCGAACGTTCTAACTGTCCGGATCGACACCGGTCACGGGAACAGTAGAATGTACGGAGTTGCTACCGGGAGGGTGTTACAACTCTTCCCCTCTAATTTAAATTTCGTCCTCGAAATTTACCTGATGCAAACAGTTGAGGGAACTGTTGCCTCATCGTCTCTTCACTTTCCCAAGTTGCCTCCTCGGTGTTGTGGTGCCTCCAAAGCACTTTCACCAGTGGAATCTGCTTATTTCTCAATTCTTTTGCTTCCCGAGCCAGGATCCATAGAGGTTCTTCTTCATATGTCAAATCTGGTTGTATTTCAATTTCTTCCCTGGAGATGACATGTGAAGGATCTGAGCGGTATCTTCTGAGCATGGACACATGAAACACATTGTGGATCTTATCCAGCTCTGGTGGTAAAGCTAGCCTATAGGCCACTGGACCCACACGTTCAATGACTTCATATGGGCCAATGAACCTAGGGCTTAACTTACCTTTCCTTCCAAACCTCAATACCTTCTTCCACGATGACACCTTGAGGAACACTTTATCGCCAACCGCATGTTCTATTTCTTTTCTCTTTAAGTCGGCGTAGGATTTCTGTCTGTCTGAGGCAACCTTTAGATTGGCTTTGATTAGTTTTACTTTCTCCTCAGTCTGTTTCACTAGATTTGACCCCACTAGTTTGTCTTCAGCCAATTCAGTCCAGCACACTGGAGTTCTACATTTCCTCCCATACAGTGCTTCATATGGGGCCATTTGGATGCTAGCTTGGTAGCTATTGTTGTATGCAAATTCTGCCAGTGGAAGGTATCTATCCCAACTTCACTCAAACTCAATGACACAACTCCTCAGCATATCCTCAAGGACCTGACATATGTTTTATGTTATTATTATCATTTTAATTCAATATTTATATCAATTCCATTGGTTTCAATTGTTTACCTGGATTACTCTTTCTGATTGCCCATCCGTCTGAGGATGGAAAGCTGTGCTGAAGTGGAGTTGTGTAACCAAGGACTCATGCAACTTCTTCCAAAATCTCGATGTAAACCTTGGGTCTCGATCAGATATGATGGAAAGTGGAATTCCATGCAGTCTAACTATCTCACTGATATACAATTCTGCTAACTTTTCCAGTGAGTAGTCAGTCCTAACTGGCAGAAAGTGTGCTGACTTAGTCAATCTATCAACTATCACCCATACTGCATCATGTTTCTTCCGGGTGAGAGGTAGACCACTTACAAAATCCATGGTGACCCGATCCCATTTCCATTCAGGTATGCGTATAGGCTGTAGCAAACTCGATGGAACTTGATGTTCTACCTTGACTTGCTGACATGTCAAACACTTAGTCACGTAGTCAACTATGTCTTTCTTCATACCAGGCCACCAATACTGAAGCTTCATATTATGATACATCTTTGTACTTCCTGGGTGCATAACATATACGCTGGTGTGTGCCTCTTTTAGAATACTGGCCTTCAATTCCCCATTCTCTGGTACACACAGTCTTCCTTTGTAATACAGACACCCATCTGCTTTCATCTCATAGTCAGTTGCTTTTCCCTCTGAGATTTTGCTCATAATAGCCATTAGCTTCTCATCTACCTTCTGCCCATCTAAAATATGCTGTAACAGGGTTGGCCTCACTTGCAACTCAGCCAAAATAGCTCCATCTCGAATCAAAGTTAGACGGGCATTCAATGATCTCAAAGTTGTCATGGATTTTCTGCTCAAAGCATCAGCAACTACATTTTCCTTCCCAGGATGGTAGTCAATTATACAATCATAGTCCTTCAGGAATTCAATCCATCGCCTCTGTCTAAGGTTGAGCTCCTTCTAGGTTGGCAAGTATTTCAGGCTTTTGTGGTCTGTGTAAATGTAGCACTTCTCACCATACAAGTAATGCCTCCATATCTTCAGTGCGAAGATAATTGCTGCAAGCTCTAGATCATGGGTAGGGTAATTCTATTCATGTGGCCTTAGCTGCCTGGAAGCATAAGCGACCACCTTCCCCTCTTGCATCAATACACACCCTAACCCATTATGAGAGGCATCACTGTAGACCATGAAGTCCTTTCCTGACACTGGCTATGTTAACACGGGTGCCTCTGTCAACATAGCCTTCAACTTTTCAAAACTAGTCTAACACTTGTCATTCCAGTCAAATCTGACATTCTTATGTAACAACTTGGTCATTGGAGCAGCTATTAAGGAAAATCCCTTCACAAATCTCCTGTAATACCCAGCTAGCCCCAAGAAGCTTCTGATCTCAGTTGTGTTTCTGGGAGGCTTCCATTCCATCACTGCTTCTATTTTCTTGGGATCCACCCTAATCCCATCAGCTGACACTATGTGTCCAAGGAATGCAATCTCATTCAACCAAAAGTCACACTTGGACAACTTAGCATACAGCTTCTTTTCTCTCAGGGTTTGCAAAACAATCCTCAAATGCTCATCATGTTCTTCCCTGGTCTTGGAATACACCAAAATATCGTCAATAAAGACCACTACGAACCGATCTAAGTGTGGATGGAAGATACGGTTCATAAGGTCCATGAATGCTGCTGGTGCATTTGTTAGGCCAAAAGGCATCACTAGAAACTCATAATGCCCATATCGGGTCCTGAATGTAGTCTTTGGCACATCTGCATCCTTCACCCTCAACTGATGATACCCTGATCTGAGATCAATCTTAGAAAATACTCCTGCTCCCTTCAACTGATCAAACAGATCATCAATTCTAGGCAACGGATATTTGTTCTTCACAGTCACTTTATTCAACTGCCAGTAATCGATGCATAGCCTCAAAGTCCCATCCTTTTTCTTTACAAACAGCACTGGAGCTCCCCACGGTGACACACTAGGGCGTATGAACCCCTTATCAAGTAACTCTTGCAACTGAGTTTTCAACTCCCTTAATTCAGTGGGTGCCATCCTATAAGGAGC
This sequence comes from Hevea brasiliensis, assembly GCF_030052815.1. Lineage (NCBI taxonomy): Eukaryota > Viridiplantae > Streptophyta > Magnoliopsida > Malpighiales > Euphorbiaceae > Hevea > Hevea brasiliensis. The sequence goes on from NC_079500.1 coordinate 68,691,836, forward strand.
ATTGGAAATGGGTGTCAGATCTTACAGTGTCTCAATAGCAAATTCAACTTCCCTTTCTGGTGGTAAACCAGGCAACTCTTCAGGAAATACATCTGGGAAGTCTCTTACTGTGGGTATGTCACACAGATCTGGCTTAGCCTGCCTAGTATCCACCACATGTGCTAGGTAGGCTTCACAGCCTTTTCTCATCATTCTTCTTGCAACTATGGCTAAGATGACATTGGACAAGAAATCTGTCCTTTCCCCCACAACTGTGATCTCATTACCCCCAGGAGTTTTCAAAGAAATCCTCTTCAGTTTACAATCAACCATTGCCTAATGACGTGACAACCAGTCCATTCCCAAAATCATGTCAAACTCATGGAAGGGCAACTCAATCAGGTCTGCCAAGAATTCATACCCCTGAATCCTTAACGGGAAACCCTTGTATACTTTGTTCACCACTACACTGTGGCCCAATGGATTAGTGACCAGAATGTCTTGGTCACTCTCCCCTACTAGTATCCCCCTTTCTACGGGTAGGTTGATGCAGATGTATGAATGAGTGGATCCTGGATCCACCAATGTATGCACAGGTGTATTGTAGAGGGAGAACGTACCCCTGATGACGTCCGGGGCATCTTGCTCCTCCTGAGCTCTAATGGCATAAGCTCTTGCGGGTGGTCTGCTGTCTGGCCTCTCTGCTGGCTCAGACACAGGCCTCTGTGATGGTCCCACAGCCTCAGATTTGCTAGATTTTCTACCCCTCTGTCGTGCAGGAGCAGGTCTATCTGCTTGTGTTGGAGCAGCTGTAGTAGTTCTGCGTGGACAGTTCCTTAACTGATGCTCTGTCGACCCACATCTTAAGCAGGCACCAGTCACTCTCCAACACTCCCCCTTATGCCATTTCAAACAGTGTGGACATGCAGAAGATGCTGGGGCTGGTCCCCTGAACCCCATCCCTGGAGAGCTGCCCACTGATGGTGTGGACTGACCTCTCCTAGGGGTAAACTGTGGCCTGGGCCCCTGAGACTGACCCTGACCTTGTGGCTGGCCTGAACTCTGTGCAGATGGACCCTTGAACCTCTTCCCAGGTGTAGGAGATGAACTAGACTGACCCGGGCCCCTCTTCTGCTGTCTATCCCTTCTGGTCTGCTCACTGATTCTTACTTTTTCAACCTTTATTGCAGCTTTCACTAACTTGGTAAATTCTGTGATTCCCAAGGCAGTGAGCTGGATCTTTATGTTGTCATTTAGTCCCTCTTCAAATCTCTTACACCTTTCAGCTTCATTAGGGACTATCTCCCTTCCGTAGCGGCTTAATCGGATAAATTCCTTCTCATATTCGGCCACTGACAGCTGTCTCTGCCTCAGATTAATGAATTCCCTTCTTCTCTCTTCTAGGTATACAGTACCCACATATTTCTTCTTGAATTCTGAGAGAAAGAAGTCCCAAGTTATAGCTTCTGGCTGCACTTCACTGGATACCGTGTCCCACCATTCATAGTCATCATCTTGCAACAGAGATACAGCAGCTTCTAGATTTTGCTCTGGGGTGCAGTGGAGTTATTTTAGGACTCTGCCCGTTCTGTTCAACAAATTTTCGGCTGCAACAGAATCATCTTCTCTCTTGCCGAAGAGGTCCACTGCTCCATATTTTCTTAATCTTTCCAAGTGTGATTTTGGTTGTGGAGCTGGTGGTGGTTGTGGTGGTGCTGGCATTACCCCAGCCATTTGTCTAAAAAATTCGCCATTTCTTTGGAACATGGCACGTGGAGGCCGAGGTGCTCGCTTGAGCTCGTGGAGCAGTTCTCCCATACCCTCGCCTCGATTCTTTGCGGTGGAGCATGACTCTCCACTTCCTCCTCAACTGCCCTCTGAGATGTAGGGTCCATATCCTATTCAAAATAAGAAAGACAAACAGATCTGCATTAGTGTCACCTCGACTCTTGCAAATGCAATGCATGGTATGGACTCAATCCAGGCCCAGAAACGCCTAAACCATGCTCTGATACCACTAAATGTGACACCCCTTACCCGTGTACAGTATACCCGAGTAAGCAATGTCACACGGTGTACCGACACACTCTAATATACCTTAATTAATTTTTATCATGCTTTTGAATATAACTTGTGAAATATAATATATTTGAGCCATTTATCGAAATTATAATTTATTTGAGGTTCCGAAAATTTTATAGAAAATTCGGCAGAGTACCGGCTAAAAATGGAAAAAACAGTTCTTCGGAACCTGGGAAAAACACTTCCAATAACCATGTTCAATCATTCTCAAACTCCAATATCAAAATCTCAACCTTTTTCAATTTCATTTCTCAATCATTCATCTCAAGTGGTAATCATGTATAAAACATAGATAAACATTCACCTTTCCATTCCCAAACACAGTTCTTATTATTTACATGAAAATCAAAATACATTACATAAGTTTCATTTACACAAGGGAAAATAAGAATCAATTACAAAATACCAAAATGAAGCCTGGTGTCCTACCAATGAACTGTAGATGGTGAGGTGACACAGACACTGTGCAGAACTGCAGGATGGACTCACCCAGTCTGTGGTCTACTGGGCTCACGATCGGTATCTCCAGAACCTACGCGTGGCAAAAGCAACGCGCTAAGCAATGATGCTTAGTGGTGCAATAATAAAATAAAAGAAAATAGCAGAAAATAAATATGTATTGAATGTATATGTCTTATTTGGTTTGTATCTGTTATATTCATTTATTTCTTTAATCTTGTCCCTTTTCATTCTTTTGGTTGCCCAAGTAACCTATACTGAACGACTGGACTGGATAAACGGGTAAACTGGCACTGGGTATCAAGTACCTCGGGCCGTCACACCATCGGTCACATATGTATCTCCCGGTGTAATGAGCCTAACAAGTCAGAATAATATTAGGCACGAGGCCAAGTCTCAACACAATATCAAAATGGCTAAAAGCCATAAAATCCTGAGAATGGCATAATGCCATGTGCGATCGCTAACTGAACCCTATTGGCATGCCAAACTATCCAAACCAATCTTGTTAGGTATACTAGGGCATTTGATACTTTTGAATTCTTCAAATTTTAAATTTCAAGTTTTGGTGTCACTATTCACCTAATTGGTCAACAAAAATGTTGACTTTTTGATAGAAAATAGGTACATTGGTTTTGAAACTCCCAACATACCACATTTTGCATTCAAAACTTGTTGGAATTAAGCATTAATACTATTTCTAAGTTTAAACCAAGGGAAGCAGAATTTTCAGTTTTTGTAGCCCAAATTTACTGTTCTATTGGGCATTGTTGCAGTGGGAATTTGAGGAAATGATAAACATGAAAGTTGTTCCTTATTTTGTCTAGTTGAATTTAGTTTTTTGAATCACTCCATTTGGAGTTTTGTAGCTCCAGATATGGTCCAAAAACCACAGCTGGCCGGATTTCAATTCTGCAGAATTTACCAAATCTACAGTACCATGAATAGTGACTTCCATTGCCTTGTTGGATGGGTTCTGGCCATAATTTGGGGTAGGTTTCTTCATGAAAGTTGTTTTTCTATGTCTCCTCTTGTTTCTGTAAAAATGTCAGGTCAATTGACCATTTCTACAGTGAGTTATGGCCAAATGAACAGTTACTATTTATTTGGTCATTTTGCACAATTGGCTTGCAGGGTACCCGGATTGGGGCCAACTTTTGGTCCTCTTGCTTTGGTCTTTTTGGCATGGTTTCTTCAGCAAAAATGTGCCATTATAAGTCTAGTTTCATGTCCAATTGACCAAACACCAATTGGACCAACACAGCCAAAGATATGGCAGTCCAAGTGGGCTGGAATCACAGCCACCCTGCTGCACTCACTGGGCAGCATACTCATTCACTTTGCCATGCTATATTTCAGTCCAAATTATGGTCAAATTTCCTCAAATGGTCACTAATTGACCATTAGAATGTTCTTTAACAATTTCATAAGCCAAGTCCACATTTTTCTCTCAAAACCCTAGTTTCCATTATAAATTTTCACAACATACCTTAATTACTAACTCATTCACTAACCACATGCATACATGCTTTAAACATGATCTCTAATCCACTTTAAGTCCATCAAAACACTCCAACATTGTTCCTTCCTTAGGGCTACTGAAATTCATGGTAGGCATACACACAAATTTGGTTCATTTAATTCACAAATTCATGTTGATTTCAAGTCCCTAACATGGAAAATAAGGGTTTTAAGTAGATAGGTGCACTAACCTTTAAGTGGCACTTCTTGGACTTGTATTCTCCTTAGAATTCCTACTTCTTATGGCTGCCTAGAGTTGCCTTGTGATGTGGGGATGACTTTTTGTGAAAGGATATTAGGATTTTAAGGTTGGTTTTTGGGAGATTTCAAGCTCAATTTGAGCAACAATGGAGGTTTGGCTAAGGATGGGTTTCGGCTGGTTTGGGAGGAAGGAGATGGCTGCTAGCTTTTGGTCTTTTTTTTGGTCTTGTTTATCTCTTTTTATTAGTTAGTTAAATAGTTGTTCAATTGTGATTGGTTGTAGCTTTTAAATGACATCATCATGATGTCATAAATGAGCCTTTTTTTCTCATTTTCTTTTCTTTTCTTCACTACTCATTTTCAATTAAATTTTTAGTAATGTTTATTCATATTTTATGTCATATTAATTATTTACTTAACTGGACAAGTCGGCCAAAAATCGTCTCTGAAGGCGAAATGACCAAAATGCCCTCCATTTGGCTTAACGGGTCAAAATTATGCATGCCAGATTGAAAAATTTTTCTAAATATTTTATTGGCATTCTAATGCCATAGGAACCTCAATGACCCTTCTCTGGAGTCCCAAAAACTATTTTATTAATTTTCTCTCGGGTCTAGGGCTCCTAGTTGCGAGAACCGCAACTTCCCCCTGGGTTACCCATCGCTTGGGCACCGGCTCATTTGACTTTGTTGTATTTTATTCCTAAAATTTTTACTAAATTTTTCTTATTAATATTTGAGTTAATTATGGTCCCTCACTTTAATTTAAATATTTTTCCGAACGTTCTAACTGTCCGGACCGACACCGGTCACCGGAACAGTAGAATGTACGTAGTTGCTACCGGGAGGGTGTTACAACTGGTTATCCCATCATCAGGCAATAGTAGATTGTGAATTGAATAGAATCTCTCTGAAAACTGCTGAGAATGAAGAAATAATAGTAGTGGGTGAAAGGACAGATTTCTTATCCAATGTCATCTCAGCTACAATTGCAAGGAGATGGCTGAGAAAAGGGTGTGAAGCCTATCTGGCACACGTGGTTGACACTAGGCATGTAATGGCCCGGCCCACTAGTGATATTATCCGCTCTGAACCGAAGCCCTCACGGTTTTAAAACGCGTCACTAGGGGTTACGAACCATTAACTTATAAACCCAGCATCTCTCCCGTGTTTTTCCGATGTGGGATTTGCCTAGGGTGTTACAATCTACCCCCCTTATGGGACTTAGCATCTTCGCTGAGGTTTGCCCCACCATCGCTCATGGTTGCACGCGGAGCGGCTCTAATACCACAAATGTAATGGCCCGGCCTACTAGTGATATTGTTCGCTCTGGGCCCAAGCCCCTCACGGTTTTAAAATGTGTCACTAGGGGTTACAAACCATTAACTTATAAACCCAGCATCTCTCCCGTGTTTTACTGATGTGGGATTTGCCTAGGGTGTTACAAGGCAGGGTAAGCTTGACTTGTCTGACATACCCACAGTAAGGGATTTCTCTGAGGTATTTCCTGAGGAATTGCCTAGTTTACCACCAGAAAGGGAAGTTGAATTTGCTATTGAGATTATGCCGGGTACAACTCCCATTTCAATTGCTCCGTATAGGATGGCACCTGCTGAATTGAAAGAGTTAAAAATCCAGCTGCAAGAATTACTAGACCCCTTACGCCCCAGTGTGTCACTTTGGGGAGCTCCAGTACTGTTTGTAAAGAAGAAAGATGGGACCCTGAGGTTATGTGTTGACTACCGGCAGTTAAACAGAGTAACAATGAAGAACAAGTATCCGTTGCCTAGAATTGACGATCTGTTTGATCAGTTGAAGGGAGCCAGTGTGTTTTCTAAGATTGATCTCAGATCAGGGTATCATCAGCTAAGAGTTAAGGATGCAGATGTGCCTAAGACTTCATTTAGAACCCGGTATGGGCATTATGAATTCCTGGTGATGCCATTTGGGTTAACAAATGCTCCAGCAGTATTCATGGACCTTATGAACCGTATCTTCCATCCATACTTAGATCGGTTCGTAGTGGTCTTCATTGATGACATCCTGGTGTATTCCAAGGATAAAGCAGAACATGATGAGCATTTGAGAATTGTTCTGCAGATTCTAAAAGAGAAGAAATTGTATGCTAAATTGTCCAAGTGTGAGTTCTAGTTGAATGAGATTGCATTCCTTGGACATGTAGTATCAGCTGAAGGGATTAGAGTGGATCCTAAGAAGATTGAAGCAGTGATGGAATGGAAGCCTCTCAGAAATACAACTGAGATCAGAAGTTTCTTGGGGTTAGCTGGATATTATAGAAGATTTGTAAAGGGATTTTCCCTAATAGCTGCTCCAATGACCAAATCACTACACAAGAATATGAAATTTGACTGGAATGACAAATGTCAAGCTAGTTTTGAGAGGCTGAAGGCTATGTTGACAGAGGCACCAGTGTTAACACAGCCAATGTCTGGAAAAGACTTTGTAGTCTACAGTGATACCTCACACAATGGGTTAGGGTGTGTACTCATGCAAGAAGGGAAAGTGGTCGCATATGCTTCCAGGCAGTTAAGGCCACATGAAAAGAATTACCCTACTCATGATTTGGAGTTAGCAGCAATTATCTTCGCATTGAAGATATGGAGGCATTACTTGTATGGAGAAAAATGCTACATATACACAGACCATAAGAGTCTGAAGTATCTGCCAACCCAGAAGGAACTGAGGCGATGGATTGAATTCCTGAAAGATTATGATTGTATAATTGACTATCACCCTGGGAAGGCAAATATAGTCGCTAATGCTTTAAGCAGAAAATCTATTGTAGCATTAAGATCTCTGAATGCCCAACTATCCTTAACTCATGATGGAGTTATTTTGGCTGAGTTGCAAGTGAAGCCGAATCTGTTACAACAGATACAGGATGGGTAGAAGACAGATGGGAAATTAATGGCTGTTATGGGCAAAATCACTGAGGGGAAGAAAACTGAATAAGAAGTGAAAGAAAATGGGTGCCTGTACTATAAAGAAAGAGTGTGTGTTCCAGATGATAAAGAATTGAAAACCAGTATTCTGAAAGAAGCACATAACAGTGTGTATGCTATGCACCCAGGAAGCACAAAAATGTACCATGACCTGAAACTCCGATACTGGTGGCCAGGTATGAAGAAGGACATAGTTGACTGTGTAACTAGATGCTTGACATGTCAGCAAGTCAAAGCAGAACATCAAGTTCCATCAGGTTTGTTACAGCCCATAAACATACCTGAATGGAAATGGGACCGAGTCACTATGGACTTTGTCAGTGGTCTACCTCTCACTCAGAAGAAGCATGATGCAGTATGGGTGATTGTGGATAGGTTAACCAAATCAGCATATTTTCTGCCAGTTAGAACTGACTACTCACTGGAAAAGCTAGCAGAATTGTACATCAGTGAGGTAGTTAGACTACATGGAATTCCACTTTCCATTATATCTGATAAAGACCCGAGGTTTACATCTAGATTTTGGAAGAAATTACAAGAATCCTTGGGCACACAACTCCATTTTAGTACGGCTTTTCATCCTCAGACGGATGGACAGTCAGAAAGAATAATCCAGGTAAATTTTGAAACTCATTGAGTTATTGTAAACAATAATTGAATTGATAATGATAATAATAACCGAAAATATGTGATAGGTCCTTGAGGATATGCTGAGAAGTTGTGTTATTGAGTTTGAAGGAAGTTGGGACAGATACCTTCCACTAGTAGAATTTGCATATAATAATAGCTATCAAGCTAGCATACAAATGGCACCCTATGAAGCACTGTATGGGAGAAAATGCAGAACACCTGTATGTTGGACTGAGTTGGTTGAAGGTAAGCTAGTGGGGCCAGACCTGATAAAACAGACAGAGGAAAAGGTGAAACTGATAAAGGCCAATTTGAAAGTTGCCTCAGACCGACAGAAATCTTATGCTGACTTGAAAAGAAAGGACATTGAATATGAGTTTGGCGAGAAAGTATTTTTCAGAGTATCACCGTGGAAGAAAGTGTTGAGATTTGGGAAAAAGGGAAAATCAAGCCCTAGGTTTATTGGCCCATATGAAGTTATTGAACGTGTGGGACCAGTAGCCTACAGATTAGCCTTACCACCTGAGCTAGACAAGATAAATAATGTGTTCCATGTCTCGATGCTCAGAAGATACAGATCAGATCCTTCACATGTCATCTCAGCAGAAGAAATTGTAGTACAACCTGACCTGACATATGAAGAAGAACCAATTAAAATCTTGGCACGAGCGGTAAAAGAGCTCAGAAATAAGACAATTCCACTAGTGAAAATCCTATGGAGACACCACAACACGGAAGAGGCAACATGGGAGAGCGAGGAGACAATGAGACAACAGTTCCCTCAGCTCTTCACATCAGGTAAATTTCGATGACAAAATTTTTATTTAGAGGGGAAGAGTTGTAACATCCTCCCTATACGTGTTTTGTACGTTATATTGCTCCAGTAGTCAAATAACAGTCCAGGCAAGTCAGGATGTCTAGAACTACACTTCGGTGATAGTGAACAGACATATAATGATGAAATAATAAAAAGAAAATACAAGAAAAATAAAACAAAAATGAAAGAGAGAAAATGATGCTAAGTTAAACGAGCCGGCACCGCAGCGATGGGTGACTGCACTGGGAAGGCCGTTGCCGAGCCCAGGACCACGGGGGACCCTCTGAATTTAATTTTGAGACATAAATAAAGGTTTATTGAAATGTAATTGACACTAGAAATATCAAAGAAAAATTAGTAAATTAGTACAAAGAAAAATGAAAAATCGAGAAACAGACAAAAATCGGTGTTACCGAAAAATCAGGAATATAACCCGAAGTGGGGTATTTTGGTCATTTGACACCTAGTGTTGCCTTTTGACCTCAATGTCCATTAAGAATAAATGATATTGCACTTAGGAAATGTCTTAAAAAAAATTAAAATGGGATACAATATGTAAATAGTAAAAGAATGGTGCTAAATAAGCAAATAAGGAAACTTTAACTAATTAAATATTAAAATGAGCTTAGTGCTCCACTAACTTGAATATTGGGACCCTTATCACAGCCTTGGGACAGCAGATAGCACTCACCATCATATTCTTCATCATCCCATTTTACTTTGCCGAAATGAATTCCACCATGGAAATCACCATGGCCACCCCACATGCAACCTCCATGGGTGCATGATCAAGCCATCCTTTCCACTTCTTTCCTTCATTAAAGCTTGCCTACTCACCTTGGGGAAGATATTGACAACAAGAAAAGCAAGATTTGATGAAGTTTTGATAAGCTTCAAAAGTAGTAAGTGTCCAAAACCTCTCCCTTGCTTTAGTAAACTTTGTGTTTAGGTTGAGGTGAGTATTTTGGTGAAGAGAAATGAAAGAAATAGTGAGAAATGGACTTGTCCATTTTTGACAGCCATGAACCTTTGTTGAGCTTGAGTTATTTTTACTTCTAATGAATGGAAATGAAGGTTGATTAATTTAAATGAAAGTTGTAGTAAGTTTGTATCTAAGTATATGCATGTAGAGTTTGAATTAAGGGTGTGAAATGGAACTTTGATGCCTTGACCAAACTGCCATATTTGGTAGCCCCTAATAGCATGAATTTGTGTGTGAACATGTAGTTATTAATGAAATATGCTAAGGTTAAATTGTGGGCAGCAAGTGTAAGTGATATTGAAGTATGATTATGTTGAAGTGTATGTGTAATATTGACATTGAGATGTGTTAAATTTTGGTAGAAGTGAATGTTGAATTAATGGTGAATTGTGTGCATTGAGCACTTGAATATTCTGCCCAAAATTGTTGCTGGAATTGTGTACAATATATATATATATATATATATATATATATATATATATATATATATATGGAAGTGTTATTGATTGAATATTGAAGAAATGAGGAGGAGAAGGAATATCAAATTGGAAGTGTATGTGCTTTGTGCAGGTTGTGTGTGAAGGCAGTACATAAATTAGGCCATAACTGCCAAACTATGAACCCAATTGGTATGAGGCCAATAGGGGTTGAAACTAGACACCAGAGAGGCCAACTTTCATGTAGAAATGTTGCCAAAATTTTACCTAGAAACTGACCTTAAAAATGACCAAATCCGGATTAGCAACCTTGCAACCCAAATTTTTGACCATATGAACAGTAGTCCTTTGGATGACCATAACTCACTCAAAACAGGTCCAATTGACCTAAAATTTTTACCATGGTTAGTTTAGACATAGATATACAATTCTTATGAAGACACTAAAGCCCAGAAATGGCCAGAACCAAGTCAAATGGCTTGCACAAGTTTGGGTACAAAAACTGCCGAACCAAAACTGACCTAAAATTGACCAAATTTTGCACTAAAGGTGCAATCTGTCCAGCTTTAGTAAATTGACCAAATTTTGCACTAAAGGTGCAATCTGTCCAGCTTTAGTAAATTGACCATATCTTGGTCTATACAACTCAGAATGACCTGAAATTTTGCCCCGCATGCGATAAGACATAGAGCTACAATTTTGCTTCTTTGACCAGAAGCTAAAAACCAAGGCAAATAGGACTTTAAGCTAGACCAATCTAGCACACAAAAATTTAGAATTTGACATTTTGCATACAATGATGCTTGAAGCATTTTGGCAATGAATGCCAACTTGTAAAAATGGTAAATTGCACTATATTGGCAGCATATTGAGATATAAATTGTGACATATTGATGCTAGAAACATTTATCCATATTACCTAAAAAGGTGAACATATACGTTGACTTGTGAATTATATAATAGTGAGTAAACTCCAAAAAATTGAAGAATTAAACAATTAATTAATAATGTGCCCTAGTTTTCCTAGTTGACTAGTATGGATAGGTTGGCATGCCAATAGGATTCTCGATACTGCTCAGAAATGGCTTCATGCCATATCTGTTTTTTACGCTTATTATGCCAAGATCAGTGACTTTAATAGCCTACGGCTATACATATTGTGTATTTATTTTTTGCTTATCGCCAGATTGACTATATGGCTTTTTAGCCACGCTATTTGCACACCGAGAGACACTTTGTGACCGATGGTGTGACGGCCGAGGTACTAGGTACCCAGTGCCAGTATATCCATTTATCCAGTCTGGTCAGTATATAGGCTACACGGGCAGTAATTCAAGTACTATTAAATTCAAATACCTAAATCCAGTCTACTGACATACAGCACCACCAAAAATTTGTAAACACTTTATTTACTTTATTTTAGTGTATATTTCTTTATATTTGGCACCACTAAGCAAAATTGCTTAGCGCGTTGCTTTTGTAACGCGTAGGTATTGGAGATACAGCTGGGGAGCCCAGCAGACCTACGACCGGGTGAGACATCAGATCTGCACAGGAGTCCAGAGTGTTCTGCACTGCATTGCATACATGGTAGGACTTAGGATATCTTGTATTTTGTACTTTTGTTGTATATTTGAAATTCGACCCTGTATTTTGTAATGTTATGAAAGCTCTAAAGTTTGTAATATTTTGTACATATTAAATAATATGGAGATTTTCTGTATATATTTAAATTATTATGGACTGTATTATGGAACTGTTTAATGACTATAAAAGTCTATTGACTTTACTGAGAAATAGAGACTGTGAAATATTTGAGATTTTGATATCATCATATTAAACTGTTTTCAATAGGTTTGGAAAGACAGTTTGTCCTAAATATAGACGGCACCTTGTCAAATTTTTATTACCAATCTTGAAATACTGATTTTATCAAAGTATGACAATAGTATCAGCATGTTATGAATATTACATAAAAGACTTCTTAAAATCAAATTGAGTTCAAGAAATGAAATAATCACAGACTAGGTGTTCTGGCATGCCGTGTAGCACACCTTGCTCGGTTATACTATAGACGGGTGAGGGGTGTTACACTTCATATTTAAATTCTTTGAACTTTTCAAAGGATTTATGTTTGTATTTTTTTAAATACAAATACCCAAACATTGATTTATCATCAGTAAAGGTAATAAAGTAATGAAAATCGCCTCTAGCCATTTCCTTAAATGGACCACATACATCACTATGTATTAGTTTCAAAATATTTTCAGCTCTTAGTCCTTCTCTAACAAAGGGTGATCTAGTCATTTTGCCCTGAAGGTAGGATTCACAAGTTGGAGTAGGTTCAGAACCCAATGAGGATAAAATCTCCATTTTCTCCAGTTTTGCAATCCTATCTTCTGCAACATGGCCTAATCTTAAGTGCCAAATATATTTTGAACTTGAGTTGATTTTCATCATGGCATTACATCCTTTTAGATTGCTTGCATTACATTTGTATTTAACATTATTATCTAAATAATAAAGTCCATCATGCATATAACCTGAACCAACATATTTATTTCCAAAATACATATTGTAAACATCATATATGTATTGAAATTCATAACCATCTCTAATCAAACTAGATATAGAAATGATGTTCTTAAAAGCATCAGGTACATGCAAAACCTTATTTAAATACAAAACATGTCCACACATGTATAAAGATTTAAATCCTATGGCTAAAGCTTCAACAGTTGAGCCATTCCCAACCCGAAGTCTAATGTCTCACATCGTAAGTCGCTATTACTTGCTATACTGCAGGCGGTCCTATTCCAAAGGCCCATCCTTTGACAAAGGGAAACACTTTCCCTTGCATTTGTCAGCTTTGGTCTTCCCTTTCTGTTTGGCTATCTTCTTGGAAGGACCAGGAATTTGAGATTTCTTTTTCTTATTGCCCTTCTTCTTATTGGACTTTCCAGCAAAAGAAGATGCAATTAAAGCTACCTCTTTTCCTTCATTGCTCAGCATATTCTTTTGGGCAATAACCAGCATGTTAAGTAGGCCAGCCAAGGTGTATTCCTGTTTAGTCATATGAAAATTTGTCACAAAATTCCCAAATGACTCAGGTAGGGACTGAAGGATTAAATCCATCTGTAGTTGGAAATCCATGTGAAAGTCAAGATGTTCCAGCTGCTCAATAAGCCGAATCATCTTGTGGACATGATCCCCAACATTCAGTCCCTCAGACATCCTCATGCGGAATAGCTATTTAGATATCTCATACCTAGCATTCCTGTTGAGCTCATCATATAACTCTTTTAGGTAAAGGAGGATCTCACTTGCATATTGCATATTTTCATGTTGCTTCTGTAACTCTTTACTCATAGAAGCAAGCATGTAACACTTGGCTCTCATATCATGCTCCTTCCACTTGTCAAAAGTGTCATGTTCCTCTTGAGTGGCCAATGGAGGTAAGGGGCCAAGAATCTTTGAGTCTAGAACATATCCAATACGTTCTAAGTTCAGGACAAGTTTTAAATTTCTTAGCCAATCAGAAAGATTAGGTCCTGTCAACCTATTGTGATCAAGTATGCTCGCAAGGATATTGGATGGTGGTGATTTTTGTGTGCTAATTATTATCAGAAGAATAACTGTAGAAAATAACTAGATTAATTAGTAAATGTATCATGTAATTAACCAAAATGATTATGGTCTTTTAATCAAATTGGTCCTCCCACTCACTTAGCGAATCCTACACTTCCACAGTAGGAAATGGAAATCCTAGTTAGATGGATTTCTAGTGGCTGATTGAATTCTTATAGTCTTATTGATCATCCTCAGGCACATCCATTATTGGAATTACAATAAACTGTAAGTGAGCAACTCCTTGCCCATTACATCTCATGTGAGGTTCAATCATTTACCTAGCCCCTAATGCTCAAAATCTCAGGCACATCCATTATTGCCTTATCTTACATTAGTTAAGTTGATCCCATTGAGCCAGTAAACATGCAAATAATTTTAATTTCCTCAAGCACATCCATTATTGGCCACCAAACCATTTACATATTTACAACATCTCATGCTTAACAATTATTCTTAAGAAAATATCTTAAATTAATTGCATCATATGCAAGTATTTAAAAAGTTTTTAAAATAATTGCCTCAATGGAGGGCCCATGATATAATTACCTTAATTATACCATTTCCAACTTAATCATTTGTTTGGAAGATTTAGTGGTCGGCTTAATTAGTATTATGGTCTCACTTTGCACATTATCCAATTAGCATTCATATATCATATGTTTGCATACATTCCCATGCATCTTATGCATACATGGATAAACATACCTTTCTAAGGGATTCAATTTTGGGCCACCAAAAATTGAATCAGGGCATTCCTAGGTGCATTTCATTCATTCATATTACAAGAGTTGCTGAAGGAGTACATAATCAATACTTGATCTTGAATTCCTCCCACTGGTCCCACCAATGCTCTTGACCTCCTTGATCTTCTTGCAATCTAATTACATTGTAATCCTTAGTATACCAAGGCGAATTTACAAGAACGTGGACTTTAAAGTCCTCAAATAAATGAAATTATAACCCAAAATTATTACAACACTTATAATACATGCCACCAAAATAAATTTATTAATTTACAACCCAAAGAAAAATAAAAGAAATAAATCCAATCATATTGGTATTTTATTGTCCATGATCATCCATCATGCATATTAAAATTTAACAACTAAATAAAATATACATCCTAAGAAATTAAATTAAATATCTCATATAACCAAAATTTAAAAATTCAGATTTGAATCTCATTCAAACAAATTTAAAAATTCACATTTGAATCTTATTCAAACAAATTTAAAAATTCATATTTGAATCTCATTCAACCAAATTTAAAAATTCATATTTGAATCTCATTCAAACAAATTAAATTTAGAACCTCTTTTCCAAATTTAATACCTTGAAAACAATTTTTAAATTTTAATTGTGTGATTATAATTCCTTATTAAACAATTTAATTAGTTATGGACCTTAAAAATATACAACAATTGTACATTTGAAGTCTAATACCATGTGCACCATGGAGGTGCTCAAACCATGCGCACCATATGGGCACAAAATGTAACATCCCTATTTACATAGCCTGGTATATTTCACTGTTCCGGTGACCGATATCGGTCCAGACAAGTAAGAGAAGTAGAACCACGTCTAAGACACCTAGTTAAGCCCTGAATGCAAGTAATTAGTAATTGCCAAATAGTTAAGTATAAAGAAGAAAAGCAAAGCATAAAAAGTTAAATGAGCTGGAAGTTACAGCGATGGGTGACCTTCTCGGGAATGACTGCAAGGTCAGTCTAAATTCAAATTTCAAATCGTAAAATGTGACGCTGAGGTCCTTAGGACTATTGCAAACACAGTGGAAAAGAGAAAATCACGAAAAAGAATTGTTAAGCAGGTAAAATAATTAGATCAGGAATCCGAAAGAAATATTGAATTACTGGCAAATCGGATCGAACCGGCGAGGGGCAATTTGGTCAATTCACCCTTAGAGTTGACTCCTGACCTAACTGTACAATAAAATTGGACAAAAGAAAATTTTGGAATTGGGAATTAAATTAAAGAACTAATGGAAAAATAAATGCATAAGAAAAAAAAAAGAAAGAAAAAGGTTTATTTACATCATGCATGACATAAGCATGATGTAATAAATCTAATATTTAAAAATTAAAATTTTGGGGATAAATCCTAATAATTAAAAGACAAAAATAAAAAGAAAAAAAAAATCATTCTTCTTCCTCATATGTGAGCTGCCCCATCTCTTTCTCACTTCTCTCTCTCAAAACTCCATTGAAACCCAATTCCAAGCTTTTGTGAACCCTAAAATTAGCCATAAAAACTATAGATTTCTTAAGTAAATCTTGTCCTTAAACCTTGATCCATTTACTAACAATAAAAAGAAGAGGAAAGAAGAGGAATTTGGAAAGAGGGAAAAGCTCTAATTGAGGTAAGTAATTGAATTTGGAAATCTTAGTTTATTTGTTGTGTTTGTATCTTAATTAACTTAGAATTTATGTAAAATCAAACAAAAACAATTGTTGAGGGACCAAACAAGAATTTTGGCCAGCTAGGGTTAGGGTTTGAAATGAATGAGTTTGAGGTGTTTGATTGGTTATTTGAGGTGAATTAGGTGTATAGATCATGAATGTACACTTTAAATTTGCACTAGAGTTAAAATGTATGTAACTAGGGTTTGGAGCTTGTGAAAAATTAGAGAAAAAGTTGATAATTGGTCAATTAATGTAGTTGACCTTATTTCAGTTGAGAAATGGTCAATTGTGACCATTTGTGGTGTGTATGAATTGTTGGAAACAAGTTTCAATTCGGATTGGTGAGGGTTAGTCTGCAGGCAGCTTGACCTAGGTCCCTTTCAGGGACCAAAACTGAAAATTTACCAACCCAATTGGTGTGAGGCCAATTGAAAATGAAACTAGACACAAAATGGACTATTTTTCATTAAGGAATCATGCCTAGAAAGTGACCATAACTTAGTGAACAATTAGGCTAAATCCGGAATTGGGAACACTGCCCTGTACAAAATTGATCAAATGAACAGTAGTTACGTAAATGATCATAACTTGATCTAGGAAGGTCCAAATGACCTGAATTTTATACCAATAGAAAGTTGAGACATAGCCCTACAACTTTCATGAAGAAAACAAACCCAAACTTTGACCATAACCTATCCAAAAGCTTACCTACAATCAATGTACAAAAATTGCCAAAATCTAGGAAATGCCCTGAATTCTGGGTAACACCAAATCTGGCTAGCCATGTTCAAATGGCCATAAGTAGGGCTAAAAAACTCCAAATGGAGTGATTCAAAAAGGGAAATAAAGTTAAGACAATAAGTAACAATTTCTATGAAGAAAACTTAGCCAAATTACCACAGCAAATTGACCATTAGAACAATACAAGACAGGACACTAAATCTGAAATTTTGGAAGTTTCACCTAAGAAACAGAAAGTTTGAGAAAACAACCAAAACCAACAAATTAGGTAACCAAAATGTGGTATGTGGGTGAAATTGAAATTCCCATACCTATTAAGCACTAGAAAATCAATAAATTGACTTGAATAGAGTCATGAATAGTGTTTATTGGTTTTACAACCTCGCAAGTGCACAGATCGCTAACAAGTAATAAAGTGATAAGTAAAGTATCATTCCCACGAGGACCTTTGTTTCGCAAGTACCAATCTACACAGTAATTTTGACTGTCTAGGCTATCGAATATTTAGGGAATGAAGTTTGTTTACTTTAAACACTGGAATAGTAAACTTAAGATGAAGTAGTATATTTTTGGAATAATTCTGGAGTTAAGATTTCACACTTTAATCTTATTAGGGATGTTATCTCATTTATTTACTAAATTAAGTATCATTTTGTTAGTAGTATGCCCTAGAGCATATCATTTAGAATGTATCTTATACATCTTTTATTAATAAAAGGCATTTTCACTTTTCCATTTACATAATATATTTATGTGTAATAGAAAGGGTCCATTGATATTTTGTTAGAAATATTATTCTTAAGTTGTTAAGAATATGGGTGACAGTATCTCTAGAACAAAGTATCATAAATAGGTTCACAATCGATGATACTTCATAAGAAGGACATGACTTATCTAGAAAGATTGTATTCATGTTTGTTCCCAAGTTATTTATATGAGATATAAATAAGATGGAATGGTGAGTCTCATGCCATATAACAAACATGATAGGCACTTATACATGATAAGTAGGCCAAACCAGTGATACTTATGACAAGCACATGGAGTTTACTCTTTTCAATGTATTATCATAAATCATATCAGTACATATAATCTTTAGACCTGAGATAGCATAGTTATCATGCATATAGGTGGTTTGAGTTTGATACTGCTTTCATACTTGTACTGTGTATGGGTATATGGGCATGTGTTGGCTCCTACTAGTTATATATGGAGGTAGGTGTTGATCAAGATGGAATCTGTTCCTCTAAGTAAATAGGGATAAAATCCTATGTTTATTTAATTGTTCTTGATGTTTCAAGTTCCTGGCCAGGACAGATAGATTTAATCAGAAAAGAGTTTCTGATGAGAAAATCTTTTTAATCAAGAACTGGAATTAAAAGAGAACATAATATTCACAGCAAATGGTATCAGAGCCAGGTTATTTGCCATTTAGATTTTTAATTATATGATTTAATTGTGTGTTTTGATCATGAGATGATTTATCCATTGCTGGTTGCAATGGATGTGTGGCAGCATGCAAAAGAACACCTTCATGGTGAGCAAGGTTTGTGGCTTCATGGGTGGCTCAAGGTTTGGCTTTTTAATTTGCATTTGTTGTATGATCTAAAAGCTCATCCTATGTCTAATTAAATTTTTTAATTAGAATTTTAATCACACAATTAAATTTTTGATTCAAATCAGAATTTTAAAAATTGTTTGAATGTGATTCAAATCTGAATTTTAAAAGTTGTTTGAATGTGATTCAAATCTGAATTTTTAAAGTTGTTTGAATCATATTTAAATCTGATTTTTTAAAGTTGTTTGAATAATATTCAGATATGAATTTTAAAAATTTGTTTGAATGTGATTCAAATCTGATTTTTTAAAAATTGTTTGAATGTGATTCAAATATGAATTTTTAAGGTTGTTTGAATGTGATTCAAATATGAATTTTTAAATTTGTTTGAATGAGATTCAAATATGAATTTTTAAATTTATTTGAATCATATTCAAATTTGGATTTTTAAGTTGAATATGAGATATTCAATTTAATTTAAGTATGTATGTTTTATTTAATTGTTAAATAGTGATATGCATGATGGATGATCATGGACTATAAAAGACCAATGTGATTGGATTTATTTCTTTTATGTTTCTTTGGGATTGTAAATTAATTAATTTATTTTAATTTATTTTGGGCATCTATTATTAAGTTTGTAATAATTTTTGGGTTGTAATTTCATTTATTTTAGTTCTTGTAAATTCGCCTTGATATGCCAAGGATTACTATGCATTATTGGATTGCAAGAAGTTTAAGGAGGTCAAGAGCATTTGTGGGATCCATGGGAGGAATTCAATATCAAGTGTTGATTATGTACTCCTTCAGCAACTCTTGTAAAATGAATGAATGAAATGCACCTAGGAATGCCCTGATTCAATTCTTAGTGGCTCATAATATAATCCCGTAGAAAGTCCATGATCATACCATATTTACTGCTTATCCATGAATGCATGAGATGTATGGAAATGTATGCAATTATATGATATATGCATGCTAAATGGATAACGTGCAAAGTGAGACCTTAATTGTAATTAGGATGACTATAAAATCTTCCAAATAAATGATTAAGTTGGAAATGCTATAATTAAAATAATTATAACATGGGCCCTCCACTGGGGCAATTATTTTACGAAATTTTAAATAATTACATAAGATGCAATTAATTTAAGAGATTTTCTTAAGAATAATTATTAAGCATGAGATGTTGTAAATATGTAAATGGTTTGGTAGCTAATATTAGATGTACCTGAGGAAATTAAAATTATTTGCATAATTACTGGCTCAATGGGATCAACTTAACTAATGCAAGATAAGTCAATAATGGATGTACCTGAGATTTTGAGCATTAGGGGCTAGGTAAAGGATTGAACCTCACATAAGATGTGATGGGCAAGGAGTTGCTCACTTATAGTTTATTATAATTCCAATAACGGATGTACCTAAGGATAATCAATAGAATTATAAGAATTCAATCACCCACTAGAAATCCATCCAACTAGGATTTCCGTTTTCTACTTTGGAAGTGTAGGATTCGCTAAGTTAGTGGAAGGACCAATTTGATTAAAAGACCATAATCATTTTGGTTAATTACATGATATATTTACTAATTAATCTGGTTATTTTTTGTAGTTAATTTTCTGATAATAATGAGCATAGAATAACCACCACCATCCAATATCCTTGCAAGCATACTTGATTGCAATAGGTTGACAAGACCTAATCTGTTTGATTGGCTAAGAAATTTGAAACTTGTCCTGAACCTTGAACATATAGGATATGTTCTAGATTCAAATGTTCCTGGTCCCTTACCTCCAGAGACCACTCAAGAGGAACATGAAGCTTTGGACAAGTGGAAGGAGCATGATATGAGAGCTAAGTGTTACATGCTTGCTTCCATGAGTAATGAGTTACAAAAGCAGCATGAGAAAATGTAGAGTGCGAGTGAGATCCTCCTTCACCTATAAGAGTTGTATGGTGAGCACAACAGGAATGCTAGGTATGAGATATCTAGGCAGCTGTTCCACATGAGGATGTCTGAGGGACAGAATGTTGGGGATCATGTCCACAAGATGATTCGGCTGATTAAGTAGCTAGAACATCTTAACTTCAACATGGATTTCCAACTACAGACGGATTTGATCCTTCAATCCCTTCCTGAGTCTTTTGGGAATTTTGTGACAAATTTCCATATGACTAAACAAGAATGCACCTTAGCTGGTTTACTCAACATGCTGATTATTACACAAAAGAATATGCCGGGCAATAAAGGAAAAGAGGTAGCTTTGATTGCATCTTCATCCGCTAGAAAGTCCAACAAGAAGAAGGGCACTAAGAAGAAGAAACCTCAGATTCCTAGTCCTTCTAAGAAAATAGCTAAATAGAAAGGGAAGACTAAAGCTGATGGACACAAAGGAAAGTGTTTCCACTGCCAGAAGGATGGGCACTAGAAAAGGAACTGCCCAGAGTATCTTGCTTCTTTGAAGGACAAGAAGGATACACCTTCGAAAGGTATGTCCATATCTTGTTATTTAGATTCTGATGATACTCATACTTCATCTACAGCTTGGGTTTTAGATACTGGTGCTAGTTCTCACATTTCTAATGATATGCAGGAACTAGCAAATAGTAGCAGCTTGCATTCTCGAGATGTTAGACTCCGGATTGGCAATGGCTCAACTGTTGAAGCTTTAGCCATAGGATCTAAATCTTTTTACATGTCTGGACATGTTTTGTGTTTGGATAATATTTTATATATACTTGATGCTTTCAAGAACATCATTTCTATATCTAGTTTGACTAGAAATGGCTATGAATTTTAGTTCACAGATGATGTTTGCACTATTTATTTTGGAAATAAATATGTTGGTTCGGGTTATATGAATGATGGTCTTTATTATTTGGATAATAATAACAAACACAAAATGAATGCAAGTGATCTAAATGAATGCAATGCCATGGTGAAAACCAACTCAAGTTCAAAATATATTTGGCACTTAAGGTTATGTCATATTGTAGAAGATAGGATTGCAAAACTGGAGAAAATGGGGATTCTATCCTCATTGGGCTCTGAGCCTACTCCAACTTGTGAATCTTGCCTTCAGGGCAAAATGACTAGATCACCCTTTGTTGGACAAGGGCTAAGGGCTGAAAATATTTTGGAGCTAATACATAGTGATGTATGTGGTCCATTTAAGGAAATGGCTAGAGGTGGTTTTCACTACTTTATTACTTTTACTAGTGATAAATCAAGGTTTGGGTATTTGTATTTGATGAAATAAAAACATGAATCCTTTAAAAAGTTCAAAAATTTAAATCTAAAGTAGAAAATCAAATAGGAAAGAATATTAAAGCTCTTCGATCAAATCGTGGAGGTGAATATTTGAGTATTGAATTTGATGAATACTTGAGAGAATACGGCATTATTTCCTAGCTGACTCCTCCAGGAACACCACAGCTAAATGGTGTATCTGAAAGGAGAAATCATACCCTATTGGATATGGTACGTAGTATGATGAGCTATACTGATATGCCAATCTCCTTTTGGGGATTTGCATTAGAATCAGCTTTGTATATTCTGAAAAGGATTCCATCAAAATCAGTTTCTTTCACACCTTATGAGATATGGCATGGAAGAAAACCAAGTCTTAAGCATGTTAAGATTTGGGGTTATCCAGCTTATAACAAAAAGCTGAACATTGATAAATTGAAAACTAGATCAGAAAAAGGTTGATTTGTTGAATATCCAAAAGATAGTTTTGGATATTATTTATATTTGCCTACTTCACAAAAGGTTTTGATAAGTAGAGATGTCACATTTCTTGACCAATAGTTTGTTCAAGAAGGAGGCAAAGGAAGGCAAATAGAGTTGGAATTGGAGAATTCTGATCAACCAACAGATCAGATGGATATAGATCCATCTAGTCAACCTACACCCGTTGATGAAACATCTACAGCTATTCCTCGTAGAACAACTAGGATATGTCACCCAGCAGTGAGATATGGTTTCCTTCATGAAGAAGAACAAGAGTTGTCTACTCATGAAGAAGTAGATCATGGAGATGATCCACTTACCTATGAAGAAGCTATATCAGATATAGACTCTTCAAAATGGATTGATGCTATGAAATTCGAGATTGATTCCATGTACAAGAATCAAGTTTGGAATCTTATTGACCCACCTGAAGGCATTGTACCTATAGGGAACAAATGGATTTTCAAGAAGAAAATTGGTTCTGATGGAAAGCTAGAGACTTATAAGGCAAGGCTAGTAGCAAAAGGGTTTCACCAAAGGCAAGGAATCGACTATGAGGAGACTTTCTCCCCTGTTGCCATGCTTAAATCAATTAGGATTCTATTAGCAATAGCTGCATACTATGATTATGAGATTTGGCAGATGGATGTCAAAATAGCTTTTCTCAATGGATACATTGAAGAAAACATTTTCATGGAACAACCTAGGGGTTTTGAATCCCAAGATGGTTCCAAGGTATGCAAGCTAAAGCGATCCATTTATGGTTTGAAGCAAACTTCGAGGATTTAGAACATCCGTTTTGATAAAGCTATTAAATCATTTGGTTTTATAAAAAATAAGGATAAACCATGTGTATATAAGAAGGTTAGTGACAGTGCTATCACTTTCCTTGTCTTATATGTGGATGACATACTGTTGATGGGTAAAGACACAGGTATGTTGACAACTGTAAAGGTATGATTGTCAAATACATTCTCTATGAAAGACTTAGGGGAGGCAACCTATATTCTTGGGATTCGCATCTATAGAGCGAAAAGAATAATTGGTTTATCCCAAAGTCTATACTTGGAAAAGGTGTTAAAGAGGTTTAACATGCTTGATTCCCAGAGAGGATTGTTACCAGTGAGACATGGTATCCACCTTTCTAAAGAGATGTCTCCAAAGACACCTGAAGAAAGAGATAAGATGGCTAGGATTCCATATGCTTCAGCTATTGGAAGTTTAATGTATGCAATGTTGTGTACTAGGCCAGATATAGCATATGCTGTTAGTTTGACTAGCAGGTATCAATCCAATCCAGGTTTGGAACATTGGATAGCTGTCAAGAATATCCTTAAGTACTTGAGAAGAACTAAGGATTTATTCTTGATCTATGGAGGTGGAGACTTGTAATTGGATGGTTATACTGATTCTGATTTCCAATCAGATATCAATGATAAAAAGTCTACCTCTAGGTATGTGTTCATTTGTAATGAAGGTGCAATCAGTTGGAAGAGTTCCATACCTAGAGTATGACTGCAGATTCCACTACAGAGGCTGAGTATATTGCTGCATCAGATGCTACAAAGGAAGCTGTTTGGATAAAGAAGTTCGTGACAGAACTTATAGTAGTTCCTTCCATTGAGTCATTAGTTTCACTACACTATGACAACAATGGAGCAGTCATACAGGCTAAGGAACCAAGGTCTTACCAGAAATCCAAACACATAGAAAGGCACTACCACATTATCAAATAAATAGTTGGGTGAGGCGATGTAGCCACGCAGAAAATAGCATCAGCTGATCCATTCACTAAGCCTATGTCACAGACTAAGCTAGACCGAGATTTTGAGAAGATGGATCTAAGATATTGTAATGAATGGCTATAATGCTAGTGGGAGATTGTTAGTAGTATGCCCTAAAGCATATCATTTAGTATGTATCTTGTACATGTTTTTATTAATAAAAGGCATTTCCACTTTTCCGTTTACATAATATATTTATGTGTAATAGAAAAGGTCCATTGATATTTTTTTAGAAATTCTATTCTTATGTTGTTAAGAATATGAGTGACAGTATTTCTAGTACAAAGTATCATAAATAGGTTTATAATCGAGGATACTTCATAATAAGGACATGACTTATCCAGAAAGATTGTATTCATGTTTGTTCCTAAGTTATTTATATGAGATATAAATAAGATGGAATGGTGAGTCCCATACCATATAACAAACGTGATAGGCACTTATACATGATAAGTAGGCTGAACCAATGATGCTTATGACAAGCACATGGAGTTTACTCTTGTCAATCCATTGTCATAAATCATATTAGTGGATATAATCTTTAGACCTGAGATAGCACAGTTATCTTGTATATAGGTGGTTTGAGTTTGATACTGCTTTCATACTTGTACTGTGTATGGGTATATGGGCATGTGTTGGCTCCTACTAGTTATATATGGACGTAGGTGTTGATCAAGATGGAATCTGTTCCTCTATGTAAATAGGGATAAAATCCTATATTCATTTAATTGTTCTTAATGTTTCAAGTTCCTAGCTAGGACAGATAGATTTATTCAGAAAGAGTTTCTGATGAGAAAAATCTTTTTTAATCAATAATTGGAATTAAAAGAGAATATAATATTCATAGCAAATGGAGTTTGACATAAACCATGACTCCAGCTTGAGTTGGGATTTTGTAACAGAGAGATTCTAGTGCATGGTAACATATGATTATAGGTTCATTTTTGGTAAACCTTATTTCTAATTGGGTAGCCATGGCATGCTATGCTAGGTGTTAACCATGGTCTATGAGATACATAAAATGATTTAGAGAAATTATTTATGGTAAGAAAGAGTTCTAATGATATTAAGAGTTTGATATCATATCTCATTGCCAATTAGTGATGAACTTAGTAAGTCACACACGTACACAAGTTAGCACCTAATTAAAAATGATTTAATTAATTAATTAAAGAGCTTAATTGATTAATTAAATAGGTTTGGTTTGCAATTAGATTACAAAGTCCTTAGCATAACTTGAAACCAAATCTAGATTATTGGATGTATAGTATAAGTTAAATTTATATTTAAAGTGTTTAAATATGAATTTAATTAATGAGAAATTAATTAATAGAGATTAATTAATTGATTTATATTTGATATAAATTGATTAGAAGAAAAGAAATAATTATTTTGGGTTAAGAACTCAAAATTAAGACACAAGGGCATTTTGGTCATTTCACAGGGTGACATGTGGCACCATGAGATGGTGACACATGGGACTACACATAAGCTTGCCAAATTTTTTAATCATGTAAGATAATTAAAATTAAGATTAAATATAGGTTTGACACTTGGCACAATGTGATTGGGTCAATTAAACCTATAACCAATCAGAGGGTGACATGTGGCAAGGGTTTTATGTGTTGACCTACCTATATAAGTGTTGTTATGAAAAGAAAATAACACAACCAGTTGCTACTCCTTTTTGTGCTGCCACCCAAAGGCTCCTCTCCCTCTCTTCTTCTTCATCTCTCATCAATTCCAAGAGATTAGCAAACAATCTCTTAAATTAAAAATACTAGAAATTGTTTCTAGTGCCCTGTTTACATCTTTAATCTCTTAAAAGGCAAAACTTGATTTTGTAATTAATAGAAAAAGCTTTAGAAGCTGTTCAACGGCTGCCATAGGTGAACTTGGTGTGGACAAGCTAGAAGGACAACATCTGGTGTCCTGAAGATGCATCCGAAAGGCAAAAATATGTTGTAGTGCATCAAGAGGATAGTGTATTTGTTCTTGATCTAATATAGGGTTCTAAAATTAATCTGATTAATTTTAAAATTTTAAATGGCAAATACAGATCCAAAAACATATTAAAAGTGTTTTAATATATTGTTTATCATTGAAATCAAATAGATAAAAATAAATCTTGCATGATGCATGTGACCCTAGGTGAAAATTTTTGAATTCAATGGTATAAACTTGTTCTTTTCATGCTTCCACTCCTTTAGACATGTGGCACCATGAGATGGTGACATATGGCATTACACATAAGCTTGCCAAATGTCTTTTAATCATGTAAGATGATTAAAATTCATATCAAATATAGGTTTGACACTTGGCACAATATGATTGGGTCAATTAAACCTAGAACCAATCAGAAGGTGACATGTGGTAAGGGTTTTAAGCAGTGACCTAGCTATATAAGTGTTGTTATGAAAAGAAAAATAACACAAGCTACTACTCCTCTTTGTGCCGCCACCCAAAGGCTCCTCTCCTTTCTCTTCTTCTTCATCTCTCATCTATTCCAAGAGATTAGCAAACAATCTCTTGAATTAAAAATACTAAAAATTATTTCTAGTATCCTGTTTACATCTTTAATCTCTTAAAAGGTAAAACTTGATTTTCTAATTAATAGAAAAAGCTTTAGAAGCTGTTCAAGGGCTTCCATAGGTGAACTTGGTGTGGACAAGCTAGAGGGACAACATCTGGTGTCCTAAAGAAGCATCCCAAAGGCACAAATTCGCTACAGTACATCAAGAGATTAGTGTATTTGTTATTGATTTAATCTAGGGTTCTAAAATTAATTTGATTAATTTTAAAATCTTAAATGGCAAATACAGATCCAAAAACATATTAAAAGAGTTTTAATGTGTTGTTTATCATTGAAATCAAATAGATAAAAATAAATCTTGCATGATGCATGTGACCCTAGGTGAAAATTTTTGAATTCAATGGTATAAACTTGTGTTTTTCACGCTTTTGCTCCTTCACGTTTTCCTTGATGGAAATTAGCCCTAAGTTATCCTAAATCCTCTCTCAAGGCATCTAGGGTGTATTTTAATTAACTCAAACCCTACTTTCGTGGTGATCAAATTAATTAAAATCATTTAAGACCTTTGACCAATTTTTAGGTTCCACAAAGGTATCAGCTTATGTCTAGGTCAGATTTCCTAGATTCAAGATCTTGATTTTCTAATGTTAATCTTCACCTTTCAGTCCTTCAATCAACATCTACAATCATGTCTAAGTGGGTACCATCACATAGCATGCATTAGGATCACAAGAAATTAAACCAAGAAATGAATCTCAAATCCAGTGAATAAAACTTAATGTTCATCCATAATAATAATTACAAGCATTACTATCCCAAATCCAGAATAAGAAAACTACTCACTCATGGTGAGTTTAACAAACATCATGATAAAAGGTAAAAAAAAAACATAAAAAAGAAAATTATGTAAAAGAAATAAAGCAATAGAATTATGTCTAGGGAGATGAAACAAAGGAACCGAAGATACTTTGCAGCTTTGATCTTTTGGAGCTTCGGTTGGAAAACTTCTTTTGGTACTGATGCAAAGTCCGACAGCAGCAGCCTTTAGCAGCACTCCCTACGAACCCCCTTCTTCTGATGTTTTCTTTCCTATTTATATTGGTTGCTTTAGGGTTAGGTCGCTTTAAGTCTAAAAGGCTTTAGGAGTCTCTTTTGAATCAGAAAACAGGAGGGGAATTCGAGTTACAAAATCAATTGCAGTATAGTACAAGGCCCGTGTGTCACTACACGAGTCCCGTAATCTAGGGCTGTGTAACTTGCTGGAGGAGAATTGCGAAATCCTGCTTTCATATAGAAAGTTACACGGGTCTGTGCCAACTACACGGGCCTAGTTACACGAGCCATGTACTGTTGTTCCCATAAGGTTCTTCAAGTAGTTTCCCTGCAGAGACTTGCACGAGTCCCCGCAGATTACACAGGTCTACTTACACGACCCGTGTACTTGTGTTTCTCATCGATTCTATTGGCTTTCTTCTGGTAGAGAGTTACACAGGTCTGGAGTTTCGTTTACACGACCTGTGTACTTTGTATCAGCAGCAATTCTCTGTCTTTTTACCTCTCCAAGCTTTTCTTTGCACTCCCATTCTTTGGGGCTTCACCCAAACACCTGAAATAATGCAAAAAATATGAAATTAAGAGCTTGGCAATAGAATTTACAAAAGCTCATGAAATCAACTATCATGCATGAAAATACTTGCCGAAATGCTATGAAATAGTATGCAAATGTGTTTAAAAACATCTGTACAATTCAAGTGTATCAAATGCCCCCAAACTCAAACTTTTGCTTGTCCTCAAGCAAAATAAAACTCTGTTTTAAAGCACATTTCAGGGGATACTTAGGAATACAACCATCAATTAATAAGCATAGAATTGAACTCCTCCGATCCTTCATTCCAATTTCCTTCTTTCAAGGCATAAGGGTTCTACTAGCTGCCCGTTTAGAACTTCACCTCATTTCATGGTGTTTCGACTAATTATTCCTCTATACAAGACCATTAATAAGCCATAACAACCTATTTTATCGGGATAGAATTGAGAAACACTAACTCCCCCAAATTTACCTCTTTTGTGAGTAATTGTGGAGGTATTTCAATTCTAACTCCATAGGCATATCCCAATTTTCTATCTCCACTAATATAGCATGCACTTTTCAAAAGATCAAAAGGTCTTTAAAAAGGGTTGTAATGGGGCTAAGGGACAATGACTTGGTTGCCAATGAAAGGTTTTTAGAGAATGCAAATATGAGGATAGCATGTATGCATAAAATACTGATTTTGTAACACCCCTCACCTGTCTACAGAATAGCCGAGCAAGGCGTGCTGCACGGCGTGCCGGAACACCTAGTCTATGATTATTTCATTTCCTGAGCTCAATTTGATTTTAAGAAGTCTTTTATGTAATATTCATATCATGCTGATATTATTTTAATACTTTGATAAAATCAGTGTTTCAAGATTGGTAATAAAAAATTTGGCAAGGTGCCTTTTGTATTTCGGACAAACTGTCCTTCCAAACCTGTTAAAAATAGTTTAAAATGATAATATCAAAATCTCAAATATTGCACAGTCTCTATTTCTCAGTAAAGTTAATAAACTTTTACAGTCATTAAACAGTTCCACAACACAGTCCATAATAATTTAAATATATCCAAAAAATCTCCATGTTATTTAATATGTACAAGATATTACAAACTTTAGAGCTTTCATAATATTACAAAAATACAAGGCCAAATTTAAAAAATACAACAAAAGTACAAAATACAAGATATCCTAAGTCCTACCATGTATGCAATGCAGTGCAGATGACTCTGGACTCCTGTGCAGATCTGATGTCTCACTCGGTCGTAGGTCTGCTGGGCTCCCCAACTGTGTCTCCAATACCTACGCGTTACAAAAGCAACCAGCTAAGCAATTTTGCTTAGTGGTGCCAAATATAAAGAAATATACGCTAAAATAAAGTAAATAAAGTATTTACGAATTTCTAACATTGATATACTTTGCAGTTCCTGATTCTACTTTTATTTGCTAACATTTTAATATTTGCTAATTTTTGGTAGTGCTGTATTTCAGTAGACTGGATTTAGCTATTTGAATTTAATAGTACTTAAATTACTGCCCGTGTAGCCTATATACTGACCATACTGGATAAATGAATATACTAGCACTGGGTACCTAGTACCTCAGGCCGTCACACAATCGGTCACAAAGTGTCTTCCGGTGTGCAAATAGCGCGGCTAAAAAGCCATATAGTCAATCTGGTGATAAACCAATAATAAATACACAATATATATAGCCGTAGGCTATTAAAGTCACAGTGCGGCATAATGAGCCGTAAAAACACAGTTTGGCATGAAGCCATTTATAGAATAGCTGTCAGAATCCTATTGGCATGCCAACCTATCCAAACTAGTCAACTAGGCAAACTAGGGCACATTATAAATTAATTGTTTAGTTCTTCACTTTTTAGAGTTTACTAACTATTATGTAATTCACAAGTCAATGCATATGTTGACCTTTTTAGGTGCAATGGATAAGTTGTTTCTAGCATCAACATGTCAAATATTGTAATTCAATATGCTGCCAATATACCATTTTTACAAGTTGGCATTCATTGCCAAATTGCTTCAAGCATTATTGTATGTAAATGTCAAATTCTCAATTTTTGGTGTGCAAGATTAGTCTAGCTTAAAGTCCTATTTCTCTTAGTTTTTAGCTTCTGATCAAAGAAGCAAAATTATAGCTCTATGTCTTATTGCACGCGGGGAAAAATTTCAAGTCGTTCTGAGCTGTATAGACCAAGATATGGTCAATTTACTAAAGCTGGACAGATTGTACCTTTAGTGCAAAATTTGGTCAATTTTAGGTCACTTTTAGTTCTGGCAGTTTTGGTACCCGAACTTGTGCAAGCTATTTGACTTGGTTTTAGTCATTTCTGAGCTTTAGTGTCTTCATAAGAATTGTAGCTCTATTTCTAAGCTATCCATAGTAAAAATTTCAGGTCAATTGAACCTGTTTTGAGTGAGTTATGGTCATCCTAATGATTACTATTTATATGGTCAAAAATCTGGGTTGCAAGGTTGCTATTTCAGATTTGGTCATTTCTAAAGTCAGTTTCTAGGCAGAATTTAGGCAACATTTCTACATGAAAGTTGGCCTATTTGGTGTCTAGTTTCACCCCCCATTGGCCTCATACCAATTGGGTTTACAGTTTGGCACTTATGACCTAATTTAGATACTGCCATTAATACACAACCTGCACAAAATACTTACACTTCCAATTTGATATTCCTTCTCCTCCTCATTACTTCAATATTCAATCAATGGCACTTCCATATATATATATATATATATATATATATATATATATATATATATATATATATTGCACATAATTCCAGCAAACAATTTTGGGTAGAACAATCAAGTGCTCAATGCACACAATTCATCATTAAGTTCAACATTCACTTCCACCAAAATTCAACATATCTCCATATCAATATTACACATGCACTTCAATATACTCATACTTCAATATCAATTGCACATGCTGCCCACATTTTAACACTAGCATATTTCATTAATAAACTTCATATTCACACACAAATTCATGATTTAATAGGCTGCCAAACATGGCAGTTTGCCCAAAGCATTAAGGTTCCATTTCACACCCTTAATTCAAGCACTACATGCAGATACTTAGATTTTAACTTACTACATCCTCCATTTGAGTTAATCAATCTTAATTTTCATCCATTATAGGTAAGAAAAACTCAAATACAACACATATTCATGGCTGCCAAAAATGGACCATTTCATTTCTGACTATTCTCTTCATTTCTCTTCACCAAAATACTCACCTCAACCTAAACACAAGGTTTACTAAAGCAAGGGAGAGGTTTTGGACACTTACCTCTTGAGAGCTTTCCCAAAACCAGATCAAATCATTCCTTTCTTGCTCCCAAAAGCTTCCTCGAGTTGAGTGTGCAAGCTTTAATGGAGAAATTATGGTGAATGATGGCTTGAAGATGGTTGCATGGTGGTTGAATAAACTTCGACTATGGAGGATTCATGGTGTTTTTCCATTCAGCTGGTTCTTATCTTTGAGGTTGAAGATGGTAGTTTCAGTCCACTAAAGCTTAATATGGGTCCCTTAAGATGTCACTAGTGGAGCACTAACTTGGTTAAATAATTCATTAATTTTAATTTCCTTAATTTTGCTCATTTGCCACTAATCTTTTACTATTTACATAATGTATTTCATTTTAATTTTTCATGATATTTCTAAAGTATAATATCATTTATTTTTAATCGAAATTGAGGTCAAAAGACAGCTCTTGGTGTCAAATGACCAAAATACCCCACTTCGGGTTATATTTCTGATTTTTTGGTAACACCGATTTTTGTCTATTTCTCGATTTTTCATTTTTCTTTGTACTAATTTATTAATTTTTCTTTGATATTTCTAGTGTTAAATACATTTCAATAAACCTTTATTTATGTCTCAAAATTAAATTTCGAGGGTTTCCCGCGGTCCTGGGGTCGGCAACGGCCTTTCCGGTGTGGTCACCCATCGCTGTGGTGGCAGCTCGTTTAACTTAGCTTCATTTTCTCTCTTTCATTTTTTTTTTATTTTTCTTGTATTTTATTTTTATTTATTTCATCATTATATGTCTATTCATTATCACCAAAGTGTATTTCCAGACATCCTGACTTGCCTGGACTGTTATTTGGCCACTTGAGCAACAGAACGTACAAAACACGTATAGTGGGGATGTTACAACTCTTCCCCTCTAAATAAAAATTTCGTCCTCTAAATTTACTTGATGTGAAGAGCTGAGGGAACTATTGCCTCATTGTCTCCTCGCTCTCCCATGTTGGCTCTTCTGTGTTGTGGTGTCTCCATAGGATTTTCACTAGTAGAATTGTCTTGTTTCCGAGCTCTTTTACCTTTCATGCCAAGATTTTAATCGTTTCTTCTTCATTTGTCAGGTTAGGTTGTACCACAATTTCTTCTGCTGAGATGACATGTGAAGGATCTGATTTATATCTTCTAAGCATCGAAACATGGAACACATTATGTATCTTATCCAGCTCAGGTTGTAAGGCTAATCGGTAGGCTACTGGTCCCACACGTTCAATAACTTCATATGGGCCAATGAACCTAGGGCTTAATTTTCCCTTTTTCCCGTATCTCAACACTTTCTTCCACGGTGATACTTTGAGCAATACCTTCTCACCAATTTCATACTCAATGTCTTTTCTCCTCAAGTCAGCATAAGATTTCTGTCGGTCTGAGGCAACTTTCAAATTGGCCTTCATCAGTTTCACCTTTTCCTCTGTCTGTTTTATCAGGTCTAGCCCCACTAGCTTATCTTCACCCAATTCAGTCCACCATACAGGTTTTCTGCATTTTCTCCCATACAGTGCTTCATAGGGTGCCATTTGTATGCTAGCTTGATAGTTATTATTGTATGCAAATTCTGCCAGTGGAAGGTATCTGTCCCAACTTCCCTCAAACTCAATAACACAACTTCTCAGCATATCCTCAAGGACCTATCACATATGTTCTCTTATTATTATCATTATCAGTTCAATTATTATTTACAATAACTCAATGAGTTTCAAAATTTACCTGGATTATTCTTTCTGACTGTCCATCCGTTTGAGGATGAAAAGCCGTACTAAAATGGAGTTGTGCGCCCAAGGACTCTTGTAATTTCTTCCAAAATCTATATGTAAACCTTGGGTCTCTATCAGATATAATAGAAATTGGAATTCCATGTAGTCTAACTATCTCACTGATATACAATTATGCTAGCTTTTCTAGTGAGTAGTCAGTTCTGACAGGCAGAAAATGTGCTGATTTGGTCAACTTATCCACAATCACCCATGCTGCATCATGCTTCTTCTGAGTGAGAGGTAGACCACTGACAAAGTCCATAGTGACTTGGTCCCATTTCCATTCAGATATGTTTATGGGTTGTAACAAACCTGACGGAACTTGATGTTCTGCTTTGACTTGCTAACATGTCAAGCATCTAGTTACATAGTTAACTATGTCCTTCTTCATACCTGGCCACCAGTATCGGAGTTTCAGGTCTTGGTACATTTTTGTTCTTCCTAGGTGCATAACATACACACTATTATGTGCTTCTCTCAGAATACTAGTTTTCAATTCTTTATCATCTGGAACACACACTCTTTCTTTATAGTATAGGCACCCATTTTCTTTCATTTCATATTCAGTTTCCTTCCCTTCAGTGATTTTGCCCATAACAGCCATTAATTTCTCATCTGTCTTCTGTCCATCCTGTATCTGTTGTAACAGATTCGGCTTCACTTGCAACTCAGCCAAAATAACTCCATCATGAGTTAAGGACAGTTGGGCATTCAGAGATCTTAATGCTATAATAGATTTTCTGCTTAAAGCATTAGTGACTACATTTGCCTTCCTAGGGTGGTAGTCAATTGCACAATCATAATCTTTCAAGAATTCAATCCATCGCCTCTGTCTCAAATTAAGTTCCTTCTGGGTTGGCAGATACTTCAGACTCTTATGGTCTGTGTATATGTAGCATTTTTCTCCACACAAGTAATGCCTCAATATCTGCAATGCAAAAGATAATTGCTGCTAACTCTAAATCATGAGCAGGGTAATTCTTTTCATGTGGCCTTAACTGCCAAGAAGCATATGCAACCACTTTCCCTTCTTGCATGAGTACACACCCTAACCCATTGTGTGAGGCATCACTATAGACTACAAAGTCTTTTCCAGACATTGGCTATGTTAACACTAGTGCCTCTGTCAACATAGCCTTCAGCCTCTCAAAATTGGCTTGGCACTTGTCATTCCAGTCAAATTTAATATTCTTGTGTAGTAATTTCGTCATTGGAGCAGCTATCAGGGAAAATCCCTTTACAAATCTTCTATAATATCCAGCTAACCCCAAGAAACTTCTGATCTCAATTGTATTTCTGGGAGGCTTCCATTCCATCACTATTTCAATCTTCTTGGGATCCACTCTCATCCCTTCAGCTGATACTACATGTCCAAGGAATGCAATCTCATTCAACCAAAACTCATACTTGGACAATTTAGCATACAGTTTCTTCTCTTTTAGAGTCTATAGAACAATTCTCAAATACTCATAATGTTTTGCTTTATCCTTGGAATACACCTGGATGTCATCAATGAAGACCACTATGAACCGATCTAAGTATGGATGGAAGATATGGTTCATCAGGTCCATGAATGCTGCTGGAGCATTTGTTAACCCAAATGGCATCACCAGGAATTCATAATGCCCATACCGGGTTCTAAATGCAGTCTTAGGCACATCTGCATCCTTAACCCTTAGCTGATGATACCCTGATCTGAGATCAATCTTAGAAAACACACCGGCTCCCTTCAACTGATCAAACAGATCGTCAATTCTAGGCAACGGATACTTGTTCTTCATTGTTACTCTGTTTAACTGTCGGTAGTCAACACATGACCTCAGTGTCCCATCTTTCTTCTTAACAAACAATACCAGAGCTCCTTACGGTGACACACTGTCGGTAGTCGTATGAACCCTTTGTCTAGTTATTCTTGCAGCTGGATTTTGAACTCTTTCAATTCAGCAGATGGCATCCTATACGGAGCAATTGAAATCGGAGCTGTACCCGGCATAATCTCAATAGCAAATTTAACTTCCCTTTCTGGTGGCAAACTAGGTAATTCCTCAGGAAATACCTCAGAGAAATCCCTTACTGTGGGTATGTTAGACAAGTTATGTTTACCTTGCCTGGTATCAACCACGTGTGCCAGATAGGCTTCACACCCTTTTCTCAATCATCTCCTTACAACTGTAGCTGAGATGACATTGGACAAGAAATCTGTCCTTTCACCCACAATTGTTATTTCTTCGTTCTCAGCAGTTTTCAGAGAGATTCTCTTTAATTTACAATCTACTATTGCCTGATGATGGGATAACCAGTCCATTCCCAAAATCACATCAAACTCATAGAAAGGCAGTTCGATTAAATCTGCTGAGAACTCTTTCCCTTGAATTTTCAATGGACAACCCTTATACACCTTGTTTACTACCACACTATTCCCTTTTCTACGGGTAGCTTGATACAAATATATGAATGAGTAGATCTAGGATTCACTAATGCATGCACAAAAGTATTATAGAGGAGGAACGTACCCTTGATGACATCTGGAGCATCCTGTTCCTCCTGTGCCCTTATAGCATAGGCTCTAGCTGATTTTCTACCTTCTGCTCTCTCCACAGATTCTGATACAGGTTTCTGTGAAGTACCAGCTGCCTCAGCCTTACTCGGCTTTCTACCCCTTAGAGCTAGAGGGGCAGGCCTATCAGTTGATACCTGAGTGGATGTAGCAGTTCTGCGAGGACAATCTTGGACTAGGTGGTATGTAGATCCACACCGTAAACAAGCACCTATCATCCTCCAACATTCACCCTTATGCCATTTTTGGCAATGTGGGTAAGTAACAGATACTGTTGGGGTTGGTCCCCTGTACCTGTCCTTGGAGAGCTAGCCATTAAAGGCCTGGACTGGCCTCTCCTTAGTGCAAACTGAGATTTGGGCCTCTGTGACTGACCCTGACTTGGTGCTCTACTGAAACTCTGAGTAGGTGAACCTCTGAATTTCTTACTAGGGGTAGAAGATGTACCGGTCTGACCTTGACCTCTTTCTCCTGTCTGTCCCTTCTGTTCTACTTATTCATTCTAACTTTTTCAACCTTCAGTGCAGCTTCCATTAATTTGACAAACTCTGTAATCCCCAAGGCTGTAATCATTACTTTAATGTTATCATTGAGTCCTTCCTTAAATCTCTTGCATCTCTCTGCCTCATTAGGGACTATTTCCCGCCCATAGCGGCTCAGTCTGACAAATTCTCTTTCATATTCAGCCACTATTAGTTGTCTATGGCGTAGGGTAATAAACTCCCTTCTCTTCTCTTCCAGGTATACACTACCCATATACTTCTTTCTGAACTCAGTGAGAAAGAAATCCCAAGTTATTTTTTTAGCTGGCACCTCACTAGTCACTGTATCCCACCATTGCTATGCATCATCTTGCAGTAGTGATACAGCAGCTTATAAATTCTGCACTGGAGTACAATGAAGTTGTTTCAAGACTCTTCCAATTATGTCCAACCAGTTTTCAGCTGTGATAGAATCATCCTCCCTTTTGCCTAGAAAATCCACTGCTCCAAACTTCCTAAGTCTCTCCATATGAGATTTTTTATGTGGAGGTGGTGGTGGTGGCATAACTCCTGCCATCTATCTAAAGAACTCAGCCATTTGCTAAAATGTGGCTAGTGCACCTGGTACTGGTGGAGTAGGTTCCCTCCTGTCTCCTGGTTCAGTCATAGATGGAGCATGACTTTCCACTTCCTCATCGACCGCTCTCTACGATGTGGAGTCCATATTCTGATCAAAATAACAAAACAAATCAAAAGATCTGCATTAGAGTCATCTTAACACTTACAATGCAATGCATGAAATGCAAACTATCTAGGTCCAGAAATGCCTAAATCGTGCTTTGATACCACTAAATATAACACCCCTCACCGGTCTACAGAATAGCCGAGCAAGGCGTGCTACACGGTGTGCTGGAACACCTAGTCTATGATTATTTCATTTCCTGAGCTCAATTTGATTTTAAGAAGTCTTTTATGTAATATTCATATCATGCTGATACTATTTTCATACTTTGATAAAATTAGTGTTTTAAGATTGGTAATGAAAAATTTGGTAAGGTGCCGTCTGTATTTCGGACAAACTGTCCTTCCAAACCTGTTGAAAACAGTTTAATATGATAATATCAAAATCTCAAATATTTCACAGTCTCTATTTCTCAGTAAAATCAATAGACTTTTACAGTCATTAAACAGTTCCACAATATAGTCCATAATAATTTAAATATATCCAGAAAATCTCCATGTTATTTAATATGTATAAGATATTACAAACTTTAGAGCTTTCATAATATTACAAAATACAAGGCTGAATTTCAACAATACAATAAAAGTACAAAATACAAGATATCCTAAGTCCTATCATGTATGCAATGCAGTGCAGATGACTCTGGAGTTCTGTGCAGATCTGATGTCTCACCCATTCGTAGGTCTGCTGGGCTCCCCAATTGTGTCTCCAATACCTACACATTACACAAGCAACGCACTAAGCAATTTTGCTTAGTGGTGCCAAATATAAAGAAATATACTCTAAAATAAAGTAAATAAAGTGTTTACGAATTTATAACATCGATATACTTTGCAGTTACTGATTCTACTTTTGTTTGCTAACATTTCAATATTTGCTAATTTTTGGTAGTGCTGTATGTCAGTAGACTGGATTTAGCTATTTGAATTTAATAGTACTTGAATTACTGCCTGTGTAGCCTATATACTGACCAGACTGGATAAACGGATATACTGCCACTGGGTACCAACTACCTCAAGCCATCACACCATCGATCACAAAGTGTTTCCCGGTATGCAAATAGCATGGCTAAAAAGCCATATAGTCAATCTGGCGACAAGCCAATAATAAATACACAATATGTATAGCCGTAGGCTATTAAAGTCGCAGTGTGGCATAATGAGCCGTAAAAACATAGTATGGCATGAAGCCATTTATAGAACAGCTGTCAGAATCCTATTGGCATGTCAACCTATCCAAACTAGTCAACTAGGCAAACTAGGGCACATTATAAATTAATTGTTTAGTTCTTCACTTTTTAGAGTTTACTAACTATTACATAATTCATAAGTCAATGCATATGTTGACCTTTTTAAGTACTATGGATAAGTTGTTTCTAGCATCAACATGTCACATATTGTAATTCAATATGCTGCCAATATAGTGCAATTTACCAGTTTTACAAGTTGGCATTCATTGCCAAATTGCTTCAAGCATCATTGTATGTAAATGTCAAATTCTCAATTTTTGGTGTGCAAGATTGGTCTAGCTTAAAGTCCTATTTCTCTTAGTTTTTAGCTTCTGGTTAAAAAAGCAAAATTGTAGCTCTATGTCTTTTTGCATGCGGGGAAAAATTTCAAGTCATTTTGAGCTGTATAGACCAAGATATGGTCAATTTACTAAAGCTAGACAGATTGCACCTTTAGTGCAAAATTTGGTCAATTTTAGGTCACTTTTAGTTCTGGCAGTTTTGGTACCCGAACTTGTACAAGCTATTTGACTTGGTTCTGGTCATTTCTGGACTTTTGTGTCTTCATAAGAATTGTAGCTCTATTTCTAAGCTAGCCATAGTAAAAATTTCACGTCAATTGAACCTGTTTTGAGTGAGTTATGGTCATCCTAATGATTGCTGTTCATATGGTCAAAAATCTAGGTTGCAAGGTTGCTATTCCAGATTTGGTCATTTTTAAAGTCTGTTTCTAGGTAGAATTTTGGCAATATTTCCACATGAAAGTTGGCCTATTTGGTGTCTAGTTTCACCCCCCATTGGCCTCATACCAATTGGGTTTGCAGTTTGGCACTTATGACCTAATTTATGTACTGCCATCAGTACACAACCTGAACAAAACACTTACACTTTCAATTTGATATTCCTTCTCCTCCTCATTACTTCAATATTCAATCAATGGCACTTCCATATATGTATTGTATACAATTCCAGCAAACAATTTTGGGTAGAACATTCAAGTGCTCAATGCACACAATTCATCATTAAGTTCAACATTCACTTCCATCAAAATTCAACATATCTCCATATCAATATTACACATACACTTCAATATACTCATACTTTAATATCAATTGCACATGCTGCCCACCTTTTAACACTAGGATATTTCATTAATAAACTTCATATTCACACACAAATTCATGATTTAATAGGCTACCAAACATGGCAGTTTGCCCAAAGCATTAAGGTTCCATTTCACACCCTTAATTCAAGCACTACATGCAGATACTTAGATTTTAACTTACTACATCCTCCATTTGAGTAAATCAACCTTAATTTCCATCCATTAGAGGTAAGAAAAACTCAAATACAACACATATTCATGGCTGCCAAAAATGGGTCATTTCATTTCTGGCTATTCTCTTCATTTCTCTTCACCAAAATACTCACCTCAACCTAAACAAAAGGTTTACTAAAGCAAGGGAGAGCTTTTGGACACTTACCTCTTATGAGCTTTCCCAAAACCTAATCAAATCATTCCTTTCTTGCTCCCAAAAGCTTCCTCCAGTTGAATGTGCAAGCTTTAATGAAGAAATTATGGTGAAAGATGGCTTGAAGATGGTTGCATGGTGGTTGAACAAACTTTGGCTATGGAGGATTCATGGTGTTTTTCCATTTGGCTGGTTCTTATCTTTGTGGTTGAAGATGGTAGTTTCAGTCCACTAAAGCTTAATATGGGTGCCTTAGGAAGTCACTAGTGGAGCACTAACTTGGTTAAATAATTCATTAATCTTAATTTCCTTAATTTTGCCCATTTGCCACTAATCTTTTACTATTTACATAATGTATTTCATTTTAATTTTTCATGATATTTCTAAAGTGTAATATCATTTATTTTTAATTGCCATTGAGGTCAGAAGGTAGCTCTTGGTGTCAAATGACCAAAATACCCCACTTCGGGTTATATTCCCGATTTTTCGGTAACACCGATTTTTGTCTGTTTCTCAATTTTTCATTTTTCTTTGTATTAATTTATTAATTTTTCTTTGATATTTCTAGTGTCAATTACATTTCAATAAACCTTTATTTATGTCCCAAAATTAAATTCCTAGTGTTTCCCACGGTCTTGGGGTCCGCAACGGCCTTCCCGGTGCGGTTACCCATCGCTGCGGTGGTGGCTCGTGTAACTTTGCTTCATTTTCTCTCTTTCATTTTTCTTTGATTTTTCTTGTATTTTCTTTTTATTTATTTCATCATTATATGTCTATTCACTATCACCGAAGTGTATTTCCAGACATCCTGACTTGCCTAGACTGTTATTTGGCCACTGGAGCAACAGAACATACAGAACACGTACAGTGGGGATGTTATAGATTTTGTATGGAGAGGAAGGGCCTTTGGCTTTTTACAATGCCAAGCATGCTTCCATGATATTATTGTGGCACTTCTTTTCTTTTTTTCCTTTTTTTTTTTGTGTATCCTCTGCCCCAAACTCACTGCTTTTGCTGGGTTGAAAAGGCAAATTTTTTTTCTTTGAATTTCAATTGCACACTTGCATTCCTTCTTGAGTTCCTCATCCTCTCTTCATTTTCTTTATGCATTTTGCTTCCTCAAAAGGGTATGGTAGGTGTTTAGGCTAGGGACTAGGTAAATAACATGGGTAAGCAATAAATTTTAAGGGATAAACATAGGCTTCAAGTTGGCTATAAGGGATACACATTTTAATTAGGGGTGGCTAAGGCTTAGTGAGGCTATGTCAAAGAATGCCTTAATCATTTCTTTATCAAGCATATGCTAGGATTTCACCTTGATAGGTCTAAGAGATATGTTCTAGAGCTAGTGAGGCATTTTTTAGGTTTTCTTGTATTTCAAAAATTATTCTCCTAATTTTACAAGTTCAATGTGATAAATTAATAGTTATGAAGAGATTTAACTAGTCTAGTTCCATTAAAGAGGTTAGTTTCTTCACAAACAACATGTTAGATTCCCTTTTTGCCTATCTAGATACGTTCATTCCTCTATCTCGTGGAGTCCAATTATTAGCTTACTAGAATTTGGTTATAGTGCTAAGTTTCACAATTGAAAGTCTAAAAATTTTTAAAAATTCTCGAAAATTTTGATACATATGAATAATGTAGCTGAATTTGAACAATGCAATGATGTGCATGTAATGGTATGCAAATGCAATTATATCCCCTCCAAACTTAAACATGACATTGTCCTCAATGTTAACATAA
Organism: Hevea brasiliensis; assembly: GCF_030052815.1. Lineage (NCBI taxonomy): Eukaryota > Viridiplantae > Streptophyta > Magnoliopsida > Malpighiales > Euphorbiaceae > Hevea > Hevea brasiliensis. The sequence goes on from NC_079500.1 coordinate 68,733,212, forward strand.
TGTGTGAAATCAGAGCAAACGTACAAAAATTTTAAGGAAGCATATTATTTATTAAGCATGAAAATATTTTGAACATAAATCAAATAAAAGAAACCTATGGTTTCAAGTTAGGACTAAAGCATGTAAGATATTACAATAAAATCCTATCCTATAGTCCTAGCTCGAAAAGGCCTCTGATGATGATGATGGTGATGTTGGTGATCCTGGCTCCTCTTCCTCCTCATCTTCCTCATCTAACTTGTCCATTAGCATGTCCAGCTTATTGTGTGCTTCTTGGAGGCTATCCTCGATAGCTCACATCTTGCCGTATATTATGGTTTCCATGCATTGCAGGTATGCGATGATCGGATCTGTCAGTGGTGGTGTGTATGGAGGCACTCAGACAGGGGACCCTTCGAACATCTGCCCTTGCTCTTCTTCTTGAGGCTGTGAAGTTTTGCCAGGTCCCTCTCTTGCCTCGTCTCTTCGAGGGATGGTGTTTCCTTCGGCATCCACCAAGCAGCATGTGTTGCCCACCTTCTTATATATCCCCATGGATATGCAGATAGTTTGATCAATTCTCAATGTTCCAGTAACAAAGCGCAGTCTGTGATGTCCTAGAACGAAGCCGAAGTGGAGGGCAATGGTAGTGACAAGGCCACTAAGTACAATGTGCCTGGTAGACTGATGGCAAAGGCATCAGATGGTTGCACAAGAAGAAGCCGGTGCTGCACCGCTATCCAGTTACCATGCACCACAAAAAGAAGAGCTCTTTGGCATTGACAACACTAAGGCTATCACCACTGCCCATGATGGTGAGAGTGGCAAACCGATGCATATATCGCAATGCTAGACTAGTGATGCCCGCATATTTAGATTTTCTAGAGTTATATGGTTTTGAGTTCGGTGCAATGGAATCTCAAAAGTTGATGTTGTTATACAGCATGCGGTTCATTGGGATCTCTTGGTGGCCAGCGCTGTCAAAGCCAAAGATGGCATTGAACTCATCCATGTTCATTACCTGGTCGACACCAAGGAGGTGAAACTCAATCCTGCCCCTGTTCTCTCTGTAGGTAGGCCATAAGGTGGCCTTGAAGCTACCCAAAAATTCCAGTGTGGTGTTTTTGTAGGCCGAAAATTGGAGTTAGGCAAACCTTGTCCACCTAATGCTGTCAAGTAACCCATTGATTTCATTTTGCAAACCAATTTGTTCCGAAAGCGAAAAATCCATGTATTTGGTGGAGGATATTTTTTAGGCATGAAGTCGGGTACACATTGCTTTATGGGCATCATCTCGAAATCCCTAAGGAATGGAGATTTCAGGTTGTGGAGCGGGTTGTGGCTGTGGTTGCGGTGGAGGAGGGGCTTTTTGAGATGGTTAGGGAGTGGCTACCCTTATTCTTGGGCGTTGGGTTGGAGGCTGGGGTGGAGAAGGTGAGGATTCTCCTCTTTGCCTTGAATAAGAGCCGATCCTTCTTACAGATCTCTTCACAGGAGCCATGGATGGGTTTTTGGGAAGGAGAAGAGTAGGATTTTGGTGAAGGGAGATGAGATTTGAGAGGTTTTTATAGGCTAGGAAGGGAGGAGATGAAGGGTTTTGTGTTTATGAAGGGTTTTAATGCTAGGGGTGCATTTAAAGAGCAGTTAGGACTCTTCGTTTCACGTTTTTTGCGCCGTAGAAGTCACGTCTGCGATGAAATACAAGGGTCGTGTATCACTACACGGGTCCCAACATGTAGGGCCATGTAAATTTCTGCCCGAAATTTTCAAAATCTATCGTAGTACACGGCCTGTGTAAATGAGCTCTGGGACCCATGTAACTTTTTGTTTCTCGAATTTCTTTGCTGGATATGTTACATAGCCTGTGTAAATTTCTGTCTCTAAGTTATTCTGCTAGAGGCATTACACGGTACACGGTCCGTGTAACTTGGACTATGGACCCATGTAACTTTTTGTTTCCCGAAGAGTTGAAATTGCATGAAATTTATAGACTTCCAGAAAGTTACACGAGGCGTGTAAAACCAATACATGACCCGTGTAATTTTCTGATTTTTCAAATCTTTGGTAAATGAAAAATTTCATCATCACAACACATGAAATGGATGTAAAGTTGAGTAATAGAGCTACTTCCTTGGTTTTCTCCAAATTCCCTTTTATGGTTTTGACTTGCTGATTCCTTTCCTCTCTTGATCTCTACTCCCCTTTCCAAAAATTCCTACAAAGTGAAATGCTAATAAATATGAAATAAAAATCAATACGAAAAAAAAAAGAAAAAGAAAAGAAAAGTTTAGAAAAATTTTGGGTTACCTCCCAAAAAGTGCTTGTTTATAGTCTTTAGTTGGACTTTGCTTCTTTATGGTCTGCCGGTAGGATGGTCGAGAGTGCAATTAACTCCCGTTTCTATGGGTTCTCCTTGAAAGTAAGGCTTAAGCCTCCGCCCATTGACCTTGAATGCACCTGAGGTTTCGCTCCATTCCTCTACTGCTCCATGTGGGAAGACTTGGGTGACCTTGAAAGGTCCGGACCATCTTGATTTCAGCTTCCCCGGAAAGAATTTCAATCTAGAGTTGAATAAGAGTACAAGATCTCCTTCTTTTATCGCTTTCCTTGCTATGCGCCTGTCATGCCATCTTTTGGTTTTATCTTTGAAGATTTTGGCATTTTCGTATGCATCCTATCGGATTTCTTCCAACACATTCAGTTGTAAGAGCTTTTTCTCACCAGCAGCTTTTAAGTTGAAGTTTAAGATCTGAATTGCCCAATAAGCTTTATGCTCAAGTTCAACAGGGAGATGGCATGATTTTCCACAAACCAGTCGGAAGTGTGTTGTGCCAATTGGGGTTTTGTATGCAGTACTGTATCCCCATAGTGCATCATCTAACTTCATGCACCAGTCCTTCCTGGACCTATTTACAGTTTTCTCCAGAATCTGCTTCAGTTTCCTGTTTGGGATTTTTACTTGACCGCTGGTTTGAGGATGATAAGGTGTGGCCACCTTGTGAGTCACTCTATACTTTTTCAATAGTGTTTCAAATTGTTGGTTGCAGAAGTGACTTCCTCCATCACTGATTATTGCTCGTGGTGTGTAGAATCTTGTGAAAATGTTTTTCTTAAAGAACCTTATGACCACTCTAGCATCCTTGGTTGGTGTCGCAATTGCTTCTACACATTTTGATACATGATCAACTCCAACCAGAATATACTTGTTTCCACGGGAGGAGGGGAATGGTCCCATGAAGTCTATTTCCCATACATCAAACAATTCTATCTCAAGTATACCATGCAGTGGCATTTCATTCCTCCTTCAACTGTTACCTGTTCTTTGGCATTGATCACAACTTAGCAAAAAAGATCTTACATCCTTAAACAAATGTGGCCAGTAAAACCCTACTTGCAAAATTTTTGCTGCGATTTTTGAGGTGCTGAAATGTCCTCCATATAGTGATAAATGGCAGTGATAAATGACACTTTCCATATCTTCCTCTAGTATGCATCTTCTTATCAGCCCATCATTACATCTCTTATATATTAAAGGTTCCTCCCATAAGTAATATTTTACATTATGTAAGAATTTCTTCCTTTGGTGATAAGTCATGTTTGGAGGCAGCATCCTGCATACAAGAAAATTAACAAAATCAGCGTACCATGGAGCCTTAGAGAATATAAGTAATTGCTCATCAAAAAATGAATCATCAATTAGCAAATCTTCGAAGTCCTCCATGTACTCCAATTTTAGTCTGGAAAGATGGTCAGCTACTACATTTTCGGATCCCTTTTTGTCCTTTATTTCAAGGTCAAATTCTTATAGGAGTAGGATATGTAAATGTCCCTTTTTGTCCTTTATTCTTATCGAATCAGCCTTGGTTTTGCTTCCTTCTTGTTCAAAAGGTACCGGATTGCAGCATGATTTGTGAATACAATGACTTTTGACCCAATGAGGTAAGATCTAAACTTGTCCATTGCAAACAACACTGCTAGGAATTCCTTCTCTGTGGTGGCATAATTGATTTGCGCATCATCTAATGTCTTGCTATGATAATAAATAGCATGGAGTTTTTTTTATCTTTTCTTTACTCGAGCACTACTCCAACTGCAAAGTCACTCGCACCGCACATCACCTCGAATGGTAGCTCCCAATTTGGTGGCTGCATTATTGGTGCTGATATCAAGGCTTCTTTGATCCTGTTAAAGGAAACAAGGCAATTTTCATCAAAATCAAAGGTAACATCTTGATTTAATAAGTTAGTAAGTGGCTTAGCTATTTTGAAAACGTCCTTGATAAATATTCTATAGAATCCTACATGTCCCAAAATGCTTCGCACTCCCTTGACTGATGTTAGTGGTGGCATGTTTTCAATGATCTCAAATTTTGTCTTATCTACTTCAATTCCTCTTTCTGATATCAAATGTCCCAGAACTATGCCTTCCCTTACAATGAAGTGGCACTTTTCCCAATTTAGGACCAGGTTTGATTCTTCACATCTTTGCAACACCTTAGATAAATTAGCTAGGCAATAATCAAAAGTAGTTCTATAGACGGAAAAATCATCCATAAAAACTTCCATGATATCTTCAATATAATCAGAAAAGATAGCCATCATGCATCTTTAAAAGGTAGCAGGGGCATTATAAAGACCAAAAGGCATGATATGTAAATGTTCCATAAGGGCAAGTGAATGTTGTCTTTTCTTGGTCTTCTAGGTGAATAGGAATTTGAAAGAATCTCGAATACCCATCTAGGTAACAGAAATAAGGGTGTTTCGCTAATCTTTCTAACATTTGGTCAATGAAGGGGAGAGGGAAATGGTCTTTTCTGGTAGCACCGTTTAATTTCTTATAGTCTATGCACATTCGCCAACCAGTGACTACTCTAGTAGGGATTAGTTCATTGCTTTCGATAACAGTTGTCCCACCTTTCTTAGGAACTACATGCACTAGACTAACCCATTTACTATCAGAGATTGGGTATATGATACCTGTATCTAATAGTTTTAAAATTTCTTTCTTGATTACTTCTTTCATGTTTGGGTTAAGTCTTCTTTGGTGTTCGATTGTGGGTTTACTATTTTCTTCCATGGGTATCCTATGCATGCAAATAAAAGGGTTGATTCCCTTCAAGTTTTCTATCTTATACCCTATGGCTTTGCTATGGATCCTAAGTTCTCTTAGCAATTTTTCCTCTTCTAATTTAGAAAGGCTACCATTGATTATAATAGGATATTTAGAATTTGAGTCCAGAAATGCATACCTTAGCGAGGAGGGGAGAGGTTTAAGCTCTACCTGTTTGGCATTTTCCTGGAGCTTACCTTTGGTTTGTTCCTCATTTAACTTCTCCATCTCGAAAGCTTTAGCTAATGGTATGGGTGAATTGACCAGATTGCCCCTCGCTGGTTCAATCCGGTTTGCTAGTTATTCGATATTTCTTCCGGATCCCTGACCTAATTATTTTACCTGCTTAACAATTCTTTTTCATGATTTTCTCTTTTTCACTAAGTTCGCAATAGTTCTAAGGACTGCGGCATCACATTTTACAGTTCAAAATTTGAGTTTAGACTGACCTCGCAGTCATTTCCGAGAAGGTCACTAATTGCTGTGACTCCCGGCTCATTTAACTTCTTGTGTTTTGTTTTTCTTATTTATACTTAACTATTTGGCAATTACTAATTATTTGCATTCAGGGTTTATCTAGGTGTCTTAGACGTGATTCTAATCCTCTTAATTGCCCAGACTGACACCAGTCACCAGAACAGTAAAATGTACTAGGTTATACAAATATGGGTGTTATAATTCTCCCCCCTTAAAATAAATTTCGTCTCGAAAGTTTTACCTGGTAATCAGTCTCTAAACAGCTATGGGTATTGTCTCCTCATGTCCTCCTCTCGTTTCCAAGTAGCCTCCTGGCCTGAATGATGGTTCCACAGCACTTTCACTAATGGTATCTGCTTGTTCCGTAGCTGCTTCACCTCATAAGCCAAAATCTCTATGGGTTCTTCCGCATATGTGAGGTCTGCATTCACTTCAATTTCCTCCACTGGTAGTACATGAGATGGGTCTGATTGATACCTCCTCAATATAGACACATGGAAGACATTATGTATCTTCTCTAACTCTAGAGGTAGTGCCAAACGATATGCCAAAGAACCCACTCTTTCTAGAACCTCATATTGTGACACCCCTTACCCGTCTATAGTGTAGCCGAGCAAGATATACCACACAGTGTGCCAAAGCACCAAATCATATTTTCCATTACAATTTACCCTTTTTAATTCATTATTTACAATTTTGATTAATCTGAAATTTCTACAAATTTTATAGAAAATTCGGCAGAGTGCCGGCTGTAAATTGGAAAAACAGTTCTTCTGAATCTGTTAAAAACACTTCCAATAAAATCATAATTTCAATCTCAGTCAACCATCAACATATTTTCAACAATTTCTCAAATGACTTCAATATCTCAAAATTCAATTCGTTTCATATCATACACAATTCAATAAGTAATGCTCAAATTTATTACTGAACATGGTTCATAGATAATCATATCAAAAGCATAATTATATGAGTTTATAATATACATTACAAAAGTTTACAAAATACAAAATACCAAAAGTAACCTAATGTCCTACCAATGCACTGCAAATGTGAGGTGACTCTGGACTCTGTGTGCAGATTTGAAAGTTCACCCGGTCTGAGGTCTGCTGGACTCCCCAGCTATGTCTCCAGTACCTGCGCGTGGCAAAAGTGACGCGCTAAGCAATTCTTCTTAGTGGTGATAATATAAAATAAAATAACTAAAAAAAAATAAATATGAAAAATGTATGTTTACATTTTAGGTAGACTTAATTTCTGACATTTATTGCAGTATTATTCGATTAAAATTTGGTAAGATTTATTTTCATTGCCCGAGTAATCCATACTAGTCGACTGGACTGGATAAATGGGTAAACTGGCACTGGGTACCAAGTACCTCGGACCATCACACCATTGGTCACATTGTGTCTCCCGACGTGCAACAGAATAGCTAATAAGTTGTAATAATTATCGGGGATAAAACCCAAGTATAACAACTCAATCAACATAGCCAAAGGCTATTATAACACAGAATGGCACGTGAGGCCATGAAACGCAGAATGACATGAAGCCATATGCAATACTGCTAACAGAACCCTATTGGCATGCCAACCTATCCAAACCAATCTTGCTAGGTGTACTAGGGCATGTTATACTCTTAAATTGTACAATTCTTGAAATTTAAGTTTGTGTTACTATTTATTTCATTAGTCAATAAAAATGTTGACTTTTGCATAGATAATAGGTACGTTGGTTTTAATACTCCCAACATACCACATTTTGCATTCTAAAATTATTGGTATTGGTTGCTAATACCATTTCTAAGCTTAATGTTAGTTGTTCAAAATTTTCAGATTTCAAGCCTTGTATTTACTGCTCCATTAGTCATTTTTGCAGTGGGAATTTGGCAAAGTTGTCAACATGAAAGTTGTTCCTTATTGTGTCTAGTTACATTTCTTTTTTTTGAAAGTTGTTAACATGAAAGTTGTTCCTTATTATGTCTAGTTACATTCTTTTTTTTGAATCACTCCATTTGGAGTTTTGTAGCTCATGTTATGGTTTAAATACCATGACTGGCCGGATTACCAACTTCCCAGATTTTCTGATAGTGTTTTGTGCAGTGATTACAGGTCACCTTTTGAACATGTTATGGTCAAAATTTGGGTTAGGTTTCTTCATAAAAGTTGTAGGTCTATGTCTCAGCTATTTTCTGATAAAATTTTAGGTCAATTGGACCTTTCTACACTGAGTTATGACCAAATGAATAAATACTATTCATTTAGTTATTTTGCCTAGGCATAATGCAGGTCACCCAGATTATACAATCTTTAGGTCAACTTGGCTTGGTTTTCTAGGCATGGTTTCTTCACCAAAGTTGTGCCATTTTGTGTCTAGTTTCATGTACAATTGGCATTGCACCAATTAAACCTCTACAACTCCAGTTATTGCTGCCCAAACCTGCTGGACTCATGCCCAGTCCTGCAGGTCACCAAGGGCAGCAACACTAACTTCAATTCCCACTGAACAAACCACTTCATTTCTCATTCACACATAACCAAATGGTCACTAATTGACCATTAAAACTTAATTTCACCATTGCATAATCAAAGTCTCAATTTCATACCCAAACCCTAACCCATTCCATCTCAAATCATGCATTCACTTACCTTTCACCATCCTAAACAGTAGGTTAGTGTTAAGGGCAGCTAGGGTACCATTTTAATTCAAGAAAATTTTCAAAACCCTACCAAGCCCAAGGCTATTGAAATTTTAAGCAAAACATACACATGATGTTTACTAAATTTTCTTGTAAATTTACATTTAATTTCACTCCTTCAACATAAATTGAAAGAGAAAAAGCAAGTTTAATCACTAACCTCTAATGGAGTCACCTTTCAAGCTTGTAAGAACTCTTTCACTTTACTTCTTTTTTCTCCCAAAAGCTTCACTAAGATAAAAGAGTAAGGTTTTGTGTTGGGCAGTTAGGGTTTAGTTGAAAGAAACTAAGGAAATGAAGCTTGATAACCATGAAAATGGAGGAGAGAGATAAGGAATGAATTTCGGCCAAAAGAAGAAAAAGGTGGCTGCTAGATTTTTCTAGAGTTTTGATTTCTTTTCTTTCCTTTTAATGTATTATAAGTGGTTTTATTACATTTGATTAGCCCATAAATTTTAAATGACCTCATGCTTACCTCATTAAATCAATATTATCTCTTTTCTTTTTTTTTTTCCCTTATTAGTCACTTTTAATTTCATTTTTAGCAATGTTTATTCATATTTGATATCATAAAATTTATGTACTTAATTGGACAAATCGGTCAAAAATCATCTCTGAAGATGAAATGACCAAAATGCCCTCCGTTATTCTTAACGAGCTAAAACTGTGTATACCGATTGATTAAATTTTCCTTGTGTTTTCTTATCATTTTATTATCATGGGAACCCCAATAATCCTTCCCTGAGGTCCCAAAAATTATTTTGTGAAGTTTTCCCTGGGTTTAGGATTATTAACGGCCTTCACCGTCACTTCCCCTTCGGGTTACTCATCATTGGGGTTTCGGCTCATTTAACCTTAGTGTATTTCATTCCTAAAAATTTTTCTTTATTTTTATGAGCATTATTTGGTTTCTCTATAACTCCCCACTCTAGTCTAATTATAATTTCAAACATTCTAGCTGCCCGAACCGACATTGGTCACCAGAACAATAGACTGTACAGACTAGCTAAAATGAGGATGTTACACATATAGCCTAATGAAATGAGGACTACTTTCTCACCCACTGCATACTCAATATCTCCTCTCTTTAGATCAATATAGGACTTCTAACGGTCTGATGCAGCTTTGAGTCAATTTCTAACCAATCTGATTTTCTCTTCAGTTTGCTGAATAATTTCTAGCACAATTAACTTTCTTTCGCCTACCTCATCCAAGCACAATGGAGTTCTACATTTTCTGCCATACAAAGCTTCATATGGAGGCAACTCAATGCTTGATTGGTACCTGTTGTTATAGGCAAACTCAATCAAAGGCAAGTGTGTCTCCTAACTGCCCTCAAACTCAATTACACAAGCCCGTAGCATGTCCTCCAAGATCTGAATTACTCTCTCAGATTGGCCATCTATCTATGGGTGGAATGCGTACTTAAGTTTAATCTAGTTCCTAGGGCTCTCTGAAGACCAACCCAGAATCTAGAAGTGAACCTAGGATCTCTGTCTAATATAATGGATACTGGCACTCCATGCAGTCTTACTATCTCTTCTATATACAATTTGGCCAATCTTTCCAGGCTATAGTCCATTCGGACTGGCAAAAAATGAGCAAACTTGGTCAGTCTATCAACAATGACTCATACTGCATCATGACTCTTCTGTGTCCTTAGAAGTTCCATCATAAAATCCATAGTTATTCTCTCCCATTTCCATTCCGGTACTGGTAGTGGATGTAACAAACTAGCTGGTACTTGATGCTCTACCTTCACTTGTTGACAAGTTAGGCATTTGAAAATAAATTCTGCAACATTTCTTTTCATACCCATCCACCAGTAGTGCTCTTTTTGCCCTCTATACATTTTTATGCCACCAGGGTGCATAGCAAAAGGAGATTCATGTACTTCCTTCAAAATGATTTATCTCAAGTTAACATCATTAGGAATGCACATTCTACCCTGGTGAAGCAATAGACCATCATCTCTGACTGAAAATTCTAGTTTCTTGCCCTGTCTGACTTCTTTTAACAGCTTCTGATACTTTTGATCATTCTGAGCAGCCATTCTGATCTGATCAATCAACACTGGCTGTACATGCCATGCAACTACTGTCTACCCCTCATCATTAATTTCTAAGCTGGCATGCAATACTCTCAACTCATGTATCATAGACAAAGGAGAAACCTATAGACTTGCCATCGTCTTGCGACTTAAAGCGTCAGCCACCACATTAGCTTTCCCTGGCTGATAGTCTATCAAACAATCATAGTCTTTTATCAACTCTAACCATCTCCTCTGTCTCAAATTCAACTCCTTCTGAGTGCCCAGATATTTTAAACTCTTATGATCTGTGTAGATGTAGCACTTCTCCCCATACAAATAATGTTTCCAGATCTTAAGAGCGAACACAATAGCTGCAAGCTCCAAGTCATGTGTCGGATAATTCCTCTCATGCGGTTTCAGCTAGCATGATGCATAGGCAATGACATTCCGCTCTTGCATCAGTACACAGTCTAACCCATTATGAGAGCCTCATTGTAAACAATATATTCTTTACTTGAAGTATGTAAAGTAAGGACTGGAGCCTCAGTCAAACATCTTTTCAGCTCATCAAAACTCTATTGGCATTTATCCGTCCACTGAAATTTCACATCTTTTCTAAGCAACTTGGTTAGTGGAGATACCAACATGGAGAACCCTTTCACAAATCAGCAGTAATATCCAACTAAACCCAGAAAACTGTGAATTTTAGTGATATTTCTGGGTGGTCTCTAATTAAGGACAACTTCTATCTTACTTGGATCTACCTTGATGCCCTTTACCGATACTACGTGTCCCAAGAAGGATATTTCTTTCAGTCAAAACTCATACTTTTACAATTTGGCGTATAGCTGTTTCTCCCTCAAAGTTTATAGTACAATTCGCAGATGTCTATCATGCTCCTCTACACTCCTTGAGTAGACCAATATATCATCTATGAATACCACAAAAAACTCGTCGAGGTATGGTCTGAAGATAATGTTCATTAGATCCATAAAAGTAGCTAGAGCATTAGTTAACCTGAATGGCATAACCAAAAACTCATAATGGCCATAGCGGGTTCTAAAGGCAGTTTTAGGAATGCTCTGCTCTTATACTTTTAACTGATAATACCCTGATCTCATGTCAATTTTGGAGAACACAGCTACAACCCTCAACTGATCAAATAAGTCATTAATGCGGGGCAATGGGTATCTATTCTTTATTGTCACCTTATTCAACTATCGATAGTCGATACATAAGCGGAGAGTGCCATCCTTCTTCTTAACAAATAACACTGGCACCCCCCAAGGTGACTCACTAGGGAGGATAAAGCCCTTGTCAAGCAGCTCTTGCAACTGCACTTTCAACTCTTTCAATTCTGCTGGTGCCATTCTATATGGTGTTATAGAGATTGGGTCCACACCAGGCATAAAATCAATCTCAAACTGCACTTCTCTTTCTAGAGGTAATCCTGGCAATTCATCAGGAAACACATTCGGAAAGTCACATACAGTAGGGGTGTCCCTCAGTGCTAGACTCCCCACTTGGGTGTCTATCACATGTGCCAAGTATGCTTCACATCCCTTTCTAATCATCCTTCTAGCTAGTGCAGCCGAAATGATGTTTGATGGCAGTAACTGCCTATCCCCATGTATTACCACATCACCGTATAGAGGGAGACTAAAAGTAACTGTCTTCAGTCTACAGTCAATCATAGCGTGATGCCTGACTAACCAATCCATGCCCAAGATGATATCATAATCTCAAAAGGGCATTTCAATCAAATCTGATAGAAAAGTGTATCCTTGGATTACCAAAGGACAATCGCTATATATTCGGTTGACCCAGACCTCTTGTCCTAATGGACTAGTTAGTAGCACTTCAAAATCCATTTTGCCACACAGAACCATAAGGAAACTACTTATGCTAGCACTAACATATGAGTGGGTTGAACTCGGATCAAACAGTACAAATACATCTTGATCAGAGATATAGAATGTACCGGCCACAATGTCAGAAGTTTCAGCTTCTTCCCATTGTCTCATAGTGTAGACTCTGGCTGAAGTCCTCCCTTGTGCTGACTGGCTAATGGTACCCTGACTGCCAGATTGAAGGAGCGAAAGCATGAAAAACACAAGTTTATATCATTGAATTCAAAAATTTTCACTTAGGGTCACATGCATCATGCAAGATTTACTTTTATCTATTTGATTTCAATGATAAACAACATATTAAAACTCTTTTAATGTGTTTTTGGATCTTTATTTGCCATTCAAGATTTTAGAATTAATTAGATTAATTTTAGAACCCTAGATTAGATCAAGAACAAGTGCACTAACCTCTTGATGCACTGCAGTGTGTTTGGCACCTTTGGGATGCATCTTTAGGACACCAGATGTTGTCCCTTTAGCTTGTCCACACCAAGATCACCTATGGCAGCCTTTGAATAACTTCAAAAGCTTTTTCTATTAATTAGAAAATCAAGTTTTTCCTTTTAAGAGATTAAAGATGTAAACAGGACACTAGAAACAATTTCTAGTATTTTTAATTCAAGAGATTGTTTGCTAATCTCTTGGAACTAAGGAGAGATGAAGAAGAAGAGAGAATGGGAGACTCAAGGGTGGAGGCACAAAGGGAGGCAGCAGCTGGTTATAATTTTTCTTTTCATAACAACACTTATATAGCTTGGTCACTACTTAAAACCCTTGCCACATGTCACCTTTTGATTGGCTCTAGGTTTAATTGACCCAATAACATTATGCCAAGTGTCAAACCTATATTTAATCTTAATTTTAATCATCCTACATTATTAAAAGACATTTGGCAAGCTTATGTGTAATGTCATGTGTCACCATCTCATGGTGCCACATGTCACCCTGTGAAATGACCAAAATGCCCCTGTGTCTTAATTTTGAGTTCTCAATCCAAAATAATTATTTTTCTTCTTCTAATCAATTTATATCAAATATAAATTAATTAATTAATCTCTTTTAATTAATTTCTCATTAATTAAATTCATATTTAAACACTTTAAATATAAATTTAACTTGTACTACACATCCAATAACCTAGATTTGGTTTCAAGTTATGTTAGGCATTTTGCAATCTAATTGCAAATCAAACCTATTTAATTAATCAATTAAACTCTTTAATTAATTAATTAATTAATTAATTAATTAAATCATATTTAATTTAGTGATTACTTGTGTATGTGTGTGACTTACTAGGCTCATCACTAATTGGCAATGAGATATGATATCAACTCTTAATATCATTAGAACTCTTTCTTACCATAAATGATTTCTCTAAATCATTTTATGCACCTCATAGACCATGGTTAACTCCTAGCATAGCATGCCATGGCCACCCAATCAGTAATAAGGTTTACCTTAAATGAACTTATAATCATATGTTACCATGCACTAGAATCTCTCTGTTACAAAATCCCAATTCAAGCTGGAGTCATGGTTTATGTCAAACCCCATTTGCTATGAATATTATGTTCTCTTTTAATTTCAATTCTTGATTAAAAACATTTTCTCATTAGAAACTCTTTTCTGATTAAATCTATCTATCCTGGCCAGGAACTTGAAACATCAAGAACAATTAAATGAACATAGGATTTTATCCCTATTTACTTAGAGGAACAGATTCCATCTTGATCAACACCTACCTCCATATATAACTAGTAGGAGCCAACACAAGCCCATATACCCATACACAGTACAAGTATGAAAGCAGTATCAAACTCAAACCACCTATATACAAGATAACTATGCTATCTCAGGTCTAAAGATTATATGTACTTATATGATTTATGACAATACATTAACAAGAGTAAACTCCATGTGCTTATCATAAGTGTCACTGGTTCGACCTACTTATCATGTATAAGTGCCTATCATGTTTATCATACGACATGAGACTCACCATTCCATCTTATTTATATCTCATATAAATAACTTACAAACATGAATACAATCTTTCTGGATAAGTCATGTCCTTATTGTGAAGTATCCTCGATTGTGAACCTATTTATGATACTTTGTACTAGAAATACTATCACTCATATTCTTAACAACTTAAGAATAGAATTTCTAACAAAATATCAATGGACCTTTTCTATTACACATAAGTATATTATGTAAACAGAAAAGTGAAAATGCCTTTTATTAATAAAACATGTACAATATTCATACTAAATGATATACTCTAGGGCATACTACTAACACCAGAAGCATTGCCTCTACCTCTGCCTCTTCCTCTGCTAACCAGTTGTGAACCTCTGGTAACAGGACTCTGAGCAGACCCTTCAGCAGTAGTAGGAGCTGGACCAAATCTAGGGGCACTGGTGCAGTCCTAAGCAAGATGGCCTTTGCCTCCACAGTTAAAGCAAGCTCCTGTTGCTCAATATCATTCTCCCCCATGAATCTTACCACATGTCTCACAAAGGCGGGGAGGATATGAACCCCTGGTTGACTGCTGACTAGATCTAGGGGTTCTCTGTCCAGAGAATCTACCCCTTTCGAACCTTCCACCTCTACCTCTACTTGGTTCACCAAATTTCTTCTTATTTCCAGATTTACCACTGGGACTTTGCTCTACTAACTTTTCCCCTTTATCTTCCTCTGATTTTTCAATCTTCTCAGCTTTCTCTTTCATTGGTGTCACTTCTAACTCAATTCTTTCTAACTCAAGTGCCTGAGATATGAGCTCAGAGAAGTTGCTGTGTCTGAATCTCACTACTTGCATCCTCAAAATGGGCTTCAAATTGATCTCAAATCTCTTGCACCTTTCTTTGCTGGTAGATAGGAGACTCTCAGCATAGTGGCTTAAGCAGGAGAACTCCCTCTCATACTCTGTCACTGATCTACTGCCTTGCTTTAGACTCAGAAATTCTTGTAGTTTCTGATCCATATATGCATCTGAGACATATTTTTGTCTGAACTCTCTGATAAAGTCGTCCCAAGTTAATACTAGCGGTTCTGCCAAGCTGTGGGAGATGGTCTTCCACTAGTCATATGTATCCCCTTGCAATAAATATATCAAATACTCAAACTTTAGTTCATCCAGGCAACCACTGCTTTGCCTCTAAAGGGTCCACCGTACCCTTAAACTTTGTAGCCCCATACTTAAGTAGCTTGTCATATTGTCTAGCTGGAGGCTATGGTTGTACCACAAGTGTTTGAAGTGGAGCTTGAGTAGGCATGCTTCTAGCCATTTGTTGAAACATTGCTGCCATCTGCTGTGTGCATTGTGTAGGAAACTGTGGCATTTGTGGGGCTGGTGCCACCGACCCACTGATATTTTGGAGAGCTGGGGCTTCCCCTTGGGCCTCAGCCTCTACAGACTACTCAACAGAGCGATCTCCTTCTTCCATTTCAAATTAGAGTTGAGATATCTCCTGAATAAATAACACAAGGAGATTTCCTCCGTTAGTTCATAATTATGATGTAATGCACTGTATGTAACAAATAAGGACATTGAGTAGTTGTACTTATCAAAGAAAAGACACAAATTCACATGTCAAAACATACTTCAAAAAATTTGCTCTGATACCACTAAAACATGTCACACCTTACCCCTTTGTAAGGCATAACATGATCTCGTAGAATACCTAATGAACTATCGAACTTCACCTACCGATAACTCATTAAGTACCCTACAACGGATTTTAAAACCCTTTTTTCTTACTTTTTGGAAGTGGTGAGCATTTTCTTACATTTACTATAAGTTTAAAAGCTAGCTAAAATTTTTCTCCATTTTTATTTTTACACAAATTTTGAAAAAATTTCGTCATAGTGCCATCTGTATTTTAAGAAAACAGTTTTTCAAAAACCTGTAAAAACACTTCCAATAATTCTTTTTCATCAAACTCACTACTACCTCAATACAACTCAACATCATTTCTCAAATTCCAAAAATTCAAATCAATAATTCACAACTCAATTGCAATCAAAATAGCACTCAATATTTCTATTCATTTTTCATTAAAGTAAAAATAAATTATATTTATCAACCACTTTACATTAGTAAATCTAAAATAATATTATTACAAACTCTATACAACTGCTCATGACCAGTTTTTATATATACATACAGTTACATACACAAATATAAACATTATATTCAAGGTATAAATTTATACCCGACAAAACTTCAGGAAAGATGGCTCCAAGATCCTCAGCAGCTCACTCTGTTGCTCCTTTAGTCTCTATATCTGCGACAGCAATAACAGCCATCGCTGAGTACTATGACTCAGTGGTGCACAACATACTAAAATAACATTTATGTATAATTCAAATCACATTTATTCAAATATTGAACTGAATATGAAAAATAGATACAAAACATGATTTATAAATTTTTAATCCAAGCAATTTCATTTATGAAGTCTCAAAACGAATTTTAAAAAAACACACAGTTATATCATGCCATTCGAAACATATTCATCTCAATAGCCAGAGGCTTATGAGTAATCACAAGGCTAGCTAGCTCAAATATATGGGTACCCATTCAAATTTCTTCTTCTACTGGCACACACCTCAACACTTTAGCTAGAGAAGGAATCAAAATTCGAAACTAATTTCTCCTACTAGTCATGTTAGTGAGACATTCAAATATATGGCCATGACACTGTAGTTTCAAAACTATCTTATCAATTTGCTAAACATTTATTGATAATTAAATCACATATCATCAAATTTTCAACAATTTAGATCAAAAGTACAGTGTACATTTCAATCATTAGTTTGCAAAATAAATAAAATCATTTTCATGCACTTTGCAAAGGAATTTTAAAGAATGTTTATGTTGTGCACAAACCTTATACAAGTTGCCTCTTGGCCTTAACTCGATGCCTCGGGTTCTTTCCCGGTATTCTTTTCAACTGAAACACACAGTTTCACAGTGTTTCAGTATCATAATTTATCATAAGTTCAAAAATAAATTCAAATCTATTTATACCTAGCTTTAATATGCTAAACTTAATGTTCTTTAAAATTTATATTTCGGTGTTACTATTCACGACACTATTCAAGTTAATTTGTTGACTTTCTAATGCTTAATAGGTATGGAAATTCTAATTTTACCCACATACCACATTTTGGTTACCTAATTTGTTGTTTTTGGTTGTTTTTTCAAACTTTAAGTTTCTTAGGTGAAACTTCTAAAATTTCAGATTTGGTGCCCTGTCTTGCACTATTCCATTGGTCAAGTTGCTATGGTAATTTGGCTAAGTTTTCTTCATAGAAGTTGTTCTTTATTGTCTTAAATTTATTTCCCTTTTTAAATCACTCCATTTGGAGTTTTGTAGCCTATGTTATTGCCATTCGAACATGGCTGGCCGGATTTGGTGTTACCCAAAATTCTGAGCAAATTCTGGATTTTGGCAATTTTTGTGGTTGACTACAGGTGCATTTTCAGATAGGTTATGGTCAAATTTGGGTTTGTTTTCTTCATGAAAGTTGTAGGGCTATGTCTCACTTTATATTGGTAAAAATTCAGGTCATTTGGACCTTCCTAAACCAAGTTATGGTCATTTATGTAACTACTATTCATTTGGTCATTTTTATACAGGTTAGTGTGCCCAATTTCAGATTTAACCTAATTGTTCACTAAGTTTTGGTCACTTTCTGGGTATGATTGCTAAATGAAAAATGTGCCATTTTGTGTCTAGTTTCATTCCAAATTGGCTTCACACCAATTAGGTTGGTAAATTTTCAGTTTTGGTCCCTGAAAGGGACCTAGGTCAAGCTACCTGCAGATTGACCCTCACCAATCCGAATTGGAACTTGGTTCCAACAATTCATACACACCACAAATGGTCACAATTGACCATTTCTCAAATTAAATAAGGTCAATAACATCATTTGGCCAATTCTTAAATTTTTCTTCAATTTTTCACATATTCAAAACCCTAGCTACACACAAAGTTCAATCTAATGCAATTTAAAGTGTGTATTCATGTTCTACACACCTAATTCACCTCAAATAACCATTCAAAACCATCAAACACATTCATATCAAACCCTAACCCTAGCTGGATGAATTTCTATTTAGTCCCTCAATAATTGTTTTTGTTTGGATTTAAGTTAAAATCTAAGTTAACTTAACTAAGAATATAGAAATTTAACAAAAGAATTCAAATTTACATACTAACCTTTGTTTGATTTTCCAATCACTAATTTTCTTCCTTTGTTGTGTACCACTGAGTCATAGTACTCAGCGATAGCTATTATTGCTATCGCAGATATAGAGACTAGAGGAGTAGCAGAGTGAGCTGCTGAGGATCTTGGAGCCACATCCCTGAAATTTTGTCGGGTGTATTTTATACCCTGATTGTAATATTTATTTTAGTGTATGTAAATGTATGTACATGTATAAACTTGCTTCGAGTAGTTGTATAGAGTTTGTAATAATATTATTTTGGATTTGCTAATGTAAAGTTTGGTTAATGAATGTAAATTGATTTTACTTTAATGAAATATGAATGAAATTATTTAGTATTATTTTGATGAGAATTGTTTCGAATGTTGGAGTTTGGGGTGTTAATTGTGTTATAGTAGTGATGGATTTTGATGTGATGTGTGTCGAATCCACCAAAAATTAAATTAACTGAAATCACCAATTATGAAATATTTTCTACAGTAAGTGGTAAATCTAGGTTGAACCCTAGAGACTGAATTATTAAATTTTGTGCACTTGTGTAATGGAAAAAAAAAAACAAAGGTTGAGCGGGGAGGGGTGTTAATTCACAATCCAAAGAAAAAATCAAAAATTTAAAATTAAGATCTAAAAATAAGAAACTCTCTAATTAAACAAACTTCAGTCCAAGGTAATCACATTCCAATGCATTGATTTGATCATTAAAAAAAAAGAAATATAATTATATCTTATGGAATACTTAACGTAGATTTACCAAACAGTGAGGTAAACCCCTGACTTCCCTATACTCATCAATTCGAGCCCAACACTCTTATTGACTCTAATTATTAACTGAGTTGGTATTAAGCAATCCTCATCAAATTAAAAACTGCTTTAAGAAAAGGAAGTAGTTAATCTGAATAACAATTTATGAAACATAAATCATTTAATCCACCCTGTAACATCCTCACTTTAGCTAGTCTGTACAGTCTACTGTTCAGGCGACTAATGTCAGTCCTGGCAGCTAGAATGTTTGAAATTATAAATAGACTAGAGTGAGGAGTTATAAATAAACCAAATAATGCTCATAAAAATCAAGGAGAATTTTTAGGAACGAAATACACTAAGGTTAAACGAGCCGAAACCCTAGCGATGATTAAGCCGAAGGGGAAGTGACGGTGGAGGCCGCTAGCAACCCTAGACCTGGAGAAAACTTCATGGAATAATTTTTGGGACTCCAGAGAAGAGTCATTGAGGTTTCTATAGCATTACAATGCCAAGAAAATGCTTAGAAAAATTTTTCAATTGGTACAGACAATTTTTGTCTGTTAAGCCAAACGGAGGGCATTTTGGTCATTTCGCCTTCAGAGATGATTTTTGGCCAACTTGTCCAGTTAAATAAATAATTTATATGACATAAAATGTGAACAAATATTGTTAAAAATTTAATTGGAATTAAATAGGCAAGAAAAGGATGGAAAATGAGAGAAATTTGACTTATGACATCATAATGATGTCATTATAATCCTCCCACCTAATCAAATGTTGACACATGACACAAATTTATTTAAAAAGACTTAATGGGTAGAAAAAGGAAAGAAAAAAAAATCAAAAGCTCCTTTCATCTTCTCCAAGCCGAAACCCTCTCTTCCCTTGTCCACCATTGTCAAGCTTACCAAAGCTTGATTTCTTTGGTTTTTCACCCATTAAAGACTAAGTACCCAACACAAAATTTTGCTCTTTCATCCTAGTGAAGCTTTTGGGAGCAAAATGAAGGAGAAAGGAAGAGTTCTTGCAAGATTGAAATTCACTCCCTTAGAGGTTAGTGACCAAACTTGTTTTATCTCTTTCAATTCATGTTGAAGGAGTGGTATTTAATGCAAATTTGCAAGAAAATTGTGTAAACATCATGTGTATGTCTTGCTTAAAATTTCAGTAGCCTTAAACTTGGTAGGATTTTGAAGAATTCTTAGGATTAAAATGATATTGTGGCTGCCTTTAACAACAATATATTGCTTAGGATAATGGAAGGTAGGTGTATGCATGCTTGGAGATAGTAGGGTTAGGGTTTAAGCGTGAAATTGAGACTTTGATCATGCAATGATGAAAGTAAGTTTTAATGGTCAATTACTAACCATTTGGTTATGTGTGAATAAGAAATGAAGTTATTTGTGTAGTGGGAATTAAAGTTAGTGTTGCTGCCTTGGCTGACCTACTGGACTGACCATGAGTCCAGCAGGTTTGGGCAGCAATAACTGGAGTTATAGAGGTTCAATTGGTGCAACAAAAATTGGACATGAAACTAGACACATAATGGCACAACTTTGGTGAAGAAACCATGCCTAGAAAATTAAACCAAGTTGACCTAAAGATTGCCCTAATCCGAGTGACCTGCATTCTACCTGGGCAAAATGACCAAATGAATAGTGTTTATTCATTTGGTCATAACTCAGTGTAGAAAGGTCCAATTGACCTGAAATTTTACTTGCAAATAGCTCAGACATATACCTACAACTTTTATGGAGAAACCTAACCCAAATTTTGAACATTACATGTTTAAAAGGTGACCTACATCACTGCACAAAACACTATAGATTTGGTCAGTCCAGAAAATTTGGGAAATTGGCAATCCGGCATGTCATGGTATTTAGGCCATAACTTGAGCTACAAAACTGGAAATGGAGTGATTCAAAAAAAGAAATGTAACTATAAACAATAAGAAACAACTTTCATGTTGACAACTTTGCCAAATTCCCACTACAAAAATGACTAATGGAACAGTAAATGCAAGGCTTGAAATCTGAAAATTTTAAACAACCAACATTAAGCTTAGAAATGGTATTGGCAACTAATACCAACAATTTTAGAATCCAAAATGTGGTATGTTGGAAGTATTAAAACCAATATGCCTATTATCTATGCAAAAGTTAACATTTTTGTTGACTAATAAAATGAATAGTAACACCTAAACTTAAATTTCAAGAATTGTTTAAATTATGAGTGTAACATGCCCTAGTACACCTAGCAAGATTGGTTTCGATAGGTTGGCATGCCAATAGGGTTCTGTTAGCAGTACTGCATATGGCTTCATGCCATTTTGTGTTTTATGGCCTCACGTGCCATTCTGTGATAAAATAGCCTTTGGCTATGTTGATTGAGTTATTATACTTAAATTTTATCCCTGATGATTATTACAGCTTATTAGCTGTTATGTTGCACACCGGGAGACACAATATGACCGATGGTGTGATTGGTCCAAGGTACTTAGTACCCAGTGTCAGTTTACCCGTTTATCCAGTCCAGTCGACTAGTATGGGTTTCTCGAGCAATGATAATGAATCTTACAAAATTTTAATCGAATAATACTGCAGTAAATGCCATAAATTAAGTCAACCTAAAATGTAAACATACATTCTGCATATTTATGTTATTTTAGTTATTTTATTTTATATTGTCACCACTAAGCAGAAATGCTTAGCGCGTCACTTTTGCCACGCGCAGGTATTAGAGACATAGCCGGGGAATCCAGCAAACCTCATACTGGGTGAGCTTTCATATCTGCACACAGAGTCCAGAGTCACCTCACATTTGCAGTGCATTGGTAGTACATTAGGCCACTTTTGGTCTTTTATATTTGTAAACTTTTGTTATGTATATTTTAAACTCATATAATTATGCTTTTGATGTAATTATTTATGAACCATGTTCAGTAATAATTTGAGTATTTCTTATGGAGTTGAGTATGATATGAATAAATTGAATTTTTGAAATATTGATGTCATTTGAGAAATTGTGGAAAGATGTTGGTGGTTGACTGAGATTGAAATTATGATTATACTGGAAGTGTTTTTAACAGATTCAGAAGAACTGTTTTTCCAATTTACAGCTGGCACTCTGCCAAATTTTCTATAAAATTTGTGAAAAATTCAGATAAATCAAAAATTGTGAATAAATGAATTAAAAAGGGTAAATTGTAATAGAACTATGAATTGGTGCTCCGGTACACTGTGTGGCATATCTTGCTCAGCTACACTGTAGACGGGTAAGGGGTGTCATATTTAGGGGTATCAGAGCATCGGTTTAGGCATTTCTGGGCCTAGATAGAGTGCATACCATTACATTGCATTTGTAAGTGTTGAGGTGACACTGACGCAGATTTATTTGTTTTGTTATTTTGATCAGGATATGGATCCTACTTCTCAAAGAGCAGTTGATGAAGAGGTGGAGAGTCATGCTCCACCAAGGGCTAAATCTGGGGGTAGGGGAGAATCTGCTCCACTAGCAGCTGAAGCGCTTGCCCAACCTCAGTTTGCATTATTTCAGCAAATGACCAAATTTTACCAGCAAATGATGGGGGCAATTCCACCACCATAACCACAACCACAACCTCCACCAGTACCACAGAAGTCCCATCTGGAGAAACTGCGAAAACATTGTGGATTTCTTTGGGAAGAAAGAGGATGAACCCATGACAGCGGAAAACTGGTTGGATAGAACAATCAGAGTGCTGAAACAGCTTCATTACACCCCCGAGCAGAACCTGGAGGGTGTTGTGTCCCTACTTCAAGATGATGTATACCAGTGGTGGGACACAGTAACCAGTGAGGTGCAATCGGATCAAATCACCTGGGATTACTCCTTACAGAGTTCAGGAAGAAGTATGTCAGTAAAGTATATTTAGAAGAGAGAAGAAGAGAATTTATCAGTCTGAGACAGAGGCAACTATCAGCGGTAGAGTATGAGCGAGAATTTGTCAGACTGAGCCGGTTTGGGAGGGAGATAGTCCCTACAGAGGCAGAGAGGTGCAGAAGGTTCGATGAAGGGCTCAATAACAATATCAAAGTCATGATAACAGCATTGGAGATCATGGATTTTGCCAAATTAGTAGATGCTGCATCGAAAGTAGAAAGAGTCCGAATAAATGAGCAAAATAGAAGGGAAAGACAGTAGAAGAGGGGTCCAGGTTAGTCCAGTTCATTTTCTGCTCCCAGTAAGAAGAGTAAGGGCCCTCCTGCTTAGGGTTCAGGACAACCACAAGGTTAGGGTCAATCCCAAGGGCCTAGACCACAGTTCACACCTAGGAGAGGTCAGTCCACACCATCAATGGGCAGCTCTCCAGGGACGGTGTTCAGGGGACCAGCCCCAGTATCTTCTGCCTATCCATACTGCCAAAAGTGGCATAAGGGGGACTATTGGCGAGCGACTGATGCATGCTTATGGTGTGGATCTACAGAACATCAGATCAAAAATTGTCCGAAGAGGACTGCTACAGTTGCCCCAACACAAGCTGATAGGCCTACCCCTGTACCTCGAAGGGGTAGGAAGCCCAGTAAATCTGAGGCAGCTGGTCCATCACTGAGGCCTGCATCTGAGTCAGCTGAGAGGCCAGAGGTCTGAGTACCTGCCAGAGCCTATGCTATAAGAGCTCAGTGTCACACCTTACCCCTCTGTAAGGCATAACATGATCCGGTAGTATACCTAATGAATTACCAACTCCGTCTACTGATAACCCATTAAATACACTACAAGGGATTTTAAAAACTTTTCTTACTTCTTTTACAGTGGTGAGCACTATTTACAGGTGTTAAAAACTTTGGTGAACTGAGGTGAAACAACTAACTCATTTGATTTATTTGGAATTTCTGTAAAAATTTTGGCAAGGTGCCATCTATATTTTGGATAAAACAGTTCTTGAAAACTCAGAAAAAAGCACTTCAATAATTTTCCAAATCTCAACTCCAATACATTTCTCAACACAACAATTTATCAACACAATTCCATAGGAATTTTTCAAAGTCCGAGATAAGGAAATATAATACAACTTTTACAATCCAAAACACTCATAATTAATTTACAACTTCAAGGTACAATTTAATTTACAACTGCTCAAAACCAAAACAATATGTACATACAGTGTCATACATTCTGATTACAAAAGCAAAAGCGGTATACTCAATATACCGGTAATCCTCGCCGGATGTATATGCAAATAGTCTGCACATCGGTCTCTCTATCTGCGGACAATAAAAGCTATCACGAGACAATGTCTCGATGGTGCACAACATTAACCAAATCCAATTTAAATCACAATTCATAAGTCATGTAAATAGTGGATACTTAAAATCATAATTAAATTCAAGACAATAATTGTCAACAAGAATTTAAACTCCATTTCTCAATATCACAATAATTTTCCATAAGTCGATCAGTTTGAATTCAAAAGACAAGATATGTCAATGAGAGTTTAAATCCATTTCACAATCTCACAATACACATCAATAAATCACACACGACTTAATCGTGATCCATAATTCAATTCATCCTAAAGCCGATGGCTAATGAGGTATTCAATTCATCCCAAAAGTCGATGACTAATGAGGAATAACATGGCTAGCTAGCAAAAATATGAGTACTCATTCTATTCGTCCTCAACAGGCACACACCTCAACACTTCAGACAGAGAGGGAATTCAATTCATCCCACTAGACAAGCTAGAGAGGAATACAATCAATATACATGATAGCTGTGGTTTCAAACCATTTACAGTGCTTTTCAATCAATAAGTATCCATCAATGTCATTCAAATAGTTTTTCACATTTTCAAACCATTCACAATATTTTTCAATCAATAAGTGTCCATCAAACACATTTCCACAATTTAAAACAATGATATACAAACAGTCAATATTTATTTCCATTGAAAATAATTCAAAAGAAACAGTTGTTGTGCAAAAACCTCGATATTTGTCTCTGGTCTTGACTCGTATTTCTTTCCCTTTTCTTTGAGTCCTTGTTAATCGAGAAACACAATTTGAAGTGTTTGATCAAATTAAACTATATCTATCGTTAGGGTTTGGTAAATTATTCACTGAAATCAATTATTCGCTTAATCACCTAATATACCGACCCTCGATGCGTTTTAGGTAAATTAGGTTTTAGTGTCGTTAATATGTCACACTCGATAGGGTTTTATGTTTGGTATGTTTTACCAAAGTCATTTCCTCGCTTAGTGCATTTTAATGCAAATTCTTTGGATTCGGAACACTGGTTTGACCTTACCGGACGATCTAGTTCCCTCGGTTTTTAGGTCTCGGTCGAAACTACAAACTTGTAGATCTAGGTCTTATTGCACGCGGTGCAAAATTTCAGGTCAATCCGAGTTAAGTAGACCAAGTTATGGTCATTACACTATTGCTGGTCAAATGGTACCATTTTAGGTCAATTTTAGGTCAAAGTGGTCAATTCTGGTTCGGCCAGTTTTTGGACCCGAACTTGTGCAAGTTGTTTGACTTGCTTATGGTCATTTCTGGGCTTTGGTGTCTTCATAAGACTTGTAGGTATGGGTCTTAAATATTCTTGGTCAAAATTTCAGGTAAATTGGACCTGGTTTGAGTGAGTTATGGCCTAAACACTCACTGCTGCCCAATTGGTCATTTTTCAGGTCCTAATTGCATCTAATCCGAATTGGTCAAATTTTTAGGTCACCTTGCAAGCAGAATTTTGGCATGGTTTCTCAATGAAAGTTGGCACATTTTGTGCCTAATTTCACCTCAAATTGGTCTCATACTAATTAAGGTTACACATTCAAGGTTATAGGCCAAAATATACACTGCCCTTAATATGCATTACACACCCCAACTTCAAACACATTATTTACCTTGCAAGGTTTACTTCCATACCCTACCAAACTGTTTTGGCACATTACCAACAACATTTACTACATTACATTAGCATTATTTTGGGCAGATTCCAATCACCATCAACACACCAATTATCATTCACAATCACAATTCTAAGTACCATTACAATTACACCTAAACACTAC
Organism: Hevea brasiliensis; assembly: GCF_030052815.1. Taxonomy (NCBI): domain Eukaryota; kingdom Viridiplantae; phylum Streptophyta; class Magnoliopsida; order Malpighiales; family Euphorbiaceae; genus Hevea; species Hevea brasiliensis. The sequence continues at coordinate 68,759,456 of NC_079500.1, forward strand.
AAACATTACATACACTTTACAACTTTAATTTACATACTTAACATCAATCCTTCTAGGTCAATATGCTGCCCACACTTCCTTCACTATACACCCTTTCTCAAGTGTCCACAAGCTGCCACAAATCACTCATCAACATCACATTGCCGTACCATAAGTTAATTTCCATCAAAGTGCATAATTCACCATATATACATGCATTAAATCACTAGGTTACTAAATCACCATGAACAACATTATTTCTCAACAATTATATGCACAATTTCCTCATCAAAAACGTGACCATGGCTGTCCAAAATGACAACAACAATAACCCATCAAACTCAAAATTTTCCTTCACCAAACTAATACCCATAACATGCACATAAACTTTAACAAAGAAATTCTCAAAATTATGAACTTACCTTATGCTTGGAGCTTGTTAAACCTTGCTTAAACTTCCCAAAATTGGTATCAATATCTTCCTTGTGGTGTGTAGACCATTTTTCATGAAAGAAGCTAAGTGAATGGAGTTGAAAATGGAGGGTGGATTAAGCTTGCATGCAAACGCCCATGGAGTTCTTTGTGTTCTTCAATTCGGCCATTTTGAGAGAATATGAGGAAGATGGATTTCAGATGGTGAGTGGACCATATCAGCCATAATTCAATGATAAATTAATCCCTTAGTGCTCCACTAAGTAAAATAATTCATATTATAAACTTAACTTTCCCATAATCCACATTTAACCCATTATTTCCATTATTTATTTTAGGTACCACCAAATTAATTTTTCATTTCATTTTCTAAGTGTAATACTATTTATTTTTAATGGACATTTAGGTCAAAAGACACTTCGGGATGTCGAATGACCATAATGCCCTGCTCGTGGTTTTCCGATTTTTCTGAATAACAGTATTTTGTCTGCTTTTTCGAGTTCACACTTTTCTTTGTAATAATTATATAATTTTTCTTAGATCTTTAAAATGATATTTACTCTTAAACAAAGGTCTATTTAAGTCCTAAAAATGTTTCCCGTGGTTCCCGCAGGAGCATAGTCAACGGTCCACGCCGTGACTTCCGTCTGATCACCATCGCTAGGTTTCGGCTCACTTACTCGGTTACATTTCTTTGCTATGATTTTTCCTTTGTTTTTCTTTTCTTGTATTTCATTATTTTATGTCTCCTCACTCATATTGAAGTACGGTTCTAGGCATCCTAGCTATCCGGACAACACTGGTCACCGGAGCAGTAGAACGCCCTACCGAACTTAGGGGTGTTACAATTCTCCCCCCCTTAAATAAATTTCGTCTCGAAATTTTTACCTGGCATTAGTCTCTGAATAGCTGTGGGTGTTGTCTCCTCATATCCTCTTCACGTTCCCAAGTTACTTCCTGGCCTGAATGATGGTTCCACAGCACTTTAACCAGGTGTATCTGTTTGTTCCTCAGCTGTTTCACCTCATAAGCCAGAATTTTTATGGGTTCTTCCTCATATGAGAGGTCTGGATTTACTTCAATCTCTTCAACTGATAGTACATGAGATGGGTCTGATCTGTACTCCTTAACATGGACACATGGAAGACACTGTATCCTTGCTAGCTCTGGAGGTAATGCCAACCGGTATGCTAAAGGACCCACTCTTTCCAGAACTTCATATGGTCCGATGAAACGAGGACTCAGTTTCCCCTTTCTGCCAAATCTCATAATCCTCTTCCAAGGAGAAACTTTGAGGAATACCTTATCACCTTGCATACTCAATATCTCTTCTCTTGAGATCAACATAGGACTTTTGACGGTCGATGCACTTGAGCCTATCTCTCGATCAATCGATCTTTTCCTCTGTCTGTGGACAATTTACGGTCCAATCATCTTCCTTTCACCTACTTCATCCCAACATAAGGGAGTTACGCACTTCCTGCCATACAAAGCTTCATATGGAGGCATCCTTATGCTTGATTGATAGCTTTTATTGTAAGCAAACTCAATCAAAGGCAAGTGTGTATTCTAACTACCTTCAAATTCAATCACACAAGCCTGTAGCATATCCTCCATTATCTGAATAACCCTCTCGGGTGGCCATCATGCGTGGGTGGAATCTTGTCTTTGAAGTTCGATCTAGTTCCTAGGGCTCTCAAGACTACCCGAATCTAGAAGTGAACCTAGGATCTCTGTCGACACAATTGCTACCGGCACTCCATGCGCTTTACAATCTCATATATGTACAATCGCCAATCTTTCCGGCTATAGTCCATCCGAACTGGCAAAAAGTGAGCAGACTTGGTCAATCTGTCAACTATAACCCATACTGCATCATGACTACTCTGTGTCCTCGGAAGTCCTGTAACAAAATCCATAGTTATCCGTTCCCATTTCCACTGCATCGACAAAGGATGTAACAAACCAGCTGGAACTCGATGTTCTGCATTTACTTGCTGACAAGTTAGGCATTTGGAAACGAATTCAGCTATATCTCTTTTCATGCCCATCCACCAAGAATGCTCTTTCACCCTCTGTACATTTTAGTTCCACCGGTGCATAGCAAATGGAGACTCATGTGCTTCCTTCATAATGATCTGTCTCAATTCCACATCACTAGGAACGCACATTACGCTCGATGTAGCAATAAACCATCATCTCTCACGGAAAATTCAGGTTTCTTGCCTGTGGACTTCTTTCGGAGCTTCGATATTTTTCATCACTGCGTGCGACCATTACGACCGATCAATCAACATTGGTGTACATGCCATGCAACTACATGCATCCCTCATCATCAACCTCTAAACCGGCATGTTGTGCTTTCAATTCATATACCATGGACAAAGGAGAAACTCGAGACTTGCCATAGTCTTGCGACTTAAGGCGTCGACCACCACATTTGCTTTTCTGGTGATAGTCTATTAAGCAATCATAATCTTTAATGAGTTCTAGCCATCTCCTCTCGCCTCAAATTCAATTCCTTACGGGTGCCTAAGTACTTCAAGCTCTTGTGATCTGTGAAAATGTAGCATTTCTCTCCATAGATAGTGTCTCCGGATCTTTAGAGCAAAAACAATAGCCGCTAACTCCGGATCATGTGTTGGGTAGTTCCTCTCATGCGGTTTGGTGGCGTGATGCATAAGCAATGACATTCGATCTTGCATCGATTACGCCTAACCCATTGTGAGAAGCATCACTATAAATCGTATTCTTTACGGAGTAGGTAAAGTGAGAACTGAGCTTGATTAAGCACCTCTTCAACTCATCAAAACTCACGACATTTATCACCCACCGAAATTTCACATCTTTCCAAGCGGCTTGGTCGGTGGAGAAGATAACATAGAAAACCCCTTCACAAACCGCGGTAATATCGGCTAAACCAAAAGCGTGAATTTCTCGTGATGTTCTGGCGCTTCCAATTAAGTATAGCTTCTACCTTCGGAATCTACCTTGATCCCTTGGTGACACAACATGTCCCAAAAGGAGATTTCCTTCAGCCAAAATTCACATTTTGACAATTAGGCGTACAACTGTTTCTCCCTTAAAGTCTGCAGTACAATCCGCAGATGTCTATCATGCTCCTCTGCACTCCTCGAGTATATCAAAATGTCATCAATAAACACCACCACAAATTGATCAAGATATGGTCTGAAGATAGTGTTCATCAGATCCATAAAAGCGGTGAGTATTTGTTAACCGAATGGCATTACTAGAAACTCATAGTGGCCATACCGAGTTCTGAAAGCAGTTTTTGGAATACTCTGCTCTTGCACCTTCAACTGATGATAACCAGATCGCAAATCAATTTTGGAGAATACTGCTGCACCCTTCAATTGATCGAGCGGATCATCAATGCGAGGCAATGGATATACATTCTTTATTGTCACCCTATTCAACTGCAGTAGTCAATGCATAAGCGGAGTACCATCCTTCTTCTTAACAAACAACACGGTGCTCCCAAGGTGACACACTAGGGCGGATGAAGCCCTTTTCAAGTAATTCTTGTAATCGTATCTTCAACTCCTTCAACTCGGCTGGTTCCATTATGTTTGGCGTTATGGAGATTGGCTCCTCACCTGTAAGTACATTTATTTCAAACTGCACTTCTCTTTCCGGAGGTAATCCTGGCAATTCATCAGGAAACACATCTGGAAAGTCATGCACTGTAGGGATGTCCTTCAATGCTGGACTCCCCACTTGGGTGTCTACCACATGTGCCAAGTATGCTTCACACCCTTTTTTGATCATTTTTCTGGCTAGTGCAGCCGAAATGATGTTGGATGGCAATAACTGCCTCTCCCCTTGTATCACCACATCAGCATCGAGGAGACCAAAAGTGACATCTTGACCTCTGATCAATCATGGCATGATGCCTAGCTAACCAATCCATGCCCAAGATGATATCATAATCTCTGAAGGGCATTTCAATGAGATCAGACAGGAAAGTGTGTCCTTGGATCACCAAAGGACAATCTCTATACATTCTATTAACCCTGACCTCCTGTCCTAGCGGACTTGTTACTAACACCTCAAAGTCCATTTTTGTACATGGAACAGCAATGCAATCAATGATGCTAGCACTCACATAAGAATGGGTAGAACCCGGATCAAATAGCACAAATACATTCTGGTTAAAAGTTGAGAAGGTACCAGCCACAACATCAGATGTCTCTGCCTCTTCTCTCTGTCTCATGGCATAGACTCGATCGAGCCTTCTTGTTCTTTTTTCTTGTGCCTTGGCTGCCTGTTGGGTTACCTCTACCCCTGCCTCTACCTCTGCTAGGTGGTTGTGAGCTTCTGGTGACAGGGCTCTGAACTGACCCTTCTGCAGTAGTAGGAGGTGGTCCAACTCTGCGACTACTGGTGCAGTCCTTGGCAAAGTGTCCTGTGCCTCCACAGTTGTAACAGGCTCCAATAGCCTTGTAGCAGATTCCACCATGATTCTTTCCACAAGTTTCACATTGGCGGGGAGGGTAGGAACTTCTGGTACTCTGCTGACCAGATAGGGGAGGTCTCTGTCCTGAATGTCTTCCCCTACCAGATTTCTTGCCACCTCTGCCATGTCCCCCATAGTTCTTCCTCTTTCCAGTATGACCACTGGAACTCGATCTCTTGATTTTCCCTCTTTCTCTGTCTTCTCGACCTCTTCTTCTCGGGAAGCAGTCTCAAACTCAACTCTTTCCAACTCTAGGGCTTGAGAAACAAGTTCAGAGAAGTTAGTGTGTTTGAAGCCGAGCACTTGTACTCTAATACTGGGCTTCAAGCCAGTTTCAAACCTCTTGCATCTCTCCCTGCTGGTAGAGAGTAGACTCACTGCATAATGGCTAAGGCGGGAAAATTCTCTTTCATACTCACCACCGATCGCCCTTCATTTCAAACTTAAGAATTCTTGTAGCTTCGGTCTACATAAGCATCGAGGATGTATTTCTGCAATTCCCGAGGAAGTCATTCCAGTCAAGATCTGCAGTTCTACTGCATGTGGGGAATGGTTTTCCACCATCATAAGCATCCCCTTGTAGTAAGGATACCGAGTATTCAAGTCCGAGCTCCTCTGTACAATGAAGTTTCTTGAACACCCTATCCATCCTCTCTAACCATTTGTTAAACTTCTATAGGATCTATCTGTCCCTTAAACTCAGAGCCCCATACTTCATCAATTTATCATCTCGCCTTGTAGGAGTCTGTGGTTGTACCACGGGTGTCTGAATTGGGACTTGAGTAGGTGCATTACCAGCCATTTGTTGGAATATTGCAGCCATCTGTTGAGCGAATCGAGCAGAAATCTGCGATGCTGCGGCAGTCTTCTTGAACCACCGACATTTTGTACAATTGGGGCATCCCCTTGCACCTCGACCTCAATGGTGATCGATGAACGATCACCCTCTTCCATATTCAATGCGAGGATCTTAGCTTTCTGAACAATAACACAAGAATATTCACTCGTTAGTGCATATTTATCTTGTAATGTCTTGTATGTATCAAACAATGATATTGAGCGGTTGTACTATGCAAAAGAACATTCAAATAACAGTGAAAACGGAATTTAAAAACTTTGCTCTGATACAAATAAAACATGTCACACCTTACACCTCTGTAAGGCATAACATGATCCAGTAGTATACCTAATGAATTACCAACTCCGTCTACTCATAACCCATTAAATACACTATAAGGGCTTTGAAAAACTTTTCTTACTTCTTTTACGATGGTGAGCACTATTTACAGGTGTTAAAAACTTTGGTGAACTGAGGTGAAACAACTAACTCATTTGATTTATTTGGAATTTCTGTAAAAATTTTGGCAAGGTGCCATCTATATTTTGGATAAAACAGTTCTTCAGAAAACCTGTAAAAAAAAGCACTTCAATAATTTTCCAAATCTCAACTCCAATACATTTCTCAACACAACAATTTATCAACACAATTCCATAGGAATTTTTCAAAGTCCGAGATAAGGAAATATAATACAACTTTTACAATCCAAAACACTCATAATTAATTTACAACTTCAAGGTACAATTTAATTTACAACTGCTCAAAACCAAAACAATATGTACATACAGTGTCATACATTACAGTACAAAAAGCAAAAGCGGTATACTCAATATACCGGTAATCCCTCGCCGGATGTATATGCAGCCTAGTCTGCTGCCCTGTCGGTCTCTCTATCTGCGATAGCAATAAAAAGCTATCGCTGAGACAATGTCTCAGTGGTGCACAACATTAACCAAATCCAATTTAAATCACAATTCATAAGTCATGTAAATAGTGGATACTTAAAATCATAATTAAATTCAAGACAATAATTGTCAACAAGAATTTAAACTCCATTTCTCAATATCACAATAATTTTCCATAAGTCAGATCAGGTTTGAATTCAAAAGACAGTATATGTCAATGAGAGTTTAAATCCATTTCACAATCTCACAATACACATCAATAAATCACACAGCGCCTTAATCATGATCCATAATTCAATTCATCCCAAAAGCCGATGGCTAATGAGGTATTCAATTCATCCCAAAAGTCGATGACTAATGAGGAATAACATGGCTAGCTAGCAAAAATATGAGTACTCATTCTATTCGTCCTCAACAGGCACACACCTCAACACTTCAGCCAGAGAGGAATTCAATTCATCCCACTAGACAAGCTAGAGAGGAATACAATCGGTATACATGATAGCTGTGGTTTCAAACCATTCTGATGCTTTTCAATCAATAAGTATCCATCAATGTCATTCAAATAGTTTTTCACAGTTTCAAACCATTCACAATATTTTTCAATCAATAAGTGTCCATCAAACACATTTCGACAATTTAAAACAATGATATACAAACAGTCAATATTTATTTCAATTGAAAATAATTCAAAACAAACAGTTGTTGTGAACAAACCTCGATATTTGTCTCTGGTCTTGACTCGTATTTCTTTCCCTTTTCTTTGAGTCCTTGTTAATCGAGAAACACAATTTGAAGTGTTTGATCAAATTAAACTATCTCTATCGATGGGGTTTGGTAAATAATGCCTTGAACTCAATTATTCGCTTAATCACCTAATATACCGACCCTCGATGCGTTTTAGGTAAATTAGGTTTTAGTGTCGTTAATATGTCACACTCGATAGGGTTTTAGGTTTGGTATGTTTTACCAAAGTCATTTCCTCGCTTAGTGCATTTTAATGCAAATTCTCGATTCGGAACACTGGTTTGACCTAACCGGACGATCTAGTTCCTCGGTTTTGGTCTCGGTCGAAACTATAAACTTGTAGATCTAGGTCTTATTGCAAGCGGTGCAAAATTTCAGGTCAATCCGAGTTAAGTAGACCAAGTTATGGTCATTACACTATTGCTGGTCAAATGGTACCATTTTAGGTCAATTTTAGGTCAAAGTGGTCAATTCTGGTTCGGCCAGTTTTTGGACCCGAACTTGTGCAAGTTGTTTGACTTGCTTATGGTCATTTCTGGGCTTTGGTGTCTTCATAAGACTTGTAGGTATGGGTCTTATCTATTCTTGGTCAAAATTTCAGGTAAATTGGACCTGGTTTGAGTGAGTTATGGCCTAAACACTCACTGCTGCCCAATTGGTCATTTTTCAGGTCCTAATTGCATCTAATCCGAATTGGTCAAATTTTTAGGTCACCTTGCAAGCAGAATTTTGGCATGGTTTCTCAATGAAAGTTGGCACATTTTGTGCCTAATTTCACCTCAAATTGGTCTCATACTAATTAAGGTTACACATTCAAGGTTATAGGCCAAAATATACACTGCCCTTAATATGCATTACACACCCCAACTTCAAACACATTATTTACCTTGCAAGGTTTACTTCCATACCCTACCAAACTGTTTTGGCACATTACCAACAACATTTACTACATTACATTAGCATTATTTTGGGCAGATTCCAATCACCATCAACACACCAATTATCATTCACAATCACAATTCTAAGTACCATTACAATTACACCTAAACACTACAAACATTACATACACTTTACAACTTTAATTTACATACTTAACATCAATCCTTCTAGGTCAATATGCTGCCCACACTTCCTTCACTATACACCCTTTCTCAAGTGTCCACAAGCTGCCACAAATCACTCATCAACATCACATTGCCGTACCATAAGTTAATTTCCATCAAAGTGCATAATTCACCATATATACATGCATTAAATCACTAGGTTACTAAATCACCATGAACAACATTATTTCTCAACAATTATATGCACAATTTCCTCATCAAAAACGTGACCATGGCTGTCCAAAATGACAACAACAATAACCCATCAAACTCAAAATTTTCCTTCACCAAACTAATACCCATAACATGCACATAAACTTTAACAAAGAAATTCTCAAAATTATGAACTTACCTTATGCTTGGAGCTTGTTAAACCTTGCTTAAACTTCCCAAAATTGGTATCAATATCTTCCTTGTGGTGTGTAGACCATTTTTCATGAAAGAAGCTAAGTGAATGGAGTTGAAAATGGAGGGTGGATTAAGCTTGCATGCAAACGCCCATGGAGTTCTTTGTGTTCTTCAATTCGGCCATTTTTGAGAGAATATGAGGAAGATGGATTTCAGATGGTGAGTGGACCATATCAGCCATAATTCAATGATAAATTAATCCCTTAGTGCTCCACTAAGTAAAATAATTCATATTATAAACTTAACTTTCCCATAATCCACATTTAACCCATTATTTCCATTATTTATTTTAGGTACCACCAAATTAATTTTTCATTTCATTTTCTAAGTGTAATACTATTTATTTTTAATGGACATTTAGGTCAAAAGACACTTTGGGATGTCGAATGACCATAATGCCCCTGTTCGGGTGGTTTTCCCGATTTTTCGGTAACACCGTATTTTGTCTGTTTTTCGATTTCTCACTTTTCTTTGTACTAATTATTTAATTTTTCTTTGATCTTTCTAATGATATTTACTCTTCAACAATGGTCTATTTAAGTCCTAAAAATTTTCCCGGGGTTCCCATGATCGAGCTAGTCAACGGTCCACGCCGTGACTTCCCGGTGCGGTCACCCATCGCTAGGTTTCCCGCCTCACTTACTCGGTTACATTTCTTTGCTATGATTTTTCCTTTGTTTTTCTTTTCTTGTATTTCATTATTTTATGTCTCCTCACTCATATTGAAGTACGGTTCTAGGCATCCTAGCTGTCCGGACAACACTGGTCACCGGAGCAGTAGAACGCCCTACCGAACTTAGGGGTGTTACACTCAGGAGAAGCAAGATGCCTCGGACGTCATCAGGGGTACGTTCTCCCTCTACAACACATCTGTGCAAGCATTGGTGGATCCAAGATCCACTCATTCATACATCTGCATCAAACTACCCGTAGAGAAGGGAGTTTCAGTAGAGGAGAGTGATCAAGACATTCTGGTCACAAATCCACTAAGCCACAATGTGGTAGTGAATAATGTGTATAAAGGTTGCCCGTTGAGGATTCAGGGATATGAATTCTCGGCAGACCTAATTGAATTGCCCTTCCATGAGTTTGACATGATATTGGGAATGGACTGATTGTCATGTCATCAGGCAATAGTTGATTGCAAATTGAAGAGGATTTCTCGAAAACTTCTGAGGGTAATGAGAATACTGTTATGGGTAAAAGGACAAATTTCCTGTCCAATGTTATCTCAACCACAGTTGCAAAAAGATTGATAAGAAAAGGTTGTGAAGCTTACCTACCACACGTGGTTGAAACTAGGTAGGCTAAGCCGAATCTGTGTGATATACCCACAGTAAGAGACTTCCCAGATGTGTTTCCTAAAGAATTGCCAGGTTTACCACCAGAAAGGGAAGTCGAATTTGCTATTAAAGTAATGCTAGGTACAGCACCAATTTCTATTGCTCCTTATAGGATGACACCCACTAAATTGAGAGAGTTGAAAATTCAGTTGCAGGAGCTACTCGATAAGGGGTTTATACACCCCAGTGTGTCACCATGGGGAGCTCCGATGCTGTTTGTGAAGAAGAAGGATGGAACCTTGAGATTGTGTATTGATTACCAGCAGTTGAACAAAGTAACTGTGAAGAATAGATATCCGTTGCCTAGAATTGACGATCTGTTTGATTAGTTAAAGGGAGCCGGTGTATTTTCAAAAATTAATCTCAGATCAGGGTATCATCAGTTAAGGGTAAAGGATGCAGATGTGTCAAAAACTGCATTCAGAACCCGGTATGGGCATTATGAATTTCTGGTGTTGCCATTTGGGTTAACAAATGCACCAGCAGTATTTATGGACCTTATGTACCGTATCTTCCACCCATATTTAGATCAGTTTGTAGTGGTCTTTATTAATGATATTCTAGTGTATTCTAAGACCAGAGAAGAATATGATGAACATTTGAGGATTATTCTGCAAACCCTGCGAGAAAAGAAGCTGTATGCTAAGTTGTCCAAGTGTGACTTCTGGATGAGTGAAATCTCTTTCCGTGGACACATAGTATCAGTAGAGGGGATTAGAGTGGATCCCAAAAAGATAGAATCAGTGATGGAATGGAAGCCTCCCAGAAATACAACTGAGGTCAAAAGTTTCTTAGGAGTAGCTGGGTATTACAGAAGATTTATGAAGAGGTTTTCTCTTATAGCTGCTCCAATGACCAAGTTGTTACATAAAAATGTAAAATTTGGCTGGAACGACAAGTGCCAAGCTAGTTTTGAGAGGCTAAAGGCTATGTTGACAGAAGCACCAGTGTTAACATAGCCAGTGTCAGGAAAAGACTTTGTGGTCTATAGTGATGCCTCGCATAATGGGTTAGGGTGTGTATTGATGCAAGAGGGGAAAGTGGTCGCCTATGCTACTATGCAGTTAAGGCCACATGAACAGAACTACCCTACTCTTGACTTAGAGTTAGCAGCAATTATCTTTGCACTGAAGATATGGAGGCATTATTTATATGGTGAAAAATGCTACATATATACAGACCACAAAAGTCTGAAATACTTGCCAACCCAGAAGGAGCTCAATCTTAGACAGAGGCGATGGATTGAGTTCCTAAAGGACTATGATTGTGTGATAGATTACCATCCTGAGAAGGCAAATGTAGTTGTTGATGCCTTGAGCAAAAAGTCCATCACAGCTTTAAGATCACTAAATGCACATCTATCCTTAGCTCAAGATGGAGCTATTTTGGCTGAGTTACAAGTGAGGCCATACCTACTATAGCAGATACAAGAGGGGCAAAAGGTAAATGAAAAATTAATAGCTATTATGGGTAAAATTTTAGAAGGGAAAGAAACTGATTATGAGGTGAAAGCAGATGGGTGTCTATACTATAGAGGAAGAGTGTGTGTACCAAATGATGGGAAACTGAAGACTAGTATTCTGAAACAAGCACACACTAGTGTTTATGCTATGCACCCGAGAAGCACAAAAATATATAATGATTTGAAGCCTCATTATTGGTGGCCTGATATGAAGAAAGATATAGCTGACTATGTTACTAAGTGCTTGAACTGTCAATAAGTTAAAGCAGAACATCAAGTTCCATTAGGATTGCTATAGCCTATAAGCATACCTGAATGGAAATGGGACCGGGTCACTATGGATTTTGTTAGTGGTTTACCTCTCACTCAGAAGAAGCATGATGCAGTATGGGTAATAGTGGATAGATTGACGAAGTCAACACATTTTCTGCCAGTTAGGACTGACTACTCACTGAGAAGCTAGCAGAATTGTGTATCAGTGAGATTGTTAGACTACATGGAATCCCACTTTCCATCATATCTGATCGAGACCCAAGGTTTACATCGATTCTGGAAAAAGTTGCAAGAAGCCATGGGCACACAACTCTGCTTTAGCACGGCTTTTCATCCTCAGATGGATGAACAGTCAAAATGAGTAATCCAGGTAAACCTAAAAAATAATTGAATTTTCACAATTAATAAATTGAAATGATAATAATAATGTGAATTATGTGATAGATTCTAGAGGATATGCTGAGGACTTGTGTTATTGAGTTTAAGGGGAGTTGGGATAGATACCTCCCACTGGCAGAATTTTCATATAATAATAGCTACCAAGCTAGCATTCAAATGGCCCCGTATGAAGCACTGTATGGCGGAAGTGTAGAACCCCAGTATGTTGGACTGAATTGGGTGAAGATAAGCTGGTAGGACCAGACCTGGTGAAACAGACTGAGGAGAAAGTGAAAATAATCAAAGCCAATTTGAAGGTTGCCTCAGACAGATAAAAATCCTATGCCGACCTGAAGAGAAAAGAAATAGAATATGCGGTTGGCGACAAAGTGTTCCTCAAGGTGTCACCGTGGAAGAAGGTACTAAGGTTTGGAAGAAAAGGTAAGTTGAGCCCTAGGTTCATTGGCCCATATGAAGTCATTGAACGTGTGGGACCAAAGAGTCTGAGCTAGCTTTACCACCAGAGCTGGACAAGATCCACAATGTGTTCCATGTGTCTATGCTAAGAAGATACTGCTCAGATCCTTCACATGTCATCTCCATAAAAGAAATTGAAGTACAACCGGACTTGACATATGAAGAAGAACCCATACGGATTCTAGCTCGGGAAGTGAAGGAACTGAGAAATAAACAAATCCCACTGGTGAAAGTACTTTAGAGGCACCATAATAATGAGGAGGCAACTTGGGAAAGTGAAGAGACGATAAGGCAACAGTTCCCTCAACTGTTTGCATCAAGTAAATTTCAAGTACGAAATTTTTATTAGAGGGGAAGAGTTGTAACATCCTCACTTTAGCTAGTCCGTACAGTCTACTGTTTAAGTGATAAATGTCGGTCCAGGCAGCTAAAATGTTTGAAATTATAAATAGACTAGAGTGAGGAGTTATAAATAAACCAAATAATGCTCATAAAAATCAAGGAAAATTTTTAGGAACGAAATACACTAAGGTTAAACGAGCCGAAACCCCAGTGATGAGTAACCCAAAGGGGAAGTGATGGTGAAGGCCGCTAGCAACCCTAGACCTGGGGAAAACTTCATGGAATAATTTTTGGAACTCCAGAGAAGAGTCATTGAGGTTTCTATGGCATTAGAATGCCAAGAAAATGCTTAGAAAAAATTTTTAATCGGTACAGACAATTTTAGTCTGTTAAGTCAAAGGAGGGTATTTTGGTTATTTTGCCTTCAGAGGTGATTTTTGGCCAACTTGTCTAGTTAAATAAATAATTTATATGACATAAAATGTGAATAAATATTGTTAAAAATTTAATTAGAATTAAATAGGCAAGAAAAGGATGGAAAATGAGAGAAATTTGACTTATGACATCATAATGATGTCATTATAATCCTTCCACCTAATCAAATGTTGACACATGGCACAAATTTATTTAAAAAGATTTAATGGGCAGAAAAAGGAAAGAAAAAAAATCAAAAGCTCCTTTCATCTTCTCCAAGCCGAAACCCTCTCTTCCCTTGTCCACCATTGTCAAGCTTACCAAAGCTTGATTTCTTTGGTTTTTCACCCATTAAAGCCTAAGTACCCAACACAAAATCTTGCTCCTTCATTCTAGTGAAGCTTTTGGGAGCAAAAAGAAGGAGAAAGGAAGAGTTCTTGCAAGGTTGAAATTCACTCCCTTAGAGGTTAGTGACCAAACTTGTTTTATCTCTTTCAATTCATGTTGAAGGAGTGGTATTTAATGCAAATTTGCAAGAAAATTGAGTAAACATCATGTGTATATCTTGCTTAAAATTTTGCCAGCCTTAAACTTGGTAGGGTTTTAAAGAATTCTTAAAATTAAAATGATATTGTGGCTACCTTTAACACCAATATATTGCTTAGGATAATGGAAGGTAAGTGTATGCATGCTTGGAGATAGTAGGTTAGGGTTTAAGCATGAATTTGAGACTTTGATCATGCAATGGTGAAAGTAAGTTTTAATGGTCAATTACTGACCATTTGGTTATGTGTGAATGAGAAATGAAGTGGTTTGTGTAGTGGGAATTGAAGTTAGAGTTGCTGCCTTGGCTGACCTGCAGGACTGACCATGAGTCCAGCAGGTATGGGCAGCAATAAATGGAGTTGTAGAGGTTCAATTGGTGCAAGGCCAATTGAACATAAAACTAGACACATAATGTCACAACTTTGGTGAAGAAACCATGCCCAGAAAATCAAACCAAGTTAACCTAAAGATTGCCCTAATACGGGTGACCTGCATTCTGCTTGGGCAAAATGACCAAATGAACAGTATTTATTCATTTGGTCATAACTCAGTGTAGAAAGGTCCAATTGACCTGACATTTTACCAGCAGACATAGACCTACAACTTTTATGAAGAAACCTAACGCAAATTTTAACCATAATATATTCAAAAGGTGACCTGCAGTCACTGCACAAAACACTATAGATTTGATCAGTCCAGAAAATCTGGGAAACTAGTAATCTAGCCAGTCATGGTATTTAGGCTATAACTTAAGCTACAAAACTCCAAATGGAGTGATTCAAAAAAAAGAAATATAACTAGACACAATAAGGAACAACTTTCATGTTGACAACTTTGCCAAATTCCCACTACAAAAATGACTAATGGAACAGTAAATGCAAGGCTTGAAATCTGAAAATTTTGAACAACCAACATTAAGCTTAGAAATGGTATTGGCAACCAATACCAATAATTTTAGAATGCAAAATGTGGTATGTTGGAAGTATTAAAACCAATGTACCTATTGTCTATGCAAAAGTCAACATTTTTGTTGACTAATGAAATGAATAGTAACACCTAAACTTAAATTTCAAGAATTGTATAAATTATGAGTGTAACATGCCCTAGTACACCTAGCAAGATTGGTTTGGATAGGTTGACATGCTAATCGGGTTCTGTTAGCAGTACTGCATATGGCTTCATGTCATTCTGCGTTTTATGGCCTCACGTGTCATTTTGTGATAAAATAGCCTTTGGCTATGTTGATTGAGTTATTATACTTAAATTTTATCCCTGATAATTATTACAGCTTATTAGCTATTCTGTTGCACACTGGGAGACACAATGAGACCGATGGTGTGATTGGTCCAAGGTACTTAGTACCCAGTACCAGTTTACCCGTTTATCCAGTCCAGTTGACTAGTATGGGTTACTCGGGCAATGATAATGAATCTTACAAAATTTTAATCTAATATTACTGCAATAAATGTCAGAAATTAAGTCCACCTAAAATGTAAACATACATTCTGCATATTTATGTTATTTTAGTTATTTTATTTTATATTGCCACCACTAAGCAGAATTGCTTAGTGCGTCGCTTTTTTCACGCGCAGGTACTGGAGACATAGCTGGGGAGTCCAGTAGACCTCATACTGGGTGAGCTTTCAGATCTACACACAGAGTCTAGAGTCACCTCACATTTGCAGTGCATTAGTAGGACATTAGCCACTTTTGGTCTTTTGTATTTGTAAACTTTTGTTATGTTTATTTTAAACTCATATAATTATGCTTTTGATGTAATTATTTATGAACCATATTCAGTAATAATTTGAGTATTTCTTATGGAGTTGAGTATGATATGAATAAATTGAATTTTTGAAATACTGATATCATTTGAGAAATTGTGGAAAGATGTTGGTGATTGACTGAGATTGAAATTATGATTATATTTGAAGTGTTTTTAACAGATTCAGAAGAACTATTTTTCCAATTTACAGCCGGCACTTTGCCGAATTTTCTATAAAATTTGCAAAAAATTCAGATAAATAAAAAATTATGAATAAATGAATTAAAAAGGGTAAATTGTAATAGAACTATGAATTGGTACTCCAGCACACTGTGTGGCATATCTTGCTCGGCTACACTGTAGACGGGTAAGGGGTGTCACACACCCTATTGTTTCCTTAGGTTATTATCGAAAACTTGGTTCATAATCAATAAAACCTAATTGCTACTCATGTTCAATCTTACACAACAATTACGGATTATGAAGATGAACTAGCTATTGATTAAATCAAACAATTAACTAATAGGCCTTTTTAGCAAATCATTCAATAGATCAAAGACAATGAAATTAGAAAACAATAGATATTCAAAAAGATATAAATTAAATTAAGAACCTAATCTCACAAATCATGCACAAGAACTTGAATCCCTTGAACTGAATTAAAAACTTAGCCACTCATGTTCATGGCTTACAAAAAAATAAAGGAAAAATAAAGAAGAAATCTAAAAAGAGAATGGAGAATGAAGGTTTTTTATGGAGAATGAAGGTATGAATTAGGATGCTCTTAGCTGCTGCCCAAAGACGTATTTATAATCAAAAACCTAATCTCAAAGATAAGAACCAAACTAGGAAAAGTTTTGAAATTCAAAAGGCAGACTTTCAGCCTGCATTCACGTCTCTAGAATCAAGGCTGATTTTCAGCGACTTTTTTTCCGAATCTGCCTCTGCCCTCTTCAGGAAAGTTGTATCCCTATTTCTTAGCTTTCCAACAGGTACTCATTTGCCCAAATCCAAGGTCTACAGCCTAAGTTATGGCCCAAAAATCAGGACTGGTTCAGACAGATGGTCCAGCCCATAGTGACGACTTCATTGCCGTTTTTTACAATTAAAATGGTCTCATCTCGCGTTCAGCCCTTCATAAAAGTTGTAGAGGTGGCTCTTAAGGTTTAATTGGGCTTGGGCATGATTCATTTGGACATCTGAAACTCTAGATACAAAATAATACTGAAACTGGTCATGACAAATCAAGTCTAGGCTTTTGCAATAGATCCATAGCTCATTTTGTTAACCTTGGAGACTGATTTGGGCTTTGGTCCCTCTTTATCTTTTGAAGTGCTCTATCTTAGCTTTTCAATGGATTAAACAGCACTCAATTTGGAGACCCACAACTTTAGAACACCTAAAAAATATAACAAAGGTCAAATACTGAAAATTTCTCCATTTAACATAATTATTCCACAACTATCTACAAATATGCCTAAATGATAAATATATTTTAACCAACTGAATTAAACATAAAAACACACTAAAAACACTAAATGTGATGGGAGTAAAATTAATAAATTATGAACTTATCAACTTCCCCCATACTTATTTCATGCTTGTCCTCATGCATGACTTAAACTCTCAATCAACTCCGCTTAGAAGTTCCTTAATTTCACCCTATCACAACATTTTCTAACAAAAGATTAAAAGTTTGAAAGAAGAGGCAAGTAAGGTAATAACCATTATAATAAATTTCATCAACACCATTACCAATATATCAATAATTTTCCAACACAAAACAAAAGGCTTGAAATCAATTAAGCTCAAACAATTAAAGTTTCATAAAATTTTAAGTCAATACACAACAAAACACAAGGCTAATTTATCAAGGCACAACCATTATAGCTCTTTGCAAATCATAGGGGAGATAGAAATGCCTTATATATATATATATATATATATATATATATATTTGAAATTGGTACTTCTCTCTTGTCACAGTTACTTTTTTTTTATTTCAACCGTCACTTTCAGAAAAGTACCTTGCTCATATCCTAGCTAGCTTTTGGCCTAAGAATCGACATGGGGTTCATGAAGACCCCTAGTTAGTTTGCTTAACTAAAATAGCGGAGCAATTTTCAAGTTCAACTTTTTATTTCCCCCAATTTATACATCTACATATTATAAAGTGCCCTAATAAATTAAACAAAGTTTTAAAATATGTATGACACTGGTTTAAAGCACACATAACTAATCATTTCACCATTAAATCAAGCCTAAATGATTTATGCAGACAAAAATTGCTCTATGGTATGGAGAAGAGGGAAAAATCCATCATTAAGTTACTATTACCTTACCTAAAATTTCAAAAATTCAATCTAAAATAGAAAAGTCATTTCAAGGACAAAGCACTTCTCTCCGAGAGTTAATATAGAATCATGAATCAAGCTTATAATAACAAATTTTATTTTATTTTATTTTATTTTTATTTTTTTTACATTTTTTTTCTTAACAATTAAAAAGATTGCAGCAACAAATTTCTCCTCCCCCACACTTAAAACTTACATTGTCCCCAATGTAAAGCCCAAATGCAAAATAAAAGAAAAATAATGCTGGAAAATAAAATAAAATAAGGAAAAAAAACAAATCTGATTGTGGCTAATAAGCCACCCATGGGTTGCCTCCCAAGAAGCGCTTTTGTTTATCGTCGTTAGCTCGACATGGCAAAGCTCCTTAATCCACATAAATTGGGTTACTTAATTTGAGCTCCTCCATTGTATGCTCCTGAAACCCTTCATAAAATGGCTTGAGTCTATGACCATTGACCTTGAACACCTTATTAGTTCCTAAACTTTGAATTTGAATTGCACCATAAGGAAACACATTAGTAACAACAAAGGGTCCAATCCAACGAGAACGCAACTTACCAGGCATCAACTTCGATTGGGAATTATACAATAAAACTTTTTGCCCAACCATAAACTGCTTCCTTAGAATTAGTTTGTCATAGAATGCCTTGGTCTTTTCTTTATAGACCTTAGAGTTCTCATAAGCCTCAAGTTGAATTTCCTCTAATTCCTGCAATTTTAATTTTCTTTCCACACCAGCAGTATCCAAATCCAAATTACAATGTCTAACAGCCCAATAAGCCTTATGTTCTAACTCAACAGGAAGGTGACATAACTTACCAAATACCAATCTATAGGTGGACATACCTATGGGTGTCTTATAAGCAGTCCTGTAAGCCCATAAAGCATCATCAAGTCTAAGGCTCTAATCTTTTCTATTTGGCTTCACTATTTTTTCCAAAATGGACTTGATCTCTCTGTTAGACACCTCTACTTGTCCACTTGTTTGAGGGTGATAAGCTGTAGATATTCTATGGAAAACACCATATCTCCTCAATAATGCCTCAATAGTTCTATTACAAAAATGTGTGCCCCAGTCGCTGATTAGAGCTCTAGGAACTCCAAACCTGCAAAAAATGTTTGACTTGATAAAACCTACAACAGCTTTAGAATCATCAGTCCTGGTGGCTCTAGCTTCCACCCATTTCGAAACATAATCAATAGTAAGTAATATATAAACAAAGCCAAAAGAAGAAGGAAATGGACCCATAAAATCAATACTCCACACATCAAAAATTTCATAAACAAGTATTGGATTCTGAATCATCTCATTCCTATGGGTTAAACTTCCTGTTCTTTGACATTGTTCATAATTTTTGCAAATCAAATATGAATCACGAAATATAGTGAGCCAGTAAAAACCACAATCTAATATTTTTCCACCTATTCTCATGGGTCCAAAATGACCTCCACATGCATAGGCATAACAAAAAGCAAGAATAGATTGAATCTCATTATCAGGAACACATCTCCTAATAATTTGATCTGAATAAAATTTCCACAAATACGAGTCATCCCACACATAATACTTAGCCTCACTTTTCATTTTCTCTTTTTTAGCTCTACTCAAATCAAAAGGCACAACCTTAGTAACCAAATAATTCACCATTTCAGCATACCAAGGGATCATACCTTGCAATTTAAATAACTGCTCATCAGGAAAAAGTTCCTGTAAAGGAAGTGGATCTTCTTGTGCCACTAACCTGCTCAAATGATCTGTTACCAGGTTCTCGGTTCCTTTCTTATCCTTGATTTGAAGATCAAATTCTTGTAGCAGAAGGATCCATCTAATCAACCTTGGTTTTGCTTCCTTCTTTGCCATGAGATACTTCAACGCTGCATGATCAGAGAAGATAATTATTTTAGAACTAAGCAAATATGACCAAAATTTATCTAAAGCAAAAACTATAGACAAAAACTCTTTTTCGGTCATAGAATAATTGTGTTGAGCTGAATTGAGTGTTCTTGATGTATAATAAATCACACGAAAGAGCTTCACAACACGCTGCCCTAAAATTACTCCCATTGCATAATTACTTGCGTCACACATAATTTCAAATGGTATTGTCCAATCAAGAGCCTGGATAATAGGGGGGTGATGTCAATGCAGATTTTAATTTGTCAAAAGCCTCCTTGCACTCTTCACTAAACTCAAAAGAAACATCTTTTTGCAAGAATCTAGACAAAGGCAATGCTATCTTAGAGAAATCCTTAATGACCCTGCGAAAGAAACCTATATGACTAAGAAAAGAGCATACTTCCCTCACATTTGTGGAGTAGGGTAAGTTCACAATTAAATCAATTTTAGACTTATCCACCTCAATACCCCTATTAGAGACAACATGACCCAAAACAATCCCCTGTTCCACCATAAAATGACACTTCTCAAAATTCAAAACAAGATTTTTCTCAATGCATCTCTCCTGAACAGAAGTTAAATGATGTAAACATGCATCAAATGAATCACCATACACAGTAAAATCATCCATGAACACCTCAATGCAAGTATCAATGTGATCTGAAAATATGCTCATCATGCATCTCTGAAATGTGGCAGGTGTATTACAAAGCCTGAAGGGCATCCTTCTAAAGCAAAAGTTCCAAAAGGGCAAGTGAAGGTAGTCTTCTCTTGATCCTCCAACACAATCACAATTTGATTATATCCAGAAAAGCCATCGAGAAAGTAGAAATAAGACTTACCTGCTAACTGCTCAAGCATCTGATCAATGAATGGCAGTGGGAAGTGGTCCTTCCTTATTGCTGAATTCAGCTTGCGGTAGTCTATGCACATTCGCCATCCACTCTGAATCCTTGTTGAAACAAGTTCATTATCTTGATTTGCTACCATAGTGATTCCTGATTTTTTTGGCACTACTTGGACTGGACTTACCCATTTGTTGTCTGAAATTGGGTAAATAACTCCTGCATCTAGTAGCTTTAAAATCTCCTTCTTCACAACCTCCATCATCTGTGGGTTCATTCTCCTTTGAGATTCTCTACTTGGTTTAGCCTCATCCTCCAGTAAAATCCTGTGCATGCACACTAATGGACTTATACCTTTGATGTTAGCTATTGTCCATTCAATTACTTCCTTGTGTACTGTCAGAACCCTAATCAATCTGTCTTCTTGAATCTGTGTTAAATTACTTGAGATGATAACTGGAAGTGTCTCATTGTCTCCCATGTAAACATACTTCAATTGCTTAGGTAAAGGCTTGAGTTCAAGAACTGGTGCCTGCACCACAGAAGGTAATAATTTTGTGTGATATACAGGTAAGTCGATCTTTGGTACTCCATACCTTTTTTGAACAGGAGGTAATGACTACAATTCCATTACTGCCTCTTGAACCTCTACATTTAATGGTGGATTGGTACTGATTTCTTGAATTCCTTGACTAATCACCACTTCTAACTCATCCTCCATGCTTAACTCAAAGACATCCTGCACAATTGTATTAACAACATCAATAGGAAAGACAGAATGATCATCAGCAGGATACTTCATGGCATCAAAGATATTAAATTTGACAGTCTTTCCATCAAACTCCATAGTTAAGGTACCATCATCCACATCAATTTTTGTCTTGGCAGTTTTTAGGAAAGGTCTTCTAAACAAAATCAAAGCTGACTTTGATATGAGAATACTATCCTTTATATCCAGAATGTAAAAATCTGCAAGAAAAATCAATTCTCCAACCTGCACCAACACATCCTTAACTACTCCCAATGGGTAAGCATTAGAACGATCAGCTAATTGAATAATGACACTGGTTTCTTTCAAAGGACCCAAATTTAAAGTTTGAAAAACTGAATTTGATATAACATTAATAGATGCTCCTAAATCTGCCATTGTACGTTCAAATTTAGAATAACCTATTCTGCAGGGAATAGAAAATGAACCTGGATCCTTACACTTAGGGGGTAATTTTTGCTGAATTAATGCCAACACATTTTCCCCCACACTGATCCTCTCATTATTCCTCAACTTGCGCTTTGTAGTGCATAGTTCCTTAAGGAATTTAGCATACTTGGGAACTTGTTTGATCTCATCAAGTAAAGGTATATTCACCTCTACCTTTCTGAAAGTCTCTAAAATTTCTTTCTCTTGTTCTTCTTTCTTATTTTTAGCCAACCTACATGGGAATGGAGGAAGAATAGAATTATTAACCTTATTCAGTTTAGGTTCAGTATTTACCTCAACTTCAAGAACTTTAGACTCTTTTGCTCCTTGCTTCTTCTTTTTTATTGGCTCATGTGGAGTCTGATTATCAACTTCTTTCTCACTTCGCAATAGTATCACACTTGCATTTTCTCTAGGATTCATGACTGTTTGTGATGGGAGCTTTTCCAGAACCTTAAGCTTTCAGCTTACTCACAGATGAGGCTAACTGACCAATCTACCTCTCTATGTTTTAAATGCTATCTCTGGTCTCCTGTTGAAACTGTTGGGTATTGTTAGCCAAACCCTTAACAATTTCATCAAGTGACATACCTTGATTTGAGGGATGCGGAGGTGGTTGTGGTTGATTTACTTGTGGTCTTTGCTGCTGGTATTGGTTTTGCACCAGTTGATTCCCATAACTCAAATTGGGGTGATCTCGCCATCCTAGATTATAGGTACTAGAAAAGGGATCATACCTGCGTTGTGGCTATCCATAATGTCCTACTGCATTAGCATGTTGCATTGATTCATCCTCTTGTAACGCAGGACACATGTCAGTAGCATGACCTGAACTTGAACCCAAACAAATTCCATATACTTTAACAGTTTGCATGTTCCCTACAGCCAACTGCCTCACCAAAGAAGTTAAATCAAAAATTTATTTCTCAAGGTTAGATGTACTTATCTCATTAACCTCCATAGGTGTGTGATCCATTCTCATTCCAAACTGCTAAGAATTTGCTGCCATGTTAGCAATCAGCCTCCTTGCCTCTTCTGGTGTCTTATCAACTAAAGCTCCTCCACTAGCAGCATCTATCATACTGTGGTCCATTGGTAGAAGTCTCTCATAGAAATACTGAATCAAAAGTTGCTCACTTATTTGATGATGGGGACAGCTTGCACACAACTTCTTAAATCTCTCCCAATACTCATACAAACTCTCTCCATTATACTGCCGGATGCCACAAATTTCTTTTCTTATGTTGGCAGCACGGGAAGCAAGAAAATACTTCTCTAGAAATATCTGCTTCATTCCATTCCATGAATTTACAGATCTAGAAGGAAGGTAATACCACCAATCCTTAGCTGTGCCCTCTAGTGAGAAAGGGAAAGCTCGAAGCTTTATTTGATCCTCTGAAACTCCTTGAGGTTTCATGCTGGAACACACAACATGAAATTCTTTTAGATGCTTATGTGGATCCTCACCTGCAAGACCATGAAACTTAGGCAACAAATGGATTAGTCCAGACTTCAACTCAAAAGCAACATTTAAAGCAGTGTATTGGATACACAAAGGCTATTGGTTTAGATTAAGAGCAGCCAACTCTTTCAAGGTTCTAGCAGCCATGGTTTTGTTTTTGGAATTTCACTCTAAATCTAAATCCGAACTTAACTCCTTTGGATATTGGACTCCTTCAGATGTACTCGGAATCTTCCTAGCTTACCGAGCCAATTTTCTCAACCATTTAGCTGTTTTTTCTACATCTGGATCAAAGATCAACTTTCTAGATTGAGAAGTTCTTGTTATAAACAAAAAGAAATCAAAGTAAAAACAAAAAAATGCTTCAAAACCCTAGAAAACAATCGAATTTGGCCTTAAGAGGGTGGGGCCAAGGAATCCAATTGATTGATTGGTCTTCATCAGAGCGTCATTTCCTTCAAAATAGCTATGGGCCACCCTCCAAATTCAATCAAAATTCTTAATGAATAGTAATACCATAAATTTTTTTTTTCTCGAAAACCTGAAAATAGCAACACTTCACAAAACAAAGTTAATAACAAAATACCCTAACACTAAAAACATGAATTCCAATAAACTTCAATCCCTGGCAATGGCGCCAAAATTCTTGATGGGTGTCGAATCCACCAAAAATTAAATTAACTGAAATCACCAATTATGAAATATTTTCTGCAGTAAGTGGTAAATCCAGGTCGAACCCTAGAGACTAAATTATTAAATTTCGTGCACTTGTGTAATGGAAAAAGAAATAAAGGTTGGGGGGGGGTTTAATTTATAATCCAAAGAAGAAATCAAAAATCCAAAATTAAGATCTAAAAATAAGAAACTCTCCAATTAAACAAACTTCAATCTAAGGTAATTCCCATTCCAATGCATTGATTTGATGATAGACAAAAGAAATACAATTATATCTTATTGAATACTTAACGTAGATTTAGCAAATAGCGAGGTAAACCCCTGACTTCCCTATACTCATCAATTCGAGTCCAGCACTCTTATTGACTCTAATTATTAACTGAGTTGGTATTAAGCAATCCTCATCAAATTAATAATTGCTTTAAGAAAATGAAGTAGGTAAGCTGAACAACAATTTATGAAGTATAAATCATTTAATCCACCCTATTGTTTCCTTAGGTTATTATAGAAAACTTGGATCATAATCAATAAAACCTAATTGCTACTCATTTTCAATCTTACACAATACTTACGGATTATGAAGATGAACTAGTAATTGATCAAATCAAACAATTAACTAATAGGCCTTTTTAACAAATCATTCAATAGATCAAAGACAATAAAATTAGAAAATAATAGATATTCAAAAACATATAAATTAAATTAAGAACCTGATCTCACAAATCATGCAGAAGAACTTGAATCCCTTGAACTAAATTAAAAACTTAGCCACTCATATTCATGGCTTACAGAAAAATAAAGGAAAAATAAAGAAGAAATCTAAAAAGAGAATGGAGAATAAAGGTCTTTTATGGAGAACAAAGGTCTGAATTGGGATGCTCTTAGTTGCTGCCCAAAGGCGTATTTATAATCAAAAACCAAATCCCAAAGATAGGAACCAAACTAGGAAAAGTTTTGAAATTCAAAAGGCAGATTTTCAGCCTGCATTCATGTTTCTGGAATCAAGGCTGATTTTTAGTGACTTTCTTTCCGAATCTGCCTTTGCCCTCTTTAGGAAAGTTGTAGCCCTATTTCTTAGCTTTCCAACAGGTACTCACTTGCCCAAATCCGAGGTCTACAACCCAAGTTATGGCCCAAAAACTGGGACTGGTTCAGACAGATAGTCCAGCCCATAGTGACGACTTCATTGCCATTTTTGAAAATTAAAATGGCCTCATCTCGCATTCAGCCCTTCATAGAAGTTGTAGAGGTGGCTCTTAAGGTTTAATTGGGCTTGGGCTTGCTTCATTTAGACATCTAAAACTCTAGATATAAAACAAATATCGAAACTAGTTATGGCACATTAAGTCTGGGCTTTTGCAATAGATCCATAGCTCATTTTGTCAACCTTGGAGACTGATTTGGGCTTTGGTCCCTCTTTATCTTTTGAAGTGCTCTATCTTAGCTTTTTAATGGATTAAACAGCACTTAATTTGGAGACCCACAACTTTAGAATACCTGAAAAATACAACAAAAGTCAAATGCTGAAAATTTCTCCATTTAACACAATTATTTCACAACTATCTAAAAAGATGCCTAAATAACAAATATATTTTAACCAATTGAATTAAACATAAAAACACACTAAAAACACTAAATGTGATGGGAGTAAAATTAATAAATTATGCACTTATCATGATAAAAAGAATTATAGGAAGTGTTTTTACAGGTTTTTGAAGAACTGTTTTCTTAAAATACAGACGACACTCTGCCAAAATTTTTCCAAAAAATTGCGGACAAATAAAAATGGACAAAAATTTTAACTAGCTTTTAAACTTCTATTAAATGTAAGAAAATGCTCACCACTTCCAAAAAGTAAGAAAATGATTTTAAAATCCCTTGTAGGATACTTAATAAGTTATCGATATGTGAAGTTTGGTAGTTCATTAGGTATTCTACGGGATCATGTTATGCCTTACAGAGGAGTAATGTGTGACACAAAAACATGCCGCCACCTCTTGATTGAATGCAACCAGCAATGAATCATTCAAAACTTGATCAAATCACACAATTAAATCTCATATTAAAAAATTTTAATGGCAAATATAGTGGCTCTGATACCAATTGAAGGAGCGGAAGCATGTAAATTGTTAGATTAGAGCATTGAATTTCAAAAATTTCTTCTAGGGTTTCATGCATCATGCCACATCCATTATGTGCCTAATTAATTTCAATGCTCAATTGCATATTAAAACACTTTTAATATGTATTAGGATCTATGTTTGCCATTTAAGATTTTTGAATTAACAAATTAATTCAATTGAACCCTAGTTTGAAAGAAGAAAATGTGCACTAACCTTATGATGCACTATTGATGTAATTGGCACCTTTAGGAAGTACCTAGGATCCCAAATGTTATCCCTCTAGCTTGTCCACACCAAGATCACTAGTGGGAATCAGCTTCTCAAGCCTTGCCAACCAATTATAATTTTGGTTTTTGCCTTTAGAGAGGTTGTAGATGTGTATAGGACACTAGAACTAATTTCTAGCAATTTTAATTCAAAGGAATTTGGGCAATCTCTTTGAATTGATGAGAAAAGAAAAAGAGGAGAGGGAGAGCTCAAGGTGGAAGCACCTTTGAGATAAAGAAGAGTGTGTTTTATTTTTCCTTTATTTTTTCTTGTTATAATTAGGTTATCACTTAAAACTCTTGCCACATGTCATCACCACATTGCATCTTAATTTTAATTAACTTAATTACATTAAGCCAAGTGTCAAAGATAGACTTAATCTTGACTTTGATCATCTTACATGATTGGAAGACAAATGGCAAGCTTATATGGTGCCATGTGCCACCATCTCATGGTGCCACATGTTACCCTATGAAATAACCAAATTACCCTTATGTTTTAATTTTGAGTTCTCAACCCAAAATCATTATTTCTCCTCTTCTAATCAATTTACATCAAATATAAATTAATTTATTAATCTCTATTAATTAATTTCTCATAATTAAATTCATATTTAAACACTTTAAATATAAATTTAACTTACACTATACATCCAATAACCTAGATTTGGTTTCAAGCCATGCTAAGGACTTTGCAATCTTATTGCAAACCAAACCTATTTAATTAATCAATTAAACTCTTTAATTAATCAATTAAATCACATTTTACTTCGTGATTAACTTGTGTATGTGTGTGACTCACTAGGCTCATCACTAATTGGCAATGAGATATGATATTAACTCTTAATATCATTAGAACTCTTTCTTACCATAAATGATTTCTCTAAATCATTTTAGGCATTTCATAGACCATGGTTGACACCTAGCATAGCATGGCATGGCCACCCAATCAGTAACAACGAATACCTTTAATGAACCTTTAATCATATGTTACCATGTATTAGAATTCTCTGTTACAAAATCCCAATTCGAGCTAGAGTCATGGTTTATGTCAAACCCCATTTGCTATGAATATTATGTTCTCTTTTAATTCCAGTTCTTGATTAATTAGATTTTCCTGTCAAAAACTGTTTTCTGACTAAATCTGTATGTCCTAGCCAAGAATTTGAAACATCAAGAACAATTAAATAAACATAGGACTTTATCCCTATTTACTTAGGGTAACAGATTCTATCTTGATCAACACCTACCTCCATATATAACTAGTAGGAGCCAACACATGCCCATATACCCATACACAGTACTAGTATGAAAGCAGTATCAAACTCAAACCACCTATATATAAGATAATTGTGTTATCTCAAGTCTGAAGATTATATGCACTGATATGATATATGACAATGCATTGACAAGAGTAAACTTTATGTGCTTGTCATGTGCATCACTGGTTCGGCCTACTTATCATGTATAAGTGCCTATCATGTTTGTTATATGGCATGAAACTCACCATTCCATCTTATTTATATCTCATACAAATACCTTGGGAACAAACATGATTACAATCTTTCTGGATAAGTCATGTCCTTATTGTGAAGTATCGTCGATTGTGAACCAATTTATGATACTTTGTACTAGAAACACTATCACTCATATTCTTAACAACTTAAGAATAATATTTTTAACAAAATATCAATGGACCTTTTCTATTACACATAAATACATTATATAAATAGAAAAGAAAAATTGCCTTTTATTAATAAAATATGTACAAGATACATACTAAATGATATGCTCTAGAGCATACTACTAACAGTCCCTAGCAAAATGTCCAGTCCCACCACAGTTATAACAGGCTCTGATGGCTTTATAACAAACCCCTCTGTGTATTCTTCCACAAGTTTCACAAGTACGGACTGGAGCTGTTCCTCTGGATGTCTACTAGCTAGGTCAGGGTAGTCTCTATCCTGAAGATCTACCTCTACTGGACTTGCGTGAACTAGATACTCCAAAGTGCTTTCTCTTTCCTTACCCACTATCAGGAGCTTGCTCAGTAATCTTTCCAGTTTTCTCTTTCTCTTCTGAACTCTTTTTAGGTGCTCCTTCCATTTCAATTCTTTCTCGTTCCAATGCTTAAGATATCAGCTCAAAGAAATTTTCATGTCTGAATCCCACTACTTGCATCCTCAAACTAGGCTTTAGACTAGCCTCAAATCGATTACATCGGTCTCTGCTCGTAGTAAGCAAGTTCCCTGCATAGTGACTTAAGTGGGAAAAATCTCTCTCATATTTAGCCACTAATCTATTCCCTTGCTTCAAACTCAAAAACCCTTGAAGCTTCATATTAACATATGTGTCTGGGACATACTTCTATCAGAATTCTCTGAGGAAGTCATCCCAGGTTAGGATAAGAGGCTCCACCAAACTGTTGGGGATCATTTTCCACCATTCGTATGTATCCCCTTGTAGTAATGAGGCTGAGTATTCGAATTTCAGGTCATCCGTACAATGTAGCTTCTTAAATACCCACTGCATCCTTTCCAACCACTATTCGGCTTCTAGAGGCTCTATTGTGCCCTTGAATTCAATGGCCCCAAATTTAATTAGTTTATCATACTATCGAGCTAGGGGTGGTGGCTGCATTGTTGGCACTTGCACTGGGCTTGAGCTTCCACATTTCCAGCCATTTGCTGAAATAAGCCGCCATTTGTTGAGCAAATTGGGTAGGGAATTATTACATTGGTGGAATTGGTGCAGCTGACCCTCTAGCATTTTAAGGAGCCGGGCCCTCACCCTATGCCTCAGCTACTACTGACTGTGAGTGATCACCTTCTTCCATGTTCACTTACAGGATAATTTATCTCCTGAACAAACAATATAGGGAGATTTCCCCCCATTAGTTCTTATTCATGATGTAAATCAATCATATATAACAGTTAATGACATTGAGCAGTTATACTAATTAAGAAAAATAATTCAAATTCAAAAGTCAAAACTCATTCAAAATGTTGCTCTGATACCACTAAAACATGTCACACCTTACCCTTCCGTAAGGCATAACATGATCCCATAGTATATCTAATGAACTACTGAACTTCGCCTATCGATAACTCATTAAACATACCACAAGGGATTTTAAACCCTTCTCTTTTCAATTTAAAATGGTGAGTCATATTTCTTAATTATTAAAATCCTTTAACTGGAATTTATATCAAAATTGAATTATTGATTAATTTAAAATCTCTGTAATTTTTGTAAAAATTTCGGTAGAGTGCCGGCTGTATTTGGGAAAAACAGTTCTTCAAAAACCTGTGAAAAACACTTCCAATACATATTTAAATCCCAACCTCCATTATTCTCAAACCAGGTCAATCTCGATTCAACTCAATTTCACAATTTCAGAGAATTCTAAAAGAAATTTACATACTGCATTTATACATAAAAAAAAAAATAAATGTAAACAAATTTATATTACAAAGTTTACATGAATCAAAATAATAGTACAACTTTTAGACAACTGCTCAATGTGCACATATGGATAGATATAATTAATTTACATCAAAAGGAAAAATTTACATAGGTTATAATAAATATACCCGAAAAAAGTCCAACTAATACTTCAATTTCAGCTCTAAGCAGCTTACTCTACTGCCTTGTCCTTTTCCTTATCTGCGATAGCAAAACACGCTATCGCTGAGTAATAATTCTCAGTGGTACACAACTAATTTAAATTAAAATCAATTATAATATAAATCAACAATTCACAACAAAACAAAATTTTTATAATTTATGAAGTAAATTCAGATTTCCAAAATCACCGAGAATCATTTATTTCAAATTAATAATAATCATTTATGTAAATTCACATTTCATTTAAGATTCATAATTCATAAAATAAAAGTGTTACCAAAAACACACAGTCTAGACCATGACATAAAATTTCATGATCAATGCCGTATTGTACACCACGACAAAGCAAATCACCTCACTAGCCGTTATTAATGAGGGAAGGGCTAGCTAGCTAATAAGTACTCATACATTGTCATCCTACTAACCGTTATTAATAGGAGACATAATTAATGTCAATTATCAAACCCCGAATAGCTGTTACCATTAGAGAGTTCCAAATAGGACTGTCATGCTAACTGTGGTTTAAAAAAAATTTATAAGATTTTCTAATCACATAATTACATTTCAAATTTAATAATCACATTCGATTCATTTTCAAATTCATAAGATATTGGCAACACACAATTCATAATTGCAATGGGGAAATCATAATTGTAAACCATTACCATTTATTCAAAACAATTTACAAAATTAAAATCAATTAAATCAATTTAGTTGTGTACAAACCTCTAGTGAGTTGCCCATTTTGCCTTGACTCACATTTTTCTTTCCCTCCTTCCCAGTCTCTTTTTCTACTAAAACACACAATCTATAGTGTTTCAATTCCATACCTCATAAGTAATCCAATAATTAAATTCATACACGCTTGATTATACTTTTAAATTTGTTTAAAATGGAGTTCTTTGTGTTTGCCATATTGGGGTTACTATTCATTTCACTATTTATATCAAAATATTGACTTTTTCATGCTTACTAGGTATGTTAATTCTAATTACACTCACATACCACATTTTGGGTTACAATTGTGTTGGCATTGGTTGTCAATTAAATTTCCAAACTTCCTAAGTGAAATTCTAAAATTTCAGTTTTAGATCTCTTAGTTCTACTATTCTATTGAACCTTCTCCAGTGGAAATTTGGTCAACTTTCCCTCTTTTAAGTTGTTTCTTAATGTCCTAGCTGTAATTCCCTTTTTAAATCACTCCCTTTGGGGTTTTGTAGCTCAAGTTATGCTATTTCTAATGTGGCTGGCCAAATTGGTAAAATCCAGAATTCTGGGCACAATTCTGGTTTTGGCAGATTTGAGAACCTAATTTTGGTTGGCAATTTGACTAGGTTATGGTAAGAATTTGGGTTTGTATTCCTCACAAAAGTTGTTCTACTATGTCATAGCTTTCTAATGGTCCAAAAATCAGGTCATTTGGACCTTTCTACACCAAGTTATGACCATTTCAACTAGTACTATTCATATGGTCAATTCTGTACAGGAGCAGTGTGTGAAATCCGGATTTAACCTAAGTTTACACCCACTTATGGTCAGTTTTAAGGCAAGGTTTCTGCATGAAAATTGTAGCTTTTTTCATCTCCAATTAACCTCACACCAATTGGAGTAATAGAATTCTAGTTATGGTAATTTAAATTGACCATGGTCAGGCTATCTAGATTGGACCATTGTCATTCACTATTCCATTCCGTTCCAATTCTAACCATTCAAACACACTCCATTTCACATCAATTGACCATTTTAAACCTTAATTAGGTCAATTGGCAACAATTTACTAAACCCCCAAATTTTCCCTCAAATTTCTAATGTCAAGAACCCTAATTTCTCAATTGGTTCAATTCATGAAATCAAAGTGTGACATTCACATATACATACTCAATTGAACTTAAATACATGATTAATTGAAATGAGACACATCATTTCCCCAACATCCCAAAGCTGGCCGAAAATCATGGGTTTTATATAGGCATTTTTTTTCCATGCTTTCTTAAGTTATTTCTATATGTTTGAACTCAATTTCAATTAATACAATTAATATATAACAAGAAAACTTAAAATCAACTTACCTTTAATGGTGTTCTCTTCAATCTTTCCAATCTTCAAATTTCTCCCAATTCTTTTGCTCTCAATCTTATTTTCACACTCAATTATCAAACTTTTACTCAAATAGCTATGGAAAATAAGGGAGATTTCAAGGGAATTTTGAGCTTTGAAGAATGAAAAATGGAGGAGAAAGAAGAGCTATTAGGACGGCAAGAATGGAAGGAAGAAGAAGAAGATAGAATTTCTTTTAATTATTGGTATTTTAATGTGATATTTATCCCAATTTTCATAATTAGAAAATTAAAAGTTTAATTGTGTCAAGATGATGTCAAAAAAGAATTAAAAATTAGAAATTTTCTTTTCTTTTTCTTTTCTTTCTCTACACACCTCTTCACTTTTTAATTCTTTTTCATAAATTTAATTTCCTATATTTTAATGGACATTTAGGCCATGAATGACCTCTAAGGGTGAATTGACCAAATTGCCCCCTTATCGGTTTGATCCGTTTTTCCAATAGCATTAAATTGCTTCCGGAACCTTGATTCAATTTTTTGAACTGGTTTTTTATTCTTTTCTGTGATTTTCATATTACTGATACACTTGAATTGTATAGATATTTTTAAGCACGTTTGTATACTATCTCATAGCATTTAGGCAAGTATTTTCATGCATAGTAGTTGATTTCATTAGTTTTTGTAATTTCTATTGTAAAGCCCGTAATTCCATGTTTTCTACTTCATTTCAGGTGTTTGGATAAAGTCCCACAGTATAGGAGTGCAAAAGGAAGCTTGGAGAGGTCAAGAGGCTGAGTATTGCTGCTAATACAAAGTACACGAGTCGTGTAAGCCAAGCCCCAGACCCGTGTAACTTTCTGCCAGAAGAAAGCCAGATAGCCAATGGAGAAACGAAAGTACACGGGTTGTGTAATTAGACCCATGTAATCTGCAAAGACTCATGTAAGTCTCTGCAGAGCACAAGCTTGAAGAACCTTATGGGAACAATAGTACACGGCCCGTGTAACCAGGCCAGTGTAGTTGGCGCAGACCCATGTAACTCTTTGTGCCAATGCAAGACTCCGCAGTTCCACTCAACAAGTTACATGGCCCTACACATCGGGACCCGTGTAGTGACACATGAGCCGTGTACCTTGCGGCAGCTTGTTTTCAAACCCGAATTCTAGCTCTTGTTTACGGATTCAAATCGGACTCCTAAGGCTTTTGGGACTCAAAAAATGACCAAACCCTAGAACAACTATTATAAATATAAAGAGAAAACATCCAAGAAGGGGGCTTGAACAACACTTTTAAGTGTTTTAGAGAGACTCGCATTTTGCACTCTCTCCAGTCGTCTTGAGGAGAGGAATATCAGTATCAAGGGGAGTCTTGCAGCCAAAGTTCCACAAGATCAAAGCTGCAAACTCTCTTTGGTTCCTTCATTTCATCTCCCTAGACAGATTTTTATTGCTTTATTTCTTCTACATAATTTTGTTTTTTACTGTTCTTACCTTTTATCATGATGTTTGCTGAACTCACCATGAGTGAGTAGTTTTTATATTCTAGAATTGGGAAAGTAATGCTTGTAATCATTGTTATGGATAAACATTAAATTTTATTTATTGGATTTCATATTTGTTCCTTGATTTAATTTCTTGTGATCTTAATGCATGCTATGTGCTGGTACCCACTTAGTATTGATTGTAGATATTAATTGAAGGACTAAAAGGTGAAGATTAATATTAGAAAATCAAGATCTTGAACCTAGGAATTCTGACCTAGACATAGGCTGATGCCTTTGTGGAACTTCAAAATTAGTCAAAGACCTTAAGGGATTTTAAGTAATCTGATCGCTACAAAAGTCGGGTTCAAGTTAATTAGAATACACCCTAGGTACCTTGAGAGAGGACTTAGGATACCTTAGGATTGATTTCCATCAAGGTAAACGATTCTCAAAACTAGTAAATAAATAAGATAACATCCATAGCAAGATTCAGGTGTGAAATTTTAATTCCGGAATTGTTTCAAATAAATCATTTCATTTTAAGTTTACCATTCTAGTGTTTAAGGTTCACAAACTTCATCCCCTAAGTATTCGATAGCCTAGACAGTCAAAATTACTATGTAGATTGGTACTTGCTAAACAAAATCCTCATGGGAATGATACTTTACTCATCACTTTATTACTTGTTAGCGATCCATGCACTTGCGGTGGTTGCAAAATAGCGAAACAAGTTTTTGGCACAGTTGCTGGGGATTTTTTGCTTTTAGTAATATCAATATATATGCAATTTAGTTGATTTAGGCAATTATATTTATTATCTAATTTTATTTTACTGGTTGTATTTCTCTTCTTTTCTCTTAGGTGCCCGATCTGGTATATGACCAGAACAAGGCCAGAAGAAGAAATTTTGGACTGTGATCCAGAGATAGACAGAACTCTGAAAGCCATCAGGAGGGAAAGGAAACATCAAGAGCACGGTCAACGAGATCCTGAAATTCCAACCATGGCTGATAATAATGATAGACTAAGACTCTTGAGAGATTACAGAGCCCCATCTGTCCAAGGATTTCAGCCCAATGTCACTAGACCCACAGTGGAAGCCAACAACTTTGAATTAAAACCAGCATGGCTCCAAATGATTCAACAAACCAAGTTTATAGGTTCACCAACAGAAGACCCACACTATCACCTCCAATGCTTTCTTACCCTATGTGACACATTCAAGATGAATGGAGTGTCTGATCAAGCAATAAGACTCAGAGCATTCCCATTCTCCCTTCGGGATAGAGCAAGGAAGTGGTTACTTTCTCAATTGGCTAGAACGTTCACCATTTGGGAAAGCCTTTCTCAAGTTTTTCTAGCAAGGTATTTTCCACCTACAAAGACTGTAAAACTAAGGCTTGAGCTCAATATCTTTAGACAAAAGGAAGGAGAATCACTCTATGATGCATGGGAAAGATATAAAGACCTACAGAGGGAATGTCCACACCATGGCATAGAAGATTGGCTATTAGTGCAGAATTTCTATCATGGATTACTATCCTGTACAAGGAGCACAGCTGATTCCGCTGCAAAGGGTGATCTAATGGAGAAAACAATGACACAAGCACTTAAACTTCTAGAAAGGGTTGCATACCATAATTATGAGAGGTCAAATGAAAGAGAAAATGCAAGGAGAACTGCAGGGGTCCTGGAAGTAGATGCCCTAAGCATGATAAATGCTCAATTTGATCAGCTCACAAAGAAACTAGAAAGAATGCAAGCCAATGCAGTTGATAAAAACAGTCAATATGAGGACAGCTATGGAGGAGAATACATGAGTTCATAATACAGCAATTTCAATGAACCCTCCACAGAACAGATGAACTATGTGAATAACGGAGGAAACTTCAATCAGAGGCAACCCAATAATCCATATTCAAATACTTACAACCTTGGATGGAGGAACCAACCAAATTTCTCATGGTCCAATCAGCAAAACTAGCCAATAAACAAGCAACAAGGGTACAAACCACCAGCACCCCCTAGATTTCAAACAGAGGCCAAAACCTTACACAGCCATCACTACCTCTCCAAACTCAACAACCTGAACTGAAAATGACCATGGAAACCATGATGGAAGGATTGCTAGCAGCTCAACAGCAGCAAAATGAATTGATTAAATAGCTGACTTCTAGAGTGGACCAACTTGCTACTCATAACAAGATAATAGAGAATCAAATCGCTCAGCAAGTAAGTTCTTCAAGTAAAGCTGCTAGCAAACTACCTAGCCAATCAGAAATGAACCCAAGGGAGCATTGTAAGGCAGTTGCATTGAGGAGTGGGAGAACTCTAGTACAATCAAAGGTAGAACCGATAGAGGAAACCATAGAAAAATGTAAAGGCCAAGCAAATAAAAAGGAGGAAGAAGCTAAGAAAGATCAGGAAGAGGAAGCAAGGAAGACAAAGAAATTACTAGAGCCATACCAGCCTCCCCTGCCTTTTCCTCAGAGATTTCAGAAAGCCAAATTAGACTAGCAGTTTGGGAAGTTTTTGGAGGTTTTACAAAAACTTTACATCAACATCCCCTTCACTGAAGCACTTTCTCAGATACCATCCTATGCTAAATTTCTTAAGGAAATTCTGTCAAAGAAAAGAAAGCTAGAAGATTATGAAACAGTAGCTCTAACAAAAGAATGCAGTGCCATACTGCAAAACAAACTGCCTCCAAAGCTGAAGGATCCAAGAAGCTTCTCCATACCTTACCTCATTGGTAACAAGAAAATAGACAAGGCCCTTTGCGATCTTGGTGCAAGCGTCAGTTTAATGCCTCTATCAATATGCAAAAAGCTGGAGATCGGAGAACTAAAGCCCATAACAATCTCATTGCAATTGGCTAATCGATCTGTCAAATATCCTGTGGGAATACTTAAGAATATTCCTATCAAAGTGGGCAAATTCTTCATTCCAGTGGACTTTGTTGTCCTTGTGTGGGAAGAAGATGTTCAAATTCCTATCATCTTGGGAAGACCATTAGCATTTCATTTTGTAGGATTTTTGGAAAGGTGAGTAAAGAACAAGAAAGGGAAGGAATCACCAAGTCAAAACCATAAGAGGGAAATTTGGACAAAACCAGGGAAGTATCTCTATTGCTAAACTTTACATCCATTTCATGTGTTGAGATAATAAAAATTTTTCATTTGACAAAAATTTGGAAAATTAGAAAATTACACAGGTCGTGTACTAGTTTTACATGCCCCGTGTAACTTTCTGGAAGTCCATAAATTTCTTGCATTTTTTACTCTGAGGTAGACAGAAAGTTACACAGGTCCAAAGCCCAATTTACACGGACTGTGTAATGTCTTTAGCAAAATAACTTAAAGTAAAAAAGTTACACAGGCCTCCTTGTATTTGACACGGGCTGTGTAACATATCTAGTAAAGCAACTCAGGAGACAAAAAATTACACGGGTCCCAGAGCTCATTTACACGGGCAGTGTACTATGATAGAATTTGAAATTTTCAAGCAGAAATTTACATGGCCCTACATGTCGGGACCCGTGTAGTGATACATGACCCGTGTACTTTGTCGCAGATGCGACTCCTGGGGCACGAAATGCACTAAATTAAGAGTCCTAATGACTCTTTAAATGCACTCCTAGCATTAAAACCCTTCATAAAGATAAAACCCTTCATCTCCACCCCTCCTAGCCTATAAAAACCTCTCAAATCTCATTTCCCTTCACCAAACCCTACTCTTCTCCTTCCCAAAAACTCATTAATGGCTCCTGCAAAAAGATCTGTGAGAAGATTTGGCTCTTCCTTGAGGCAAAGAGGAGAATCCTCACCTTCTCCACCTCAGCCTCCAGCCCAACGCCCAAGAACAAGGGTAGCCTCTCCCCAACCATCTCAACCAGCCCATCCTCCACCACAACCCCAACCACAAGCCACTCCATAACCCGAAATCTCCATTCCTTGGGGGTTCCGTGATGATGCCCATAAGGCAATGTGCTCCCGGCTTCAGGCCCAAAAAATAAGCTCCACCAAATGCATGGATTTTCCACTGCTGGAGTAGATCGGGCTACAGAATGAAATCAATAGGCTACTCGATAGCATCAAGTGGACAAGGTTCACCCAACTCCAATTTCCAGCATATAAGGACACCACACTGGAGTTTTTGGGCAGTTTTAAGGCCACCTTATGGCCTACCGATAAGGAGGATAGGGGCAAGATTGAATTTCGTCTCCTCGGTGTCGACCAGGTGATGAACATAGATGAGTTCAATGCCATCTTTGACTTTGACAGCACCGGCCACTAGGAGATCACTAGGAACTGCATGCTCTACAACAGCATCAACTTCTGGAGTTCCATTGCCCTGAACATAGAGCCATATAACTCCAGCAAGTCCAAATCCATGGGTATCATAAGTCCAACCCTGCGCTATATGCATCGGTTTGCCGCCCACACTATCATAGGCCATGGAGACAGCCTTAGCGTTGTAAACACCAACGAGTTATTCTTCTTATGGTGTATGGTCACCGGACAGCACTGCAGCACCGGCTTCTTTTTATGCAACCATCTCCGATGCCTCTGTCATCAGTCTACTGGACACATCATGCTTGGTGGCCTTGTCACAACCATTACCCTCCACTTCAGCTTTATACCAGGACATCATAGGCTGCGCTCTATCACTGGAACGTCAAGAATAGATCAAACTATCTGCATATCCATGGGGATATGTAAGAAGGTGGGCAACACATGCTACCTGCTGGATGCCAAAGCAAATGCCATCCCTCGGAGAGACGAAGCAAGAGAAGGACCTGGCGAGACTTCGTAGCCTCAAGAAGAAGGCCAAGAGCTAATGTTTCAGGAGTCCCCCGCTTGAGTGCCTCCATACACACCACCACCGACAGATCCGGTACTCGCATACCTATAGTACATGGAGACCATAATCAACAACAGGATGCGAGGAATCGAGGATAGCCTCCAGGAAGCCCACAACAAGTTGGATATGCTAATGGGGAGGCTTGATGAAGAGGAGCCAGCATCACCATCATCATCATCAGAGACCTTTTAGACCTAGGACTATAGGATAGGTTCTTTATTATAAAATTTTAAATACCTTAGTCCTAGGTTGCAATCATAGGTCTCTTTTATATGCTTAATGTCCAAAGTTTTCAATGCCTAA
Source organism: Hevea brasiliensis (assembly GCF_030052815.1). Taxonomy (NCBI): domain Eukaryota; kingdom Viridiplantae; phylum Streptophyta; class Magnoliopsida; order Malpighiales; family Euphorbiaceae; genus Hevea; species Hevea brasiliensis. The sequence continues at coordinate 68,798,501 of NC_079500.1, forward strand.
TAAATAATATGCTTCCTATAATCTTTGTACATTTTCTCTGATTTTGCATATTATTTTGACATTGAGGACAATGTCTGGTTTGAGTTTGGGGGGGATACAAGTGCATTGCATATCATTACATTTGCATATCATTGCATGCACATCATTACATTGTTTAAATTCAGCTACATTATTTTTGTGTATCAAAATTTTTGAAAATTTTTGAAAAATTTTGGAATTTAAATTGTGAAACTTAGCACTATAACCAAATTCTAGTAAGCTAATAATTGGATTCCATGGGATAGAGGAATGAACATATCTAGATAGGCAAAAAGGGATTCTAACATGTTGTTTGTGAAAAAACTAATCTCTTTAATGGAACTAGACTAGTAAACCTCTTCATAACTGTTAATTTATTACATTGAACTTGTAAAATTAGGAGAACAATTTTTGAAATACAAGCAAACCTAAAAAAATGCCTCACCAGCTCTAGAACATATCTCTTGGACCTATCAAGGCGAAATCCTAGCATATGCTTGATAAAGAGATGATTAATGTATTCTTTGATATAAGCCTCACTAAGCCTTAGCCACCTCTAATTAAAATATATATCCCTTGTAGCCATCTTGAAGCCTATGTTTATCCCTTAAAATTTATTGCTTACCCATGTTATTTACCTAGCCCCTAGCCTAAACACCTACCATACCCTTTTGAGGAAGCAAAATGCATAAGGAAAATGAAGAGAGGATGTAGAACTCAAGAAAGAGTGCAAGTGTGCAATTGAAATAAAAAAAAAAAAATTTGCCTTTCCAACCCGGCAAAAGCAATGAGTTTGGGAGAGAGGACAAAAGGGACATAAATAAAAAAAAATTGAAAAAAAAAAAGAGAAGAAGTCCCAAGATAAGTATCATGGAAGTATGTTTGGCACTTAGTTTACTTGATATTTTATGCATACATGCTATCCTCATATTTGCATTCCCTAAAAACCTTTCATTGGCAATCAAGTTATTATCCTCTAGCCCCATTACAACCCTTTGTAAAGACCATTTGATCTTTTGAAAAGTGCGTGCTATATTAGTGAAGATAGAAAATTGAGATATGCCTATGGAGTTGGAATTGAATTACTTCATCATAATTACTCACAAAAGAGGCAAATTTGGGAGAGTTAGTGTTTCTCAAATCTATCCCGATAAAATAGGTTATTTGTGACTTATTAATGGCCGTGCAAAAAGGAATAATTAGTTGAAGCACCATGAAAGGAGGTGAAGTTCTAAATAGGCAGCTATTAAAACCCTTATGCCTTGAAAGAGGGAAATTAGTATGAAGGTTGGAGGAGTTCAATTTTATGCTTATTAAATTATTGGTTATATTCTTAAGTATCCCCTGAAATGTGTTTTAAAAAAGAGTTTTACTTTGCTTGAGGACAAGCAAAAGTTTGAGTTTGGGGGTATTTGATACACTTGAATTGTATAGATGTTTTTAAGCACGTTTGTATACTATCTCATAGCATTTAGGCAAGTATTTTCATGCATAGTAGTTGATTTCATTAGTTTTTGTAATTTCTATTGTCAAGCCCTTAATTCCATGTTTTCTGCTTCGTTTCAGGTGTTTGGATAAAGCCCCACAGTATAGGAGTACAAAAGGAAGCTTGGAGAGGTCAAGAGGCTGAGTATTGCTACTAATACAAAGTACACGGGTCATGTAAGCCAAGCCCCAGACCCATGTAACTTTCTGCCAGAAGAAAGCCAGATAGCCAATGGAGAAACGAAAGTACATGGGTCATGTAATTAGACCCGTGTAATCTGCAGGGACCCGTGTAAGTCTCTACCGAGAGCAAGCTTGAAGAACCTTATGGGAATAATAGTACACGGCCCGTTTAACCTTATGGGAGAGTAATGCTTAAAATCTTTGTTATGGATAAACATTAAATTTTATTTATTGGATTTAAGATTTGTTCCTTGATTTAATTTCTTGTGATCTTAATGCATGCTATGTGCTAATACCCACTTAGTATTGATTGTAGATATTAATTGAAAGACTAAAAGGTGAAGATTAATATTAAAAAATTAAGATCTTGAACCTAAGAATTTTGACCTAGACATAGGCTAATACCTTTGTGGAACTTCAAAATTAATCAAAGACCTTAAGGGATTTTAATTAATCTGATCACCACGAAAGTCGGGTTTAAGTTAATTAGAATACACCCTAGGTATCTTGAGAGAGTACTTAGGATACCTTAGGACTGATTTCCATCAAGGTAAACGATTCTCAAAACTAGTAAATAAATAAGATAACATCCATAGCATGATTCAGGGGTGAAATCTTAATTTCGAAATTGTTTCAAATAAATCATTTTGTTTTAAGTTTACCATTCTAGTGTTTAAGGTTAACAAACTTCATCTACTATGTATTCGATAGCCTTGACAGTTAAAATTACTATGTAGATTGGTACTTGCTAATCAAAATCCTCATGGGAATGATACTCTACTCATCGCTTTATTACTAGTTAGCGATCCATGCACTTGCGGTGGTTGCAAAATAACAAAACAATTACCCTTAGCTTCACAATAATTCTTAGGCCTGAGGTGCCATACGGTCCCACTCAAAAATTGGGCAGTGACTAGTCTCGCAGTCACTTCCCATTTCGATCACCCATCGCTGTGTCCTTAGCTCACTTAACCCATTATGCTTTGTTTTCTTGATTTCTACTTTACCTTCATGTAATTGCTATTAATTTTTGTTCATGGCATGTCTAAGTGATTTAAATATGGTTTTACATATCCCAACTATCTGGGTAGACACTAGTCACTGGAACAGTGGAATGTACTAACCTAATTAACATAGAGGTGTTACAAGAAATGCCTCTAACCAAACCACATTGCTGGCAGGCCTACCCAACTAATTTTGAAAAAATGGCCATAACTTGGTCTACAAAAATCAAAATGTAATGAAACTAGTGGAAAAATTTCTATAAGACATAGATCTACAACATTGGTGCTTTGACCAAAACCCAAAAATTAAGGGAACTAGGTCAATTGGTTAGGTCAAGTTAGTATGCAAATTCTAGAAATTGCCTAAGTGACAAGTTGACCCCAGAATAGTCTTTTAGTCATATCTCCTACTAGAAAACTCCAATTGAGAGGAGCCATGCTGTTCTAGAAACCTAAGAAATAGGGCTCCAACTTTGTTTTAGACACTGTCCTCAAATTATGAACATAAGAATCCTAAATGTTGAGTCAAAACCATTGACCTGAACTGGAATCCTGTTGGCACAAGGTACATGAGTCCAGACCAGTGATTTGGCTATAATTAATTTTACAAAACTTGAAAAATTGCAATTCAAAATTTTGAGTAACCATAAGATATAGGAAACAATTTATGTGAAGAACACTAGGCCTAAAAATGGCTGTAACATGTTCAATTAATTAACTAAATTCTAAGTCCAAAAGCTACCTAATTATGGAACCAGAATTTGGAAATGAATCAGTTATGGTTATTTGACCATAACTTGAGTTCTAAAACTCCAAATGACATGATTCAAAAAGAAAAACAAAGACAAGATATAGAGAAACAACTTCCATGAAGGAAGTGTGGCCAAATATGGCCACGAATTGATCAAATTGATAGTTAAAGTTAAGATACTGAAACTTAACCTAAAGAAAAGTTCATGAAATAATTTATTTTATGATAGGGACTTAACCTTAATAAATTGCCTAATGCATAAACTACAGGAAAGTGTAAGTGGGACCTACTTTCTCACTACATAATGATACATGACATGAAATAATAAGTCCAAAAAATTAAGTAATAATGTTTTAATTGCCCAAAGTATACCTAGACTTATGTATATATCTTGGATACCAATTAGGGGCTACAAATTGCAATACTGCTCACATGAATGATCATTGACAGATAAAAAAATGTCTGAGATGGTTGCTATACTGGCTTTATGCCTGCCCGTTGGCCATAGTGCCTATTATCATTTCTGGCTTTATGCATACCCGCTGGCCTTGTGCCTAACATGACTAATGTATGCTTGATAGACATACGGATGTTTGACTAGTATACTCCTGGGTATCCAGCCTTTATAATCTATTATAGGTTACTTGGACACTAATACAAATTTAATTAAATAGAATATGAAAGGAATAAGTATAGAAGATTCAAATAGATTTAATTATTCCCAAAGTTTATTAAATATATGAAGGACCCAAAATACATGCAAATATACATAGCTTAGTTATTCTTAGTTATTTAATTACTTTTATTTTAAATTATACACCACTAAGCAATTAGCTTAGTGTGTTGGTTTTCCATCGTGTAGGTACTGAAGACCAGTCACAGCTATAGTAACAGCCGTCGCAGTAGGGCTCTGAAGTAGTTCTGATCAGATCTGCCACAGTCCAGAGTCACCTCAATAGTCTGTATTTTGTTGGTAGGGCCCATGTATTAGATTATATATTTTTGGATTATTGTACATAAACAAAATGTAATTATATTTTGGGTTGTAAATAAAATTGTAAATTATTGTGTATGACTTTTTATATGAATGAAAGAAATAGCATTTTCTTGAAATTATATGAGAATTTGTGAATGATATGATGTATAAGAAAATGAATAGAATATGATTAGGTTAACAGGTAAATAGTGGAACCCGCCAGATGCTAATAAAACAAAGGAGGCTTTGTCCGGGTCTCTAATAAAATATATTGTGGAAAAAAAATTCCACACATGAATAAAAATTAACAATGGACAGGATAAGATAAGATAGGGTGCTTCAGCACCAAATGTGGCACGCTTTGCTTGGCTACACTGTAAACGGGTAAGGGGCGTCTCAATTTATGGAAGAAATTTAAGGAATTTCAAGCTTTTCAAACCTTAACAATGGTGGAATGAAAGATGAGAGAGAGAGGGAGAGAGAGAATTCGGCAATAAGAAGAAGAAGAGCATAAATTTAATTTTTTTTTCTTTATTTGTCTCTTTATATTAACATTATCTCACAATTTCCAAATTTTAAATTATAGCTTTTTATGATGTCATGCTTACAAAGGTGTGATGTCATAATTCACTTTATTTAAATTTTTTTCCTTTTCCTTTTTCCTTTCTTTCATACACTTCTAATGTTTTTAATTATTTTTCATAAATTTTAATTTCCTATATTTTAATGGATCTTTAGGCCAAAAGTCACCTCTAAGGCTGAATTGACCATTTTGCCCTTTAACAGTCTAATCAAATTTTCTAATAGCACTAGGTTACTTTCTGAACTCTGATTCAACTATTTGAGCTGGTTCTTTATTCTTTTCTATGGTTTTCACATTACCATTAGCTTCGCAATTATCCTTAGGTTTGGGGTGCCATAAGGTCTCACACGAAATCAGGGTAGTGACTAAGCTTAAAGTCACTTTCCGGTTCGATCACCCATCTCTGTGTACATCACGACAAGGCAAACTCACCCTATTAATCGAAATCAATGAGGGAGGTGGCTAGCTAGCTAATGAGTACTCATCCAATCTCACCCCTCAGACTGGGAAGCCAGAGAGGGAGGAATATAGTCAAATATCAAACTCACCCCACAAGTGAAGGAGGAACATATTAACATTGCCATGCCAAGTGTGAATTAAAAACAATTTAAATCAAGTTTTTCAAACATTTCATACAATTTACAAATCATATTTCATTCCAAACTTTTCATTTACAAAGTACGCAACACACTATTTTTTAAATAATATTTTCAAACTCATAATAATCAAAGTTATTCACAACATTTATTTCAAGAAATGTCAAGTAGAAACAAAGAATTTTAAGTTCGTTGTGCACAAACCTGACGTGAGTCGCCTCTAGGCCTTGACTTAGTCCCTTATACCTTCCGGGTCTTTTTCAGCTGAAACACAAAATTTATAGTGTTTCAGTATCTTATTTCACAATAAATCCAATAATTAATTCATAAATACTTAATTCTAGCCCAAATATGCTTAAACTAATATTCTTGGAAATTTTCATTTTGGAGTTACTATTCATGGTACTATTCAAGTCAATTTGTTGACTTTCTAAGGCTTAATAGGTATGAGAACTCCAACTTCACTCAAATACCATATTTTGGTTATCAATTTTGTTGGTTTTGGTTGTTTTCTCAAAACTTAGGTCTTTTAGGCAAAATTGCAAATTTTTAGTTTTGGTGGCTTAGGTTGCACTGTTCCATTGGTCATTTTTCTGTTAGAATTTGGAAAAACTCTCTTCATAGAAAATGTTTCCTATTGTCTTAAGTTTATTCTCCTTTTTGAATCACTCCAATTGGAGTTTTGTAGCTCAAGTTATAGCCATTTGAACTATGGCTGCCGGATTAGACTTAACCCAGATTTCTGGGTAGATTTTGGTTTTGGTAGTTTTAGGTCACCAAATTGGGGTGGCCAAATGACTTGGTTAATGGCATAATTTGGGTTTGTGTTCTTCATGAAAGTTTTAGGTCCATATCTCATCTGTCCGCTGGTAAAATGTCAGGTCATTTAGACTTGTCTAACTCAAGTTATGGCCAAATAAATAAACACTATTCATTTAGTTATTTTGTACAGGGCAGACTGAGATTTTCTGGATTTGGTCAATTTGTTCACTAGATTTTGGTCACTTTTTGGGCATGGTTCCTAAATGAAAAATTGTGTCATTTTGTGTCTATTTTCATTCCCAATTGGTCTCATACCAATTGGAACTATAAATTTTCATTTTTGGTCCCTCAAAGGGAACTTGCTCATACTGCCAGCAACATGACCATATTGAATCCGAATTTAACCTCATCTCCAACACTTCCAACACACTTCATTTGGTCACAAATGACTATTTCTCACCTCAAACTAGGTCAAAGACATCATTTACCAATTTCTCACATTTTTGTCTCTAAACCCTAAGTGTCCAAAACTCTAGTTCACAAATTCTTTGCATTTAGCTAATTCAAAGCCTTTAACTATAATCACTCAACTACTTGAGGTTCATATTCTCATCCAAATCAATCAAACCATGCAAATCACACTCCCCACCATGCTAGCCGAAATTCACTTATAATCCATACTTTTAATTTGTTTCAACTTTCTCATAATTTACAAGCTATTTCACTAACTACACATGAATTAAATTTAGGGAATAGAGAGTTAAAACTCTAACCTTTGCTTTGGATTCCCAAAACTTCAATTTTCTATTTTTCTTCCTCTTTCATTCTTCTATACATCTTATCTAGGGTTCTTAAGAAGCTTTCTAGGGTTTAGGGTTAATTTTAGTGAAAGAACATCAAGTTATTCAAGATTGAATAACTCTTTAATGGTGGACAATCATGGAGAAGGGAGAGAGAGTGAGGGCGGCAACATGGATGAGGAAGAAGGACTTTTTGGTTTTTTTTTTTCTTTTCTTGTATTTTTATCTTATGGAAGACCATAAATCAATTTAATTAAATTTATTAATTATAATCTTTATGGCATCATGCATGATGTCATGCATGATGTCATCTCCCTTCACTTTTTTATTTTCTTTTTTTTTCTATTTATTTTTCTATTAGTTCTTTAATTTAATTCTTGATCTCAAAATTTTCTTTTCTCCGATTATATTGGACAGTTAAATCAGGAGTCAGCTCTCGAGGTCAATTGGCCAAATTGCCCCTCGTCAGTTCAATCCGGTTTGCAAATAATTTAAGATTTCCTCTGGATCCCTGACCTAATTATTTGACCAGCTTAACAATTCTTTTTCGTGATTTTCTCTTTTCCACTATGTTCACAATAGTCCTAAGGACCGCGGCGTCACATTTTACGGTTTGAAATTTGAGTTTAAATTGACTTCGCAATCCTTCCCGAGAAGATCACCCATCGCTGTGACTCTCAACTCGTTTAACTTCTTATGTTCTGTTTTTCTTATTTATACTTAACTAATTGACAATTACTAATTATTTGTGTTTATGGCTTATCTAGTTGTCTTAAGTGTGGTTCTAATTCTCTTAATTGTCCGGACCGACACCGGTCACTGGAACAGTGAAATATACCTAGCTATACAAATAGGGGTATTACAATTCTCCCCCCCCCCCCCTTAAAATAATTTCGTCCTCGAAATTGTGTCCACTATCTGTCCTCAAATAGTCATACGTGTTGTTTTCTCATGTTTTTCTCATATTTCTACATAGCTTTATAATCAGAATAATGGTCCCTAACACTTTAACCAACGCTATTTACTCATCAATTGCTTACCTCGTGTGTCATGTTCCTTATGAGCTTCTGTCATAAGTTAGATTCAAATTCATTTCAATTTTTTTTTGAGGTAAGCAAATCTGTGTGCTAGTGGATCCGCTTTTCTAGGACCTCGTGTTATACTATGGGTGAGAACTTAGTTTTACTCTTTTCTTATCAAATCTCTTAATCATTTGATGTAACCTTTAGTTTAGTTTAGAATATTTTAGTCTTTTCTTACTGTTATTTTAACAATTATTTTCTTTTGTAGTCTTTTCTTTCTTGGCCATAGGTCCATTTCTTACCATCTCCATTTATGACCAAGACTTATGTGCCATTTTGCACTATCTTGTTTGCTTTGGTTTAACTTATTTCTTTCTTGATAAAATAGTTCTAAATATCGTTACGCATCTTAAGTAAATTGCTTACCTTGGTGGCAATTCCTCATCTAGTATTTTCCTCATTTCTTACTATTCTATTTATTTCTCCTTTTTTTTTTCATTTCACAACTTAACTTTAATTATTTTATTACATTTGCACCAACTATTCTAATTTTTACTTCCATAAATTTTTCTTTTATCTACTGATATTCTATAGCTTATTTTGCAATGATGTGTAGTCATTACTTTCTTTTGTACTGAACTATAACCTTTCAATATTCTAACTTTAGAGCTTTAAATCCCAAGTTAGGATTTTCAAACTCCTTTCCAATAAGAAAACTTTATCTTATCATAACTGTACCAAAACAGATGTCGTTTGCAACTATTCTTATCCTTATATACTATTGGATAGTACATAGCTCTACACAATAAATCCCAAGTCAGTACTGTAATCTGCAGCTTATAGCACAAACATCAAGAATATTGCATAGTTACTACGATACATCCCAATAGATCAAACTTCCCTATATCTTGTTTCTTTCAAATCCACTAATATCTTAAACTTATTTTGATTATGGTACCCACTGACATCTATCAGCGGTAATACCTTTACCCACATCTAAGGTAGCTATATTACTATAACTTACTTTTAGGTCCTCTTACCTTACCTAATTAGGCTTACTAATTAACTTTACAAATTCTTATGTACCAACAAATACTTTTCACTGACAAACTCTTCCAAAATTAATTTTAAAAAAACTAGTCACTAACATATCAAAATTTGTTTTTTTTTTTTTACACATATACATATCTCAGTTAAGAATTGAAAAAAAAAAACCAGCAACCATACCAGAAGTCTCATCCTCGTCCCTCTGTCGCATAGTGTATACTCTTACTGGAGCATCACCTTGTCCTGGTTGATTCACAACACTCTGACTTCCAAGTGTACTACCCCTACCTCTGCCTCTGCCTCTACCAACCATTGGTAAACTCTTCGGGATAGAAAGTTGGGCAGATCCTTCTGACGTGCTGAATGATCCATGACGGTGTGAACTTACACAATCCTTAGCAAAATGACCAGTCCCTCCAAAATTAAAACATGTTCCTATAGCTCTATAACATACTCCACTATGTGATTTACCACAAGTCTCACAAAGTCGATCCAACAGTGTATTTCTGCGTGTTTGTTCAGTTTGCTGATCGGATTGGGATGGTTTCTGTCTAGAAGATATACCTCTACCCGATTCGCGTGAGCTAGATCTTCCAAAATGTTTTCTTTTCCTAGAGCCACTCTCAGTAGCTTGACTAGTAACCTTTTCAGTTTTCTCTTTCTCTTGTGTACTCTTTTTCACTGCCCATTCTGATTCTATCCTTTCCAGTTCCAGGGCTTGTGAAATCAATTCAGAAAAATTCTGGTGTCGGAACCCTACCACTTGCATTCTCAAGCTAGGCCTCAACCCAGCCTCAAACCTCTTACACCGGTCTTTGGGGGTGGAGACTAAGCTTCCAGCATAATGGCTTAGCCTTGAAAAGTCTCGCTCATACTCTGCTACAGTTCTATCCCCTTGCTTCAAACTTAAAAACTCTTACAGCTTCATGTCTACATAAGTATCAAGGACCCACTTTTGCCGAAATTCCCTTAAAAAGTCTGCCCATGTGAGAACTGGTGGCTCTATCAGACTGTAGGGGATAGTCTTCCACCATTCATATGCATCCCCTTGCAACAAAGAAACAGAATACTCAACCTTCAGCTCTTCTGCACACTGTAGCTTCCTGAAAACCCATTCTATTCTCTCTAACCACTGTTCTGCCTCCAGTGGATCCACTATTCCCTTTAATTCTGTAGCCCCAAATTTCATTAATTTCTCATATTGCTGAGCCGGAGGCTGTGGTTGTGCTGCAGGTGCTTGTGTCTGTGCTTAAGGTGGCACATTTCCCGCCATTTGTTAAAAGAATGCAGCCATCTGCTGTACAAACTGAGCAGGGAACTACGGTGCTTGAGGAGGAGCTGGAGTGGCTGACCCACTCACATTCTGGAGTGCTGGGGCTTCTCCTCGGGCCTCAGCCTCGAAAGATTGCTCTATGGAATAATCTCCCTCTTCCATTCCATTTTCCAGAAATTTTCTACTCTATGATAACAAACACAAGGACGTTGACCTCCGTTAGTGCATATTCTTGATCTAAATATGTCATATATATTAAACATTTGAGCAGTTGAATTTAATGACAAAATATTTCAAATTCACAGTTCAAAATTCATTTTAAAACCTTGCTCTGATACCACTAAACATGTCACACCCTACTCCTCATAAGATGTAACATGTTCCCATAGTACACCTAATGAATTACCATACTTCATCTATTGGTAACCCATTAAATATACTACAAAGGATTTTAAAACAATTTTCATTCATTTGGAATTGGTGGGTAAAATCTTTTTCAGATTTTAAAAACCTTTATTTAGAGTCCAAACATAAATCAAATTTTTGGATATTTAAAATCTCCGCAATTTGTACAAAAATTTCTGTAAAGTGCCGTCTGTATTTTGAGAAAACAGTTCTTCAAAACCTGAAAATAGAAACACTCCCAATATATTTCTCAATCACAACTCCATTTGCAACTACCAAACTTCAAATCAACAGCAATAGCAACACTTCAATTTAAAATCCAAATTTCAAATCAAGAATTAATATCTTAAAACATTTCATAACTCATGCACATTGCATTTTAAATCATTAATTTACAATCATAAGTTAATTTACAGATGCAAAATCTTAAAAATAATATTATTACAATTTTATCTGTACAACTGCTCAAACTACAGAGATACATATGCATACTATCATATTTACATCAAACTAAACTACCAGGGTATAGACAAATACCTACAATCATAAGTTAATTTACAGATGCAAAATCTTAAAAATAATATTATTACAATTTTATCTGTACAACTGCTCAAACTACAGAGATACATATGCATACTATCATATTTACATCAAACTAAACTGCCAGGGTATAGACAAATACCCATATAAAAATTCTTCAATTGTACTCCTCTCTAACTGTAGCAGCTCACTCTGCTGCTATGTCTTTTTCTCTATCTGCGACAGCAAGTTAAAGCTATCGCTGAGTATATAAATACTCAGTGGTGCACAATAAAGCATAAAATGCATAATATAAAATATTTATAAACAAATCATCATTCAAAAATCTCATAATCGCATTTTACAATTTTTTTTCTCAAATCACATTTATAACAAATCATAATTTTCAAAGCTTAATATAGCACAACTTGATCAAAATATTTAATAAACATAGTGTTGCCAGACAATAATACAACTTAGGCCATGACACAAAATTTCCGAACATGTCGTGTGTACATCACAACAAGGCAAACTCAACCCACTAATTGAAATCAATGAGGGAGGTGGCTAGCTAGCTAATGAGTACTCATCCAAACTCACCCCTCAGACTGGAAAGCCAGAGAGGGAGGAATATAGTCAAATATCAAACTCACCCCACAAGTGGAGGAGGAACATATTAATATTGCCATGCCAAGTGTGAATTAAAAATAATTTAAATCAAGTTTTTGAAAAATTTCATACAATTTACAAATCATATTTCATTCCAAACTTTTCATTTACAAAGAGGCAACACACTATTTTTCAAATAATATTTTCAAAGCCGTAATAATTAAAATTATTCACAATATTTATTTCAATAATTATCAAGTAGAAACAAAGAATTTTAAGTTTGTTGTGCACAAACCTGACGTGAGTCGCCTCTAGGCCTTGACTTAGTCCCTTATACCTTCCGGGTCTTTTTCAGCTGAAACACCAAATTTATAGTGTTTCAGTATCTTATTTCACAATAAATCCAATAATTAATTCATAAATACTTAATTCTAGCCTAAATATGCTTAAACTAACATTCTTGAAAATTTTCATTTTGGAGTTACTATTCATGGTACTATTTAAGTCAATTTGTTGACTTTCTAAGGCTTAATAGGTATGAGAACTCCAACTTCACTCACATACCACATTTTAGTTACCAATTTTGTTGGTTTTGGTTATTTTCTCAAAACTTAGGTCTTTTAGGCAAAATTGCAAATTTTCAGTTTTGGTGGCTTAGGTTGCACTATTCCATTGGTCATTATTCTGTTAGAATTTGGCAAAACTCTCTTCATAGAAAATGTTCTCTATTGTCTTAAGTTTATTCTCCTATTTGAATCACTCCAATTGGAGTTTTGTAGCTCAAGTTATAGCCATTTGAACCATGGCTGCCATATTAGACTTAACCCAGATTTCTATGCAGATTTTGGTTCTGGTAGTTTTAGGTCACCAAATTGGGGTGGCCAAATGACTTGGTTCATGGAATAATTTGGGTTTGTATTCCTCACGAAAGTTTTAGCTCTATATCTCATCTGTCCACTAGTAAAATTTCAGGTCATTTAGACCTGCCTAGCTCAAGTTATGGCCAAATGAACAAACACTGTTCATTCGGTCATTTTGTACAGGGCAGATTGAGATTTTCCGGATTTGGTCAATTTGTTCACTAGGTTTTGGTCACTTTTTGGGCATGGTTCCTAAATGAAAAATTATGTCATTTTGTGTCTATTTTCATTCCTAATTGGTCTCATACCAATGGGAATTGTAAATTTTCATTTTTGATCCCTCAAAGGGAACTTGGTCATGCTGCCAGCAGCATGACCACATTGAATCCAAATTTAACCTCATCTCCAACACTTCCAACACACTTCATTTGGTCACAAATGACCATTTCTCACCTCAAACTAGGTCAAAGACATCATTTACCAATTTCTCACTTTTCTGTCTCTAAACCCTAAGTGTCCAAAACTCTAGTTCACAAATTCTTTGCATTTAGCTAATTCAAAGCCTTTAACTATAATCCCTCAACTACTTGAGGTTCATATTCCCATCCAAATCAGTCAAACCATGCAAATCACACTCCCCACCATGCTGGCCGAAATTCACTTATAATCTACATTTTTAATTTGTTTCAACTTTCTCATAATTTACAAGCTATTTCACTAACTACACATGAATTAAATTTAGGGAATAGAGAGTTAAAACTCTAACCTTTGCTTTGGATTCCCAAAACTTCAATTTTCTATTTTTCTTCCTCTTTCTTTCTTCCATACTTCTTATCTAGGGTTCTTGAGAAGCTTTCTAGGGTTTAGGGTTAATTTTAGTGAAAGAACATCATGTTATTTAAGGTTAAATAACTCTTTAATGGTGGACAATGATGAAGAAGGGAGAGAGAGTGAGGGCGGCAACATGGATGAGGAAGAAGGTCTTTTTGGTTTTTTTTTTCTTTTCTTGTATTTTTATCTTATGGAAGACCATAAATCAATTTAATTAAATTTATTAATTATAATCTTTATGGCATCATGCATGATGTCATGCATGATGTCATCTCCCTTCACTTTTTCATTTTCTTTTTTTTTTCTATTTATTTTTCTATTAGTTCTTTAATTTAATTCTTGATCCCAAAATTTTCTTTTCTCCAATTTTATTGGACAGTTAGGTCAGGAGTCAGCTCTCGAGGTCAATTGACCAAATTGCCCCTCGCCGGTTCAATCCAATTTGCAAATAATTCAAGATTTCCTCTGGATCCCTGACCTAATTATTTGACTGGCTTAACAATTCTTTTTCGTGATTTTCTCTGTGCCACTGTGTTCACAATAGTCCTAAGGACCATGGCATCACATTTTACTATTCAAAATTTGATTTTAAATTGACTTCGTAATCCTTCCCGAGAAGGTCACCCATCACTGTGACTCTCGGCTCGTTTAACTTCTTATGTTCTGTTTTACTTATTTATACTTAACTAATTGACAATTACTAATTATTTGTGTTTATGGCTTATCTAGTTGTCTTAAGTGTGGTTCTAATTCTCTTAATTGTCCGGACCTCTTAATTGTCCGGACCGACACCGCTCACCGGAACAGTGAAATATACCTAGCTATACAAATAGGGGTGTTACAATATAGGCTCCCATGGCTGCCTAAAATTGAGTAGTCCAATAACTGAACAATCCCATCAATTTTCATCATCAATCAATTCATCTCAAGCTAAACATAAACTTTACTTAAGAAAGGAAGTGAATTGGACCCTTACCTCTTTTTGGAGCTTACTCAAACCTTAACAAAACTCCTTCTTTTTACTCTCAATATGCTGCCCAAGGTATGAGGATAAAGTTTAGTGAAGACAACTAAATTTTCTTTGACATTTCCAATGTTAATTACACCTCAGTAGACCTTTAATTATGTCTTAAAAATTATTTCCGAGGGTTTCCCGCGGTCCTGGGGTCGACAATTGCCTTCACCGTAACTTCCCCGTGCAGTCACCCATAACTACTGTGCCGGCTCATTTAACTTACTTTCATTTCATCTCTTTTATTTTTTCCTTAATTTTTTTTTTGTATTTTCTTTTTATTTATTTCATCATTTTATGACTGTTTATTATCACTGAAGTGTAGTTCCAGATATCCTGACTTGTTCGGACCGACATTAGGTCACCGAAGTAGTCGAATGTACGGACTATGTAAAGTGAGGGCGTTACAATTCTTCCCCTCTAAATAAAAATTTCGTCCTCGAAATTTACCTGATGTTTCTGCTGCTTCCTTACTTTTTCATTTCTTTGTGTTGTTTTATCAATATCTAGGTTCGGCTCCTCTCTAGCCTTCGTGGCATACACCTGTGGTGTTACCCTGACTTCGGGCCTTTTGACCATCTCAGAAATAGCCTTATGTGAAATCTTAGCCGTCTTTGCTCTGACTGCACGTCACTGGGTACTGTGTCCCACCATTGATACTCATCATGTTGGAGTAGAGACATAGCACCCTCCAGGTTCTGTTATGACCAATTCTTGTACTTACTTTCCTATTTACTTCTCTTTCCATTCCATAACTTAACTTTAATTTGTTCATCTCTCGGTCTTATCTTCTTCCTTGACTCAATTCCTTAACTCGATTGTCGAGTTAAAATTTAGCACCGCTTATCACCCCTAAGAAATCCACTATACCTCGGTATTACTCTGATTTGGCCCTCTAACCATTCTAGCCAATGCCTTTACTAATATTCGTAACATTTCTTTATTACATTTGAACCAGCTATTCAAAATTTCACTTCCACAACTCTTTTATTTATCAATATTCTTTAACTTACCTCATTTTGTATTGAACTATAACCTTTCGATATTCTAACTTTTGAGTTTTAAATTCCTAAGTAGGATTTCCAAACTCATTTCTAACAATAAAATTTTGTCCTGGCATAACTATACCAAAACAGATGCCATTGGCAATTATTCTCATCTTAGTGTACTATCGAGTAGTCCGTAGCTCTACACAATAATCTCAAGTCAGTACTGTAATCTGCAGCTTACAGTACAAACATAAAAAACATTGCATAGTTACTACGATACATTTCAATAGATCAAATTTTCTTATATCTTATCCTTCTTAAGTTCACTTATATCCTAAACTTATTCTGATTACAATATCCATTAATAATTACTAACTGTAACATCTTTACCCTCGTCTAGAGCAAGTCTATTACTGCAACTTACTTTTAGGTCCTATTGCCTTACATTAAGTAGGCTTGCTAATTAGCTTTATAATTTATGGTGTGTTAGAAAATATTTTTAATTGAAAATTCTTTCAAAATTAATGTCAATCATACTTGTTATCGTAGTTTTTATCCTAAAGGACTAGTCACTAATGCATCAAAATTTATTCCCCTGTAAAGGAATAGCAACAAAATATATAATTCTAACACTAACATATAAATAAATAGTGTTGGGATCAAATAATAACTAATTGTTTCCTCTAAAATTAAGAACTTATCAGCAGCTACATCTGAAGTTTCTGCTCTTTCCCCTTGGCACATAGTGAACACTCTTACTAGTGCGCTACTATATTCGGGTTGATTCACTGTGTTATGGTTGTAAGGAGTACTAACTCTATTTCTATCTCGACTCTGACCGACTGTCTGTGAACTCCAGAGAGCATATCGAGGTGCTCTAGTACAATCTCTAACGAAATGTCCATGTTCACCACAATTGTATCAGGCTCCAGTGGCCCTACTATAAATACCCCCATGTAACTTGCCACAAACATGGCAGATACAGGCAAAATAGGCACTTCTGATTGTTCAACGACTGGACCTTGGTGGCGTCTGCCCTGAAGATCTGCCTCTATCAAATCCATAACCACTAGGCTCTCCAGTGTTCTTCTTTTTTTTCCCAATTTACTATTTAAGCTCTGACTCATAGGTCTCTCCCTTTTCTCTATTTCATACTGCCCTTGTGGGGGTTGGGTTGGTACTTGGGCTTGGGCTGACAGATTATCAACCATTTGTTGAAAGAAAGTGGCCATTTGCTTGGCCATTTGTGCAGTAATTTATAGCGATAAAAACTGGTACAGTCAGGCCTTCGACACTCTGAGGAGCTGCAGCCTCCCCTTATACTTCTGCTATCACAGACTGTTCTAATGTCTCATCCTTCTCTTTCATATCTTTTCATAGGATTTTCTATTCCCTGTACAACCAGCACAAGGAGATTTCTCTCTATTAGTTCATATTTAGGATGTAAATGTACTATATGTATTAAACATTTGAGCAGTTATATTTACCGACAAAATTAATTCAATTTCACAATTCAAAATTTACTTTAAAACCATTGCTTTGATACCACTAAACATGTCACACCCTACTCCTCCGTAAGATGTAACATGATCCCGTAGTACACCTAATGAATTACCGTACTTCGACTACCGGTAACCCATTAAATAAACTACATGGGATTTTAAATCAATTTTCATGAAATTTAAATCATCGATTAAAATCTGGTGTTATAAAAATTTTTCAAAGTTTCTGCAGAGGGGCTGTATTTTGAGAAAACAAATCTTCAAAACCTGCAAAGAAACACACTTCCAATATTTTTGCTCAACTATAACTCTATTTCAAATCATTTCTCAATACAATTCAATCTCAATAATCAAATCAATTCATTTTCAAACCAACGTCATCATAAAAGAAACATTGATTACAAGACTCAAAAATTAATATTATAAAATTATACAGGTAAATGAAATCTCAAATTTATATTACAATAATTTGCATTTAATTACATACCAAATTATTTTACAAGAGTTTTTATATAACTGCTCAAATAATTTACATACATATTATTACATGCATACATCAAAACCTAGGTACATGGGTAGACCAATGATATACCTGGAGCTGATTTGAATGTAACTTCAAAGAAGCTTACTCAACTACTTTATGCTCTTTTCACCTGTAATAGCATACAAAGCTATCGCTGAGTGGTGAACTCAGTGGTGCACAACTATAATTTAAAATATAGTACAATATACATTGACAAAAATTATAATAATTAATTTGAAAGTTTCGAGATTCAACAAAATTCTAAAAGTCAAAATCTTCGTTATCAATAATATAAATCATTAGTTAAAATGACTTTGAGCAAGAAATTCAATTTATCAAATCACAACTGGACATTTAAAGTAATTTCAGCAATCATGAAAATAAAGATTGATTCCAACAAAATCAATTATACATAAATCATAATTGAAATCACAATTCTTTACTATTCAAAAACTATTCTTTATCTCACTAACTATGCAAGACTAATCCGTAAGGGCCATCTTCAGGGTGATTTTAACTCCCTATGGTCGGGGAGGTCGAATCGGATTCTAACTCCCTATGGTCAGGGAGGTCGAATCATCGTGCACAGTACACATCACAATAATGAAACTTTCGAAAGGGCCATAACAAATAAAAACTTAGATCTAACCTCTAATAGGAGGAGAATCTAAGCCTGTGCACGTACTATGGTAATCAAAACAAAGCTAACTCCATTGTCTCCTCAACAAATGAGAGAGACGAGTAATAACCTAGTCAAGCATCTATAGTGAGATATAAAACAATATCATCAATCTCTTTGTCCTTTTTATAAGCATAAATCATAATACAATTCAAATCAAAGTCAATTCCAATATCCAATAATTTGTATGCTCATCACAATTCAAAACATAAATTTGTATTTTTCCATGCAAATTGCCCATTACAATTCAAAACATATTCTATCAAAATTTTCCAAAACATAATTTATTCAATCCACTACAATGCTTAATACTTGTTGAAATACCATTTCACAAAGCTAAATTCATACATACTATAACAATTTCAATAATGATTGAATTAAATCCAATACTTGATAAACATAATACATAAGGAAAATAACGTCATTTAATCATATGAAATATTCAGAACAAAATCAATTAAAAAAAACTAGTTGTACACAAACCTCTGATGAGTCGCCTCTTGGCCTTGACTTAGTGGGTCTTTTCCCTTCCCAGTGTCTTTTCTAACTGAAACAAACAATTTAAAGTGTTTTAGTACTCATTTAAATTGTTTCTAATAATAAGGTTCAATAATTAAATTTTATTAATACTATTCGTTTCATTAGTCAACCTATAATGTTGACCTTTAATGCACACTAGGTGAATTAGTTTTAATGTCACTAATATGTTCTATTTTTCATTCCTCACATGTTGACATATGTTGCCAATTTCATTTCAAAGCTTATTGCATTTTATTGTAATTATTCAGATTTCATGGCCAATGTTTACTGTGTATTGGACCAAGCTACAGTGTAAATTTAACAGATTTCTCTTCATTAAATTGTTTCTCATTGTGTCTTCTTTAATTTCCTTTTTGAATCATGTCATTTTGATTTGTATAACTCAAGTTATGGTCAATTGACCATAACTAGGTCAATTCTGAATTTTAGTTCCCTTACTAGGCAATTTTAGTATTACACTTTGCTAATTTTATTTCAGTAAGTTGTTGCCATATTTAAGTCTATTATTGTAATTTTTCAAGTCTTGTAGAGTTACTTATGGTCAAGTTATTGGATTGGACTTAATGGTCTTGTAGTGACAGGATGTTTAGCTAGGGCAGTAGCTTTGACCCAACATTTAAGCTTCTTACAATCATAAGGTGAGGAAGAGGTCTAAAACAAAGTTGAAGGTCTATTTCTTACCTTTTCAGAATGGTATGGCTCCTTTTGTTTGAAGACTTCTAGTGGGAGTTATACTTAAAACACTTTGCTGGAGTTAATGGTCATTTGAACCATTTCCAGATTTGGTATGCCAATTTAATCAAGTTAATTGACCTAGTTCCCTAAGTTTCTGGGTTTTGGTCAAAATACCATTATTGTAGGCCTATGTCTTATGAAACTTTGGCACTGGTTTCAGGGCATTTGGAGTTATATGGACCAGGTTATGGTCATTTTACTATTGCTGGTCAAGTTGCACTTATATTGCAAAGTTTAGGTCATTCTTAGGTCAAAGTCAATTCGGCCAGTTTTTGTAACCCAAATTGTGCAAGCATTTTGACTTGGTTCTGGTCATTTCTGGGCTTTGGTGTCTTCATAAGAGTTGTAGATTTCTATCTAAGCTTTCCATGGTATAAATTTCAGGTCATTTGGACCTGTTTTGAGTGAGTTATGGCCAAAATACTGATTACTATTCATATGGTCAAATTCCGGGTTCTTATGTTATGCTAATCCATATTTGGTCATTCTTTTAGGTCACTTCTAAGCAGAATTTGAGCAATACTTCTACATGAAAGTTGGCCTATTTTATGTCTAGTTTCACCTCCAATTACCCTCATACCAATTGGAGTCACAACTTTACACTTATAACCTAATTTATACACTACCAACAATTATAACCTGCATAAGAGAATTTACACTCTCAATTTGGCAATCCTCCTCCTCCCAATACTTCAATATTCATTCTTGGCACTTCTATATTTATTCAACACAATTCCAGTAAAGTAAATTTGGTAAAACACTCAAATAATATAGGCTCCCATGGCTGTCTAAAATTGGCCAGTCCAATAACTCAACAATTCCATCAATTTTCATCACCAATCAACTCATCTCAAGCTAAACAAAAACTTTACTTAAGAAAAGAAGTGAATTGGACCCTTATCTCTTTTTGGAGCTTGCTCAAACCTTAATAAAACTCCTTCTTTTTGCTCCCAATATGTTGCCCAAGGTATGAGGATAAAGTTTAGTGAAGACAACTTGTGAAGATCATGGCATGGACATGGACAATCAAAGCTTGGACGTGAGAGCTTCAATGGAGGCTTTTGGGAATTCAATTCGGCTATGGAGAATGGAAGTGAAGAAGATGGGTTTGTTAGTGGGAAATTCTGCCCACTTAGGTGTCCTTAGGTGCTTTATATAGTGCCACTTAATGTCCACTAACTTGATTAAATATTAAGATATTAAACTTTTAATTATCCTAATCTTTACCCCTCACTTTTCATAAATTGTATTTCACATTTAATTTCCTTTTTCATGGGATTTTCAAAATTCAATACCACTTATTTTTAATGGACATTTAGGTCAAAAGTCAACTCTAGGGTTCAAATGACCAAAATGCCCCTATTCGATTTGTATTTCGGATTTTTCGGTACTACTGATTTACTCCTTGTACCGCTGATTTCTTTAATTTTCGTTTTTCATTTATATTGACTCACTAAATTTTCTTTGACATTTCCAATCTCAATTACAGCTCAATAGACTTAATTATGTCTCAAAAATTATTTCTGAGGGTTTTTCGCAATCCTAGGGTCGGCAATTGCCTTCACCGTAACTTCCCGGTGCGGTCAGCCATCGCTACGGTGCCGGCTCGTTTAACTTACTTTCATTTCATCTCTTTTATTTTTTCCTTATTTTTTTCTTTTTATTTATTTCATCATTTATGCCTGTTTACTATCACTGAAGTATAGTTCTAGACATCCTGACTTGTCCATACCGACATTAGGTCACCGGAGTAGTCGAATGTATGGACTACGTAAGGTGAGGGCGTTACAGCCCAAGTTGGACTTGTCTAAACTTCACTTTCCTTCTCTTTCTTGGCTGCCAAACACTTCTCCAAGGTGTGAGTTCATTTTTTAGTGAAGATAACTATAGTTTTTGAGGTGAAAAACTTGGGGAAATCAAGCTTGTATGACCAAACAATGGTGGAAGCTCTCTCTCTCTTTCCATGGGTTCGGCCAAATGAAGGAAAAATGAGGAAGAAGACCATTTTTCTTCCTTTTAATGAGTTTTTGTCTTTTATTTTATGTGTTGTCAAGTTTTAATTGGGTAGTGATTTTTAATTACATAATAATGAGATGTGCATGATGTCATAATTCTAATTAAATATCATTTATTTTATTTTTTTATTTCTTCATTCTTTTATTATTTTTAATTAAATTTTAAGCAATATTTACTCATATTTTAGGACATAAACCTCACTTACTTAAATGGACAAGTTGTAACACCTTCACTTTAGCTAGTCCGTACATTCTACTATTTCGGTAACCAATGGCTGGCCGGAGAGCTAGAATGTCTGAAACTATAGTTAGACTTGAGTGAAGAGTCATAAATAATTCAAATAAGTGTAAGAAAAATTAGAATTCCAAGAAAATTCTCTTAGAATTTTATCAATTAGTACAGACAATTTTAGTCCGTTAAGCAAAACGAAGGGCATTTTGGTCATTTCACCTTCAGAGAGAATTTTTGACCAACTTGTCCAATTAAGTAAACAAATTATATGACATGAAATATGAATAAAAATTGATGAAAATTAAATTAAAAGATGAGTAAAAGAAATGAGAAAAAAAAAATGAAATGCAAATTGAATTATTACATAAGCAATTATGTCATCATGCATAAAAGAAAATTCCAACAAATTATAAAGTCTAACCAATGGGAAATTGACAAGCCAATTAAAAAGAGAAACAAAATTAAAATGAGCAAAAAATGAAAAGAAAATTATTCATCTTCCTCTCCTAAACCAGCCGGCAGCCACCTTTTCCTTTTCCACCATTATTATCCTTCATTACACTTTGCTAACTTTGGATTTTTCACCATAAAAACCCTATTTGCCTTCATTAAACTTGGTCCTCACACCTAGAGCAAGACTTGGATAGCAAAAAGAAAGAGAAAAAGTGGAGTTTTCATGCCTTGGGAATTGGCTAATTCAAGGTTAGTACTACCTTCTTCCCTTTCTCTTCTTTAAACTTGAAATTGAGTAGGAAAATAGAAAGAAATTCAAGAGAAATTGAGAAATTATTCATGTTTAATTAAAGAGAAATTTTGGCCATCTTATGAGTTAAGGGAATTGATGATTTTGAATGAAATAAATTGTGATTATTGGAGTTGTTTAGCTTGTATATATGATTAGAATGTTAGTTTTGCATGGGTTATATGAAATGGACATTTGAGAATTAAGGTTTGAGGCATGAATTTAGGGTTTTAATTATGTGTTGGTGAATGGAAGTCCTAATGGTCAATTAGTGACCATTTGGCCATATTTGATGAGGAATTGAAGTGAGTTATGCCAATGGAATTGAGGTTAGGTATGCTGCCTTAGAAGACCTGCAGGGCTATATGTGAGTCTAGCAGGTTTGGAAGCTATAACTTGAGTGGTGTAGGTTAAATTAGTGCAAAGCCAATTGCACATGAAACTAGACACATAATGGCACAAATTTGATGAAGAAACCTTGCCTAGAAAACAAACCTAGAATACCTTAAAAATTGACCAAATCTGGGTAACCAACCTGCTGGTCCTAGAAATTGACCAAATAAACAGTATTTGTTCAAATGGCTATAACTCGGCGTAGGAATTTCCAGTTGATCTAAATTGTATATCAATAGAAAGCTTAGACAATTTAAGACAACTTTCATGAAGAACACCACCTCAAATCTTGACCATAAACCATCTGAAATGCTGGCCAAATATAAGGTACCAAAACTGCCAAAACACATTCTGCCCAGAAATTCGGGTAGATACCAATCCGGCCAGCCTTGCTAAAATTAGCATATCTTGAGCTAAAAAACTCCAAATGAAGTGATTCAAAAAGAGAATCAAAGAAGACACATAAAGGAACAACTTTTATGAAGAAAGTTTTATCAAATTGTTACTGTAGCCAGGTCCAATGGAACTGTGAATTTGGACCTCAAATTTTGAAAATTTAAAATAAAACCTAGGAGGCTAGGAATTGAGTTTGGCAATCAATGCCAACAAAAATAAAATGCAAAATGTGATATCTTGGTGAGCTTAGACTTAGCAAATCTATTGTGAATTAAAAACTCAACTGTTGAAGGGAAATGGTCAAGTGAATAGTAACCTAAAAGACATAAGAAATAATAATAGAAATTAATACTTTGCATAATTAATGGCATATGAGAAACAAGAAGAATGTTTTGAGTATAATGATTTATGAAAACCATTGCTGTGAATTGTGATGAATATGAGTAATATAATGAATGCATAATTTAGTTAGAATTGTATTTTAGACATTTACACTTCTGCTAGGAATAAAAATTGAAATGTTATAAATTATAATTGAAACACGTAATGAAATAATGAAATAATAAAACAAAATATATTAACATTTAATGGTATTTATGTGCCCATGTATTTTCTAGACACGTGTGTCAGATTGGATAGATTGGCATGCCAATAGGGTATTATTTTAGCAGTACTGCGTAAGACTTTATACCTATATTTATGGCTTTATACCCGTACTCATGGCTTTTATGCCCGATTACTTGTTATCATGGCTTTTAGCCATACTGATATGTTATTATGGCTTTTAGCTATACTGATTGCATATGCGGTTGACGTTCCGTATTTCACGTCCCATGGTATGAAGGCCCGAGGCACCATGGTGACCAGTGCCCACGACCCGCTTATCCAGTTTAGTCAGCCTGTCATAGGTTACTTAGACAATAAAATTTGTTAAGAATAATGTGAATTAAATGAATGAATAAGAAAGAAACTAGAATTAGTTTTAAAAATTTTATTTACTATACAATAATTCAAAATACCTAGAAATAAATTAGTGAAATAATAAAAAGATTTGCAAAAGAAGTAAAACGTAAATAAATATTACAAATGCGTCTCTCATAATAAATTAAAATTAAATTTAATATTGTTAAATAATTGAATGTTGTATATATTGTTACTGTAAAGTTTATACACTAAGCATTTTTAAAGAAGGACAAATTAGGATAACCAAAAATTAATACTAGTAATCTCACACGAAATTAAATTAATTCTTGAGCATTAAAATATTACTTCGGTTTTATCTTTATTGTATATTATTTCCTTTGCTATATTATTGCATCACTAAGCAGCAATGCTTAGCGCGATGGATTATTTTCTTCGCGCAGGTACTGAAGCTAAAACCCAGTGGACATTTGACTGGGATTTTTAAAGTCCAGATCTGCAAAAGTTTCAGAAGTGTTTAAGGGTGTCACCTCCTCAGCAATGCATGTAGATAGGGCTCACATTAGTCATGTTATGTATTTTGTGTATTATAATTATTTCATATGTTGTAATGCAATCGAGAAAATTGTATTTAATATGTATGGGATGTAAATTAATATAATAGCTCTTTCATCTGAAATTAATTTGTATATTATCTAAATTCATGAAAATATAAGAATTTCTATATATAAATCTTGCATTAATGAATATGTATGGAAATGAATGGATTTGTACAAATGAGTATGTGAATTGCAAGAATTGAATGTGAGATGACTATAATGAGTATGAATGATATTTTCATTGTAAAATATTATTGAAAATTTTAAGCAGGTGAATAGTAAAATATGCGGAATGATAATATAATAGGGAAAACTCTATCAGTTTTTGTCGAAAAATGATTAATATTAAATTAAACGAATTCAAAATTACTAAAATAATAAAGTAAGATAAGTTAGGGTGCTCTAGCACCGAATGTGACATGTCTTGCTCGGCTACACTGTAGACAGGTGAGGGGTGTCACACAAGTTGATCAAAAATCATCTTTAAAGGTGAAATGACCAAAATGCCCTTCATTTTGTTTACTAAACTAAAATTGTCTGTACTGATTTATAAAATTTTCTTAGCATTTCTTGGCATTCTATTGCCATTTAAGCCTCAATAATCCTTCACTGGAATCTCAAAAATTATTTCACAGGATTTTCCCTTGGGTTTAGGGTCACTAGCTGTCTTCGCAGTCGCTTCCCGTTAGGGTTACCCATCGCTGGAACTACAGCTGATTTAACCTTAGTGCATTTCATTGCTTAAATTTTTCCTTAATTTTTCTTATTATTATTTAAACTATTTATGACTCCTCACTCTAGTTTATATATAGTTCTAGACATTCTGGTTATCCGGACAGACATTTGTTATCAGAACAGTAGAATGTACGAACTATCTAAAGTAAGGATGTCACAGTTTTTGGATATGGTCTCTTCATGAAAATTGTGGTATTATGTCTTAGGTTCAATGTCCAATTGGCCTCACGCCAATTGGGGCAATATGGCTCTACGTATGGTCACATTACCACACTGGACTCAAGGTCCAGAATTCCCTGCACAGAAAATGGCACTTCCATTCTTTAATTCCTCCCAACTACCAAAATTCAATCACATTCATTGCACTTCAAATAGTCAATAATCAACCTCAACAATGTCAATTTCAAGCCATAACACAAAATTCCCAAATTATCATAAACCCTAATTGGTCATATTTCCAAGTTCATGCCAATCACTCAATTTCCATTACAAATCATGTATATGCATTCATCAATACCAATAAACATGATTAAATCCATCAAACACATCAACTCATCACAACATCAAGGTTGACCGAAATTCCTCCCATGCATACACACAAAATTTTATCCTTTCTTCTTACTATTTCTCATGCTTAGGACTCAAATTCAAGAATTAAAGAAGAAAGTAGAGTAGAATAAGCACTAACCTCTAGTGAGCCAATTCAAAGCTTCCCAATTTTTCAAGTTCTCTTCTTCCTTTTGCTACTAAATCCTTTAGCAAGGTCCTAGGATAAATTTTAATGTTGGGAACTATAGGTTTTGTGGTGAAAACCTAAGGAAATTCAAGCTTGAATTGAAAAAAAATGGAGGAGAGGGAAAGAGAATGTGATTCAGCCATGGCAAAGAAACAAGGAAGAAGATAGCTTTTTATTAGTCAAATTTGTCTTATACCTTGTATTTATCCTCTTAAGTTTAGGTGTTTAATTTTAATTAGTAAAAATTTTTAATGAGGTTATTATCTTGTCATGCTTAGGACATAATTAGCATTAAATTTTATTCCTTTTCTTTTCTTCTTTCCATTACATATTTCTTTTCAATTTTTCATTAAAAATTCTTTCAAAATTTATTTTATTAATTTCACTTAACTTAATTGACATTTTGGTGAAAAATCACCTCTTTATGTGAAATGACCAAAATGCCCTATATCGGGTCATAATTTATCTTTACCAATTGGCATAAATTTCCTTGACATTTTGATTGTCATCTAAATCTCATAAATCTTTTAATTAAATCCCAATATTAATCTTACAGGGTTTCCCTATCAGTCTGGAGTTGGCAATTATATTCACAGTCGCTTCCTGATAGGGTTACCCATTGTCGAGACCTCGGCTCCTTTAACTTATTGGCATTTCATTTCTTTTATTTTTTTTTTCTTAATTTTACTTGGTCTTTACTCAATCAATTTATGTCTTCTCACGCTAGTTTGAGTGTAGTTCCAGACATCTTGGCTATCCGAACAGACGTTAGTCATCAAAATAGTAGAATGTATGGACTACCTAAAGTCATGGCGTTACAATTCTTCCCCTCTAAGTAAAAATTTTGTCCTTGAAATTTTTCTAAGATGAGAAGCTGAGGAAACTATTGCCTCATCGTCTCCTCGCTCTCCCATGTCACTCTCTCTGTGTTATGATGCTTCACTTTTTCCTTAGTCTGTCTTACTAAATCTGGCTCTACATTCTTATCTTCAACCAATTCTACACCCATCTTTTTTCATCTCATATACAGTTTCCTTCTCATCTTTGAATTGCGTACTTATGAATGTTAACTTTTCATCACCCTTACAATATGGCCTAAAGGGTTAGTGACAAGTATGTCCATCTATTTGCATCCCTCTATCAACAGGGGTTATAATGTGTATATAGGAATGAGTAGTGTGACACTCCTTACCCGTCTACAGTATAGCCAAGCAAGATACGCCACACTGTGTATTGGAACACCATATTTTATCTCAGTTATTTTTATCCTTCCTTAATTTACTTCTTCATGGTTATGAAGTGCAATTTGAAAAATTTAACTCATTTAAGTCATTTATTTGAATTATAAATTCATTTGAGGTTCCAAAAATTTTATAGAAAATCCGGTAGAGTACCAGCTAAAAATGGAGAAAACAATTCTTCGAAACCTGTGAAAAACACTTCCAGTACATTTTTAATCATTCTTAAACTCTATTATATCAACATAATCTCAATATTTCTCAACCATTTCTCAACCATTCTTCTATTTATCATTCATTCATTTCACATGATAATAATGTACAAATCATAAATAAATACTACATTTTCATTTATAAACACAAATTACAAATATTTGCATTAATACCAAAATATATTAAGTGAGTTTCAACTATACATGAGAAAATAAAAGTTTAATTATAAAATGCAAACAATACAAAATACCAAAATGGGACCTAGTGTCCTACCAATGCACCGAAGTCTGTGAGGTGACATGGACATTATGTAGATATGTGAACAAGCCTCACCCAGTCTGTGGTCTGCTGGGCTCTCTATCAGTCTCTCCAGAACCTATGTATGGCAAAAAGCAATGCGCTAAGCAATAATGCTTAGTGGTGTCAATAATAAAATAAAAAGAACTAAAAGAAAATAAATATGCAGTGTATATATCGATGTCTCATATAGACAAATTTTTGGTAATTAATTATAGTTTATTTATTTGATACTTGTTATATCAATTATTTCATTAAATTTATCCACTTCCATTTTTGGTTGCACAAGTAACCTATACTGGATGACTAGACTGGATAAATGGGTAAACTAGCACTGGGTGCCAAGTACCTTGGGCTATTACACCATAGGTCACGTATGTATCTCCTGGTGTGCAACAGAATAACTAATGAGCTGTAATAATTATTAGGCATAAGGCCAAGTATCACCATAATGTCATAATGGCTAAAAGCCACACAATCAATGAATGGCATAATGCCATGTGCAGTACTACTAACTGAACCTTATTGGCGTGTCAACCTATCCAAACCAATCTTACTAGGTGTACTAGGGTACATTACAAAGTTATTTCTTGAATATTTATACTTAACATATAAGGTTACTATTTATTTAGTCATTTAAGTCAAAATATTGACTTTCTCATATATAATAGTTACATGAGTTCTAATCACATAAATTTACCACATTTTGGTTCCCAAAAGTGTTGGCATTAGTTGCCAATCCATGCTTCTAACCAATGGAAAATAAATCAAAAATTTCAGTTTTTAGTGCTAGAGTTTACTGTTCCATTAGGCCATTCTACAGTGAGAATTTGGCCAAGTGTTCTTAATAAAAGTTGTTCTTTATTGTGTCTAGTTACATTTCTCTTTTTGAATCACCCCAATTGGAGTTTTCTAGCTCAAGTTATGGCTATTTCACCATAACTGGTCGGATTGCCTTTACCCAGAATTTCTGGGCAATTTTTGGTTCTGCTAGATTTGGTAGTTCAATTTTGGCTAGCAATTTCACTTAGTTAAGTCCAGAATTTGAGTTTATGTTCTACATGAAAGTTGTTCTAATTTGCCTAAGCTTTCCATTGATATAAATTTCAGGTCAATTGGACCTTTCTACACTGAGTTATGACCAAATGAATGAACACTGTTCATTTGGTCATTTTGCCCAGGCAGAATTGATGCTACCCGGATTTGGTCAATTTTTAGGGCATCCTAAGTTTGTTTTTTGGATAGGTTTCCATCATCAAAGTTGTGCCATTGTGTGTCTAATTTCATTTCCAATTGGCCTTGCACCAATTGAACCTACACAACTCAAGTTATAGCTGCCCAAACTTGCTGGACTCACATCTAGACCTGCAGGGCACATTAGACAGCATACCTAACCTTAAATTCCCTTGGCACCATTCACTCAATTTCCTACTCAAACATGACCAAATGGTCACTAATTGACCATTACAACTTCTTTTCATCAATACATAAACAAAAGCCCAATTTTGGTGCCTAAACCCTGACTCCAACAACTACAATTCTTCATATACATACAATCCATGAATTAAAACACCAAAATCATGTTCAATGGTAGGCATACACAACTATTATACAATCAAATTGATGAAACCCTAAGGTACCCTAAGGCTGCCAAAATTGCATGGGGCAAGTTCATACATCTTTAATTCATTTTCATCAAATTTTCAACTTAACTCAACTTAGATTCATGCTTAGAAAAGAGTGGAAGCAAGAAAATTGCCACTAACCTTGACTTAGTCACTTTCCAAGTCTTCAAAACTTCACTTTCTTCCTTTCTTTTTGCTGTCCAAAGCTTGCTCTAGGTGTGAGGATGAGTTTTTGTGAAGGGAAGCTAGGGTTTTGAGGTGGTTTGGTGGGTTAACCAAAGCTTGGTGGAGCTTTCATGGTGGAAGGGAGAGGGAGCTTGTTCGGCTGGAGGAAGAAGGAAAGAAAACTGATTTTTTTTTCTTTAATTTCTGCACATTTACTCATTTTAAATGATTTAAAGACATGTGTCACAATGTGATTGGGTGGGAGTATAATAATGACATCACAATGATGTCAAAATTCTAATTTTCCTTCATTTTCTTTCCTTTTCTTTTCTACTCATTTTCAATTAAATTTTTAACAATATTTATTCACATTTTATGTCATAATAATTATTTACTTAACTAGACAAGTCGGCCAAAAATCATCTCTGAAGACGAAATGACCAAAATGCCCTCCGTTTGGCTTATCGAACCAAAATCGTCTGTACTGATCTAAAAAATTTTCTAAACATTTTCTTGGCATTCTAATGCCATCGAAACCTAAATGACTCTTCTCTTGAGTCTCAAAAATTATTTCATGAATTTTTCCCTGGGTTTAGGGCTTCTAGCTGCGAGGACCGCAACTTCCCACTGGGTTACCCATCGCTAGGGCACCGACTCATTTAACTTGATTGTATTTTATTTCTAAAATTTTTCCTAAATTTTTCCTAAATTTTTCTTACCATTATCTGAGTTATTTATGACTCCTCACTCTAGTATAAATATTTTTTCTAACATTATAACTGTCCAGACCGACACCGGTCACCAAAATAGTAGAATGTATGGAATTGCTATAGTGAGGGTGTTACAACTCTTCCCTTCTAATTTAAATTTCGTCCTCAAAATTTACCTGACTTATGTAATCGCAGCGCTGCTACTACCTTGCTTCTTCACTTCCTTGTATTGCCTCATTAATGTCTAGGTTCAGCTCTTCTAGAGCTTCCATAGCATATACCCATGGTCCCACCCTGACTTCAGGCCTTTCGACTATCTCAAAAATAATCTTTTGTGAAATATCAGCCGTTTCTGCTCTACCCAATCTTTTTCCCCTTTGAACTGTAGGGGCAGGTCTATCAACTTGTATTGGAGCTGTTGAACCACTCCTCTGAGGACAATCTCTTATGAAATGATCTGTAGCCCCACACTTGAAACACTCTCCAGTTAACAGTCGACACTCCCCTCTGTGTCTCCTACCACAGTGCATACATTCAGGCACTAGGGCTGATCCCCTTGTTACTGTCCCTGGAGAGCTAGCTATAGATATCCCAGTCTGGCCTCTCTGGTCTTATGTCTGATCTTGTGAACCAGAACCCTTAAGCTTCTTATTATCAGTCGGTATACTTGACTGCCCTGGTCCAAATTCCCTCTTATGCTGTCTATCTTTCCTATTCTGTTCACTTACTCTAACCCTTTTTACTTTCAATGCGGCTTCCACTAATTTTATGAAGTCCATAATCCTTAAGGCAGTGATCATTATTTTGATGTTATCATTCAACCCCTCTTCAAATCTTCTATACTTTTCGGCCTCATTATGGACTATCTCCCTTCCATAGCGGCTCAATCTGATAAATTCTCTTTCATACTCAGCTACTGTCAGCTGTCTCTGCCTTAGGTTAATAAATTCTCTCCTCTTGTCTTCCAGGTACACACTTCCCACATACCTCTTTCTGAATTGAGCGAGGAAGAACTCTCAGGTTATTTATTCTGGCTACACTTCACTGGACACTGCATCCCATCATTGATATGCATCATCTTGCAGTAGAGATACAACAGCTTCTAGGTTTTATTCTGGGGTGCAATGGAGTTGTTTTAAAACTCTTCCTGTTCTGTCCAACCAGTTCTCAGCTGCAACAGAATCATCTTCTCTCTTGCCAAAAAAATCTACTGCTCTAAATTTTCTAAGTTTCTCCAAATGAGATTTTTGCTATGCAGGTGGTGGTGGTGGCATTACCCCTACCATTTGTCTGAAAAACTCGGCCATTTCTTTGGAACATGGCTGTCTGAGCTCTCTTTGGGCCCGGTGGAGCAGTTCTCCCTAACCTGTTTAATTTCTGCAGGTGGAGCATGACTCTCCACTTCCTCCTCAACTGCCCTCTATGACGTGGGGTCCATATCCTAATCAAAATAAGAAAAACAAACAGATCTGCATTAGTGTCACCTCGACTCTTACAAATGCAATGCATTGTATGGACTCGATCTAGACCCAGAAATGTCTCAACCGTGCTCTAATACCACTAAATGTGACACCCCTTACCCGTCTATAGTATAGCCGAGCAAGATATGCCACATAGTGTACTGGAACACCATATTTTATCTCAATTATTTTTATCCTTCCTTAATTTACTTCTTCATGGTTATGAAGTGCAATTTGTGAAATTTAACTCATTTAAGTTATTTAATGAAATTATAAATTCATTTGAGGTTTCAAAAATTTTATAGAAAATCCAGCAAAGTACCGACTAAAAATGGAGAAAATAGTTCTTCGGAACCTGTGAAAAACACTTCTAGTACATTTTCAATCATTCTCAAACTCCATTATATCAATATAATCTCAATATTTCTCAACCATTTCTCAAAAATTCTTCTATTTATCATTCATTCATTTCACATGATAATCATATACAAATCATAAATAAATACTACATTTTCATTTATAAACACAAATTACAAATATTTGCATCAATACCAAAATATATTACATGAGTTTCAACTATACATGAGAAAATAAAAGTTTAATTACAAAATGCAAACAATACAAAATACCAAAATGGGACCAGTGTCCTACCAATGCACTAAAGTCTGTGAGGTGACATGGATACTATGTAGATATGTGAACAAGCCTCACCTAGTCTGTCGTCTGCTGGGCTCTCTATCAGTCTCTCCAGAACCTACGTATGGCAAAAAGCAATACGTTAAGCAATAATGCTTAGTGGTGCCAATAATTAAATAAAAATAACTAAAAGAAAATAAATATGCAGTGTATATATCGATGTCTCATACAGACAAATTTTTGGTAATTAATTGTAGTTTATTTATTTGATACTTGTTATATCAATTATTTCATTAAATTTATCCACTTTCATTTTTGATTGCCCAAGTAACCTATACTGGATAACTGGACTGGATAAACGGGTAAACTGGCACTGGGTACCAAGTACCTCAAGCCATCACACCCTCGGTCACGTATGTATCTCCCGATGTGCAATAGAAAAGCTAATGAGCTGTAATAATTATTAGGCATAAGGTCAAGTATCACCATAATATCAGAATGGCTAAAAGCCATAAAATCATAGAATGGCATAATGCCATGTACAGTACTGCTAACCGAACCCTATTGGCATGTCAACCTATCCAAACCAATCTTACTAGGTGTACTAGGGCACATTACAAAGTTATTTCTTGAATATTTATACTTAACATGTAAGGTTACTATTCATTTAGTCATTTAAGTCAAAATATTGAATTTCTCATATATAATAGTTACATGAGTTCTAATCACATAAATTTACCACATTTTGGTTCCCAAAAGTATTGGCATTAGTTGCTAATCCATACTTACTAACTAATGGAAAATAAATCAAAAATTTCAGTTTTGGGTCACTGTTTAATTAGGCCATTCTACAGTGAGAATTTGGCTAAGTATTCTTAATAAAAGTTATTCTTTATTGTGTCTAGTTACATTTCACTCTTTGAATCTCTTCAATTGGAGTTTTCTAACTCAAGTTATGGCTATTTCACCATAACCGGTCGGATTGCCTTTACCCAAAATTTCTGGGCAATTTTTGGTTCTGCTAGATTTGGTAGTTTAACTTTCACTAGCAATTTCATTTAGTTAAGTCCAGAATTTGAGTTTGTGTTCTCCATGAAAGTTGTTCTAATTTGCCTAAGCTTTCCATTGATATAAATTTTAGGTCAATTGGACCTTTCTATACTAAGTTATGACCAAATGAATGAATACTGTTCATTTGGTCATTTTGCCCAGGCAGAATTGATGCTACCAGGATTTGGTCAATTTTTAGGGCATCCTAAGTTTGTTTTCTGGACAGGTTTCCTTCATCAAAGTTGTGCCATTGTGTGTCTATTTTCATGTCCAATTGGCCTTGCACTAATTGAACCTACACAACTCAAGTAATTGCTGCCCAAACTTGCTGGACTCACATCCAGACCTGTAGGGCACATTGGACAGCATACCTAACCTCAAATTCCCTTGGCACCATTCACTCAATTTCCTACTCAAACATGACCAAATGATCATTAATTGACCATTACAACTTCTTTTCATTAATACATAAACAAAATCCCAATTTTAGTGCCTAAACCCTGACTCCAACAACTACAATTCTTCAGATACATACAATCCATGAATTAAAACACCAAAATCATGTTCAATGGCAGCCATACACAACTATTATACAATCAAATTGATGAAACCCTAAGGTACCCTAAGGCTGCCAAAATTTCATGGGGCAAGTTCATACATCTTTAATTCATTTTTCATCAAATTTTCAACTTAACTCAACTTAGATTCATGCTTAGAAAAGAGTGAAAGCAAGAAAATTGGCACTAACCTTAACTAAGTCACTTTCCAAGACTTCTAAACTTCACTTTCTTCCTTTCTTTTTGTTGTCCAAAGCTTGCTCTAGGTGTGAGGATGAGTTTTTGTGAAGGGAAGCTAGGGTTTTGAGGTGATTTGCTGGGTTAACCAAAGATTGGTGGAGCTTTAATGGTGGAAGGGAGAGGGAGCTGGTTTGGCTGGAAGAAAAAGGAAAGAAAATTGATTTATTTTTCTTTAATTTTTGCCCATTTACTCATTTTAAATGGTCTAAAGACATGTGTCACAATGTGATTGGGTGGGAGTATAATAATGACATCATAATGATGTAAAAATTCCAAATTTCCTTCATTTTCTTTCCTTTTCTTTTCTAGTCATTTTCAATTAAGTTTTGAGCAATATTTATTCACATTTTATAACATAATAATTATTTGCTTAACTGGACAGGCCGGCCAAAAATCATCTCTGAAAACGAAATAACTAAAATGCTCTCCGTTTGGCTTATCGAGCCAAAATCATTTGCACCAATCTAAAAATTTTTCTAAATATTTTCTTGATATTCTACTGCCATTGAAACCTCAATGACTCTTCTCTGGAGTCCCAAAAATTATTTTATGAATTTTTCCCTGGGTTTAGGGCTTCTAGCTGCGAGGACTGTAACTTCCCACTGGGTTACCCATCGCTAGGGCACCGGCTCATTTAACTTGGTTGTATTTTATTTCTAAAATTTTTTCTAAATTTTTTTTACCATTATTTGAGTTATTTATGACTCCTCACTCTAGTCTAAATATTTTTTCCAAAGTTCTAGCTGTCCGGTCTGACACTGTAACACCCCGAACCTCCTAGTTATGAATAGTACCATTTTTTATCCTTGACTAGTACTATTTAAAGACACCTTGAGGACTAAAAATAAATAGAAAATTAATTGAGATAGACACAGTAAAAATTTAAGTGACCTAAAAATATAAGGATTCACCAGGTATATTGTAAAAGAGGGATTATGACCCGATAAGGGGCATTTTGGTCAATTCACTTTAAGAGTTGATTTTTTTGACCAAAAGGTCAATTTAATTAAATAAAAATAAATTATTGAATTATGAAGAAATATTGAGGAAAATTTAGCATAAATATAAAAAGAAAAGAAAGGAAATAAAATTGTAAGTTTTATGACATTTTTGACTCAATTAAAATTTTTAATTGAAATAAACTAATTTTGGGAATAAATATATATAAAAAATAAGACAAATTAAAAAGTTATTTCTTCCCTTTCTTTCCCATTTAGTTACCACCCACTCTCTCTCCTTCTCTCTTTCTTTCTTTCTTCTTCTTCCTTCTTTCTCCATTAACACCCATTCTCAAAACTCAATTCCTTGCTTTTCCTCCATGGGTTTTCCATCTAATTGGTAGAGAACATCAAATTAATCTTTGATTTAGAGATTAAAGCAAGGGGAAACAAGAGATTAGAAGAGGAACAAAATAAGGAAGAGATTGGAAGTGAGAAAAATCATCAAGTGAGGTAAGCTCTCTCTTTCATGCTTGATTTACCAAGCATGCTTTAAATCAAGTTTGGGTATGATGAAATAACATGAGAATTTGAAAGGAAACATGTATGGAAATCTAAACTAGGGTTTTGGCTAACTTAGGAAAAATTAGAGTTTTTATGTATTTTAGTTAAATTGACGATAAATCTAAGTTAAATTGAAGTAGTATGCATGATTGGGAGTAGTAAGATTTCATGGGATTGCATAAATTGAATTATGAAAGATTAAGGTTCATGGGGAAATTGGATTTTGGTGCTAGAGAGTGAAATTTGTGTGTGTAGTGTTAAATTATGATCATTTGAGGTTTATTTAGTTTGAATTGACATTGGGTTGATGAATAGAAGTAATGAAATAGTAGGATTAGGGAAAATTGTAAACTTTGGTGTTTGAAAATTATGGGTTTGTGCTAGGAAGTGCCATTGATGTATCAATGCTAAATTATAGTCATTTTGGGTGAATTAAATGTGAATTTAGGTTGGTTAATGGAAGTAATTGAAGAAATGAAAAATTGAACTTAGGGCAGAATTTTGCACACTGAATTCAGTGTGTTTGGAAGCCCATAACTTAAGCTACACAACTCCAATTGGTGTGAAACCAATTGGAAACGAAACTTAAGAAATAGGACTAAAATTTTTGTGAAGATACCCTGCCCTGAAAATGACCTTAACCTATTCGAAATGAGCCTTGAACTTAGAGACAAAATTCTGGAACCTGCAGAATTTGACCATATGAACAGTAAAATTTGCATGGCCATAACTCTCTCTAGAAAACTCCGATTTAGGTGATTCTTGAACCGATGGAAACCTAAGACATAGTAGAACATTTCATATGCAGAACTTGAGGCCAAATTATGAACTTAACCCAATCAAACTTCTAAGTAAATTTGAATTAATGAATCTGCAGAAATCTAGAAATTTGCAGATTTATCATATGAATAGTAAATTTTGCATGGCCATAACTCTCTCTAGAAAACTTCGATTTAGGTGATTCTTGAACCGATGGAAACCTAAGACATAGTAGAACATTTCGTATGAAGAATATTAGACCAAATTATGGACTTAACTTGATCAAATTACTGAACGAAGTTGGATCGATAAATCTGCCAGAACTGAATCTGCAGGATGAACAGTGACATAAATAGTAATCGTGTTTTTGTCATAACTTGAGCTACATAACTCCGAATTAGGCAATTCAAAAAGGAAAATAAAGTTAAGACCTAGATGAACAATTTTCATGAAGAACACCTCACAAATTATGATCGAAACTAGGTAAAAATTAGGTTCAAAGATAGGGGCACCAAGTTGTCCAAAACCAAAACTCTCTAAAATTTGCAAAGCTAATGGGGTGCCTTAGACATTCATGTTATGAGTTCTTGGCGGCAATTGAGATGCGTATTGAGACATTCTATTTGTGTATTTTTAGTAGAGAAAGCGGTTGGGACGGACAAGGAATAGTGAGCAAAGAGAAAGGAGAGCATGGAAGGTTTGTGCACAACTAACCTTTTCTTCGTTTTTAAACTTGTAAATTGCTTGGAATGTGCTAAATTGAATGAGTTTGCTTTGAACAAGTTTACTTTGACTGAAATATGATTTTTCTCTTGCATTTAAGAAATTTGGGTGTTGCCACCTTTATATGGATATTATGATGAATTTAAATGTGTTTATTGGTTTATAAATGTGATTGTTGAGTGAGAAATTTTTGGAAACTGTTTTGAAACCACATTTAGCATGACAATCCCTTTCGAAACTCCCCAGTAGTAATGACTACTTAGGATTGATAATTGATATTGATTATATCTCCCATTAATAACGGTTAGTGGGGTAAGACCATATGAGTACTTATTAGCTAGCTAGCCCTTCCCTTATTAATAACGGTTAGTGAGGTTGAGAATGTTTGTCATGGTGTACAACATGGCACTAATCGTGAAATTTTGTGTCATAGCCTAAACTGTGTGTTGATATTGGCAACACAAGTGCTTTGTGAATTATGATTTATGAAATGTGATTTCTCTTTTGAAATGTTATTCAATAAATGGCTCTTATGGACTTAAAACTATTGTGAAGTTTTCATTCTTAAGAAAAATGTGATTTATTATGCTTTGACAAATTGTGTTTTACCTTAAGTTTTAAAGTTATTAGTTGTGCACCACTGAGTGATATACTCAGAGATAGCTTCTTTATGCTGTTGTAGGTAAGGGAAAGGAGAAGGCTGCCAAGTGAGAGACTTGGAAGCAGCATTTTGGTATTGAATGTGGGTATTTACGTTAGGTATACTTTTGTGATTCCTTTGGATATATTTTGTACCTATATGTATGGATGTACAGACATTGAGCAGTTTGTATTAGAAAGTATAGCATTACTAAAGTATTTTGAGTTTGTAACTATTTGTATTTTATTTTGAGACTAATGAAAATGTAACTTTTTCAATATTTAGTCTATCATTATTTCCAATGAATGTTTACATGGAATTTTAACTATTCTCATGCAATTTTCCACAAAAGAATTGATAAGATAAAAAGCTATGATTTGTTTTAAAATCCTTTGTAACATAACTAATGGGTTATCGGTAGGTGGAGTTCAGTAATTCATTAGGTATGCTACGGGAACATGTCATGCCTTACCAGGGATAAAGTGTGACAGACACCGGTCATCGAAATAGTAGAATATACGGAATTGCTACAGTGAGGGTGTTACAAGTAGAATCAGGGTCTATCAATACATAAACAAAGGGAGCATAAAGAGAAAATGTACCTCTAATAACATTTGTTGGATCTGGCTCTGCTTGAGCCCTTATAGCGTATACACGAGGTGCTACTTTGGCCTCTTGCCTCTCAATAGTCTTTATAGTAGGTCTCTGTAATGTACCAGCTGTCTCTAGTCTCGCACGTCTTCTTCCTCTCTGTGCTACCAGGTAGACCTCTCAGTCTGTGGTGGAGTAGTGGGAGCACTCCTATGTGGATAATCTCGTAAGAAATGATCCATAGATCCACATCTGAAGTATCCCCCAGTCAATAATTGACACTCTCCTCGATGCCTCCTCTCACAGTGGATACATAGTGGTATTGAGGCTAATCCCCCTACTGTTGTATCTAGAGAACTCCCTACTGATACTCTAGACTGACCTCCCCTCTGAGTAGATTGAGACCACTGTCTCTGGCCCTGGCCTTGGGAATCCTTACTGATGTACTAGACTGGCCCTATCCAAAACCCCCCTTAGGCTATCTGTCCCTCCTGGACTGCTCATCGTCTCGTACTCTCTCCACATTGAGAGATGCAGCCACTAACTGTGAGAAGTCCATAAATCGGTGGGATGTAACCAGCAGTCGGATGTTATTATTTAACCCGTCCTTAAACTTTCGACATCTATCTGCCTCTATGGACATTATCTCCAAAGCATATCTGCTAAGTCTCACGAACTCCCACTCATACTCAGAAACCGTGAGCTGTCTCTGCCTCAAAGATAAGAACTCTCTCCGTCGAGCCTCTAAGTATACATGACTGATATACTTCTTCTTGAATTCAGCCAAGAAGAAGTCCCAGGTAATCTGTACAGGCTGTACCACTCTAGACACTGTCACCTACCACTGGTAGGCATCCTCCTGTAGTAGTGACATAGTGCACTCTAACTGCTGCTCTAGGGTGCAATGTAATTGTTGCAGCACCCTCTATGTCCTCTTCAGCCAATGCTCTGCTGCGGCTAGGTCATCCTCCTTCTTGCCCTTGAAATCAACTACCCTATATTTCCTCAGTTTCTCAAGCGGGGACCTCTACACTGATTGTGGCTGTGGAGGTGGCAGTGGCTGCGGTATGGCTCCAGTAACCTGGTAGAGCATCTGAGTCATCTGCTCTAAAAAAGCCTGTTGTGCCATCCCAACAGCACCATGAGATGACTCTGCTCTCCTATCTCGCTCCTGACTAGGAGCAGGTATATGACTACCAACCTCCTCCTCCTCAGGTCTAAAAGACCCTTGCTCTGAGGGATTAGACTCCATCAATCCTATAAAATAGACAAAAGAACATATTTGCATTAGTGTCACCTCGACTCCTAAATAAAGGCCCATGCATGTTATGCACACTATCTCTTTCTACCTATCTAGGTTTAGGACTGCCTAAATCTTTGCTCTGATACCACTAAATGTGATGCCCCTTACCCAATTTATAGTGCAGCTAAGCAAGGCGTGCAACATTTGGTGCCGAAGTTCCCTATCTTGTCTTGTCGTGTACATTATTAATTTAAATTCCATTTATTCATATTATCCCATTGTTGAATTTTTTTTTTAAATCACATTTTATTTTTATGGAGACCCGGAAAAAGTCTCCTCTGTTTTATTAGCGTTTGGCGAGTTCCACTATTCACCTATTAAAAACAGTTTCATATCCATCTCATTTTTCCATGTATCATATCATATCATCATAATTCTTATAAAAATCATTTGAAAGAAAATCTCATCTCATTTCATTATAAGAGTCAAGTACATAATTTATAAATTATTATACAATCTCAAAATTTAATTACATCATTCACTTATGTACAATGATCAAAATACAAAAGCTAAATACACATGGGCCCTACCAAAAATAGACTGCTGAGGTGACACGTCACACTACTGCAAAGTCTACTCCAACTCACTGTTTAGACTGTCCTGCTCACCAGTACCTATGCGTGGAAAAAACAACCCCTTAAGCGAATTGCTTAGTGGTGTATAATTTAATATAAAAATAACTAAATAATTAAGGATAATTATTCCATTTATAATTTCATAAAGAAATGTAGATTTCATAAATTTTGAGTCATTTACATGTTTACTGAACTTTGGGAGCAAATAAGTTTATCAGGATCTTCTCTGCTCATTTATTCCATATTTAGTCTTATTAAATTCATATCAGTGCCCAAGTAACCTATAACAGACTATAAAAACTGGATACACAGGAGTATACTAGTTAGACATCCACATGTCTATCATGTATACATCGGTCATATCAGGCACAAGGCTAGCGGGCAAGCATAAAGCTAGAAATCATATCAAGCATAATGGCTAATGGGCAAGCATAAAGCTAGAGGAATAACTATGACACCCCTTACCCGACTACAGTGTAGCCGAGCAAGTTATGCCACTCAGTGTGCCGGAGCACTCTATTTTATCTGATTTCATTACAGTCCTTGATTTATTTATTCAAAAACTTTATTGAAGATTTAGGCTATTTTTACTTTTATCAAAATCTAACTAAATTGGAAATTTCAAAAATTTTAACGATAATCCGATAAAGTGTCGGCTGTAATTTGGACTAACAGTTCTTCTGAACCTGCCAAAGACAATTTCAATATTCACAAGTATAATCTCATTATAACTCAAATTCAATTCACATACTAAAATACTTACTTTGAATAGCTTCCATAATTCATAGGTTAATTACATGAGTTTATTTTGTACAAGATATACAAATAATTTACAATGTGCTAGGAATGAACAATATACATAACATGTATAAAATGAGCCCTATCTACATGCATTGCTGAGGAGGTGACAATCTTGAACTCTTCTGACACTTCGAGATCTGGACTCCAAAAATCTCGATCCAACGATCTCTGGTTTTACCTTGATGCAGTAGCGAGGAAGCAATTCCATCGCGCTAAGCATTTCTGCTTAGTGGTGCAATAATATAACCAGAAATAATATATACAAGTAAAGAAAGAAATAAATGATAATTCAGATACTCAAGAATCAATTTAATTTGGTATGGTATTTCTAGTATCAATGATCTTATATACTAGTTTGTTCCTCTTTGGAAGTGCTTAGTTTATAACTTTTGATAATACTAGCGGTATATAATTTATTCTATCCGTATTGTATTTCAAGTCCATGCAGTTACGCAATTTATTTTTGTTATGTTTCTTTTCTAATCTCTTTTGCTTATTCATTCAATACTTAATTTAATTGTACTGGATTTTCATTATACTTAACTTAACTTAGCTGAATTGAATAATACTTTAATTGATCGCCCAAGTAACCTATACTAGGCATCGGATGGATAACGGTCGTTGTACTGGACAACTGCGATTGCCTCGGGCCGTATCACATAATCGGCATAAAAGCCATGAATACGGGCATAAAAGCTATGAATACGGGCATAAAGCCATGAATACAGGCATAAAGCCTTTCGCAGTACTGCTAAAACAATACCCTATTGGCATGCCAAACTATCCAAACCAATCTTGTTAGGTATACTAGGGCATTTGATAATTTAAAATTCTTTAATATATTGCGCTTTATGACTTCATTATTTCATGATAAATTTCAATCATAATTCATACATTCATTTGATCATTTATATGATCACAATTCACATCAATTATCCTTTTATACCATTGTACTCAAAATACTTTTCCTCTTTACAATAATGAGAACTAATGTCTCATTCATACATTAATATGGTTTATTTATCCATTCATTATGTTATTCATATTGATCACAATTCTAAACAATGGTTCACATGTACCATTGTATTCAAAACATTTTTCCTTTCTCATTTATACATTCAAGAATCTACTTATGTAAT
Source organism: Hevea brasiliensis (assembly GCF_030052815.1). Taxonomy (NCBI): domain Eukaryota; kingdom Viridiplantae; phylum Streptophyta; class Magnoliopsida; order Malpighiales; family Euphorbiaceae; genus Hevea; species Hevea brasiliensis. Next base: position 68,841,198 of record NC_079500.1, read on the forward strand.
TACAAATTTTATATTTCAAGTTGAGTTACTAATATTTTATGAATTCCATTTGTGATGGGCATATATGCCCTAACTATCTATTCACATCAATTAGGTGACTTATTTTTCATGTTTCAAGTAATCCATGAACATTTCATGGATTTCAAATTTATGGGCTAAATTTCTTTTTTAACAAATTTGACTAGGATGCATAGTCCATATTTGTCATACAATTCTAAGCATTTAAGTTTAGAATTGGTTCTAGGTCTTCATCTTAATTCACTAATCATTTTGATTACTATTCACCATACTAGTCAACCAAAATGTTGACCTTTTTATACTTAATGGATATATTAATTCTAATTACACCAAGATCCCACATTTTGAGTTTTACATTTACTAGTATTAATTGCCAATTGCAATTTAAAGTCCCCTAGATGCATTTCTAATTTCAAATTTTGAATTTCAAGTTTTGGTGTCACTATTCACCTCATTGGTCAACAAAAATGTTGACTTTTACATAGACAATAGGTACATTGGTTTTAACACTCCCGATGTACCACATTTTGCATTTAAAACTTGTTGGAATCAATTACCAAATCCATTTCCAAGCTTATTTCAAGTTTTCATGTCACTATTCACTTCATTAGTCAACTAAAATGTTGACTTTTGCATAGAAAATATGTACATTGACTTTGGCACTTCCAACATACTACATTTTTCATTTAAAACTTGTTGGTTTTGGTCACTTTCTCAAAGCTTAGTTCATTTTGGCAAAATTGCCAATTTTCGGTTTTGGTGTTCCGAAGTTGCACTGTTTCATTGGTCGATTTACTGTTGGAATTTGACAAAACTTCCTTCATAGAAAATGTTCCTTATTTTGTCTAGTTGAATTTATTTTTTTGAATCACTCCATTTGGAGTTTTGTAGCTCAAGTTATGGCCAAAATAAGTTTACTGTTCACGTGCACTATTCATGCTGCTATCATGGGTTCTGGCAGATTTTGATCCAACTTTGGTCAGCAATTTGATCAAGTTAAGTTCCTAATTTGGTCTAACTTTCTTCATATGAAATGTTCTACTATGCCTTAGGTTTCCATCGGTTCAAGAATCGCCTAAATCCGAGTTTTCTAGAGAGAGTTATAGTCCTCCAAACATTGCTGCTCAAATGAAAATTCTGGAAATCTCAGTACAGTAAACTTCACTTTGCTCAATGATTTGATTAGGTTCTGGTCATAATTTGGGGTAGGTTTCTTCATGAAAGTTGTTTTTCTATGTCTTAACTTGTTGCTGTAAAAATTTCAGGTCAATTGACCAAATCTACAGTGAGTTATGGCCAAATGAACTGTTACTGTTCATTTGGTCATTTCTGCAGGTGCTGTTGCAGGGTGTCCGGATTGGGGCCAACTTTTGGTTCTCTTGCTTTGGTCTTTTGGGCATAGTTTCTTCAGCAAAAATGTGCCATTATAAGCCTAGTTTCATGTCCAATTGGCCAAACATCAATTGGACCTACACAGCCAAAGTTATGGCAGTGCAAGTGGACTGAATTTTCAGTCCCTCTGCTGCTGTCCTAGGGCAGCCTATAACTTCACTTTGCAATCCTATTTTTCAGTCCATAATATGGTCAACTTACCTAAAATGGTCACTAATTGACCATTAAAATGTGCTCTAACAATTTCATAAGCCAAATCAATTTTTCACTTCTCAAAACCCTAATGTCCAATTCAATTTGCCCATAAACCTCAATTAGCACACTAGTTCAACATCCATGCATATTCTGTAACACCCCCGTTTGCATAGCCTGGTATATTTCACTGTTCCGGTGACCGGTGTCAGTCCGGACAATTATTGGGATTAGAGCCACACCTAAGACAATTTGAGAAGCCATAAACGCAAATAATTAGTAATGTTTAATTAGTTAACTATAAATAAGAAAAACAGAACATAAGAGGTTAAACGAGCCGAGAGTCACAGCGATGAGTGACCTCCTCGGGAACGACTGCGAAGTCGTTTTAAACTCAAATTTCGAACTGTAAAAAGTGACGCTGCGGTCCTTAGGACCCTTATGAACACAGTGGAAAAGAGAAAATCACGAAAAAGAACTGTTAAGTCAGTCAAATAATTAGGTCAGGGAGCCGGAAGAAATATTGGATTATTTGCAAACCGGGATGAACCGGCGAGGGGCAATTTGGTCAATTGACCCCGAGAGCTGACTCCTGACATAACTGTCAAATAAAATCGGAGAAAAGAAAATTTCGGAATCGACAATAGAATTAAAGAACTAATAGAAAAATAAATAGAAAAAAAAAGAAAAGGAAAGAGGTTGGAAAAGTCAAAGTTGATGACATCACTAATGATGTCATAAACAAATTAATTAAGTGAATTATTAAATTGGAATTTGTGGTCTTCCATAAGCCAAAAGAGATAAAAGAAAAGAAAAAAAAAATTTGATTACTTCTCCATTCTCCATTCCCGTCACTCCTTCTCCCTCATTCATCTCATTTCATTTCCACCATTAACACCCTTCTCAAGCTTTCAAAAGCTTGATTTTATGTTATAAACTCCCTAACTCCTTTAAGTAAGTCTTGTTCTTGGACTTTAACAAGCATCTTGACAACAAAAAGAAGAGGAAAGAAAGAAGATTTGAAGAGGGAGAAATTCAACAAAAGAGGTTAGTGGTTAGTTTTTAATATTATGTTTAAATTCATTATTAAGTAGTTGAATTACTTTAGAAATTGTTGAAAAATGAAATGAAATAAATTGTTGAAGGGCCAAACCTAAATTTTAGTCAACTAGGGTTTGAGGATGTGTATGCATGAACTTGGTGAAATTAAAGGTGTATGGGAGCTTATTGGTGTTGAATGATCATGATTAAATGTTTTGAATTAGTTAAATGCAACAATTTAGTATGATTAGGGTTTGGAGGCCTAGGGTTTTGAGGCAAAATTTGGAGAAATGCATAAATGGCATGTTTGACCTATTGTGAAGTGAAATAATGGTCAATTATAACCAAATAACTTGTGTGGGAATGATAGGAATGAAAACTAAATTCGGAGGTAAATGGTCATGCTGCTGGCAGCATGACCAAACCACTGAAGGACCAAAACTCAAATTTTACAAGTCCAATTGATATGCCACCAATTGGAGATGAAAATAGACATAAAAGAGCACAATTTTCATTAAGGAACCATGACCAAAAACTGACCAAAACTTGGTGAAACAATTGACCAAAGTGAATTGATAGCAGGCTGCCCTGCACCAAACTGACCAAATGAACAGTAACTGTTCATTTGGTCATAACTCGAGCTAGGTAGGTCAAATTGACCTGAAATTTTACCAGCAATTAGATATGATATAGACCTAAAACTTTCATGAAGAACACCAACCAAAATTATGCCATTAACCCTTTCAAAATCATTGAGTAAAATTAAATTACTGTACTGCAACTCTGCAGATTTTCAGTTGAGCAGCAATGTTTGGATAGCTATAACTCCCTCTAGAAAACTCGGATTTAGGCGATTCTTGAACCGATGGAAACGTAAGACATAGTACAACATTTCATATGAAGAAAGTGAGACCAAATTATGAACTTAACTTGATCAAATTATTAACCAAAGTTGGACCAAAAATCTGCCAGCACCAAAATCTCAGTATGAACAGTGCACGTGAACAGTAAACTTATTTTGGCCATAGCTTGAGCTACAAAACTCTGATTGAGGTGATCCAAAAATGAGAATACACTTAAGACAATAAGGAACATTTTCTATGAAGGAAGTTTTGTCAAATTCCAACAGTAGATCGACCAATGGAATAGTGCAACCGGAGCACAAAGCGAAAATTGGCAATTTTGCCAAAATGACCTATGCTTTGAAAAAGTGACCAAAACCAACAAGTTTAATGAACAAAATGTGGTATGTGGGTGAAGTTGGAGTTCCCATACCTATTAATCCTTAGAAAGTCAATTATTTGACTTAAATAGTGCAGTGAATAGTAACCCGAAACACAAAATTTCGAAAACGTCGAATTTAACACGTTAGAAATAGGTAAATGCGAAGTTAAAATTTATTTTGGGATTTATGTTAAGTTCTAGTACTGAAACATTGTAAAATTTTGTGTTTCAGTTGAAAAGAATATCGGGAAGGAACCCGAGGAAACGAGTCGAGGCTAAGGGACGACTCGCTTGAGGTTTGTGCACAATAAACCCTATTTAAGCATTTTATCCTTGAAAAATTGATTTATTACGCATTATGAATTTATGAACTTTTGTGTTGCCACCTTGTGATCAAATTGTAACTTTGGAAATGGATTGATTTTTGTATGCAATATTTGAATGAAATGTTTGAAGCAATTTTTGATTCACTCTTAGCTTGTCTGTTTCTTATTATTCCTCCTCCATTTATGGGGTTGAGATCGTTTATTTTCCTCCCTCTCTGGCTTGCCAGTTGAGGTTGTAGATCGGATGAGTACTCATTAGCTAGCTAGCCACCTCCCTCATTGGTTTCGATTAATGGGGTTGAGATTGCTTTGTCGTGGTGTACAACACGGCATTGATCGGAAATTTTGTGTCATGGCTTAAGTTGTGTACGACTTTGGCAACACTGTGTTTATGCAATTGTTTGACTAAACTGTTGTTTAATATATTATTTGACAAAATGAGTTGTTATGAGCTTTGATATTTGCGAAATGTGATTGTGAAGTATTCAAATTATGTTTCATCAATAAATGATTTATGTATCGCATTTTAAATCTTTATTGTGCACCACTAAGTATGTTTATACTCAGCGATAGTTTAATATACTGTCGCAGATAAAAGCAAGGAGAAAGCAGCAGAGTGAGCTGCGGGATTGACAAGATCTTTTTTATCCCTTTTTGTACGGGTATTGTTTTATACCCTTATAGTTATTTTGATGTAAATACTGTAATGTCATAAGTATCAATGTAAATTGAGCAGTTGTAAATAAATTGTAATAATATTATTTTGGATTTTCTTACAGAAATTTGATATTGTACATATGGATTTTCTGCCTTATGTTTTGTGAATGGAATTATTGAACCTACTGAGTTGACAAATTTGACTTGGATTGTGAAACTGTTTTGAAATGGATTGACTTGAGTTGAATTGTGAATTATTGGAGGTTGGGAGTTGTAAAATAGTTTTGGAAGTGCTTTTTATAGGTATTTGAAGAACTGGTTTCTCAAAATACAGAGGGAACTCTGTCAAAATTTTTATAAAATTTGCGACAAAATTTGAATGGACAAAAATTTTTACTAGTATTTAAACTTTGAATAAATGGTTTTTAATTCTTACCAAAATGCTCACCACTTCCAAAATGTAAGAAAATTTTTTAAAATCCCTTGTAGGGTACTTAATGAGTTATCGGTAGGTGAAGTTCGGTAGTTCATTAAGTATTCTACGGGAGCATGCTATGCCTTACGGAGGGGTAAGGTGTGACATGTTTTAGTGGTATCAGAGCATGGTTTTGCAATAAATTTTGACTATGTATGTGAATATTTCTTTGATAAGTACAACCGCTCAAGTGTCTTTAATTGATGCATATGACATATTTACATCATGAATATGCACTAACGGAGGTCAACCTCCTTGTGTTTGATCTCAGGAAGTAGGAAATTGTGAAAAACGGAATGGAAGGAGGAGATCATTCCGAAGAACAATCTGTTGAGGCTGAGGTTCAAGGAGAAGCCCCAGCACTCCAGAATGTGAGTGGGTCAGCCACTCCAGCTCCTGCTCAAAGACCGCAGTTTCCTGCTCAATTTATGCAGCAGATGGCTGCCTTCTTTCAGCAAATGGTGGGTAATGTGCCACCCCAAGCTCAAATGCCAGTACCTGCAGCACAACCCCAGCCCTCAGCTCGGTAGTATGAAAAATTGATGAAATTTGGGGCCACCGAGTTTAAAGGCACTGTGGATCCACCGGCGAGCAGTGGTTGGAAAGAATGGAGCAGGTTTTTAGAAAGGCTGCGATGTCTGAGAAGAAATGAAGTTTGAGTATTCTGTCTCCTTATTACAAGGGATGCCTATGAATGGTGGAAGACCATCCCCACGACTGGTGGAGCCACTGTGTTAACACAGTCGAGACTTCTTGAGGAGTTCAGCAGAAATGGGTTCCGATGCATATGTGGACATGAAGTTGCAAGAATTCTTGAGTTTGAAACAAGGGAACCGAATAGCGAGAATATGAGAGAGATTTTTCAAGACTAAGCCACTATCTTTGGAAGCTTAGTCTCCACCCCAGAGCAGATGCAAGAGGTTTGAGGTGCGCTAAGGCAGTGCGAGAATGCAAGTTGTGGGATTCGGACATCGAATTTTGCCGAATTGATCTCACAGGCCTAGAACTAGAAAGATAGAATCGGAAGGCGGTGAAGAAGGGTCCACAAGAGAAAAGCGAAAAGACTACTGAACAAGCATCTGGAAGTGGTTTTGGGAAGAGGAAACAGTTTGGGGGATCTAGCTCCCATAGAGGCCGAGGCAGATTTTCTGGCCAAAGACCACCTCGGTCTGGTCAGCAGACCCAACCAACACCCCGAGGAGCTCTATCGATGCAGCGGTCTGAAACACGTGGTAGAACTCATGGTGGGGTTTGTTCTGAGCTCTTGGTGCGTGTTTTAAGCGTGGAGGAGCAGACATTTCGCTAAGGATTGCACTAGTCCGCGCCGGTCTGGGTCTTTCACTACATCTGAAGGATCAGCTCAAGTCTCTACACCCAGAGGGTCACAGTCAGCTGCTAGAGGCAGAGGCAGAGGTAGGGGTCCTGGTAACACCCCTGGAAGTCAGAGCACTGTTAACCAGCCAGCATCCAGTGGTGCACGGTTAGAGTATATACCATGCGTCAAAGGAAGAGGTGAAACATCGGATGTTGTAGTGGTAATTTCTCCATCCTTGACAAAGATGTGCATGTGTTATTTGATCACGGCTCCACACATTCGTATGTTAGTGCTAGTGTGATGTGTTTTACTACTATTAGTGTGTACCAATGGACTATGATGTGTTAGTAACTAGTCCATTAGGCAGAGGTCGAGTAAATAGGCTATATAGAGGCGTCCTTTGGTGATCCAAGGACACACTTTTTGTCGATTTAATTGAAATGCCCTTGAGAGATTATGACATTATCTTGGGCATGGATTGGTTAGCTTGAGCATCATGCTATGATTGATTTGTAGGCGAAAACAGTCACTTTTGGTCTTCCTCGGTATGGTGATGTAATGTCTGAGGGGAGAGGCGATTATTGCCTTCAAACATCATTTCAATTTTGCAGCTAGAAAAATGATTAGAAAAGGGTGTGGCGTACTTGGCACATGTGATAGACACCCAAGTGGGAGTCCAAAGATCAAGGACATTCCTCAGTATGTGACTTTCGGATGTGTTTCTGATGAATTGCAGGATTACCTCGAGAAGAGAAGTGCGATTTGAAATTGATGTTATGCACAGTGTGGACCCAATCTCCATAACGCCATACGAGAATGGCACCGTGGAACTAAAAGAATTGAAAGTGCGATTGCAAGAGTTGCTTGATAATGGCTTCATTCGCCCTAGTGTGTCACCTTGGGGAGCGCTAGTATTATTTGTAAAGAAGAAGGATGGCACTCTCCGGCTATGCATTGACTATCGGCAGTTGAATAAGGTGACAATAAAGAACAGATATCCATTACCCCGTATTGATGACTTGTTTGATTAGTTGAGGGGTGCAGCTGTGTTCTCTAAAATTGACCTGAGATCAGGTTATTATCAGCTAAAAGTACAAGAGCAGAGTATTTCTAAAACTGCCTTCAGAACCCGCTATGGCCATTATGAATTCCTAGTCATGCCATTCGGGTTAACCAATGCTCCGGCTGCTTTTATGGATCTGATGACACTATCTTTCAGACATACCTCGACCCAGTTGTTGTGGTATTTATCGATGATATATTGGTCTATTTCGAGGAATGCAGAAGAGCATGATAGACATCTGCGGATTGTACTACAGACTTTGAGGGAGAAACAACTATATGCCAAATTGTCGAAATGTGAATTTTGGCTGAATGAGATATCCTTTTTGGGGCATGTAGTATCAGAAGAGGGCATTAAGGTAGATCCTAGCAAGATTGAAGCTGTCCTTAATTGGAAGCCACCTAGAAATGTCACAGAGATTCGCAGATTTTAGGGTTAATGGATACTCGTCGATTTGTGAAGGATTCTCCATGTTGGCATCTCCATTGACCAAGCCGCTTAGAAAGGATGTGAAATTTCGGTGGGCGGACAAATGCGGCCAAAGTTTTGATGAATTGAAAAGATGTTTGACAGAGGCTCCAGTCCTGACTTTACCCACACCGGGTAAAGAATATACAGTCTACAGCGATGCTTCTCACAACGGGTTAGGTTGTGTGTTGAAGCAAGATCGACATGTCATTGCCTATGCATCACGCCAGCTAAAACCGCATGAGAGGAATTATCCGACACATGATTTGGAGCTTGCAGCCATTGTGTTTGCTCTTAAGATCTGGAGACATTATTTGTATGGGGAGAAATGTTACATCTACACAGATCATAAGAGTTTGAAGTATTTGGGCACCCAGAAAGAGTTGAATTTGAGACAGAGGAGATGGTTAGAGTTGATAACATACTATTATAGTCTGATATACTATCAGCCAGGGAAAGCTAATGTTGTGGCTGACGCCCTAAGTCGCAAGACTATGGCAAGTCTACGGGTTACTCCTTTGTCTTTGGTACATGAGTTGAGGTTATTACATGCCAGTTTAGAGATTAATGATGATGGGCAAGCAGCAGTTGCATGGCATGTACAGCCAGTGTTGATTGATCAGATTAGAATGGCTACTCAGAATGATCAGAAGTATCAGAAGCTGTTGGGAGAAGTTCGGCAGGGCAAGAAACCAGAGTTCTCAGTTAGAGATGATGGTTTACTGCTACACCAGGGCAGAATATGTGTTCCTATTGATGTTGAATTGAGGAAGATCATTTTGAAGGAAGCACATGAGTCTCCTTTTGCCATGCACCCTGGTGGTACAAAAATGTATAGAGGGCTAAAGGAGCATACTGGGTGGATGGGTATGAGAGAGATGTGGCAGAGTTTGTGTCCAAATGCCTAACTTGTCAGCAAGTAAAGCGAGCATCAAGTACCAAGCAAGGTTGTTACATCCACTACCGATCTTAGGAATGGAAATGGGAAAGAATAACAATGGATTTTGTAATGGGACTTAGCGGACACGGAAGAGTCATGATGCGGTATGGGTCATTGTCGCAGGTCGACTAAGTCTGCTCATTTTGCCGATCGGATGGACTCTGATTTAAACAGATTGGCTAGGTTGTACATTGATGAGATTGTGAGGCGCATGGAGTGCGGTATCTATTGTATCGCAGCAGATCCTAGGTTCACTTCTAGATTAGGGTAGTCTTCAGAGAGCCCTGGGAACTAGATTGAACTTCAGTACTGCATTCCACCCACAGACAGATGGCCAGTCTGAGAGGGTAATTCAGATCTTGGAGGACATGCTACGGGCTTGTGTGATTGAGTTTGAGGGTAGTTGGGATACACACTTGCCTTTGATTGAGTTTGCTTACAACAACAGCTACCAATCAAGCATTGGGATGCCTCCATATGAAGCTTTGTATGGCAGCAAATGTAGACCCTCGTTGTGTTGGGATGACGTGGGTGAAAGAAAAATGATTGGACCCAAAATTGTTCAACAGACTGAAGAGAAAATCAAAGTGATCAGGGGTCGACTTAAAACTGCATCAGACCGTCAAAAGTCCTATGTTGATTTGAAAAGAAGGGATATTGAGTATGCAGTGGGTGAGAAAGTTTTCCTCAAGGTTTCTCCTTGGAAGAGAATTATGAGATTCGGCAGAAAGGGGAAACTAAGTCCTCGTTTTATCGGGCCATATGAGGTTCTGGAAAGAGTGGGTCCTTTGGAATATCGGTTAGCACTACCTCCAGAGTTGGAGAAGATACATAATGTCTTCCATGTGTCTATGTTGAGGAGGTATCGATCAGACCCATCTCATGTACTACCAGTAGAAGAAATAGAAGTGAATCCAAACCTCACATATGAAGAAGAACCCATAAAGATTATGGCTTATGAGGTGAAGCAGCTACGGAATAAGCAGATACCATTGGTAAAAGTGCTGTGGAACCATCATTCGGGCCAAGAAGCTACTTGGGAACGAGAGGAGGACATGAGGAGACAACACCCACAGCTGTTCAGAGATTGATACTAGGTAAAAATTTCGAGACGAAATTTATTTAAGGGGGGGAGAATTGTAACACCCCCGTTTGCGTAGCCTGGTATATTTCACTGTTCCGGTGACCGGTGTCAGTCCGGACAATTATTGGGGTTAGAGCCACACCTAAGACAATTTGAGAAGCCATAAACACAAATAATTAGTAATGTTTAATTAGTTAACTATAAATAAGAAAAACAGAACATAAGAGGTTAAACGAGCTGAGAGTCACAGCGATGAGTAACCTCCTCGGGAACGACTGCTAAGTCATTTTAAACTCAAATTTCGAACTGTAAAAAGTGACGCTGCGGTCCTTAGGACCCTTATGAACACAGTGGAAAAGAGATAATCACGAAAAAGAACTGTTAAGTCAGTCAAATAATTAGGTCGAGGCGGAAGAAATATTGGATTATTTGCAAACGGGATGAACCGCGAGGGCAATTTTGTCAATTGACCCCGAGAGTGACTCTGACATAATCACAAATAAAATCGGAGAAAAGAAAATTTCGGAATCGACAATAGAATTAAAGAACTAATAGAAAAATAAATAGAAAAAAAAAAAGAAAAGGAAAGAGGTTGGAAAAGTCAAAGTTGATGACATCACTAATGATGTCATAAACAAATTAATTAAGTGAATTATTAAATTGGAATTTGTGGTCTTCCATAAGCCAAAAGAGATAAAAGAAAAGAAAAAAAAAATTTTGATTACTTCTCCATTCTCCATTCCCGTCACTCCTTCTCCCTCATTCATCTCATTTCATTTCCACCATTAACACCCTTCTCAAGCTTCCAAAAGCTTGATTTTATGTTATAAACTCCCTAACTCCTTTAAGTAAGTCTTGTTCTTGGACTTTAACAAGCATCTTGACAACAAAAAGAAGAGGAAAGAAAGAAGATTTGAAGAGGGAGAAATTCAACAAAAGAGGTTAGTGGTTAGTTTTTAATATTATGTTTAAATTCATTATTAAGTAGTTGAATTACTTTAGAAATTGTTGAAAAATGAAATGAAATAAATTGTTGAAGGGCCAAACCTAAATTTTAGTCAACTAGGGTTTGAGGATGTGTATGCATAAACTTGGTGAAATTAAAGGTGTATGGGAGCTTATTGGTGTTGAATGATCATGATTAAATGTTTTGAATTAGTTAAATGCAACAATTTAGTATGATTAGGGTTTAGAGGCCTAGGGTTTTGAGGCAAAATTTGGAGAAATGCATAAATGGCATGTTTGACCTATTGTGAAGTGAAATAATGGTCAATTATAACCAAATAACTTGTGTGGGAATGATAGGAATGAAAACTAAATTCGGAGGTAAATGCAGCATGACCAAACCCACTTTGAAGGACCAAAACTCAAATTTTACAAGTCCAATTGATATGCCACCAATTGGAGATGAAAATAGACATAAAAGAGCACAATTTTCATTAAGGAACCATGACCAAAAACTGACCAAAACTTGGTGAAACAATTGACCAAAGTGAATTGATAGCAGCTGCCTGCACCAAATCGACCAAATGAGCAAGAATCGCTGTTCATTTGGTCATAACTCGAGCTAGGTAGGTCAAATTGACCTGAAATTTTACCAGAAATTATATATGATATAGACCTAAAACTTTCATGAAGAACACCAACCAAAATTATGCCATTAACCCTTTCAAAATCATTGAGCAAAATTAAATTACTGTACTGCAACTCTGCAGATTTTCAGTTGAGCAGCAATGTTTGGATAGCTATAACTCCCTCTAGAAAACTCGGATTTAGGCGATTCTTGAACTGATGGAAACGTAAGACATACTACAACATTTCATATGAAGAAAGTGAGACCAAATTATGAACTTAACTTGATCAAATTATTAACCAAAGTTGGACCAAAAATCACAAAGACCAAAATCTCGGTATGAGCGATTGCGTGAGCGAGAAACTTATTTTGGCCATAACTTGAGCTACAAAACTCTGATTGAGGTGATCCAAAAATGAGAATACACTTAAGACAATAAGGAACATTTTCTATGAAGGAAGTTTTGTCAAATTCCAACAGTAGATCGACCAATAGTGTCGACACCATATTTTGGCCGATCCCCAAAATCAATAAAACTTTGAAGCCGATCTCTGGTACTAAGTCTCCTCTGGACAGTTAATTACATTTCCGATCCTTCTTTGATAGGTAGTCATTATTCCGATCTCTCCTTAAAAGGAATTGAATCAACGCTAAGTCCTTACATTCGTCAAAGCTCCGCCGATCTCTCAAAACATTTACCGAACTCTCAAACCCGCTATCGAATTTCCGGACCTGTCGAGTATATTCCTGATCTCTGTTGATAAAATGAACTGGCAGTAGATCTTTTCCTACCTGTTTTATTACCGACCTCCTTTCCAAATGTTTAAGAGCTAAATTTTTGGTTCGATTTAATGAGGATTCAGATCTTAAGTGTTCGAGTTAAATTTTCAATCAAGTTCCGTTCAGCATTTCTTCCCTACCGATCTCATGCTTAAAGTACTTTCCGATCTCTTATACTTAGAATAATAATCGCATTTAGTTTTCGATTTGCTGTGCTCATACAATCAAATACTCAGACAAACAATGGTTTAAAATTTTCCGATCACAACCATTCATTGAACAAAGAGGCATTTCATTTCATATCATAATTTGTACAAGTTATTCGGCTGGGGGATCACCCCCAGCCTGATCTACATTTGGCTCACTCACTCTCTCTCCCTCTGGTTCGGCTTCCTCCTCGCTATCTTCGCCGTCGCCCTCGGGAGCCAGGTCGTCCATCCAGGAGAAGTCCTCTTCAGGGTAGCGCTTTTGGAGTTCGGCCAAGAGGTCCTTGTGAGCATTCACATAGGCTCCGGCTATCCCTGTCACCATCTCTTCGTCTTTCTCCTTAAGCTCCACATCCTTCGCCTTAAGCTCCTCGTCTTTCTCCTTAAGCTCTTCGATGAGTTGGGCGACCTGAGCGGCTTCGTTGGCGTGAAGTGCCTGGACTTCCCCAAGAGCACGTTCCCTCTCAGCCAAAATGTGATTACATTCGGCCACTGTCTTCATGGAACTTCGCCGTCCCTCAACTTGAGATATATAATCCGGCGAGCTGATGAGAGTTGGGATCGGAGGAAGCCAATTCTGATTTTTCTTCCCGATCTCCTTACGGGCACTGAATCTTTTCCCGAACCATGGTCTGGTTCACCAGACACTCCACATTCAAGCTCATGGATCGAGTCAAGATATCATCGAGACCATTCCGGGATAGCCTGTCCCGATCCTCCTGAAAGAAGATGGTAGACCCCAGGACTTTGGCAAAATCGGGGTTCTCCCTAACAGTCCGGTTATTCTTCAAGGAGTCGATCAGTATTTGAGCGCCACGAGAAGAGGTCCTCCCAGAAGATTGAGAAGGACCCCTTTCTGTACTTGGAACAATTGGGAGAGGTGGAGGCTGCTCTTCCGATCTAGGAGGTGATCGGACAGCTTCAGCGGTCGGCAAATCCAAAGGTTGAGGCGGGTCTCTCTGTATCTCCCCAGGTTCGTGACCGGGCGTTTGAAGTCGTTCCGAACGCTTCATCTCCTTTATCTTCCGGGAGATCTCTTTGTCCTTCTTCCGCTTCTTAGAACCCTCACCGCCCGCCATACCTGCACAGAAAAGAGGTTAGTGAGATCGCTAAGGTCCTGAGAACTGAGATATAGAAAATACCAATGCCGAGGTCAGAGAGCGGAAGTTCGCGATCTCGGCCGGTGATTAGCTGCATGGTCCAATGGTGCAGTTCGCGATCACCGCATTTGGACAGGAATATTTTAGAGTGGCGGCCTGACTCTTCAGATCCATCACTATTAAGCTTTCCTCTTGACTCAGGGTAATGTGCTTCGGAAGCAGGGGCCCCTGGTACCACCAGCTACGAGGAAAGTCCTCAAAGCAGCTCGGATCTTTACTCCTCAGAATGAAGAACCGGTTCTTCCAATTCTTAAGGGATGAGGGCAGATCGGAAAAGAGCCCGCAATGAGGCTTCGCCTGAAAGAACCAGTGTTCGTCATCCTTTCGGCGAGTTAGTCTGTGCAGCTCGGCGAACACCTTAGCCATAGGTCTGATTCCCTTAGCTCGGCATAGACCTCGGAAAGCTACCAAGATCTGCCACGAGTTGGGGTGAATTTGAACAATGGATGCTCGGTGAAATTTTAGGACCTCCTTATAGAAATCGTCTAGAGGGAACCTCAGACCGGCCTTTAACTGTTCCTCGTACACCATAACCATGTCATCCTCTTCAAAAGAATGATCGACACGAAGATCGCCATGGCACTTGATCATCTCATATGAATCAGGACAAATATTGTATTCTTGAACAAACGATTGCAGATCGGATTCTCGAAGAACAGACGAAAGCTCGTCTATAGGAAGGGTCTCTCTCCTTGAAGTAGGTGCAAGCCTTGATGGTATGACCCGCCCCCGACCTGGAGCAGAGACCCTAGGGGGTTTAGGCTGCGTGCTTGGCCCGACTACCTCTTCTTCATCGGAAGACCATGAGAACTGAATGGAAGGAGGACTCGCCGCTCTCTGACCTTCGGCACCGCTCATTTTCAAAAGAAACAAAGAACTTAAACTAAAAAGAAGATCAAAGCCCTTACCGGAGTCTGATCGGCGGAAGAAGCGAGAAAATGAGAGAACTTCGAAGTTGAAAGCAAAGAAGCTGAAAACGGAATGAGAGAACCGGCTAGCCCCTTACCCCTATTTATACTAGTCCGAGCATTAAATGCTCACGAAGTTCCATGCAGTCCATCGGTTAACGTGAGCTGCCAGCTGTTCTGACACGTCTCTCGAACATCCCAAGGAGATCGGTTAAGTAGAGGTCGGCATAATAAGTTGAATATTTTGAATAAAAGATCAGTTAAGAGTCGTTTTGTTAGAATCCAAATCGGACAAATATATCAGAGATCAGCAAATAATCAAATAAGGCAATAATTGGAGGAACAAGATTTTTATTTCCAAAAGTTCGGATTACATCATTTGGGCGATCTCTATGGATCGGATTATGATAAAGGTCTAATTACATCTTTTGGGCGATCTCTAGGGATCGGATTATGATAAAGGTCTAATTACATCATTTGGGCGATCTCTAGAGATCTGATTACATTGAAGGATTACATCATTTGGGTGATCTCTAGAGACCGGTGGAACATCCTATCTAAAAAGCCTATGTCAAAGCCTAGTCTCGTGGCTGAGTCAGAAGACGTGTTTGACCAGGAGACCGGCTATTGACATCGGATAGATGTACAGCTCAGATGGGGTGACTATGACTCCCATGAAGATGAGAGACATCGTCACCGATGTTACCACTCGAAACCGACCCGCTGTCGGAACACCCAATGTGGAGGAAAGACGCTGTCGGAACACCCAATGCGATGAGAAGCCGAATGAACTCAGTTGAGCGACTCGAGATCGGTACAACCGAGGTTCGCAATACAGATCGGTCAAATCCAGTTCTCTCACCATCGTAGGTTAAGGTCATGCGATCACCGGGATCGTAAATTTTCAGTCGGTGAGTAAAGGAGTCCATCGGAAAAAGATCAAAGCCACAGTTATAGCCAGAACTTCCACCGGAGCAGCTAGAACAGGGTAAGTAAGAAAGGAAGAGAGGAAAGTCAGATGAAGAAAATGTCTCCGTCGACAGGGGTATATATAGGGGAAAATAAGCATTTATTGCTAAGCAGAAAACAAAGCGGACGCTTCGGGAATCGAGGGACAATTAATGCTTTGACCAGACCGGACCAGAGAAAAGGAGAGATCGGAATAATAGATCGGAAGGTGGGAGACCAGCATGAAAGGTCGGAAAGAACATGTGAAAGAGATCAGAAAGAGGAGGGATCGGTAGGCAAAAAGAATAAGACAAATTCCAATAACCGTCGTAAATCGTGAGCCGAGGTAGTTAAGGCGTTGCGACGAGATCTCCACCGCACGCCTAAGAATCGCACTTAATCGACAGTGCGGTGGTATGTCATGACAGTCTTGTACATTCCAATCTCCACCGTTGATCCTACTTGTAAGGACAAACCCGGAACCCTTAGATCAAGAGAGAAGACGACAATACCAGCGTCTTTCGCTCTTAGCCCTCAGATCGTTCCGGACAAGGAAATTTGGGACCGTCGGATGGAAAGAAGAAAAGGACAAATATTATGAAGAGTGATCTCAACCATTCATTTTGATTCTCTTTAATTCTCTTTATTTCCAAAAGTTCGGATTACATCATTTGGGCGATCTCTAGGGATCGGATTATGATAAAGGTCTAATTACATCATTTGGGCGATCTCTAGAGATCTGATTACATTGAAGGATTACATCATTTGGGCGATCTCTAGAGACCGGTGGAACATCCTATCTAAAAAGCCTATGTCAAAGCCTAGTCTCGTGGCTGAGTCAGAAGACGTGTTTGACCAGGAGACCGGCTATTGACATCGGATAGATGTACAGCTCAGATGGGGTGACTATGACTCCCATGAAGATGAGAGACATCGTCACCGATGTTACCACCCGAAACCGACCCGCTGTCGGAACACCCAATGTGGAGGAAAGCCGCTGTCGGAACACTCAATGTGATGAGAAACCGAATGAACTCAGTTGAGCGACTCGAGATCGGTACAACCAAGGTCCGTAATACAGATCGGTCAAATCCAGTCCTCTCACCATCGTCAGTTAAAGTCATTTGATCACCGGGATCGTAAATTTTCAGTCGGTGAGTAAAGAAGTCCATCGGAAAAAGATCAAAGCCACAGTTATAGCCAGAACTTCCACCAGATCAGCTAGAACAGGGAAAGTAAGAAAGGAAGAGAGGAAAATTAGATGAAAGAAATGTCTCTGTCGACAGGAGTATATATAGGGGAAAATGAGCATTTATTGCTGAGCAAAAAACGAAGCGAACGCTTCGGGAATCGAGGGACAATTAATACTTTGACCAGACCGGACCTGAAGAAGGGAAAAGATCGGAATAGTAAATCGAAAGGTGGGAGACCAGCATGAAAGGTCGGAAAGAACATGTAAAAGAGATCAGAAAGAGGAGGGATCGGTAGGCAAAAAGAATAAGACAAATTCCAATAACCGTCGTCAGAATCAGAGCCGAGGTAGTTAAGGCATTGCAGACGAGATCTCCACCGCACGCCTAAGAATCGCCCGCAATACTGACAGGTGCCAGGGTATGTCATGACAGTCTTGTACATTCCAATCTCCACCGTTGATCCTACTTGTAAGGACAAACCCGGAACCCTTAGATCAAGAGAGAAGACGACAATACCAGCGTCTTTCGCTCTTAGCCCTCAGATCGTTCCGGACAAGGAAATTTGGGACCGTCGGATGGAAAGAAGAAAAGGACAAATATTATGAAGAGTGATCTCAACCATTCATTTTGATTCTCTTTAATTCCTGAACCTCCGATCATGTCCTTCGAAATCTTGACCCTCCATCTCCCTCAAAATAAATCCTGACCCTTCACGAAGAGCACCCGATTCCTATAAATACCTGCATAAAAACTGTTCAAGGGACGGACGGAAAAATAGACAAGAGGTTGTTATTATAGCAGAGGAACTCTGAAAGTTCATTTAGTTTGTTACTCTGCTATTTAGAAGTATCGAGCAAAAAGACTTTTGAAACTAGTTTTCTGAAGTGTTTTCTTGAAGAGATTCTGAATACTGGAATTCTACATTTCCAGTTTGTTCATTATCTGGTCATACTCTCACTTTCTGCCTTTTATTATCTCTGTTTTCACTGTCCAAGCTCAATATCACTCGTTTCTTTTGATCTGATTGCATTTTAGCTAAGTACTCTCCAGTTCACGAAGAACACCGCCCTCAGGCTAATCGGTCCACTGTCTTATCCCTGTTTGCCACCCCATAACTATTTTAGTAGATCCGGTTCCTCACAGGTAAGAGTCCATATTGCTGCTTACGTTATTTTCCACACTTTCTTTGTTCTTCATACATCCGCAACTTTCTTCAAGGTTATTTTGTACAAGAGAACCCAAGAAAAATGTTATTGTAAGAGTTCATGCTACTGTTTTATTAAGTATCTACATTTATTTTCCGCATTTTCCTTGTTCTTCTTACGTCTACTATTTTCTTCAAGGTCACTTCTGCACAAGCAATCCCCAAAGAAAGTCACTCTCAAATCATCTTTTAGTGATCAGTTCATTTTATTGATCTCCGTCATTTCTGAAAGCAAGTTTTCTAACTCCTAGTAATATGTAAATGGTTGGGTAGCGTAGGTAATCGCAACTTAGGGTCTCTTTTAAAAAGAGAACATGAATAACACGTCGGAAGATAGCCAAACTATTAGGCCGACGTAACAATTCGACAAAGATGTCATAAAGTGGAATAAGACCAAAGTAAACGAAACAGAGTAGATCGGTCATTAATAGATATTGGTAAAATGAACGCATGGAAGGTCGGTAAATCAAGTCTAGTTTTCCCTATCTAGTTAAAAGGTATCGAGAAGCCTTATCCCCAGCATTTTAGAACGCCAGAATCCTTAGCTTTAGGTTCTTATGTCATGTAGTTGAAATTAAAAATCCGGGAGATCGGAGAAATCCCTTCTAGGCTCCTGTTAATCAGAAAGAGATCGGAAGAGAGTTCTTGTCCGGTCTCAATCCAAAATTTTAATAAACGTAAAAAGAGATCAGAGGAGAGTTCTTATCCGGTCTCCCTTCAAAATTTTAATAAACATTAAATAGGGGATCGGAGGAGAGTTCTTATCCGGTCTCAACTCAAAACATTAATAAATAACTCTAAAGGAGATCGAAGGAGGGTTCTTATCCGGTCTCCCCTCAAAATTTTAATAAATAACTCTAAAGGAGATCGGAGGAGGGTTCTTATCCGGTCTCCCCTCAAAATTTTAATAAACAACTTAAAAGAGATCGGAGGAGAGTTCTTATCCGATTCTCACACCCGTTCACTAAGGTTGTCTCATTTACTTATGTATCTGGGTGATCCAAATTTAGTGAAAAATCAAATATTCCTTCTACCAAAAGGATTAACATTGCCGTCTAAGCCTTCCTAACTAATTTATAAAGGACGCAGAATTAAATCTACTTACCCTTATTAAGGGACGAGGTGGGGTGCCTAACACCTTCCCCACCCGTTTACGGACCCCGAACTTAGAATCTCTGTTTTGAAGTGGTTTCATTTTTAATTTAACTTCTCAAATGGTTTTCTTTAGTTTCCCTCAAAACTAAGGTGGCGACTCCTCACTCTTTCCCACTTCGGTGAGTGATCGTCCAGGCGACCGCAAAATCCATTGCGACAAATGGAATAGTGCAACTTCGGAGCACAAAACCGAAAATTGGCAATTTTGCCAAAATGACCTATGCTTTGAAAAAGTGACCAAAACCAACAAGTTTAATAAACAAAATGTGGTATGTGGGTGAAGTTTGAGTTCCCATACCTATTAATCCTTAGAAAGTCAATTATTTGACTTAAATAGTGCAGTGAATAGTAACCCGAAACACAAAATTTTGAAAACGTCGAATTTAACACGTTAGAAATAGGTAAATGCGAAGTTAAAATTTATTTTGGGATTTATGTTAAGTTCTAGTACTGAAACATTGTAAAATTTTGTGTTTCAGTTGAAAAGAATATCGGGAAGGAACCCGAGGAAACGAGTCGAGGCTAAGGGACGACTCGCTTGAGGTTTGTGCACAATAAACCCTATTTAAGCATTTTATCCTTGAAAAATTTATTACGCATTATGAATTTATGAACTTTTGTGTTGCCACCTTGTGATCAAATTGTAACTTTGGAAATGGATTGATTTTTGTATGCAATATTTGAATGAAATGTTTGAAACGAATTTTTGATTCACACTTAGCATGACAGTTACTTATTATTCCTCCTCCATTTATGGGGTTGAGATCGTTTATTTTCCTCCCTCTCTGGCTTGCCAGTTGAGGTTGTAGATCGGATGAGTACTCATTAGCTAGCTAGCCACCTCCCTCATTGGTTTCGATTAATGGGGTTGAGATTGCTTTGTCGTGGTGTACAACACGGCATTGATCAGAAATTTTGTATCATGGCTTAAGTTGTGTACGACTTTGGCAACACTGTGTTTATGCAATTGTTTGACTAAACTGTTGTTTAATATATTATTTGACAAAATGAGTTGTTATGAGCTTTGATATTTGCGAAATGTGATTGTGAAGTATTCAAATTATGTTTCATCAATAAATGATTTATGTATCGCATTTTAAATCTTTATTGTGCACCACTGAGTATGTTTATACTCGTGATAGTTTAATGTCTTGTCACGAGATAAAAGCAAGGAGAAAGCAGAGTGAGTGCGGGATTGACAAGATCTTTTTATCCCTTTTATGCAGTATTGTTTTATACCCTTATAGTTATTTTGATGTAAATACTGTAATGTCATAAGTATCAATGTAAATTGAGCAGTTGTAAATAAATTGTAATAATATTATTTTAGATTTTCTTCTGTAAATTTGATATTGTACATATGGATTTTCTGCCTTATGTTTTGTGAATGGAATTATTGAACCTACTGAGTTGACAAATTTGACTTGGATTGTGAAACTGTTTTGAAATGGATTGACTTGAGTTGAATTGTGAATTATTGGAGGTTGGGAGTTGTAAAATAGTTTTGGAAGTGCTTTTACGGTGTATTTGAAGAACTGGTTTCTCAAAATACAGAGGAACTCACAAAATTTTTATAAAATTTGCGACAAAATTTGAATGGACAAAAATTTTTACTAGTATTTAAACTTTGAATAAATGGTTTTTAATTCTTACCAAAATG
The DNA here is from genome assembly GCF_030052815.1 of Hevea brasiliensis. Lineage (NCBI taxonomy): Eukaryota > Viridiplantae > Streptophyta > Magnoliopsida > Malpighiales > Euphorbiaceae > Hevea > Hevea brasiliensis. Next base: position 68,862,180 of record NC_079500.1, read on the forward strand.
CTCACCACTTCCAAAATGTAAGAAAATTTTTTAAAATCCCTTATAGGGTACTTAATGAGTTATCGGTAGGTGAAGTTCGGTAGTTCATTAAGTATTCTACGGGAGCATGCTATGCCTTACGGAGGGGTAAGGTGTGACATGTTTTAGTGGTATCAGAGCATGGTTTTGCAATAAATTTTGACTATGTATGTGAATATTTCTTTGATAAGTACAACCGCTCAAGTGTCTTTAATTGATGCATATGACATATTTACATCATGAATATGCACTAACGGAGGTCAACCTCCTTGTGTTTGATCTCAGGAAGTAGGAAATTGTGAAAAACGGAATGGAAGGAGGAGATCATTCCGAAGAACAATCTGTTGAGGCTGAGGTTCAAGGAGAAGCCCCAAGACTGCACGTGAGTGGGTCACCCACTCAGCCTCTGCTCCAAAGACCTAGCTTTCGCTCAATTTATGCAGCAGATGGTCGCCTTCTTTCAAAGAAATGGCGGGTAATGTGCCACCCCAAGCTCAAATGCCAAGACTGCAAAGACAACCTCAAATTTCTCACTCTAAAGATGAAAAATTGATGAAATTTGGGGCCACCGAGTTTAAAGGCACCGTGGATCCACCGGAAGCGTAATGCTGGTTGGAAAGAATGGAACGGGTTTTTAGAAAGCTGCAGTGTACAGAAGAAATGAAGTTTGAGTATTTTGTCTCCTTATTACAAGGGGATGCCTATGAATGGTGGAAGACCATCCCCCACAGCCTGGTGGAGCCACCTGTGTTAACCTGGTCAGACTTCTTGAGGCAGTTCCGGCGTAAAATGGGTTCCCGATGCATATGTGGACATGAAGTTGCAAGAATTCTTGAGTTTGAAACAAGGGAACCGAATCAGAGAATATGAGAGAGATTTTTCAAGACTAAGCCACTATGCTGGAAGCTTAGTCTCCACCCCCAGAGACAGATGCAAGAGGTTTGAGGCTGGGCTAAGACAGAGTCTGAGAATGCAAGTTGTGGGATTCAGACATCAGAATTTTGCCGAATTGATCTCACAGGCCCTAGAACTAGAAAAGATAGAATCAGAAGGGGCAGTGAAGAAGGGTCCACAAGAGAAAACTGAAAAGACTACTGAACAAGCATCTGGAAGTGGTTCTGGGAAGAGGAAACAGTTTGGGGGATCTAGCTCCCATAGAGGCCGAGGCAGATTTTCTGGCCAAAGACCACCTCGGTCTGGTCAGCAGACCCAACCAACACCCCGAGGAGCTCTATCAGTACGGCAGTGCGAAACCTGTGGTAGAACTCATGGTGGGGTTTGTTACAGAGCTACTGGTGCGTGTTTTAACTGTGGAGGGAGCGGACATTTCGCTAAGGATTGCACTAGTCCGCGCCGGTCTGGGTCTTTCACTACATCTGAAGGATCAGCTCAAGTCTCTGCACCCAGAGGGTCACAATCAGCTGCTAGAGGCAGAGGCAGAGGTAGGGGTCCTGGTAACACCCCTGGAAGTCAGAGCACTGTTAACCAGCCAGCATCCAGTGGTGCACCAGTTAGAGTATATACCATGCGTCAAAGGGAAGAGGCTGAAACATCAGATGTTGTAGCTGGTAATTTCTCCATCCTTGACAAAGATGTGCATGTGTTATTTGATCCTGGCTCCACACATTCGTATGTTAGTGCTAGTGTGATGTGTTCTACTACTATTCCGTGTGTACCAATGGACTATGATGTGTTAGTAACTAGTCCATTAGGCCGAGGTCGTGGTAAATAGGCTATATAGAGATCGCCCTTTGGTGATCCAAGGACACACTTTTTGTCTGATTTAATTGAAATGCCCTTCAGAGATTATGACATTATCTTGGGCATGGATTGGTTAGCTGCATCATGCTATGATTGATCAGAGATCAAGATCACTTTTGGTCTTCCTCAGTATGGTGATATAGTAATACATGGGGAGAGGCAGTTATTGCCTTCAAACATCATTTCAGCTGCACTGGCTAGAAAAATGATTAGAAAAGGGTGTGAGGCGTACTTGGCACATGTGATAGACACCCAAGTGGGGAGTCCAAAGATCAAGGACATTCCTATCAGATGTGACTTTCCTGATGTGTTTCTGATGAATTGCCGGATTACCTCCGAAAGAGAAGTGCGATTTGAAATTGATGTTATGCAGTGTGGACCCAATCTCCATAACGCCATACAGAATGGCACCAGCGGAACTAAAAGAATTGAAAGTGCAGTTGCAAGAGTTGCTTGATAAGGGCTTCATTCGCCCTAGTGTGTCACCTTGGGGAGCGCTAGTATTATTTGTAAAGAAGAAGGATGACACTCTCCGGCTATGCATTGACTATCGGCAGTTGAATAAGGTGACAATAAAGAACAGATATCCATTACCCCGTATTGATGACTTGTTTGATCAGTTGAGGGGTGCAGCTGTGTTCTCTAAAATTGACCTGAGATCAGGTTATTATCAGCTAAAAGTACAAGAGCAGAGTATTTCTAAAACTGCCTTCAGAACCCGCTATGGCCATTATGAATTCCTAGTCATGCCATTCGGGTTAACCAATGCTCCAGCTGCTTTTATGGATCTGATGAACATTATCTTCAGACCATACCTCGACCAGTTTGTTGTGGTATTTATCGATGATATATTGGTCTATTCGAGGAATGCAGAAGAGCATGATAGACATCTGCGGATTGTACTACAGACTTTGAGGGAGAAACAACTATATGCCAAATTGTCGAAATGTGAATTTTGGCTGAATGAGATATCCTTTTTGGGGCATGTAGTATCAGAAGAGGGCATTAAGGTAGATCCTAGCAAGATTGAAGCTGTCCTTAATTGGAAGCCACCCAGAAATGTCACAGAGATTCACAGTTTTCTGGGGTTAGCTGGATACTACCGTCGATTTGTGAAGGGATTCTCCATGTTGGCATCTCCATTGACCAAGCTGCTTAGAAAGGATGTGAAATTTCAGTGGACGGATAAATGCCAGCAAAGTTTTGATGAATTGAAAAGATGTTTGACAGAGGCTCCAGTCCTGACTTTACCCACACCGGGTAAAGAATATACAGTCTACAGCGATGCTTCTCACAACGGGTTAGGTTGTGTGTTGATGCAAGATCGACATGTCATTGCCTATGCATCACGCCAGCTAAAACCGCATGAGAGGAATTATCTGACACATGATTTGGAGCTTGCAGCCATTGTGTTTGCTCTTAAGATCTGGAGACATTATTTGTATGGGGAGAAATGTTACATCTACACAGATCATAAGAGTTTGAAGTATTTGGGCACCCAGAAAGAGTTGAATTTGAGACAGAGGAGATGGTTAGAGTTGATAAAAGACTATGATTGTCTGATAGACTATCAGCCAGGGAAAGCTAATGTTGTGGCTGACGCCCTAAGTCGCAAGACTACGGCAAGTCTACGGGTTACTCCTTTGTCTTTGGTACATGAGTTGAGGTTATTACATGCCAGTTTAGAGATTAATGATGATGGGCAAGCAGCAGTTGCATGGCATGTACAGCCAGTGTTGATTGATCAGATTAGAATGGCTACTCAGAATGATCAGAAGTATCAGAAGCTGTTGGGAGAAGTCCGGCAGGGCAAGAAACCAGAGTTCTCAGTTAGAGATGATGGTTTACTGCTACACCAGGGCAGAATATGTGTTCCTATTGATGTTGAATTGAGGAAGATCATTTTGAAGGAAGCACATGAGTCTCCTTTTGCCATGCACCCTGGTGGTACAAAAATGTATAGAGGGCTAAAGGAGCATTACTGGTGGATGGGTATGAAGAGAGATGTGGCAGAGTTTGTGTCCAAATGCCTATCTTCGGCAAGTAAAGCGAGCATCAAGTACCAATCGGGTTGTTACATCCACTACCGATCTTTGGAATGGAAATGGGAAAGAATAACAATGGATTTTGTAATGGGACTTCCGCGGACACAGAAGAGTCATGATGCAGTATGGGTCATTGTCGACAGACTGACTAAGTCTGCTCATTTTCTGCCAGTCCGGATGGACTACAGTTTAGACAGATTGGCTAGGTTGTACATTGATGAGATTGTGAGGCGCATGGAGTGCCGTATCTATTGTATCGCAGCAGATCCTAGGTTCACTTCTAGATTAGGGTAGTCTTGAGAGCCACAGGAACTAGATTGAACTTCGATCGCATTCCACCCACGCAGACGGATGGCCACCGAGAGGGTAATCGGATCTTGGAGGACATGCTACGGGCTTGTGTGATTGAGTTTGAGGGTAGTTGGGATACACACTTGCCTTTGATTGAGTTTGCTTACAACAACAGCTACCAATCAAGCATTGGGATGCCTCCATATGAAGCTTTGTATGGCAGAAAATGTAGAACCCCGTTGTGTTGGGATGACGTGGGTGAAAGAAAAATGATTGGACCCGAAATTGTTCAACAGACTGAAGAGAAAATCAAAGTGATCAGGGGTCGACTTAAAACTGCATCAGACCGTCAAAAGTCCTATGTTAATTTGAAAAGAAGGGATATTGAGTATGCAGTGGGTGAGAAAGTTTTCCTCAAGGTTTATCCTTGGAAGAGAATTATGAGATTCGGCAGAAAGGGGAAACTAAGTCCTCGTTTTATCGGGCCATATGAGGTTCTGGAAAGAGTGGGTCCTTTGGAATATCGGTTAGCACTACCTCCAGAGTTGGAGAAGATACATAATGTCTTCCATGTGTCTATGTTGAGGAGGTATCGTTCAGACCCATCTCATGTACTACCAGTAGAAGAAATAGAAGTGAATCCAGACCTCACATATGAAGAAGAACCCATAAAGATTATGGCTTATGAGGTGAAGCAGCTACGGAATAAGCAGATACCATTAGTAAAAGTGCTGTGGAACCATCATTCGGGCCAAGAAGCTACTTGGGAACGAGAGGAGGACATGAGGAGACAACACCCACAGCTGTTCAGAGATTGATACCAGGTAAAAATTTCGAGACGAAATTTATTTAAGGGGGGGAGAATTGTAACACCCCCGTTTGCATAGCCTGGTATATTTCACTGTTCCGGTAACCGGTGTCAGTCCGGACAATTATTGGGGTTAGAGCCACACCTAAGACAATTTGAGAAGCCATAAACACAAATAATTAGTAATGTTTAATTAGTTAACTATAAATAAGAAAAACAGAACATAAGAGGTTAAACGAGCCGAGAGTCACGGCAATGAGTGACCTCCTCGAGAAGCAGCTATGAAGTTGTTTTAAACTCAAATTTGAATGTAAAAAGTGATTGCGGTCCTTAGGACCCTTATGAACACAGTGGAAAAGAGAAAATCACGAAAAAGAACTGTTAAGTCAGTCAAATAATTAGGTCAGGGAGCCGGAAGAAATATTGGATTATTTACAAACCGGGATGAACCGGCGAGGGGCAATTTTGTCAATTGACCCCGAGAGCTGACTCCTGACATAACTGTCAAATAAAATCGGAGAAAAGAAAATTTCGGAATCGACAATAGAATTAAAGAACTAATAGAAAAATAAATAGAAAAAAAAAAGAAAAGGAAAGAGGTTGGAAAAGTCAAAGTTGATGACATCACTAATGATGTCATAAACAAATTAATTAAGTGAATTATTAAATTGGAATTTGTGGTCTTCCATAAGCCAAAAGAGATAAAAGAAAAGAAAAAAAAATTTTGATTACTTCTCCATTCTCCATTCCCGTCACTCCTTCTCCCTCATTCATCTCATTTCATTTCCACCATTAACACCCTTCTCAAGCTTCCAAAATCTTGATTTTATGTTATAAACTCCCTAACTCCTTTAAGTAAGTCTTGTTCTTGGACTTTAACAAGCATCTTAACAACAAAAAGAAGAGGAAAGAAAGAAGATTTGAAGAGGGAGAAATTCAACAAAAGAGGTTAGTGGTTAGTTTTTAATATTATGTTTAAATTCATTATTAAGTAGTTGAATTACTTTAGAAATTGTTGAAAAATGAAATGAAATAAATTGTTGAAGGGCCAAACCTAAATTTTAGTCAACTAGGGTTTGAGGATGTGTATGCATGAACTTGGTGAAATTAAAGGTGTATGGGAGCTTATTGGTGTTGAATGATCATGATTAAATGTTTTGAATTAGTTAAATGCAACAATTTAGTATGATTAGGGTTTGGAGGCCTAGGGTTTTGAGGCAAAATTTGGAGAAATGCATAAATGGCATGTCTGACCTATTGTGAAGTGAAATAATGGTCAATTATAACCAAATAACTTGTGTGGGAATGATAGGAATGAAAACTAAATTCGGAGGTAAATGGTCATGCTGCTGGCAGCATGACCAAACCTACTTTGAAGGACCAAAACTCAAATTTTACAAGTCCAATTGATATGCCACCAATTGGAGATGAAAATAGACATAAAAGAGCACAATTTTCATTAAGGAACCATGACCAAAAACTGACCAAAACTTGGTGAAACAATTGACCAAAGTGAATTGATAGCAGGCTGCCCTGCACCAAACTGACCAAATGAACAGTAACTGTTCATTTGGTCATAACTCGAGCTAGGTAGGTCAAATTGACCTGAAATTTTACCAGAAATTATATATGATATAGACCTAAAACTTTCATGAAGAACACCAACCAAAATTATGCCATTAACCCTTTCAAAATCATTGAGCAAAATTAAATTACTGTACTGCAACTCTGCAGATTTTCAGTTGAGCAGCAATGTTTGGATAGCTATAACTCCCTCTAGAAAACTCGGATTTAGGCGATTCTTGAACCGATGGAAACGTAAGACATAGTACAACATTTCATATGAAGAAAGTGAGACCAAATTATGAACTTAACTTGATCAAATTATTAACCAAAGTTGGACCAAAAATCTGCCAGCACCAAAATCTCAGTATGAACAGTGCACGTGAACAGTAAACTTATTTTGGCCATAACTTGAGCTACAAAACTCTGATTGAGGTGATCCAAAAATGAGAATACACTTAAGACAATAAGGAACATTTTCTATGAAGGAAGTTTTGTCAAATTCCAACAGTAGATCGACCAATGGAATAGTGCAACTTCGGAGCACAAAACCGAAAATTGGCAATTTTGCCAAAATGACCTATGCTTTGAAAAAGTGACCAAAACCAACAAGTTTAATGAACAAAATGTGGTATGTGGGTGAAGTTGGAGTTCCCATACCTATTAATCCTTAGAAAGTCAATTATTTGACTTAAATAGTGCAGTGAATAGTAACCCGAAACACAAAATTTTGAAAACGTCAAATTTAACACGTTAGAAATAGGTAAATGCGAAGTTAAAATTTATTTTGGGATTTATGTTAAGTTCTAGTACTGAAACATTGTAAAATTTTGTGTTTCAGTTGAAAAGAATATCGGGAAGGAACCCGAGGAAACGAGTCGAGGCTAAGGGACGACTCGCTTGAGGTTTGTGCACAATAAACCCTATTTAAGCATTTTATCCTTGAAAAATTGATTTATTACGCATTATGAATTTATGAACTTTTGTGTTGCCACCTTGTGATCAAATTGTAACTTTGGAAATGGATTGATTTTTGTATGCAATATTTGAATGAAATGTTTGAAACGAATTTTTGATTCACACTTAGCATGACAGTTACTTATTATTCCTCCTCCATTTATGGGGTTGAGATCGTTTATTTTCCTCCCTCTCTGGCTTGCCAGTTGAGGTTGTAGATCGGATGAGTACTCATTAGCTAGCTAGCCACCTCCCTCATTGGTTTCGATTAATGGGGTTGAGATTGCTTTGTCGTGGTGTACAACACGGCATTGATCGGAAATTTTGTGTCATGGCTTAAGTTGTGTACGACTTTGGCAACACTGTGTTTATGCAATTGTTTGACTAAACTGTTGTTTAATATATTATTTGACAAAATGAGTTGTTATGAGCTTTGATATTTGCGAAATGTGATTGTGAAGTATTCAAATTATGTTTCATCAATAAATGATTTATGTATCGCATTTTAAATCTTTATTGTGCACCACTGAGTATGTTTATACTCAGCGATAGTTTAATGTACTGTCGCAGATAAAAGCAAGGAGAAAGCAGCAGAGTGAGCTGCGGGATTGACAAGATCTTTTTTATCCCTTTTTGTACGGGTATTGTTTTATACCCTTATAGTTATTTTGATGTAAATACTGTAATGTCATAAGTATCAATGTAAATTGAGCAGTTGTAAATAAATTGTAATAATATTATTTTGGATTTTCTTCTGTAAATTTGATATTGTACATATGGATTTTCTGCCTTATGTTTTGTGAATGGAATTATTGAACCTACTGAGTTGACAAATTTGACTTGGATTGTGAAACTGTTTTGAAATGGATTGACTTGAGTTGAATTGTGAATTATTGGAGGTTGGGAGTTGTAAAATAGTTTTGGAAGTGCTTTTTACAGGTATTTGAAGAACTGGTTTCTCAAAATACAGAGGGAACTCTGTCAAAATTTTTATAAAATTTGCGACAAAATTTGAATGGACAAAAATTTTTACTAGTATTTAAACTTTGAATAAATGGTTTTAATTCTTACCAAAATGCTCACCACTTCCAAAATGTAAGAAAAATTTTTAAAATCCCTTGTAGGGTACTTAATGAGTTATCGGTAGGTGAAGTTCGGTAGTTCATTAAGTATTCTACGGGAGCATGCTATGCCTTACGGAGGGGTAAGGTGTGACATATTCATACCTTAAACATCATTTCTATCCACTCTAAATTCATTAAAACAATCAAACTCATCCTTCCTTAGGGCTGCCAAAAATTCAAGGGATGCATACACTTAACTTTTATTCATTTAATTTACAATTTCTCACTTATTTCAAGCTTCTAACATGGAATCAAAGAAGTATATATATAAGTAGGCACTAACCTCAATTTAACCTCTTGTAGGGCAGATTTCTCCAAGTTAAATCTTCATTTTCTTGTACTCTCTTGGCTACCAAACACTTCCTCTAGGTCCAAGGATTCATTTTAGTGTTGGGGTCTTGAGGAAATATGGTGAGGAAGCATGAGAAATGAAGCTTTTGTTTGAAAATCAATGGAGGGAGAAGAGGGAGAGATTCACGTTTTGGCTGAAGAAGAAAAAGGAAACAGCAGAATTTTGAGTCCATTTGTCTCTTTTAATTGTTTAAAAAAAGACTTATTGAATGGTGATTGGTGGAGGGTATGTAAATGACATCATGTGATGTCATTATCCCTAATTTCCTTCATTTTTCTTTTCTTTTCTTTTCTACCACATTTCAATTTAATTTTTAGCAATATTTCTTCATATTTTATGTCATATTAATTATTTACTTAACTGGACAAGTCGGCCAAAAATCACCTCTGAAGGCGAAATGACCAAAATGCCCTCCGTTTGGCTTAACGGGTCAAAATTATCTGTACCGATTGAAAAATTTTTCTAAATATTTTCTTGGCATTCTAATGCCATAGGAACCTCAATGACCCTTCTCTGGAGTCCCAAAAATTATTTTATAATTTTTCCCCCGGGTCTAGGGCTCCTCGTTGCGAGAACCGCAACTTACCTCTGGTTACCCATCACTTGGGCACCGGCTCTTTTGACTTAACTATATTTTATTTCTAAAATTTTTACTAAATTTTTCTTATTAATATTTGAGTTAATTATGATTTCTCACTTAAGTTTAAATATTTTTCCGGACGTTCTAGCTGTCCGGACCGATACCGGTCACCGGAACAGTAAAATGTACGGAGTTGCTACCGGGAGTGTGTTACAATAACCATATCAGATAGATATTGTCTATCAATGATTATTCATGTGGGCAGTATTGCAATCTGTAGTCTCTAATTAATATACCAATTGATCCAAGCTATATGCATAAGTCTAGGTATAGTTTGGGCAAATTAGTATTATTAAGTACTTATAGACTTATTATTTCATGTTATGCACTATTGGTGCTTTATAGCAATTTCATGTCATTTGTAATGGAAAATAGGTTCCAATCTCACTTTCATGTAACTTATGTATTTGGCAAACCAATTAGGTAATTTATATATCATGTATCAAATAATTCCTTGAACCTTTCTTTAGGTCCAGATTCTGTCCCCTATCTTTGCCTAGCAATTCGGCTAAGATGTAGGGTCAGTTTGACCATACTTCCTTCATGCAAGTTGTTCCTCTATGTCTTTACTTTGATTTCTCTTTTTGAATCACTCAATTTGGAGTTTTAGAACTCAAGTTATGGTCAATTTTCCAATACTGGTCCATTCACCCTTTATGGTTCCAGAACTAGGCAAATTCTGGAGTTAAAATTTGTCTAACCATTTGGACATGTTACAGTCATTTTTAGGCCTAATGTCCTTCATATGAGTTGTTACTCTATGTCTTAGGGTCACTCAGGTTCAAGAATCGCAATATTTTAGATTATGTAGGGTGAGTTATGGCTAATTAACTGACCTGGACTCCTGAACCCTGTGCCTTCAGGATTTTAGGTTTAGGTCAGTATTTTTTATTCCCATTTTAGGGTTCTTACACTCAAAATTTGAGGAAAGTTCCTAAATCAAAGTTGAATTCCTATTTCTTAGGTTTCCACAACAGTTTGGCTCATCCTAATTGGATTTTCCTAGTGGGAGATATGATATAAATACTGTTCTTGGGTCAAGTGGCTATGTAGTTCAATTTCAGAATTTGGAATACTGACATGTCCTAGCAAATTGTCCAAATTCCATTAGGTTCTAGGTTTTAGTCAAAACATCAAAATTGTAGTTATAGGTCTTATGGAGATTTTGGCTTTGGATTCATTGCATTTTCAGTTTTGTGGACTAAGTTATGGTATTTTTACCAAAACTGGTCGGGTAGGTCAAAGTCCAGAATTTCAGGTCAGGTTCTGGTTTTGGTCAAAATTGTTGACCTAATTAGTTCTAGAAAATTGGTTAAATTAGAGTCAGAATTGGGCTCTATGTTCTTCATGAAAAATGTGCTCCTATGTCTGAACTTTCATTGGCTCAAGAATCAAGTCATTCTGACTTTCTTAGAATGGGTTATGCCCATTTGAACATTTACTGTTCATATGGTCATTTTTCTAGGTCCAGCATGTAGTTACTCGGATTTAAGCCAATTTTAGGTCATGTGTGGTTTAGTTTCTGGGTAGGGTCTCTTCATTAAAATTGTGGCATTATGTCTTAGGTTCAATGTCCAATTGGCCTCACACCAATTGGAGTAATATGGCTTTACTTATGGTCACATAACCACACTGGACTCAAGGTCCAGAATTCCCTGCATAGAAAATGGCACTTTCAATCTTTAATTCCTCCTAACTACCAAACTTCAATCACATTCATTTCACTTCAAATAGTCAATAATCAACCTCGACAATGTCAATTTCAACCACAACACAAAATCCCCATATTATCATAAACCCTAATTGGTCATATTTCCAAGTTCATGCCAATCACTCAACTTCCATTACAAATCATGTATATTCATTCATTAATACCTATAAACATGATTAAATCCATCAAACTGTCACACTCTACTCCTCGTAAGATGTAACATGCTCCCGTAATACACCTAATGAATTACCGTACTTCGCCTACCGGTAACCCATTAAATATACTACAAGGGATTTTGAAATAATTTTCGTTCATTTTTAAATTGGTGGGAAAAATTTTCTCTGATATTAAAAACATTTATTTAAAGTCCAAACATAAATCAAATTTTTAGATATTTAAAAATCTCCACAATTTTTACAAAAATTTCGGCAGAGTGCCATCTGTATTTTAAGAAAACAGTTCTTTAAAACCTAAAAAAAAAGACACTCCCAATATTTTTCTCAACAACTTCTTCAAATTTCACAATCAATCTCAACCAATTTCTCAAGTCTCAAAATTCAAACCATCCTCATTTCACAAATCAACACAAGCAATTCAATACACAATTTAAATTAAATCAAACGTTGAAATATTTCATTAAGATAACAAAATGAATATTTACATTCATGAGAGTATTAAAAAAAATTAGTAGTGCAAACATTATAAATACATAAAATCTCAATATAACCTTATAATAATTTGTATTTCATTACAATCCAAAAATATATTACAAAAGAGTTGGTATAATTGCTCAAAGGAAATTTCATACATATAATTACAGAATTACATCAAAAGCTAATGTACAAGGGTATACTTATGGTATACCCAAAAATAGTCTCATTATGTCTTTTCAGAAATCTTGCTCAGCTGCTTTATTATTCCTTTCACCTGCGACAGCATACAAAGCTATCGCTGAGCGGTGAACTCAGTGGTGCACAAACTAATAAATTAAAACTTAATACAAATTATTCTTAATAATTCATAATGAATAAAAATTTAAAATTTCTAAATTCTTCAAAATCCATAACATTCAAAAATCATTATTTTTATTCATGAAAATTATTCATTTGAATAACATTTCGATCAAATAGTAACTATTTATTTACATTTCTTTTAAATTCCGAAATAATACAAAAATATTTTGAATCATTAACAAATTATTTATTTCAATCACAATTTATCAAATTATGCATAATTTAAAGGGCGTTGCCAACAATTCACATAGTTGATCCCATGACCCAAAATTCAAATAGATGCTGTGTTGTACATCACGACATTTCACATTCTCCCAATAACCGAGGCTAAAAGGGAGAAACAAAGACTAGCTAGAGAGGAAGATACTCGCCCCATCTAGTGGAGGAGATATCTCACTAGACAAGCTAATGAGAATTCACAACAAATTTTTCCATGTCAACTGTGGTTTCAAATCATATTCAAAACAATTTTTATTTATAAAGTATTAACAAATCATTAATATATTGAATCATCATAATTTCATGCTCAAGGTTGGCAACACATCAAACTTAAAATTTACAATCCTCAAAACAATTCAATAAATCATTAAATGCATAGGAAAATTTATATTCAAATTATACAATTTAATTCAATAAGTTAAAATTCTCAACATAACAAAAATCATAAATCATACCATAAATTTATTTCAAATCAATTTGGAATTGAAAAATAACGAAAGAGTTAGTTGTGCACAAACCTTATACGAGTCGCCTCTTGGCCTTGACTCGATCCCTCAGGTTCTTTTCTGGTGTTCTTTTCAACTGAAACACACAGTTTTCACAGTGTTTTAGTATCATAACTCATCGTAAATCCAAAAATAAATTCAAATTCACTTATACCTAGCTTTAATATGCTAAACTTGGCGTTCTTCAAAATTTGTGTTTCGGGGTTACTATTCACTATACTATTCAAGTTAATTTGTTGACTTTCTAAGGCTTAATAGGTATGGGAATTCCAACTTCACCCACATACCACATTTTGGTCACTAAATTTGTTGGTTTTGGTTGTTTTCTCAAATTCTAAGTCTTTTAGGCAAATTTGCAAATTTTCAATTTTGGTGTCCTAAGTTGCACTGTTCCATTGGTCACTTTACTTTTAGAATTTGGCAAAACTTTCTTTATAGAAAATGTTCCTTATTCTTCTTTTTGAATCACTCCAATTGGAGTTTTGTAGCTCAAGTTATAACCATTTGAACCATGGCTGCCGGATTTGACTTAACCCAGATTTTTGGGCAATTTTTGGTTCTGGCAGTTTTAGGTCACCAAATTTGGGTTGCCAAATGACTTGGTTAATGGCAAATTTTGGATTTGTGTTCTTCATAAAAGTTTTAGGTCTATATCTCATCTGTCTACTAGTAAAATTTCAGGTCATTTAGACCTGCCTAGCTGAAGTTATGGCCAAATGAACAAACACTGTTCATTTGGTCATTTTATACAGGGCAGACTGAGATTTTCCGGATTGGGTCAATTTATTCACTAGGTTTTGGTCACTTTTTGGGCATAGATCCTCAATGAAAATTGTGTCATTTAGTGTCTATTTTCATTCTCAATTGGTATCATACCAATTGGACTTGTAAATTTTCAATTTTGGTCCCTCAAAGGGACCTTGGTCATGCTGCCAGCAGCATGACCACACTCAATCCGAATTCAATCTCAACTCCAACACTTCCAACACACTTCATTTGGTCACCGTTGACCATTTCCCACTTCAAACTTGGTCAAATATATCACTTACCAATTTCTCACATCTTTGTCTCTAAACCCTAAGTGTCCAAACCCTAGTTTACTAATTCTTTGCATTTGATTGATTCAATGCCTATATACATGTTTCTTCATCTCAAACAAGGTCACATACACTTTTAAATCTATCAAACTCATGCATATACACATCAAAACGCTAGTTGACCAAAATTTAGGTATGGTCCTCCAACAATTAATTTCATCTCATTTCTTTAGTTTCTAAGTTCATTTAAATAACTAAACATGCATTTGATCTGATAATTGAAAGTTAGAATACTAACCTTTACTTTGGATTCCCAAAACTCCAATTTTCTATTTTTCTTCCTCCTTCTTTCTTCCTTCTATACTTCTTGTCTAGGGTTCTTAAGAAGCTTTCTAGGGTTTACGATTAATTTTAGTGGAAGAACATCAAGTTATTCAAGGTTGAATAACTCTTTAATGGTGAAAATTCATGGAGGAGGAAGAGAGATGGGTTTCGGCTAGCAAGAGGAAGAAGAAGGAAAATGATTTTTATTTCTTTATTTTGTATATTTATCCTTTAATTGACTTAGTCAAATTATCAAGTAATTAAAAATTAATTATGACCTCATGTATGATGTCACCATGATGATGTCACTACCTTTTTAACTTTTCTTTTTCTTTTTTTTTTATTTATTTTTCTATTAGTTCTTTAATTTAATTCCCGACTCTGAAATTTTCTTTTCTCTAATTTTATTTGACAGTTAGGTCAGGACTCAGCTCTCGGGGTCAATTGACCAAATTGCCCTTGCCGATTCAACCCGGTTTACAAATAATTCAATATTTCTTTCGGCTCCTTGACCTAATTATTTGACTGGCTTAGCAATTTTTTTTCATGATTTTCTCTTTTCCACTGTGTTCGTAATAGTCCTAAGGACAGCAGCGTCACATTTTACGATTCGAAATTTGAGTTTAAATCGACTTCGCAATCCTTCCTGAGAAGGTCACCCATTGTTGTGACTCTCGGCTCATTTAACTTCTTATGTTTGTTTTTTTTATTTATACTTAACTAATTGACAATTACTAATTATTTGTATTTATGGCATATCTAGTTGTTTTAAGTGTGGTTCTAATCCCCTTAATTATCCAGACCGACACCGGTCACCGGAATAGTGAAGTATACCAGGCTATGCAATTAGGGGTGTTACAATTCTCCCCCCCTTAAAATAATTTTGTCCTCGAAATTTTACCTGGTATCAGTCTCTGAACAGTTATGGGTGTTGTCTCCTCATGTCCTATTCACGCTCCTAAATAGCTTCCTGGCCTGAATGATGGTTCCTTAGCACTTTAACCAATACTATTTACTCATCGATTGCTCACCTCGTGTGCCAAGTTTCTTATGAGCTTCTGTCATAAGTTAGATTCAAATTCATTTCAATTTTAGAGGTAAGCAAATCTGTGTATTAGTGGATCAACTCTTTCTAGGACCTCGTACGATCCTATGGGTGAGAACTTAGTTTTACTCTTTTCTTATTAAATCTCTTGATCATTTGATGCAACCTTCAGTTTAGTTTAGAATATTTTAGTCTTTTCTTGCTGTTGTTTTAACAATTATTTTCCTTTGTAGTTTTTTTTTTTTTTTAAGTGACCTTGTTGGTCATATATGAACTGCTTATCTCTTTCTTGGCCATAGGTCCATAACCATTATCTTACCATCTCCATTTATGACCAAGGCCTATGTGCCATTATACACTATCTTGTTTGCTTTTGTTTAACTTATTTTCTTCTTGATAAAATAGTTCGGGATATCGTTACGCGTCTTAAGTAAGTTGTTTGCCTTGGTGGCAATTCCTCATCTAGGGTTTTTCTCATTTCTTAATGTTCTATTTGTTTCCTTCTTTCATTCCACAACTTAACTTTAATTATTTTATTTCTTCCTTAACTTGACTGCCGAGTCGTAATTTAGCACCACTTATCATCCCTAACAAATCCACTATACTTCAATATTACTTTGATTTGGTCTTCTGACCATTCTAGTCAATACTTTAACTAATATTCATAACGTTTCTTTATTACATTTGCAAGAACTAATCTAATTTTTACTTTCATAACTCTTTTATCTATCAATATTCTATAGTTTATTATCCACTGGTTTGCGATCATTACTTTTTTTTTTTTTTCAACCATAAACAATTCTTCACTCTTAAGAAAGGAGTCTACCGGACTCTCCTGTTTCCCATGCTATTCAAAAGTTTCACTTTAATTCTAATCTAATCCTTATGATCCGCACAATAAAATTGTGCTCTTCCTAAAAAAATACCTGAGCAACTAGTTCCTATCAAATTACTGTTATCAGTAGAATATCATTTCTTAACTATTTTATAAGTTATAATTGTCATCCATAGCATCCTGTCTCTTCTAGGGGAACAAAATTATATTTTGTGTTTTACTGCTACACAAATAGATACTGTTCCTTACTACACTTTGAGCAAAAGATCCATTGCAATATCATAACAACTATAAACCCCATATCAGAGATTGGATGACTTAGCCCTATATGTGTTATTTTTAAATTTTTACCATGCTAAAATCTCTAGTCCCATAACAATTCTTGATGTATTGTAATTCATGCTAGGGTAACGGAGTCTTTAACTCTCACTACCTTGCAACCATGATCTTTTGGTATTCTAATTATAGAGTTTTAAATCCTGAATTAGGATTTTCAAACTCAGTTCTAGTAATAAAACTCTATTCTGGTATATTTGTACCAGAGCGAAAGTCATTTATAACTATTCTTATCCTTATGTACTATTGGGTAGTATGTAGCTCTACACAATAAATCTCAAGTCAATACTGTAATCTGTAGCTTACAGCACAAACATTAAGAATATTGCATAGTTACTACGATATATCCCAATAGATCAAACTCCCCATATGTCTTATTTCTTTCAAATCCACTAATATCTTAAACTTATTTTGATTATGGTATGTACTGACATCTATCAACAGTAGTACCTTTACTTCTATCTAGGGCAGATATACTGCTATAACTTACTTTTTGGTCTTCTTGCCTTACCTAATTAGTTTTACTAATTAACTTTATAATTTATCATAGTTTAGGAGATGTCTCTCACTAGAAACTTTTCCAAAATTAATTCCATTCACGCTTATTATCATAATTCATATCCTAAAAGACTAATTACTAACACATTAAAATTATCTCCATGCAAGGGAATAGCAGTAGAACATATAATTTTAGCATTAGCATATAAACAAGTAGAGCCGGAATCAAATAATACATAATTATTCCTTTCACAAGTTAAGAACATACCGGCAACTACATCTGAAATCTCTGCTTCTTCCCCTCGATGCATGGCATTCCCTCTTTCTAGGGTATTCCTCTGCTCGGGTTGGTCCATTGTGTGAGGATTACCCGAAGTATTGTCTCTACTTCTACCTCTGCCCCTACTGACTATTAATGAGCCTCTAAAATCAGAACCTTGGATTGATTCTTTTAGTGTAGTATGTGGCATAACTCGATGTTCGCTAGTACAATCTCGAGCAAAATATCCAATTCCACCACAATTGAAGCAGGCTCCAGTGACCCTATGGCATATACTCCAGTGAAATTTTCCACAAACCTCACAGATATGGATAGGGTAGGAACTTTTGGTTCTTTGACAAATGGTTCTTGATTGTTTCCGCCCTAAAGATCCTCGTCTGTCATACGTAGGAGCTCGGGGTGCCTCAAAATCTTTTCTCTTTCTCAAATTACTACTCGAACTTTGACCGATGGGTTTCCCACTTTTCTCTTTTTCATGCTGCTCTTGAGGGGGTTGGGTTTGTACTTGGGCCTGGGCTGACAGATTATTAGCCATTTACTGAAAGAATATGGCCATCTACTGGGCCGTTTGTGCAGTGATTTGTATAGGAGGGACTGGTGCAGTTGGACCTCCAACGCTCTGCGAAACTGGGGCCTCTCCTTGTATGTTAGCTGTATCAGACTGCTCTACCGTTTTATCCCCCTTGTCCATATCTATTCACAGGATTTTTTTTTTCTATTTCCTGTACAACCAACACAAGGAGATTTCTCTCCGTTAGTTCATATTTATGATGTAAATGTACTATATGTATCAAACATTCCAGCAGTTGTACTTATCAAAAAATATTTCAAATTCACAGTTCAAAATTTACTTTAAAACCTTTGCTCTGATACCACTAAAACATGTCACACCCTACTCCTCGTAAGATGTAACATACTCCCATAGTACACCTAATGAATTATCGTACTTCGACTACCGGTAACCCATTAAATATACTACAAGGGATTTTGAAACAATTTTTGTTCATTTTTAAATTGGTGGGAAAAATTTTCTCAGATATTAAAAACATTTATTTAAAGTCCAAACATAAATCAAATTTAGATATTTAAAAATCTCCACAATTTTTATAAAAATTTCAGCAGAGTGCCGTCTGTATTTTAAGAAAACAGTTCTTCAAAACCTGAAAATAAAGACACTCCCAATATTTTTCTCAACAACTTCTTCAAATTTCACAATCAATCTCAACCAATTTCTCAAGTCTCAAAATTCAAACCATCCTCATTTCACAAATCAACACAAGCAATACAATACACAGTTTAAATTAAATCAAACATTGAAATATTTCATTAAGATAACAAAATGAATATTTACATTCATGGCAGTATTAAAAAAAATTAGTAGTGCAAACTTTATGAATACATAAAATCTCAAGATAACCTTATAATAATTTGTATTTCATTACAATCCAAAAATATATTACAAAAGAGTTGGTACAACTGCTCAAAGGAAATTTTATACATATAATTACAGAATTACATCAAATGCTAATGTACAAGGGTATGCTTATGATATACCCGAAGATAGTCTCACTATGTCTTTTCAGAAATCTTGCTCAGCTGCTTTATTATTCCTTTCACCTGCGACAACAAACAAAGCTATTGCTGAGTGGTGAACTCAGTGGTGCACAAACTAATAAATTAAAACTTAATACAAATTATTCTTAACAATTCATAATGAATAAAAATTTAAAATTTCTAAATTCTTCAAAATCCATGACATTCAAAAATCATTATTTTCATTCATGCAAATTATTCATTTGAATAACATTTTGATCAAATAGTAACTATTTATTTACATTTCTTTCAAATTCCGAAATAATACAAAAATATTTTGAATCACTAATAAATTATTTATTTCAATCACAATTTATCAAATTATGCATAATTTAAAGAGCGTTGCCAATAATTCACACAGTTGATCCCATGACCAAAATTCAAATAAATGTCGTGCTGTACACCACGACATTTCACATTCTCCCAATAACCGAGGCTAAAAGGGAGAAACAAAGACTAGCTAGAGAGGAAAATACTCGCCCTATCTAGTGGAAGAGATATCTCACTAGACAAGCTAATGAGAATCACAACAAATTTTGCCATGTCAACTGTGGTTTCAAATCATATTCAAAACAATTTTTATTTACAAAGTATTTACAAATCATCAATTTATTGAATCATCATAATTTAATGCTCAAGGTTGACAACACATCAAACTTAAAATTTACAATCCTCAAAACAATGCAATAAATCCTTAAATGTATAAGAAAATTTATATTCAAATTATACAATTTCATTCAATAAATTAAAATTCTCAACACAACAAAAATCATAAATCATACCATAAATTTATTTCAAATCAATTTGGAATTGAAAAATAACAAAAGAGTTAGTTGTGCACAAACCTTATACGAGTCGCCTCTTGGCCTTGACTCAATCCCTCGGGTTCTTTTCCGGTATTCTTTTCAACTGAAACACACAGTTTCACAGTGTTTCAGTATCATAACTCATCATAAATCCAAAAATAAATTCAAATTCACTTATAGCTAACTTTAATATGCTAAACTTGGCGTTCTTCAAAAGTTGTGTTTCGGGGTTACTATTCACTATACTATTCAAGTCAATTTGTTGACTTTCTAAGGCTTACTAGGTATGGCAATTCCAACTTCACCCACATACCACATTTTGGTCACTAAATTTGTTGGTTTTGGTTGTTTTCTCAAATTCTAAGTCTTTTAGGCAAATTTGCAAATTTTCAATTTTGGTGTCCTAAGTTACACTGTTCCATTGGTTACTTTACTGTTAGAATTTAGCAAAACTTTTTTCATAGAAAATGTTTCTTATTGTCTTAAGTTTATTCTCCTTTTTGAATCACTCCAATTGGAGTTTTTTAGCTCAAGTTATAGCCATTTGAACCATGGCTGCTGTATTAGACTTAACCTAGATTTTTGAACAATTTTTGGTTCTGGCAGTTTTAGGTCACCAAATTTGGGTGGCCAAATGACTTGGTTAATGGCATAATTTGGTTTTGTATTCTTCATAAAAGTTTTAGGTCTATATCTCATCTATCCACTGGTAAAATTTCAGGTCATTTAGACTTGCCTAGCTCAAGCTATGGCCAAATGAACAAACACTGTTCATTTAGTCATTTTGTACAGGGTAGACTGAGATTTTTCGGGTTGGGTCAATTTATTCACTAGGTTTTGGTCACTTTTTAGGCATGGCTCCTGAATGAAAATTGTGTCATTTAGTGTCTATTTTCATTCCCAATTGGTCTCATACCGATTGGACTTGTAAATTTTTAGTTTTGGTCCCTCAAAGGGACCCACACTCAATCTGAATTTGATCTGAACTCCAACACTTCTAACACACTTCATTTGGTCACCATTGACCATTTCTCACTTCAAACTAGGTCAAATATATCATTTACCAATTTCTCATATTTTTGTCTCTAAACCCTAAGTGTCCAAACCCTAGTTTACTAATTCTTTGCATTTGATTGATTCAATGCCTATATACATGTTTCTTCATCTCAAACAAGGTCACATACACTTTTAAATCTATCAAACTCATGCATATACACATCAAAACCCTAGTTGACTGAAATTTAGGTTTGGTCCTCCAACAATTAATTTCATCTCATTTCTTTAGTTTCTAAGTTCATTTAAATAACTAAACATGCATTTGATTAGATAATTGAAAGTTAGAATACTAACCTTTACTTTGGATTCCCAAAACTCCAATTTTCTATTTTTCTTCCTCCTTCTTTCTTCTATACTTCTTGTCTAGGGTTCTTAAGAAGCTTTCTATGGTTTAGGGTTAATTTTAGTGGAAGAACATCAAGTTATTCAAGGTTGAATAACTCTTTAATGGTGGAAATTCAAAGAGGAGGGAGAGAGATGGGTTTCGGCTTGCAAGAGGAAAAAGAAGGAAAATGATTTTTATTTCTTTATTTTGTATATTTATCCTTTAATTGACTTAGTCAAATTATCAAGTAATTAAAAATTAATTATGACCTCATGTATGATGTCACCATGATGATGTCACTACCTTTTTAACTTTTCTTTTTCTTTTTTTTTATTTATTTTTCTATTAGTTTTTAAATTTAATTTCCGACTCTGAAATTTTCTTTTCTCCAATTTTATTTGACAATTAGGTCAAGAATCAGCTCTCGAGGTCAATTGACCAAATTGCCCCTCGTCAGTTCAACCCGGTTTGTAAATAATTCAATATTTCTTCTGGCTCCCTGACCTAATTATTTGACTGGCTTAACAATTCTTTTTCGTGATTTTCTCTTTTCCACTATGTTCGTAATAGTCCTAAGGACCGCAGCGTCACATTTTATGGTTCAAAATTTGAGTTTAAATTAACTTCGCAATCCTTCCTGAGAAGGTCACCCATCGCTGTGACTCTCGGCTCGTTTAACTTCTTATGTTCTGTTTTTTTTATTTATACTTAACTAATTGACAATTACTAATTATTTGTATTTATGGCTTATCTGGTTGTCTTAAGTGTGGTTCTAATCTCTTTAATTATCCAGACCGACACGAGTCACTGGAATAGTGAAGTATACTAGGCTATGCAATTAGGGGTGTTACACAAACACATCAACTCATCAATACATCAAGGTTGACCAAAATTCCTCCCATACATACACACAAAATTTTATCCTTTCTTCTTATTATTTCCCATGCTTAGGACTCAAATTCAAGAATTAAAGAAGAAAGTAGAGTAGAATAAGCACTAACCTCTGGTGAGCCAATTCAAAGCTTCCCAATTCTTCAAGTTCTCTTCTTCCTTTTGCTATTAGACACTTTAGCAAGGTCCTAGGACAAATTTTAATGTTCGAAACTATTGGTTTTGTGGTGAAAACCTATGGAAATTCAAGCTTGAATTGAAGAAAAATAGAGGAGAGGGAAAGAGAATGGGATTCGGCCATGGCAAAGAAACAAGGAAGAAGATAGCTTTTTCTTGGTCAAATTTGTCTTATACCTTGTATTTATCCTCTTAAGTTTAGGTATTTAATTTTAATTTGTAAAAATTTTTAATGAGATCATTATCTTGTCATGCTTATGTCATAATTAGCATTAAATTTATGTTATTCCTTTTCTTTTCTTCTTTCCATTACATATTTCTTTTGAATTTTTCATTAAAAATTCTTTCATAATTTATTTTATTAATTTCACTTAACTTAATTGACATTTTAGTTAAAAATCACCTCTTCATGTGAAATTACTAAAATGTCCTTCATCGGGTCATAATTTGTCTTTACCGATTGGCATAAATTTTCTTGACATTTTGATTGTCATCTAAACCTCATAAATCTTTCAATTAAATCCCAATATTAATCTTACAAGATTTCTCTATGAGTCTGGAGTTGGCAATTGTATTCACAGTCGCTTCCCGATAGGGTTACCTATCGCTGGGACCTCGGCTCCCTTAACCTATCGATATTTCATTTCTTTTATTTTTTTATTAATTTTACTTGATCTTTATTCAATCAATTTATATCTCCTCACTCTAGTTTGAGTACAATTTCAAATATCCTGCCTATCCAAATATACATTAGTCATCGAAACAATAGAATGTATGGACTACCTAAAGTGAGGGCGTTACAAATTGCATCTAGATTAAGAATTTATTTACCTTTCCATTTACTTATTTTTTAAGATTTATCAATTTCATCAAGTTTTTAGATTTATCAATTTCATCAAGTCTATTTACATTGACACTTTATTTCCATTATTATTAGCTCAAATAATCCCTTCATTCATAGTTTGGTACTCAAACGCAAATCCTCGTGGGAATGATACTTGATGTAACACCCCTCACCCGACTATAGTGTAGCTGAGCAAGGTGTGCTACATTCGGTGCTGAAGCACCCTATCTTATCTTACTTTATTCTTTTCATAATTATGTTCTCGTTATATTTAATATCGATTATTTTTCAACGGAGAAACTAACGGAGTTTTCCCTATTTTATTATCGTTTGACGTGTTTTACTATTCACCTGTTTGAAAATTTCAATAGTATTTTACAATAAAAATCTCATCAATTATTCTCATAACCATCTCATAATTCACATCTCATTCATATATCTCAATTTCATATTCATTTCCATGCATTTCCATTCATATACAATTTATATATATAAGTTCTCAAGTTTCATTAATTTATATGATTTACAGACTGATTCCATAAATTCATAATTTACATGATCTACAAATTAATTACAGTTTCATAATCTATATTTCAACATACAATTCATAGTTTACATTACAAATAATAACTAATTATAATGTACAAAATACATAATATGATCTATATGGGCCCTATCTACATGCATTTCTGAGGAGGTGACAACCTTGAACACTCTGCAGATCAGAACTCTAAAATCTCTGTTTGGTATTCGCTGGGCTTTAACTTCAGTACCTGCGTGAGGAAACAAATCCATCGCACTAAGCATTGCTGCTTAGTGGTGCAATAATATAACAAGAAAATAATATAACAAGTAAAAACAATTAGAGCATATTTTTTTTCTTTACTCAAGAATTTTAATGGGTTCATATGAAATTTTCCCTATAATATATCTTTCGTCATTTATGTTGCTCTCTAGAATCACTTCTTTCATAAGTTTACAATAATCATTTATATAATGTACAAATAAATCTAGAATTTATACTTATACTTATATTCTTTTGAAAGTCACATTTGTAATGTTATTTAAGTTATAATTCTTCTACTAGTCTTTTTATCACTTCCTTGATACTTTCTAAGTTGTTTACAATCATTTCGTAATATTTAAAATTTTTAGAACTAGTTTAATTTACTTCAGATCATTCTAAGTAACAAATTTTTGGAGCTAATCTAATTTATTTCAAAACTTCTTCTCATTTATTTTCTGTCTAGCATTTTTAATTGCTAATATTCATAACTTATTTCAATAAATTAAACTGCCCAAGTAACCTACAACAGGCTGACTAAACTGGATAACGGGTCATTGGCACTGGACACCGCGGTGCCTCGGGCCGTCACACCATGGGACGCAGAACGTCAACCACGTATGCAGTCAGTATGGCTAAAAAGCCATGATAACACATAATCGGGCGTAAAGCCATGAATGCGGGAATAAAGCCATGAATACAGGCATAAACCCGTGAATACGGGCATAAAGCCATGAATGCGGGCATAAAGCCATGAATGCGGGCATAAAGCCATGAATAAGGGCATAAAGCTATGAATACAGGTATAAAGCCTTTCGCAGTACTACTAAAACAATACCCTATTGACATGCCAATTTATCCAATTTGACACACTTGTCTAGGCAATACAAGGGCATATAATATCATTAAATATTAATAAATTGTGTTTTATGACTTCATTATTTCATAATAAATTTCAATTATAATTTATACATTCATTTGATCATTTATATGGTCACAATTCACATCAATTATCATTTTGTACCATTGTACTCAAAGTACTTTTCCTTTCTGCAATAATGAGAACTAATGTCTCATTCATATATTAATATGATTCATTTATTTATTTATTATGTCATTCATATTGATCACATTTCAAAACAATGGTTCACATATACCATTGTATTCAAAACATTTTTTCTTTCTCATTTATACATTTAAAAATCTACTTATGTAATTACAAATTTTATATTTCAAGTTGAATTACTAATATTTTATGAATTCTATTTGTGATGGGCATATAAGCCCTAACTATCTATTCACATCAATTAGGTGACTTAATTTTCATGTTTCAAGCAATCCATGAACATTTTATGGATTTCAAATTTATGGCCTTAATTTCCCTTTAACAATTTTGACTAGGATGCATAGTCTACATTTGTCAAAGAATTCTAAGCATTTAAGCTTAGAATTGGTTCTAGGTCTTCATTTTAGTTTGCTAATCATTTTGATTACTATTCACCTTACTAGTCAACCAAAATATTGACTTTTTCATATATAATGGATATGTTAATTCTAATTACACCAAGATCCCACATTTTGAGTTTTACATTTGCTAGTATTAATTGCCAATTGCAATTTAAAGTCCCCTATATGCATTTCTAAATTTTCAGTTTTGATTACCTAAGTTTACTGTTCCATTGGACAATTTTACTGTAGAAACTGGGCTAACTTTTCTTCATCAAAGTTGTTCCTTATTATGTCTTATTTAATTCCCTTTTTGAATCAGTCCATTTGGAGTTTTGTAGCTCAAGTTATGGTCATTTTACCATAACTGGCCGGAGTGACCTATACCCAGAATTTCTGAGCAATTTGGTTCTGCCAAATTTAGTGTCCTAAATTGGACTAGCAATTTGAATTGGTTAGGTTCAGAATTTGAGTTTGTGTTCTTCATAAAAGTTTTAGATCTATGTCTCAGCTTTCTACTGGTAAAATTTCAGATCAATTAAATGTTTCTACACTGAGTTATGAGCATTTGAATAAATACTATTCATTTAGTCATTTTCCAGAGACAGCATGTTGGTCACCCGGATTAGGGTAATTTTTAGGTCAACTTGGTTTGGTTTTCTGGGCAGGGTTTCTTCACCAAAGTTGTTCCATTATGTGTCTAGTTTCATTTCTAATTGTTCTTGCACCAATTGAACCTACACAACTCAAGTTATAGCTACCTAAACATGTTGGACTCACATCCAGACCTGCAGGGCCACTCAAGGCAGCACACCCAACCTAAATTCTCATGGCACAATTCACTTCAATACCTCATTATACTCAGCCAAATGGTCACTAATTGACCATTAAAATGCCACTTAACATTAAAATACAATAACCCTCAATTCATCACAAACCCTAACCCTAACAATCCATCACTTCATCTAACATACACAAATCAACATCTAACTCTAATATGGTTATCAAACATCATTCCCAAGCAACTTAATTCAATCAAATCAACAATTCTAAACCTTCCCCCATGGCTGCCAAAAATTAGAATGTTCCTAACATGCATATTTTCTTCAAATTTTCTCCATTTTCTAACTTAACTCAAAATTCAAATAAAAAATATAAGGAGAAAAGTAAGAGATTTAGCACTAACCTTGAATGGAGTCACTTCTAAGACTTCAAAACTTCACTTTCTTCCTTTTTTTTTTGCTGTCCAAAGATTGCTCTAGGTGTGAGGACCAAGTTTTATGAAGGCATATAGGGGTTTTATGGTGTAGTTGGCTAGGTTTTGGAGCTTGGGTGAGTGCATCAATGGAGGTCTCTCTTTCTTTCTCTCTCTCTTTCTTTTGGTGCGGCTGTTATGGAAGAAGAGGCTACTGATTTCTTTTGTTTTTTTCTCATCTTTATTTCCTTTTTATCTCTTTAGTTAATTTGTTAAATTGCGATTGGGTGGGAGTGCTTTAATGACATCATGTGATGTCATAATTCCCAATTTCTTTCATTTTTCTTTTCTTTTCTTTTCTACTCATTTCAATTCAATTTTTAATAATATTTATTCATATTTTATGTCATAATAATTATTTACTTAACTAGACAAGTTGGCCAAAAATCATCTCTGAAGACAAAATGACCAAAATGCCCTCCGTTTGGCTGAACAGACTAAAATTCTTTGTACTGATCGAAAAAATTTTTTAAACCTTTTCTTGGCATTCTAATGCTATAGAAACCTCAATGACTCTTCTTTGGAGTCCCAAAAATTATTTTATGAATTTTCTCCGAGGTCTAAGGCTCCTAGTTGCGAGAATTGCAACTTCCCACTGAGTTACCCATCACTAGGGTACCGGCTCATTTAACTTGGTTGTATTTTATTTCAAAAAATTTGCCTAAATTTTTCTTATTATTATTTGAGTTATTTATGACTCCTCACTCTAGTTTAAATATTTTTCCAGACGTTCTAGCTATCCAGACCGACATCGGTCACCGGAACAGTAGAATGTGCGAAATTGCTACAGTGAGAGGGTGTTACAATTCTTCCCCTCTAACAAAAATTTCGTCCTCGAAATTTATCTAGTGTAAATAGTCAAGGAGCTACTACCTCCTTATTTCGTCACCTTTCCGTTTTATCGTGCTTCACTTTCTCCTTAGTCTCAATCCTATCCTCAAACAGTTCTGTACTCGTTCTTTTCCATCTTAAATACAATCTCCTTCTCATTTCCACTCGCTATCTCATTGTCTATTGACTCTCTTATTCCATACCTTAACCTAAAATAAATGGGAAATATGGATCTGCAACAGTATCACCTCGACTCTTATGAATGCAATGCATGATATGCAGTCTATCTAGGTCCAGAAACGCCTAAACTGCGCTCTGATACCAACAAATGTAACACCCCTCACCCGACTACAGTGTAGTCGAGCAAGGTATGCTACATTCGATGTCGAAGCATCCTATCTTATCTTACTTTATTCTTTTAATAATTTTGTTCTCGTTATATTTAATATTGATTATTTTTCGACGGAGAAACTAACGGAGTTTCTCCTATTTTATTATCATTTGACGTGTTTTACTATTCACTTGTTTGAAAATTTCAATAATATTTTACAATAAAAATCTCATCAATTATTCTCATAACCATCTCATAATTCACATCTCATTCATATATCTCAATTTCATATTCATTTCCATGTATTTCCATTCATGTACAATTTATATATATAAGTTCTCAAGTTTCATTAATTTATATGATTTACAGACTAATTACATAAATTCATAATTTACATAATCTACAAATTAATTACAGTTCCATAATCTATATTTCAACATACAATTCATAGTTTACATTACAAATAATAACTAATTATAATGTACAAAATACATAATATAATCTATATGAGCCCTATCTACATACATTGCTGAGGAAGTGACAACCTTGAACACTCTGCAGATCAGAACTCCAAAATCTCTGTTTGGTATTCACTGGGCTTTAACTTCAGTACCTGCGCAAGGAAACAAATCCATCGCCCTAAGCATTACTGCTTAATGGTGCAATAATATAACAATAAAATAATATAACAAGTAAAAATAATTAGAGCATATTTTTTTTCTTTACTCAAGAATTTTAATGGGTCCATATGAAATTTTTCCTACAATATATCTTTCGTCATTTATGTTGCTCTCTAGAATCACTTCTTTCATAAGTTTACAATAATTTTTTATATAATGTAGAAATAAATCTAGAATTTATACTTATACTTATATTCTTATGAAAGTCACATTTGTAATGTTATTTAAGTTATAATTCTTCTACTAGTCTTTTTATCACTTCCTTGATACTTTCTAAGTTTTTTACAATCATTTTGTAATATTTAAAATTTTTAGAACTAGTTTAATTTACTTCAGATCATTCTAAGGAACAAATTTTTGGAGCTAATCTAATTTATTTCAAAACTTCTTCTCATTTATTTTCTGTCTAGCATTTTTCATTGCTAATATTTATAACTTATTTTAATAAATTAGACTGCCCAAGTAACCTACGATAGGCTGACTAAACTGGATAA
Organism: Hevea brasiliensis; assembly: GCF_030052815.1. NCBI lineage: Eukaryota > Viridiplantae > Streptophyta > Magnoliopsida > Malpighiales > Euphorbiaceae > Hevea > Hevea brasiliensis. The sequence goes on from NC_079500.1 coordinate 68,891,056, forward strand.
CGGGTCTTTGGCTATGGACACCGCGGTGCCTCGGGCCGTCATACCATGAGACGCAGAACGTCAACCACGTATGCAGTCAGTATAGATAAAAAGCCATGATAACACATAATCGGGCATAAAGCCATGAATGCGGGCATAAAGCCATGAATACGGGCATAAAGCCATGAATACAGGCATAAAGCCTTTCGCAGTACTACTAAAACAATACCCTATTAGCATGCCAATTTATCCAATCTGACACACTTGTCTAGGCAATACAAGGGCATATAATATCATTAAATATTAATATATTGTGTTTTACGACTTCATTATTTCATAATAAATTTCAATTATAATTTATACATTCATTTGATCATTTATATGATCACAATTCACATCAATTATCATTTTGTACCATTGTACTCAAAGTACTTTTTCTTTCTACAATAATGAGAACTAATGTCTCATTCATATATTAATATGATTCATTTATTTATTCATTATGTCATTCATATTGATCACAATTCAAAACAATGGTTCACATGTACCATTGTATTCAAAACATTATTTCTTTCTCATTTATACATTCAAAAATCTACTTATAATTACAAATTTTATATTTCAAGTTAAATTACTAACATTTTATGAATTTTATTTGTGAGGGGCATATAAGCCCTAACTATCTATTCACATCAATTAGGTAACTTACTTTTCATGTTTCAAGCAATCCATGAACATTTCATGGATTTCAAATTTATGGCCTTAATTTCCCTTTAACAATTTTGACTAGGATGCATAATCCACATTTGTCATACAATTCTAAGCATTTAAGCTTAGAATTGGTTCTCGGTCTTCATCTTAGTTTGCTAATCATTTTGATTACTATTCACCTTACTAGTCAACCAAAATATTGACTTTTTCATATATAATGGATACGTTAATTCTAATTACACCAAGATCCCACATTTTGAGTTTTACATTTGCTAGTATTAATTGCCAATTGCAATTTAAAGTCTCCTAGATGCATTTCTAAATTTTTAATTTTGATTACCTAAGTTTACTGTTCCATTGGACAATTTTACTGTAGAAACTGGGCTAACTTTTCTTCATCAAAGTTGTTCCTTATTGTGTCTTATTTAATTCCCTTTCTGAATCACTCCATTTGGAGTTTTGTAGCTCAAGTTATGGTCATTTTACCATAACTGGGCAGAGTGACCTATACCCAGAATTTCTGAGCAATTTGATTCTGCCAGATTTGGTGTCCTAACTTGGACTAGCAATTTGAATTGGTTAGGTTCATAATTTGAGTTTGTGTTCTTCATCTCAGCTTTCTACTGGTAAAATTTTAGATCAATTAAACATTTCTACACTGAGTTAGGACCATTTGAATGAATATTGTTCATTTAGTCATTTTCCAGGGACAGCATGTTGGTCACCTGGATTAGGGTAATTTTTACGTCAATTTGGTTTAGTTTCATGGGCAGAGTTTCTTCACCAAAGTTGTTCCATTATGTGTTTGGTTTCATGTCCAATTGGCCTTACACCAATTGAACCTACACAACTCAAGTTATAGCTACCCAAACATGCTGGACTCACATCCAGACCTGCAGGGCCACTCAAGGCAGCACCCCCAACCTAAATTCTCATGGCACAATTCACTTTAATTCCTCATTATACTTAGCCAAATGGTCACTAATTGACCATTAAAACTCCACTTAACATTAAAATATAATAACCCTCAATTCATCATAAACCCTAACCCTAACAATCCATCACTTCATCTAACATACACAAATCAACATCTAACTCTAATATGGTTATCAAACATCATTCCCAAGCAACTTAATTCAATCAAATCAACAATTCTCAACCTTCTCCCATGGCTGCCAAAAATTAGAATGTTCCTAACATGCATATTTTCTTCAAATTTTCTCCATTTTCTAACTTAACTCAAAATTCAAATAAAAAATATAAGGAAAAAAGTAAGAGATTTAGCACTAACCTTGAATAAAGTCACTTCTAAGACTTCAAAACTTCACTTTCTTCCTTTTTTTTTTTGCTGTCCAAAGATTGCTCTAGGTGTGAGGACCAAGTTTTATGAAGGCATATAGGGTTTTATGGTGTAGTTGGCTAGGTTTTGGAGCATGAGTGAGTGCATCAATGGAGGTCTCTCTTTCTTTCTCTCTCTCTTTCTTTTGGTGTGGCTGTTATGGAAGAAGAGGCTGCTGATTTCTTTTGTTTTTATCTCATCTTTATTTCCTTTTTATCTCTTTAGTTAATTTGTTAAATTGTGATTGGGTGGGAGTGCTTTAATGACATCATGTGATGTCATAATTCCCAATTTCTTTCATTTTTTTTTCTTTTCTTTTCTAATCATTTTCAATTCAATTTTTAATAATATTTATTCATATTTTATGTCATAATAATTATTTACTTAACTTGTCAAGTTGGCCAAAAATCATCTTTGAAGACGAAATGACCAAAATGCCCTCCGTTTGGCTTAACAGACTAAAATTATTTATACCGATCGAAAAATTTTTCCAAACCTTTTCTTGGTATTCTAATGCCATAGAAACCTCAATGACTCTTCTTTGGAGTCCCAAAAATTATTTTATGAATTTTCTCCGGGGTCTAGGGCTCCTAGTTGTGAGAACTGCAACTTCCCACTGGGTTACCCATCGCTAAGGCACCGGCTCATTTAACTTGGTTGTATTTTATTTCAAAAATTTTTTCTAAATTTTTCTTATTATTATTTGAGTTATTTATGACTCCTCACTTTAGTTTAAATATTTTTCTAGACGTTCTAGCTGTCCAGACGGACACCGGTCACCGGAACAGTAGAATGTGCGGAATTGCTACAGTGAGAGGGTGTTACACTTGACTTATCACTTTATCACTTGATACGGCCCGTATACTTGTGGATACCCAATATCACTTCTCTAACAGATAACTACTTACATCATTCTCTCCACTTGTTGCAACCTTCTATAACTACCATAACCACCTAGGGCTGTGCACGGTTCCAGGGGGATCCAAACTGAACCGAAGAATTGAACCAGAACTAAAACGGAACCATTATTGTAGGAATCAAACCGAACCACACTGAAGTTATTTTATTATTTCGGTTTGGTTCTGATTCTTTTTCAAGAATCAAATAAAAATCGAATCGCAATCCAAAGAACTGATTTTATGCATATATATTTTTATAAATTTTAGATATATTACATAGTTTCAATAAAATTATATATGTTATATGCAATTAAGATTTTTATATATTTAATTTAATTTGTCACTAATTATAAGTGTATATATATAACCTAATATTAACTTTTATTATTTTTAAATATAAACATATTAAATCACTTTATAGTCATTAATTATCTTATTAAATAACCTTTCAATCATGTAGTATACTTTCTTGCTAAAAATTGTGCAATTGAAAAATATGTATAAGATAGTAAAATATATTTATTAAAATATATATTATGAAGTAACTTAATTTATGTATATGTTGTTTTATAGAATTAAATTATGACCCACTCAAAATGTTAGTGGTGCGATCCAAATAAAAGATTTTGTGAGGTCTATGGTGTTAGTGGAAAGCATGAGCCAAAATAATATTTAAGAGTCAGTGTTAATAATTGAATTTACTAAGTTAATATTACATTAGCTATCTTATTTTTAATTTGAAAAAGTTTCAATTATAATCTACAAAATTTTTATAAACATCTACTATATTAAAATTAAATTTATTTTTAATACTTAGTATTGTGAATCAAAATTTAACTTAGTAAAAATTATACATTGTCCAATAAAATTTTAACTTTAAAGAGCTGAATGAAAATATAATAAAAAATTTCTCTAAAACAAAATATTGCGTAGTTTTGTGCTCTTGGCTTAGGTTATATTAATCCTAACTCATTTTATACTCATTGATTTGTTATTATTTTCTAATTTGGATGAAAATATTATATAACTTATTATGTATAGGATAGAGCCCTTATCACCGTACCGAAAGTTTAAATTTTTAGCAGAGGCGCAACTCTAACCCCTTATGGCACAGCAGTCAAGTGCCATTAGTTGAAAGGATCTGGGCAGAATACTAGCTCACTGAGCTATCCCTATTTAGTGCCAACAATCCACCCCCAGCACCTGCTAGGGATTCAAACTCATGACCTCTTCTCTAATACCAATTGTAAGATCGAATGTTTATCACTGTGCTAAAAGTTTAAACTTTTAGCAGAGACACAACTCTATGCTCTATAACATAACAGCCTAAGCGCTATGAGTTTAAGGAATCTAAGCAAAATCCTGGCCTACTGAGCTATCCTTACTCAGTACTAACATTATAGATATTTAGTATTATCTTTTATTGAAAATTGTTATTTTGATTTTAGTATTTCTCTTGAAAAAGTTATGTTTATTTTGATATGGTATTATTATTTTAATATTATTACTATTATTTTTATTGATATTTTGATATTAAAAATATATAATTATTTTTGTAACACCCCTTACCCGGTCTACAGTGTAGCCGAGCAAGGAAAGTCACATTCTGTGCCAGAGCACCTTATGTTACCTTGTCTTGTTCACTATTACCTTTAATGACATCATATTTTAAATTCAATCATTTCAATTCATATCTCATCATATCCATATCATATCATGCCTTCAACCATTCATATAAAATTCCCATAATCATTCATGTGGAATTCATATCAGTTCATATATATCAGGTTCATGTACAAAAGTTACATCACTTATACAATCTCAAAATTTATTATAAGCTTTCCCATCTACAATGCTCAAAATGAATACATATGTCTAGTATCCATGGGCCCTAACAAAATGAAGAGCTGAGGTGACCACTCTCCTACTGCAGATCTAATCACTACTGGACTCCGTCCCCAGTACCTACACGTGGAAAAAATCAACGCGTTAAGCATATTGCTTAGTGATGCAATTGTAACACCCCTTACCCGTCTACAGTGTAACAGGGCAAGATATGCCACACAGTGTATCGGAACACCTAATTTTTTTTTTCAATTATTTTTATCCTTCTTTAATTTATTTCTTCATGGTTATGAAGTACAATTGTCAAATTTAACTCATTTAAGTCATTTATTGAAATTATGAATTTATTTGAGGTTTCGAAAATTTTATAGAAAATCCAACATAGTGCTAGCTAAAATTGGAGAAAACAGTTCTTCGGAACATGTGAAAAACTGTAACACCCTCCCGGTAACTACTCCGTACATCCTACTATTCCGGTGACCAGTGTCGGTCCGGACAGCTAAAATTTCCGGAAAAATATTTAAACTAAAGTGAAGAACCATAATCAACTCAAATATTGATAAGAAAAATTTAGTAAAAATCTTAGAATTAAAATACAACCGAGTTAAACGAGCCAGTGCCCTAGCGATGGGTAACCCGGAGGGAAGTTGCGGTTCTGGCAACTAGGAGCCCTAGACCCGGGGGAAAAATTATAAAATAATTTTTGGGACTCCAGAGAAGGGTCATTGAGGTTCCCATGGCATTAGAATGCCAAGAAAATACTTAGAAAAATTTTTCAATCGGTACAGACAATTTTGACCCGTTAAGTCAAACGGAGGGCATTTTGGTCATTTCGCCTTCAGAGGTGATTTTTGGCCGACTTGGCCAGTTGAGTAAATAAATATTGTGACATAAAATATGAATTAATGTTGATGAAAATTTTATTAAAAATGAGAAATGAAAATAAGAAAACAAAAGTAAAAAAGAAAAGTAAGTAAATGGGAATTGTGACATCATAATGATGTCATTTAAAAATGGTCTACCAATCACCATATAACAAATACACTTAAAACAAACTAAAGAGGCTGAAAATAAAAGAAATTTTTCATCTTCTTCCTTTGGACCCAAACTAGCCGAAACCCTCCTCCCTCCTCCCTCCATTGATTTTCAACCAAAGCTCAAGTTCTCTCCTCATTTCACCATAAATTTTCCTACTCCATTCACTAAAACTTATCCCCACATCACAAGGTAACTCTAGGCAGCCACAAAGAGGAAAAATTCTAGAGTTTTCACAAGCTCAATAAGTTGAGCAAAGAGGTTAGTGCTTTATTTCCTCTCTCATTCTTTTAATATTTGTTAGAGCATCAAATTAAGTTAAGAAATTGTAATAATTTGAAGTAAATTATATATGTTAGAGTATCTTCAATTTTCGGCAGCCCTAAGGAAGGAATGATTTTGATTGTTTGATGGACTTAGAGTGAACTAGAGCTTATGTTTAAAGTGTATACATATATATATACAAAGAATAAAAGAGTTAACTAAGGAAATTTGTGAAAACTTTGAAATTGAGCTAGGGTTTAGGAGTGAAAATTTGACTTTGCTTATAAAATTGTTAAAGAACATTCTAATGGTCAATTAGTGACCATTTGAGGTAAGTTGACCATAAATTGGACTGAAATATGGCATGGCAAAGTGAAATGGTAGGCTGCCTAGGGACAGCAGCAAGGGTGGCTGTGATTCCAGCCCACTTAGACAGCCATAACTTTGGTTGTGTAGGTCCAATTGGTGTTTGGCCAATTGGACATGAAACTAGACTTACAATGGCACATTTTTTCTGAAGAAACCATGCCCAAAAGACCAAAGCAAGAGGACCAAAAGTTGGCCCCAATCCGGATACCCTACAACAGCACCTGCAGAAATGACCAAATGAACAGTAACTGTTCATTTAGCCATAACTCACTGTAGATATGGTCAATTGACCTGAAATGTTTACAGAAACAAGTTAAGACATAGAAAAACAACTTTTATGAAGAAACCTAACCTAAATTATGACCAGAACCTAACCCAAATGGCAGTCACAGCCACTGTTCATGGTACTGTAGATTTGGTAATTCTGCAGTTTTTCCAATCCGGCCAGCTGTGGTTTTTGGAACATATCTGGAGCTACAAAACTCCAAATGGAGTGATTCAAAAAAAGAAATTCAACTAGAAAAAATAAGGAACAACTTTCATGTTTACCATTTCCTCAAATTCCCACTGCAACAGTGCTTAATAGAACAGTAAAGTTAGGCTTCAAAAACTGAAATTTCTGCCCTCTTGGTTTTAAGTTAGAAATGGTAATGGTGACCAATTCCAACAAGTTTTAAATGCAAAATGTGGTATGTTGGGAGTGCCAAAACCAATGTACCTAATTTCTACCTAAAAGTCAACATTTTTATTGACCAAAGAGGTGAATAGTGACACCGAAACTTGAAATTCACAAAGTGAAGAATTTAAAAGTTTCAAATGCCCTAGTATACCTAACAAGATTGGTTTGGATAGTTTGGCATGCCATTCTGTGATTTTATGGCTTTTAGCCATTCTGACCTTGTATTGAAATTTGGCCTTGTGCCCGATGTATTTACAGCTAGTTAGCTGTTCTGTTGCACACCGGGAGATGCATATGTGACCGATGGTGTGACGGCCCGAGGTACTAGATACCCAGTGCGGTTTACGTTTATCCATCCGATGCGTCTAGTGTAGGTTACTTGGGGCAACCAAATGAATAAAAGTGGACAAAGTAAATGATATACAAATACCAAACAAATAAAACATATACATTCATTACATATTGATTTCTTGCTATTTCTTTTATTTTATTATTACACCACTAAGCATTATTGCTTAGCGCGTTGCTTTTGCCACGCGTAGGTTCTAGAAATACAAATCGTGAGCCCAGTAGACCGCAGACTGGGTGAGTCCATCCTGCAGTTCTGCACAGTGTTCGTGTCACCTCAACTTCTGTAGTGCATTGGTAGGACACTAGGTGTCATTTTGGCATTCTTTAATTAATTTTGATTTTCTCATATGTAATTAAACTTGTGTAATGTATATTGATGTTCATGTAAATTATGAAAATTGTATTTGTAAATGGAAAAGTAAATATCTATTTGTGATTTTTACTTGATTATCACATGTGATGGATGATTGAGAACTGAAATTGAGAAATGTTGTTGAGATCTTGATATTGAGACTTTGTTAATGAATTGAAGTTAGGATTGTTTGGAAATTATTTGGAAGTGTTTTTAACAGGTTCCGAAGAACTATTTTCTCCATTTTTAGCCGGTACCCTGCCGGATTTTCTAAAAAATTTTCAGAACCTCAAATAAATTATAATTTCAATAAATGACTTAAATAAATTATATTTCACAAGTTATATTCAAATTATGATGAAAATTAATTAAGATAAAATAGAGTGTGCCGGTACACCGTGTGACATAACTTACTCGGATACACTGTAGCCGGGTAAGGGGTGTCACATTTAGTGGTATCAGAGCACGGTTTAGGCGTTTCTGGGCCTAGATTGAGTCCATACCATGCATTGCATTTGTAAGAGTCGAGGTGACACTAATGCAGATTTGTTTGTCTTTGTTATTTTGAATAGGATATGGACCCTACATCACAGAGAGCAGTTGAGGAGGAAGTGGAGAGTCATGCTCCACCTGCAGCAGCTGAGACTGGGGGCATGGGAGAACCTGCTCCGCCAGCTCAAGCAGAGCTTGCTCAACCTCCACAAGCCATGTTCCAGCAAATGGCCGATTTCTTTAGACAAATGGCCGGGGTAATGCCACCACCACCACCACCAGCTCCACAACCAAAATCACACCTGGAAAAATTGAGGAAGTTTGGAGCAGTGGACTTCTTTGGCAAGAGAGAAGATGATTCTGTTGCAACCGAAAATTGGTTGAACAGAACAGGCAGAGTTTTAAAACAACTCCACTACACTCCAGAGCAAAACCTAGAGGCTGCCATATCCCTGTTGCAAGATGATGCCTACGAATGGTGGGATACTGTGTCCAGTGAAGTGCAGCCAGAAGCTATAACTTGAGACTTCTTTCTCTCAGAATTCAAGAAGAAATATGAGGGTACTGTATACCTGGAAGAGAGAAGAAGAGAGTTCATTAATCTGAGGCAGAGACAGCTATCAGTGGCCGAGTATGAGAAGGAATTTATCTGATTAAGCCGCTATGGAAGGGAGATAGTCCCTAATGAAGCTGAAAGATGTAAGAGATTTGAAGAGGGACTAAATGACAACATAAAGATCCAGCTCACTGCCTTGGGAATCACAGAATTTAGTAAGTTAGTGGAAGCTGCAATAAGGGTTGAAAAAGTGAGAATCAGTGAGAAGACCAGATGGGATAGACAGTAGAAGAGGGGCCTGGGTCAGTCTAGCTCATCCCCTACACTTGGGAAGAAGTTCAGAGGTCCATCTGCACAGAGTTCGGGTCAGCTACAAGGTCGAGTCGATCTCGAGGCCCAGGCCACAGTTCACCCCTAGGAGAGGTCAGTCCACACCATCAGTGGGCAGCTCTCCAGGGATGGGGTTCAGGGGACCAGCCCCAGCATCTTCTGCATGTCCACACTGTCAGAAATGGCATAAGGGGAATGTTGGAGTAATGGCGGTGCTGCTTAAGATGTGGGTCGACGAGCATCGGTGAGGCGCCCACAGAACTACTCTGTTGCTCCAACACAAGCAGACAGCACTGCTCTGCATGCAGAGGGGTAGAAAATCTGGTAAATCTGAGGCTGTGGGACCATCACAAAGGCCTGCATCTGAGCCAGCAGAGAGGCCTGACAGCAGACCACCTGTAAGAGCTTATGCTATTAGAGCTCAGGAGGAGCAAGATGCCCCGAACGTCATCGAGTGCGTTCTCCTCTACAATACACCTGTGCATGCATTGGTGGATCCAGGATCCACTCATTCATATATCTGCATCAATCTACCCGTAGAAAGGGGGATACTAGTAGGGGAGAGTGACCAAGACATTCTGGTCAATAATCCATTGGGCCACAGTGTAGTGGTGAACAAAGTATACAAGGGTTGCCCGTTAAGGATTCAGGGGTATGAATTCTTGGCAGACCTAATTGAGTTGCCTTTCCATGAGTTTGACATGATTTTGGGAATGGACTGGTTGTCACGTCATCAGGCAATAGTTGATTGCAAATTGAAGAGAATTTCTTTGAAAACTCCTGAGGGTAATGAGATCACAGTTATGGGGGAAAGGACAGATTTCTTGTCCAATGTCATCTCAGCCACAGTTGCAAGACGAATGATGAAAAAAGGCTGTGAAGCCTACCTAGCACATGTGGTGGATACTAGACAGGCTAAGCCAAACCTGAGTGATATACCCACAGTAAAGGACTTCCCAGATGTATTCCCTGAAGAATTGCCTGGTTTGCCACCAGAAAGGGAAGTTGAATTTGCTATTGAGACACTGCTGGGTACAGCACCCATTTCCATTGCTCCTTATAGGATGGTACCCACTGAATTGAGGGAGTTGAAAACTCAGTTGCAAGAGTTGCTTGATAAGGGGTTCATACGCACCAGTGTGTCACCATGGGGAGCTCGGTCTTTGTTTGTGAAAAAGAAGGATGGGACTTTGAGGCTATGTATCGATTACCGGCAGTTGAATAAAGTGACTGTGAAGAACAAATATCCGTTGCCTAGAATCGATGATCTGTTTGATCAGTTGAAAGGAGTAGGAGTATTTTCTAAAATTGATCTCAGATCAGGGTATCATCAGTTAAGGGTGAAGGATACAGATGTGCCAAAGACTGCATTCAGGACCCGATATGGGAATTATGAGTTTCTAGTGATGCCCTTTGGGCATTCATGGACCTTATGAACCGTATCTTCCATCCATACTTAGATCGGTTCGTAGTGGTCTTTATTGATGATATTCTGGTGTATTCCAAGACTAGTGAAGAACATGATGAGCATTTGAGGATTGTTCTGCAAACCATAAGAGAGAAGAAGCTGTATGCTAAGTTGTCCAAGTGTGACTTTTGGCTGAATGAGATTGCATTCCTTGGACACATAGTGTCAGCTGATGGGATTAGAGTGGATCCCAAGAAAATAGAAGCAGTGATGGAATGGAAGCCTCCCAAAAATACAACTGAGGTCAGAAGCTTCTTGGGGCTAGCTGGGTATTACAGGAGATTTGTGAAGGGATTTTCCTTAATAGCTGCTCCAATGACCAAGTTGTTACACAAGAATGTCGATTTGTTGGAATGACAAGTGTCGAGACCAGTTTTGAAAAGTTAAAGGCTATGTTGGTCGAGGCACGGTGTTAACACGGCCCGATTATGCAGAAAGGACTTCGTGGTCTACAGTGATGCCTCACATAATGGGTTAGGGTGTGTATTGATGCAAGAGGGGAAGATGGTCGCTTATGCTTCCAGGCAACTAAGGCCACATGAACAGAATTACCCTACCCATGATCTAGAGCTTGCAGCAATTATCTTCGCACTGAAGATATGGAGGCATTACTTATATGGTGAAAAGTGCTACATTTACACGGACCACAAAAGTCTAAAATATTTGCCAACCCAGAAGGAGCTCAACCTTAGATAGAGGCGATGGATTGAGTTCCTGAAAGACTATGATTGTGTAATTGACTACCATCCTGGGAAGGCAAATGTAGTTGCTGATGCTTTGAGCAGAAAATCCATGACAGCTTTGAGATCATTGAATGCCTCTCTATCTTTGATCCGAGATGGAGCTATTTTGGCTGAGTTATAAGTGAGGCCAAACCTGTTACAGCAGATTTTAGATGGGCAGAAGGTAGATGAGAAGCTAATGGCTATTATGAGCAGAATCTCAGAGGGAAAAGCAACTGACTATGAGGTGAAAGCAGATGGGTGTCTGTACTACAAGGGAAGACTGTGTGTACCAGATAATGGGGAATTGAAGGCCAGTATTCTAAAAGAGGCACACAACAGTGTATATGCTATGCACCCAGGAAATACAAAAATGTATCATGATCTAAAGCTTCAGTATTGGTGGCCTGGTATGAAGAAGGACATAGCTGACTACATGACTAAATGCCTGACATGTCAGCAAGTCAAGGTAGAACATCAAGTTCCATCAGGTTTGCTACATCCTATACGCATACCTGAATGGAAATGGGATCGGGTCACCATGGATTTCGTAAGTGGTCTACCTCTCACCCAAAAGAAACATGATGCAGTATGGGTGATAGTTGATAGATTGACAAAGTCAGCACACTTTCTACCAGTTAGGACTGACTACTCACTGGAGAAGTTAGCAGAATTGTATATCAGTGAGATAGTTAGACTGCATGGAATCCCACTTTCCATCATATCTGATCGAGACCCAAGGTTTACATCGAGATTTTGGAAGAAGTTGCATGAGTCCTTGGGTACACAACTCCACTTCAGCACAGCTTTCCATCCTCAGATGGATGGACAATCAGAAAGAGTAATCCAGGTAAACAATTGAAACCAATGGAATTGATGCAAATATTGAACTGAAATGATAACACTAACATGAAATATATGTCAGGTCCTTGAAGATATGCAGAGTAGTTGTGTCATCGAGTTTGAGGGAAGTTGGGATAGATACCTCTCACTGGCAGAATTTGCATATAACAATAGCTACCAAGCTAGCATCCAAATGGCCCCGTATGAAGCACTGTATGGGAGAAAATGTAGAACTCCAGTGTGCTGGACTGAATTGGGCGAAGACAAACTGGTGGGGCCAGACCTGGTAAAACAGACTGAGAAGAAAGTGAAACTAATCAAAGCTAATCTGAAGGTTGCCTCAGATAGACAGAAATCCTATGCCGACTTGAAGAGAAAAGAAATAGAATATGCGGTTGGCGACAAAGTATTCCTCAAGGTGTCACCATGGAAGAAAGTATTGAGGTTTGGAAGGAAAGGTAAGTTAAGCCCTAGGTTCATTGGCCCATATTAAGTCATTAAACGTGTGGGTCCAGTGGCTTATAGGCTAGCTTTACCTCCAGAGCTAGACAAGATCCACAATGTGTTTCACGTATCCATGCTCAAAAGATACCGCTCAGATCCTTCACATGTCATCGCCAGGGAAGAAATTGAAATACAACCTGATTTGACATATGAAGAAGAACCTCTATGGATCCTGGCTCGGGAAGTAAAAGAATTGAGGAACAAACAGATTCCACTGGTGAAAGTGCTTTGGAGGCACCATAACACCGAGGAGACAACTTGGGAAACTGAAGAGACGATGAGGCAACAGTTCCCTCAACTGTTTGCATCAGGTAAATTTTGAGGACGAAATTTAAATTAGAGGGGAAGAGTTGTAACACCCTCCCGGTAACTACTCCGTACATCCTACTGTTCTGGTGACCAGTGTCGGTCCGGACAGCTAGAATGTCCGGAAAAATATTTAAACTAAAGTGAAGAACCATAATCAACTCAAATATTGATAAGAAAAATTTAGTAAAAATCTTAGAATTAAAATACAACTGAGTTAAACGAGCCGGTGCCCTAGCGATGGGTAACCCAGAGGGAAGTTGCGGTTCTCGCAACTAGGAGCCCTAGACCCGGGGGAAAAATTATAAAATAATTTTTGGGACTCCAGAGAAGGGTCATTGAGGTTCCCATGGCATTAGAATGCTAAGAAAATACTTAGAAAAATTTTTCAATCGGTACAGACAATTTTGACCCGTTAAGCCAAACGGAGGGCATTTTGGTCATTTCGCCTTCAGAGGTGATTTTTGGCCGACTTGGCCAGTTGAGTAAATAAATATTGTGACATAAAATATGAATTAATATTGATGAAAAATTTATTAAAAATGAGAAATAAAAATAAGAAAACAAAAGTAAAAAGAAAAGTAAGTAAATGGGAATTGTGACATCATAATGATGTCATTTAAAAATGGTCTACCAATCACCATATAACAAATACACTTAAAACAAACTAAAGAGGCTGAAAATAAAACAAAATTTTCATCTTCTTTCTTTGGACCCAAACCAGCCGAAACCCTCCTCCCTCCTCCCTCCATTGATTTTCAACCAAAGCTCAAGTTCTCTCCTCATTTCACCATAAATTTTCCTACTCCATTCACTAAAACTTATCCCCACATCACAAGGTAACTCTAGGCAGCCACAAAGAGGAGAAATTCTAGAGTTTTCACAAGCTCAATAAGTTGAGCAAAGAGGTTAGTGCTTTATTTCCTCTCTCATTCTTTTAATCTTTGTTAGAGCATCAAATTAAGTTAAGAAATTGTAATAATTTGAAGTAAATTATATATGTTAGAGTATCTTCAATTTTCGGCAGCCCTAAGGAAGGAATGATTTTGATTGTTTGATGGACTTAGAGTGAACTAGAGCTTATGTTTAAAGTGTATACATATATATATACAAAGAATAAAAGAGTTAACTAAGGAAATTTGTGAAAACTTTGAAATTGAGCTAGGGTTTAGGAGTGAAAATTTGACTTTGCTTATAAAATTGTTAAAGAACATTCTAATGGTCAATTAGTGACCATTTGAGGTAAGTTGACCATAAATTGGACTGAAATATGGCATGGCAAAGTGAAATGGTAGGCTGCTTAGGGACAGCAGCAAGGGTGGCTGTGATTCCAGCCCACTTAGACAGCCATAACATTGGCTGTGTAGGTCCAATTGGTGTTTGGCCAATTGAACATGAAACTATACTTATAATGGCACATTTTTGCTAAAGAAACCATGCCCAAAAGACCAAAGCAAGAGGACCAAAAGTTAGCCCCAATCCGGATACCCTGCAATAGCACCTGCAGAAATGACCAAATGAATAGTAACTGTTCATTTGGCCATAACTCACTGTAGATATGGTCAATTGACCTGAAATTTTTACAACAACAAGTTAAGACATAGAAAAACAACTTTCATGAAGAAACTTAACCCAAATTATGACCAGAACCTAACCCAAATGGCAGTCACAATCACTATTCATGGTACAGTAGATTTGGTAATTCTGCAGTTTTTCCAATCCGGCCAGCTGTGGTTTTTGGAACATATCTGGAGCTACAAAACTCCAAATGGAGTGATTCAAAAAAAGAAATTCAACTAGACAAAATAAGGAACAACTTTCATGTTTACCATTTCCTCAAATTCCCACTGAAATAGTGCTTAATAGAACAGTAAAGTTAGGCTTCAAAAACTGAAATTTCTGCCCTCTTGGTTTTAAGTTAGAAATGGTAATGGTGACCAATTCCAACAAGTTTTAAATACAAAATGTGGTATGTTGGGAGTGCCAAAACCAATGTACCTAATTTCAAGTCAACATTTTTGTTGACCAAATAGGTGAATAGTGACAACGAAACTTGAAATTCACAAAGTGAAGAATTTAAAAGTTTCAAATGCCCTAGTATACCTAACAAGATTGGTTTGGATAGTTTGGCATGCCAATAGGGTTCAGTTAGCAGTACTACATATGGCAATATGCCATTCTGTGATTTTATGGCTTTTAGCCATTCTGACCTTGTATTGAAATTTGGCCTTGTGCCCGATGTATTTACAGCTTGTTAGCTGTTCTGTTGCACACCGGGAGATGCATATGTGACCGATGGTGTAACGACCCGAGGTACTAGATACCCAGTGCCAGTTTACCCGTTTATCCAGTCCAGTCGTCTAGTGTAGGTTACTTGAGGCAACCAAATGAATAAAAGTGGACAAAGTAAATGATATACAAATACCAAACAAATAAAACATATACATTCGTTACATATTGATTTCTTGCTATTTCTTTTATTTTATTATTGCACCACTAAGCATTATTGCTTAGCGCGTTGCTTTTGCCACGCGTCGGTTCTGGAGATACAAATCGTGAGCCAAGTAGACCGCAGACTGGGTGAGTCCATCCTGCAGTTCTGCACAGTGTTCGTGTCACCTCAACTTCTGCAGTGCATTGGTAGGACACTAGGTGTCATTTTGGCATTCTGTAATTAATTTTGATTTTCTCATATGTAATTAAACTTGTGTAATGTATATTGATGTTCATGTAAATTATGAAAATTGTATTTGTAAATGGAAAAGTAAATATCTATTTGTGATTTATACTTGATTATCATATGTGATGGATGATTGAGAACTGAAATTGAGAAATGTTGTTGAGATATTGATATTGAGACTTTGTTGATGAATTGAAGTTGGGATTGTTTGAAAATTATTTGGAAGTGTTTTTAACAGGTTCCGAAGAACTATTTTCTCCATTTTTAGCCGGTACCCTGCCGGATTTTCTATAAAATTTTCGGAACCTCAAATAAATTATAATTTCAATAAATGACTTAAATAAATTATATTTCACAAGTTATATTCAAATTATGATGAAAATTAATTAAGATAAAATAGAGTGTGCCGGTACACCGTGTGACATAACTTACTCAGATACACTGTAGCCGGGTAAGGGGTGTCACAAAAACACTTTCAAAACATTCATCCATATTTTCAAACTCCAATAACCATCAACATGGTCTCAACAATTTTCAACAATCACAATCATCTCAAGTTTTTAACATGAATCCACAATTTCATTCAGATCAAAATCAAATTTAATTTCATGAAGATATTCTCAAATTTTATTAATTAAGGAAATTTTATAAAATATGTACATCAACATATGATTACATAAATTTTCTATTTACATGAGTTCATAATTTACAAATCACAAACTACTACCTATTACAAAATGTAAAAACAAAATTTCAAAAGGAACCTAAAGGTCCTACCACTGATGTACTGCAGATGAGAGGTGACTCTGACTCTATGCAGATCTGTGACCTCACCCAGTCTGTGGTCTGCTGGGCTCTCTATCTATCTCTCCAGAACCTACGCATGGCAAAAAGCGAAGCGCTAAGCAATAATGCTTAGTGGTGCCAATAATAAAATAAAAAGAACTAAAAGAAATACAAATATGCAGTGTATATATATTGATGCCTCATGCAGATAAATTTTTGGTATTTATTTGTAGTCTATTTATTTGGCACTTGTTATATCAATGATTTCATTAAATTTATCAACTTCCATTTTTGTTTGCCCAAGTAACCTATACTGGATGAGTGGACTAGATAAATGGGTAAACTAGCACTGGGTACTAAGTACCTCGGGCCGTCACACCATCGGTCACATAGTGTCTTCCTGTGTGCAATAGAACAACTGATAAGCTGTAATAACATTAGGCATAAAGCCAAGTATCATCATAATATCAGAATGGCTAAAAGCCATAAAATCACAGAATGGCATAATGCCATGTGCAATACTGCTAACTGAACCCTATTGGCATGTCAACCTATCCAAACCAATCTTACTAGGTGTACTAGGGCATATTACCAAGTTATTGATTGAATTTTCATGCTTTACATGTAAGGTTACTATTCATTTTACTTTTTAGCTCAAATTATTGACTTTCCAATGCATAATAGCTACATAAGTCCTAATCACATAAATTTACCATATTTTGGTTCCCAAAAGTGTTGGCATTAGTTACCAATCCATACTTCTAACTAATGGTGAATAAATCAGAAATTTTAGTTTTGGGTACTAGAGTTCACTATTCCATTAGGCTATTCTACAGTGAGAATTTGATCAAATGCTCTTCTTCAAAGTTGTTCCTTATTGTGTCTAGTTACATTTCATTTTTTGAATCACTCCATTTGGAGTTTTGTAGCTCAAGTTATCGCCTAAAAATCATAATTGGCCGGATTGCAATTTTTCCAAAAATTCTAGGCAAAATCAATTCTGTAGTTTTTATACACTAATTGCAGGTCAGTTTTTGGACATGTTATGGCCAAATTTTGGGTTTTTTTTCTTCATGAAAGTTGTAGGGCTATGTCTCAGCTTTCTACTGGTAAAAATTCAGGTCAATTGGAACTTTCTACACCGAGTTATGACCAATGAATGAATACTATATATTTGGTCATTTTCCAGGGACAACTTGTGTGTTACCCGGATTGCAGCAATTTTTAGGTTAACTTAGGTGGGTTTTTTGGATAGGGTTTCTTCACAAAAAAATGTTGCATTATGTGTCCAATATCACCTCTAATTAGCCTTGCACCAATTGGAGCAACATAGCTTAAGATATAACCCCATGAACACACTGGACTCACAGAGTCCAGAATTGATCACAAAGGGTGGCATACCAATTCCTAATACAATGCCACATTTTAATCTAAATCAAAGTCAATTCATCTCAAATGGTCACTAATTGACCATTAGAACTTTAATTTACCATCAATATGGCCAAACCCTAATATAGCTCAAAACCCTAACTCAAGATCTCAAGGTCAAGCATACTCAATCCATACAACTTTCAATACATAACAACTCATTAAACATTCACTAAACTTATTTACATCCATAAAAAGCATCAAACTCCAATCAATCCATGGCTATTGAAATTCACTTCATCCATAAGTTGTCATTTCCTTTTTATTTCATGCAAATTTCAACTCTTCTCAAGTCCAAATCAAGAATAAAGAAGAGAGATAAGGAGATTAAGCACTAACCTCTTGGGTGCAGAATTTTTCCAAGCTTTATATTCTCTTTCTCTTCAATTCTTGGCAGCCAAACACTTTCCCAAGAGGAATTAACAAGGTTTAATGAAGGAACTTAGAGTTTAGTGGTGGAGATTCAAGGTTTTGTAAACTTGATAAAAGAGCATCAATGGTGGAAAATGGAAATGGGTTTCCGGCCAGCTGAAAAAAATAGAAGACAAATCTGATTTTTCTTTGATTTTTATCTCTTTTAAGTGTTTTATGAGTGCTTGTTGGGTTATGATTGGCTATGGGATTTTTATTGCATCATACTTATGTCATCAATGCCTTTTTATTTGATTTTTCTTTTTTCTTTCTTTAACTCATTTCTAATTAAATTTTTATCAATATTTATTTATATTTTATGTCATATAATTTATTTACTTAACTGGACAAGTTGGCCAAAAATCATCTCTGAAGACGAAATAACCAAAATGCCCTTCGTTTGGCTTATTGAGCCAAAATTGTCTGTATCGATCTAAAAATTTTTCTAAGCATTTTCTTGGCATTCTATTGCCATAAAAACCTCAATGACTCTTCTCTGGAGTCCCAAAAATTATTTTATGAATTTTCTCCTGGGTTTAGGGCTCCTAGTTGCGAGGACCGCAATTTCTCACTGGGTTACCCATCGTTAGGGCACCGGCTCTTTTAACTTGATTGTATTTTATTTCTAAAATTTTTTCTAAATTTTTCTTATTAATATTTGAGTTAATTATGGCTCCTCACTTTAGTTTAAATATTTTTTTCTAGACGTTCTAGCTATCTGGACCGACATCGATCACCTGAATAGTAGAATGTATGGAATTGCTACAGTGAAGGTGTTACAGCTCTTCCACTCTAATTTAAATTTCGTCCTCAAAATTTGCCTGATGCAAACAGTTGAGGGAACTGTTGCCTCATCGTCTCTTCACTTTCCCAAGTTGCCTCCTCTATGTTGTGGTGCCTCCAAAGCACTTTCACCAGTGGAATCTACTTATTCCTCATCTCTTTCACTTCTCAAGCCAGGATCCGTATAGGTTCTTCTTCATATATCAAATCCGGTTATACTTCAATTTCTTCCATGGAGATGACATGTGAAGGATCTGAGCGGTATCTTCTCAGCATGGATACATGAAACACATTGTGGATCTTGTCCAGCTCTGGTGGTAAAGCTAGCCTATAGGCCACTGGTCCCACACATTCAATGACTTCATATGGGCTAATGAACCTAGGGCTTAACTTACCTTTTCTTCCAAACCTTAGTACCTTCTTCCACGGTGACACCTTGAGGAACACTTTGTCGCCAACTGCATATTCTATTTCTTTTCTCTTTAGGTTGGCATAAGATTTCTATCTATCTGAGGAAACTTTTAGATTGGCTTTGATTAGCTTTACCTTCTCTTCACTCTGTTTCACCAGGTCTGGCCCTACCAGTTTATCTTCTCCCAATTCAGTCCAACACACTAGAGTTCTACATTTCATCCCATACAGTGCTTCATATGGGGCCATTTGGATGGTAACTTGACAGCTATTATTATGTAACACCCCTATTTGCATAGCCTGGTATATTTCACTATTTCGATGACTGGTGTCAGTCCGGATAATTAAGGGGATTAGAATCATACTGAAGACAACTAGATAAGCCCTAAACACAAATAATTATTAATTACCAATTAGTTAAGTATAAAGAAAAAAAACATAACATAAGAAGTTAAATGAGCCGAGAGTCACAGCGATGGGTGACCTTCTCGGGAAGGACTGCGAAGTCGATTTAAATTCAAATTTCAAACTGTAAAATGTGACGCTGCGGTCCTTAGGACTATTATGAACACAGTGGAAAAGAGAAAATCACAAAAAAGAATTATTAAGCTAGTCAAATAATTAGGTCAGGGATTCGAAAGAAATATTAAATTATTTGCAAACTGGGTTGAACCGGCGAGGGGCAATTTGGTCAATTGACCCCGAGAGCTGACTCCTGACCTAACTGTCAAATAAAATCAGAGAAAAGAAAATTTTAGAATCGGAAATTAAATTAAAGAACTAATGAAAAAATAGAAAAAAAAAAAAGAAAATGAAAAAGGTGAAAAGAGATGACATCATGCATGACATCATGCATGATGCCATAAATATTATAATTAAAAATTAAATTTATGGTAATTAGTGGTCTTCCTAAAGACATAAAAAAAAAAAAAGAAAAGAAAAGAAAAAAAAAAAGGGAAAACACTTATCTTCTTCAAGGTTGCCGTCACTCACCTCTCTCTCCCTCACCCTCACTTTCCTCCATTAGAGCTCTTTTCTGAGCTTGAAGAAACTAAATATCAGCCATAGAAATTGCAAGTTTCATAATTAAAGTTTGTTTGGGCAACTAGAAAAAAAGAGTTAGGGAGAAAGAAAGAAGAAAGGAAGGAGTTGAAGAGGAAATAATTCTGCAATTCAAGGTTAGTGCGTTCACTTTAAATTTTTAGTTTCATTAAAGTATTTATAGCATGAAGAACTTGGAAATATGCTTAAAATGAAATGAAAATAATTGTTAGAGGACTAGAAGTAAATTTGGCCAGCTAGGGTTTGATGGGTGTATATATTTGTTTTGATTGAATTAAAAGTGTAGGTAAGTTTGTATGAGTGTGGAAGTGATGTTGGTATGCTTAGAATTAATTAAGTGTAACAAATTGGTGAATTAGGGTTTGGCACCTAGAGTTTGGAAGAAAAAAATATAAGAATGTGTTAAATAGTTTGCTGGAGTTGGTTTGAGCTGAGAAATGGTCATTTGTGACCAATTGGAGTATGTTAGAAGTGTTGGAACCAAATGCAAATTCGGATTGCTTAAGGTCATGTTGTAGGCAGCAGGACCAAGGTCCCTTTCAGGGACCAAAACTGAAAATTTACAAGTCCAATTGGTGTGAGGCTAATTGGGAATGAAAATAGACACAAAATGGAGCATTTTTTATTTAGGAATCATGCCCAGAAAGTGACTAAAACCTAGTGAACAAATTGACCAAATCCAAACTTAGGCAATTGGACCTGTACAAAAATGACGAAATGAACAGTGTTTGTTCATTTGCCACAACTTGGGCTAGGCAGGTCTAAATGACCTGAAATTTTACCAGTGGAAAGCTGAGATATAGACCTAAAACTTTCATGAAGAATACAAACCCAAATTATGCTCTTAACTAAGTCATTTAGCCACCCAAAATTGGTGACTTAAAATTGCCAAAACCAGTTTGGTGCTCAGAAATCTGGGTTAATTCCAATTCGGTAGCCATGATTCAAATGGCTATAACTTGAGCTACAAAACTCCAAATGGAGTGATTCAAAAAGGAGAATAAATTTAAGACAATAAGGAACAATTTCTATGAAGAAACCATAGCTCAATTCTAACAGCAAAATGACCAATAGAACAGTGCAACCTAAGACACCAAAACTGAAAATTTGCAATTTTGCCTAAAAGACCTAAGTTTTGAGAAAACAACCAAAACCAACAAAATTGGTGACCAAAATGTGGTATGTGGGTGAAGTTGGAGTTCCCATACCTATTAAGCCTTAGAAAGTCAACAAATTGACTTAAATAGTACCATGAATAGTAACCTCAACATGAAATTGCAAGAATGTAAGTTTAAACATTTTGGAATTAGTTATTGGAATTATTATGAAGTAAAGATACTGAGACACTATAAATTTTGTGTTTCAGCTGGAAAAGAATCAAAAAGTCTGAGAGATTGAGTCAAGGCCTAGAGGTGACTCACGTTAGGTTTGTGCACAATAAACCCTATTTCAGCATTTTATCCTTGAAAAATTGATTTAGTACGCATTATGAGTTTAAGAACTTTTGTGTTGCCACTTTGTGATGAAATTGTAACCTTTGAAATTGATTTGATTTTTATGTGCAATATTTGAATAAAATGTTTGAAATGGATTTCTGATTCACATTTAGCATGACAGTGCCTTATTATTCCTCCTCCATTTATGGGGTTGAGATCGATTATTTTCCTCCCTCTCCAGTTTACCAGTTGAGGTTGTAGATAGGATGAGTACTCATTAGCTAGCTAGCCACCTCCCTCATTGATTTCGATTAGTGGGTTTGTAGATTGCTTTGTCGTGGTGTACAACACGGCATTGATCAGAAATTTTGTGTCATGGCTTAAGTTGTGTATGAATTAGCAACACTGTGTTTATTAAATTATTTGACCAAAATTGTGCTATAATGAGTTTTGATAAATTGTGAAATGTGATTATGAAATATTCAAATTGTGAATTTGTCAAGGAATGTTTTATGTACTGCATTTCAATTTTTATTGTGCACCACTGAGTATTTTTATACTCAAGATAGCTTATTTCTTTATCGCCGAGATAAGGGCAAGGAAAAAGCAGCAGAGTGAGCTGCTAGATTGGCAAGAACTTCTTTGATCACTTTTGTACGGGTATTTATTTATACCCTTGTAATTATTTGATGTAAATATTGTAGTGTTCTATGTATCAATGTATAGTTGAGCAGTTGTACAATAAATTGTAATAATATTATTTTGGATTTTCTTTTTGTGAATTTCATACTATATGCACTGTGAATGAAGTTATGAAATATTTTAAGTTGATAAATTTTTGGTTGAATTGTGGAATGAATTGAATTGTGTTAACTTGAGATTATTTGGAGGTTGGGAGTTGTGGAAAATTTATTGGTAGTATTTTTCTCAGGTATTTGAAGAACCGTTTTCTCAAAATACAGACGACACTCTGTTGAAATTTTTATAAAAATTGCGAAAAAATAAAAATGGACAAAAAATTTTACTAGTTTTTTAAGCTTTGAATCAATGATTTTAATTCCTACCCAAATGCTCACCACTTCCAAAATGTAAGAAAATGGTTTTAAAATCTCTTGTAGTGTACTTGATGAATTATCGGTAGGTGAAGTTCGGTAGTTCATTAGGTATTCTACGGGATCATGTTATGCCTTACAGAGGGGTAAGGTGTGACATGTTTTAGTGGTATCAGAGCCAGGTTTTGCAATAAATTTTGACTATTTTTATGAATATTTCTTTGATAAGTACAACCGCTCAAGTGTCTTTAATTGATGCATATGACATATTTACATCATGAATATGCACTAACGGAGGTCAACCTCCTTGTGTTTGATCTCAGGAAGTAAAAATTTTGGGAAAACGAAATGGAAGAAGGAGATCATTCCGTGAAACAATCTGTTGAGGCTGAGGTTCAAGGGGAAGCCCCAGCACTCCAGAATGTGAATGGGTCAACCACTCTAGCTCCTACTCCAGCACTGCAGTTTCCTGCTCAGTTTGCACAGTAGATGGCTGTGTTTTTCCAATAAATGGCGGTAAATGTGCCACCCCAAGCTCATATGCAAGCACCTGTAGCACAACCATAGCCCTCGGCTCGGCAATATGAAAAATTGATGAAATTTGGGTCCACCGAGTTTAAGGGCACTGTGGATCCACTGGAGGCAGAATAGTGGTTAGAGCGAATGGAACAGGTTTTCAGAAAGCTGTAGTGTACTGGAGAATTAAAATTTCAATATTCAGTATCTCTTCTCCAAGGGGATGCATATGAATGGTGGAAGACCATCCCCCACAGCCTGGTTGAGCCACCTGTGTTGACCTGGTTAGACTTTTTGAGGGAGTTCGACAGAAGTGGGTTCCCGATGCTTATATGGATATGAAGTTACAGGAATTCCTGAGTTTGAAACAAGGGGATAGAATAATAGCAGAGTATGAACGAGATTTTTCAAGGCTAAGCCACTATGCTGGAAGCTTAGTCTCCACCCCTAAAGAAAGATGTAAGAGGTTTGAGTCCGGGTTAAGGCCGAATATGAGGATGCAAGTTATGGGATTCAGACACTAGAATTTTTCTGAGCTGATTTCATAAGCCCTGGAACTGGAAAGGATAGAATCAGAAGCGGCAGTAAAGAAGGGTACACAAGAGAAAGAGAAGACTGAAAAGACTACTGGTCAAGCACCTGAAAGTGGTTCAGGGAAGAGGAAACAGTTTGGAGGATCTAGCTCTCGCAGATCTGGCAAAGGCAGATTCTCTGGCCAAAGACCACCCCGGTCTGGTCAGCAGACCCAACAAGCTTCTCAAGGATCTTTATCAGTCCAGTAGTGTGAAACCTATGGTAGAACACACGGTGGGGTGTGTTTCAAGGCCATAGGTGCATGCTATAACTGTGGAGGGAGCGAACATTTTGCTAAGGATTGTACTAGTCCGCGCCGATCTGGACCTTCTGCTACATCTGAGGGATCAGCCCAAGTCTCTACACCTAGAGGGTCACAGCTAGCTGGTAGAGGTAGAGGCAGAGGTAGGAGTCCTGGTAACACTCCAAGAAGTCAAAGCACTGTTAACCAGCCAGTACCCAGTGGCACACTAGTCAGAGTGTATACCATGCGTCAAAGGGAGGAGGCTGAAACATCAGACGTAGTAGCTAGTATTTTCTCCATCCTTAACTAAGATTTATATGTGTTGTTTGATCCTGGCTCCACACATTCATATGTCAGTGCTAGTGTGATGTATTCTACTGCTATTCAGTGTGTACCAATGGACTATGATGTGCTAGTAACTAGTCCATTAGGCCAGGAGGTTATGGTAAATAGACTATATAGGGATTGTCCTTTGGTGATCCAAGGACACATTTTTCTATCTAATTTGATTGAAATGCCCTTCAAAGATTATGACATTATCTTGGGCAAAGATTGATTAGCCAAGCATCATGCAATGATTGACTGTAGACTGAAGACAGTCACTTTTGGTCTCCCTCAGCATGGTGATGTAGTAATACATGAGGAGAGGCAGCTATTGCCTTCAAACATCATTTCAGCTGCACTGGCCAGAAAAATGTGACACCCCTTACCCGTGTACAGTATACCCGAGTAAGTAATGCCACACGGTGTACTGGCACACTCTAATATACCTTACTTAATTTGTGTCATGCTTTTGAAGTTAATTATGAAATATGATTTATTTTAACTATTTATCAAAAGTATTATTCATTTGAGGTTCCGAAGATTTTAAGGAAAATCCGTGAGTCTGGCTAAAAATGGAGAAAACAGTTCTTAGGAACATGTAAAATACACTTCCAATATACTATTTCATTCATTCTCAACTCCAATATCATCAATAAAACTCAATATCAATATCTCAATAATTTGTCAATTTCAGGTCTCAACAACCTTTTCATTTCTCAAAACATCCCTTTCTCAGGGTTCTCATATATAAACAACCATTAAATGCTCAATTTAATACCATACATGACCATAAATCTTTATTATTTACATGAACCTCAAAATACATTACATAAATCCCAAATACATATGAGAAAATAAAAAGTTAATTACAAAATGACAAAATGACATCTAGTGTCCTACCAATGCACTGCAGGTGACGAGGTGACACGGACACTAAGCGAATCTGCGGATGGACTCACCCGATGCGTGGTCTCATGGGCTGGCGATCGGGATCTCGGTACCTACGCGTGGCAAAGCAACTCGCTAAGCAATAATGCTTAGTGGTGCAATAATATAATAAAAGAAAATAGCAAGAAAATAAATGTGTATAGAATGTGTATGCTTTCTTTGTTTGGTATTGATATATTCATTGTTTCATTAACGTTGTTCACTTTTATTCATTTGGTTGCCCCAAGTAACCTACACTAGACGATCGGATGGATAACGGTAACCGCCTTTGGGTACCTAGTACCTCGGGCCGTCACACCATCGGTCACATATGTATCTCCGGTGTGCAATGAGCGGCTAACAAGTCGTAAATAATATCGAGCACAAGGCCAAGTCTCAATACAAAGTCGAATGGCTAAAAGCCATGAAATCACAGAATGGCATTTTTGCCATGTGCGATCGCTAATCGAACCCTATTGGCATGCCAAACTATCCAAACCAATCTTGTTAGGTATACTAGGGCATTTGAAACTCTTAAATTTGTCAATTTGTGAATTTCAACTTTTTTGGTGTCACTATTCATCATTGGTCAACAAAAATGTTGATTTTTGGAATAAAAATGTGTACATTGCCTTTGGCACTCCCAACATACCACATTTGGTGTTTAAAACTTGTTGGCATTAAGTGTTAATACCATTTCAAAGTGTAACCCACACAAGCAGAAAATTTCAGTTTTGGTGAGTCAACTTTACTGTTCCATTGGACACTGTTACTGTTGGAATTTGAAGAAATGTAAAACATGAAAGTTGTTCCTTATTTTGTCTAGTTGAATTTCCTTTTTCGAATCACTCCATTTGGAGTTTTGTAGCTCCAGATATGGCTCAAAAACCCAAGCTGTCCGGATATGCATTCTGCAGAAATTTACCATATCTACAGTGCATGAACAGTAACTTGAGTCACTTGGTTGAATGGGTTCTGGCCATAATTTGGGGTAGGTTCCTTCATAAAAGTTGTTTGTCTATCTCTTAACTTGTTGCTGTAAAAATTTCAGGCCAATTGACCAAATCTACAGTGAGTTATGGCCAAATGAATAGTTACTATTCATTTGGCAAATTCTGCAAAATTCAGTGCAGGGTATCCGAATTGTGGTTGAGTTTTGACCCTTTTGCTTTGGTCTTTTGGGCATGGTTTCTTCAGCAAAAATGTGCCATTATAAGCCTAGTTTCATGTCCAATTGGCCAAACACCAATTGGACTAACACAGCCCAAGTTATGGCTGTGCAAAGGGACTGAATTTTCAGTCCCTATGCTGCTGTCCTAGGGCAGATTTCACTTTCACTTTACCCTACCATTTTTCAGTTCTAATTATGGTCAACATATCCAAAATGGTCACTTATTGACCATTAGAGTGTTCTTTAATAGGTTGGTCAGCCAAGTCACTTTTTCATGCCTCAAAACCCTAGTCTCCAAGGCAATTTACCCATAAACCTCCTTTAGCACCCTAGTTAAACATCTAGGTAATTATATAACTTAAATACAATCTCCAACTCATGCTAAGTCCATTAAAAACATTCAAAACACTCCCTTATTGGTTCTTCTTAGGGCTGCCGAAATTGAAATGTTCATACCCATAGGTTTTTTGTTCATTTAAACTACAAATCTTACTAAGTTCAAGTCCAAAATCATGGAATTAAAGAGTTTAATGGGTATAAGTGCACTAACCTTGTTTGGGTAGAATTTCCAAAGCCCTAAACCTCACTTTTCTTCCTTTCCTTGGCTGCCAAAAGCTTCTCCAAGTGATATGGTCAAGGTTTAATGAAAGGGGTTAGGGTTTAGTGGTGGAAACTCATGGGAAATGGAGGTAATGAAAGAAAATTTTCATGGAGGGAGGAAGAAGAGAGGATCACGTTTTTAAGGAAGAAGAAGAAGAAAGCAGCTGGTTTTTAATTGTTTAGGTCTTCTTTTATCTCTTTATTAGTTAGTCAAATAATGGCTAAATTTTGATTGGTCATAGTTTTTCTTAATGACATCATAATTCCCATTTACTTACTTTTCTTCTTACTTTTGTTTTCTTATTTTCATTTCTCATTTTTAATAAATTTTTCATCAACATTAATTTATATTTTATGTCATATTAATTATTTACTCAACTGGACAAGTCGGCCAAAAATCACCTCGGAAGGCGAAATGACCAAAATGCCCTCCGTTTGGCTTAACGGTCAAAATAAATGCATGTCTGGATTGAAAAAATTTTCTAGGTATTTTCTTGGCATTCTAATGCCATGGGAACCTCAATTACCCTTCTCTGAGTCCCAAAAATTATTTTATAATTTTTCCCAGTCTAGGGCTCCTTGTTGCGAAGCATAACTTCCCTCCAGTTACCCATCGCTTGGGCACCGGCTCGTTTTGCTTGGTTGTATTTTATTTCTAAAATTTTTACTAAGTGTTTCTTATTAATATTTGAGTTAATTATGGTTCCCGACTTTAATTTTAATATTTTTCCGGACGTTCTAGCTGTCCGGACCGACACCGGTCACCGGAACAGTAGAATGTACGGAGTGGTTACCGGGAGGGTGTTACAAAAAATGATTAGGAAGGGGTGTGAGGCATACTTGGCACATGTGATAGACACCTACGTGGGTAGTCCAGCATTGAGGGACATCTCTACGGTATGTGACTTTCCGGATGTGTTTCCTGATGAATTGCCAGGATTATCCCCAGAAAGAGAAGTGCAGTTTGAAATTGATGTTATGCCTGGTGTGGATCCAATCTCTATAACACCATATAGAATGGCACCTGCAGAATTGAAAGAGTTGAAAGTGCAGTTGCAAGAGCTACCTGATAAGGGCTTTATCCGCCCTAGTGTGTCACCTTGGGGAGCACCGGTATTATTTGTAAAGAAAAAGGATGGCACTCTCTGGTTATGCATTGACTATCGATAGTTGAATAAGGTGACAATAAAGAATAAATACCCATTGACCCGCATTGATGACTTGTTTGATCAGTTAAGGGGTGCAGCTGTGTTCTCCAAAATTGACCTGAGATCAGGTTATTATCAGCTGAAAGTACAAGAGCAGAGTATTCCTAAAATTGCTTTTAGAACTCGTTATGGCTATTATGAGTTCTTGGTCATGCCATTCGGGTTAACTAATGCTCCGACTGCTTTTATGGATCTGATGAACACTATCTTCAGATCATACCTCGATCAGTTTGTTGTGGTATTCATAGATGATATATTGGTCTATTCGAGGAGTGCAGAAGAGCATGATAGACATCTGCGGATTGTACTGCAGACTTTAAGGGAGAAACAGCTATACGCCAAATTGTCAAAGTGTGAATATTGGCTAAAGGAGATATCCTTTTTGGGACACATAGTATCAGCAAAGGGTATTAAGGTAGATCCTAGCAAGGTAGAAGCTGTCCTTAATTGGAGGCCACCCAGAAATGTTACAGAGATTCGGAATTTTCTGGGTTTAGCTTGATACTAACGTCGATTTGTGAAGGGATTCTGCATATTGGCATCTCTATTGACCAAGCTACTAAGAAAAGATGTGAACTTTCAGTGGACGGATAGATGCCAACAGAGTTTTGATGAATTGAAAAGGTGTTTAATTGAGGCTTCAGTCCTAACTTTACCTACACCAGGTAAAGAATATACAATTTACAGTGATGCTTCTCACAATGGGTTAGGTTGTGTATTGATGCAAGATTGAAATGTCATTGCCTATGCATCACGCCAGCTAAAACCGCATGAGAGGAATTATCCGACACATGATTTGGAGCTTGCAGTTATAGTGTTCACTCTTAAGATCTGGAGACATTATTTGTATAGGGAGAAATGCTACATTTACACAGATCATAAGAGTTTGAAGTATTTGGGCACCCAGAAAAAACTGAATTTGAGACAGAGGAAATGGTTAGAGTTGATAAAAGATTATGATTGTTTGATAGACTATCAGCTAGGGAAAGCTAATGTGGTGGCTGACGCCTTAATTCGCAAGACTATGGCAAGTCTGCGAGTTACTCCTTTGTTTATGGTACATGAGTTGAGATCATTACATGCCAGCTTAGAGATTAATGATGAGGGGCAGACAGTAGTTGCATGGCATGTACAGCCAATGTTGATTGATAAAATCAGAATGGCTGCTCAGAATGATGAAAGGTATCAGAAGCTATTGGAAGAAGTCCGGCAGGGCAAGAAACCAGAATTCTCAATAAGAGATGACGGTCTATTGCTACACTAGGGCAGATTGTGTGTTCCTAATGATGTTGATTTGAGGCGAATCATTTTGAAGGAAGCACATGAGTCTCCTTTTGCCATGCACCCTGGTGGTACAAAAATGTATCGAGGGCGAAAGGAGCATTACTGGTGGATGGGTATGAAGAAAGATGTGGCAGAGTTCGTTTCCAAACGCCTAACTTGTCAGCAAGTGAAGGCAGAGCATTAAGTACCAACTGGGTTGTTACATCCACTACCAGTACCAAAATGGAAATGGGAGAGAATAACGATAGATTTTGTGATGGGACTTCCACGAACACAGAAGAGTCATAATGCAGTTCGGGTCATAGTTGATAGACTGATCAAGTCTGCTCATTTTCTACCAGTTCGGATGGACTACAGTTTAGAAAGATTGGCCAAGTTGTACATTGATGAGATTGTGAGACTGCATGGAGTGCCAGTATCCATCGTATCTGACAAAGATCCTAGGTTCACTTCTAGATTCTGGGGTAGTCTTCAAAGAGTCCTAGGAACTAGATTGAACTTCAGTACTGCATTCCACCCACAGATAGATGGCCAATCTGAGAGGGTAATTCAGATCTTGGAGGACATGCTACGGGCTTGTGTGATTGAATTTGAGGGCAGTTGGGACACACACTTGCCTTTGATTGAGTTTGCTTACAATAACAGCTGTCAATCAAGCATTGGGATGCCTCCATATGAGGCTTTATATAGCAGAAAATGCAGAACCCCGTTGTGTTGGGATGATGTGGGTGAAAGGAAGATGATTGGGCCCGAAATTATTCAACAGACTGAGAAGAAAATCAAGGTGATTAGAGATCGACTTAAGACTGCATTAGACCGTCAGAAGTCCTATGTTGATCTGAAGAGAAGGGATATTGAATATGCAGTGGGTGACAAAGTATTCCTTAAGGTTTTCCCATGGAAGAGGATTATGAGATTCAGCAGGAAGGGGAAACTGAGTCCTCGTTTCACTGGGCCATATGAGGTTCTAGAAAGAGTGGGTCCTTTGGCATATCGATTGGCACTACCTCCAGAGTTAGAGAAGATACATAATGTCTTCCATGTGCTTATGTTGAGGAGGTATCGATCAGACCCATCTCATGTATTACCAGTAGAAGAAATCGAAGTGAATCCAAACCTCACATATGAGGAAGAACCCATAAAGATTCTGGCTTATGAGGTGAAGCGACTCTGAGAACAAGCGGTCATTAGTAAAAGTCTTTGTGGAACCATCATTCGGGTTAAGAAGCTACTTGGGAACGAGAGGAGGACATAAGGAGACAGTACCCACAACTGTTCAGAGATTGATACCGGGTAAAATTTTGAGACAAAATTTATTTTTAGGGGGGAGAATTGTAACACCCCTATTTGCATAGCCTGGTATATTTCACTATTCCGGTGACCGGTGTCGGTCCGAATAATTAAGGGGATTAGGGATAATTAAGGGGATTAGAATCATACTTAAGACAACTAGATAAGCCCTGAACACAAATAATTAGTAATTTCCAATTAGTTAGGTATAAATAAGAAAAACAGAACATAAGAAGTTAAATGAGCCGAGAGTCACAGTGATGGGTGACCTTCTCAGGAAGGACTACGAAGTCGATTTAAATTCAAATTTCGAATCGTAAAATGTGACGCTGCGGTCCTTAGTGTAACACCCCAAAGTTCGGTAGTGCGTTCTACTGCTCCGGTGACCAGTGTTGTCCGGACAGCTAGGATGCCTAGAACTACACTTTGACATGAGGGAGGAGACATAAAATAATGAAATACAAGAAAAGAAAATACAAGAAAAACAAAGGAAAAATAATAGCAAAGAAATGTTATCAAGTTAAGCGAGCCGGGAAACCTAGCGATGGGTGACCACACCGGGAAGTCACGGCGTGGACCGTTGACTAGTCCTGGACTGCGGGGAACCCTGGAAAACACTTTTAGGACTTAAATAGACCCTTGTTGAAGAATAAATATCATTAGAAAGATCAAAGAAAAATTAAATAATTAGTACAAAGAAAAGTGAGAAATCGAAAAACAGACAAAACCCGGTAATACCGAAAAATCGGGAACGTAACCCGAACAGGGGCATTATGGTCATTTGACATCCCGAAGTGTCTTTTGACCTAAATGTCCATTAAAAATAAATAATATTACACTTAGAAAATAAAATGAAAAATTAATTTGGTGGTACCTAAAGTAAATAGCTAAAATCAAGGGTTTAATGTGGGATTAAATGAAAGTTTAGCTTAAAATATGATTAAAATTGTGAGTGGACCACTAATGCATAAAATAAACATATAATAGGGCAGCTGTAACTCCACTAAATCAGCTGAACTTCATCTTCCTCAAAGTTATCTCAACATTGCCGTGAATGAAGGTGAGAGGAAACACCATGGCCATTTTTCATGCAAGCTCTCTTAACTCTCCATTTTCAACTCCAATCTCTTAGGTTCCTTCATGAAACTTTGTCTACTCATCAAAAGGAAGAGTTTGATACTAAATTTGAGAAGTTTAAGCAAGGTTTAACAAGCTCCAAGCATAAGGTAAGTTCATAATTTTGAAGATAGCTTTGTTAAGTTTTGTGTGCATGTTATGGGTGTTGGTTTTGTGAAGGAAAATTTTGAGTTTGAAGAGTTATTGTTGTTTTCATTTTGGACAGCCATGGAGTCACGTTTTTGATGAGATATTTATGCATATAATTGATGAGAAATAATGTTAATCATGGTGATTTAATATCCTAGAGGATTATTTCACATATATATGGTGATTTATGCACTTGGATGGGAATTGGTAAATGTAGGGCACTTTGATGTTGAAGAACAATTTTCGGCAGCTTGGGAACCCTTGAATAATTGTATGTATTGATGGAAGTGTTGGCAGAATGTTGACATAGAAGAATTGATGAATGTATATGTAAATTAGTAGTGGAGATTATATGTAATGATTAGGTGTATTTATGTACATATATTGCTAAATTTGGACTTGGTGGTTTAGGGTTGTAATTGATGTATTGAGAATGTTTGTATTCTGTCCAAATTGACCATAGTAAGAAGTGATAAATGAATATGGAATGGTATAACATCAGAATTGGGTATGGGGATTTAAGGTAGAGCAAGTTAAATGTGTGTTTGAATTGGGGTTTGAAAGACACATAGAGGACAGTGTGCAAATAGACCTATAACTTTAAATGTGTAACCTCAATTGGTATGAGACCAATTGGAGGTGAAACTAGGCACAAAATGTGCCAACTTTCATGGAGAGAACATACCAAAATTCTGCTTGCAAGGTAATGTGAAAAATGACCAATTCGGATTAGGTACACTTGAGACCTAAAAACTGACCATTTGGGCAGCAGTGAGTGTTTAGGCCATAACTCACTCAAAACAGGTCCAATTGACCTGAAATTTTAACCATGAATAGTTAAGACCCATACCTACAAGTCTTATGAAGACACCAAAGCCCAGAAATGACCATAAGCAAGTCAAAAAGCTTGCACAATTTCGGGTCCAAAAACTGGCCGAACCAGAGTTGACCAAATTGACCAAAAATTGACCTTAATTGATACCATTTGACCAGCAATAGTGTAATGACCATAACTTGGTCTACTTAACTCGGATTGACCTAAAATTTTGCCCCGCGTGCAATAAGATATAGATCTACAAGTTTGTAGTTTTGACCAAAGCCCAAAAACTGAGGGAACTAGGCCGTCCGGCTAGGTCAAACCAGTATCCCGGAATCCAGCAAGTTGCATTAAAATGCACTAAACAAGGAAACGAGTTTGGCAAAACGTACCAAACCTAAAACTCTATCGAATGTGACATATTAACGACACGAAAACCTAATTTACCTAAAACGCAACGAGGGTCGGTATATTAGGTGATTAAGTGAATAATTGAGTTCAGTGCATTATTTACCAAACACCATCGATAGAGACAATTTAATTTGGTACTGAAACACTTCGAATTGTGTTTCTCAGTTAACAAGGACTCAGCAAAAGGGAAAGAAATACTGAGTCAGGACCAGGAGACAAATATCAGAGGTTTGTGCACAACAACTGTTTCTTTTGAATTATTTTCAATTGAAATAAATATTGACTATTTGTATATTATTGTTTTAAATTGTGGAAATGTGTTTGATGGACACTTATTGATTGAAAAACATTGTGAATGGTTTGAAACTGTGAAAAATTGTTTGAATGATATTGATGGATACTTATTGATTGAAAAGCACTGTAAATGGTTTTTGTGGAAATTGAAGTGAATTACGAATTGTGTTGCCAATTTGTGAATGAAATTATAATTTTGGAAATTTATTGGATTCTTACGGATCATTTGAATAAAATGTTTGGAATTGTTTTGACTCACAATTAGCATGACACTGATACTATGTTCCTCCTCCATTAATGGGGTGAGTGTGATTATTCCTCCCTCTTTGACTTATCAGTCTGGGGTGAGTATGATTCTGTTCCTCCTCCATTAATGGGGTGAGTGTGATTATTCCTCCCTCTTTGACTTATCAGTCTGGGGTGAGTATGATTATGTTCCTCCCTCTTGACTTCCTAGTCTGAGGTGAGTGTGGATGAGTACTCATTAGATAGCTAGCTTCCTCCCTCATTGATTTCGATTATTGGGGTGAGTATGTCTTGTCATGGTGTACAACACGGCATATATGGAAAAATGTGTGTCATGACCTAAATTGTGTTATTGATTGGCAACATTGTATTGTTCAATTATTTGATCGAATTGTGTTATTGATTTGCAAAACGATATTATTCAATTATTTGATCGAATTGTGTTATTGATTTGCAAAACGATATTATTCAATTATTTGATCGAATTGTGTTATTGATTTGCAAAACGATATTATTCAATTATTTGATCGAATTGTGTTATTGATTTGCAAAACGATATTATTCAGTTATTTGATCAATTGTGTTATTGATTTGCAAAAAGGTATTATTCAGTTATTTGATCAAATTGTGCATGAATTGGCAATACGGTATTCTTAAACTATTTGACTAAATTGTGTTATTATGAATTTTGATTATTTGTGAATTGGAGTTTAAATTCCTTATGACATTCATTGTCTTGAATTTAACTATGGTTTTAAGTATCCACTATTGATATGATTTATGAATTGTGATTTAAAATTTGTATTTGGTTAATGTTGTGCACCACTGAGACATTGTCTCTGATAGCTTTATTCTTTGTCGCAGTGAACAGACAGATAGGAGCGTGAGACTAGGTCGCTAGTACCACAATGAGAGATTTTGGGTATAGTGAGTATACCACATGTGGCATTTTGTCTTGTAATGTATATTCACTTGTATGTATATTTTGTTCTTGGTTTTGAGCGATTGTAAATTTAAGTTGTCTGATAAAGTTGTAAAATAATTATGAGTTATTTGGCTTGTAAAAATTGTGTTATATTTTTGTATCTTAGTCTTTGAAAATCACTATGGATTTGACTTGAGAAATGTGTTGTGTTGATAAAACTGTTGGAGTTGAGATTTGAAAATATATTGAAGTGCTTTTCTGAGTTTTCAAGAAGCTGTTTTGTCCAAAATACAAATGGCACCTTGCCAAAATTTTCTGAGATATTCCAAATAAATCAAATGAGTTAGTTGTTTCACTTGATTCACCAAAGTCTTTCACACACTGTAAATAGTGCTCACCATTGTAAAAGAAGTAAGAAAAGTTTTAAAATCCCTTGTAGTGTATTTAATGGATTATCGATGAAGCGGAGTTGGTAATTCATTAGGTATACTACGGGATCATGTTATGCCTTACAGAGGGGTAGGGTGTGACATGTTTTA
Organism: Hevea brasiliensis; assembly: GCF_030052815.1. NCBI lineage: Eukaryota > Viridiplantae > Streptophyta > Magnoliopsida > Malpighiales > Euphorbiaceae > Hevea > Hevea brasiliensis. The sequence goes on from NC_079500.1 coordinate 68,926,784, forward strand.
GTGGTATCAGAGCAATGGTTTTAAAGTGAATTTCAAACTGTGAATTTGAAATCTTTTTGTCGGTAACTACAACTGCTCAAATGTTTGATACATACAGTACATTACATTATAAATATGCACTAACGGGAGGAAATCTCCTTGTATTATTCTACAGGAGGTCTAAAATCCTCGAATTGACTATGGAAGAGGGTGATCGTTCAGTCGATCAATCTATTGAGGCTGAGGTGCAAGGGGATGCCCCAGGCCTACAAAATGTTAGTGGTTCAGTGACACGGCCCTGCGATCCGCAGATTCTACTGCTCGATTCGCTCGTGACGGTGCAAAGTTCCAACAAATTACTGGTAATGCGCCTACTCAAGTCCCAATACAGACACCAGTGGTACAACCACAGTCTCCTACCAGGCAGTATGATAAATTGATGAAGTATGGGGCTACAGAGTTTGAGGGGACAGTAGATCCTCTAGAAGCTGAATAATGGTTAGAGAGGATGGATAGGGTATTCAAGAAACTGCATTGCACAGAGGAGCTCAGATTTGAGTACTCAGTATCTTTGCTACAGGGGGATGCTTATGACTGGTGGAAAACCATTCCCCACAGTCTGGTAGAACCTGCAGTGCTAACATGGAATGACTTCCTCAGGGAATTCAGGCAAAAATATGTCCCTGATGCTTATGTAGACCAGAAGCTGCAAGAATTCCTAAGTCTGAAATAGGGGGGCAGATCAGTGGCTGAGTATGAAAGGGAATTCTCCCGCCTAAGCCATTATGCAGTAAGTCTACTTTCTACCAGCAGGGAGAGATGTAAGAGGTTTGAAACCGGCTTGAAGCCTAGTATCAGATTACAAGTGGTCGGATTCAAACATAACAACTTCTCTAAACTTATTTCTCAAGCACTAGAATTAGAAAGAATTGAATCTGAAGTGGCCCCTGAGAAAAAGAAATCAGAGAAGACAGAAAAAGAGGGAAAGTCAGTAGAACAGAGAGTTCTAGTGGTCCTACTGGAAAGAGGAAAAACTTTGGGGGATACGACAGAGATAGTAAGAAGTCCGGTAGAAATAGATTTTTTGGACAGAAACCACCTCGATCCGATCAGCAAACTCAACAGAAACCCAGAAATGCGCTGTCAGATCGACTTTGTGAAACTTGTGGTAAACCACATAGTGGGCTATGTTATAAAGCCGTAGGAGCATGCTTTAACTGTGGAGAGACTGGTCATTTTGCTAGGGATTGTGTAAATCCAGGTCGTTCTGGATCATTTACTACACCAAAGGGATCAACCCAAGTTTCTACCCCAAAGAATTCACCATCAGTTAGTAGAGGCAGAGGTAGAGGTCGGGGTAGTACACCTAGAAGTCAGACTACTGTGAATCAGCCAAAACAGGGTGATGCTTCAACTAGAGTATACGCTATACGACAGAAAAGAGACTGAGACTTTTGACATCATTGCTGGTACTTTCTCAATTAGCAACTAAGATATATATATGTATTGTTTGACCTGAAGTTTGCATATTTTTATGTTAGTGTTAGAACTATATGTTCTGTTGTTATTCCTTTACAGGGGAATAAATTTTGACGCATTAGTGATTAGCCCTTAAGATAAGGATTGTGATAATAAGTGAAATTAGTTTTGAAAGAGTTTATCGGCGAAAAGTATTTTCTAACACACCATAAATTATAAAGCTAATTGGCGAGCCTACTTAATGTAAGGCAAGAGGACGTAAAAGTAAGATGCAGTAATGGAATTGCTCTAGATGAGGGCAAGGAGGTTACTGTTAGAAATTGCTAATGGATATTGTAATCAGAATAAGATTCGAATATCAGTGAATTCAAAAAGAATAAAAGATAACAAAGTTTGATCTATTGGGATGTATCGTAGTAACTATGCAATGTTCTTGATGTTTATCTTGTAGCTGCGATTCTGATCGACTTGAGATTATTGTGTAGAGCTACGTACTACCCGATAGTACACTTAGATAAGAATAGTTTCCAACGGCATCTGTTTTGGTATAGTTATGCCATGACAGAATTTAATTGTTAGAAATAAGTTTGAAAATCCTATTTAGGGATCTAAAACTCAAAAAGTTAAAATATCGAAAGGTTATAGTTAAGATAAAAGGAAGTAAGTTATAGAATATTGTGGATAAAAAGAGTTATGAAAGTAGAGAATTGAGCAGTTGATTCATGTGTAACAAAGAAATATTACAAATGTGAGGAAGACTATGGACTAGAATGGTCGGAGGACCAATGGTGATGAATGATTCTAACATGACCTCAAGGGTCATTCAAGAAGGAACGTGAACCGAAATATTAGACAACACAATAGTAAGAGGAGATTAGTATTATACAAACAAATTAAACGTGGTATTAGATTGTTAAAAGTCTTATACAAATTTGAGAAAAAGAAGATTATACGATCATATAGACAGGAGAAAATAAACGTATGACTATTGTAAGATAGCTATTGGGTAAAATTTCGTGGACGAAATTTATTTAAGGGGGCGAGAATTGTAACACCCCAAAGTTCGGTAGTGCGTTCTACTGCTCCGGTGACCAGTGTTGTCCGGACAGCTAGGATGCCTAGAACTACACTTTGACATGAGGGAGGAGACATAAAATAATGAAATACAAGAAAAGAAAATACAAGAAAAACAAAGGAAAAATAATAGCAAAGAAATGTGATTAAGTTAAGCGAGCCGGGAAACATAGCGATGGGTGACCGCACCGGGAAGTCACGGCGTGGACCGTTGACTAGCCCTGGACTGCGGGGAACCCTGGAAAACATTTTTAGAACTTAAATAGACCCTTGTTGAAGAATAAATATCATTAGAAAGATCAAAGAAAAATTAAATAATTAGTACAAAGAAAAGTGAGAAATCGAAAAACAGACAAAACCCGGTAATACCGAAAAATCGGGAACGTAACCCGAACAGGGCCATTATGGTCATTTGACATCCCAAAGTGTCTTTTGACCTAAATGTCCATTAAAAATAAATAATATTACACTTAGAAAATAAAATGAAAAATTAATTTGGTGGTACCTAAAGTAAATAGCTAAAATCAAGGGTTTAATGTGGGATTAAATGAAAGTTTAGCTTAAAATATGATTAAAATTGTGAGTGGACCACTAATGCATAAAATAAACATATAATAGGGCAGCTGTAACTCCACTAAATCAGCTGAACTTCATCTTCCTCAAAGTTATCTCAACATTGCCGTGAATGAAGGTGAGAGGAAACACCATGGCCATTTTTCATGCAAGCTCTCTTAACTCTCCATTTTCAACTCCAATCTCTTAGGTTCCTTCATGAAACTTTGTCTACTCATCAAAAGGAAGAGTTTGATACTAAATTTGAGAAGTTTAAGCAAGGTTTAACAAGCTCCAAGCATAAGGTAAGTTCATAATTTTGAAGATAGCTTTGTTAAGTTTTGTGTGCATGTTATGGGTGTTGGTTTTGTGAAGGAAAATTTTGAGTTTGAAGAGTTATTGTTGTTTTCATTTTGGACAGCCATGGAGTCACGTTTTTGATGAGATATTTATGCATATAATTGATGAGAAATAATGTTAATCATGGTGATTTAATATCCTAGAGGATTATTTCACATATATATGGTGATTTATGCACTTGGATGGGAATTGGTAAATGTAGGGCACTTTGATGTTGAAGAACAATTTTCGGCAGCTTGGGAACCCTTGAATAATTGTATGTATTGATGGAAGTGTTGGCAGAATGTTGACATAGAAGAATTGATGAATGTATATGTAAATTAGTAGTGGAGATTATATGTAATGATTAGGTGTATTTATGTACATATATTGCTAAATTTGGACTTGGTGGTTTAGGGTTGTAATTGATGTATTGAGAATGTTTGTATTCTGTCCAAATTGACCATAGTAAGAAGTGATAAATGAATATGGAATGGTATAACATCAGAATTGGGTATGGGGATTTAAGGTAGAGCAAGTTAAATGTGTGTTTGAATTGGGGTTTGAAAGACACATAGAGGACAGTGTGCAAATAGACCTATAACTTTAAATGTGTAACCTCAATTGGTATGAGACCAATTGGAGGTGAAACTAGGCACAAAATGTGCCAACTTTCATTGAGAGAACATACCAAAATTCTGCTTGCAAGGTGATGTGAAAAATGACCAATTCGGATTAGGTACACTTGAGACCTAAAAACTGACCATTTGGGCAGCAGTGAGTGTTTAGGCCATAACTCACTCAAAACAGGTCCAATTGACCTGAAATTTTAACCATGAATAGTTAAGACCCATACCTACAAGTCTTATGAAGACACCAAAGCCCAGAAATGACCATAAGCAAGTCAAAAAGCTTGCACAAGTTCGGGTCCAAAAACTGGCCGAACCAGAGTTGACCAAATTGACCAAAAATTGACCTAAATTGATACCATTTGACCAGCAATAGTGTAATGACCATAACTTGGTCTACTTAACTCGGATTGACCTAAAATTTTGCCCCGCGTGCAATAAGACATAGATCTACAAGTTTGTAGTTTTGACCAAAGCCCGAAAACTGAGGGAACTAGGCCGTCCGGCTAGGTCAAACCAGTATCCCGAAATCTAGCAAGTTGCATTAAAATGCACTAAACAAGGAAACGAGTTTGGCAAAACGTACCAAACCTAAAACTCTATCGAATGTGACATATTAACGACACGAAAACCTAATTTACCTAAAAGCATAGCGAGGGTCGGTATATTAGGTGATTAAGTGAATAATTGAGTTGATTGCATTATTTACCAAACACCATCGATAGAGACAATTTAATTTGTCTGAAACACTTGAATTGTGTTTCTCGTTAACAAGGACTCGAAAAGGGAAAGAAATCTTGAGTCGACCAGAGACAAATATCAGAGGTTTGTGCACAACAACTGTTTCTTTTGAATTATTTTCAATTGAAATAAATATTGACTATTTGTATATTATTGTTTTAAATTGTGGAAATGTGTTTAATGGACACTTATTGATTGAAAAACATTGTGAATGGTTTGAAACTGTGAAAAATTGTTTGAATGATATTGATGGATACTTATTGATTGAAAAGCACTGTAAATGGTTTTTGTGGAAATTGAAGTGAATTACGAATTGTGTTGCCAATTTGTGAATGAAATTATAATTTTGGAAATTTATTGGATTCTTACGGATCATTTGAATAAAATGTTTGGAATTGTTTTGACTCACAATTAGCATGACACTGATACTATGTTCCTCCTCCATTAATGGGGTGAGTGTGATTATTCCTCCCTCTTTCACTTATCAGTCTGGGGTGAGTATGATTATGTTCCTCCTCCATTAATGGGGTGAGTGTGATTATTCCTCCCTCTTTGACTTATCAGTCTGGGGTGAGTATGATTATGTTCCTCCCTCTTGACTTCCCAGTCTGAGGTGAGTGTGGATGAGTACTCATTAGATAGCTAGCTTCCTCCCTCATTGATTTCGATTATTGGGGTGAGTATGTCTTGTCGTGGTGTACAACACGGCATATATGGAAAAATGTGTGTCATGACCTAAATTGTGTTATTGATTGGCAACATTGTATTGTTCAATTATTTGATCGAATTGTGTTATTGATTTGCAAAACGATATTATTCAATTATTTGATCGAATTGTGTTATTGATTTGCAAAACGATATTATTCAATTATTTGATCGAATTGTGTTATTGATTTGCAAAACGATATTATTCAATTATTTGATCGAATTGTGTTATTGATTTGCAAAACGATATTATTCAGTTATTTGATCAATTGTGTTATTGATTTGCAAAAGGTATTATTCATTATTTGATCAAATTGTGCATGAATTGGCAATACGGTATTCTTAAACTATTTGACTAAATTGTGTTATTATGAATTTTGATTATTTGTGAATTGGAGTTTAAATTCCTTATGACATTCATTGTCTTGAATTTAACTATGGTTTTAAGTATCCACTATTGATATGATTTATGAATTGTGATTTAAAATTTGTATTTGGTTAATGTTGTGCACCACTGAGACATTGTCTCGTGATAGCTTTATTCTTTGTCGCGGTAGGCAGACAGAGATAGAGGCGTGACTAGGCTACTAGTACATGTGAGAGATTTTGTGTATAGTGAGTATACCACATTTGGCATTTTGTCTTGTAATGTATATTCACTGTATGTATATTTTGTTCTTGGTTTTGAGCAGTTGTAAATTTAAGTTGTACAGTAAAGTTGTAAAATAATTATGAGTTATTTGGCTTGTAAAAATTGTGTTATATTTTTGTATCTTAGTCTTTGAAAATCACTGTGGATTTGACTTGAGAAATGTGTTGTGTTGATAAAACTGTTGGAGTTGAGATTTGAAAATATATTGAAGTGCTTTTTACAGGTTTTCTGAAGAACTGTTTTGTCCAAAACACAAATGGCACCTTGCCAAAATTTTTACAGATATTCCAAATAAATCAAATGAGTTAGTTGTTTCACTTCAGTTCACCAAAGTCTTTCACACCTGTAAATAGTGCTCACCACTGTAAAAGAAGTAAGAAAAGTTTTTAAAATCCCTTGTAGTGTATTTAATGGATTATCAGTAGACGGAGTTGGTAATTCATTAGGTATACTACGGGATCATGTTATGCCTTACAGAGGGGTAGGGTGTGACACTTAGGACTATTGCGAACATAGTGGAAAAGAGAAAATCATGAAAAAGAATTATTAATCCAGTTAAATAATTAGGTCATGAATCCAGAAGAAATATTGAATTATTTGTAAACTGGGTTGAACTGGCGAGGGGCAATTTGGTCAATTGACCCCAAGAGCCAACTCCTGACCTAATTGTCAAATAAAATCAGAGAAAAGAGAATTTCGCAATCGGAAATTAAATTAAAGAAGTAATAGAAAAATAAATAGAAAAAAAAAAGAAAATGAAAAAGGTGAAAAGAGATGACATCATGCATGACATCATGCATGATGCCATAAATATTATAATTAAAAATTAAATTTATGGTAATTAGTGGTCTTCCTAAAGACATAAAAAAAGAAAAGAAAAGAAAAAAAAAAGGGAAAACACCTATCTTCTTCAAGGTTGCCATCACTCACCTCTCTCTCCCTCACCCTCACTTTCCTCCATTAGAGCTCTTTTGTGAGCTTGAAGAGACTAAATTTCAGCCGTAGAAATTGCAAGTTCCATAATTAAAGTTTTTTTGGGCAACTAGAAAACAAGAGTTAAGGAGAAAGAAAGAAGAAAGGAAGGAGTTGAAGAGGAAGAAAATTCTGCAATTCAAGGTTAGTAAGTTCACTTTAAATTTTTAGTTTCATTAAAGTATTTATAGCATGAAGAACTTAGAAATATGATTAAAATGAAATGAAAATAATTGTTGGAGGACTGGAAGTAAATTTGGCCAGCTAGGGTTTGATGGGTGTATACATGTGTTTTGATTGAATTAAAAGTCTAGGTAAGTTTGTATGAGTGTGGAAGTGATGTTGGCATGCTTAGAATTAATTAAGTGTAATAAATTGGTGAATTAGGGTTTGGCACCTAGGTTTTGGAAGACAAAAATGTGAGAATGTGTTAAATGGTTTGTTGGACTTGGTTTGAGGTGAGAAATGGTCATTTGTGATCAATTGGAGTATGTTAGAAGTGTTGGAACCAAATGCAAATTCGGATTGCTTAGGGTCATGCTGTAGGCAGCAGAAACAAGGTCCCTTTTAGGGACCAAAACTGAAAATTTACAAGTCCAATTGGTGTGAGGCTAATTGGGAATGAAAATAGACACAAAATGGAGCATTTTTCATTTAGGAATCATGCCCAGAAAGTGACTAAAACCTAGTGAACAAATTGACCAAATCCGGACTTAGGCAATCTGACCTGTACAAAAGTGACTAAATGAATAGTGTTTGTTCATTTGGCGATAACTTGGGCTAGGCAGGTCTAAATGATCTGAAATTTTACCAGTGGAATGCTGAGATATAGACCTAAAACTTTCATGAAGAACACAAATCCAAATTGTGCTCTTAACCAAGTCATTTAGACACCCAAATTTGGTGAACTAAAACTGCCAGAACCAGTTTGGTGCCCAGAAATCTGGGTTAAGTCCAATCCGGCAGCCATGATTCAAATGGCTATAACTTGAGCTACAAAACTCCAAATGGAGTGGTTCAAAAAAGAGAATAAAGTTAAGACAATAAGGAACAAATTCTATGAAGAAACCATAGCCCAATTCTAACAGTAAAATGACCAATGGAACAGTGCAACCTAAGACACCAAAACTGAAAATTTGCAATTTTTCCTAAAAGACCTAAGTTTTGAGAAAACAACCAAAACCAACAAAATTGATGACCAAAATGTGGTATGTGGGTGAAGTTGGAGTTCCCATACCTATTAAGCCTTAGAAAGTCAACAAATTGACTTGAATAGCACCATGAATAGTAACCTCAACATGAAATTGCAAGAATGTAAGTTTAAACATATTGGAATTAATTATATTAGAATTGTTATGAAGTAAAGATATTGAGACACTATGAATTTTGTGTTTTAGCTGAAAAAGACTCGGAAAGTCTGAGAGGCTGAGTCAAGGCCTAGAGGCGACTCACGTCAGGTTTGTCCATAATAAACCCTATTTCAGCATTTTATCCTTGAAAAATTGATTTAGTACGCATTATGAGTTTAAGAACTTTTGTGTTGCCACTTTGTGATGAAATTATAACCTTGGAAATTGATTTGATTTTTGTATGCAATATTTGAATAAAATGTTTGAAATAGATTTCTGATTCACACTTAGCATGACAGTGCCTTATTATTCCTCCTCCATTTATGGGGTTGAGATCGATTATTTTCCTCCATCTCTAGTTTACTAGTTGAGGCTGTAGATCGGATGAGTACTCATTAGCTAGCTAGCCACCTCCCTCATTGATTTTGATTAGTGGGGTTGTAGATTGCTTTGTCGTGGTGTACAACACGGCATTGATCGGAAATTTTGTGTCATGGCTTAAGTTGTGTATGAATTGGCAACACTGTGTTTATTAAATTATTTGTCCAAAATTTGCGAAAAAATAAAAATGGACAAAATTTTTTACTAGTTTTATAAGCTTTGAATAAATGATTTTTGTAACACCCTCTCTGTAGCAACTCCGTATATTCTACTGTTTTGGTGACCAGTGTCGGTCCGGACAGCTAGAATGTCCGGAAAAATATTTAAACTAAAGTGAGGAACCATAATTAACTCAAATATTAATAAGAAAAATTTAGGAAAAATTTTAGAAATAAAATACAACCAAGTTAAATGAGCCGGTGTCCAAGCGATGGGTAACCTAGTAGAAAGTTGCGGTTCTCACAACTAGGAGCCCTAGACCTGGGGGAAAATTCATAAAATAATTTTTAGGACTCCAGAGAAGGGCCATTGAGGTTTCTATGGCATTAGAATGCCAAGAAAATACTGAGAAAAATTTTTCAATTGGTACAGACAATTTTGGCCCGTTGAGCCAAACGGAAGGCATTTTGGTCATTTCGCCTTCAGAGGTGATTTTTGCCCGACTTGTCTAGTTAAGTAAATAATTATTATAATATAAAATGTGAATAAATAATGCTAAAAATAAAATTGAAAATGAGTAGAGAAGAGAAGAAAAAAAAATGGAAGAAAATACCAATTATGACACCATATGATGTCATTAAACACTTACCCACCAATCATATTTAATCAACACTTAAATTAACTAATAAAATGTGGATAAGAATATAGCAAAAACTCATAAAACCCAGCAGCCATCACCTTCACAAAAATTCAGCCGTATCCCTCAAACTCCATACCCATTCCACCATTGAAAGCTTACCAAAGCTTTATAACCCACCCAGATCTCACTTAAAACCCTAAGTCCACTTCAATAAAATTTGTCTCTACATCTTAAGCAAGTGTTTGGCTGCCAAGAAAGCCAAAGAAAGTGAAGGAATTTTGAGTGGAAAATTTCTGCTCACAAGGTTAGTGTCCAAACTCTTACTACTTTTACTTAATTCATGCTTAATGCCATGAGATAAGTAGAAAATGTAAGAAAAACAAAGTAAAAATTATGTGTATTTATTTCCTAGAATTTTTGCAGCTTAGGGTTGATGAGTTTGCTTGAAGTAAAGTGGTTCATAGGCTGCCCTTGGCATTAAATGATTAATTGAACCAAATTGTGTAAGTGAAATACAAAGTTTAGGCATGTATGAACATGGAAAATGTGGACAATTAACAACAATAGGGTTTGCTCATGTAATGATGAAAGTGAGTTTTAATGGTCAATTAGTGACCATTTGGTTATTGGTAAACAAGAAATGAAGTGTGTTTAGTGATGGGATTTAGGTTTAGTGTGGTCGCCTAGGTGACTGCGAGGTGGACATGAGTCCAGCAGGTTTGGGCAGCCATAACTTGAATTGTAGAGGTTCAATTGGTGTTTGGCCAATTGGACATGAAACTAGACACATAATGGCACAACTTTTGTGAAGAAAACATGCCTATAAAACTAAACCAAGTGGACCAAAAGCTTGCCCCAATCCGGGTGACCTGCAGTCTGTTTCTGCAGAATGACCAAATGAACAGTGGGCCATTACTCAGTGTAGAATAGTCCAATTGACTTGAAATTTTACCAACAACAATTGAGATATAGACCAACAACTTTCATGAAGAAACCTAACCCAAATTATGACCAGAACCTATCCAACAAGTGAGTTGAAGTCACTGTTCACTGCACTATAGATATGGTCAGTCCAGAAAATTTTCCATCCGGCCAGTTATGGTTTTTGAACCATAACTTGAGCTAAAAAAACTCCAAATGGAGTGATTCAAAAAAGAAAATTCAACTAGACAAAATAAGAAACAACTTTCATGTTGATCATTTTGTCAAATTCCCACTGCAAAATTGACCAATGGAATAGTAAACACAAGGCATAAAAACTGAAAATTCTGCCCAACTAACATTAAGCTTAGAAATGGTATTGGTAACCAATACCAACAAATTTTCAATGCAAAATGTGGTATGTTGATGATATTAAAACCAATGTACCTATTGCCTATGCAAAATTCAATATTTTTGTTGACCAATGAATGGAATAGTAACACTAAAACTTAAATTCCAAAAATTGTGAAACTTAAAGGTGTGAAATGCCCTAGTATAGCTAACAAGATTGGTTTGGATAGCTTGGCATGCCAATAGGGTTCAGTTAGCAGTACTGCACATGGCATTATGCCATTCTGTGATTTCATGGCTTTTAGCCATTCTGACATTGTGTTGAGACTTGGCCTTGTGCCTAATGTTATTACAGCTTATTAGCTGTTCTGTTGCACGCCAGGAGATACATATGTGACCGATGGTGTGACGGCCCAAGGTACTTGATACCCAAAGGCCGCTTTACCCGTTTATCGATCCATCGTCAAAGATAGGTTACTTGGGCAACCAAAAATGAAAGTGGATAAATTTAATGAAATAATGAATATAACAAGTACAAAATAAGTGAGCCTAGAAATACTAAACGAAAATTTATTTGCAATGAGACATCAATACGTTCACTGCATATTTATTTTCTGTTATTTCTTTTTATTTTATTCTTGGCACCACTAAGCATTATTGCTTAGGGCGTTGCTTTTCCACATGTAGGTTCTGGAGATACTGACCGAGAGCCCAATAGACCACAGACTGGGTGAGACCTCCTGCAGCTCTGCATAGTGTCCGTGTCACCTCACCATCTTCAATGCATTGGTAGGGCACTAGGTTTCATTTTGGTATTTTGTAACTAACTTTTATTTTCTCTTGTGTAATTGAGACTTATGTAATGTATTTTGATGTTAATGTAAATAAATGGAAATTGTGTTTATGAATGGAAAATTGAGTATTTATTTATTGCATGTATATGAATACCATGAGAAATGAATGATTGAGAAATGGAAATGTTATTGAAAAATATTGAGATTTTGATGATGAAATAGAGTTTGGGATTGGTTGAAAATTTTGGAAGTGTTTTTCATAGGTTCGGAAGAACTATTTTCTCCATTTTTTAGCTAGTACTCTGCCGGATTTTCTATAAAATTTTTGAAACCTTAAATAAATTATAATTTCAATAAATGACTTAAATGAATTATATTTTACAAATTATATTCAAAACTATGATAAAAATAAATTAAGGAAGAATAAAAATGGTTGAGATAAAATAGAGTGTTCCGGTACACTGTGTGACATATTTTACTCGGATATACTATTGACGGGTAAGGGGTGTCACATTTAGTGGTATCAGAGCACGGTTTAGGCGTTTCTGGGCCTAGATTGACTCCATACCATGCATTGTATTTGTAAGAGTCGAGGTGACACTAATGCAGATCTGTTTGTCTTTGTTATTTTGATTAGGATACGGACCCCACATCTCAAAAGGCAGTTGAGGAGGAAATGGAGAGTCATGCTCCACCTGCAGTAGCTGAGACTAGGGGTAGGGGAGAACCTACTCCACCAGCTCCATCAGAGCCTGCTCAACCTCCACAGGCCGTGTTCCAGCAAATGGCCGAATTCTTCAAATAAATGGCTGGGGTAATGCCACCACCACCACCATCTCCACAACCGAAAGCACACCTGGAAAGATTGAGAAAATTTGGAGCAGTGGACTTCTTTGGCAAGAGAGAAGATGATTCTGTTGTAGCTGAAAATTGGTTGAACAGAACAGGTAGAGTTTTAAAACAACTCCACTGCACTCCTGAACAAAATCTAGAAGCTGCTGTATCTCTGTTGCAAGATGATGCATATGAATGGTGGGATACGGTGTATAGTGAAGTGCAACCAGAAGTAATAACTTGGGACTTCTTCCTCTCAGAATTCAAGAAGAAATATGTGGGTAGTGTATACCTAGAAGAGAGAAGAAGGGAATTCATTAACCTGAGGCAGAGACAGTTGATAGTGGCAGAGTATGAAAAGGAATTTATCAGATTGAGCCGCTACGGGAGGGAGACAGTCCCTAATGAAGCTAAAAGGTGTAAGAGATTTGAAGAGGGATTAAATGACAATATAAAGATCGTGATTACTGCCTTGGGAATCACAGACTTCATCAAGTTAGTGGAAGCTGCAATAAAAGTTGAAAATGTAAGAATAAGTGAGCAGACCAGAAGAGAGAGACAGCAGAAGAGGGGCCCGGGTCAGTCTAATTCATCTCCTGCACCTGGGAAGAAGTTCAAAGGTCCACCTACACAGAGTTCTGGTCAACCACAAGGTCGTGGTCACCTCAGGGCCTGAGCCACGCTTAACCCGTAGAGGAGAGGTCATCCACACCATCGGTGGCAGCTCTCCAGTGGACGGGGTTCAGGGACCACCCAAAGATCTTCTCGCATGTTCACATTGCACGAAGTGGCATAAGGGGAGTGTTGGATAGTGACGGTGCTCGCTAAGGTGTGGGTCAACAGAGCATCGGTTGAGGAACCGCCCACGCAGAACTACTACTGCCTACTCCAACACAAGCGCATGCACCGCTCCTGCTCCACAAAGGGGTAGGAAATCTGGCAAATCTGAGACAGTGGGACCATCACAGAGGCCTGCATCTGGGCCAGCAGAAAGGCCTGAGGGTAGACCACCTGCCAGAGCCTATGCCATGAGAGCTCAGGAGGAGCAAGATGCCCCGGACATCATCAGGGGTACATTCTCCCTCTACAATACATCTGTGAATGCATTGGTGGATCCAGGATCCACTCATTCATACATCTGCATCAACCTACCCGTAGAAAAGGGGATACTAGTACGGGAGAGTGACCAAGACATTCTGGTCACTAATCCATTGGGCCACAGTGTAGTGGTGAACAAAGTGTATAAGGGTTGCCCGTTAAGGATTCAGGGGTATGAATTCTTAGCAAACCTGATTGAGTTGCCTTTCCATGAGTTTGACGTGATTTTAGGAATGGACTGGTTGTTACGTCATCAGGTAATGGTTGATTGTAAACTGAAGAGGATTTCTTTAAAAACTCCTGAGGGTAATGCGATTACAGTTATAGGGGAAAGGACAGATTTCTTGTCTAATGTCATCTCAGCCACAGTTGCAAGAAAACTGATGAGAAAAGGCTGTGAATCCTACCTAGCACATGTGGTGGATACTAAGCAGGCTAAGCCAGATCTGTGTGACATACCCACAGTAAAAGACTTCCCAGATGTGTTCCCTGAAGAATTGCCTGGTTTGCCACCAGAAAAGGAAGTTGAATTTGCTATTGAGACACTGCTGGGTACAGCACTAATCTCTATTGCTTCTTATAGGATGGCACCCACAGAATTGAAGGAACTGAAAATCCAGTTACAGGAGTTACTGGATAAGGGATTCATATGCCCCAGTGTGTCACCATGGGGAGCTCCAGTGCTGTTTGTAAAGAAAAAGGATGGGACTTTGAGGTTATGTATTGATTACCAGCAGTTGAATAAAGTGACAGTGAAGAATAAGTATCCGTTGCCTAGAATTGATGATCTGTTTGATCAGTTGAAGAGTGCAGGAGTATTTTCTAAGATTGATCTCAGATCAGGGTATCATCAGTTGAGGGTGAAGGATGTAGATGTGCCAAAGACTGCATTCAGGACTTGGTATGGGCATTATGAGTTTCTGGCGATGCCCTTTGGCCTAACAAATGCACCAGCGGCATTCATGGACCTTATGAACCGTATCTTCCATCCATACCTCGATCGGTTCGTAGTGGTCTTTATTGATGATATTTTGGTGTATTCCAAGACCAGGGAAGAACATAATGAGCATTTGAGAATTGTAACACCCCTCACCCGACTACAGTGTAGCCGAGCAAAGTGTGCTACATTCGGTGCCGGAGCACCCTATCTTATCTTACTTTATTCCTTTCATAATTTGATCTCATTATATTTTAATATTAATTATTTTTCGTCGGAGAAACCAGCGGAGTTTCCCCTATTTTATTACCAGTTGACATATTTTACTATTTACCTGTTTGAAAATTTCAATAATATTTTCAAAATAAAATCTTATCCATGCTAATCATAATTATCTCATCAATCATTCTCATAATTTTCTCATATTTCAAATCTCATCCATACATTTCAATTTCATAATCATTTCCATACATTTCCATTCATACTCAATTCATATGTAAACATTCTCAAATTCAATGAGCAAAATTTTCAAATTTCCTTAATTTATATAATTTACAAAATAATTACAAAATTTCATAATTTACATGATGTATAAACTAATTACATATGAAAGAGCTAATTTATTAATTTACATCACATTTATATTAATTACCTATTCCTAATCTACATTATAATGCAATATCTAGCATTTTATACAAAATACAAAATATGATCTATATGGGCCCTATCTACATGCATTGCTGAGGAGGTGACAACCTTGAATACTCCAGCCACTTCTGCAGATCTGGACTCCAAAAATCTTAGTCAAAGTACCTGCGCGAGGGAACAAATCCATCGCTCTAAGCATTGCTGCTTAGTGGTGCAATAATATAACAAGAAAATAAAATATACAAATAAAGAAAGAAAGAAGCATAATTTGAATATTTAAGAATCAATTTAATTTAATACAATGTGTCTAATATTAATTATCTTTTGTTCTCATTTGTTTCGCTTTGGAAGCGTTTAATTCCAAAATTCACAGTGATAATGTACAACATACAGAATTAATAAAAATACTCAGATTATATTTATATGGCAATAGAAGGTACATTTAAAATATTTAGTTAAGTTATACCTATTTTTGCAACTCTTTTGTCATTTTACTTAACAATTTTTATGTGGTTTGGATCATTTCATAATTCTAACTAATTCTTTGAAGTCTTATTAACTCATTTATTTGATTTCTAATATTTTTAATTACTAATAGTCTTAATTTATTTCAATAAATTACACTGCCCAAGTAACCTACGACAGGCTGACTAAACTGGATAACGGGTCGTTGGCACTGGACACCGCGGTGCCTCGGGCCGTCATACCATGGAACGCAAAACGTTAACCACGTATGCAATCAGTATGGCTAAAAAGCCATGATATCACATAATCAGGCATAAAAGCCATGAATACGGGCATAAAAGCCATGAATACGGGCATAAAGCCATGAATACAGGCATAAAGCCTTTCGCAGTACTGCTAAAACAATACCCTATTGGCATGCCAAACTATCCAATCTGACACACATGTCTAGGCAATACAAGGGCACATAATATCATTAAATATTAATATATTGTGTTTTATGAGTTTATTATTTCATGATAAATTTCAATTATAATTCATACATTCATTTGATCATTTATATGATCACAATTCACATCAATTATCCTTTTATATCATTGTGCTCAAAATACTTCTCCTCTCTACAATAATGAGAACTAATGTCTCATTCATACATTAATATGGTTCATTTATTCATTCATTATGTTATTCATATTGATCACAATTCTAAACAATGGTTCACATGTTCCATTGTATTCAAAACATTTTTCCTTTTTCATTTATACATTCAAGAATCTACTTATGTAATTACAAATTTTATATTTCAAGTTGAGTTACTAATATTTTATGAATTCCATTTGTGATGGGCATATAAGCCCTAACTATCTATTCACATCAATTAGGTGACTTATTTTTCATGTTTCAAGTAATCCATAAACACTTCATGGATTTCAAATTTATGGCCTTAATTCCTTTTTAACAATTTTGACTAGGATGCATAGTCTACATTTGTCATACAATTCTAAGCGTTTAAGCTTAGAATTGGTTCTAGGTTTTCATCTTAATTTACTAATCATTTAGATTACTATTCACCTTACTAGTCAACCAAAATGTTGACTTTTTCATACTTAGTGGATATATTAATTCTAATTACACCAAGATCCCACATTTTGAGTTTTACATTTGCTAGTATTAATTTCCAATTGCAATTTAAAGTCCCCTAGATGCATTTCTAATTTCAAATTTTGAATTTCAAGTTTTGGTGTCACTATTCACCTCATTGGTCAACAAAAATATTGACTTTTGGATAGAAAATAGGTACATTGGTTTTAGCACCCCCAATGTACCACATTTTACATTTAAAACTTGTTGGAATTAACCACCAAATCCATTTCCAAACCTAAAACCAAAAGAGCAGAATTTTCAGTTTTTGTGAACTAAATTTACTATTCCATTGGGTCCTGTTGCAGTGGGAATTTGAGGAAATGGTAAACATGAAAGTTGTTCCTTATTTTTTCTAGTTGAATTTCATTTTTTGAATCACTCCATTTGGAGTTTTTTAGCTCCAGATATGGTCCAAAAACCACAGCTGGCCGGATTTCAATTCTGCAGAATTTACCAAATCTACAGTACCATGAACAGTGACTGCTACTGCCATTTGGGTTAGGTTCTGGTCATAATTTGGGGTAGGTTTCTTCATGAAAGTTGTTTGTATATGTCTTAACTTCTTGCTGTAAAAATTTCAGGTCAATTGAACATTTCTACAGTGAGTTATGGCCAAATGAACAGTTACTGTTCATTTGGTCATTTCTGCAGGTGCTGTTGCAGGGTATCCGGATTAGGGCCAACTGTTGGTCCACTTGCTTTGGTCTTTTGGGCATGGTTTCTTCAGAAAAAATGTGCCATTATAAGCCTAGTTTCATGTCCAATTGGCCAAACACCAATTGAACCTACACAGCCAAAGTTATGGCTGTCCAAGTGGGCTGGAATCATAGCCACCCTTGCTGCTGTCCCTAGGCAGCCTACCATTCCACTTTGCCATGCTATATTTCAGTCCAAATTATGGTCAACTTACCTCAAATGGTCACTAATTGACCATTAAAATGTTCATTCACCATTACCTAAGCAAGGTCCAAGTTTCTCTCTAAAACCCTAACCCTAATTGACCAAGCCTCCAATTCATGCATCCCACTCCTAATTTGCTATACTAATCATATAATTTATAAGAGGGGCAGCAATATGTCACTTTAAACCAAAGATTTCTCCTAACCCTAACTCATGTCAAGGCTGCCAAAACTTCATGGAATATAACCATGCTTCATTAATTCAATTTTTGTCAAATTTTTAACTTAACTTAGCTCAAATTCATGATTAGAAAGATGTAAAAGCAAAGGTTATGGCACTAACCTCTTTGGTGATTTTCTAAGCTTGTTCACACCTCACTTTCTTCCACTTTCTCTTCTTCTAATTGCTGCCCAAGTCTTGCTCTAGTGGTAAGGGAAATTTTTAGTGAAGGGAGGACAAGGTTTTGAGGTGGTTTGAAGTGGGAAATGAAGCTTAAGGGAGCTTTAATGGTGGAACCTCTTCTCTCTCTCTCTCTCAACGTTTTTTAGGCTGCCCAAAGGTTGAATATGCAGATTGGTTTTTCAAATTTTTGGTCACTTTTATCTCTTTTAATGAGTTTAACAAATTGTGCTTGGTGGATAGGTTTTTAATGACATCATATGATGTCATTATTAGGTATTTTCTTTCATTTTCTTTTCTTTTTATCTCTACTCATTTTCAATTTAATTTTTAGTAATGTTTATTCACATTTTGTGTCATAATAATTATTTACTTAACTGGACAAGTCGGCCAAAAATCGTCTCTGAAGGCGAAATGACCAAAATGCCCTCCGTTTGGCTTAACGGGTCAAAATTGTCTGTACCGATTGAAAAATTTTCCTAAATATTTTCTTGGCATTCTAATACCACAGGAACCTCAATGAACCTTCTCTGGAGTCCCAAAAATTATTTTATGAATTTTCTCTCGGGTCTAGGGCTCCTAGTTGCGAAGACCGCAACTTCCCACTGGGTTACCCATCGCTAGGGCACCGGCTCGTTTAACTTAGTTGTATTTTATTTCTAAAATTTTTACTAAATTTTTCTTATTAATATTTGAGTTATTTATGGTTCCTCACTTTAGTTTAATTATTTTTCCAGACGTTCTAGCTGTCCGGACCGTCACCAGTCACAAGAACAGTAGAATATGCAGAATTGTTACAGTGAGGGTGTTACAAGAATTGTTTTGCAAACCTTGAGAGAAAAGAAGCTGTATGCTAAGTTGTCCAAGTGTGACTTCTGGTTGAATGAGATTGCATTCCTTGGACACATAGTGTCAGCTGATGGGATTAGAGTGGATCCCAAGAAAATAAAAGCAGCAATGGAATGGAAGCCTCCCAGGAATACAACTGAGGTCAGAAGTTTCTTGGGGCTAGCTGGGTATTACAGAAGATTTGGGAAGGGATTTTCCTTAATAGCTGCTCCAATGACCAATTTGTTACACAAGAATGTCAGATTTGACTGGAATGATAAGTGTTAGACTAGTTTTGAGAAGTTGAAGGCTATGTTGACAGAGGCACCAGTGTTAACACAGCCAGTGTCAGGAAAGGACTTTATGGTCTACAGTGATGCCTCTCATAATGGGTTAGGGTGTGTATTGATGCAAGAGGGGAAGGTGGTCACTTATGCATCCAGACAGCTAAAGTCACATGAACAGAATTACCCTACCCATGATCTTGAGCTTGGAGCAATTATCTTCGCACTGAAGATATGGAGGCACTACTTATATGGTGAAAAGTGCTACATTTACACAGACCACAAAAGTCTAAAATATTTTCCAACTCAGAAGGAGCTCAACCTTAAACAGAGGCGATAGATTGAGTTCCTGAAGGACTATGATTGTGTAATTGACTACCATCCTGGGAAGGAAAATGTAGTTGCTGATGCTTTGAGCAGAAAATCCATCACAGCTTTGAGATCATTGAATGCCCGTTTATCTTTGGTTCGAGATGGAGCTATTTTGGCTGAGTTGCAAGTGAGGCCAAACCTGCTATAGCAGATTTTAGATGGGCAAAAGGCAGATGAAAAATTAATGGCTATTATGAGCAAAATCTCAGAGGGAAAAGCAACTGACTATGAGGTAAAAGCAGATGGGTGTCTGTACTATAAAGGAAGAGTATGTGTACCAGATAATGGGGAATTGAAAGCCAGTATTCTGAAAGAGGCACATGCCAGTGTTTATGCTATGCACCCAGGAAGTACAAAAATGTATCATGATCTGAAGCTTCAGTATTGGTGGCCTGGTATGAAGAAGGACATAGCTGACTATGTGACTAAATGCTTGACATGTCAGCAAGTTAAGGCAGAACATCAAGTTCCATCGGGTTTGCTATAGCCTATACGCATACCTGAATGGAAATGGGATCGGATCACCATGGATTTTGTAAGTGGTCTACCTCTCACCCAAAAGAAGCATGATGCAGTATGGGTGATAGTAGATAGATTGACGAAGTCAGCACACTTTCCGCCAGTTAGGACTGACTACTCACTAGAGAAATTAGCAGAATTGTATATCAGTGAGATAGTTAGATTGCATGGAATTCCACTTTCCATCATATCTTATCGAGACCCAAGGTTTACATCGAGATTTTAGAAGAAGTTGCATGAATCCTTAGGTACACAACTCCACTTTAGCACAGCTTTCCATCCTCAAACGGATGGGCAATCAGAAAGAGTAATCCAGGTAAACAATTGAAACCAATTGAATTAATACAAATATTGAACTAAAATGAAAATAATAACATGAAATATATGTCAGGTCCTTGAGGATATGCTGAGGAGTTGTGTCATTGAGTTTGAGGGAAGTTGGGATAGATACCTCTCACTGGCAGAATTTGCATACAACAATAGCTACCAAGCTAGCATCCAAATGGCCCTATATAAAGCACTGTATGGGAGAAAATGTAGAACTCCAGTGTGCTGGACTGAATTGGGCGAAGACAAACTGGTAGGCCCAGACTTGGTGAAACAGACTGAAGAGAAGGTAAAACTAATCAAAGCCAATCTGAAGGTTGCCTCGCATGCATGTAAATCCTATGCCGACTTGAAGAGAAAAGAAATAGAATATGCGATTGGCGACAAAGTGTTCCTCAAGGTGTCACCGTGGAAGAAGGTACGGAGGTTTGGAAGAAAAGGTAAGTTGAGCCCTAGGTTCATTGGCCCATATGAAGTCATTGAACGTGTGGGACCAGTAGCCTACAGGCTAGCTTTACTACCAGAGCTGGACAAGATCCATAATGTGTTCCACGTTTCGATGCTAAGAAGACACCGCTCAGATCCTTCACATGTCATCTCCATGGAAGAAATTGAAGTACAACCGGATTAGACATATGAAGAATAACCCATAAGGATCCTGGCTCGGGAAGTGAAAGAGTTGAGGAATAAGCAGATTCCACTGGTGAAAGTGCTTTGGAGGCACCACAATACCGAAGAGGCAACATGGGAAAATGAAGAGACGATGAGGCAATAGTTCCCTCAATTGTTTGCATCAAGTAAATTTCGAGGACGAAATTTAAATTAGAGGGGAAGAGTTGTAACACCCTCTCGATAGCAACTCCATACATTCTACTGTTCCGGTGACCAGTGTCGGTCCCGACAGCTAGAACGTCCAGAAAAATATTTGAACTAAAGTGAGGAACCATAATTAACTCAAATATTAATAAGAAAAATTTAGAAAAAATTTTAGAAATAAAATACAACCAAGTTAAATGAGCCGGTGCCCAAGCGATGGGTAACCTAGTAGGAAGTTGCGGTTCTCACAACTATGAGCCCTAGACCTGGGGGAAAATTCATAAAATAATTTTTGGAACTCCAGAGAAGGGTCATTGAGGTTTCTATGGCATTAGAATACCAAGAAAATACTTAAAAAAAATTTTCAATCGGTACAGACAATTTTGGCCCGTTGAGCCAAGCGGAGGGCATTTTGGTCATTTCACCTTCAGAGGTGATTTTTGGCCGACTTGTCTAGTTAAGTAAATAATTATTATAATATAAAATATGAATAAATAATGCTAAAAATTAAATTGAAAATGAGTAGAGAAGAGAAGAAAAAAAAATGGAAGAAAATACCAATTATGACATCATATGATGTCATTAAACACTTACCCACCAATCATATTTAATCAACACTTAAATTAACTAATAAAATGTGGATAAAAATACAGCAAAAACTCATAAAACCCAGCAGCCATCACCTTCACAAAAATTCAGCCGTATCCCTCAAACTCCATACCCATTCCACTATTGAAAGCTTACCAAAGCTTTATAACCCACCCAAATCTCACTTAAAACCCTTAGTCCACTTCAATAAAATTTGTCTCTATATCTTAAGCAAGTGTTTGGCTACCAAGAAAGCCAAAGAAAGTGAAGGAATTTTGAGTGGAAAAATTCTGCTCACAAGGTTAGGGTCCAAACTCTTACTACTTTTACTTAATTCATGCTTAATGCCATGAGATAAGTAGAAAATGTAAGAAAAACAAAATAAAAATTATGTGTATTTATTTCCTAGAATTTTTGCAGCTTAGGGTTGATGAGTTTGCTTGAAGTAAAGTGGTTCATAGGCTGCCCTTGGCATTAAATGATTAATTGAACCAAATTGTGTAAGTGAAATACAAAGTTTAGGCATGTATGAACATGGAAAATGTGGACAATTAACAACAATAGGGTTTGCTCATGTAATGATGAAAGTGAGTTTTAATGGTCAATTAGTGACCATTTGGTTATTGGTAAACAAGAAATGAAGTGTGTTTAGTGATGGGATTTAGGTTTAGTGTGGCTGCCCTAGGTGACCTGCAGAATTGGACATGAGTCCAGCTGGTTTGGGCAGCCATAACTTGAATTGTAGAGGTTCAATTAGTGTTTGCCTAATTGGACATGAAACAAGACATATAATGGAACAACTTTGGGGAAGAAACCATGCCTATAAAACCAAACCAAGTAGACCAAAAGCTTGCCCCAATCTGAGTGACCTGCAGTCTGTTTCTGCAGAATAACCAAATGAACAGTGATTGTTCATTTGGCCATAACTAAGTGTAGAATGGCCAATTGACCTGAAATTTTACCCACAACAAGCTGAGATATATACCAACAACTTTCAAGAAGAAACCTAACCCAAATTATGACTAGAACCTATCCAACAAGTGAGTTGAAGTCACTGTTCACTGCACTATAGATATGGTCAGTCCAGAAAATTTTCAATCCGGCCAGTTATGGTTTCTGGACCATAACTTTAGCTACAAAACTCCTAATGGAGTGATTCAAAAAAGAAAATTCAACTAAACAAAATAAGGAACAACTTTCATGTTGATCATTTTGCCAAATTCCCACTACAAAATTGACCAATGGAATAGTAAACACAAGGCAATTCTGCCAACTAACATTAAGCTTAGAAATGATATTGGCAACCAATACCAACAAATTTTGAATGCAAAATGTGGTATGTTGATGATATTAAAACCAATGTACCTATCGCCTATGCAAAATTCAATATTTTTGTTGACCAATGAATGGAATAGTAACACTAAAACTTAAATTCCAAAAATTGTGAAACTTAAAGGTGTGAAATGCCCTAGTATACCTAACAAGATTGGTTTTGATAGCTTGGCATGCCAATAGGGTTCAGTTAGCAGTCCTACACATGGCATTATGCCATTCTGTGATTTCATGGCTTTTAGCCATTCTGACATTGTGTTGAGACTTGGCCTTGTGCCTAATGTTATTACAACTTATTAGCTGTTCTCTTGCATACCGGGAGATACATATGTGACCGATGGTGTGACGGCCCGAGGTACTTGATACCCAATGCCAGTTTACCCGTTTATCCAGTCCAGTCGTCTAGTATAGGTTACTTGGGCAACCAAAAATGAAAGTGGATAAATTTAATGAAATAATGAATATAACAAGTACAAAATAAGTAAGTCTAGAAATACTCAACGAAAATTTATTTGCAATGAGACATCAATACGTTCACTGCATATTTATTTTCTGTTATTTCTTTTTATTTTATTATTGGCACCACTAAGCATTATTGCTTAGCGCGTTACTTTTGCCACGCATAGGTTCTGGAGATACTGACCGAGAGCCCAGTAGACCACAGACTGGGTGAGACCTCCTGCAGCTCTGCATAGTGTCCGTGTCACCTCACCATCTTTAATGCATTGGTAGGACACTAGGTTTCATTTTGATATTTTGTAACTAACTTTTATTTTCTCTTGTGTAATTGAGACTTATGTAATATATTTTGATGTTAATGTAAATAAATGGAAATTGTGTTTATGAATGGAAAATTGAGTATTTATTTATTGCGTGTATATGAATACCATGAGAAATGAATGATTGAGAAATGGAAATGTTATTGAAAAATATTGAGATTTTGATGATGAAATGGAGTTTGAGATTGGTTGAAAATTTTGGAAGTGTTTTTCATAGGTTCCGAAGAACTGTTTTCTCTATTTTTTAGCTGGTACTCTGCCGAATTTTCTATAAAATTTTTGGAACCTTAAATAAATTATAATTTCAATAAATGACTTAAATGAATTATATTTTACAAATTATATTCAAAACTATGATAAAAATAAATTAAGGAAGAATAAAAATGGTTGAGATAAAATAGAGTGTTCCGGTACACTGTGTGACATATTTTACTCGGATATACTATTGACGGGTAAGGGGTGTCACATTTAGTGGTATCAGAGCACGGTTTAGGCGTTTCTGGGCCTAGATTGACTCCATACCATGCATTGTATTTGTAAGAGTCGAGGTGACACTAATGCAGATCTGTTTGTCTTTGTTATTTTGATTAGGATATGGACCCCACATCTCAGAGGGCAGTTGAGGAGGAAGTGGAGAGTCATGCTCCACCTGCAGTAGCTGAGACTGGGGGTAGGGGAGAACCTACTCCACCAGCTCCATCAGAGCCTGCTCAACCTCCACAGGCCGTGTTCCAGCAAATGGCCGAATTCTTCAAACAAATGGCTGGGGTAATGCCACCACCACCACCACCTCCACAACCGAAATCACACCTGGAAAGATTGAGAAAATTTGGAGCAGTGGACTTCTTTGGCAAGAGAGAAGATGATTCTGTTGTAGCTGAAAATTGGTTGAACAGAACAGGTAGAGTTTTAAAACAACTCCACTGCACTCCTGAACAAAATCTAGAAGCTGTTGTATCTCTGTTGCAAGATGATGCATATGAATGGTGGGATACGGTGTATAGTGAAGTGCAACCAGAAGTAATAACTTGGGACTTCTTCCTCTCAGAATTCAAGAAGAAATATGTGGGTAGTGTATACCTAGAAGAGAGAAGAAAGGAATTCATTAACCTGAGGCAGAGACAGTTGACAGTGGCAAAGCATGAAAAGGAATTTTTCAGATTGAGCCGCTACGGGAGGGAGATAGTCCCTAATGAAGTTGAAAAGTGTAAGAGATTTGAAGAGGGATTAAATGACAATATAAAGATCATGATTACTACCTTGGGAATCACAGACTTCACCAAGTTAGTGGAAGCTGCAATAAAAGTTGAAAATGTAAGAATAAGTGAGCAGACCAGAAGAGAGAGACAGCAGAAGAGGGGCCCGAGTCAGTCTAATTCATCTCCTGCACCTGGGAAGAAGTTCAAAGGTCCACCTACACAGAGTTCAGGTCAACCACAAGGTTAGGTTCAGTCTCAGGGGCCCAGGCCACAGTTCACCCCTAGAAGAGGTCAGTCCACACCATCAGTGGGCAGCTCTCCAGGGACGGGGTTCAGGGGACCAGCCTCAGCATCTTCTGCATGTTCACATTTCCTGAAGTGGCATAAGGGGGAGTGTTGGACAGTGACGGGTGCCTGCTTAAGGTGTGGGTCAATAGAGCATCAGTTGAGGAACTGTCCACGCAGAACTACTACAGCTACTCCAACACAAGCGCATGCACCGCTTCGCACCACAAAGGGGTAGGAAATCCGCAACCGAGGCGTGGGACCATCACAGAAGCCTGCATCTGAGCCAGCAGAAAGGCCTGAGGGTAAACCACCTGCCAGAGCCTATGCCATGAGAGCTCAGGAGGAGCAAGATGCCCCGGACGTCATCGGGGGTACGTTCTCTCTCTATAATACATCTGTGAATGCATTGGTGGATCTAGGATCCACTCATCCATACATCTGCATCAACCTATAAGGGGGGATACTAGTAGGGGAGAGTGACCAAGACATTCTGGTCACTAATCCATTGGGCCACAGTGTAGCGGTGAACAAAGTGTACAAGGGTTGCCCGTTAAGGATTCAGGGGTATGAATTCTTGGCAGACCTGATTGAGTTGCCTTTCAATGAGTTTGACGTAATTTTGGGAATGGACTGGTTGACACGTCATCAGGGAATGGTTGATTGTAAACTGAAGAGGATTTCTTTAAAAACTCCTGAGGGTAATGAGATTACAGTTATAGGGGAAAGGACAGATTTCTTATCCAATGTCATCTCAGCCACAACTGCAAGAAAACTGATGAGAAAAGGCTGTGAAGCCTACCTAGCACATGTGGTGGATACTAGGCAGGCTAAGCCAGATCTGTGTGACATACCTACAGTAAAAGACTTCCCAGATGTGTTCCCTGAAGAATTGCCTGGTTTGCCACCAGAAAGGGAAGTTGAATTTGCTATTGAGACACTGCCGGGTACAGCACCAATCTCTATTGCTCCTTATAGGATGGCACCCACAGAATTGAAGGAACTGAAAATCCAGTTACAGGAGTTACTGGATAAGGGATTCATACACCCCAGTGTGTCACCATGGGGAGCTCCAGTGCTATTTGTAAAGAAAAAGGATGGGACTTTGAGGTTATGTATTGATTACCGGCAGTTGAATAAAGTGACAGTGAAGAATAAGTATCCGTTGCCTAGAATTGATGATCTGTTTGATCAATTGAAGGGTGCAGGAGTATTTTCTAAGATTGATCTCAGATCAGGGTATCATCAGTTGAGGGTGAAGGATGTAGATGTGCCAAAGACTACATTTAGGACTCGGTATGGGCATTATGAGTTTCTGGTGATGCCCTTTGGCCTAACAAATGCACCAGCGGCATTCATGGACCTTATGAACCATATCTTCCATCCATACCTAGATCGGTTCGTAGTGGTCTTTATTGATGATATTTTGGTGTATTCCAAGACCAGGGAAGAACATAATGAGCATTTGAGAATTGTTTTGCAAACCTTGAGAGAAAAGAAGCTGTATGCTAAGTTGTCCAAGTGTGACTTCTGGTTGAATGAGAATGCATTCCTTGGACACATAGTGTCAGCTGATGGGATTAGAGTGGATCCCAAGAAAATAAAAGCAGCGATGGAATGGAAGCCTCCCAGGAATGCAACTGAGGTCAGAAGTTTCTTGGGGCTAGCTGGGTATTACAGAAGATTTGTGAATGGATTTTCCTTAATAGCTGCTCCAATGACCAATTTGTTACACAAGAATGTTAGATTTGACTGGAATGACAAGTGTTAGACTAGTTTTGAGAAGTTGAAGGCTATGTTGACAGAGGCACCAGTGTTAACATAGCCAGTGTCAGGAAAGGACTTTATTGTCTACAGTGATGCCTCTCATAATGGGTTAGGGTGTGTATTGATGCAAGAGGGGAAGGTGGTCACTTATGCATCCAGACAGCTAAGGCCACATGAACAGAATTACCCTACCCATGATCTAGAGCTTGGAGCAATTATCTTCGCACTGAAGATATGGAGGCACTACTTATATGGTGAAAAGTGCTACATTTACACAGACCACAAAAGTCTAAAATATTTGCCAACTCAGAAGGAGCTCAACCTTAAACAGAGGCGATGGATTGAGTTCCTGAAGGACTATAATTGTGTAATTGACTATCATCTTGGGAAGGCAAATGTAGTTGCTGATGCTTTGAGCAGAAAATCCATCACAGCTTTGAGATCATTGAATGCCCGTTTATCTTTAGTTCGAGATGGAGCTATTTTGGCTGAGTTGCAAGTGAGGCCAAACCTGCTACAGCAAATTTTAGATGGGCAAAAGGCAGATGAAAAATTAATGGCTATTATGAGCAAAATCTCAGAGGGAGAAGCAACTGACTATGAGGTGAAAGCAGATGGGTGTTTGTACTACAAATGAAGAGTATGTGTACCAGATAATGGGGAATTGAAAGCCAGTATTCTGAAAGAGGCACATGCTAGTGTTTATGCTATGCACCCAGGAAGTACAAAAATGTATCATGATCTGAAGCTTCAGTATTGGTGGCCTGGTATGAAGAAGGACATAGCTGACTATGTGACTAAATGCTTGACATGTCAGCAAGTTAAGGCAGAACATCAGGTTCCATCAGGTTTACTACAGCCTATACGCATGCCTGAATGGAAATGGGATCGGGTCACCATGGATTTTGTAAGTGGTCTACCTCTCACCCAAAAGAAGCATGATGCAGTATGGGTGATAGTAGATAGATTGACGAAGTCAGCACACTTTCTGCCAGTTAGGACTGACTACTCACTAGAGAAATTAGCAGAATTGTATATTAGTGAGATAGTTAGATTGCATGGAATTCCACTTTCCATCATATCTGATCGAGACCCAAGGTTTAAATCGAGATTTTGGAAGAAGTTGCATGAATCCTTGGGTATAGAACTCCACTTTAGCACAGCTTTCCATCCTCAAACGGATGGGTAATCAGAAAGAGTAATCCAGGTAAACAATTGAAACCAATTGAATTAATACAAATATTGAACTAAAATGATAATAATAACATGAAATATATTTCAGGTCCTTGAGGATATGCTGAGGAGTTGTGTCATTGAGTTTGAGGGAAGTTGGGATAGATACCTCTCACTGGCAGAATTTGCATACAACAATAGCTACCAAGCTAGCATCCAAATGGCCCCGTATAAAGCACTGTATGGGAGAAAATGTAGAACTCCAGTGTGCTGGACTGAATTGGGTGAAGACAAACTGGTAGGCCCAGACTTGGTGAAACAGACTGAAGAGAAGGTAAAACTAATCAAAGCCAATCTGAAGGTTGCCTCGCATGCATGTAAAATCCTATGCCGACTTGAAGAGAAAAGAAATAGAATATGCAGTTGGCGACAAAGTGTTCCTCAAGGTGTCACCGTGGAAGAAGGTACTGAGGTTTGGAAGAAAAGGTAAGTTGAGCCCTAGGTTCATTGGCCCATATGAAGTCATTGAACGTGTGGGACCAGTAGCCTACAGGCTAGCTTTACCACCAGAGCTGGACAAGATCCACAATGTGTTCCACGTTTCTATGCTAAGAAGATACCGCTAAGATCCTTCACATGTCATCTCCGTGGAAGAAATTGAAGTACAACTGGATTTGACATATAAAGAATAACCCATAAGGATCTTGGCTCGGGAAGTGAAAGAGTTGAGGAATAAGCAGATTCCACTGGTGAAAGTGCTTTGGAGGCACCACAATAGCGAAGAGGCAACATGGGAAAATGAAGAGACGATGAGGCAATAGTTCCCTCAACTGTTTGCATCAGGTAAATTTCGAGGACGAAATTTAAATTAGAGGGGAAGAGTTGTAACACCCTCTCTGTAGCAACTCCGTCCATTCTACTGTTCCGGTGACCAGTGTTGGTCCCGACAGCTAGAACGTCCGGAAAAATATTTAAACTAAAGTGAGGAACCATAATTAACTCAAATATTAATAAGAAAAATTTAGAAAAAATTTTAGAAATAAAATACAATCAAGTTAAATGAGCCGGTGCCCAAGCGATACGTAACCTAGTAGGAAGTTGCGGTTCTCAAAACTAGGAGCCCTAGACCTGGGGGAAAATTCATAAAATAATTTTTGGAACTCCAGAGAAGGGTCATTGAGGTTTCTATGGCATTAGAATACCAAGAAAATACTTAGAAAAATTTTTCAATCGGTACAGACAATTTTGGCCCGTTGAGCCAAACGGAGGGCATTTTGGTCATTTCGCCTTCAGAGGTGATTTTTGGCTGACTTGTCCAGTTAAGTAAATAATTATTATAATATAAAATGTGAATAAATAATGCTAAAAATTAAATTGAAAATGAGTAGAGGAGAGAAGAAAAAAAAATGGAAGAAAATACCAATTATGACATCATATGATGTCATTAAACACTTACCCACCAATCATATTTAATCAACACTTAAATTAACTAATAAAATGTGGATAAGAATACAGAAAAAACTCATAAAACCCAGCAGCCATCACCTTCACAAAAATTCAGCCGTATCCCTCAAACTCCATACCCATTCCACCATTGAAAGCTTACCAAAGCTTTATAACCCACCCAAATCTCACTTAAAACCCTAAGTCCACTTCAATAAAATTTGTCTCTACATCTTAAGCAAGTGTTTGGCTGCCAAGAAGCCAAAGAAAGTGAAGGAATTTTGAGTGGAAAAATTCTGCTCACAAGGTTAGTGTCCAAACTCTTACTACTTTTACTTAATTCATGCTTAATGCCATGAGATAAGTAGAAAATGTAAGAAAAACAAAATAAAAATTATGTGTATTTATTTCCTAGAATTTTGGCAGCTTAGGGTTGATGAGTTTGCTTGAAGTAAAGTGGTTCATAGGCTGCCCTTGGTATTAAATGATTAATTGAACCAAATTGTGTAAGTGAAATACAAAGTTTAGGCATGTATGAACATGGAAAATGTGGACAATTAACAACAATAGGGTTTGCTCATGTAATGATGAAAGTGAGTTTTAATGGTCAATTAGTGACCATTTGGTTATTGTTAAACAAGAAATGAAGTGTGTTTAGCGATGGGATTTAGGTTTAGTGTGGCTGCCCTAGGTGACCTGCAGAATTGGACATGAGTCCAGTAGGTTTGGGCAGCCATAACTTAAATTGTAGAGGTTCAATTAGTGTTTGGACAATTGGACATGAAACTAGACACATAATGGCACAACTTTGGTGAAGAAACCATGCCCATAAAACAAAACCAAGTGGACCAAAAGCTTGCCTCAATCCGGGTGACCTGCAGTCTGTTTCTGCTAAATGACCAAATGAACAGTGATTGTTCATTTGGACATAACTCAGTGTAGAATAGTCCAATTGATCTGAACTTTTACCCACAACAAGCTGAGATATAGACCAACAACTTTCATGAAGAAACCTAACCCAAATTATGACCAAAACCTATCCAACAAGTGGGTTGAAATCACTGTTCACTGCACTATAGATATGGTCAGTCCAGAAAAATTTCAATCCAGCCAGTTATGATTTTTGGACCATAACTTAAGCTAAAAAACTCCAAATGGAGTATTTCAAAAAAGGAAATTCAACTAGACAAAATAAGGAACAACTTTCATGTTGATCATTTTTCCAAATTCCCACTGCAAAATTGACCAATGGAACAGTAAACATAAGGCATAAAAATTAAAAATTCTGCCCAACTAACATTAAGCTTAGAAATGGTATTGGCAACCAATACCAACAAATTTTGAATGCAAAATGTGGTATGTTGATGATATTAAAACCAATGTACCTATTGCCTATGCAAAAGTCAACATTTTTTTTGACCAATGAATGGAATAGTAACACTAAAACTTAAATTCCAAAAATTGTGAAACTTAAAGGTGTGAAATGCCCTAGTATACCTAACAAGATTGGTTTGGATAGCTTGGCATGCCAATAGGGTTCAGTTAGCAGTACTGCACATGGCATTATGCCATTCTATGATTTTATGGCTTTTAGCCATTCTGACATTGTGTTGAGAGATACATATGTGACCGATGGTGTGACAGCCCAAGGTACTTGATACCCAGTGCCAGTTTACCCGTGTATCCAGTCCAGTCGTCTAGTATAGGTTACTTGGGCAACCAAAAATGAAAGTTGATAAATTTAATGAAATAATGAATATAATAAGTACAAAATAAGTAAGTCTACAAATACTCAACGAAAATTTATTTGCAATGAGACATCAATACATTCACTGCATATTTATTTTCTGTTATTTCTTTTTATTTTATTATTGGCACCACTAAGCATTATTGCTTAGCGCATTGCTTTTGCCACACGTAGGTTCTGGAAATACGGACCGAGAGCCCAGTAGACCACAGAC
This sequence comes from Hevea brasiliensis, assembly GCF_030052815.1. NCBI lineage: Eukaryota > Viridiplantae > Streptophyta > Magnoliopsida > Malpighiales > Euphorbiaceae > Hevea > Hevea brasiliensis. The sequence goes on from NC_079500.1 coordinate 68,958,598, forward strand.
TGGATGAGACCTCCTGCCGCTCTGCATAGTGTTCGTGTCACCTCACCATCTTCAGTGCATTGGTAGGAAACTAGGTTTCATTTTGATATTTTGTAACTAACTTTTATTTTCTCTTGTGTAATTGAGACTTATGTAATGTATTTTGATGTTAATGTAAAAAAATGGAAATTGTGTTTATGAATGGAAAATTGAGTATTTATTTATTGCGTGTATATGAATACCATGAGAAATGGAAATGTTATTGAAAAATATTGAGATTTTGATGATGAAATGGAGTTTGGGATTGGTTGAAAATTTTGGAAGTGTTTTTCACAGGTTCCGAAGAACTGTTTTCTCCATTTTTTAGCCGGTACTCTGCCGGATTTTCTATAAAATTTTCGGAACCTTAAATAAATTATAATTTCAATAAATGACTTAAATGAATTATATTTCACAAATTATATTCAAAACTATGATAAAAATAAATTAAAGAAGAATAAAAATGGTTGAGATAAAATAGAGTGTTTCGATACACTGTGTGACATATTTTACTTGGATATACTGTAGATGGGTAAGGGGTGTCACAATTTTAATTCCTACCAAAACGCTCACCACTTCCAAAATGTAAGTGAATGGTTTTAAAATCCCTTGCAGTGTACTTAATGAATTATCGGTAGGTGAAGTTCGGTAGCTCATTAGGTATTCTACGGGATCATGTTATGCCTTACAGAGGGGTAAGGTGTGACATGTTATATGCAAATTCTGCCAGTGGGAGGTATCTATCCCAACTTCCCTCAAACTTGATGACACAACTCCTCAGCATATCCTTAAGGACCTAACATATATTTCATGTTATTTAATATTTACCTGGATTACTATTTCTGATTGCCCATCTGTCTGAGGATGGAAAGCTACGCTAAAGAGGAGTTGTGTACCCAAGGATTCATGCAACTTCTTCCAAAATCTAGATGTAAACCTTAGGTCTCAGTCAGATATGATGGAAAGTGGAATTCCATGCAATCTAACTATCTCACTGATATACAATTCTGCTAACTTCTCCAGTGAGTAGTCAGTCCTAACTAGCAGAAAGTGTGCTAACTTCGTCAATCTATCTACTATCACCCATACTGCATCATGCTTCTTCTAGGTGAGAGGTAGACCACTTACAAAATCCATGGTGACCCGATCCCATTTTCATTCAGGTATGCGTATGGGCTGTAGCAAACCTGATGGAACTTGATGTTCTGCCTTGACTTGCTGACATGTCAAGCATTTAGTCACATAGTCAGCTATGTCCTTCTTCATGCCAGGCCACCAATAATGAAGCTTCAAATCATGATAGATTTTTGTACTTCTTGGGTGCATAGCATAAACATTGGTGTATGCCTCTTTTAGAATACTGGCTTTCAATTCCCCATCATCCGGTACACACACTCTTCCTTTATAACATAGACACCCATCTACTTTCACCTCATAATCAGTTTCCTTCCCTTCTGAGATTTTGCTCATAGTAGCCCTTAAATTATCATCTACCTTCTACCCATCTAAAATCTGCTATAGCAGGTTTTGCCTCACTTGCAACTTAGCCAAAATAGCTACATCTCGAGCCAAGGATAAACAGACATTCAATGATCTCAAAGTTGTGATGGATTTTCTGCTCAAAGCATCAGCAACTACATTTTCCTTCCCAGGATGGTAGTCAATCACAGAATCATAGTCCTTTAAGAACTCAATCTATCGCCTCTAAGGTTGAGCTCCTTCTGGGTTGGCAAATATTTTAGACTTTTGTGGTCTGTGTAAATGTAGCACTTTTCACCATATAAGTAGTGCCTCCATATCTTCAGTGTGAAGATAATTGCTGTAAGTTCTAGATCATGGGTAGGGTAGTTCTGTTCATGTGGCCTTAGCTGCCTGGAAGCATAGGTGACCACCTTCCCCTCTTGCATCAATACACACACTAACCCATTATGTGAGGTATCACTGTAAACCACAAAGTCCTTTCCTAACATGGCTGTGTTAACACTGGTGCCTTTGTCAATATAGCCTTCAACTTCTCAAAACTGGTCTGACACTTGTCATTCCAGTCAAATATGATATTCTTGTGTAACAACTTGGTCATTGGAGCAGCTATTAAAGAGAAATCTTTCACAAATCTTCTGTAATACCCAGCTAGCCTCAAGAAACTTCTGACCTTAGTAGTATTTCTAGGAGGCTTCCATTTCATCACTGCTTCTATTTTCTTGGGATCCACTCTAATCTTATTAGCTGACACTATGTGTCCAAGGAATGCAATCTCATTCAACCAAAAGTCACACTTGGACAACTTAGCATACAGCTTCTTTTCTCTCAGGGTTTGTAGAACAATCCTCAAATGCTCATCATGTTCTTCCCTAGTCTTGGAATACACCAAAATATCATCAATAAAGACCTCTACAAACTGATCTAGGTATGGATGGAAGATACAGTTTATAAGGTCCATGAATGCTTCTAGTGCATTTGTTAGGCTAAAGGGCATCACCTTCTTTTCTTCTTTTAATTACACATTTTTATTTAAATTTTTACCAAAATTTCTTCATATTGTATTTCCATAAATTTCACTTAATTTAATTGACATTTTGGTCAAAAGTCAACTCTGGGTGTTAAATGACCAAAATGCCCCTTATCGAGTTATAGTCAATCCTTTTTTGTTAATACCGGTATTTTCCAAACCTAATAGTTTCTTAATTTTTATTCTGCTTATTTCCAATTATTTTTTTATCTTATTATTTTATTTATTTATTTATTTTTAATCCTCAAACTGACTTTGAATAGTACTATTCACTGACTAAAAATGGTACTATTCAGAGCTCAGAAAATTCGGGGTGTTATAATTTTTGTTCTTTTAAAAGGAATACAATAATACTAAAATTTTAAGTATATGAATCGAGAACTAAATCAAATTAGAACTAGAACTGAAAGTAGAACCAAAACTAAAATTGAACTGGAACTGAAAGCATTAGAACTGAACTGGAATCGAAACCAAAATTTAGTTCCTCTTTAAGTTCCAAAAAATGAAAGAATTGAAATTCAGTTTTGGTTCTAGTTCTTACAAAGAACCGAACCGGAACCAGAACCATATAACCCTATAACCACTCATCCACTATTTCCTCAATCTTTGTAACCACTACACCACTATCTGCCCATTATTTGATATCCATTATCTCCGACAGATATTTTGGAGATACATATATCTATAACTGCCCATTAATTAAATTATCACCTATTTGCATAGCTAATTATTTAATTGTTCTAACTTTAAATAATTAATACCCATTGATTGTTGTTATTTTGCCAGCTATGGGTCAAGCTATATTAAATAATCAATTTAATTTAATATCTTAGACCCATTAATAAAGTGGAGTCTAAAAATATTAAAAATATATTAAATAGGTTTTAAAATTATTTGTATTAAACAATACAATAATATAAAATTTCAAGATATAAATATAATGAAAATAAAAATTTTATAATAATACATTAAACTATAAAATACATTTAAAAATAATCATATTTTTAATTTTATAAATAATTTTCTTTCACATTAGTCTAGTTATACAAATCCATTATGTAAATTAAAATTATTTTAAACTATGAAAAAAAATAAAATATGAAAAAATCAAACTCATTTTTTGAAAATTGGTGAAATAGCAGTGTTTAAATAAATTTAATTAAATGAATTAACTTGTATTTATTATTAGTTTATTTTAATTTTCAAATATGTTCATTCATTTATATTTTTAAAATTTATTATGATATTATTTTTTATTATATTACATTTAAATTTTTAATTAAGTTAATAATTTATGTTAGTGATATAATATATATTTTTTTATAAAAATACGATCAAGTAAAAAATACATTAATTTTTAAATTAATAAATATCTTTTATTTATATAATTTATTAAAATAATATTAAAATTAATATTTTAATTTAAATAATTAATTTTGATTTTTATAATATTATTATTATACTATTTATTATATATAAAAATTTAAATTATAAATAGTTAGATTAAAAGAATACACTAGATGGCCAAATGGCAGTACTCAGTCACACTCCCCACTCACCCAACTTTTGCCTGATGAGTTTGTTGACGCGTCGACCCACTATCATACCCATTTTTATTTTTATTTTATTTTTGCCTTTGGATTGTTGGGTACCTAAAGCCTATGTTTTTTTATTTTTATTTTTATTTTTATTTAATTAAATATTCCAGGACACTTACCGACCCTCCCATTCAGAGTGAGCAGCGGCGCCATGTTTTGAAAGGGAATCTCCAGAAGGTTTGTTGGTCTCGTTCTCTCTATGGCTACACGGTTGTTGTGGGCTTCGAAGGCTGCTTCTTACCTAAGGATCTCAGTTTTCCACAGAGGGCTTTCTTCTGGTAAATGATACTACAGTTTTTCTTCACGGGTTCTTCACTTTTTTTTTTTCTTTTTTTTTTGCCTTGTGTCTTTATATATTGATCATGTCATGATATGCATATGTGATCCATGAGTTCTTCATGTAGATTTAGATCTTATGCGTGACCTCTCATTCGCTTTTTTTAAAAATATTTGCGTTTTGCATTTGGGTTTTGTTTGGTTTTAGTATTGGTTTGAGTATATCATTCAAGATTTTATTATTTATTTTTTATGTGATTTCTACTGACTTTACTTTTACTGATGCTGTTTTACTTGGATTAATCACTGTTGCAAAACACCGACTGATCTAGTATTTCTTTTGATTCATTTTTTGGGTTTCTTTGTTAAATTTATTTTAAAAATGGCAAATTTTAAGTTTCTTAGGTGTTTTAAGTTGTGGAATGGCTTATTTGCTGTTCTTGCTCTTTTGTTGTTTTTCAATCATTTTGAGTAAAGATTTGATCTTGAGTAAAGTTTTACTAAGTACATAAGAAATGCTAACTGCATATATATATATATATATATATATATATATATATATATATATATCGTGTATTTTTATGGATCAGTGTGCGACATCTGTCCTTTCATTGATCGAAAGAACATGGCAAAAGAAGTTCCTTGTGTAATAGAGCCTTAGATTATGTCTAAAATCTAAAGACTTAGCAGGAAAATGACATTTTTTTACTGGAATGTTTGCAATTATGATCCCACTAAAGTAAGCGTTTGAATGGAATGTTTGCAATCAGTTCTTCACTTTTGAGTTTGTGTACTTTGTGACTACCCTTGAAATTCAAGGATGAATCATTTTTGCCGGAAATCTATACCTTTTCCATTGAAGTAAACAAAAGTTCTGGCTATACTCAATTAAATTGATCTCACATTCAGCTTCCATTTTCATTTGTTTGTATAGAGGTTTTGTTACATTTTATTATTTTCAATTTTGTAGGGATTATCAGCTTCATTGTTTGATATCTTACAAGTTGACTTTTGTTGATTTTGCTTATACTTTTTGAATCCATTTACAGTCGTAAAGGATCTTAAGTATGCTGACACTCATGAGTGGGTGAAAGTTGAAGGTAATTCTGCTACTGTTGGTATAACTAATCATGCTCAAGACCACTTAGGTGATGTTGTGTATGTTGAATTACCGGAAGTGGGTGCTGCTGTAAAACAGGGCGATAGTTTTGGCGCAGTTGAAAGTGTTAAGGCTACTAGCGATATCAATTCTCCTGTTTCAGGGAAAGTTGTTGAAGTCAATGAAGAGTTGAACAACTCCCCTGCCTTGGTTAGTCCTCTTATATGGTCCTATATATTATTTTTTCCATATTAATTTATATATGAAATCATTTTTAGGTCGCATTTTACCATTATTTGAGTGAATTTTTTAATGGTTTGCTGTGTGTACTAGTGTTATTTTTGTGCAGATGAGCCACCATGGCACCAACCCCTCTTGGGTTTCTCCTCTCTTGACTTATTTGATAACTGAAACAGAAGTTTAATTTTACTGGTCATCTGAGGCTACATTAATGCATCAACAATAGAAAATGAAATAGTTTCAGATAAACCTCATTCTCATTTGGTATTAGCTGATGTTCATTAAGGATATGTTCATGTTATGTCATCTGTGTTACAAAAAGAAAAGGCCTTGTGTTTTTCTTTACCTCAGTTCAAACAGTTTGGATCCAAGCCTAGTCTAAAGAGAGTGTTTTCAGTTATATTTTGGATTATTTTCAATGCATTATAATTCTCAAAGGAAGTATAAAAGAGAGGAATGCAAGATCTTCATGTTGGTAATTCCTAGCCTAAATCATGATATCTCAAATGGAAGTCTAGATTGCGGAGGTGTAAATTAATTTTTTTAGTAACTTTAATAAACATCCTAAATAAAACTCTCCCTCTCTCTCTCTCTCTTTCTCTCTCACAAGCGCACACACACACACACACACACACACACACACACACACACACACACAAAGATCTTGTATCTCTGATTAGTATTCCTAAATATAGAAGGATCAGAGCTTCTTAGTATTCCTAAATATGACTGGAATTAGGCGCTGAATGGACATCATCATAATAACAAATGGGGCTCAATTGACAATAAGTCTATACAACAGTAAGTCTATCATGGGGTAGCATTTGGCTTCTTGTTATGATAAACCCAATGGCCTTACTCTTTTTAATAAATTTTGTTATCATAAAATGACCTGAACGCTTGATGCATTTTCATGTTTGATGGCCTATAACTCAAAATTTATCATTAAATTGAACATCAGTATACAGTTTTAATCTTTTGTTTGCCTGTGATCAATTCTATTAGCTCTTTTTTCCTCCCACACAGAGGTGGGAATGTAAACATGACCTATGAGCAAGATTCATTGGTTGTATAATTGGCATTTTGTATTATAATAACCATGTTTTGATCAAAATTGTATCAACCCATTTCATTTTTAGTAAACAAGTTCAATTAAGGATAGCCTGCAATGAACACAATCAACTTATTATGTCAATATCTTTAACTTTGTTTAACATGTTTGGCCATATATTGAGAAGTATAAGGTTTCAAGTTAGTGGAAGTGTGGAACTAATATTAAGTTAAGAGTTGTGGATAAGCATAGTATAGGGGTTTCAAGTTTAGTAGAACTAAAACAGAGAATATGCATTTAGACTTTAGTAATGAAGGGGGGCTGACTGAGGTGATGTTAGCTTTTGTGGCACAAAAGTCGCACAAGAAGGATCTGTTATACAAAGAGATGGTGAAGTGAGGAGCATATATGCCATAGGATTAAAGCAGATGAATAAAGTGGCGCAATGCAACAGGAGTATTATGCAATTGCAAAATACCAGCTATGTTGAGGGAGAAGTTGTACATATAGCATTTGTGTTATTGTATTTTTCTGTATTATTTTATTTTATTTCACTTCTTATGTATGAATAGATAAATTATTTGAATCAACTTCCTGTTGAATAATTTTTCCAGCTAGTGTAGACATGACCTGTTTGATAACTGGAATAGTGGATACTAACTTGTTAGTTGTTAAAGAAATTTTTTATACATTCTTTCCTCTGAACAATTACGAAACAATCCAATTCCTCCAACTTTAGGGTGTAATTGTTCTGCTATAGGTACAAGTTTTACTTGCAGAAAAATATACGCTAGAACAGCAAAGGGGGAAAAAAAAAAGGTTCTGCTGAAAAATTTAATCAGAATAAGCATTTGAGTTATTATGTTTAAAGTATTTAATTATTGAGTAATTTTTTTGTTCTTAGTCCAAGTTTCTGATTATATGAAAAATCATAGCTTTTCCAATTCCTTGCTTCATGGTGATGCTTGACTTCACTGCATTAACACATCCCCTGTAGAGTTATGATCTTTATGCCTGCTGATGTAGTCATGTTTGTTTCATTTGTCAATTGACAGGTAAACTTAAGCCCATATGAGAAGGGATGGATTATAAAGGTCGATATTAGTGATGTTGGTGAGCTCAAGAACTTGAAGGACTCAGATGAGTACACGAAGTTGTGTGAAGAAGAAGATGCAACACATTGAGTGGACCTTGTCATAGTCGAAATTGTGGGTTGCTTCCTCTGTTTGCTCAACTTAATAATGCACTTTTGTCCTGATTCAGTTGTGGTTTTCTCATGTCTCTTTGTTACTAATAATAAAATTGGTAACTAGTGTTAATGTCTATTCCCGTGTTTTAATTTTTTTAAAGCGATTTCATTGTATCAATATGCTTGAAAATTGCCCCCTTTTTTTTATAATTTAATGTAATGAAATTTTTTCCTATGTATTTGTGGTAAGTGGGTTTAAATTAAAATTAAAAAAAAAAAATCAAATAAGTCCTACTTTTAGTGTTGGGTAGATAAGTATAATATTAAGTTTTTGACTAAGTAGGAAATAATTTATATATGAAAAATATTTTCAATAAAAATTATTTTATAAGAAAATGTTTTTAATTATTCAAATATGTGTTTATGTTATCTGTGTTTTTATATTTTAATAAGATTGTTAAATAGTAGAAAATGATTTTTTTAAATATTTTTTAGTAATTAATTTTTTAAGAGGATATTTTATTTAATTTATAAGTAATTAGTATTTATAAATATTTAAAATTTTAAATAATTATGTTTAATTAAAATATTTATAAATAATTAATACTCAGTTGATATATTTGATAAAAAGATAATTTATAAGTATATTTATAATTATAAATGATTAAAAAATTATTAAATTATTTTCTTAAATAATAAATTATATTAATTTAATATTTAAAAATATAATTATATTCCAATATAATTTTATTTTAAATTAAATAAATAAATATTATATTAAAATTAAAGTAAATAAATCATTTAAATTATTGTAGGAAAATATTTTTTTTTACATGAATATAGTAAAATTATAAAATCAAATGAGTGACATAATAAAATATTTGATCAAATTAAATTATAAATACCTAATTTATAAGCAATAAAAAAGAAAGATCCTCTCTCAAATTTTTTTTTTTTTATAAGCTATACTTATGAGTTCTAAAAATATCTTAAATAAATAGGTCAATTTAAAATTATAGCTTATAAGCTGATTTAATCGGCTCATAAGTTAAAATAAACATCTTTTAAATAAAATGTAAAATTTTTTTTCAGAAAATTTCGCAAAATAAATAGAGTCTAAGTCTTTGTATTTTTTAATTAAAGCCAAATAAGTCACTATTATAAAATATTATTTTTTAATAATAAAATATTATTTTCCTTAATTTTAAATATTAAATTTATTTATTATTTTTAATTAAAATTAAAAAAATGAAATTGAAGATGTGAACAAAATTTATTTAATATTTTATTATAGAAAAATAAGAAAAATAAAATTTTAATTTTTTTTCAAAAAAAAGTTTACTCGCTCTTAATTAGAAAGTTTTATCTTTATATTTAACATTCGATTAAAATTACAGAAATTTATTTTATTTTTTAAAAAAATTAAAATAAAAAAAAACAATTTAATATGAGTAACTTAAATCTCATATTTTGACCATAAATTAGGAGGTTTTCTTAGTCTGGCCCAAATAATAATTTTGGATCTCTTTTATTGATAATAACTAGCTGTTAATTATTAGTCCCAATTACAATTTTTTTGAAAGAATTTCAATTGTAATTAACGTTTTATTAATTCAATATTTTTATATTGTCTTGTTTAGGATTACCTTTATATTGAATGTCCATGTTTCTCACGAAATAAATTATTTATAAGAAAAAAATTAAATTGAATTTTATATTTATATTTCTTAAAATATATTTTTTTCAGTTAAAAAATTAAAATTTTTTTTATTTCAAATATAAAAATTAAAAAAAAAATCAGTTATATTAAATTCTAGTTTTCCAATTGGAGGTAAAAAAAAGGCTTGAATTTTATTCACTGTCAATGGGCTAGAGGATCCATTTTTTCTGCTATTGTTGACATCCTAGGATTACAAAACCAGATAAGATAGCTAGGTCATTTATTTTTCTTTCTTCTTTTGCTTGCTCGTTTTGCTGTGTCTTATTAATTTGCATATTTACATATTGTTGCTGTGGGAAAAATTTGCCTATTCATCATGTATTTATAATGTGATTCCCCTGTAAAGTACATGAGACTTATATAACTATATTTTAAATTCATAATAAATTAAATTTAAATTTTTCCTTGTGGTTACTATATTTAGCTTGATATGAATTTTCAGGATGTTTAAATGAATAGATAAACTACAATTTAAATTTACAACTTAGTATTTATAGTTTTAAAACCAAATAATTTAGTTATTGACATTTTAATAAATTTATAATTTAGTCCTGGAAGAAAATACCATCAAAGGTGCAAAAATAATAATTTTAAAATTTCAATATCTAAGTATTTTATGCATCTCATACAAGTTGATTTTCTGTTTCAAAATCACATGGAGAACTTCCCAGGAGGTCACCCATCCTAGGATTTCCCTTAAGCGAGCACGTTTAACCCTAGAGTTCTTCCAACTCTCCAGGTCATTCCATCAAAAGGCGTCTCTAGTGATTAGTTCCTCCATTTTATATATCATTACTTTTTGAACCCAAGACCATCTCCGTGCTTTGTCAATGTGGGATTTGCCTAAGGGACCTTTCTTCCCCCCTTTCGGGACTCAGCGTCCTCGCTGAGGTTTGCCCCACCATTGCCCAAGAGGACACGCGAGCGGCTCTGATACCAATTGTAACGATCGACCGCTTTGGCCATAAGCCTCACAGTTTTGTCCCATAGGTGGAATGGAGAACTTCCCAGGAGGTCACCCATCCTAGGATTTCTCTCAAGCGAGCACGCTTAACCCTAGAGTTCTTCCAACTCTCCAAGCCATTCCACTAAAAGGCGTCTCTAGTGATTAGTTCCTCCATTTTATTTATCATTACTTTTTGAACCCAAGATCATCTCCATGCTTTGTCGATGTGGGATTTGCCTAAGGGACATTTCATACATCATTTATATCATTTTTCATGAATTTCACCTTCATTCAACTTAGTTTCCACATATGAAAAAGAAAAGAAGTAAAAGTGAGGCACTAACCTTGACTTAGGCACTTTCCAAGGCTTCAAAACTTCACTTTCTTCCTTTCTTTTTACTGTCCAAAGCTTGCTCTAGGTGTGAGGATGAGTTTTTGTGAAGGGAGACTAGGGTTTTGAGGTGGTTTAGAGGGTGAACCAAAGCTTGAAGTGTGCTCCAACACCGAAAGTAGCACGCCTTGCTCGGCTACACTGTAGTCGGGTGAGGGGTGTTACACTTATTTGCCATTAAAAAATTATAACTATGTTTAATATTAAGGGCTTAGGGATTTTACTCGAATAGGTGCAGAATCAATTCCAACACCAAATTCGAAAAGTGAAGACCTCCAGATGTCAGTCCTCTAGTCCATCTACACGAATAACTTGATCAAAGCTTTAACCTTGAACCAAAATCCCTTATTTGCTCTCCCTTTGTTTAGCTAACAATTGCACAAGTGGAAGAAATTGGTTTGTATGGTTTTAACCCTTTTAGAAGAGTAGAGAAACAATTTCTCTAACTATAATTCAACAGTAATAACTTTTAATTTCTCTTGAATTAAATACAAGAAAAAAAAGAAGGAAAAAGTACTTAGCTTGAGACAAAATGGAGGAAGAAGAAGATAAAGTCTCCAAAGTTGCTTTGAAACTAAAGACTTAGCCATTTTATAGTTTAGGGATTCTCTTATCCCTAAAGCATAAAGAAATCTCTAATATTTAGAGATTTCTATAATGCCCCAAATTTACAGACCGTATTTAGTATATTTTGATAAGAAATTCAAGTATTAAATATGGTATGTAAATTAGATTAAATGAGGGGTTAAAGTAAAAGTTTGCAAAAGGCACCTATGGACTTTGTTACAAAATTAATACAGTTTTGAGGGAAAAATTACAATTTACTAACTTAGCACATAATTGAGCTTAATTAGAATCATTAAGTATGATTTATTAAGTTAATTAATAACTAATTAAACAAGTCAAAGGGGGGACCAATGGCAAAGAGACATATGTGAGAAGGGATAAATATCAAGCTCACATTGGGATAAATATCAAGCTCAAATAAAAACAAAATTTCCTTCCTCTTCCTTATAATATTCAGCCGGCCATATATCTCTCATCCTTCTCCATTTTTCTTTCACCCAAACTCAAATACAAACCCTAATTCATAGATCTAAGATGATGTTTTATTTTGAAATTAAAGGATTTGATGATCAAAGCATGAAATCAAAGTGAAAGAGAAGGAAGAAATCAAGAAATTGTGAGCTGATTGGTGAGGCAGAATTTTTGGTGTGGTTGACCAAGATCAAGCACTGATTTGGCTTAGGATTTTTTTATGAAAAGTGCTTTCAATTGGAAGTAAATTGCTGGAACTAAGTTGAGGTGAGTGCTTGTCTAAGCTTGTTATAGAAATTATTGCTTTATACACCCTTGAATGGTGATTGCTAGGATAGTATATCCAGTAAGCAGTCTGTACTAATTTGGCTATAAGTTGAGTTGTAGTGCTCCAATTAAGATATCATTTATACCAAAACTTTCTTAAGACATAGATCTACAATTTCAGTGTTTTGATCAGCACCTAATTTATCACACCTTACCCCTCTATAAGGTATAATATGATCCCGTAGAATACTTAATGAACTACCGAACTTCACCTGCCGATAACTCATTAAGTACACTACAAGGGATTTTAAAACTATTTTCTTATATTTTGGAAGTGGTGAGCATTTTGGTAGGAATTAAAAAAAAAAAATTGAAGTTTCAACACTAGTAAAAATTTTTATCCATTTTTATTTTTCCACAATTTAGTAAAAATTTCGGCAGAGTGTCGTCTGTATTTTGAGAAAACAGTTTCTTCAAAAATCTGTAAAAAGCACTTTCAATATTTGTTTTCATAACTTCCAACCACCAAAATAACTTAGTTCATCATAATGCAATTCAAGTCCACAATTCAATCAAAATTTGTCATTTCAAAATATCTCATCAATTCATTTACATTGCATTTAATATTTAATTTACAAATATATATCTTAATTTACATAAAGAAAATCTAAAATACTATATTACAATTTACTGTATAACTGCTCAACTTTACATTAATACATATGACATTACAATATTTACATTAAAATAACTATAAGGGTATAAATAAATACCCATACTAAAAAGGTCAATGTAGTCCTCTATCTCAATAGCAGCTCATTCTACTGCTTTCTCCTTGCCCTTATCTGTGACAGCAAAATAAGCTATCGCTGAGTATAAAAATACTCAGTGGTGCACAATAAAAATTCGAAATACAGTACATAAAACATTCATTGATAAATCACAATTTAAATATTTCACAAATTATCAAAACTCATTATAGCACAATTTTGGTCAAATAATTTAATAAACACAGTGTTGCCAATTCACACACAACTTAAGCCATTACACAAAATTTTCGATCAATGTCACGTTGTACACCACGACAAAGCAATCTACAACCCCACTGATCGAAATCAACAAGGAGGTGGCCAGCTAGCTAATGAGTACTCATCCGATCTACAGCCTTAACTGGTAAGCCAGAGAGGGAGGAAAATAAATGATCTCAACCCCATAGATGGAGGAGGAATAATGTGATACTGTCATGCTAAGTGTGAACACAAATCAATTCAAAATAATGTACTCAAATAATTTAGGAAAGATCCCAAACAATTTCAACAAAAATCATTTTTTTGTAGTCACAAAGTGGCAATACAATTTATAAATAATACAATGTTTCCATAAAGCATAACAAGTCAAATTTTCACTTAGAAACTAATTACATAATTTATTGTGCACAAACCTGACGTGAGTCGCCTCTAAGCCTTAACTCAATCCCTTAGATTTTTCGGGTCTTTTTCAGCTGAAACACACAATTGACAGTGTTTCAGTATCTAATCTCACAATAAATCCAATAATTAAACTCATATATGCTCAACTCTAGCTCCAATATGCTTAAACTTACGTTCTTGGAAATTTTTATGTTGGGGTTACTATTCATGGTACTATTCAAGTCAATTTGTTGACTTTCTAATGCTTAATAGGTATGGGAATTTCAATTTCACCCACATACCACATTTTGGTTACCTAACTTGTTGGTTTTGGTTATTTTCCTCAATCTTAAGTCTCTTAGGTGAAATTCTAAAATTTCAGATTTGGTGCCTTGTTTTGTACTATTCCATTGGTCATGTTGCTGTGGTAATTTGGATAAGTTCTCTTCATAAAAGTTGTTCCTTATTGTCTTAACTTTATTTCCCTTTTTGAATCACTCCATTGGAGTTTTGTAGCCTAAGTTATAGCAATTTGAACATGGTTGGCCGGATTTGATTTTACCCAGAATTATTGGCATTCACTGGATAATGATAGTTTTTGTGGGTTGACTGCAGGTAGCTTTTCAAATAGGTTATGGTCAAGATTTGAGTTTGTTTTCTTCATGAAATTTGTAGGGCTATGTCTCATCTTTCTACCGATAAAATTTCAGGTCATTTGGACCTTCCTAGACCAAGTTATGGTCATTTACGTAACTACTGTTCATTTAGTCATTTTTGTACAGGTCAGTTTGCTAATTTCGGATTTGGCCTAATTGTTCACTAAGTTATGGTCACTTTCTGAGCATGATTCCTGAATGAAAAATGTGCCATTTTGTGTCTAGTTTCATTCTCAATTGGCCTCACACCAATTGGTCAGTAAATTTTTAGTTTTGGTCCCTGAAATGGACCTAGGTCAAGCTGACTGCAAATTGACCTTCACCAATCCGAATTGAAACTTGGTTTCAAATTTTCATACATACCCCAAATGGTCACAATTGACCATTTCTCAACTCAAATGAGGTTATTTGCATTAAATGATCATTTTTTATAATTTTTTTTTACCCAAACCCTAAGTGCCATAAACCCTAATTTCCAATTTATCAAAATTCATCAAATCAAAGTGTGCCAATCACATCTACATGCTCAATTAGGCTTGCATACACATTTACTTGAACTAAAACATATCAACACTTCACAACCCCATGGCTGGCCAAAATTTACACCTTTGTTCTCATACATAATTTTCTCAATTTTTCATATTATTCCATCCATTTCTACTTTAATTCAAACATTTCTAATTAAAAAAAAAAGGTTGGATCAACTTACCTTAATTGAAGTTTTTTTCAAAAGCTCCAATTCTTCTAATTTCTTCTTTCTTTTTGTTCTCAATAAGCTTGCCAAGATCCAACAATAAGATTTATACAAGAAATTTGTGGGATTTATGGGGTTAATTAAAGCTTTGAAAGCTTGAATTTTCAAGACTATGGAGGAATTAAGGAGAGAAGAGAGAGAGAGTGTGGACAGGAAAGTGGGAAATGGAAGATGACCAATTTTTCCTTTTCTTTTTGTGTATTTATCTCTTAATTTGACTTAGTCAAATTAAGTAATTAAATTAAAATTAAATATGAAGTCATGCATGATGTCATCTTGATGAGGTCATTAATTTCTTTTCTTTTCTTTTCTTTTTCTCTTGTTTTTTCCATACTTCTTTAATTTAATTCTATATTTCAAAATTTTTATTTCTCAAATTTTATTGGACAGTTAGGTTAGGAGTTAGCTAATTAAAAGAAATAAAATAGGTATAAAAGAAGACAAAACCCTCCCTTCCTCTCCCATTCATGCCGCCCCACCTCCCCTCTCCCTCTTTCATTATTTCTTTCTTCTTCTTTCTTCCTCCTCCATAGACACCCATCCTCCAAGCTCAATCCCTTACTTATCTTTCATGAGTTTTCCATCTAACTTATAGTAAACATCAAAGAGATCTTTGATTGAGAGATTAAAAGCAAAGGGAAACAAGAGATTAGAAGAAAATTGAAAATTTGGAGAGTTGGAAGGAAGTCATCAAAAGGTAAGTTCTTTAATGCTTATTTAGTTATACAAACCTTAAATTAAGTTAGATTATGATGAAATTTCATAAGAAAATGAAAGAAAACATGTGGAATCTAAACTTGGGTTTTGGCCAAATTGAAGAAAAGTTAGGGTTTGATGTCTTTGAATGAAATTGATGAGGAGATTAAGCTTAGTTGAAGTAGTATATATGATTAAGGCAAAGAAATTGCCTGAAATGTGTATAAATTTAATTATGGGGGATTAAGGTTCATGGGAAAATTGGAGCTTGGGTGCTAGAGAGTGAAATTGGTGTGTGTAGTGTTAAATTATGATCATTTGAGGTTTATTTAGTTTGAATTGACATTAAGTTGATGAATGGAAGTAATGAAATGGTAGGATTAGGAAAAATTACAAACTTTGGTATTTGAAAATTGTGGGGTTTGTGCTAGGAAGTGCCATTGATGTGTCAATGCTAAATTATAGTCATTTTGGGTGAATTAAATGTGAATTGAGGTTGGTTAGTGGGAATAATTGAAGAAATGAAAATTTGAACCTAGGACAGAATTTGCACACTGAGTTCAGTGTGTTTAACAACCCATAAATTGAGCTCCACAACTCTAATTGGTGTGAAACCAATTGGAAATGAAACTTAAGACATAGGGCTAGAATTTTCATGAAGAGATCCAATCCAGAAACTGCCCAGAAATTGCCTAAAACTTAGCTTGAACTTGGAGACAAAATTCTAGAACCTGCAGAATTAGGCACGTGAACAGTAAACTTTGCATGGCCATAACTCTCTCTAGAAAACTCCGATTTAGGTGATTCTTGAACCGATAGAAACTTAAAACATATTAGAACATTTCATATGGGGAACTTAAGGCCAAATTATGGACCTAACCTAATCAAATTGCTAAGCAAAGTTGAATGACCAAATCTGTAGAAAATCTAGAAATCTGCAGATTGACCATATGAATAGTAAACTTTGCATGGCCATAACTCTCTCTAAAAAACTTCGATTTAGGTGATTCTTAAGCCGATAGAAACTTAAAACATAGTAGAACATTTCATATGAAGAACTTGAGGCTAAATTATGGACTTAACCCAATTAAATTGCTAAGCAAATTTGAATCACTGAATCTACAGAAATTTGAAAATCTGCAGATTTACCATATGAACAATAAATTTTGCATGGTCATAACTCTCTCGAGAAAACTTTGATTTAGGCAATTCTTAAACCAATGGAAACATAATACATAGTAGAACATTTCGTATGGAGAACATTAGACCAAATTATGGACTTAACTTAATCAAATGGCTGAACGAAGTTGGATCAATAAATCTGCCAGAACTGAAACTGCAGGGTGAATAGTGACATAAATAGTAATTATGTTTTGGTCATAACTTGAGCTACACAGCTCCGAATTAGGCGATTTAAAAAGGAAAATAAAGTTAAGACCCAGATGAACAATTTTCATGAAGAACACCTCATCAAATTGTGATCCAAACTAGGTAAAAATTGGGTTCAAAGATTGGGGCACCAAGCTTTCCAAAAACAAAACTTTCTAAAATTTACAAAGCTAACTTGGGATACATTAAACATTCATGTAATGAGTTCTTGGCAGCAATTGAGATTAGTATTAAGGTATTTTATTTGTGTATTTTCAGTAGAAAAAGAAGTTAGAACGGATAAGGAAAAGTAGGTAACAAGGAAGGAGAATTATTGAAGGTTGTGCACAACTAATCTTTTCTTCGTTTTTAAACTTGTAAATTGTTTGGAATGTGTTTATTTGAATGACTTTGCTTTGAACAAGTTTACTTTGACTGAAATATAGTTTTTCTCTTGCATTTGAGAAATTTGGGTATTGCCACCTTTATTTGGATGTTATGATGAATTTAAATGTGTTTATTGATTTATAAATGTAATTGTTGAGTGGAAAAGTTTTAGAAACTGTTTTGAAATCACAATTAGCATAACAGTCCCTTTCAGAACTCCCCAGTAGTAATGGCTACTTGGGGTTGATAATTGATATTGATTATGTCTCCCATTAATAACGGTTAGTGGGGTAAGACTACATGAGTACTCATTAGCTAGCTAGCCCTTCCCTCATTAATAACGATTAGTGAGGTTGAGATTGCTTTATTGTGGTGTACAACACGGCACTGGTCGTGAAATTTTATGTCATGGCCTAAACTGTGTGTTGATGTTGGCAACACTAATGCTTTGTGAATTGTGATTTATGAAGTGTGATTTCTCTTTTGAAATGTTATTTCAATAAATGGCTCTTATGGACTTAGAACTATTATGAAGTTTTCATGCTTAAGAAAAATGTGATTTATTATACTTTGACAAATTGTATTTTACCTTAAGTTTTAAAGTTATTAGTTGTGTACCACTGAGTGATATACTCAGTGATAGTTTCTTTAAGCTGTCACAGGTAAGGGAAAGGAGAAAACTGCCGAGTGAGAGACTTAGAAGCACCATTTTGGTATTGATTAGGGGTATTTACGTTAGGTATATCTTTGTGATTTCTTTGGATGTATTTTGTACCTATATGTATGGATGTACGGACATTGAGTAGTTTGTATTAAAAAGTACTGTATTACTAAAGTATTTTGAGTTTGTAATTATTTGTATTTTATTTTGAGACTTATGGAAATATAACCTTTGCAATATTTAGTCTATCATTATTTCTAATGAGTGTTTATATAGAATTTTAACTATTCCCATGCAGTTTTTTGCAAAAGAATTGATAAGATAAAAAGTTATGATTTGTTTAAAATCCCTTGTAGCATAACTAATGGGTTATCGGTAGGTGTAGTTTGGTAATTCATTAGGTATGCTATGGGAACATGTCGTGCCTTACAAGGGATAAGGTATGACACTCCTCATGTCCTCCTCTCATTCCTAAGTAGCCTTCTAGCCCGAATGATGGTTCCACAACACTTTCACTAATGGTATCTACTTGTTCCGTAGCTGCTTCACCTCATAAGCCAGAATCTCTATGGGTTTTTCTTCATATGTCAGGTCTGGATTCACTTCAATTTCTTCTATTGGTAGTACATGAGATGGGTCTGATCGATACCTCATCAACATAGATACATGGAAGACATTATGTATCTTCTCCAACTCTGGAGGTAATGCCAAAAGATATGCCAAAAGACCCACTCTCTCCAGAACCTCATATGGCCTGATGAAATGAGGACTCAGTTTCCCCTTTCTGTCAAATCTCATAATCTTCTTTCAAGGGGAAACCTTGAGGAATACTTTGTCATCCACTGCATACTCAATATCCCTTCTCTTCAGATCAATATAGGACTTCTAACGGTCTGATGCAGTCTTAAGTTGATCTCTGATCAATATGATTTTCTCTTCAGTTTGCTGAACAATTTCTGGCCCAATCATCTTTCTTTCGCCTACCTCATCCCAACACAACGGGGTTTTATATTTTCTGCCATACAAAGCTTCATATGGAGGCATCCCAATGCTTGATTTGTAGCTGTTGTTATAAGCAAACTCAATCAAAGGCAAGTGTGTGTCCCAATTGCCTTCAAACTCAATCACACAAGCCGCTAGCATGTCCTCCAAAATCTGAATTACCCTTTCAGACTGGCATGCTGAAGTTCAATCAATGGCCTGTCTGTGGGTGGAATGCCATGCTGAAGTTCAATCTAGTTCCTAGGGCTCTCTGAAGACTACCCCAGAATCTAGAAGTGAACTTAGGATCTTTGTTTGATACAATGGATACTGGCACTCCATGCAGTCTTACTATCTCATCAATGTACAACTTGGCCAATCTTTCTAAACTTTGGTCCATCCAGACAGGTAGAAAATGAGCAGACTTGGTTAGTCTGTCAATAATGACCCATGCTGCATCATGGCTCTTATGTGTCCTCGGAAGTCCCATCACAAAATCCATCGTTATTCTCTCCCATTTCCATTCTGGTACTGATAGTGGATGTAACAAACCAGCTGGTACTTGATGCTCTGCCTTTACTTACTGACAAGTTAGGCATTTGGAAACAAATTCTGCTACATTTCTTTTCATACCCATGCACCAGTAGTGCTCTTTCAGCCCTTTATACATTTTGGTACCACTAGGATGCATAGCAAAAGGAGATTCATGTGCTTCCTTCATAATGATTTGTCTCAAGTCAACGTCATTAGGAACACACATTCTGCCTTAGTGTAGCAATAAACCGTCATCTCTCACAGAGAATTCTGGTTTCTTGCACTGTTTGACTTCTTCTAACAGCTTCTAATACTTTTGATCATTCTGAGCTGCCATTCTGATCTGGTCAATCAACACTGGCTGTACATGCCATGCAGCTGCTATCTTCCCCTCATCATTAATCTCTAAGCTGGTATGCAATGATCTCAACTCATGTACCATAGACAAAGGAGAAGCTCTAAGACTTGCCATAGTCTTATGACTTAAGGCGTCAGCTACAACATTAACTTTCCCTGGCTGATAGTCTATTAGACAATCATAGTCTTTTATCAACTCTAACCATCTCTTCTGTCTCAAATTCAACTCCTTTTGAGTGCCCAAATACTTCAAACTCTTATGTAGATGTAGCACTTCTCCCCATATAAATAATGTCTCCAGATCTTAAGAGCAAACACAATAGCTGCTAGCTCCAAGTCATGTGTCGGATAATTTCTCTCATGAGGTTTTAGCTGGCGTGATGCATATGCAATGACATTTCGATCTTGCATCAGTACACAACCTAACTCATTATGAGAAGCATCACTATATACTATGTATTCTTTACTCGGGGTAGGTAAAGTCAGGACTGAAGCCTCAGTCAAACACCTCTTCAATTCATCAAAACTCTGTTGGCATTTATCCGTCCACTGAAATTTCACATCTTTTCTAAGCAGCTTGGTCAGTGGAGATGCCAACATGGAGAATCCTTTCACAAAACGGCGATAGTATCTAGCTAACCCCAGGAAACTACAAATCTCTGTGATATTTTTGGGTGGCTTCCAATGAAGGACAACTTTTATCTTGCTGGGATCTACCTTAATATCTTCTGCTGATACTATATGCCCCAAAAAGGATATCTCCTTCAGCCAAAATTCACATTTTGATAGTTTTGCATATAGTTGTTTCTCCTTCAAAGTCTACAGTATAATCTGTAGATGTCTATCATGCTCTTTTGCACTCCTCGAATAGACCAATATATCATCTATGAATACCACAACAAACTGGTCGAGGTATGGTATGAAGATAGTATTTATCAGATCCATAAAAGCAGCCAGAGTATTAGTTAACCTGAATGGCATAACCAAGAACTCATAATGGCCATAGCAGGTTTTAAAGGCAGTTTTAGGAATACTCTGCTCTTATACTTTTAGCTGATAATAACCTGATTTCAGGTCAATTTTAGAGAACACAACTGCACCCCTCAACTGATCAAACAAATCATCAATGCGGGGCAATGGGTGTCTATTCTTTATTATCACCTTATTCAACTGCCGATAGTCAATACATAAGCGGAGAGTGCCATCCTTCTTCTTGACAAACAACACTGGCGCTCCCCAAGATGACACACTAGGGTGGATAAAGCCCTTGTCAAGTAGCTCTTGCAATTGCACTTTCAATTCTTTCAATTCTGTTGGTGCCATTCTATATAGCGTTATGGAGATTGGAGCCACACCAGGCATAACATCAATCTCAAACTGTATCTCTTTTTCTGGAGGTAATGCTGGCAATTCATCAGGAAACACATATGGAAAGTCACATACTGTAGGGATGTCACTCAGTGCTGGACTCTCCACTTGGGTGTCTATCACATGTGCCAAGTATGCTTCACACCCTTTTCTGATCATCCTTCTGGCTAGTGCAGCTGAAATGATATTTGATAGTAGTAACTGCCTCTCTCCATGTATTACCACATCACCATACAAAGGGAGACCAAAAGTGACTGTCTTCAGTCTACAGTCAATCATCGCGTGATGCCTGGCTAACCAATCCATGCCTAAGATAATATCATAATCTCTGAAGGGCATTTCAATCAAATCTGACAAAAAAACATGTCCTTGGATCACCAAAAGACAGTCTCTATAGATTCTGTTGACCTAACTTCCTGACCTAATGGACTAGTTACTAGCACATCATAGTCCATTTTTACACATTGGATAGCAGTAGAACACATCACACTAGCACTGACATATGAATGTGTGGAGCCAGGATCAAACAATACATATGCATCTTGGTCAAGGATAGAGAAAATACCAGCTACTACATCTGATGTTTCAGCTTCCTCTCTCTGTCTCATGGTATATACTCTAGCTGGTGCACCACTTGGTTCTGGCTGGTTAATAGTACTCTAACTTCCAGGAGTGCTACCAGGACCCCTATCTCTGCCTCTACCTTGACCAGCTGGCTGTGACCCTTTAGGTGTAGAGACTTGGGTTGATCCCTCAGATGTGGCAGAAGGTCCAAATCGGCATGGACTAGTACAATCCTTAGTAAAATGTCCACTCCTTCCACAATTGAAACATGCACCGATGGCCTTGAATGTAACACCCCTATTTGTATATCCTGGTATATTTCACTATTCTGGTGATCGGTGTCGGTTTGGATAATTAAGGGGATTAGAACCACACTTAAGATAACTAGATAAGCCCTAAACACAAATAATTAGTAATTGCCAATTAGCTAAGTATAAATAAGAAAAATAGAACATAAGAAGTTAAATGAGCTGAGAGTCACAGCGATGGGTGACCTTCTCGGGAAGGATTGCGAAGTCAATTTAAACTCAAATTTCGAACTGTAAAATGTGACGTTGAGGTCCTTAGGACTATTGCGAACACAGTGGAAAAGAGAAAATCATGAAAAAGAATTATTAAGCTAGTCAAATAATTAGGTCAGGGAGCTAGAAGAAATATTGAATTATTTGCAAACAGGGTCGAACTGGCGAGGGGTAATTTGGTCAATTGACCCCGAGAGCTGACTCCTGACCTAACTGTCAAATAAAATCAGAGAAAAAAAAATTTTGAAATCGGGAATTAAATTAAAGAACTAATGGAAAAATAAATAGAAAAAAAAAAGAAAAAGGAAAAGTAGAAATTGGTGACATCATGCATGACATCATGCATGATGCAGTAAACACTAATTAAGAAAAAATAAAATTTGGATAATTTTGGTCTTCCATAAAGGATAAATTAATAAAAGAAAAAAAAAAGAAAAAAAAAAAGAGGTCTTCCACTTTGCCATCTCTCTCACCCTCTCCCTCTCAAAATTACTCCACGAAAGCTCATTTGTGAGCTTGAAGAAACCAAATTTCAGCCATAAAAATTCAAGTTCCATAGTTAAATTTTGTTTGAGCAACTAGAAAACAAAGGTTAAGGAGAAAGAAAGAAAAAAGGAAGGAGTTGAAGAGGAAAGAAAATTCTGCACTAAGGTTAGTAAACTAAACTTTATTTTTTTTAGTTTAATTATTGTGTTTATAGTTGCATTAACTTAGAAATATGCTTAAAATAAAATAAAAATAATTATTGAAGGCCTAGGTAGGGATTTTGGCCAGCTAGGGTTTGCCATGGTAATGCATGAATTTGATGAAATTAAAAGTGTATGGAACCTTAATTGAGTTGAGGAATGATGTTGGCAGGCATTGATTTAGTGAAATGTAATAATTAGGGTAATTAGGGTTTGGCATCTAGGGTTTGGGAGACAAAAATATGAGAATGTGTTAAATGGTGTGTTGGACTTGGTTTGAGGTGAGAAATGGTCATTTGTGACCAATTGGAGTATGTTAAAAGTGTTGGAACCAAATGCAAATTCGGATTGCTTAGAGTCATGCAGACAGTATGACCAAGGTCCCTTTCAGGGACCAAAACTGAAAATTTACAAGTCCAATTGGTATGAGACCAATTGGGAATGAAAATAGACACAAAATGACACAATTTTCATTTAGGAATCATGCCTAAAAAGTGACCAAAACCTAGTGAACAAATTGACCAAATCCGGATTTCTGCAGTCTGACCTATACAAAAATGATCAAATGAACAGTGTTTGTTCATTTGACCATAACTTGGGCTAGGTAGGTCTAACTGACCTGAAATTTTACCAGTGGATAGCTGAGATATAGACCTAAAACTTTTATGAAGAACACAAACCCAAATTATACCCTTAACTAAGTCATTTGGCCACTGAAAGTTGGTAACCTAAAACTGCCAGAACCAGTTTGGTGCCCAGAAATATGGGTTAAGTCCAATCCGGCAGCCATGATTCAAATGGCTATAACTTGAGCTACAAAACTCCAAATCGAATGATTCAAAAAGGAGAATAAATTTCAGACAATAGGGAACATTTTATGTGACGAAAGTTTTGCCAAATTCTAATAGAAAAATGACCAATGGAACAGTGCAACATAAGACACCAAAACTGAAAATTTGCAAATTTGCCTAAAAGACTTACAATTTGAGTAAACAACCAACAAATTTAGTTACTAAAATGTGGTATGAGGGTGAAGTTGGAATTCCCATACTAATTAAGCCTTAGAAAGTTAACAAATTGACTTGAATAGTATAGTGAATAGTGACTATGAAACATAAATTTTGAAGAACGTCAAGTTTAGCGTATATAAGCTACATAAAAGTGAATTTGAATTTATTTTTGGATTTATAATGAGTTATGATACTGAAAAACTGTGAAACTGTGTGTTTCAGTAGAAAAGAACATTGGGAAAGAACCCGAGGGATCGAGTCAAGGCCAAGAGGCGACTCATATGAGATTTGTGCACAACATCAATATGCTTTAAAATTCATTTACAATGTGCATGAAATGTGTACTATGCTTTTGCTTTGAATTGTTGAAAGTTTATTTGTATATGTTTGAAATGGCAATAAATGTTTAGTAAATTTTTAAGATAAGTTTTAAAACTACAGTGTCATGACCATATATTTGAACACCTCACTAGCATGACTAGTGGGGGATATCAGTTTCGAATTTTGATTCCTTCTCTGGCTGAAGTGTTGAGGTGTGTGCCAGGAGAAGAAGAAATTGAATGGATATCCATATATTTGAGCTAGCTAGCCTTGTGATGTGACTTCTCCTTAGCCTCTGGCTATTGAGATTATATTTGTTTCGAATGGCATGATATAACTGTGGGTTTTATGAAATTGGTTTTGATACTTCAAAATGAAACTGCTTGGATTAAAATCTCATAATTCATGTTTTGTATTTAATTCTCATGTTCAGTCTAATTTTTGAATAAGTGTGATTTAAATTTTGCATAAAGATTATTTTAGTATGTTGTGCACCACTGAGTCCTAGTACTCAGCGATAGCTGTTATTGCTGTTGCAGATATAAAGACTAGAGGAGCAGCAGATTGAGCTACTGAGGACAGAGGAGCTACCTACTCAGAAGTCTAGCGGGTATATTTTATACCCTAACTGTAAAAAATTTATTTTAATGTATGTAATGTATATAAAGGTATGGACATGTAAAAATGGTCTTGAGCAGTTTGTATAAAGTTTGTAATAAATTTTAGTTTGAATTTCTCTTAATGTAAATTTTTAGTATGATGTATATAAGTTGTTTTACATTTAATTAAATATGAATGGAAGTATTTTATTTTAATTTGAATGAAGTAATTAGTAATATTTTGGATGGTATTTGAATTGGATATTGTGAATTTGAATTTTTGGAAGTTGAAATTGATTGTGATGATTGTGAATTTGAAGAAGTTGTTGAGACAAATTATTGGAAGTGCTTTTTACAGGTATTTGAAGAACTGTTTTCTCAAAATACAGACGGCACTCTGCCGAAATTTTTATAAAATTTGAGGAAAAACAAAATGAGCCAAACAAATTTTATTAGTTTTAAAACTTTGAATAAATGATTTTAATACCTATTAGAAAATGCTCACCACTTATAAAAGTAAGAAAATTGTTTTAAAATTCCTTGTAGGGTACTTAATGAGTTATCGGTAGGTGAAGTTGGGTAGATCATTAGGTATTCTACGGGATCATGTTATGCCTTACAGAGGGGTAAGGTGTGACATGTTTTAGTGGTATCAGAGCAAAGTTTTGAAGTACGTTTTAACTTATGAATTTGTGTCTTTTCTTTGTTAAGTACAACTGCTCAATGTCCTTATTTGTTACTTACAATGCATTACATCATAAATATGAACTAACGAAGGGAAATCTCCTTGTGTTATTTGTTCAAGAGATACCCTAATTTCAGACTGAAATGGAAGAAGGGGATCGCTCAGTTGAGCAATCTGTTGAAGCTGAGGCACAAGGGGGAAGCTCCAGCTTTACAGAATGTCAGTGGATCAGTAGCACCAGCCCCACAAATGCCGCAGTTTCCTACACAGTTTGCACAACAGATGGCTGCGATGTTTCAACAGATGGCTGCGATGTTTCAACAAATGGCTGGGGGTATGCCTGCTCAAGCTCCAACCCAGACACCTATGGTACAACCACAACTTCCAGTCAGACAGTATGACAAACTGTTGAAGTATGGTGCTATAGAATTTAAGGGTACAATAGACCCGCTTGAGGTAGAGCAATGGCTTGAAAGAATAGACAGAGTGTTCAAGAAACTACACTGCCAAGATGAGCTGAAATTAGAATGCCTTGTGTCGCTACTGCATAGGGATGCGTATGATTAGTGGAAGACCATCCCTCACAGCTTAGCTGAACCACCAGTATTGACCTGGGATGACTTCATCAGAGAATTCAGATAAAAATACATCCCAGACGCATATGTGGATCAAAAGTTATAAGAATTTCTGAGTTTGAAACAAGGGAACAGATCAGTGGCAGAGTATGAGAGGGAGTTCTCCCACTTAAGTCACTATGCTGGGAGTCTCCTTTCTACCAGCAAGGCAAGATGCAAGAGATTTGAGACGGGTTTGAAGCCCAGTTTGAGGATGCAAGTAATGGGATTCAGACATAGCAATTTTTCAAAACTTATTTCTCAAACACTTGAGTTGGAGAGAATTGAAACAGAAGTGACCCTAGTAAAGGAAAAATCAGAGAAAGCTGAGAAATCAGAAAAAGATAAGGAGGAAAAGTTAGTAGAGCCAAGTTCTGGTGGTACTTCTAGAAAGAAGAAGAAATTTGATGGACCTAGTAGAGGTCGAGGTGGAAGATTTGGAAGGGGCAGATTCTCTAGACAGAGACCCCCTAGGTATGGTCAACAGTCGAGCAGGGGTTCATATCATGCCTGCCCATGTGAGACTTATGGCAAGATTCATGGAGGAGAATGCTATTGGCCTACAGGAGCCTGTTTTAACTATGGAGGCAAGGGTCATCTAGCTAAAGACTGCACTAGTGCTCCTAGATATGGTCCATCTCCTACTACTGCAGAAGGATCTATTCAGAGTCTTGCTCTCAGAGGTTCACAATCAGTTGGCAGAGAAAGAGGCAGAGGTAGAGGCACTACCTCAGGCAGTCAGGGTACTGTTGGTCAGTCAGCACAAGGAAGTGCTTCAGCCAGGGTTTATACGTTGAGACAGCGAGAAGAGGCTGAGACTTCTGATATTGTAGCTGGCATATTTTCTATCTCTGATCAAGAAGTATTTGTGTTTTTTGATCCGGGTTCAACTCACTCGTATGTTAGTGCTAGCATAGTCAGTTCACTTCCTGTTCCATGTGTCCAAATGGGTTTTGAAGTGCTAGTAACTAGTCCGTTAGGACAAGAGGTTCGGGCTAACAGAATTTATAGAGACTGTCCTTTGGTGATCCAAGGACATATTTTTCTGTCAGATTTGATTGAAATGCCCTTCAGAGATTATGATATTATCTTGGGCATGGATTGGTTAGCCAGGCATCATGCCATGATTAACTGTAGACTGAAGATAGTCACTTTTGGTCTCCCTCTATACAGTGATGTGGTAATACATGGGGAGAGGCATTTACTACCATCAAACATCATTTCGGTTGCACTAGCCAGAAGGATGATCAGAAAGGGGTGTGAAGCATACTTGGCACATGTGATAGACACCCAAGTGGGGAGCCCAGCACTCAGGGACATCCCTACGGTATGTGACTTTCCGAATGTGTTTCTTGATGAACTGCCAGGATTACCTCCAAAAAGAGAGGTGCAGTTTGAGATTGATGTTATGCCTGGTGTGGACCCAATCTCCATAATGCCATATAAAATGGCACCTGCAGAATTGAAAGAGTTGAAAGTGCAATTGCAAGAGCTGCTTGACAAGGGCTTTATCCGCCCTAGTGTGTCACCTTGGGGAGCGCCAGTGTTGTTTGTTAAGAAGAAAGATGGCACTCTCTGCTTATGTGTTGACTATCAACAGTTGAATAAGGTAACAATAAAGAATAGATATCCATTGCCCCACATTGATGACTTGTTTGATCAGTTGAGGGGTTCAGTTGTGTTCTCCAAAATTGACCTGAGATCATGTTATTATCAGCTGAAAGTACAAGAGCAGAGTATTCCTAAAACTACCTTCAGAAACCGCTATGGCCATTATGAGTTCTTGGTCATGCCATTCGGGTTAACTAATGTTCTGGCTGCTTTTATGGATCTGATGAACACTATCTTCAGACCATACCTCGACCAGTTTGTTATGGTATTCATAAATGATATATTGGTCTATTCGAGGAGTGCAGAAGAGCATGATAGACATCTGCAGATTGTACTACAGACTTTGAGGGAGAAACAGTCATATGCCAAATTGTCGAAATGTGAATTTTGGCTGAAAGAAATATCTTTCTTGGGGCATGTAGTATCGGTAGATGGCAACAAAGTAGATCCAAGTAAGATAGAAGCTGTCCTTAATTGGAAGCCACCTAGAAATATCACTGAGATTCTCAGTTTTCTGGGTTTAGCTAGATACTACCGTCGATTTGTGAAAGGATTCTCCATGTTGGCATCTCTATTGACCAAATTACTTCGCAAAGATGTGAAATTTCTGTGGATGGATAAATGCCAGCAGAGTTTTGATGAATTGAAGAGGTGTTTGACTGAGGCTCCAGTCCTGACTTTACCTACTCCGGGTAAAGAATATACGATTTATAGTGATGCTTCTCACAATGGGTTAGGCTGTGTACTGATACAAGATCGAAATGTCATTGTCACACCTTACCCCTCTGTAAGGCATAACATGATCCCGTATAATACCTAATGAACTACCGAACTTCACCTACCAATAACTCATTAAGTACCCTACAAGGGATTTTAAAACAATTTTCTTACTTTCGTTAAGTAGTGAGCATTTTCTAATAGGTATTAAAAACATTTAATTAAAATTAAAACTAGTTAATATTTTTGGCCCATTTTATTTTTTCGCAAATTTTATAAAAATTTTGACAGAGTCCCTCTGTATTTTGAGAAAATAGTTCTTCAAATACTTGAAAAAAAACATTTTCAATAATTTTTCTCAACAACTACTTCAATTTCACAATCAATCTCAACAACTCCACGATCAATCTCAACCATTTTCTCAAATCTCCAAATTCAACAGTCAACATTTCTCAATTCTCAAAATTCAATAATCATTAAAATAATATCTATCAATTTCATTCAAATTAAAATAAAACATTTCCATTCATTATTTCATTAAAGACAAACAATCTATATATACAACATTCTAAAATCTATATTAGGAAATCCAAACTAAATTTTATTACAACTTTATACAAACTTTGTACAAGCTGCTCAAGATCGAATTTACATGTCCATACATTTATGTGCAATACATACATCAAAAGAAATATTTACAGTCAGGGTATAAATTATCCCCGATAACTTCAAGCTGATAGATCCTCACACCTCAGCAGCTCAGTCTGCTGCTCCTCTAGTCTTTAAATCTGTGATAGCAATAACGGCCATTGCTGAGTACTGGGACTCAGTAGTGCACAACATACTAAAATAATCTTTATGCAGAATTTAAATCACATTTATTTAAAAATTGGACTGAATATGAAAATTAAATACAAAACATGAATCATGAGATTTTAATCCCAAACAATTTCATTTTGAAGTATCAAATCACATTTCATAAAACTCACAGTTAGATCATGCCATTCGAAACAAATATAATCTCAATAGCCAGAGGCTAAGGAGAAGTCACATCACAAGGCTAGCTAGCTCAAATATATGGATATCCATTCACATCCTCTTCTACTGACACACCTCAACACTTCTCTAGAGAAGGAATCAAAATTTGAAACTAATTACCCCCACTAGTCATGCTAGTGAGGTGTTCAAATATATGGTCATGACACTGTGGTTTCAAAACTTATCTTAACAAATTGCTAAACATTGCTATTTCAAATATACACAATAACTTTCACAATTTAAATCAAAACATTATAAATAATGTCATAAATAAATTTTCAACAATTCAAAGCAAAAGTAAAATACATATTTCATTCACTTTATCAATGAATTTTAAAGCATAGTGATTTTTTTGCATAAACCTCAAGCGAGTCACCTCTTGGCCTTGACTCGGTTCCTCGGGTTCTTTCTCGGTATTCTTTTCAACTGAAACACACAATTTTATAGTATTTCAGTACCATAACTTAGCATAAATCCAAAAATAAATTTAACTTCACTTTTACCTAGCTCTAACGTGCTAAACTCGACGTTCTTGAAATTTTGTGTTTCGAGTTACTATTTGTTAGTAGTATGCCCTAGAGCATATCATTTAGTATGTATCTTGTACATATTTTTATTAATAAAAGGCATTTCCATTTTTCCGTTTACATAATATATTTATGTGTAATAGAAAAGGTCCATTGATATTTTGTTAGAAATATTATTCTTAAGTTGTTAAGAATATGAGTGACAATATTTCTAGCACGAAGTATCATAAATAGGTTCACAATCGAGGATACTTCATAATAAGGACATGACTTATCCAGAAAGATTGTATTCATGTTTGTTCCCAAGTTATTTATATGAGATATAAATAAGATGGAATGGTGAGTCTCATGCCATATAACAAATATGATAGGCACTTATAAATGATAAGTAGGCCGAACCAGTGACACTTATGACAAGCACATGGAGTTTACTCTTGTCAATGTTTTGTCATAAATCATATTAGTGCATATAATCTTTAGACCTGAGATAGCATGCTTATCTTGTATATAGGTAGTTTGAGTTTGATCTCGCTTTCATACTTGTACTGTGTATGGGTATATGGGCATGTGTTGGCTCCTACTAGTTATATATGGAGGTAGGTGTTGATCAAGATGGAATCTGTTCCTCTAAGTAAATAGAGATAAAATCTTATGTTCATTTAATTGTTCTGGATGTTTCAAGTTCTGGCCAGACAGATAGATTTATTCGTAAAAGAGTTTCGATGAGACAATCTTTTTTTCAAGAACTGTAATTAAAAGAGAACATAATATTCATAGCAAATGGAGTTTGACATAAACCATGACTCCAGCTTGAGTTGGGATTTTGTAACAGAGAGATTCTAGTGCATGGTAACATATGATTATAGGTTCATTTAAGGTAAACCTTATTACTAATTGGGTGGCCATGGCATGCTATGCTAGGTGTTAACCATGGTCTATGAGGTTCATAAAATGATTTAGAGAAATCATTTATGGTAAGAAAGAGTTCTGATGATATTAAGAGTTGATATCATGTCTCATTGCCAATTAGTGATGAGCCTAGTATGTCACACACATACACAAGTTATCACCTAATTAAATATGATTTAATTAATTAATTAAAGAGTTTAATTGATTAATTAAATAGGTTTGGTTTGCAATTAGTTTGCAAAGTCCCTAGCATGACTTGAAACCAAATCTAGATTATTGGATGTATAATATAATTTAAATTTATATTTAAAGTGTTTAAATATGAATTTAATTAATGAGAAATTAATTAATAGAGATTAATTAATTAATTTATATTTGATATAAATTAATTAGAAGAAGAAAAATAATTATTTTGGGTTGAGAACTCAAAATTAAGACACAGGGGCATTTTGGTCATTTTGCAGTGTGACACGTGGCACCATGAGATGGTGACACATGGCATAACACATAAGCTTGCCAAATGTTTTTTAATCATGTAAGATGATTAAAATCAAGATTACATATAGGTTTGACACTTGGCACAATGTGATTGGGTCACTTAAACCTAGAGCTAATCAAAGGATGACATGTGGCAAGGGTTTAATGTGTTAACCTAGCTATTTAAGTGTTGTTATGAGAAAATAAAACACAACCAGCAGCCACACTCCTTGGTTACGCCATTTTGCAGCCCTCCCTCTATTCTTCTTCATCTCTCATCAATTCAAAGAGATTAGCCATCAATCTCTTGAATTAAGAACACTAGAAATTGTTTTTAGTATCCTGTTTACATCTCTAATCTCTTAAAAGGCAGAACTTGAATTTCTAATTAATAGAAAAGGCTTTAGAAGCTGTTCAAGGGCTGCCATAGGTGTTCTTGGTGTCGACAAGCTAGAGGGACAACATCTGGTGTCCTGAAGACGAATCTCAAAGGCGCAGACACGCTGTAGTGCATCAAGAGGTTAGTGTAATCGTTCATGATTTAATCTAGGGTTCTAAAATTAATCTGATTAATTTTAAAATCTTAAATGGAAAATACAGATCCAAAAACATATTAAAAGAGTTTTAATATGTTGTTTATCATTGAAATCAAATAGATAAAAATAAATCTTGCATGGTGCATGTGACCCTAGGTGAAAATTTTTGAATTCAATGGTATAAACTTGTGTTTTTCACGCTTCCGTTCCTTCACTATTCACTATACTATTCAAGTCAAATTGTTGACTTTCTAAGGCTTAATAGGTATGGGAATTCCAACTTGACCCACATACCACATTTTGGTCACTAAATTTGTTGGTTTTGGTTGTTTATTCAAATTCAAAGTCTTTTAGATAAATTTGATAAAATTTCAGTTTTGGTGTCTAAGGTTGTACTATTCCATTGGTCGTCTTACTGTTGGAATTTGGCAAGACTTTCTTCATAGAAAATGTTTCCTACTGTCTTAAGTTTATTCTTGTTTTTGAATCACTCCAATTAGAGTTTTTTAGCTCAAGTTATAGCCATTTGAACCATGGCTGCCAGATTGGACACAACCAAGAATTCTGGGTAGATTTTGGTTCTGGCAGTTTTAGGTCACCAATTTTGGGTGGCCAAATGACTTTGTTAATGGCATAATTTGGGTTTGTGTTCTTCATGAAAGTTTTAGGTCTATATCTCAGCTAACCACTGGTAAAATTTCAGGTCATTTAGACCTGCCTAGCTCAAGTTATGACCAAATGAACCAATATTGTTCTTTTGGTCAGTTTGTACATGGACAGACTAAGATTTTTCAAATTTGGTCAATTTGTTCACTAGGTTTTGGTCACTTTTTGGGCATGGTTTCTGAATGAAAATTGTGTCATTTAGTGTCTATTTTTATTTCCAATTGGTCTCATACCAATTGGACTCGTAAAATTTCATTTTTGGTCCCTCAAATGTAACTTGGTCATGCTGCTGGCAGCATGACCACACTCAATCCGAATTTGGCCTTAACTCCAACCATTCCAACACACTTCATTTGGTCACAAATGACCATTTCTCACTTCACATTAGGTCAAAGACATCATTTACCACTTCCTTACATTTTTTTTATCTCTAAACCCTAAGTCCAAACCCTAACCACACTAAATTATTGCATTTAGCTAATTTCAAAGCTTTTAACTATAATCATTCAACTAATGGAGGTCCATAAACTCATTCAAATCCATCAAACCATACAAATATACTCCCATACACCTACTGGACGAAATTCAATTTGGTCCTCCACGCATGTTTTTATTTCATTTCAAGTTTATTTACAAGTTAATCATGCTATAAATACAACTACTAAATCTCAAACTTTCAAATTGGTGTGCTTACCTCACTTGAATTTGAATTCTCTAATTTCCATCTTCTTTTCTTCTTTCTTTGATGATCAATTTCCTTCTCAAGTGACTAGAACAAGTTTTTATGAAGTAATTATGGGAGAAATTGAGGTTTAGTAAGGATTTCAAAGCTTGAGTGCAAGCTTTAATGGAGGAAAATTCATGGAGATGAGAGGGAGAGGGTTTCGGCTAACTTGAGGAAGATGAGGGAAATGATTTTTTTTTTCTTTATTTTGGATATTTAACCTTTAATTGACTTATTCAAAATATTAAGTAAATAAAAATTATTTATAGCTTCATAGGTGATGTCACCATGATGATGTCACTACCTTTTTACTTTTCTTTTTCTTTTTTTTATGTATTTTTCTATTAGTTCTTTAATTTAATTCCCGACTCCGAATTTTTTTTTCCCTGATTTTATTTGACAGTTAGGTCAGGAGTCAGCTCTCGGGGTCAATTCACCAAATTGCCCCTCGTCGGTTCAACCCGGTTTACAATTAATTCAATATTTCTTCTGGCTCCCTGACCTAATTATTTGACTGACTTAACAATTCTTTTTTGTGATTTTCTCTTTTCCACTGTGTTCGTGATGGTCTTAAGTTTAAAATGACTTCGCAGTCCTTCCCGAGAAGGTCACCCATCACTGTGACTCTCGGCTCGTTTAACTTCTTATGTTCTATTTTTCTTATTTATACTTAACTAATTGGCAATTACTAATTATTTGTGTTTATCAGTTATCTAGTTGTCTTAAGTATGGTTCTAATCCCCTTAATTGTTCGGACCGACACCGGTCACCGGAACAGTGAAATATACCAGGCTATACAAATAGGGGTGTTATAATTCTCCCCCCCTTAAAATAAATTTCGTCTCGAAATTTTACCTGGTATCAATCTTTGAATAGCTGTGGGTGCTGTTTCCTCATGTCCTCCTCTCGTTCCCAAGTAGTTTCCTGGCCCGAATGATGGTTCCACAACACTTTTACCAATGGTATCTGCTTATTCCGTAGCTGCTTCACCTCATAAGCCAGAATCTCTATGGGTTCTTCCTCGTATGTGAGGTCTGGATTCACTTCAATTTCTTTCACTGGTAGTACATGAGATGGGTTTAATCGATACCTCCTCAACATAGACACATGGAAGACATTATGTATCTTCTCCAGCTCTGGAGGTAGTGCCAAACGATATGCCAAAGGACCCACTCTTTCCAGTACCTCATATGGCCCAATGAAACGAGGACTGAGTTTCCCCTTTCTGCCGAATCTCATAATCCTCTTCCATGGGGAAACCTTGAGGAAAACTTTTTCACCCACTGCATACTCAATATCCCTTCTCTTCAGATCAATGTAGGACTTCTGACGGTCTGATATAGTCTTAAGTCGATCTCTGATTACTCTGATCTTCTCCTCAGTTTGCTGAACAATTTCGGGTCCAATCATCTTTCTTTCACCCATGTCATCCCAACACAATGGGGTTCTATATTTTCTACCATACAAAGCTTCATATGGAGGCATCCCAATGCTTGATTGGTAGCTATTGTTGTAAGCAAACTCAATCAAAGGCAAGTGTGTGTCCCAACTGCCCTCAAACTCAATCACACAAGCCCGTAGCATGTCCTCCAAGATCTGAATTACCCTCTTGGACTAGCCATCTGTCTGTGGGAGGAATGCAGTACTGAAGTTCAATCTAGTTCCTAGGGCTCTCTGAAGATTACCCCAGAATCTAGAAGAGAACCTAGGATCTCTGTCTGATACGATGGATACTGGCACTCCATGTAATCTCAAAATCTCATCAATGTACAACTTGGCCAATCTTTCTAAACTGTAGTCCATCCGAACTGGCAGAAAATGAGCAGACTTAGTCAGTCTGTCAATAATGACCCATACTGCATCATGACTCTTCTGTGTCCTCGGAAGTCCCATCACAAAATCCATTGTTATTCTCTCCCATTTCCATTTTGGTACTGGTAGTGGATGTAACAACCCAGCGGGTACTTGATGCTTTGCCTTCACTTGCTGACAAGTTAGGCATTTAGAAACAAACTCTGCCACATCTCTTTTCATACCCATCCACCAGTAATGTTCCTTTAGCCCTCTATACATTTTGGTGCCACCAGGGTGCATGGCAAAAGGAGACTCATGTGCTTCCTTCAAAATGATCTGCCTCAAATCAACATTATTAGGAACACACATTCTGCCCTGGTGTAACAGTAGACCATCATCTTTTATTGAGAATTTTGGTTTCTTGCCCTGTCGGACTTCTTCCAACAGCTTCTGATATCTTTCATCATTCTGAGCAGCCATACTGATATGATCAATCAACACTGGCTGTACATGCCATGCAACTACTGTCTGCCCCTCATCATTAATTTCTAAGCTGGCATGTAATGATCTTAACTCATGTACCATAGACAAAGGAGTAACCCGTAGACTTGCCATAATCTTGCAACTTAAAGCGTCAGCCACAACATTAGCTTTCCCTGGCTGATAGTCTATCAGACAATCATAGCCTTTTATCAACTCTAACCATCTCCTCTGTCTCAAATTCAGCTCTTTTTGGGTGCCCAAATACTTCAAACTCTTATGATCTGTGTAGATATAACACTTTTCCCCATACAAATAGTGTCTCCAGATCTTAAGAGCAAACACTATAGCTGCAAGCTCCAAATCATGTGTCAGATAATTCCTCTCATGTGGCTTTAGCTGGCGTGATGCATAGGCAATGACATTTCAAACTTGCATCAGTACACAGCCTAACCCATTGTGAGAAGCATCACTGTAAA
Organism: Hevea brasiliensis; assembly: GCF_030052815.1. Taxonomy (NCBI): domain Eukaryota; kingdom Viridiplantae; phylum Streptophyta; class Magnoliopsida; order Malpighiales; family Euphorbiaceae; genus Hevea; species Hevea brasiliensis. The sequence continues at coordinate 68,995,069 of NC_079500.1, forward strand.
CTATGTATTCTTTACCCGGAGTAGGTAAAGTCAGGACTGGAGCTTTAGTCAAACATTTCTTCAATTCATTAAAACTCTGTTGGCATTTATCCATCCACTGAAATTTCACATCTTTTCTAAGCAGCTTGGTCAATGGAGATGCCAACATGGAGAATCCCTTCACAAATCTACGGTAGTATTCAGCCAAACCTAGAAAACTGCGAATCTCTGTGACATTTTTGGGTGGCCTCCAATTAAGGACAACTTCAATCTTACTTAGATCTACCTTGATGCCCTCTTCTGATACTACATGCCCCAAAAAAGATATTTCCTTAAGCCAAAATTCACATTTTGACAATTTGGCATATAGATGTTTCTCCCTCAAAGTTTGTAGTACAATCCGCAGATGTCTATCATGCTCTTCTGCACTCCTCGAATAGACTAATATATCATCTATGAATACCACAACAAACTGGTCGAGGTATGGTCTGAAGATAGTGTTCATCAGATCCATAAAAGCAGCCGGAGCATTAGTTAACCCGAATGGCATAACCAAGAACTCATAATGGCCATTGCGGGTTCTGAAGTCAGTTTTAGAAATACTCTGCTCTTGTACTGTTAGCTGATAATAACCTGATCTCAGGTTAATTTTGGAGAACACAGCTGCACCCCTCAACTGATCAAATAAGTCATCAATGCGGGGTAATGGATATCTATTCTTTATTGTCACCTTATTCAACTGCCGATAATCAATACACAAGCGAAGAGTGCCATCCTTCTTTTTAACAAACAACATTGGCGCTCTCCAAGGTGACTCACTAGGGCGGATAAAGCCCTTGTCAAGCGATTCTTGCAACTGCACTTTCAACTCTTTCAATTTTGCAGGTGCCATTCTATATGGTGTTATGGAGATTGGGTCCACACTAGGCATAACATCAATTTCAAACTGCACCTCTCTTTCAGGAGGTAATCCTGGCAATTCATTAGGAAATATATCCGGAAAGTCACATACTGTAGGGATGTCCCTTAGTGCTGGACTCCCCACTTGGGTGTCTATCACATGTGCCAAGTATGCTTCACACCCCTTTTTGACCATCCTTCTGGCTAGTGTAGCCGAAATAATGTTTGATGGCAATAAATGCCTCTCCCCATGTATTACCACATTACCGTACAAAGGGAGACTAAAAGTGACTGTCTTCAGTCTACAGTCAATCATGGCGTGATGCCTGGCTAACCAATCCATGCCTAAAATAATATCATAATCTCTTAAGGGCATTTCAATCAAATTTGACAGGAAAACATGTCCTTGGATCACCAAAGGACAGTCCCTATAAATTCTATTGACCTGGACCTCTTGTCCTAACAGACTAGTTAGTAGCAGTTCAAAACCCATTTGGACACATGAAACAGCAAGTGAACTGACTATGCTAGCACTAACATATGAATGGGTTGAACTCGGATCAAATAATACAAATACTTCTTGATCAGAGATAGAGAATGTACCAGCTACCAAATCAGAAGTCTCAGCCTCTTCTCATTGTCTCATCGTGTAGACTCTGGCTAAAACACTTCCTTGTGCTGACTGACCAACCGTGCCCTGACTGCTTGAAGCAGTGCCTTTACCTCTGCCTCTTCCTTTGCAAACTGATTGTGAACCTCTGGGAGCAGGACTCTGAATAGATCCCTCAGCAGTAGTAGGAGCTGGACCATATCTCGGAGCACTAGTGTAGTCTTTAGCTATATGGCCCTTGCCTCCACAGTTAAAACAGGCTCCAGTGGCCCAATAACATTCCCCCTCATGAATCTTGCCACAAGTCTCACAGGGGCGGGCAAAATGTGAACCCCTGCTCGACTGCTGACCAGACCTAGGGGGTATCTGTCCAGAAAATCCGCCTCTACCAAATCTTCCACCTCGACCCCTGCTGGGTCCACTATATTTCTTCTTCTTTCCAGAGGTACCACTAGAACTCAGCTCTACTGACTTTTCCCCCTTGTCTTTCTCTGATTTCTCAGCCTTCTCTAATTTCTTAGCCTTCTCTGATTTTTCTTTTACTGGGGTTGCTTCTGATTCAATTCTCTCCAGCTCAAGTGCTTGAGAAATAAGTTCTGAAAAGTTGCTGTGCCTAAATCCCACTACTTGCATTCTCAAACTAGGCTTCAAACCAGTCTCAAATCTCTTGCATCTTACCTTGCTGGTAGAAAGGAGACTCCCAGCATAATGACTTAAGCGGGAGAACTCCCTCTCATACTCTGCCATTGATCGGTTCCCTTATTTCAAACTCAAAAATTCTTGCAATTTCTGATCAACATATTCATCTGGGATGTATTTCTGTCTGAATTCTCTAATAAAGTCATCCCAGGTCAATATTGGTAGTTCAGCCAAGCTGTGGGGGATGGTCTTCCACCAATCATACTCATTCCCTTGCAGTAGAGACACAGAGTATTCAAACTTTAGTTCATCTTGGCAGCGCAGCTTCTTAAATACTCTATCCATTCTTTCAAGCCATTGCTCTGCCTCCAAAGGTTCCACTGTACCCTTAAATTCTGCAGCCCCATACTTCAATAACTTATCATACTGTCTGGCTGGAGGCATGATTGTGCCACAGATGTCTGGGGTGGAGCTTGAGCAGGCATACCCCCAGCCATTTATTGAAACATCGCAGCCATCTATTGTGCGAATGCAGAGCTCGCGACATTAGTGAAGTGGTGCTCTTGACCATGACATTCGGTAAAGTGGGCTTCCTTGTGCTTCAACTTCATTGCAATTTCCGAGCGATTCCCTTCTTCCATTTCAGTCTGAAGTTAGGGTATCTCCTGAACAAGTAACACAAGGAGATTTTCCTCCATTAGTTCATATTCATGATGTAATGCACTGTATGTAACAAATATGGACATTGAGCAGTTGTACTTAACAAAGAAAGACATAAATTCTCAAGTTAAAACATACTTCAAAATTTTGTTCTAATACCACTAAAACATGTCACACCTTACCCCTCTGTAAGGTATAACATGATCCCGTAGAATACCTAATGAACTACCGAACTTCACCTACCGATAACTCATTAAGTACCCTACAAGGGATTTTAAAACAATTTTCTTACTTTCGTTAAGTGGTGAGCATTTTCTAATAGGTATTAAAAACATTTAATTAAAATTAAAACTAGTCAATATTTTTGGCCCATTTTATTTTTCCGCAAATTTTATAAAAATTTTGACAGAGTTCCATCTGTATTTTGAGAAAACAGTTCTTCAAACACCTGAAAAAAAACACTTCCAATAATTTTTCTCAACAACTACTTCAATTTCACAATCAATCTCAACAACTCCACGATCATTCTCAACCATTTTTTCAAATTTCAAAATTCAACAGTCAACATTTCTCAATTCTCAAAATTCAATAATCATTAAAATAATATCTATCAATTTCATTCAAATTAAAATAAAACGTTTCCATTCATTATTTCATTAAAGACAAATAATCTATATATACAACATACTAAAATCTACATTAGGAAATCCAAATTAAATTTTATTACAACTTTATACAAACTTTGTACAAGCTGCACAAGAATGAATTTACATGTCCATACATTTATGTGCAATACATACATCAAAAGAAATATTTACAGTAAAGGTATAAATTATACTCGATAACTTGAAGCTGATAGATCCTCACACCTCAGCAGCTCAGTCTACTGCTCCTCTAGTCTTTAAATCTGCGACAGCAATAACAACCATCGCTGAGTACTGGGACTCAGTGGTGCACAACATACTAAAATAATCTTTATACGGAATTTAAATCACATTTATTCAAAAATTGGACTGAATATGAAAATTAAATACAAAACATGAATCATGAGATTTTAATCCCAAACAATTTCATTTTGAAGTATTAAATCACATTTCATAAAACCCACAGTTAGATCATGCCATTCGAAAAAAATATAATCTCAATAGCCAGAGGCTAAGGAGAAGTCACATCACAAGGCTAGCTAGCTCAAATATATGGATATCCATTCACATCCTCTTCTACTGGCACACCTCAACACTTCTCTAGAGAAGGAATCAAAATTCGAAACTAATTAACCCCACTAGTTATGCTAGTGAGGTGTTCAAATATATGGTCATAATGCTGTGGTTTCAAAACTTATCTTAACAATTTGTTAAACATTGCTATTTCAAATATACACAATAACTTTCACAATTTAAGTCAAAACATTATAAATAATGTCACAAATAAACTTTCAACAATTCAAAGCAAAAGTAAAGTACATATTTCATTCACTTTATCAATGAATTTTAAAGTATAGTGATGTTGTACACAAACCTCAAGCGAGTCGCCTCTTGGCTTGACTCGGTTCCTCGGGTTCTTTCCCGGTATTATTTTCAACTGAAACACACAATTTTATAGTGTTTCAGTACCATAACTCAGCATAAATCCAAAAATGAATTTAACTTCGCTTTTATTTAGCTCTAACGTGCTAAACTGGACGTTCTTGAAATTTTGTATTTCGAGTTACTATTCACTACACTATTCAAGTTAAATTGTTGACTTTCTAAGGCTTAATAGGTATGGAATTCCAACTTCACCCACATACCACATTTTGGTCACTAAATTTGTTGGTTTTGGTTGTTTATTCAAATTCTAAGTCTTTTAGGTAAATTTGATAAAATTTCAGTTTTGGTGTCTAAGGTTGTACTGTTCCATTCGTCATCTTACTATTGGAATTTGGCAAGACTTTCTTCATAGAAAATGTTCCCTATTGTCTTAAGTTTATTCTCCTTTTTGAATCACTCCAATTGGAGTTTTGTAGCTCGAGTTATAGCCATTTGAACCATGGTTGCCAGATTGGACACAACCTAGAATTCTGGGCAGATTTTGGTTCTGGCAGTTTTAGGTCACCAAATTTGGGTTTCCAAATGACTTGGTTAATGGCATAATTTGGGTTTGTGTTCTTCATGAAAGTTTTAGGTCTATATCTCATCTAACCACCGGTAAAATTTCAGGTCATTTAGACCTACCCAGCTCAAGTTATGACTAAATGAACAAACACAGTTCATTTGGTCAGTTTGTACAGGAACAGACTGAGATTTTTCAAGTTTGGTCAATTTGTTCACTAGGTTTTGGTCACTTTTTTGGCATGGTTTCTAAATGAAAATTGTGTCATTTAGTGTCTATTTTCATTCCCAATTGGTCTCATACCAATTGGAATTGTAAAATTTCATTTTTGATCCCTCAAAGGTAACTTGGTCTTGCTGCCTGCAGCATGACCACACTCAATCCGAATTTGGCCTTAACTCCAACCATTCCAACACACTTCATTTGGTCACAAATGACCATTTCTCACTTCACATTAGGTCAAAGACATCATTTACCACTTCCTTACATTTTTTTGTCTCTAAACCCTAAGTCCAAACCCTAACCACACTAAATTGTTGCATTTAGCTAATTTCAAAGCTTTTAACGATAATCATTCAACTAATGGAGGTCCATAAACCCATTCAAATCCATCAAACCATACAAATATACTCCCATACACCTACTGGCCGAAATCCTGTTTGGTCCTCCACACATGTTTTTATTTCATTTCAAGTTTATTTACAAGTTAATCATGCTATAAATACAACTACTAAATCTCAAACTTTCAAATTGGTGTGCTTACATCACTTGAATTTGAATTCTCTAATTTCCCTCTTCTTTTCTTCTTTCTTTGATGATCAATCTCCTTCTCAAGTGACTAGAACAAGTTTTTATGAAGCAATTATGGGAGAAGTTGAGGTTTAGTAAGGATTTCAAAGCTTGAGTGCAAGCTTTAATGGGGGAAAATTCATGGAGATGAGAGGGAGAGGGTTTCAGCTAACTTGAGGAAGATGAGGGAAATGATATTTTTTTCTTTATTTTGGATATTTAACCTTTAATTGACTTAGTCAAAATATTAAGTAAATAAAAATTATTTATGGCCTCATAAGTGATGTCACCATGATGATGTCACTACCTTTTTACTTTTCTTTTTCTTTTTTTTTTTCTATGTATTTTTCTATTAGTTCTTTAATTTAATTCCCGACTCCAAAATTTTTTTTTCTCTAATTTTATTTAACAGTTAGGTCAGGAGTCAGGTCTAGGGGTCAATTGACCAAATTGCCCCTCGTCGGTTCAACCCGGTTTGCAATTAATTCAATATTTCTTTCGGCTCCCTGACCTAATTATTTGACTGACTTAACAATTCTTTTTCGTGATTTTCTCTTTTCCAATGTGTTCGTAATGGTCCTAAGGACCGCAGCGTCACATTTTATGGTTTGAAATTTGAGTTTAAAATAACTTCATCCTTCCCAAGAAGGTCACTCATCACTGTGACTCTTGGCTCGTTTAACTTCTTATGTTCTCTTTTTCTTATTTATACTTAACTAATTGGCAATTACTAATTATTTGTGTTGATAGGTTATTTAGTTGTCTTAGTATGGTTCTAATCCCCTTAATTGTCCGGACCGATACCGATCACCGGAACCGTGAAATATACCAGGCTATACAAATAGGGGTGTTACAGTCATTGCCTTTGCATCACGCCAGCTGAAACCGCATGAGAGAAATTATTCGACACATGACTTGGAGCTTGCAGCTATTGTGTTTGCTCTTAAGATCTGGATACACTATTTGTATGGGGAGAAGTGCTACATCTACACAGATCATAAGAGTTTGAAGTATTTGGGCAGTCAGAAAGAGTTGAATTTGAGACAGAGGAGATGGTTAGAGTTGATAAAAGACTATGATTGTCTGATAGACTATCAGCCAGGGGAAGCTAATGTTGTGGCTGATGCCTTAAGTCACAAGACTATGACAAGTCTACGGGTTACTCCTTTGTCTATGGTACATGAGTTGAGACCATTACATGCCAGCTTAGAGATTAATGATGAAGGGCAGACAGGAGTTGCATGGCATGTACAGCCAGTGTTGATTGATCAGATAAGAATGGCTGCTCAGAATGATGAAAGGTATCAGAAGCTATTGGAAGAAGTTAGACAGGGCAAGAAACCAGAATTCTCAATAAGAGATAACTGTCTACTGCTACACCAGGGCAGAATGTGTGTTCCTAATAATGTTGATTTGAGGCAGATCATTCTGAAGGAAGCACATGAGTCTCCTTTTGCCATGCACCCTAGTGGCACAAAAATGTATAGGGGGCTAAAGGAGCATTACTGGTGGATGGGTATGAAAAGAGATGTGGCATGTTAGTAGTATGCCGTAGAGCATATCATTTAGTATGTATCTTGTACATGTTTTTATTAATAAAAGGCATTTCCACTTTTCCATTTACATAATATATTTATGTGTAATAGAAAAGGTCCATTGATATTTTGTTAGAAATTCTATTCTTAAATTGTTAAGAATATGAGTGACAGTATTTCTAGTATAAAGTATCATAAATAGGTTCACAATCGAGGATACTTCATAATAAGGACATGACTTATCCAGAAAGATTGTATTCATGTTTGTTACCAAGTTATTTATATGAGATATAAATAAGATAAAATGGCGAGTCTCATGCCATATAGCAAATAAGTAGGCCGAACCAGTGACACTTATGACAAGCACATGGAGTTTACTCTTGTTAATATTTTGTCATAAATCATATCAGTGCATATAATCTTTAGACCTGAGATAGCACAGTTATCTTGTATATAGGTAGTTTGAGTTTGATACTGCTTTCATACTTGTACTGTGTATGGGTATATGGGCATGTGTTGGCTCCTACTAGTTATATATGGAGGTAGGTGTTGATCAAGATGGAATCTGTTCCTCTAAGTAAATAGAGATAAAATCCTATGTTCATTTAATTATTCTTGATGTTTCAAGTTCCTGGCCAGGACAGATAGATTTAATCAGGAAAGAGTTTCTGATGAGAAAATCTTTTTAATCAAGAACTGAAATTAAAAGAGAATATAATATTCATAGCAAATGGAGTTTGACATAAACCATGACTCTAGCTTGAGTTGGGATTTTGTAACAGAGAGATTCTAGTGCATGGTAACATATGATTATAGGTTCATTTAAGGTAAACCTTATTACTAATTGGGTGGCCATGGCATGCCATGCTAGGTGTTAACCATGGTCTATGAGGTGCATAAAATGATTTAGAGAAATCATTTATGGTAAGAAAGAGTTCTGATGATATTAAGAGTTGATATCATATCTCATTGCTAATTAGTGATGAGCCTAGTAAGTCACACACATACACAAGTTATCACCTAATTAAATATGATTTAATTAATTAATTAAAGAGTTTAATTAATTAATTAAATAGGTTTGGTATGCAATTAGATTGCAAAGTCCCTAGCATGACTTGAAACCAAATCTAGATTATTGGATGTATAGTATAAGTTAAATTTATATTTAAAGTGTTTAAATATGAATTTAATTAATGAGAAATTAATTAATAGAGATTAATAAATTAATTTATATTTGATATAAATTAATTATAAAAAGAGAAATAATTATTTTGGGTTAAGAACTCAAAATTAAGACACAGGGGCATTTTGGTCATTTCATAGTGTGATGCATGGCACCATGAGATGGTGACACATGGCATTACACATAAGCTTGCCAAATGTCTTTTAATCATGTAAGATGATTAAAATTAAGATTAAATATAGGTTTGACACTTGGCACAATGTGATTGGGTCAATTAAACCTAGAACCTATCAGAGGGTGATATGTGGCAAGGGTTTAATGTGTTGACCTAGCTATATAAGTGTTGTTATGAATTAAAAATATGACAACCAGCAGCCACACTCCTTGGTCACGCCATTTTGAGGCTCTCCATCTCTTCTTCTTCATCTCTCATCAATTCAAAGAGATTAGCCATCAATCTCTTGAATTAAAAATACTAGAAATTGTTTCTAGTGTCCTGTTTACATCTTTAATCTCTTAAAAAGCAGAACTTGAATTTCTAATTAATAGAAAAAGCTTTAGAAGCTGTTCAAGGGCTGCCATAGGTGTTCTTGGTGTGGACAAGCTAGAGGGACAACATTTGATGTCCTGAAGATGAATCTCAAAGGCGCAAATACGCTGCACTGTATCAAGAGGTTAGTGTAATCGTTCTTGATTTAATCTAGGGTTCTAAAATTAATCTGATTAATTTTAGAACCCTAGATTAAATGGCAAATACAGATCCAAAAACATATTAAAAGAGTTTTAATATATTGTTTATCATTGAAATCAAATAGATAAAAATAAATCTTGCATGATACATGTGACCCTAGGTGAAAATTTTTGAATTCAATGGTATAAACTTCTATTTTTCATGCTTCCGTTCCTTCAATTGGTATCAGAGCCACTATATTTTCCATTTAGATTGTTGATTATAAGATTTAATTGTGTTTTTTGATCATGAGATGATTTATCCATTGCTGGTTTCAATGGAGGTGTGGCAGTATGCTTGAAAAACACCATCAATGGTGCGTATGGTTTGGCTTCCATGGGTGGTTCAAGGTTTGGCTTTTAATTTTGCAATTGCTGTATGATCTAAGGCCTATTCTTTGACTAATTAAAGTGTTTAATTAGTAGTTTTAATCACACAATTAAATTTTGATTCAAATCAGAATTTTAAAAATTGTTTGAATGTGATTCAAATCTGAATTTTAAAAGTTGTTTGAATGTGATTCAAATCTGAATTTTTAAAGTTGTTTGAATCATATTTAAATATGATTTTTTAAAGTTGTTTGAATAATATTTAGATCTAAATTTTTAAAAAATTGTTTGAATGTGATTCAAATTTGATTTTTTAAAAATTATTTGAATGTGATTCAAATCTGAATTTTTAAGGTTGTTTGAATGTGATTCAAATCTGAATTTTTAAATTTATTTGAATCCATATTCAAATCTCGATTTTTAAGTTGAATATGAGATATTCAATTTAATTTAAATATGTATATTTTATTTAATTGTTAGATAGAGATATGCATGATGGATGATCATGGACTATAAAAGACCAATGTGATTGGATTTATTTCTTTTATGTTTCTTTGGGATTGTAAATTAATTTATTTATTTTAATTTATTTTGGGCATGTATTATTAAGTTTATAATAATTTTTGGGTTGTAATTTTATTTATTTAATTTCTTGTAAATTCGCCTTGGCATGCCAAGGATTACTATGTAATAATGGATTGCAAGAAGTTCAAGGAGGTCAAGAGCATTGGTGGGACCAGTGGGAGGAATTCAAGATCAAGTGTTGATTATGTACTCCTTCAGCAACTCTTGTAAAATGAATGAATGAAATGCACCTAGGAATGCCCTGATTCAATTCTTGGTGGCTCAGAATTGAATCCCTTAGAAAGTCCATGATCATACCATATTTACTGCTTATTCATGAATGCATGAGATGTATGGGAATGTATGCAATTATATGATATATGTATGCTAATTGGATAATGTGCAAAGTGAGACCTTAATAGTAATTAGGATGACCATAAAATCTTCCAAACAAATGATTAATTGGAAATGCTATAATTAAAGTAATTATAACATAGGCCCTCCATTGAGGCAATTATATTAAGAAATTTTAAATACTTGCATAAGATGCAATTAATTTAAGAGATTTTCTTAAGAATAATTGTTAAGCATGAGATGTTGTAAATATGTAAATGTTTTGGTGGCCAATATTGGATGTACCTGAGGACATTAAAATTATTTGCATAATTACTGGCTTAATGGGATCAACTTAACTAATGCAAGATAAGTCAATAATGGATGTACCTGAGATTTTGAGCATTAGAGGCTAGGTAAAGGATTGAACCTCACATGATATGTGATGAACAAGGAGTTGCTTACTTATAGTTTCTTGTAATTCCAATAATGGATGTACCTGAGGATAGTCAATAGAATTATAAGAATTCAATCACCCACTAGAAATCCATCCAACTAGGATTTCCGTTTTTTACTTTGGAAGTGTAGGATTCGCTAAGTTAGTGGGAGGACCAATTTCCTTAAAAGACCATAATCATTTTGGTTAATTACTTGATACATTTACTAATTAATCTGGTTATTTTCTGCAATTAATCTTCTGATAATAATGAGCACAGAATAACTACCACCATCCAATATCCTTGTAAGCATACTTGATCGCAATAGGTTGACAGGACCTAATCTCTCTGATTGGCTAAGAAATTTGAAACTTGTCCTGAACCTTGAACATATAGGATATGTTCTAGATTCAAATGTTCCTGGTCCCTTACCTCCAGATGCCACTCAAGAGGAACAAGAAACTTTGGACAAATGGAAGGAGCATGATATGAGAGCTAAGTGTTACATGCTTGCTTTCATGAGTAATGAGTTACAGAAGTAGCATGAGAACATGCAGAGTGCGAGTGAGATCCTCCTTCACCTATAAGAGTTGTATAGTGAGCACAGTAGGAATGCTAGGTATGAGATATCTAGGCAGCTGTTCTGCATGAAGATGTTTGAGGGACAGAATGTTGGGGATCATGTCCACAAGATGATTCGGCTGATTGAGCAGTTGGAACATCTTGACTTCAACATGGATTTCCAACTATAGATGGATTTGATCCTTCAGTCCCTTCCTGAGTCTTTTGGGAATTTTGTGACAAATTTCCATATGACTAAATAGGAATGCACCTTAGCTATTTTACTTAACATGCTAGTTATTGCCCAAAAGAATATGCCGGGCAATAAAGGAAAAGAGGTAGCTTTGATTGCATCTTCTTCTACTAGAAAGTCCAACAAGAAGAAGGGCAATAAGAAAAAGAAACCTCAGATTCCTGGTCCTTACAAGAAGATAGCCAAATAGAAAAACAAAAATCAAAGTTGACAAAGGTAAAGGAAAGTGTTTCCACTATCAGCAGGAAGGTGTTTCCACTGCCAGCAGGAAAGTGTTTCCACTGTCCAGAGTATAGCAATCTAAAAGAATACAATGCCATGATGAAAATTAACTCAAAATACAAAATATATTTGGCACTTAAGATTAGGTCATGTTGCAGAATATAGGATTGCAAAATTAAAGAAAATTGGGATTTTATCCTCATTGGGCTCTGAGCCTACTCCAACTTGTGAATCTTGCCTTCAGGGCAAAATGACTAGATCACCCTTTGTTGGACAAGGGCTAAGAGCTGAAAATATTTTGGAGCTAATACATAGTGATGTATGTGGTCCATTTAAGGAAATGGTTAGAGGCGGTTTTCATTTTTTTATTACCTTTACTAATGATAAATCAAGGTTTGGGTATTTGTATTTGATGAAATACAAACATGAATCCTTTGAAAAGTTCAAAGAATTTAAATCTGAAGTAGAAAATCAAACAGGAAAGAGTATTAAAGCTCTTCGACAAGATCGTGGAGGTAAATATTTGAGTACTGAATTTGATTAATACTTGAGAGAGCATGACATTGTTTCCCAGCTGACTCCTCCAGGAACGCCACAGCTGAATGGTGTATCTGAAAGGAGAAATCGTACCCTATTGGATATGGTACATAGTATGATGAGCTATACTGATATGCCAATCTCCTTTTGGGGATTTGCATTAGAATCAGCTTTGTATATTCTGAATAGGATTCCATCAAAATCAGTTTCTTCCACACCTTATGAGATATGGCATGGAAGAAAACCAAGTCTTAAGCATGTTAAGATTTGGGGTTGTCCAGCTTATATCAAAAAGCTGAACACTGATAAATTGGAAACCAGATCATAAAAAGGTCGATTTGTTGGATATCCAAAAGATAGTTTTGGATATTATTTTATTTGTCTACTTCACAAAAGGTTGTGATTAGTAGAAATGCCACATTTCTTGAACAACAGTTTGTTCAAGAAAGAGGCAAAGGAAGGCAAGTAGAGTTGGAATTGGAGAATTCTGACCAATCAATAGATCAGATGGATATAGATCCATCTAGTCAACCTATACCCATTGATGAAACATCTACAGCTGTTCCTCGTAGAACAACCAGGGTATGTCACCCACCAGTGAGATATGGTTTCCTTCATGAAGAAGAAAAAGAGTTGTCTACTCATGAAGAAGAAGATCATGGAAATGATCCACTCACCTATGAAGAAGCTATATCAGATATAGACTCTTCAAAATGGATTGATGCTATGAAATCCGAGATTGATTCCATGTATAAGAATCAAGTTTGGGATCTTGTTGACCCACCTGAAGGTATTGTATCTATAGGGAACAAATGGGTTTTCAAGAAGAAATTGGCTCTAATGGAAAGGTAGATACCTATAAGGCAAGGTTAGTAGCGAAAGGGTTTCGCCAAAGGCAAAGAATCGACTATGAGGAGACTTTTTCGCCTGTTGCCATACTTAAATCAATTAGGATTCTATTAGCAATAGCTGCATACTATGATTATGAGATTTGGCAGATGGATGTCAAAACATCTTTTCTCAATGGATACATTGCAGAAAACATTTTCATGGAACAACCTAGGGGTTTTGAATCCCAAGATGCTTCCAAGGTATGCAAGCTAAAGCAATCCATTTATGGGTTGAAGCAAGCTTCGAGGAGTTGGAACATCTGTTTTGATGAAGCTATTAAATCCATTGGTTTTATCAAAAATGAGGATGAGCCATGTGTATATAAGAAAGTTAGTGATAGTGCTATCACTTTCCTTGTCTTATATGTGAATGACATACTGTTGATGGGTAATGACACAGGTATGTTGACAACTGTAAAGATATGGTTATCAAATACATTCTCCATGAAAGACTTAGGGGAGGCAACCTATATTCTTGGGATTCGCATCTATAGAGATAGAGCGAAAAGAATAATTGGTTTATCCCAAAGTCTATACTTGGAAAAGGTGTTAAAGAGGTTTAACATACTTGATTCCAAGAGAGGATTGTTACTAGTGAAACATGGTATCCATCTTTCTAAAGAGATGTCTCCAAAGACACCTGAAGAAAGAGATACGATGGCCAGGATTCCATATGCTTCGGCTATTGGAAGTTTAATGTATGCAATGTTGTGTACTAGGCCGAATATCGCATATGCTGTTAGTTTGACTAGCAGGTATCAATCCAATCCAGGTTTGGAACACTGGATAGCTGTCAAGAATATCTTTAAGTACTTGAGAAGAACTAAGGATTTATTCTTGATCTATGGAGGTGGAGACTTGCAATTGGATGGTTATACTGATTCTAATTTCCAATCAGATATCGATGATAGAAAGTCTACCTCTAGATATGTGTTCATTTGTAATCGAGGTGCAGTTAGTTGGAAGAGTTCCAAACAGAGCACGACTACAAATTCCACTACCGAGGCTGAGTATATTGCTGCATCAAATGCTGCAAAGGAAGCTGTTTGGATAAAGAAGTTCGTGACAAAACTTACAGTAGTTCCTTTCATTGAGTCAGCAGTTCCACTATACTGTGACAACAATGGAGCAGTCATACAGGCTAAGGAACCAAGGTTTCACCAGAAATCTAAACGCATATAAAAGCGCTACCACATTATCAGAGAAATAGTTGGACGAGGAGATATAGCCATGCAGAAAATAGCATCAGCTGAAAATCCAGCTGATCCATTCACTAAGCCTATGTCACAGACTCAGCTAGACCGACATCTTGAGAAGATGGGTCTAAGATATTGTAATGAATGGCTTTAATGCTAGTGGGAGATTGTTAGTAGTATGCCTTAGAGCATATCATTTAGTATGTATCTTGTACATATTTTTATTAATAAAAGGCATTTCCACTTTTCTGTTTACATAAGATATTTATGTGTAATAGAAAAGGTCCATTGATATTTTGCTAGAAATTCTATTCTTAAGATGTTAAGAATATGAGTGACAGTATTTCTAGTACAAAGTATCATAAATAGGTTCACAATCGAGGATACTTCATAATAAGGACATGGCTTATCCAGAAAGATTGTATTCATGTTTGTTATCAAGTTATTTATATGAGATATAAATAAGATGAAATGGTGAGTCTCATACCATATAGCAAACATGATAGGCACTTATAAATGATAAGTAGGCCGAACCAGTGACACTTATGACAAGCACATGGAGTTTACTCTTGTTAATATTTTGTCATAAATCATATCAGTGCATATAATCTTTAGACCTGAGATAGCACAGTTATCTTGTATATAGGTAGTTTGAGTTTGATACTGCTTTCATACTTGTACTGTGTATGGGTATATGGGCATGTGTTGGCTCCTACTAGTTATATATGGAGGTAGGTGTTGATCAAGATGGAATCTGTTCCTCTAAGTAAATAGAGATAAAATCTTATGTTCATTTAATTGTTCTTGATGTTTCAAGTTCCTGGCCAGGACAGATAGATTTAATCAGAAAAGAGTTTCTGATGAGAAAATCTTTTTAATCAAGAACTGGAATTAAAAGAGAACATAATATTCATAACAAATGGAGTTTGACATAAACCATGACTTCAGCTTGAGTTGGGATTTTGTAACAGAGAGATTCTAGTGCATGGTAACATATAATTATAGGTTCATTTAAGGTAAACCTTATTACTAATTGGGTGGCCATGGTATGCTATGCTAGGTGTTAACCATGGTCTATGAGGTGCATAAAATGATTTAGAGAAATCATTTATGGTAAGAAAGAGTTCTGATGATATTAAGAGTTTATATCATATCTCATTGCCAATTAGTGATGAGCCTAGTAAGTCACACACATACACAAGTTATCACCTAATTAAATATGATTTAATTAATTAATTAAAGAGTTTAATTGATTAATTAAATAGGTTTGGTTTGCAATTAGATTGTAAAGTCCCTAGAATGACTTGAAACCAAATCTAGATTATTGGATGTATAGTATAAGTTAAATTTATATTTAAAGTGTTTAAATATGAATTTAATTAATGAGAAATTAATTAATAGAGATTAATTAATTAATTTATATTTGATATAAATTAATTATAAGAAGAGAAATAATTATTTTGGGTTAAGAACTCAAAATTAAGACACAGGGGCATTTTGGTCATTTCACAGTTTGACGCGTGGCACCATGAGATGGTGACACATGGCATTACACATAAGCTTGCCAAATGTCTTTTAATCATGTAAGATGATTAAAATTAAGATTAAATATAGGTTTAACACTTGGCACAATGTGATTGGGTCAATTAAACCTAGAACCAATCAGAGGGTGACATGTGGCAAGGGTTTAATGTGTTGACCTAGCTATATAAGTGTTGTTATGAATTAAAAATATGACAACCAGGAGCCACACTCCTTGGTCATGCCATTTTGAGGCTCTCCATCTCTTCTTCTTCATCTCTCATCAATTTAAAGAGATTAGCCATCAATCTCTTGAATTAAAAATACTAGAAATTATTTCTAGTGTCCTGTTTACATCTTTAATCTCTTAAAAGGCAGAACTTGAATTTCTAATTAATAGAAAAAGCTTTAGAAGCTGTTCAAGGGCTACCATAGGTGTTCTTAGTGTGGACAAGCTAGAGGGAAAACATTTAAGGTCCTGAAGACGAATCTCAACGGCGAAAATACGCTGCAGTGCATCAAGAGGCTAGTGTAATCGTTCTTGATTTAATATAGGGTTCTAAAATTAATCTGATTAATTTTAAAATCTTAAATGGCAAATACAGATCTAAAAACATATTAAAAGAGTTTTAATATGTTGTTTATCATTGAAATCAAATAGATAAAAATAAATCTTGCATGATACATATGACCCTAGGTGAAAATTTTTGAATTCAATGGTATAAACTTCTGTTTTTCATGCTTCCGTTCCTTCATGACAGAGTTTGTTTCTAAATGCCTAACTTGTCAGCAAGTGAAAGCAGAGCATCAAGTACCCGCTGGGTTGTTACATCCACTACCAGTACCGGAATGGAAATGGGAGAGAATAACTATGGATTTTATTATGGGACTTTCGAGGACACAGAAGAGTCACGATGCAGTTTGGGTCATTATTGACAGACTAACCAAGTCTACTCATTTTTTGCCAGTCTTGATGGACTATAGTTTAGAAAGATTGGCCAAGTTGTACATTGATGAAATTGTGAGACTACATGGAGTGCCAGTATCCATCGTATCAGACAGAGATCTTAGGTTCACTTATAGATTCTAGGGTAGTCTTCAGAGAGCCCTAGGAACTAGATTGAACTTCAGTACGACATTCCACCCACAGACAGATGACCAGTTCGAGAGGGTAATTCAGATCTTGGAGGACATGCTACGGGCTTGTGTGATTGAATTTGAGGGCAGTTGGGACACACACTTGGCTTTGATTGAGTTTGCTTACAACAATAGCTACCAATCAAGCATTGGGATGCCTCCATATGAAGCTTTGTATGGCAGAAAATGTAGAACCCCGTTGTGTTGGGTTGACGTGGGTGAAAGAAAGATGATTGGACCCGAAATTGTTCAGCAAACTGAAGAGAAAATTAGGGTGATTAGAGATCGACTTAAAACTACATCAGACCGTCAGAAGTCCTATGTTGATCTGAAGAGAAGGGATATTGAATATGGAGTGGGTGACAAAGTATTCCTCAAGGTTTCCCCTTGGAAGAGGATTATGAGATTTAGCAGGAAGAGGAAACTGAGTCCTCGCTCCATTGGGCCATATGAGATTCTGGAAAGAGTGGGTCCTTTGGCATATCGATTGGCACTACCTCCAGAGTTGGAGAAGATACATAATGTCTTCCGTGTGTCTATGTTGAGGAGGTATAGATCAGACCCATCTCATGTACTACCAGTAGAAGAAATTGAAGTGAATCCAGACCTCACATATGAGGAAGAACCCATAGAGATTTTGGCTGATGAGGTAAAGCAGCTATGGAACAAGCAGATTCCGTTAGTGAAAGTGCTGTGGAACCATCATTCGGGCCAAGAAGCTACTTATGAACGAGAGGAGGACATGAGGAGACAGCACCCACAGTTGTTCAAAGATTGATACCAGGTAAAATTTCGAGACGAAATTTAATTTAAGGGGGGAGAATTGTAACACCCTTATTTGTATATCCTGGTATATTTCACTATTCCGGTGACCGGTGTCGGTTTGAACAATTAAGGGGATTAGAACCACACTTAAGATAACTAGATAAGCCCTGAACACAAATAATTAGTAATTGCCAATTAGTTAAGTATAAATAAGAAAAACAGAACATAAGAAGTTAAATGAGCCGAGAGTCACAGCGATGGGTGACCTTCTCGGGAAGGATTGCGAAGTCGATTTAAACTCAAATTTCGAACGGTAAAATGTGATGCTGCGGTCCTCAGGACTATTGAGAACACAGTGGAAAAGAGAAAATCTCGAAAAAGAATTATTAAGCCAGTCAAATTATTAGGTCAGGGAGCCAGAAGAAATATTGAATTATTTACAAACCGGGTCGAACCGGTGAGGGGCAATTTGGTCAATTGACCCCGAGAGCTGACTCCTGACCTAACTCTCAAATAAAATCAGAGAAAAGAAAATTTCGGAATCGGGAATTAAATTAAAGAACTAATGGAAAAATAAATAGAAAAAAAAAGGAAAAGTAGAAATTTGTGGCATCATGCATGACATCATGCATGATGCAATAAACACTAATTAAAAAAAAATATTTGGATAATTTTGGTCTTCCATAAAGGATAAATTAATAAAAGAAAAATAAAAGAAAACATAAAAAAAAGAGGCCTTCCACTTTGCCGTCTCTCTCACCCTCTCCCTCTCAAAATTACTCCATGAAAGCTCATTTGTGAGCTTGAAGAAACTAAATTTCAGCCATAAAAATTGCAAGTTCCATAATTAAATTTTGTTTGAGCAACTAGAAAAAAAAGGGTTAAGGAGAAAGAAAGAAGAAAGGAAGGAGTTGAAGAGGAAAGAAAATTCTGCACTAAGGTTAGTAAACTAAACTTGATTTTTTTTAGTTTAATTATTGTGTTTATAGTTGCATTAACTTAGAAATATGCTTAAAATGAAATGAAAATAAGTATTGGAGGCCTAGGTAGGGATTTTGGCCAGCTAGGGTTTGCCATGGTAATGCATGAATTTGATGAAATTAAAAGTGTATGGAACCTTAATTGAGTTGAGGAATGATGTTGGCAGGCTTTGATTTAGTGAAATGTAATAATTAGGGTAATTAGGGTTTGGCATCTAGGGTTTGGGAGACAAAAATGTGGGAATGTGTTAAATGGTGTATTGGACTTGGTTTGAGGTAAGAAATGGTCATTTGTGACCAATTGGAGTATGTTAGAAGTGTTGGAACCAAATGCAAATTCGAATTGCTTAGGGTCATGCTGCAGGCAGCATGACCAAGGTCCCTTTCAGGAACTAAAACTAAAAATTTACAAGTCCAATTGGTATGAGACTAATTGGGAATGAAAATAGACACAAAATGACACAATTTTCATTTAGGAATCATGCCCAAAAAGTGACCAAAACCTATTTCTGCAGTCTGACCTGTATAAAAATGACCAAATGAACAGTATTTGTTCATTTGGCCATAACTTGAGCTAGGTAGGTCTAACTGACCTGAAATTTTACCAGTGGACAGCTGAGATATAGACCTAAAACTTTCATGAAGAATACAAACCCAAATTATACCATTAACCAAGTCATTTGGCCACCCAAATTTGGTGACCTAAAACTGTCAGAACCAGTTTGGTGCCCAGAAATCTGGGTTAAGTCCAATCTGGCAGCTATGATTCAAATGGCTATAACTTGAGCTACAAAACTCCAAATGGAGTGATTCAAAAAGGAGAATAAATTTAAGACAATAAAGAACATTTTCTATAAAGAAAGTTTTGCCAAATTCTAACAGATAAATGACCAATGGAATAGTGCAACATAAGACACCAAAACTAAAAATTTGCAAATTTGCCCTAAAGACTTAGAATTTGAGTAAACAACCAACAAATTTAGTTACCAAAATGTGGTATGTGAGTCAAGTTGGAATTCCAGGTGTAACCATGAAACACAAATTTTGAAGAACGTCAAGTTTAGCGTATATAAGCTAGATAAAAGTGAATTTGAATTTATTTTTGGATTTATAATGAGTTATGATACTGAAATACTGTGAAACTGTGTGTTTCAGTGGAAAGAACACTGGGAAAGAACCCGAGTGATCGAGTCAAGGCCAAGAGGTGACTCGTATAAGGTTTGTGCACAACATCAATATGCTTTAAAATTCATTTACAAAGTGCATGAAATGTGTAGTATGCTTTTGCTTTGAATTGTTGAAAGTTTATTTGTGTATGTTTGAAATGGCAATAAATGTTTAGTAAATTATTAAGATAAGTTTTGAAACCACAGTGTCATGACCATATATTTGAACACCTCACTAGCATGACTAGTGGGGGAATCAGTTTCGAATTTTGATTCCTTCTCTGACTGAAGTGTTGAGGTGTGTGCCAATAGAAGAAGAAATTGAATGGATATCCATATATTTGAGCTAGCTAGCCGTGTGATGTGACTTCTCCTTAGCCTCTGGCTATTGAGATTATATTTGTTTCGAATGGCATGATATAACTGTGGGTTTTATGAAATTGGTTTTGATACTTCAAAATGAAACTGTTTGGATTAAAATCTCATAATTCATGTTTTGTATTTAATTATCATGTTCAGTCCAATTTTTTAATAAGTGTGATTTAAATTCTGCATGAAGATTATTTTAGTATGTTGCGCACCACTGAGTCCTAGTACTCAGCGATAGCCGTTATTGCTGTCGCAGATATAGAGACTAGAGGAGCAGTAGATTGAGCTGCTAAGGACAGAGGAGCTACCTACTCGGAAGTCTAGTAGGTATATTTTATACCCCGACTGTAAAAAATTTATTTTGATGTATGTAATGTATGTAAAGGTATGGACATATAAAAATGGTATTGAGCAGTTTGTATAAATTTTGTATAAAGTTTGTAATAAATTTTAGTTTGAATTTCTCTTAATGTAAATTTTTAGTATGATGTATATAAGTTGTTTTACATTTAATTAAATATGAATGGAAGTATTTTATTTTAATTTGAATGAAAGTAATTAGTAATATTTTGGATGGTATTTGAATTGGATATTGTAGATTTGAATTTTTGAAAGTTAAAATTGAATTTGAAGAAGTTGAGATAAATTATTGGAAGTTCTTTTTACAGGTATTTGAAGAATTGTTTTCTAAAAATACAGATGGTACTCTGCTGAAATTTTTATAAAATTTGCAGAAAAACAAAATGAGCCAAAAGAATTTTACTAGTTTTAAAACTTTGAATAAATGATTATAATACCTATTAGAAAATGGTCACCACTTATAAAAGTAAGAAAATTGTTTTAAAATCTCTTGTATGGTACTTAATGAGTTATCGGTAGGTGAAGTTGAAGGAACGGAAGCGTGAAAAATACAAGTTTATACCATTGAATTCAAAAATTTTCACCTAGGGTCACATGCATCATGCAAGATTTATTTTTATCTATTTGATTTCAATGATAAACAACATATTAAAACTCTTTTAATATGTTTTTGGATCTGTATTTGCCATTTAAGATTTTAAAATTAATCAGATTAATTTTAGAACCCTAGATTAAATCAAGAACGATTACACTAACCTCTTGATGCACTGCAGCGTGTCTGCGCCTTTGAGATTCGTCTTGAGGACACCAGATGTTGTCCCTCTAGCTTGTCCACACCAAGAACACCTTGAACAGCTTCTAAAGCCTTTTCTATTAATTAGAAATTCAAGTTCTGCCTTTTAAGAGATTAGAGATGTAAACAGGACACTAGAAACAATTCCTAGTGTTCTTAATTCAAGAGATTGATGGCTAATCTCTTTGAATTGATAAGAGATGAAGAAGAAGAGATAAAAACCCTCAAAGTGGCGTGACAAAGGAGTGTGGCTGCTGGTTGTGTTTTATTTTCTCATAACAACACTTAAATAGCTAGGTTAACACATTAAACCCTTGCCACATGTCACCCTTTGATTAGCTCTAGGTTTAAGTGACCCAATCACATTGTGCCAAGTGTCAAACCTATATTTAATCTTGATTTTAATCATCTTACATGATTAAAAAAACATTTGGCAAGCTTATGTGTCATGCCATGTGTCACCATCTCATGGTGCCACGTGTCACATTGCAAAATGACCAAAATGCCCCTGTGTCTTAATTTTGAGTTCTTAACCCAAAATAATTATTTTCTTCTTCTAATTAATTTATATCAAATATAAATTAATTAATTAATCTCTATTAATTTATTTCTCATTAATTAAATTCATATTTAAACACTTTAAATATAAATTTAACTTATATTATACATCCAATAATCTAGATTTGGTTTCAAGTCATGCAAGGGACTTTGCAATCTAATTGCAAACCAAACCTATTTAATTAATAAATTAAACTCTTTAATTAATTAATTAAATCATATTTAAATAGGTGATAACTTGTGTATGTGTGTGACTTACTAGGCTCATCACTAATTGGCAATGAGACATGATATCAACTCTTAATATCATCAGAACTCTTTCTTACCATAAATGATTTCTCTAAATCATTTTATGAACCTCATAGACCATGGTTAACACCTAGCATAGCATGCCATGGCCACCCAATTAGTAATAAGGTTTACCTTAAATGAACCTATAATCATATGTTACCATGCACTAGAATCTCTCTGTTACAAAATCCCAACTCAAGCTGGAGTCATGGTTTATGTCAAACTCCATTTGCTATGAATATTATGTTCTCTTTTAATTCCAGTTCTTGATTAAAAAGATTTTCTCATCAGAAACTCTTTTCTGAATAAATCTAGCTATCTTGGCCAGGAACTTGAAACATCAAGAACAATTAAATGAACATAGGATTTTATCTCTATTTACTTAGAGGAATAGATTCCATCTTGATCAACACCTACCTCCATATATAACTAGTAGGAGCCAACACATGCCCATATACCCATACACGACAAGTATGAAAGCATTATCAAACTCAAACTACCTATATACAAGATAAGCTGCTATCTCAGGTCTAAAAATTATATGCACTGATATGATTTATGACAAAACATTGACAAGAGTAAACTCCATGTGCTTGTCATAAGTGTCACTGGTTCGGCCTACTTATCATTTATAAGTGCCTATCATGTTTGTTATATGGCATGAGACTCACCATTTCATCTTATTTATATCTCATATAAATAACTTGGGAACAAACATGAATATAATCTTTCTGGATAAGTCATGTCCTTATTATGAAGTATCCTCAACTGTGAACTATTTATGATACTTTGTGCTAGAAATATTGTCACTCATATTCTTAATAACTTAAGAATAATATTTGTAACAAAATATCAATGGACCTTTTCTATTACACATAAATATATTATATAAACAGAAAAGTGGAAATGCCATTTATTAATAAAATATGTACAAGATATATACTAAATGATATGCTCTAGGGCATACTACTAACAATCTCCCACTAGCACTAGAGCCATTCATTACAATATCTTAGACCTATCTTCTCAAGATGTCGGTCTAACTGAGTCTGTGACATAGGTTTAGTGAATGGATCAGCTGGATTTTTAGCTGATGCTATTTTCTGCATGGCTAAATCGCCTTGCCCAACTATATCTCTGATAATGTGGTAGTTCCTTTCTATGTGTTTGGATTTTGGGTGAGACCTTAGTTCCTTAGCCTGTATGACTACTCCATTGTTGTCACAAAGGTAATGGAACCACGACTCAATGGAAGGAACTACCGTAAGTTCTCACACGAACTTTTAATCCAAATGACTTCCTTTGCAAAGATCTCGATGCAAAGAATATACTCACCTCAGAGTGGAATCTGCAATGTACTGCTTGGAACTCTTCCAACCGATCGCACCTCTATTACAAATGAACACATATCCGGAGGTAGACTTTCTATCATCGATATCCGATTGGAAATCGAATCGTGATAACCATCCAATTGCAAGTCTCCACTCCATAAATCAAGAATAAATCCTTAGTTCTTCTCAAGTACTTAAGAATATTCTTGACAACTATCGATGTTCCAAACCTGGATTGGATTGATACCGCTAGTCAAACTAACAAAGATATGCGACATCCGGCCTAGTACACAACATTGCATACATTAAACTTCCAATAGCCGAAGCATATGGAATCCTGGCCATCTTATCTCTTTCTTCAGGTGTCTTTGGAGACATCTCTTTAGAAAGATGGATACCATGTCTCACTGGTAACAATCCTCTCTTGGAATCAAGCATGTTAAACCTCTTTAACACCTTTTCCAAGTATAGACTTTGGGATAAACCAATTATTCATTTCGCTCTATCTCTATAGATGCGAATCCCAAGAATATAGGTTGCCTCCCCTAAGTCTTTCATGGAGAATGTATTTGACAACCATACCTTTATAGTCATCAACATACCTGTGTCATTACCCATCAACAGTATGTCATCCACATATAAGACAAGGAAAGTGATAGCACTGTCACTAACCTTCTTATATACACATGGCTCATCCTCATTTTTGATAAAACCAAAGGATTTAATAACTTCATCAAAACGGATGTTCCAACTCCTCGAAGCTTGTTTCAACCCATAAATGGATCGCTTTAGCTTGCATACCTTGGAACCATTTTGGGATTCAAATCTCTTAGGTTGTTCCATGAAAATGTTTTCTTCAATGTATACATTGAGAAAAGCTGTTTTGACATCCATCTGCCAAATCTCATAATCATAGTACGCAGCTATTGCTAATAAAATCCTAATTGATTTAAGCATGGCAACAGGCGAGAAAGTCTCCTCATAGTCGATTCCTTGCCTTTGGCGAAACCCTTTCGCCACTAACCTTGCTTTATAGGTCTCTACCTTTCCATCAGAACCAATTTTCTTCTTGAAAAACCCATTTGTTCCCTATAGGTACAATACCTTCAGGTGGGTCAACAAGATCCCAAACTTGATTCTTATACATGGAATAAATCTCGGATTTCATAGCTTCAATCCATTTTGAAGAGTCTATATCTGATATAGCTTCTTCATAGGTAAGTGGATCATCCCCATGATCTACTTCTTCATGAGTAGACAACTCTTATTCTTCTCCATGAAGAAAACCATATCTCACTGGTGGGTGAGATACCCTAGTTGTTCTACGAGGAACAGCTGTAGATGTTTCATCAACGGGTATTGGTTGACTAGATGGATCTATATCCATCTGATCTGTTGGTTGGTCAGAATTCTCCAATTCTAACTCTATTTGCCTTCCTTTGCCTCCTTCTTGAACAAACTGTTGTTCAAGAAATGTGGCATCTCTACTTATAACAACCTTTTGTGAAGTAGGCAAATAAAATAATATCCAAAACTATCTTTTGGATATCCAACAAATCGACCTTTTTCTGATCTGGTCTCCAATTTATCAGTGTTCAGCTTTTTGATATAAGCTGGACAACCCCAAATCTTAACATGCTTAAGACTTGGTTTTCTTCCATGCCATATCTCATAAGGTGTGGAAGAAATTGATTTTGATGGAATCCTATTCAGAATATACAAAGCTGATTCTAATGCAAATCCCCAAAAGAAGATTGACATATCAGTATAGCTCATCATACTACGTACCATATCCAATAGGGTACGATTTCTCCTTTCAGATACACCATTTAGCTGTGGCGTTCCTGGAGGAGTCAGCTGAGAAACAATGCCATGCTCTCTCAAGTATTCATCAAATTCAGTACTCAAATATTCACCTCCACGATCTGATCGAAGAGCTTTAATACTCTTTCCTGTTTGATTTTCTACTTCAGATTTAAATTCTTTGAACTTTTCAAAGGATTCATGTTTGTATTTCATCAAATACAAATACCCAAATCTTGATTTATCATCAGTAAAAGTAATAAAATAATGAAAACCCCCTCTAGCCATTTCTTTAAATGGACCACATACATCACTATGTATTAGCTCCAAAATATTTTCAGCTCTTAGCCCTTGTCCAACAAAGGGTGATCTAGTCATTTTGCCCTGAAGGCAAGATTCACAAGTTGGAGTAGGCTCAGAGCCCAATGAGGATAGAATCCCCATTTTCTCCAATTTTGCAATCCTATCTTCTGCAACATGACATAACCTTAAGTGCCAAATATATTTTGAACTTGAGTTGGTTTTCACCATGGCATTGCATTCTTTTAGATTGCTATACTCTAGCCAGAGGAAACACTTTCTTACTGGCAATGGAAACACTTTCCTGTTGGCAATGGAAACACTTTCCTATTGGCAGTGGAAACACTTTCCTTTGCCTTTGTCAGCTTTGGTCTTCCCTTTCTGTTTAGCTATTTTATTGGAAGGACCAGGAATCTGAAGTTTCTTTTTCTTATTGCCCTTCTTCTTGTTGGACTTTCCAGCAGAAGAAGATGCAACCAAAGCTACCTCTTTTCCTTTATTGCCTGGCATATTCTTTTGGGCAATAACCAGTATGTTGAGTAAACCAGCTAAGGTGCATTCCTGTTTAGTCATATGGAAATTTGTCACAAAATTTCCAAAAGACTCAGGAAGGGACTGAAGGATCAAATCCGTCTGTAGTTGGAAATCCATGTTGAAGTCAAGATGTTCCAACTGCTCAATCAGCCGAATCATCTTGTGGACATGATCCCCAACATTCTGTCCCTTAGACATCCTCATACGGAATAGCTGTCTAGATATCTCATACCTAGCATTCCTGCTGTGCTCACCATACAACTCTTGTAGGTGAAGGAGGATCTCACTCGCACTCTACATGTTCTCATGTTGCTTCTGTAGCTCATTACTCATGGAAGCAAGCATGTAACACTTAGCTCTCATATCATGCTCATTCCACTTGTCCAAAGTTTCATGTTCCTCTTGTGTTGCCTCTAGAGGTAAGGGACCAGGAACATTTGAATCTAGAACATATCCTATATGTTCAAGGTTCAGGACAAGTTTCAAATTTCTTAGCCAATCAGACAGATTAGGTCCTGTCAACCTATTGTGATCAAGTATGCTTGCAAGGATATTGGATGGTGGTGGTTGTTTTGTGCTCATTTTTATCAGAGAATTAACTGCAGAAAATAACCAGATCAATTAGTAAATGTATCATGTAATTAACCAAAATGATTATGGTCTTTTAATCAAATTGGTCCTCCCACTAACTTAGCGAATCTTACACTTCCAAAGTAGAAAACGGAAATCCTAGTTGGATGGATTTCTAGTGGGTGATTGAATTCTTATAATTCTATTGATCATCCTCAGGTACATCCATTATTGGAATTACAATAAACTATAAGTGAGCAACTCTTTGCCCATCACATATCATGTGAGGTTCAATCCTTTACCTAGCCCCTAATGCTCAAAATCTCAGGTACATCCATTATTGACTTATCTTGCATTAGTTAAGTTGATCCCATTGAGCCAGTAATTATGCAAATAATTTTAATGTCCTCAGGTACATCCAATATTGGCCACTAAACCATTTACATATTTACAACATCTCATGCTTACCAATTATTCTTAAGAAAATCTCTTAAATAAATTGCATCTTATGCAACTATTTAAATTTCTTAAAATAATTGCCCCAATGGAGGGCCTATGTTATAATTACTTTAATTATAGCATTTCCAACTTAATCATTTGATTGGAAGATTTTATGGTCATTCTATTTACTATTAAGGTCTCACTTTGCACATTATCCATTTAGCATGCATATATCATATAATTGCATACATTCCCATACATCTCATGCATTCATGGATAAGCAGTAAATATGGTATGATCATGGACTTTCTAAGGGATTCAATTCTGAGCCACCAAGAATTGAATCAGGGCATTCCTAGGTGCATTTCATTCATTCATTTTACAAGAGTTGCTGAAGGAGTACATAATCAACACTTGATCTTGAATTCCTCCCACTGGTCCCACCAATGCTCTTGACCTCCTTGAACTTCTTGCAATCCAATATTACATAGTAATCCTTGGCATACCAAGGCGAATTTACAAGAACTTAAATAAATGAAATTACAACCCAAAAATTATTACAAACTTAATAATACATGCCCAAAATAAATTAATTAATTAATTTACAATCCCAAAGAAATATAAAAGAAATAAATCCAATCACATTGGTCTTTTATAGTCCATGATCATCCATCATGCATATCACTATTTAACAATTAAATAAAACATACATACTTAAATTAAATTGAATATCTCATATTCAACTTAAAAATTCAGATTTGAATATGATTCAAATAAATTTAAAAATTCAGATTTGAATCTCATTCAAACAAATTTAAAAATTCAGATTTGAATCACATTTAAACAACTTTAAAAATTCAGATTTGAATCATATTCAAACATTTTTTAAAAAATCAGATTTGAATCACATTCAAAAATTTTTTAAAAAATCAGAGCTGAATTTTATTCAATCAATTTTAAAAAATCAGATTTAAATATGATTCAAACAGCTTTAAAAATTCAGATTTGAATCACATTCAAACAACTTTTATAATTCAGATTTGAATCACATTCAAACAATTTTTAAAATTCTGATTTGAATCATATTTTAATTGTGTGATAAAAACTACTAATTAAACACTTTAATTAGTCAAAGAATAGGCCTTAGATCATACAACAATTGCAGAATTAAAAGCCAAACCTTAAACCACCAATGGAAGCCAAACCATGCGCACCATTGATGGTATTTTTTCAAGTATGCCGCCAACTTGCTTTGCAACCAGCAATGAACTTTTGATCTCATGATCAAACACACAATTAAATCATATAATCAACAATCTAAATGGCAAATATAGTGGCTCTGATACCAATTGAAGGAACGGAAGCGTGAAAAACACAAGTTTATACCATTGAATTCAAAAATTTTCACCTAGGGTCACATGCATCATGCAAGATTTATTTTTATCTATTTGATTTCAATGATAAACAACATATTAAAACTCTTTTAATATGTTTTTGGATCTGTATTTGCTATTTAAGATTTTAAAATTAATCAGATTAATTTTAGAACCCTAGATTAAATCAAGAACGATTACACTAACCTCTTGATGCACTGCAGCGTGTTTGCACCTTTGAGATTCGTCTTGAGGACACCAGATGTTGTCCCTCTAGCTTGTCCAAACCAAGAACACCTATGGCAGCCCTTGAACAGCTTCTAAAGCCTTTTCTATTAATTAGAAATTCAAGTTCTGCCTTTTAAGAGATTAGAGATGTAAACAGGACACTAGAAACAATTCCTAGTGTTCTTAATTCAAGAGATTGATGGCTAATCTCTTTGAATTGATAAGAGATGAAGAAGAAGAGATAAAAACCCTCAAAGTGGCGTGACAAAGGAGTGTGGCTGCTGGTTGTGTTTTATTTTCTCATAACAACACTTAAATAGCTAGGTTAACACATTAAACCCTTGCCACATGTCACCCTTTGATTAGCTCTAGGTTTAAGTGACCCAATCACATTGTGCCAAGTGTCAAACCTATATTTAATCTTGATTTTAATCATCTTACATGATTAAAAAAACATTTGGCAAGCTTATGTGTTATGCCATGTGTCACCATCTCATGGTGCCACATGTCACACTGTAAAATGACCAAAATGCCCCTGTGTCTTAATTTTGAGTTCTTAATCCAAAATAATTATTTTCTTCTTCTAATTAATTTATATCAAATATAAATTAATTAATTAATCTCTATTAATTAATTTCTCATTAATTAAATTCATATTTAAACACTTTAAATATAAATTTAACTTATATTATACATCCAATAATCTAGATTTGGTTTCAAGTCATGCAAGGGACTTTGCAATCTAATTGCAAACCAAACCTATTTAATTAATCAATTAAACTCTTTAATTAATTAATTAAATCATATTTAAATAGGTGATAACTTGTGTATGTGTGTGACTTACTAGGCTCATCACTAATTGGCAATGAGACATGATATCAACTCTTAATATCATCAGAACTCTTTCTTACCATAAATGATTTCTCTAAATCATTTTATGAACCTCATAGACCATGGTTAACACCTAGCATAGCATGCCATGGCCACCCAATTAGTAATAAGGTTTACCTTAAATGAACCTATAATCATATGTTACCATGCACTAGAATCTCTCTGTTACAAAATCCCAACTCAAGCTGGAGTCATGGTTTATGTCAAACTCCATTTGCTATGAATATTATGTTCTCTTTTAATTCCAGTTCTTGATTAAAAAGATTTTCTCATCAGAAACTCTTTTTCTGAATAAATCTATCTGTCCTGGCCAGGAACTTGAAACATCAAGAACAATTAAATGAACATAAGATTTTATCTCTATTTACTTAGAGGAACAGATTCCATCTTGATCAACACCTACCTCCATATATAACTAGTAGGAGCCAACACATGCCCATATACCCATACACAGTACAAGTATGAAAGCAGTATCAAACTCAAACTACCTATATACAAGATAACTGTGCTATCTCAGGTCTAAAGATTATATGCACTGATATGATTTATGACAAAACATTGACAAGAGTAAACTCCATGTGCTTGTCATAATTGTCACTGGTTCGGCCTACTTATCATTTATAAGTGCCTATCATGTTTGTTATATGGCATGAGACTCACCATTCCATATTATTTATATCTCATATAAATAACTTGGGAACAAACATGAATACAATCTTTCTGGATAAGTCATGTCCTTATTATGAAGTATCCTCGACTGTGAACTATTTATGATACTTTGTGCTAGAAATATTGTCACTCATATTCTTAACAACTTAAGAATAATATTTCTAACAAAATATCAATGGACCTTTTCTATTACACATAAATATATTATATAAACAGAAAAGTGGAAATGCCATTTATTAATAAAATATGTACAAGATATATACTAAATGATATGCTCTAGAGCATACTACTAATAGAAGTTCGGTAGATCATTAGGTATTCTACGGGATCATGTTATGCCTTATAGAGGGGTAAGGTGTGACATTGAAACACACCCCACCATGTGTTCTACCACAAGTCTCACACTGCCGAACTAATAAAGCTCCTCGAGATGCCTGCTGGGTGTGCTGACCAGACCGGGTGGTCTTTAGCCAGAGAATCTACCTCTGCCAGATCTGTGAGAGCTGGATCCCCCAAACTGTTTCCTCTTCCCAGAACCACTCTTAGTAGCCTGGCCCATACCCTTTTCAGTCTTTTCTTTCTCTTGAGTGCCCTTCTTTACTACCCCTTCTAATTTTATCCTTTTCAGTTCTAGGGCTTGTGAAATCAGCTCAGCAAAATTCTGGTGTCTGAATCCCACAACTTGCATTCTTAAGCTAGGCCTCAACCCAGCCTCAAACCTCTTACATCTGTCTCTAGGGGGTGGAGACTAAGCTTCCAGCATAGTTGTCACACCTTACTCCTCTTTAGATGTAACATGCTTCCGTAGTACACCTAATGAATTACCGTACTTCCCCATTAAATATACTACAAGGGATTTTGAAACAATTTTCGTTCATTTTTAAATTGGTGGGTAAAATTTTCTCAGCTATTAAAAACCTTTATTTAAAGTCCAAATATAAATCAAATTTTTATATATTTAAAATCTCCGCAATTTTTATAAAAATTTCGACAGAGTGCTGTCTGTATTTTGAGAAAACAGTTCTTCAAAACCTGAAAATAAAGATACTCCCAATATTTTTCTCAATCATAACTCCATTATTCAATCTCATTTCACAAATCAACACAAGCAACTCAATACACAGTTTTAATTGAATCAACCATTGAAACCTCTCATTAAGGTAACAAAATTAATATTTACATTCATGGGATCATAAAAAAATTTAGTAGTGCAAAACTTTATAAATACATAAAATCTCAAGATAACCTTATAATAATTTGTATTTCATTACAATCCAAAAATATATTACAAAAGAGTTGGTACAACTGCTCAAAGTAAATTTCATACATACAATTACAGAATTACATCAAAATCTAAAGTACAAGGGCATACCTATGATATACCCGAAGATAGTCTCACTATGCCTTTTAGTAATCTTGCTCAGCTGCTTTATATTTTCTTTCACCTGCGATAGCATACAAAGCTATCGCTGAGTGGTGAACTCAATGTTACACAAACTAATAATTTAACACTTAATACAAGTTATGCTTAACAATTCATAACAAATAAAAATTTAAAATTTCTAAATTCTTCAAAATTCATAACATTCAGAAATCAATATTTTCATTCATGCAAATTATTCATTTGAATAACATTTTTGATCAAATAGTAACTATTTATCTATATTTCTTTTAAATTTCGAAAAAATATAAAAATATTTTAAATTACTGACAAATTATTTATTTCAACCACAATTTATCAAACTATGCATAACTTAAAGGGCGTTGCCAACAATTCACACAGTTGAACCCATAATCCAAAATTCAAATAGATGCCATGTTGTACACCACGACATTTCACACTCTCCCAATAACCGAGGCTAAAAGGGAGGAACAAAGACTAGCTAGTATATAGGAGTACTCATTTAAACTCTTCCCCAACTGGCAAGCCAAAGAGGAAGGAACTCGCCCCATCTAGTGGAGGAGATATCTCACTAGACAAGCTAATGAGAATTAACAATATATTTTGCCATGTCAACTGTGGTTTCAAATCATATTCAAAACAATTTCTATTTACAAAGTGTTTACAAATCATTAACATATTTAATCATCATAAATTCATGCTCAAGGTTGGCAACACATCAAACTTAAAATTTACAATCCTCAAAACCATGCAATAAATCCTTAAATGCATAAGAAAATTTACATTTAATTTATACAATTTCATTCAACAAATTAAAATCCTCAACACAACAAAATTATAAATCATAAAATAAACTTGTTCAAATCAATTTAGAAGTGAAAAGTAACAAAATAGTTAGTTGTGCACAAACCTTATACGAGTCGCCTCTTGGCCTTGACTCGATGTCTCGGGTTCTTTTCCGGTATTCTTTTCTACTGAAACACACAGTTTCACAGTGTTTCAGTATCACCATTTATCATAACTCTAAAAATAAATTCAAATCTACTTATACCTAGCTTTAATAGCTAAACTTGACATTCTTTAAAATTTGTATTTTGGGGTTACTATTCATGATACTATTCAAGTCAATTTGTTGAATTTCTAATGCTTAATAGGTATGGGAATTCTAATTTTACCCACGTACTACATTTTGGTTACCTAATTTGTTGGTTTTGGTTGTTTTCTCAAATTTTAAGTCTTTTAGGCAAAATTGCAAATTTTCAGTTTTGGTATCTTATATTGTACTGTTCCATTGGTCATTTTCCTGTTAGAATTTGGCAAAACCCTCTTCATATAAAAAGTTCCCTATTATCTTAAATTTATTCTCCTTTTTGAATCACTCCATTTGGAGTTTTTTAGCCCAAGTTATAGCCATTTGAATCATGACTGTCGGATTGGACTTAACCCAGATTTCTGGGCACCAAACTGGTTCTGGCAGTTTTAGGTCACCAAATTTGGGTGGCCAAATGACTTGGTTAAGGGCATAATTTGGGTTTGTGTTCTTAATGAAAGTTTTAGGTCTATATCTCAGCTGTCTACTGGTAAAATTTCAGGTCATTTAGACCTACCTAGCCCAAGTTATGAGCAAATAAACAAACACTGTTTATTTGATCATTTTTGTACAGGTCAGATTGCCTAATCCGGATTTGGCCAATTTGTTCACTATGCTATGGTCACTTTCTGGGCATGATTCCTAGATGAAAAATGTTCCGTTTTGTGTCTATTTTCATTATCAAATTGTCTCATACTAATTGGACTAGTAAATTTTCAGTTTTGGTCCCTTAAAGGGACCTTGGTCCTACTACCTGCAGCATGGCCATTTTCAATCCGAATTTAAACTCACTTCTAACACTTCCAACACATCACAATTGGTCACAAATGACCATTTTTCATCTCAAACAAGGTCATACACACCATTTGACCAATTCTTACAATTTTGCCTCCCAAATCCTAGGTGCCAAAAATCCTAACTCATAAAATTCAAACCTAATGCATTCTAAACATCTATCCATAGTTTACATATTTAATTCCACTTAAGCAACCATTCAAATGCATCAAATTTACCCATTTCAAACCCTAACTAAGGCTGGCCAAAATTCATGTTTGGTCCCTCAACCATGTTTTTCCTTTGATTTGTTTCAATTTCTAAGTTTATTAAAGCATATTTGCATGAAATTTAAAGAAATAAATTAGAGTTTATTACTAACCTTCACTTGAATTCCAATTCTTCAATTTCACTCCCTTTTTCCTTTTCTTTTCTTCTTCAAATGCTTCCCCAAGTGAAGTTAACAAGTTTTTATGGATTAATTTGGGGACAAAATAAGGTTAAGTGGGTGGGATCAAGCTTGTTTCAATGGTGAGAATGGGAGAGAGTGGGACGGTAAGATGAAGATGGCTTTTTTGTTTTTTTTTCTTTTTCTTTTCTTTATGTCTTTAGTCTTATGGAAGACCAAAAAATCAAATTAATTAAATTTATTAATTATAATATTTATGGCATCATGCATGATGTCATGCATGATGTCATCTCTTTTCACCTTTTTCATTTTCTTTTTTTTTCTATTTATTTTTCCATTAGTTATTTAATTTAATTTCCGATTCCAAATTTTTTTTTTCTCTAATTTTATTTGAAAGTTAGGTCAGGAGTCAGCTCTCGGGGTCAATTAACCAAATTGTCCCTCACCGGTTCAACCCGGTTTGCAAATAATTCAATATTTCTTCCAGATCTCTGACCTAATTATTTGACCACCTTAACAATTCTTTTTTGTGATTTTCTCTTTTCCACTGTGTTCGTAATAGTCTTAAGGACTGCGACATCATATTTTACTATTCAAAATTTGAGTTTAAATTGACTTCGCAATCCTTCCCAAGAAGGTCACTTATCGCTGTGACTCTCGGCTCATTTAACTTCTTATGTTCTGTTTTTCTTATTTATACTTAACTAATTGAAAATTACTAATTATTTGTGTTCAGGGCTTATCTAGTTGTCTTAAGTATGGTTATAATCCCCTTAATTGTCCGGATCAACACCGGTCACCGAAATAGTAAAATATACCAGGCTATACAAATAGAGGTATTACAATTCTCCCCCCCTTAAAATAATTTCTTCCTCGAAATTTTACATAGTATCAGTCTCTGAACAGTTGTAGGTGCTATCTCCTCATGTCCTATTCACGCTCCTAAATAGCTTCCTGGCCTGAATGATGGTTCCTTAGCACTTTAACCAATACTATTTACTCATCGATTGCTCACCTCGTGTGCCAAATTTCTTATGACCTTCTGTCATAAGTTAGATTCAAATTCATTTCAATTTTAGAGGTAAGCAAATCTGTGTGCTAGTAGATCCACTCTTTCTAGGACCTCGTACGATCTAATGGGTGAGAACTTAGTTTTTCTCTTTTCTTATCAAATCTCTTGATCATTTGATGCAACCTTCAGTTTAGTTTAGAATATTTTAGTCTTTTCTTGCTGTTGTTTTAGCAATTATTTTCCTTTGTAGTCTTTTTTTTTAAATGACCTTGTTGGTCATATATGAACTGCTTATCTCTTTCTTGACCATAGGTCCATAACCATTATCTTACCATCTCCATTTATGACCAAGGCCTATGTGCTATTTTGCACTATCTTGTTTACTTTTGTTTAACTTATTTCCTTCTTGATAAAATAGTTCGGGATATCGTTACGTGTCTTAAGTAGGTTGTTTTCCCTGATGGGAATTCCTCATCTAGTGTTTTTCTCATTTCTTACTGTTCTATTTTTTTTTTCCACAGCTTAACTTTAATTATTTTATTCCTCAATCTTATCTTCTTCCTTAGCTTGACTGTCGAGTCATGATTTAGCACCTCTTATCATCCCTAATAAATCCACTATACTTAAATATTATTTTGATTTGGTCCTCTAACCATTCTAGTCAACACTTTACTAATATTTATAACGTTTCTTTATTACATTCGCACCAACTATTCTAATTTTTACTTCTATATTTTCTTTTATCTACAGATATTCTATAGCTTATTTTTCACTGGTTTGCGATCATTACCCTTTTTTTTTCAACCATAAATAATTCTTTAATCTTAAGAAGGGAGTCTACTGGACTCTCCTGTTTCTCATGCTCTCCAAAAGTTTCGCTTTAATTCTAATCTAATCCTTGTGATCCACACAATAAAATTGTGCTCTTCCTAAAGAATATCTGGCCAACTAGTTCCTATCGAATTACTGTTATCAGTAGAATATCATTTCTTAATTGTTTTATAAGTTATAATTGTCATCCAAAGCATCCTGTCTCTTCTAGGGGAATAAAATTATATTTTGTGTCTTACTACTACACAAATAGAATATTGTTCCTTACTAAACTTTGAGCAAAAGATCCATTGCAATACTAGAACAACTATAAACTCCAAATCAGAGACTGGATGACTTAGCCCTATAGGTCCTATTTTTAAATTTTTACCATGCTAAAATCTCTAGTCCCATAACAATTCTTGATGTAATGTAATTCATGCTAGGGTAACGGAGTCTTTAACTCTCACTACCTTGCAACCATGATCTTTTGATATTCTAATTATGGAGTTTTAAATCTCGAATTAGGATTTTCAAACTCAGTTCTAGTAATAAAACTCTATTCTGGTATATTTGTACCAGAGTGAAAGCCATTTGTAATTATTCTTATCCTTATGTACTATTGGGTAGTACGTAGCTCTGCACAATAAATCTCAAGTCAGTACTGTAATCTGCAGCTTACAGCACAAACATCAAGGATATTGCATAGTTACTACGATACATCCCAATAGATCAAACTTCCCTATGTCTTATTTCTTTCAAATCCACTAATATCTTAAACTTATTTTGATTATGGTGCTTACTGACATCTATCAACAATAGAACCTTTACTTCCATCTAGGGCAGATATATTGCTATAACTTACTTTTTAGTCCTCTTGCCTTACCTAATTAGGCTTACTAATTAACTTTATAATTTATCATAGTCTAAGAGATGTCTCTCACTAGAAACTTTTCCAAAATTAATTCCAATCATGCTTATTATCGCAATTCTTATCCTAAAATACTAATCACTAACAGATCAAAATTTATCTCCATGCAAGGGAATAGCAGTAGAATATATAATTTTAGCATTAACATATAAACAAGTAGAGTCGGAATCAAATAGTATATAATTATTCCTTTCACAAGTTAAAAACATACTGGCAACTACATCTGAAGTCTCTGCTTCTTCCCCTCGATGCATGGCGTTCCCTCTTTCTAATGTATTCCTCTGCTCGGGTTGGTCCATTGTGTGAGGATTACCCGAAGTGTTGTCTCTACTTCTACCTCTGCCCCTGCTAACTATTAATGAGCCTCTAAAATGAGAATCTTGAACTGATTGCTCTGGTGTAGTATGTGGCATAAATCGATGTGCGCTAGTACAATCTCGAGCGAAAATGTCCAATTCCACCACAATTGAAGCAGGCTCCAGTGACCCTATGGTAAATACCCCCATGAAATTTTTCACAAACGTCACAAATATGAATAGGGTAGGAACTTCTGGTTCTTTGACGAATGGTTCTTGATTGCTTTCGCCTTGAAGATCCGCCTCTGTCATACTTAGGAGCTCGGGGTCCCTCAAAATCTTTTCTCTTTCCCAAATTACTACTTGAACTTTGACCGATGGGTTTCCCACTTTTCTCTTTTTCTTGTTGCTCTTGAGGGGGTTAGGTTTGTACTTAGGCCTGGGCTGACAGATTATCAGCCATTTGCTAAAAGAACATGGCCATCTGCTAGGCTGTTTGTGCAGTAATTTGTATAGGAGGGACTGGTGCAGTTGGACCTCCAACGCTCTGCGAAACTGGGGCCTCTACTTGTACATTAGCTGTATCAGTATTACCATTTATCATAACTCCAAAAATAAATTCAAATCTACTTATACCTAGCTTTAATATGCTAAACTTGACAATCTTTAAAATTTGTATTTCGGAGTTACTATTCATGACACTATTCAAGCCAATTTGTTGAATTTCTAATGATTAATAGGTATGGGAATTCTAATTTCACTCACATACCACATTTTGGTTACCTAATTTGTTGGTTTTGATTGTTTTCTCAAATTTTAAGTCTTTTAGGCAAAATTGTAAATTTTCAGTTTTGGTGTCTTATGTTGCACTATTCTATTGGTCATTTTTCTGTTAGAATTTGGCAAAACCTTCTTCATAGAAAATGTTTCCTATTGTCTTAAATTTATTCTCTTTTTTGAATCACTCAATTTGGAGTTTTGTAGCTCAAGTTATAGCTATTTGAATCATGACTGCCAGATTGGACTTAACCCAGATTTCTGGGCACCAAACTGGTTCTGACAGTTTTAGGTCACCAAATTTGGGTGGCTAAATGACTTGGTTAAGGGCATAATTTGGGTTTGTGTTCGTAATGAAAGTTTTAGGTCTATATCTCAGCTGTCTACTGGTAACATTTCAGGTCATTTAGACCTACCTAGCCCAAGTTATGAGCAAATAAACAAACAATGTTTATTTGATCATTTTTGTACAGGTCAGATTGCCTAATCCGGATTTGGCCAATTTGTTCACTATGCTATGGTCACTTTCTGGGCATGATTCCTAGATGAAAAATGTTCCGTTTTGTGTCTATTTTCATTGTCAATTGGTCTCATACTAATTGGACTTGTAAATTTTCAGTTTTGGTCCCTCAAAGGGACCTTGGTCCTAGTACCTGCAGCATGGCCATTTTCAATCCGAATTTAAACTCACTTCTAACACTTCCAACACATCTCAATTGGTCAAAAATGACCATTTTTCATCTCAAACAAGGTCATACACACCATTTGACCAATTCTTACAATTTTGCCTCCCAAACCCTAGGTGCCAAAAATCCTAACTCATAAAATTCAAACCTA
The DNA here is from genome assembly GCF_030052815.1 of Hevea brasiliensis. Taxonomy (NCBI): domain Eukaryota; kingdom Viridiplantae; phylum Streptophyta; class Magnoliopsida; order Malpighiales; family Euphorbiaceae; genus Hevea; species Hevea brasiliensis. The sequence goes on from NC_079500.1 coordinate 69,033,925, forward strand.
ATGCATTCTAAACATCTATCCATAGTTTACATACTTAATTCCACTTAAGCAACCATTCAAATGCATCAAATTTACCCATTTCAAACCCTAACTAAGGCTAGCCAAAATTCATGTTTGGTCCCTCAACCATGTTTTTCCTTTGATTTGTTTCAATTTCTAAGTTTATTAAAGCATATTTGCATGAAATTTAAAGAAATAAATTAGAGTTTATTACTAACCTTCACTTGAATTCCAATTCTTCAATTTCACTCCCTTTTCCTTTTCTTTTCTTCTTCAAATGCTTCCCCAAGTGAAGTTAACAAGTTTTTATGGATTAATTTGGGGACAAAATAAGGTTAAGTGGGTGGGATCAAGCTTGTATCAAGCTTCCATGGGAGTTGTTTCAATGGTGAGAATGGGAGAGAGTGGGGCGGCAAGATGAAGATGGCTTTTTTATTTTTTTTTCTTTTTCTTTTCACCTAGGGTCACATGCATCATGCAAGATTTATTTTTATCTATTTGATTTCAATGATAAACAACATATTAAAACACTTTTAATATGTTTTTGGATCTATGTTTGCCATTTAAGATTTTAAAATTAATCAGATTAATTTTAGAACCCTAGATTAGATCAAGAACAAATACACTAATCTCTTGATGCCTTTCGGATGCGTCTTTAGGACACTAGATGTTGTCCCTCTAGCTTGTCCACACCAAGAACACCTATGGCAGCCCTTGAACAGCTTCTAAAGCTTTTAATATTATTTATAAAATCAAGTTCTGCCTTTTAAGAGATTAAAGATGTATACAGGACACTAGAAACGATTTCTAGTATTTTTAATTCAAGAGATTGTTTGCTAATCTCTTGGAATAGATGAGAGAAGAAGATGAAGAGAAGGGGAACCTCTTGGGTGGGAGCACCAAAGAGAATAGCTTCTGGTTGTGTTGTTTTCTTTTCATAACAACACTTATATAGCTAGGTCAACACATTAAACCCTTGCCACATGTCACCCTCTGATTGGTTCTAGGTTTAAGTGACCCAATCACATTGTGCCAAGTGTCAAACCTATATTTAATCTTAATTTTAATCATCTTACATGATTAAAAAAAAAACATTTGGCAAGCTTATGTGTAGTGCTATGTATCACCATCTCATGGTGCCACATGTCACCCTGTGAAATGACCAAAATGCCTCTGTGTCTTAATTTTGAGTTCTCAACCCAAAATAATTATTTCTCTTCTTCTAATCAATTTATATCAAATATAAATTAATTAATTAATCTTTATTAATTAATTTCTCATTAATTAAATTCATATTTAAACACTTTAAATATAAATTTAACTTACCCATATACATCTAATAATCTAGATTTGGTTTCAAATCATGCTAGGGACTTTACAATCTAATTGCAAACCAAACTTATTTAATTAATCAATTAAACTCTTTAATTAATTAATTAAATTATATTTAATTAGGTAATAACTTGTGTATGTGTGTGACTTATTAGGCTCATCACTAATTGGCAATGAGACACGATATCAATTCTTAATATCATTAGAACTCTTTCTTACCATAAACGATTTCTTTAAATCATTTAATGCACCTCATAGACCATGGTAAACACCTAGCATAGCATGCCATGGCCACCCAATTAGTAATAAGGTTTACCTTAAATGAACCTATAATCATATGTTGCCATGCACTAGAATCTCTCTGTTATAAAATCCCAACTCAAGCTGGAGTCATGAATATTATGTTCTCTTTTAATTCTAGTTCTTGATTAAAAGATTTTCTCATCAGAAACTCTTTTCTGATTAAATCTATCTATCCTGGCCAGGAACTTGAAACATCAAGAACAATTAAATGAACATAGGATTTTATCTCTATTTACTTAGAGGAACAAATTCCATCTTGATCAACACCTACCTCCATATATAACTAGTAGGAGCCAACACAGCCCATATCCCATACACAGTACAAGTATGAAAGCAGTATCAAACTCAAACCACCTATATACAAGATAATTGTGCTATCTCAGGTCTAAAGATTATATGCACTGATATGATTTATGACAATGCATTGACAAGAGTAAACTCCATGTGCTTGTCATAAGTGTCACTGGTTCGGCCTACTCATGTATAAGTGCCTATCATGTTTGTTATATGGCATGAGAATCACTATTCCATCTTATTTATATCTCATATAAATAACTTGGGAACAAACATGAATACAATCTTTCTGGATAAGTCATGTCCTTATTATGAAGTATCCTCGATTGTGAACCTATTTATGATACTTTGTACTAGAAATACTGTCACTCATATTCTTAACAACTTAAGAATAGAATTTCTAACAAAATATCAATGGACCTTTCTATTACACATAAATATATTATGTAAATGGAAAAGTGAAAATGCCTTTTATTAATAAAAGATGTACAAGATACATACTAAATGATATGCTCTAGGGCATACTAATAATAGGTGCTTGCATCTGAACTTGGAGTGGCACATTTCCCATCATTTATTGAAAAAATGCAGCCATCTGCTGTACAAACTGAGTAGGAAACTGCGGTGCTAGAGTAGGAGTTGGAGTGGCTGATCCACTCACATTCTGAAGTGCTGGGGCTTCTCTTTGGACCTCAACCTCGACAGATTGCTCCAAGGGATGATCTCCCTCTTCCATTCCGTTTTCAAAAATTTCTTACTTCCTGAGAATAAATACAAGGAGGTTCACCTCCGTTAGAGCATATTCATGATGCAAACATATCATATGTATCAATTAAAGACACTTGAGCAGTTGTACTTATCAAAGAAATATTCACATACATAGTCAAAATTTATTGCAAAACCATGCTCTGATACCACTAAAATATGTTACACCTTACCCCTCTATAAGGCATAACATGATCCCGTAGAATACCTAATGAACTACCGAACTTCACGTACTGATAACTCATTAAGTACATTACAAGGAATTTTAAAACCATTTTCTTACGTTTTGGAAGTGGTGAGCATTTTGGTAGGAATTAAAAAAAAATTAATTGAAGTTTCAACACTAGTAAACATTTTTGTCCATTTTTATTTTTCCACAATTTAGTAAAAATTTCGGCAGAGTGCCGTCTGTATTTTGAGAAAACTGTTTTTCAAAAACCTATAAAAAGAACTTCCAATATTTGTTTTCACAACTTCCAACCACCAAAATAACTTAGTTCATCATAATGCAATTCAAGTCCACAATTCAATCAAAATTTGTCATTTCAAAATATCTCATCAATTCATTCACATTGCATTTAATATTTAATTTACAAATACATATCTTAATTTACATAAAGAAAATCCAAAATACTATATTACAATTTACTGTACAACTGCTCAACTTTATATTAATACATATGACATTACAATATTTACATCAAAATAACTACAAGGGTATAAATAAATACCCATACAAAAAGGTCAATGTAGTCCTCTATCTCAATAGCAGCTCACTCTACTACTTTCTCCTTGCCTTTATTTGCAACAGCAAAATAAGCTATCGCTGAGTATAAAAATACTTAGTGGTGCACAACAAAAATTCAAAATTTAGTACATAAAACATTCATTGATAAATCACAATTTAAATATTTCACAAATTATCAAAACTCATTATAGCACAATTTTGGTCAAATAATTTAATAAACAAAGTGTTGCCAATTCATGCACAACTTAAGCCATGACATAAAATTTCTGATCAATGTCGCGTTGTATACCACGACAAAGCAATATACAACCCCACTAATCGAAATCAATGAGAGAGGTGGCTAGCTAGCTAATGAGTACTCATCCGATCTACAACCTCAACTGGTAAGCCAGAGAGAGAGGAAAATAAATGGTCTCAACCTCATAGATGGAGGAGGAATAATGTGGTACTGTCATGCTAAGTGTGTGTTAGTAGTATGCCCTAGTGCATATTATTTAGTATGTATCTTGTACATATTTTTATTAATAAAAGGCTTTTCCACTTTTCCGTTTACATTATATATTTATGTGTAATAGAAAAGGTCCATTGATATTTTGTTAGAAATATTATTCTTAAGTTGTTAAGAATATGAGTGACATTATTTCTAGCACAAAGTATCATAAATAGGTTCACAATCGAGGATACTTCATAATAAGGACATGACTAATCTAGAAAGATTGTATTCATGTTTGTTCCCAAGTTTTTTATATGAGATATAAATAAGATGGAATGGTGAGTCTCATGCCATATGACAAACATGATAGGCACTTATAAATGATAAGTAGGCCGAACCAGTGACACTTATGACATGCACATGGAGTTTACTCTTGTCAATGCATTGTCATAAATCATATCAGTGCATATAATCTTTAGACCTGAGATAGTACAGTTATCTTGTATATAGGTAGTTTGAGTTTGATACTGCTTTCATACTTATACTGTGTATGGGTATATGGGCATGTGTTAGCTCCTACTAGTTATATATGGAGGTAGGTGTTGATCAAGATGGAATATGTTCCTCTAAGTAAATAGAGATAAAATCCTATGTTCATTTAATTATTCTTGATGTTTCAAGTTCCTAGCCAGGACAGATAGATTTAATCAGAAAAGAGTTTCTGATGAGAAAATCTTTTTAATCAAGAACTAGAATTAAAAGAGAACATAATATTCATAGCAAATGGAGTTTGACATAAACCATGACTCCAGCTTGAGTTGGAATTTTGTAACAGAGAGATTCTAGTGCATGGTAATATATGATTATAGGTTCCTTTAAGGTAAACCTTATTACTAATTGGGTGGCCATGGCATGCTATGCTAGGTGTTAACCATGGTCTATGAGGTGCATAAAATGATTTAGAGAAATCATTTATGATAAGAAAGAGTTCTGATGATATTAAGAGTTGATATCATATCTCATTGCCAATTAGTGATGAGCCTAGTAAGTCACACACATACATAAGTTATCACCTAATTAAATATGATTTAATTAATTAATTAAAGAGTTTAATTGATTAATTAAATAGGTTTGGTTTGCAATTAGATTGCAAAGTCCCTAGCATGACTTGAAACCAAATCTAGATTATTGGATGTATATTATAAGTTAAATTTATATTTAAAGTGTTTAAATATGAATTTAATTAATGAGAAATTAATTAATAGAGATTAATTAATTAATTTATATTTGGTATAAATTAATTAAAAGAAGAGAAATAATTATTTTGGTTTAAGAACTCAAAATTAAGACACAGGGCCATTTTGGTCATTTTCCAGTGTGACACGTGGCACCATGAGATGGTGACACATGGCATTACACATAAGCTTACCAAATGTCTTTTAATCATGTAAGATGATTAAAATTAAGATTAAATATAGGTTTGACACTTGGCACAATGTGATTGTGTCACTTAAACCTAGAGCTAATCAAAGGGTGACATGTGGCAAGGGTTTAATGTGTTAACCTAGCTATATAAGTGTTGTTATGAGAAAAATAAAAGACAACCAGCAGCCACACTCCTTTGTCACGCCATTTTGAAGCTCTCCCTCTCTTCCTCTTCATCTCTCATCAATTCAAAGAGTTTAGCCATCAATCTCTTGAATTAAAAATACTAGAAATTGTTTCTAGTGTCCTGTTTACATCTCTAATATTTTAAAAGGCAAAACTTGATTTTCTAATTAATAGAAAAAGGTTCAAGGGCTGCCATAGGTGTTCTTGGTGTGGATAAGCTAGAGGGACAACATTTGGTATCCTAAAGATGAATCTCAAAAGCGCAAATACGCTGCAGTGCATCAAGAGGTTAGTGTAATCGTTCTTAATTTAATCTAGGATTCTAAAATTAATCTGATTAATTTTAAAATCTTAAATGGCAAATACAGATCCAAAAACATATTAAAAGAGTTTTAATATGTTGTTTATCATTGAAATTTAATAGATAAAAATAAATCTTGCATGATGCATGTGACCCTAGGTGAAATTTTTTTAATTTAATGGTATAAACTTGTGTTTTTCACGCTTCCGTTCTTTCAGTGTAAACACAAATCAATTCAAAACAATGTACTCAAATAATTTAGGAATGATCCCAAACAATTTCAACAAAAATCATTTTTTTGCAGTCACAAAGTGGTAACACAATTTATAAATAATACAGTGTTTCCATAAAAACATAACAAGTGAAATTTTCACTTAGAAAATAATTACATAATTTATTGTGCACAAACCTGACGTGAGTCACCTCTAAACCTTAACTCAGTCCCTCAGATTTTTCGGGTCTTTTTTAACTGAAACGCACAATTGACAGTGTTTCAGTATCTTATCTCACAATAAATCTAATAATTAAACTCATATATGCTCAACTCTAGCCCTAATATTCTTAAACTTACATTCTTAGAAATTTTCATGTCGGAGTTACTATTCATGGTACTATTTAAGTCAATTTGTTGACTTTCTAATGCTTAATAGGTATGGGAATTTCAATATCACCCACATACCACATTTTGGTTACCTAACTTGTTGGTTTTGGTTGTTTTCCTCAAATCTTAAGTCTCTTAGGTGAAATTCTAAAATTTCAGATTTGGTGTCCTGTTTTGTACTGTTCCATTAGTCATGTTGCTGTGGTAATTTGGCTAAGTTCTCTTTAAATAAGTTGTTCCTTATTGTCTTAACTTTATTTTCATTTTTGAATCACTCCATTTGAAGTTTTTTAGCCTAAGTTATAGCCATTTGAACATGGCTAGCCAGATTTGGTTTTACCCAGAATTCTGGGCATTCACTAGATAATGGTAGTTTTTGTGGGTTGATTACAGGTGGCTTTTCAAATAGGTTATAATCAAAATTTGAGTTTTTGTTCGTCATAAAAGTTGTAGGGCTATGTCTCAGCTTTCTACCGGTAAAATTTCAGGTTCTTTGGACCTTCCTAGACCAAGTTATGGTCATTTACGTAACTACTGTTCATTTGGTGATTTTTGTACAAGTCAATTTGCCAATTCCAGATTTGGCCTAATTGTTCACTAAGTTATGGTCACTTTTTGGGTATGATTCCTGAATGAAAAATGTGCCATTTTGTGTCTAGTTTCATTCCCAATTGGCCTCACACCAATTGGGTTAGTAAATTTTAAGTTTTGGTCCTTAAAATGGACCTAGGTGAAGCTGCCTGCAGATTAACCTTAACCAATCCGAATTGGAACTCAAAAGATGAGCTTGAGCGTAAAGAGCATTGTGAACTAACATATAATTAAAGAAAAGGCCCATCTCTTGATACAGGAAATTCTGAAGGTGATCCAGGATGCAGCTTTAGACAGAGCCCAACTTTCGTCTGCTCAGGACCACATCACCCAAATTGAAGATCGGAAGAAGTCTTACAAGGATAGGATAGTTGAACTGGAGTGGGAACTTGAAGATGCTCGAGCCTACTGATCTGCCGATGTCACTCGCCTTACCGAAGTGTAAGAAAAAGAGGCCATGGTGAGAGAAGCCGATGCTTATGTGAATGCTCATGGCGATCTTCTAGCTGAGCTTGTGAGGCACTATCCTAAGGAAGACTTCTCTTGGATGGTGGATCTCGTTCCCATAGGTGAAGAGGAGTGTGAGGAGGAGCTTAAGAGAGAGAGAGAGAGAATGATGGAACTGATAATGTACTCGAAGAGCAGGTTCGGGGAGACCCTCCTTCCGAATGACTTGTATATTTTTATTTTGAAATGAATCTAAGTCTTTTTCATGTTCAATTTCTTAATGAGATCGGAAAACATCCAAGCCAAATTGCCTGAGTACTGAATCAATTTATTGTAGTTGAACATTAAACCCGAGATCGGTTATTAATCATAAAACATCAAGCCACTCCAAGAGATCGAAAAAAACATTACACGTGAACATGAGATCAGACGGAGCAGTGACCTAATATCAAATGAAACTTTAAAACATTTGAAGAGTGATTTGATAGAATTATAAAGATTTGAAAATGACTTGAACTTATTAAGGTTAGAATCGTTATTTAAGGATCGGATAAAACCTTAGCTCTGCTTGAGGAATGTTTGGACAATTCGAGTGAGATACCTGATCACAATATCATATGTAGATTTGGAATTTTGAGGTATTTGAACATAGAGGGATGGGAAAACAATAGCATGCAAAATTGAATGGTCCGGAGGTCCAATATCGATTCGAAAACATCGGATAAAGGCCAAGAGATCGGAAAGCAATCTAACTTGAACGTGAGATCGATTTATTCCAAAGACAAACCATTGGTGAGTTCAGAAAAGCTACCTGTGATCAGATCATCGGTCGAGAATGGATAACATAATGAAGTTTCAAATTTAAAAGAACCTTGCATGAGGGTCGACCAAAACATGTTGTCTACAGCTGCCCCTCTTTACATAATTTCTATTAACAAGAATGAAATTCTCTTATATAGGAATCATGTAAAGATTTAGAATCATATTTTGGGCGGCTGGGATATTAGAATCTAGAGGTTGAAAATTGATATCAACCTTGATCTTGAATAACAAGAAATTAAAGTGCTTAAAATTAAAATCAACTTGGATCTTGAACCCAGAGGTTGATAACAGGAAATTAAATGCTGAAAATTAAAATCAATTTGGATCTTGAACTCAGAGGTTGATAACAGGAAATTAAAGTGCTAAAAATAATAGGAAATTAAAATCAACTTGGATCTTGAACCCAGAAGTTGATGACAGGAAATCAGATGCTAAAAATTAAAATCAACTTGGATCTTGAACCCAGAGGTTGATGACAGGAAATTAAATGCTGAAAAGTAAAATCAACTTGGATCTTGAACCCAGAGGTTGATGACAGGAAATTAAAATCAACTTGGATCTTGAACCCAGAGGTTGATGATAAGAAATTAAATGCTGAAAATTAAAATCAACTTGGTGGATCTTGAACCCAGAGGTTGATGATAGGAAATCAGATGCTGAAAATTAAAATCAAATTAAATCTTGAACCCAGAGGTTAATGGCAGGAAATTAAATATTGAAAATTAAAATCAACTTGGATCTGAAACCCAGAGGTTGATGACAGGAAATTAAATACTGAAGATTAAAATCAACTTGGATCTCGAACCCAGAGGTTGATGATAGAAAATTAAATGCTAAAAATTAAAATCAACTTGGATCTTAAACCCAGAGGTTAATGACAGGGAATTAAAATCAACTTGGATCTTGAACCCAGAGGTTGATGACAGAAAATTAAATGCTGAAAATTAAAATCAACTTGGATCTCGAACCCAGAGGTTGATGATAAGAAATTAAATGCTGAAAATTAAAATTAACTTGGATATCGAACCCAGAGGTTGAAATCAGCGTTTTCGTACACATCTCGTCGGATTTCTTCTAACTCATTCAGTTGTAGGAGTCTTTTCTCACCAGCAGCTTTGAGGTCAAAGTTTAGGATCTGAATTACCCAGTAAGCTTTATGCTCAAGTTCAATAGGGAGATGGCATGATTTTCCATAAACCAATCGGAAGGGTGTTGTGCCAATTGGGGTTTTATATGCAGTGCGGTATACCCATAGTGCATCATCTAACTTCATGCACCAGTCCTTCCTGGATCTGCTTTAGTTCCTTGTTTGAGATTTCTACTTGACCGCTGGTTTGAGGATGATAAGGTGTGGCCACCTTGTGAGTCACTCCATACTTTTTCAGTAGTGTTTCAAATTGTTGGTTGCAAAAGTGACTTCCTCCATCGCTGATTATTGCTCGTGGTGTGCTAAATCTTGTGAAGATGTTCTTCTTAAGGAACCTTGTGACCACTCTAGCATCGTTGGTTAGTGTCACAATTGCTTCTACCCATTTTGACACATAATCAACTCTAACCAGAATATAATTGTTTCCACGGGAAGAGGGAAATGGGCCCATGAAGTCTATTTCCCATACATCAAACAATTCTTTCTCAAGTATACCATGCAGTGGCATATCATTCCTTCTTGAACTGTTACCTGTTCTTTGGCATTGATCATAACCTAGCACAAAGGATCTCACATCCTTAAAAAATATGGCCAGTAAAACCCTACTTGCAAAATCGTGGCTATAGTTTTTGCGGTGCCGAAGTCTCCTCCATATAGTAATGAATGGCAGTGATGAACGATACTTTCCATATCTTCCTCTGGTATGCATATTCTTATCAGCCCATCATTACATCTCTTGTATAGTAGAGGTTCCTCCCATATGTAATATCTCACATCATGTAGGAATTTCTTCCTTTGTTGATAAGTCATGTTTGGAGGTAGTACCCTGTATACAAGAAAATTAACAAAGTCAGCGTACCATGGAGCCTTAGAGAATGCAAGTAATTGCTCATCAGGAAATGAATCATTAATTGGAAAATCTTTGAAGTCCTCTGTGTACTCCAATTTTAGTCTGGAAAGATGGTCAAGTACTACATTTTTGGATCCTTTTTTATCCTTGATTTCAAGGTCAAATTCTTACAGGAGAAGAATCCATCGAATCAACCTTGGTTTTGCTTCCTTCTTCTTCAAAAGGTACTAGATTGCAGCATGATCTGTGAATACAATGACTTTTGACCCAATGAGGTAAGATCTGAACTTGTCCATTGCAAACACCACTACTAGGAATTCCTTCTCTGTGGTGGCATAATTGATTTGCGCATCATCGAGTGTCTTGCTAGCATAATAAATAGCATGAAGCTTTTTATCTTTTCTTTGCTTGAGCACTGCTCCAACTGTAAAGTCACTCGCGTCGCACATCACCTCGAATGGTACTTCCCAATTTGGTGGCTGCATTATTGGTGCTGATATCAGGGCCTCTCTGATCCTGTTAAAGAAGATAAGGCAATTTTCATCAAAATCAAAGGGAACATCTTGACTTAACAAGTTGGTAAGTGGCTTAGCTATTTTGAAAATGTCCTTGATGAATCTTCTGTAGAATCCTGCATGTCCCAAAAAGCTTCGCACTCTCTTGATTGATGTTGGGGGTGGCATGTTTTCAATGATCTCAATTTTTTCCTTATCAACTTCAATTTCTCTTTCTGATATCAAATGTCCCAGAACTATGCCTTCCCTTACCATGAAGTGGCATTTTTCCCAATTTAGGACCAGGTTTGATTCTTTATATCTTTGTAACACCTTAGACAAATTAGCTAGGCAATCATCAAAAGTAGTTCTATAGACAGAAAAATCACCCATAAAAACTTCCATGATATCTTCAATATAATCAGAAAAGATAGCCATCATGCATCTTTGAAAGGTAGCAGGGGCATTACAAAGACCAAAAGGAATTCTCCTATATGCAAATGTTCCATAGGGACAAGTGAATGTTGTCTTTTCTTGGTCTTCTAAGTGAATAGGAATTTGAAAGAATCTCGAATACCCATCTAGATAATAGAAGTAAGAGTGTTTCACTAACCTTTCTAACATTTGGTCGATGAAGGGGAGAGGGAAATGGTCTTTTCTGGTAGCACTATTCAATTTCCTATAATCTATGCACATTCGCTAACTAGTGACTACTCTAGTAGGTATTAGTTCATTATTTGCATTTTGGATAACAATTGTCCCACCTTTCGTAGGAACTACATGCACTGGACTAACCCATTTACTATCAGAAATTGGGTATATGATACCTGCATCTAATAGTTTTAAAATTTCTTTCTTGACTACTTCTTTCATGTTTAGGTTAAGTCTTATTTGGTGTTCAATCGTGGGTTTACTGTTTTCTTCCATGGGTATCCTATGCATGCAAATTGAAGGGTTGATTCCCTTCAGGTCTTCTATTTTATACCCTATTGCTTTGCTATGGATCCTAAGTTCTCTTAATAATTTTTCCTCTTCTAACTAAGATAGGCTAGCATTGATTATAATAGGATATTTAGAATTTGAGTCCAGAAATGCGTACCTTAGCTAGGAGGGGAGAGGTTTAAGCTCTAACTGTTTGGCATTTTCCTGGAGCTTACTTTTGGTTTGTTCCTCCTTCAACTTCTCCATCTCGGAAGCCTTAGCTAAGGGTAGGGGTGGATGAGCTGCTAACTGTTGTGCATAGGCTGCTATTTCTTTACTGCTATTTCTTTATTTTCATCATCCACTATGTGGGTGTGCACAATACATGCTTCAAGAGGATCTTTAGGATGTGTCTTATGAAATTCCTTTTCAACTTGTTCGTAAATTATGTCAATCTTGAAGCATTCATCAGGTTCAAATTTGCATTTCATTGTGTCGAACAAGTTGAACTCCACTTCTTCTTCTTCTCCTACCTTGAGGGTTAATCGCCCATTTTTGACGTCTATGATGCCTCTGGTGGTTGCCAATGAAGGAACGGAAGCGTGAAAAACAGAAATTTATACCATTGAATTCAAAAATTTTCACCTAGGGTCACATGCATCATGCAAGATTTATTTTTATCTATTTGATTTCAATGATAAACAACATATTAAAACTCTTTTAATATGTTTTTGGATCTGTATTTGCCATTTAAGATTTTAAAATTAATCAGATTAATTTTAGAACCCTAGATTAAATCAAGAACAAACACACTAACCTCTTAATGCACTGCAGTGTATTTGCTCCTTTGAGATTCATCTTCAGGACACCAAATGTTGTCCCTCTAGCTTGTCCACACCAAGAACACCTATGGCAGCCCTTGAACAGCTTCTAAAGCTTTTTCTATGAATTAGAAAATCAAGTTCTGCCTTTTAAGAGATTAAAGATGTAAACAGGACACTAGAAACAATTTCTAGTTTTTTTAATTAAAGAGATTGATGGCTAATCTCTTTGAATTGATGAGAGATGAAGAAGAAGAGATGGAGAGCCTCAAAATGGCGTGACAAAGGAGGAGTGGCTGCTGGTTATATTTTTTCTCTTCATAACAACACTTATATAGCTAGGTTAACACATTAAACCCTTGCCACATGTCACCCTTTGATTGGTTCTAGGTTTAATTGACCCAATCACATTGTGCCAAGTGTCAAACCTATATTTAATCTTAATTTTAATCATCTTACATGATTAAAAGACATTTGGCAAGCTTATGTGTAATGCCATGTGTCACCATCTCATGGTGCCACGTGTCACACTGTAAAATGACCAAAATGCCCCTGTGTCTTAATTTTGAGTTCTCAACCCAAAATAATTATTTCTCTTCTTCTATACAATTTATATCAAATATAAATCAATTAATTAATCTCTATTAATTAATTTCTCATTAATTAAATTCATATTTAAACACTTTAAATATAAATTTAACTTATACTATACATTCAATAATCTAGATTTGGTTTCAAGTTATGCTAGGGACTTTGCAATCTAATTGCAAACCAAACCTATTTAATTAATAAATTAAACTCTTTAATTAATTAATTAAATTATATTTAATTAGGTGATAACTTGTGTATGTGTGTTACTTACTAGGCTCATCAGTAATTTTCAATGAGACATGATATCAACTCTTAATATCATCAGAACTCTTTCTCACCATAAATAATTTCTCTAAATCATTTTATGCACCTCATATGTAACACCCCCATTTGTATAGCCTGGTATATTTCACTGTTTCGGTGACCGGAGTCGGTCTGGACAATTAAGGGGATTAGAACCACACTTAAGACAACTAGATAAACCATAAACACAAATAATTAGTAATGTTCAATTAGTTGAGTATAAATAAGAAAAAAACAGAACAGAAGAAGTTAAATGAGCCGAGAGTCACAACGATGGGTGACCTTCTCAGGAAGGACTGCGAAGTCATTTTAAACTCAAATTTCGAATCGTAAAATGTGACGCCGCGGTCCTTAGGACCCTTATAAACACAGTGGAAAAGAGAAAATCACGAAAAAGAACTATTAAGCCAATCAAATAATTAGGTCAGGGAGCTGGAAGAAATATGAAATTATTTGCAAACCGGGTTGAACCGACGAAGGGCAATTTGGTCAATTGACCCCGAGAGCTGACTCCTGACCTAACTGTCAAATAAAATCGGAGAAAAGAAAATTTCGGAATCGAGAATTAAATTAAAGAACTAATAGAAAAAAAAAAGAAGAGAAAATGAAAAAGTTAAAAAGGTTTAGGAAGATGACATCATGCATGATATCATGCATGATGCCATAAGTCATATAATTAATAAATTAATTAAATGGATTTTTGAGTCTTTCATAAGAATAAAAGCAAAAGAAAAGAAAAGGAAAAAAAAAAAAAGTAAAAAGCCTCATCTTCCTCACCATTTACGTTTCTCTTTCCCTCACCATTGTAAACCTCCATTAAAGCTTGTTTCAAGCTTTCAAACCACCATTAAACCCAAATACTCTCATACTTGCTTCACAAAAACTTGATTTAATCACTTGAGAGGAAGATTGCTCATCAAAGAATTGAAGAAAATTTAGAGAAAGTGAAAGTTCAAAAACACCTAATAAGGTAAGTAATGCAAACTTCAAGTTTTTAGTTTAATTAGTGTATGTATAGCATCAAGAGCATAGAAATAAACTTAAAATAAAAAAAATATGCGTGAGGGACTAAACTGAAATTCTTCCAGCAGGGAGGGGAGAGTGATTTGCATGAGTTTGATTGAGTTAAACATGTATTGTGTTTATATGCTTTGAATTAGTTAATTGCAATGGATTAGAGTGGTTAGGGTTTGAGACCTAGGGTTTTGAGGCAAAAGTTTGGAGAAATTTGTAAATGGTGTCTTTGACCTAATGTGAATTGAAAAATGGTCATTTGTGACTAAATGAGGTGTGTTAGAAGTGTTGGAATTAAAAGCCAATTCGGATTGGATAAGGTCATGTGCTGGCAGCATGACCAAAATCTCCTTTGAGGGACCAAAAATGAAATTTTACAAGTCCAAAGGATATGGGACCAATTGGGAATAAAAATAGGAACTAAATGACACGATTTTCATTCAGGAAGCATGCCCAAAAAGTGACCAAAACCTAGTGAACAAATTGACCAAAGTTGAGAAATCACAGTCTGTCTCTGCACAACCTGACCATAACTCGAGCTAGGAAGGTCAAAATGACCTGACATTTTACCAGTGATTAGATGAGATATAGATTTAAAACTTTCATGAAGAACACAAACCCAAATTATGCCATTAACCAAATCAAATTACTGAGCAAAGTTGGGTCACTGAATCTGCAGACTGCAGATTTGCTATTTGAACAGTAAAGTTTAAATGGCTATAACTCTCTCTAGAAAACTCCGATTTAGGTGATTCTTGAACCGATGGAAACCTAAGGCATAGTAGAACATTTCATATGAAGAAATTTAGACCAAATTATGGACCTAACTTGATCAAATTGCTCAACAAATTTGGAATTAATAATCTGCCAGAACAAAATTCTGCAGCATAAACAGTAAACGTAATTTGCTTATAACTTGAGCTACAAAACTCCAATTGGGGTGATTCAAAAAGGAGAATAAACTTAAGACAATAGGGATTATTTTCTATGAAGAAAGTTTTGCCAAATTCCAACAGTAAACTAACCAATGAAACAGTACAATTAGGGACACCAAAACTGAAAATTTGGTCATTTTGCCTAAAAAACCTAAGTTTTGAGAAAATAACCAAAACCAACAAGTTTAGTGACTAAAATGTGGTATGTGGGTGAAGTTGGAGTTCTCATACCTATTGAGCCTTAGAAAGTCAATAATTTGACTTGAATAGTATAGTGAATAGTAACCCGAAACACAAAATTTTGAGAACGTTGGGTTTAGCACGTTAGAGCTAGGTAAAAATGAGGCTAAATTTATTTTGGATTTATGTTAAGTTCTAGTACTGAAAAATTATAAAATTGTGTATTTCAGTTGGAAAGAATACCGGGAAGGAACCCGAGGAACCGAGTCAAGGCCAAGAGACGACTCGCTTGAGGTTTGTGCACAACGTATACTTTTTATAATCATCTTTTGCATACTGTTTTGAATAATGTGAAATATTGGATTATGGCATTCTTATGATGTTTGATTTAAATTGTTGAAAATTATTATTTATATTGAAATGACAATGTTTAGCAAATTGTTAAGATAAGTTTTGAAACCACAGTGTCATGACCATATATTTGAACACCTCACTAGCATGACTAGTAGGGGTAATTAGTTTCGAATTTTGATTCCTTCTCTAGAGAAGTGTTGAGGTGTGCCAGTAGAGGAGGATGTGAATGGATATCCATATATTTGAGCTAGCTAGCCTTGTGATGTGATTTCTCTTTAGCCTCTGGCAATTGAGATTCTATTTGTTTCGAATGGCATGATCTAACTGTGGGTTTTATGAAATGTGATTTGATACTTCAAAATGAAATTGTTTGGGATTAAAACCTCATAAATTATGTTATGTGTTTAACTCGCATGCTCAGTTCAAATTTTGAATAAATGTGATTTAAGTTTTGCATAAAGATTATTTTAGTATGTTGTGCACCACTGAGTCTTAGTACTCAGCGATAGCTTTTATTGTTGTCGCAGATTTAGAAACTAGAGGAGCAGCAGACTGAGCTGCTAAAGATTGAGGATCATTTAGCTTGAAGTCTTCGGGTATAATTTATACCCTAATTGTAAATATTTCTTTTGATGTATATATTGCACATAAATGTATGGACATGTAAAAATGGGTCTTGAGCAGTTTGTATAAAATTTGTATAAAGTTGTAATATATATTGTAGTTTGAAATTCTCTTAATTTAAATTTTGTAATGATGTATCTAAATTGTTTTGTTTCTAATGAAATATGAATGGAACTATTTTATTTAATTTGAATGAAATGGATTACTAGTATTTTGATGATCATTGGATAGTGGATTTGAAATTTGAAAGTTGATAAATGTGTTAAGAAATTGATTGAGATTGAGTATGAAATTGAAGCAGCTGTTGAGAAAAATTTTTAGAAGTGCTTTTTACAGGTATTTGAAGAACTGTTTTCTCAAAATACAGAGGAAACTCTGTCAAAATTTTTATAAAATTTGCGTAAAAATAAAATGGGCCAAAAATATTAACTAGTTTTAATTTTAACTAAATGTTTTAAGTACTTATTAAAAAATGCTCACCACTTATCAAAAGTAAGAAAATTGTTTTAAAATCCCTTGTAGGGTACTTAATGAGTTATCGGTAGGTGAAGTTCGGTAGTTCATTAGGTATTCTACTGGATCATGTTATGCCTTACAGAGGGGTAAGGTGTGACATGTTTTAGTGGTATCAGACCAAATTTTTTGAAGTATGTTTTAACTTGAGAATTTGTGTCTTTCCTTGTTAAGTACAACTGTTCAATGTCCATATTTGTTACATACAGTGCATTACATCATAATATGAACTAACGGAGGGAAATCTCCATGTGTTACTTGTTCAGGAGATACCCTACTTCAGACTGAAATGGAAGAAGGGGATCGCTCAGTTGAGCAGTCTGTTGAAGCTGAGGCATAAGGGGAAGCCCCAGCTTTACCGAATGTCAGTGGGTCAGTAGCACCAGCCCCGCAAATGCCGCAGTTTCCTGCACAGTTTGCACAGCAGATGGCGGCAATGTTTCAACAAATGGCTGGGGGTATGCCTGTTCAAGCTCCACCCCAACCACCTGTGGCACAACCACTGCCTCCAGCCAGACAGTATGATAAGTTATTGAAGTATGGGGCTGCAGAATTTAAGGGTACAGTGGACCCTTTGGAGGCAGAGCAATGGCTTGAAAGAATGGACATAGTATTTAAGAAGCTGCACTGCCAAGATGAACTGAAGTTTGAGTATTCTGTGTCGCTACTATAAGGGGATGCGTATGATTGGTGGAAGACCATCCCCCACAGCTTGGCTGAACCACCAGTGCTAACCTGGGATGATTTCATCAGAGAGTTCAGATAGAAATACATCCCAGATGCATATGTTGATCAGAAGTTACAAGAGTTTCTGAGTCTAAAACAAGGCAACAGAACAGTGGTAGAGTATGAGAGGGAGTTCTTTCGCTTAAGTCATTATGTTGGGAGTCTCCTTACCACCAGCAAGGCAAGATGCAAGAGATTTGAGACGGGTTTGAAGCCCAGCATAAGGATGCAAGTTGTGGGATTTCGACACAACAACTTCTCAGAGCTCATGTCTTAAGCACTTGAGTTGGAAAGAATAAAATCAGAGGCAACCCCAGTGAAAGAAAAATCAGAGAAAGCTGAGAAATCAGAGAAAGACAAAGGGGAAAAGTCAGTAGAGCCGAGTTCTGGTGGTACCTCTGGAAAGAAAAAGAAGTTTAGTGGACCCAGCAGGGGTCGAGGTGGAAGATTTGGTAGGGGCCGATTCTCTGGACAGAGACCACCTAGGTCTGGTCAGCAGTCGAGCAGGGGTTCACATTCTGCTCGCCCCTATGAGACTTGTGGCAAGATTCATGGGGGGGAGTGTTATTAGGCCACTGGAGCCTGCTTTAACTGCGAAGGCAAGGGTCATTTAGCAAGAGACTGCACTAGTGCTCTGTCTCTGAGATATGGTCCAGCTCCTACTACTGTCGAGGGATCTATTGCAGTCCCGCTCCTGCAGGTTCACGATCGGTTGGCGAGAGGACGAGGAAGAGGTAGAGGCACTACTTGCAAGTGGCACACGATTGGTCACCAAGACAAGGAAGTGCTTGATCGTGGTTTATTCAATGAGACAACGAGAAGAGGCTGAGACTTCTGATGTGGTAGCTGGTACATTCTCTATCTCTGATCAAGAAGTATTTGTGTTGTTTGATCCGGGTTCAACCCATTCATATGTTAGTGCTAGCATAGTCAGTTCACTTACTGTTCCATGTGTGCAAATGGATTTTGAAGTGCTAGTAACTAGTCTGTTAGGACAAGAGGTCCTGGTCAACAGAATTTATAGAGACTGTCCTTTGGTAATCCAAGGACATGTTTTCCTGTCATACTTGTTTAAAATGCCCTTCAGAGAGTATGATATCATCTTGGGCATGGATTGGTTAGCCAGGCATCACGCCATGATTGACTGTAGACTAAAGACAGTCACTTTTGGTCTCCCTCTATATGGTGATGTGGTAATGTAACACCCTCCCGGTAACAACTCCGTACATTCTACTGTTTCAGTGACCGGTGTCGGTCCGGACAGCTAGAACGTCCGCAAAAATAATTAAACTTAAGTGAGGGACCATAATTAACTCAAATATTAATAAGAAAAATTTAGTAAAAATTTTAGAAATAAAATACAACCAAGTTAAACGAGCCGGTGCCCTAGCGAGGGGTAAACCAGAGGGAAGTTGCGGTTCTCACAACGAGGAGCCCTAGACCCGAGGGAAAAATTATAAAATAATTTTTGGGACTCCAGAGAAGGGTCATTGAGGTTCTTATGGCATTAGAATGCCAAGAAAATATTTAGAAAAATTTTTCAATCTGTACAGACAATTTTGGCCCATTGAGCCAAACGGAGGGCATTTTGGTCATTTCACCTTCGGAGGTGATTTTTGGCCGACTTGTCTAGTTAAGTAAATAATTAATATGACATAAAATATGAATAAACATTACTAGAAATTAAATTGGAAATGAGTAGTGGAAAAAAGAAAAGAAAAATCAAATAAAGCAATTTGTGACATCATAGTGATGTCATTTATAAATTACCAACCAATCACAAGCTAATAAGCTTTCTTAAATACTTAAAAGAGACAAAACAAAGACCAAAACAATTAAAATTCCAGCAGCCATCATCCTCCCCAAAGGCAGCCGAAACCTTGCCCTAGACCTAATCCTCCATTAACACTTCCATAAGCTTTCCATTCCACTAAGTCTCACCCTAAATCCTCATACTCCATTCACTAAAATTTATCCTAGCACCTTGCATAATCTTTTGACAGCCAAGAAGAAGAAAGAAAGTGAAGATTAAACTTGGAAAAAAATCTTCCACTTAAAGGTTAGTGCACATATATACTTAAATCTCCTTTATTCCATGTTAAAGCCTTAAAGTGAGCAAGAATTTGTAACTTAAATGAATGAAATTTATGTTTATGCATGCCTTGAATTTCGGCAGCCCTAAGGAAGGAACAATGATGGAGTGTTTTTGATGGTTTTAATGGACTTAGAATGAATTAGAGATTATGTTTAAGCTATATATCTACATAGATAATGAATTAGTGTGCTTAACTAAGGTGTATGGGTAAATTGAAATGGAAACTAGGGTTTTGAGGGTGAAAATGTGACTTGGCTTAGGAAATTGTTAGAGAACATTTTAATGGTCAATTAGTGACCATTTTAGGTAAGTTGACCATGATATGGACTGAAAAATAGCATGGCAAAGTGAATGACAATGCTGCCTAGGGACAGTAGCAATGGTGACTGAGATTCCAGTCCAATTAGACAGCCATAACTTTGGCTGTGTTGGTCCAATTGGTGTTTGGCCAATTGGAAATGAAACTAGGCTTATAATGGCACATTTTTGCTGAAGAAACCATTCCCAAAAGACCAAAGCAAGAGGACCAAAAGTTGGCCCAAATCCGGATCCCCTGCAACAGCCCCTGCAGAAATGACAAAATGAACAGTAACTGTTCATTTGGCTATAACTCACTGTAGAAATGGTCAATTGATCTGAAATTTTTACAGCAACAAGCTAAGACATAGAAAAACAACTTTCATGAAGAAACCTACCCCAAATTATGGCCAGAACCTATTCCAAAATGCAATCACAGTCACTATTCATGGTACTGTAGATTTGGTAATTTCTGCAGAATGGAAATCCGGCCAGCTGTGGTTTTTGGACCATATATGGAGCTTCAAAACTCCAAATGGAGTGATTCAAAAAAGGAAATTCAACTAGACAAAATAAGGAACAACTTTCATGTTTACCATTTCCTCAAATTCTCACTGCAACAGGGCCCAATGGAACAGCAAAGTTGGGTCACAAAAACTGAAATTTCTGCCCTCTTAGATTTAAGTTGAGAAATGGTAATGGTGACCAATTCCAACAAGTTTTAAATGCCAAATGTGGTATGTTGGGAGTGCCAAAGTCAATGTACATATTTCCTATCCAAAAGTCAACATTTTTGTTGACCAATGAGGTGAATAGTAACACCAAAACTTGAAATTCACAAATTGAAGAATTTAAAAGTTTCAAATGCCCTAGTATACCTAACAAGATTGGTTTGGATAGTTTGGCATGCCAATAGGGTTCAGTTAGCAGTACTGCACATGGCAATATGTCATTCCGTGATTTTATGGCTTTTAGCCATTCTGACCTTGCATTGAGATTTGGCCTTGTGCCTGATGTATTTACAGCTTGTTAGCTGTTCTGTTGCACACCAGGAGATGCATATGTGACCGATGGTGTGACGACCCGAGGTACTAGGTACCCAGTGTTAGTTTTCCCGTTTATCCAGTCCAGTCGTCTAGTGTAGGTTACTTGGGCAACCAAATGAATGAGGGTGAACAAAGTTAATGAAATGATGGATATACCAATACCAAACAAATAAATCATACACATTCTATACATATTTATTTTCTGCTATTTTCTTTTATTATATTATTGCACCACTAAGCATTATTGCTTAGCGCGTTGCTTTTACCACGCGTAGGTACTGGAGATACAGATCGTGAGCCCAGTAGACCGCAGACTGGGTGAGTCCATCCTGTAGTTCTGCACAGTGTCCGTGTCACCTCAACTTCTGCAGTGCATTGGTAGGACACTAGGCGTCATTTTGATATTTTGTAGCTAATTTTTACTTCCTCATATGTATTTGAACTTATGTAATGTATTTTGATGTTCATGTAAATAATGAAAGTTATGGTTATGAATGCAAAATTTGAGCATTTATTTATTGTTATATATGAGCATTATGAGAAATGGATGTTTGAGAAATGAAAAGGTTGTTGAGAATCGAAATTGAAAATTGTTGAGATTTTGGATATTGGAGTTTGAGATGATTGAATACAAATATTGGAAGTGTTTTTAACAGGTTCCGAAGAACTGTTTTCTCCATTTTTAGCCGGTACTCTGCCGGATTTTCTTTAAAATTTTCGGAACCTCAAATAAATGACAATTTCGATAAATGGCTTAAATAAATTATCTTTCACAAATTATATTCAAAAACATGATATAAATTAATTAAGGTATATTAGAGTGTGCCGGTACACCGTGTGGCATTACTTACTCGGGTATACTGTACACGGGTAAGGGGTGTCACAGGTAATACACGGGGAGAGGCATTTACTGCCATCAAACATCATTTTGGCTGCACTAGCCAGAAGAATAATCAGAAAGGGGTGTGAAGCATACTTGGCACATGTGATAGACACCCAAGTGGGGAGTCCAACACTAAGGGACATCCCTACTGTATGTGATTTTTCGGATGTATTTCCTGATGAATTGCCAGGATTACCTCTAGAAAGAGAGGTGCAGTTTGAGATTTATGTTATGCCTGGTGTGGACCCAATCTCCATAACACCATATAGAATGGCACCTGCAGAATTGAAAGAGTTAAAAGTGCAGTTGCTAGAGCTGCTTGACAAGGGCTTTATCTGCCCTAGTGTGTCACCTTGGGGAGTGCCAGTGTTATTTGTTAAGAAGAAGGATGACACTCTCCGCTTATGTATTGACTACTGACAGTTGAATAAGGTGACAATAAAGAATAGATATCCGTTGCCCCACATTGATGACTTGTTTGATCAGTTAAGGGGTGCAGCTGTGTTCTCCAAAATTGACCTGAGATCAGGTTATTATCAGTTGAAAGTACAAGAGCAGAGTATTCCTAAAACTGCCTTCAGAACCCGCTATGGCCGTTATGAATTCCTAGTCATGCCATTCGGGTTAACTAATGCTCCGACTGCTTTTATGGATCTGATGAACACTATCTTCAGACCATACCTCAACTAGTTTGTTGTGGTATTCATAGATGATATATTGGTCTATTCGAGGAATGCAGAAGAGCATGATAGACATCTGTGGATTGTACTACAGACTTTGAGAGAGAAACAGCTATATGCCAAATTATTAAAGTGTGAATTTTGGCTGAAGGAGATATCCTTTTTGGGGCATGTAGTATCAAAAGAGGGCATTACGGTAGATCCAAGTAAGATTGAAGTTGTCCTTAATTGGAGGCCACCCAGAAATGTCACAGAGATTCGTAGTTTTCTGGGTTTAGCTGGATACTACCGTAGATTTGTGAAGGGATTCTCCATGTTGGCATCTCCATTGACCAAGCTGCTTAGAAAAGATGTGAAATTTTAGTGGACAGATAAATGCCAACAGAGTTTTGATGAATTGAAGAAATGTTTGACTGAAGCTCCAGTCCTAACTTTACCTACTTCGGGTAAAGAATACACAGTTTACAGTGACGCTTCTCACAATGGGTTAGGCTGTGTATTGATGCAAGATCGAAATGTCATTGCTTATGTATCATGCCAGCTAAAACCGCATGAGAGGAATTATCCAACACATGATTTGGAGCTTGCAGCTATTGTGTTTGCTCTTAAGATCTGGAGACATTATTTGTATGGGGAAAAGTGTTACATCTACACAGATCATAAGAGTTTGAAGTATTTGGGCACCCAGAAAGAGTTAAATTTGAGACAGAGGAGATGGTTAGAGTTGATAAAAGACTATGATTGTCTGATAGACTATCAGCCAGGGAAAGCTAATGTTGTGGCTGACGCCTTAAGTCGCAAGACTATAGCAAGTCTACGGGTTACTCCTTTGTCTTTGGTACATGAGTTGAGATCATTACATGCCAGTTTAGAGATTAATGATGATGGGCAGACAGCAGTTGCATGGCATTTACAGCCAATGTTGATTGATCAGATTAGAATGGCTGCTCAGAATGATCAGAAGCATCAGAAGCTGATGGAAGAAGTCCAACAGGGCAAGAAACCAGAATTCTCAATCAGAGATGATGGTCTATTGCTACACCAGGGCAGAATGTGTGTTCCTAATGATGTTGAATTGAGGAAGATCATTTTGAAGGAAGCACATGAGTCTCCTTTTGCCATGCACCCTGGTGGCACAAAAATGTATAGAGGGCTAAAGGAGCATTACTGGTGGATGGGTATAAAAAGAGATGTGGTAGAGTTTATTTTTAAATGCCTAACTTGTCAGCAAGTAAAGGCAGAGCATCAAGTACCCGCTGGGTTATTACATCCACTACCAGTACCAGAGTGGAAATGGGAGAGAATAACGATGGATTTTCTGATGGGACTTCCGAGGACACATAAGAGTCATGATGCAGTTTGAGTCATTGTTGACAGACTGACTAAATCTGCTCATTTTTTGCCAGTTCGGATGGACTACAGTTTAGAAAGATTGGCCAAGTTGTACATTGATGAGGTTGTGAGACTACATGGAGTGCCAGTATCCATCGTATCAGACAGAGATCCTAGGTTCACTTCTAGATTCTGGAGTAGTCTTCAGAGAGCCCTAGGAACTAGATTGAACTTCAGTACTGCATGAAGGAACGGAAGCGTGAAAAACACAAGTTTATACCATTGAATTCAAAAATTTTCACCTAGGGTCACATGCATCATGCAAGATTTATTTTTATCTATTTGATTTCAATGATAAACAACATATTAAAACTCTTTTAATATGTTTTTGGATCTGTATTTTCCATTTAATATTTTAAAATTAATCAGATTAATTTTAGAACCCTAGATTAAATCAAGAACGATTACACTAACCTCTTGATGCACTGCAGCGTGTCTGCGCCTTTGAGATTCGTCTTCAGGACACCAGATGTTGTCCCTCTAGCTTGTCCACACCAAGAACACCTATGGCAGCCCTTGAATAGCTTCTAAAGCTTTTTCTATTAATTAGAAAATCAAGTTCTGCCTTTTAAGAGATTAAAGATGTAAATAGGACACTAGAAACAATTTCTAGTGTTCTTAATTCAAGAGATTGATGGCTAATCTCTTTGAATTGATAAGAGATGAAGAAGAAGAGATGAAAACCCTCAAAGTGGCATGACAAAGGAGTGTGGCTGCTGGTTGTGTTTTATTTTCTCATAACAACACTTAAATAGCTAGGTTAACACATTAAACCCTTGCCACATGTCACCCTTTGATTAGCTCTAGGTTTAAGTGACCCAATCACATTGTGCCAAGTGTCAAACCTATATTTAATCTTGATTTTAATCATCTTACATGATTAAAAAACATTTGGAAAGCTTATGTGTAATCCCATGTGTCACCATCTCATGGTGCCACGTGTCACACTGCAAAATGACCAAAATGCCCCTGTGTCTTAATTTTGAGTTCTCAACCCAAAATAATTATTTTTCTTCTTCTAATTAATTTATATCAAATATAAATTAATTAATTAATCTCTATTAATTAATTTCTCATTAATTAAATTTATATTTAAACACTTTAAATATAAATTTAATTTATACTACACATCCAATAATCTAGATTTGGTTTCAAGTCATGCTAGGGACTTTGCAATTTAATTGCAAATCAAACCTATTTAATTAATCAATTAAACTCTTTAATTAATTAATTAAATCATATTTAAATAGGTGATAACTTGTGTATGTGTGTGACTTACTAGGCTCATCTCTAATTGGCAATGAGACATGATATCAACTCTTAATATCATCAGAACTCTTTCTTACCATAAATGATTTCTCTAAATCATTTTATGAACCTCATAGACCATGGTTAACACCTAGCATAGCATGCCATGGCCACCCAATTAGTAATAAGGTTTACCTTAAATGAACCTATAATCATATGTTACCATGCACTAGAATCTCTCTGTTACAAAATCCCAACTCAAGCTGGAGTCATGGTTTATGTCAAACTCCATTTGCTATGAATATTATATTCTCTTTTAATTCCAGCTCTTGATTAAAAAGATTTTCTCATCAGAAACTCTTTTCTGAATAAATCTATCTGTCCTGGCCAGGAACTTGAAACATCAAGAACAATTAAATGAACATAGGATTTTATCTCTATTTACTTAGAGAACAGATTCCATCTTGATCAACACCTACCTCCATATATAACTAGTAGGAGCCAACACATGCCCATATACCCATACACAGTACAAGTATGAAAGCAGTATCAAACTCAAACTACCTATATACAAGATAATTGTGCTATCTCAGGTCTAAAGATTATATGCACTGATATGATTTATGACAAAACATTGACAAGAGTAAACTCCATGTGCTTGTCATAAGTGTCACTGGTTCGGCCTACTTATCATTTATAAGTGCCTATCATGTTTGTTATATGGCATGAGACTCACCATTCCATCTTATTTATATCTCATATAAATAACTTGGCAACAAACATGAATACAATCTTTCTGGATAAGTCATGTCCTTATTATGAAGTATCCTCGATTGTGAACCTATTTATGATACTTCGTGCTAGAAATATTGTCACTCATATTCTTAACTACTTAAGAATAATATTTCCAACAAAATATCAATGGACCTTTTCTATTACACATAAATATATTATGTAAACAGAAAAGTGGAAATGCCTTTTATTAATAAAATATGTACAAGATACATACTAAATGATATGCTCTAGGGCATACTACTAACAATCTCCCACTAGCACTAGAGCCATTCATTACAATATCTTAGACCTATTTTCTCAAGATGTCGGTCTAACTGAGTCTGTGACATAGGCTTAGTGAATGGATCAACTGGATTTTCAGCTGATGCTATTTTCTGCATGGCTACATCGCCTTGCCCAACTATTTCTCTGATAATGTGGTAGCGCCTTTCTATGTGTTTGGATTTCTGGTGAGACCTTGGTTCCTTAGCCTGTATGACTGCTCCATTATTGTCACAGTGTAGTGAAACTGCTGACTCAATGGAAGGAACTACTGTAAGTTCTGTCACGAACTTCTTTATCCAAAAGCGACTTCTTTTGCGACATCGATGCAAAGAATATACTCGACCTCGATGAGTGGAATCTGCAGTCGTGCTCTGTTTGGAACTCTTCCAACTGACTGCACCTCCATTACAAATGAACACATATCCAGAGGTAGATTTTCTATCATCGATATATGATTGGAAATCAGAATCAGTATAACCATCCAATTGCAAGTCTCCACCTCCATAAATCAAGAATAAATCCTTAGTTCTTCTCAAGTACTTAAGGATATTCTTGTGACTATCGATGTTCCAAACCTGGATTGGATTGATACCTGCTAGTCAAACTAACAGCATATGCGATATCCGGCCTAGTACACAACATTGCATACATTAAACTTCCAATAGCCGAAGCATATGGAATCCTGGCCATCTTATCTCTTTCTTCAGGTGTCTTTGGAGACATCTCTTTAGAAAGATGGATACCATGTCTCACTGGTAACAATCCTATCTTGGAATCAAGCATGTTAAACTTCTTTAACACCTTTTCAAAGTATAGACTTTGGGATAAACCAATTATTCTTTTCGCTCTATCTCTATAGATGTGAATCCCAAGAATATAGGTTGCCTCCCCTAAGTCTTTCATGGAGAATGTATTTGACAACCATACCTTTATAGTCGTCAACATACCTGTATCATTACCTATCAACAGTATGTCATCCACATATAAGATAAGGAAAGTGATAGCACTGTCACTAACCTTCTTATATACACATGGCTCATCCTCATTTTTGATAAAACCAAAAGATTTAATGGCTTCATCAAAACGGATGTTCCAACTCCTCGAAGCTTGTTTCAACCCATAAATGGATCGCTTTAACTTGCATACCTTGGAACCATCTTGGGATTCAAATCCCTTAGGTTGTTCCATGAAAATGTTTTCTTCAATGTATCCATTGAGAAAAGCTGTTTTGACATCCATCTGCCAAATCTCATAATCATAGCATGCAGCTATTGCTAATAAAATCCTAATTGATTTAAGCATGGCAACAGGCGAGAAAGTCTCCTCATAGTCTATTCCTTGCCTTTGGCGAAACCCTTTTGCTACTAGCCTTGCCTTATAGGTCTCTACCTTTCCATCAGAACCAATTTTCTTCTTGAAAACCCATTTGTTCCCTATAGGTATAATACCTTCAGGTGGGTCAACAAGATCCCAAACTTGATTCTTATACATGGAATCAATCTCGGATTTCATAGCTTCAATCCATTTTAAAGAGTCTATATCTGATATAGCTTCTTCATATGTAAGTGGATCATCTCCATGATCTACTTCTTCATGAGTAGACAACTCTTGTTCTTCTTCATGAAGAAAACCATATCTCACTGGTGGGTGAGATACCCTGGTTGTTCTACGAGGAACAGCTGTAGATGTTTCATCAATGGGTATAGATTGACTAGATGGATCTATATCCATCTGATCTGTTGGTTGGTCAGAATTCTCCAATTCTAACTCTATTTGCCTTCCTTTGCCTCCTTCTTGGACAAAATGTTGTCAGGAAATATGGCATCTCTACTTATCACAACCTCTTGTGAAGTAGGGAAATAAAAATAATATCCAAAACTATCTTTTGGATATCCAACAAATCGACCTTTTTCTGATCTGGTCTCCAATTTATCAGTGTTCAGCTTTTTGATATAAGCTAGACAACCCCAAATCTTAACATGCTTAAGACTTGGTTTTCTTCCATGCCATATCTCATAAGGTGTGGAATAAATTGATTTTGATGGAATCCTATTCAGAATATATAAAGCTGATTCTAATGCAAATCCCCAAAAGGAGATTGGCATATCAGTATAGCTCATCATACTACGTACCATATCCAATAGGGTACGATTTCTCCTTTCAGATACACCATGCAGCTGTGGCATTCCTGGAGGAGTCAGCTGAGAAACAATGCCATGCTCTCTCAAGTATTCATCAAATTCAGTACTCAAATATTCACCTCCACGATCTGATCGAAGAGCTTTAATACTTTTTCCTGTTTGATTTTCTACTTCAGATTTAAATTCTTTGAACTTTTCAAAGGATTCATGTTTGTATTTCATCAAATACAAATACCCAAACCTTGATTTATCATCAGTAAAGGTAATAAAATAATGAAAGCCCCCTCTAGCCATTTCTTTAAATGGACCACATACATCACTATGTATTAGCTCCAAAATATTTTCAGCTCTTAGCTCCTGTCCAACAAAGGGTGATCTAGTCATTTTGCCCTGAAGGCAAGATTCACAAGTTGGAGTAGGCTCAGAGCCCAATGAGGATAGAATCCCCATTTTCTCCAGTTTTGCAATCCTATCTTCTGCAACATGACATAACCTTAAATGCCAAATATATTTTGAACTTGAGTTGGTTTTCACTATGGCATTGCATTCTTTTAGATTGCTATACTCTAGCCAGTGGAAGCACTTTCTTACTGGCAATGGAAACACTTTCCTTTGCCTTTGTCAGCTTTGGTCTTCCTTTTCTGTTTAGCTATTTTCTTGGAAGGACCAGGAATCTGAGGTTTCTTTTTCTTATTGCCCTTCTTCTTGTTGGACTTTCCAGTAGAAGAAGATGCAACCAAAGCTACCTCTTTTCCTTTATTGCCTGGTATATTCTTTTGGGCAATAACCAGCATGTTGAGTAAACCAGCTAAGATGCATTCCTGTTGAGTCATATGAAAATTTGTCACAAAATTCCCAAAAGACTCAGGAAGGGACTGAAGGATCAAATCCGTCTGTAATTGGAAATCCATGTTGAAGTCAAGATGTTCCAACTGCTCAATCAGCCGAATCATCTTGTGGACATGATCCCCAACATTCTGTCCCTCAAACATTCTCATACGGAATAGCTGTCTAGATATCTCATACCTAGCATTCCTGCTATGCTCACCATACAACTCTTGTAGGTGAAGGAGGATCTCACTCGCACTTTGCATGTTCTCATGTTGCTTCTGTAACTCATTACTCATGGAAGCAAGCATGTAACACTTAGCTCTCATATCATGCTCCTTCCACTTGTCCAAAGTTTCATGTTCCTCTTGTGTGGCCTCTGGAGGTAAGGGACCAGGAACATTTGAATCTAGAACATATCCTATATGTTCAAGGTTCAGGACAAGTTTCAAATTTCTTAGCCAATCAGATGATTAGGTCTGTCAACTGTTGTGATCAAGTATGCTTGCAAGGATATTGGATGGTGGTGGTTGTTTTGTGCTCATTTTTATCAGAAAATTAATTGCAGAAAATAACCAGATTAATTAGTAAATGTATCATGTAATTAACCAAAATGATTATGGTCTTTTAATCAAATTGGTCCTCCCACTAACTTAGCGAATCCTACACTTCCAAAGTAGAAAACGGAAATCCTAGTTGGATGGATTTCTAGTGGGTGATTGAATTCTTATAATTCTATTGATCATCCTCAGGTACATCCATTATTGGAATTACAATAAACTATAAGTGAGCAACTCCTTGCCCATCACATCTCATGTGAGGTTCAATCCTTTACCTAGCCCCTAATGCTCAAAATCTCAGGTACATCCATTATTGACTTATCTTGCATTAGTTAAGTTGATCCCATTGAGCGAGTAATTATGCAAATAATTTTAATGTCCTCAGGTACATCCAATATTGGCCACTAAACCATTTACATATTTACAACATCTCATGCTTAACAATTATTCTTAAGAAAATCTCTTAAATAAATTGCATCTTATGCAACTATTTAAAATTTCTTAAAATAATTGCCCCAATGGAGGGCTTATGTTATAATTACTTTAATTATAGCATTTCTAACTTAATCATTTGTTTGGAAGATTTTATAGCCATCCTTATTACTATTAAGGTCTCACTTTGCACATTATCCATTTAGCATGCATATATCATATAATTGCATACATTCCCATACATCTCATGCATTCATGGATAAGCAGTAAATATGGTATGATCATGGACTTTCTAAGGGATTCAATTCTGAGCCACCAAGAATTGAATCAGGGCATTCCTAGATGCATTTCATTCATTCATTTTACAAGAGTTGCTGAAGGAGTACATAATCAACACTTGATATTGAATTCCTCCCACTGGTCCCACCAATGCTCTTGACCTCCTTGAACTTCTTGCAATCCAATATTACATAGTAATCCTTGGCATACCAAGGCGAATTTACAAGAAGTTAAATAAATGAAATTACAACCCAAAAAATATTACAAACTTAATAATACATGCCCAAAATAAATTAAAATTAATTAATTAATTTACAATCCCAAAGAAACATAAAAGAAATAAATCCAATCATATTGGTCTTTTATAGTCCATGATCATCCATCATGCATATCACTATTTAACAATTAAATAAAACATACATACTTAAATTAAATTGAATATCTCATATTCAACTTAAAAATCAAGATTTGAATATGATTCAAATAAATTTAAAAATTCAGATTTGAATCTCATTCAAACAAATTTAAAAATTCAGATTTGAATCACATTCAAACAACTTCAAAAATTCAGATTTGAATCACATTCAAACATTTTTTAAAAAATCAGATTTGAATCACATTCAAATATTTCTTAAAAAATCAGATCTGAATTTTATTCAATCAATTTTAAAAAATCAGATTTAAATATGATTCAAACAACTTTAAAAATTCAGATTTGAATCACATTCAAACAACTTTTAAAATTCAGATTTGAATCACATTCAAACAATTTTTAAAATTCTGATTTGAATCATAATTTAATTGTGTGATTAAAACAACTAATTAAACACTTTAATTAGTCAAAGAATAGGCCTTAGATCATACAACAATTGCAGAATTAAAAGCCAAACCTTGAACCACCCAAGGAACCATTGTTGCCGCCACCAATGGTGGCTTCACCATGTGTGACGCCACATCTCATGATCCAACCAGCAATGAATCTCTTGATCTCATGATCAAACACACAATTAAATTATATAATCAATAATCTAAATGGCAAATATAATGGCTCTGATACCAATTGAAGGCAGGCGTGAAAAACACAAGATTATACCATTGAATTCAAAAATTTTCACCTAGGGTCACATGCACCATGCAAGATTTATTTTTATCTATTTGATTTCAATGATAAACAACATATTAAAACTCTTTTAATATGTTTTTGGATCTGTATTTGCCATTTAAGATTTTAAAATTAATCAGATTAATTTTAGAACCCTAGATTAAATCAAGAACGATTACACTAACCTCTTGATGTCTTTGCGATGTCTGCGCCTTTGAGATTCGTCTTGAGGACACGGATGTTGTCCCTCTAGCTTGTCCACACCAAGAACACCTATGGCAGCCCTTGAACAGCTTCTAAAGCCTTTTCTATTAATTAGAAATTCAAGTTCTGCCTTTTAAGAGATTAGAGATGTAAACAGGACACTAGAAACAATTTCTAGTGTTCTTAATTCAAGAGATTGATGGCTAATCTCTTTGAATTGATGAGAGATGAAGAATAGAGGGAAGGCTGCAAAATGGCGTGACAAATGAGTGTGGCTGCTGGTTGTGTTTTATTTTCTCATAACAACACTTAAATAGCTAGGTTAACACATTAAACCCTTGCCACATGTCACCCTTTGATTAGCTCTAGGTTTAAGTGACCCAATCACATTGTGCCAAGTGTCAAACCTATATTTAATCTTGATTTTAATCATCTTACATGATTAAAAAACATTTGGCAAGCTTATGTGTTATGCCATGTGTCACCATCTCATGGTGCCACGTGTCACACTGCAAAATGACCAAAATGCCCCTGTGTCTTAATTTTGAGTTCTTAACCCAAAATAATTATTTTCTTCTTCTAATTAATTTATATCAAATATAAATTAATTAATTAATCTCTATTAATTAATTTCTCATCAATTAAATTCATATTTAAACACTTTAAATATAAATTTAATTTATACTACACATCCAATAATCTAGATTTGGTTTCAAGTCATGCTAGGGACTTTGCAATTTA
This sequence comes from Hevea brasiliensis, assembly GCF_030052815.1. Lineage (NCBI taxonomy): Eukaryota > Viridiplantae > Streptophyta > Magnoliopsida > Malpighiales > Euphorbiaceae > Hevea > Hevea brasiliensis. Next base: position 69,066,633 of record NC_079500.1, read on the forward strand.
ATTGCAAACCAAATCTATTTAATTAATCAATTAAACTCTTTAATTAATTAATTAAATCATATTTAAATAGGTGATAACTTGTGTATGTGTGTGACTTACTAGGCTCATCACTAATTGGCAATGAGACATGATATCAACTCTTAATATCATCAGAACTCTTTCTTACCATAAATGATTTCTCTAAATCATTTTATGAACCTCATAGACCATGGTTAACACCTAGCATAGCATGCCATGGCCACCCAATTAGTACCTTAAATGAACCTATAATCATATGTTACCATGCACTAGAATCTCTCTATTACAAAATCCCAACTCAAGCTGGAGTCATGGTTTATGTCAAACTCCATTTGCTATGAATATTATGTTCTCTTTTAATTCAAGTTCTTGATTAAAAAGATTTTTCTCATCATAAACTCTTTTCTGAATAAATCTATCTGTCCTGGCCAGGAACTTGAAACATCAAGAACAATTAAATGAACATAGGATTTTATCTCTATTTACTTAGAGGAACAGATTCCATCTTGATCAACACCTACCTCCATATATAACTAGTAGGAGCCAACACATGCCCATATACCCATACACAGTACAAGTATGAAAGCAGTATCAAACTCAAACTACCTATATACAAGATAACTGTGCTATCTCGTGTCTAAAGATTATATGCATCGATATGATTTATGACAAAACATTGACAAGAGTAAACTCCATGTGCTTGTCATAAGTGTCACTGGTTCGGCCTACTTATCATTTATAAGTGCCTATCATGTTTGTTATATGGCATGAGACTCACCATTCCATCTTATTTATATCTCATATAAATAACTTGGCAACAAACATGAATACAATCTTTCTGGATAAGTCATGTCCTTATTATGAAGTATCCTCGATTGTGAACCTATTTATGATACTTCGTGCTAGAAATATTGTCACTCATATTCTTAACTACTTAAGAATAATATTTCTAACAAAATATCAATGGACCTTTTCTATTACACATAAATATATTATGTAAACGGAAAAGTGGAAATGCCTTTTATTAATAAAATATGTACAAGATACATACTAAATGATATGCTCTAGGGCATACTACTAACACGATTGTGAACCTATTTATGATACTTTGTGCTAGAAATATTGTCACTCATATTCTTAACAACTTAAGAATAATATTTCTAACAAAATATCAATGGACCTTTTCTATTACACATAAATATATTATGTAAACGGAAAAGTGGAAATGCCTTTTATTAATTAAAATATATACAAGATACATACTAAATGATATGCTCTAGGGCATACTACTAACAATCTCCCACTAGCACTAGAGCCATTCATTACAATACCTTAGACCCATCTTCTCAAGATGTCATTCTAACTGAGCTTGTGACAAAGGCTTAGTGCAGGATCAGCTGAATTTTTTTCAGCTGATGTTATTTTTCTGCATGGCTATATCGCCTTTGCCCAACTATATGTCTGATAATGTGGTAGTGCCTTTCTATGTGTTTGGATTTTGGGTGAGACCTTAGTTCCTTAGCTCAGATGATCGCTCCATTGTTGTCACAGGTAGTGGAACCGCCGACTCAATGGAAGGAACTCCGTAAGTTACATCACGAACTTCTTTATCCAAACAGCTTCCTTTGCAAAGATCTCGATGCAAAGAATATACTCGACCTCGTAGTGGAATCTGCAATGTGCTCGCTTTGGAACTCTTCCAACTGACTGCACCTCCATTACAAATGAACACATATCTAGAGGTAGACTTTCTATCATCAATATCTGATTGGAAATCAGAATCAGTATAACCATCCAATTGCAAGTCTCCACCTCCATAAATCAAGAATAAATCCTTAGTTCTTCTCAAGTACTTAAGGATATTCTTGACACTATCGATGTTCCAAACTGGATTGGATTGATACCGCTAGTCAAACTAATAAAGATATGCGATATCCGGCCTAGTACACAACATTGCATGCATTATACTTCCAATAGCCGGAGCATATGGAATCCTGGCCATCTTATCTCTTTTTTCAGGTGTCTTTGGAGACATCTCTTTAGAAAGATGGATACCATGTCTCACTGGTAACAATCCTCTCTTGGAATCAAGCATGTTAAACCTCTTTAACACCTTTTCCAAGTATAGACTTTGGGATAAACCAATTATTCTTTTCGCTTTATCTTTATAGATGCGAATCCCAAGAATATAGGTTGCCTCCCCTAAGTCTTTCATGGAGAATGTATTTGACAACCATACCTTTATAGTTGTCAACATACCTGTGTCATTACCCATCAATAGTATGTCATACACATATAAGACAAGGAAAGTGATAGCACTGTCACTAACCTTCTTATATACACATGGCTCATCCTCATTTTTGATAAAACCAAAGGATTTAATGGCTTCATCAAAACGGATGTTCCAACTCCTCGAAGCTTATTTCAACCCATAAATGGATCGCTTTAGCTTGCATACCTTGGAACCATCTTGGGATTCAAATCCCCTAGGTTGTTCCATGAAAATGTTTTCTTCAATATATCCATTGAGAAAAGCTATTTTGACATCCATCTGCCAAATCTCATAATCATAGTACGCAGCTATTGCTAATAAAATCCTAATTGATTTAAGCATCGCAACAGGTGAGAAAGTCTCCTCATAGTCGATTCCTTGCCTTTGGCGAATCCCTTTCGCTACTAGCTTTGCCTTATAGGTCTCTACCTTTCCATCATAATCAATTTTCTTCTTAAAAACCCATTTGTTCCCTATAGGTACAATACCTTCAGGTGGGTCAACAAGGTCCCAAACATGATTCTTATACATGGAATCAATCTCGGATTTCATAGCATCAATCCATTTTGAAGAGTCTATATCTGATATAGCTTCTTCATAGGTAAGTGGATCATCTCCATGATCTACTTCTTCATGAGTAGACAACTCTTGTTCTTCTTCATGAAGAAAACCATATCTCACTGGTGGGTGAGATACCCTGGTTGTTCTACGAGGAACAACTGTAGATGTTTCATCAACAGGTATAGGTTGACTAGATGGATCTATATCCATCTGATATGTTGGTTGGTCAGAATTCTCCAATTCTAACTCTATTTGCCTTCCTTTGCCTCCTTCTTGAACAAACTGTTGTTTAAGAAATGTGGCATCTCTACTTATCACAACCTTTTGTGAAGTAGGCAAATAAAAATAATATCCAAAACTATCTTTTGGATATCCAACAAATTGACCCTTTTCTGATCTGGTCTCCAATTTATCAGTGTTCAGCTTTTTGATATAAGCTGGACAATCCCAAATCTTAACATGCTTAAGACTTGGTTTTCTTCCATGCCATATCTCATAAGGTGTGGAAGAAACTGATTTTGATGGAATCCTATTCAGAATATACAAAGCTGATTCTAATGCAAATCCCCAAAAGGAGATTGGCATATCAGTATAGCTCATCATACTACGTACCATATCCAATAGGGTACGATTTCTCCTTTCAGATACACCATTCAGTTGTGGTGTTCCTGGAGGAGTCAGCTAAGAAACAATGCCATGCTCTCTCAAGTATTCATCAAATTCAGTACTCAAATATTCACCTCCACAATCTGATCGAAGAGCTTTAATACTCTTTCCTGTTTGATTTTCTACTTCAGATTTAAATTCTTTGAACTTTTCAAAAGATTCATGTTTGTATTTCATCAAATACAAATACCCAAACCTTGATTTATCATCAGCAAAGGTAATAAAATAATGAAAGCCCCCTCTAGCCATTTCTTTAAATGGACCACATACATCACTATGTATTAGCTCTAAAATATTTTTCAGCTCTTAGCCCCTGTCCAACAAAGGGTGATCTAGTCATTTTGCCCTGAAGGCAAGATTCACAAGTTGGAGTAGGCTCAGAGTCCAATAAGGATAGAATCCCCATTTTCTCCAATTTTGTAATCCTATCTTCTGCAACATGACATAACCTTAAGTGCCAAATATATTTTGAACTTGAGTTGTTTTTCACCACGGCATTGCTTTGATTTAGATTGCTATACTCTGGCCAGTGGAAACACTTTCTTACTGGTAATGGAAACACTTTCTTATTGGCAAAGGAAACACTTTCTGCTAAGTGGAAACACTTTCCTTTGCCTTCATCAGCTTTAGTCTTCCTTTTCTGTTTAGCTATTTTCTTAGAAGGACCAGGAATCTGAGGTTTCTTGTTCTTATTGCCCTTCTTCTTGTTGGACTTTCCAGCAGAAGAAAATGCAACCAAAGCTACCTCTTTTCCTTTATTGCCTGGCATATTCTTTTGGGCAATAACCAGCATGTTGAGTAAACCAGCTAAGGTGCATTCCTATTGAGTCATATGGAAATTTGTCACAAAATTTCCCAAAAGACCCAGGAAGGGACTGAAGGATCAAATCCGTCTGTAGTTGGAAATCCATGTTGAAGTCAAGATATTCCAACTGCTCAATCAGCCAAATCATCTTGTGGACATGATCCCCAACATTCTGTCCCTCAGACATCCTCATGCGGAACAGCTGCCTAGATATCTCATACCTAGCATTCCTGCTGTGCTCACCATACAACTCTTGTAGGTGAAGGAGGATCTCACTCGCACTCTGCATGTTCTCATGTTGCTTCTGTAACTCATTACTCATGGAAGCAAGCATGTAACACTTAGCTCTCATATCATGCTCCTTCCACTTGTCCAAAGTTTCATGTTCCTCTTGTGTGGCCTCTGGAGGTAAGGGACTAGGAACATTTGAATCTAGAACATATCCTATATGTTCAAGGTTTAGGACAAGTTTCAAATTTCTTAGCCAATCAGACAGATTAGGTCCTGTCAACCTATTGTGATCAAGTATGCTTGCAAGGATATTGGATGGTGGTGGTTGTTTTGTGATCATTTTTATCAGGAAAATTAACTGCAGAAAATAACCAGATTAATTAGTAAATGTATTATGTAATTAACCAAAATGATTATGGTCTTTTAATCAAATTGGTCCTCCCACTAACTTAGCGAATCCTACACTTCCAAAGTAGAAAACGGAAATCCTAGTTGGATGGATTTCTAGTGGGTGATTGAATTCTTATAATTCTATTGATCATCCTCAGGTACATCCATTATTGGAATTACAACAAACTATAAGTGAGCAACTCTTTGCCCATCACATCTCATGTGAGGTTCAATCCTTTACCTAACCCCTAATGCTCAAAATCTCAGGTACATCCATTATTGACTTATCTTACATTAGTTAAGTTGATCCCATTGAGCCAGTAATTATGCAAATAATTTTAATGTCCTCAGGTACATCCAATATTGGCCACTAAACCATTTACATATTTACAACATCTCATGCTTAACAATTATTCTTAAGAAAATCTCTTAAATAAATTGCATCTTATGCAACTATTTAAAATTTCTTAAAATAATTGCCCCAATGGAGGGCCTATGTTATAATTACTTTAATTATAGCATTTCCAACTTAATCATTTGTTTGGAAGATTTTATGGTCATTCTATTTACTATTAAGGTCTCACTTTGCACATTATCCATTTTGCATGCATATATCATATAATTGCATACATTCCCATACATCTCATGCATTCATGGATAAGCAGTAAATATGGCATGATCATGGACTTTCTAAGGGATTCAATTCTGAGCCACCAAGAATTGAATCAGGGCATTCCTAGGTGCATTTCATTCATTCATTTTAAAAGAGTGGCTGAAGGAGTACATAATCAACACTTGATCTTGAATTCCTCCCACTGGTCCCACCAATGCTCTTGACCTCCTCGAACTTCTTGCAATCCAATATTACATAGTAATCCTTGGCATACCAAGGCGAATTTACAAGAACTTAAATAAATGAAATTGCAACCCAAAAATTATTACAAACTTAATAATACATGCCCAAAATAAATTAAAATAAATTAATTAATTTACAATCCCAAGGAAACATAAAAGAAATAAATCCAATCACATTGGTCTTTTATAGAACATGATCATCCATCATGCATATTACTATTTAACAATTAAATAAAACATACATAAATTAAATTGAATATCTCATATTCAACTTAAAAATTCAGATTTGAATATGATTCAAATAAATTTAAAAATTCAGATTTGAATCTCATTGAAACAAATTTAAAAATTCAGATTTGAATCACATTCAAACAACTTTAAAAATTCAAATTTGAATCACATTCAAACATTTTTTAAAAAATTAGATTTGAATCACATTCAAATATTTTTTAAAAAATCAGATCTGAATTTTATTCAATCAATTTAAAAAAATCAGATTTAAATATGATTCAAACAACTTTAAAAATTCAGATTTGAATCACATTCAAACAACTTTTAAAATTCAGATTTGAATCACATTCAAACAATTTTTAAAATTCTGATTTGAATCATAATTTAATTGTGTGATAAAAATTCTAATTAAACAATTTAATTAGACATAAAATGGATCTTAAATCATACAACAATTGCACATTCACCATCCATTTACCTTTGCACACCATTGTGATGCATCAACCATGCACACCATGGTGTTCATAATTTGTGCCGCCACTTTGACTTTGCAACCAGCAATAAACTCTTGATCTCATGATCAAACACACAATTAAATCATATAAACATCAATCTAAAGGGCAAATATAGTGGCTCTGATACCAATTGAAGGCAGGCGTGAAAAACACAAGTTTATACCATTGAATTCAAAAATTTTCACCTAGGGTCACATGCATCATGCAAGATTTATTTTTATCTATTTGATTTCAATGATAAACAATATATTAAAACTCTTTTAATATGTTTTTGGATCTGTATTTGCCATTTAAGATTTTAAAATTAATCAAATTAATTTTAGAACCCTAGATTAAATCAAGAACGATTACACTAACCTCTTGATGCACTGCAGCGTGTCTGCGCCTTTGAGATTCATCTTCAGGACACCAGATGTTGTCCCTCTAGCTTGTCCACACCAAGAACACTTATGGCAGCCCTTGAATAGCTTCTAAAGCTTTTTCTATTAATTAGAAAATCAAGTTCTGCCTTTTAAGAGATTAAAGATGTAAACAGGACACTAGAAACAATTTCTAGTGTTCTTAATTCAAGAGATTGATGGCTAATCTCTTTGAATTGATAAGAGATGAAGAAGAAGAGATGAAAACCCTCAAAGTGGCGTGACAAAGGAGTGTGGCTGCTGGTTGTGTTTTATTTTCTCATAACAACAATTAAATAGCTAGGTTAACACATTAAACCCTTGCCACATGTCACCCTTTGATTAGCTCTAGGTTTAAGTGACCCAATCACATTGTGCCAAGTGTCAAACCTATATTTAATCTTGATTTTAATCATCTTACATGATTAAAAAACATTTGGAAAGCTTATGTGTAATCCCATGTGTCACCATCTCATGGTGCCACGTGTCACACTGCAAAATGACCAAAATGCCCCTGTGTCTTAATTTTGAGTTCTCAACCCAAAATAATTATTTTTCTTCTTCTAATTAATTTATATCAAATATAAATTAATTAATTAATCTCTATTAATTAATTTCTCATTAATTAAATTCATATTTAAACACTTTAAATATAAATTTAATTTATACTACACATCCAATAATCTAGATTTGGTTTCAAGTCATGCTAGGGACTTTGCAATTTAATTGCAAACCAAACCTATTTAATTAATCAATTAAACTCTTTAATTAATTAATTAAATCATATTTAAATAGGTGATAACTTGTGCATGTGTGTGACTTACTAGGCTCATCACTAATTGGCAATGAGACATGATATCAACTCTTAATATCATCAGAACTCTTTCTTACCATAAATGATTTCTCTAAATCATTTTATGAACCTCATAGACCATGGTTAACACCTAGCATAGCATGCCATGGCCACCCAATTAGTAATAAGGTTTACCTTAAATGAGCCTATAATCATATGTTACCATGCACTAGAATCTCTGTTACAAAATCCCAACTCAATTTGAGTCATGGTTTATGTCAAACTCCATTTGCTATGAATATTATGTTCTCTTTTAATTCCAGTTCTTGATTAAAAGATTTTCTTATCGAAACTCTTTTACGAATAAATCTATCTGTCCTGGCCAGGAACTTGAAACATCAAGAACAATTAAATGAACATAGAATTTTATCTCTATTTACTTAGAGGAACAGATTCCATCTTGATCAACACCTACCTCCATATATAACTAGTAGGAGCCAACACATGCCCATATACCCATACACAGTACAAGTATGAAAGCAGTATCAAACTCAAACTACCTATATACAAGATAACTGTGCTATCTCAGGTCTAAAGATTATATGCACTGATATGATTTATGACAAAACATTGACAAGAGTAAACTCCATGTGCTTGTCATAAGTGTCACTGGTTCGGCCTACTTATCATTTATAAGTGCTATCATGTTTGTCATATGGCATGAGACTCACCATTCCATCTTATTTATATCTCATGTAAATAACTTGGGAACAAACATGAATACAATCTTTCTGGATAAGTCATGTCCTTATTATGAAGTATCCTCGATTGTGAACCTATTTATGATACTTTGTGCTAGAAATATTGTCACTCATATTCTTAACAACTTAAGAATAATATTTCTAACAAAATATCAATGGACCTTTTCTATTACACATAAATATATTATGTAAACAGAAAAGTGGAAATGCCTTTTATTAATAAAAATATATACAAGATACATACTAAATGATATGCTCTAGGGCATACTACTAACACTGCATTCCATCCACAGACAGATGACCAGTCTGAGAGGGTAATTCAGATCTTGGAGGACATGCTACGGGCTTGTGTGACTGAGTTTGAGGGTAGTTGGGATACACACTTCTTTTGATTGAGTTTGCTTACAACAACAGCTACCAATCAAGCATTGAGATGCCTCCATATGAAGGTTTATATGGTAGAAAATGTAGAACCCCATTGTGTTGGGATGACGTGGGTGAAAGAAAGATGATTGGACTCGAACTTGTTCAGCAAATTGAAGAGAAAATCAGGGTGATCCGAGATCGACTTAAAACTGCATCAGACCGTCAGAAGTCCTACATTGATTTGAAAAGAAGGGATATTGAGTATGCAGTGGGTGAGAAAGTTTTCCTCAAGGTTTCTCCTTGGAAGAGAATTATGAGATTCGGCAGAAAGGGAAAACTGAGTCCTCGTTTCATTAGGCCATATGAGGTTCTGAAAAGAGTGGGTCCTTTAGCATATCGTTTGGCACTACCTCCAGAGTTAGAGAAGATACATAATGTCTTCCATGTGTCTATGTTGAGGAGGTATCGATCAGACCCATCTCATGTACTACCAATAGAGGAAATTGAAGTGAATCCAGACCTCACATATGAAGAAGAACCCATAGAGATTCTGGCTTATGAGGTGAAGCAGCTACAGAACAAACAGATACCGTTGGTAAAAGTGCTATGGAACCATCATTCAGGCTAGGAGGCTACTTGGGAACGAGAGGAGGACATGAGAAGACAGTACCCACAGCTGTTCAGAGATTAATACCAGGTAAAATTTCGAGATGAAATTTATTTAAGGGGGGGGGGGGGAATTGTAACATCCCCATTTGTATGGCCTGGTATATTTCACTGTTCCGGTGACCGGAGTCGGTCCGGACAATTAAGGGGATTAGAACCACACTTAAGACAACTAGATAAACCATAAATACAAATAATTAGTAATGTTCAATTAGTTGAGTATAAATAAGAAAAATAGAACAGAAGAAGTTAAACGAGCCGAGAGTCACAACGATGGGTGACCTTTTCTGGAAGGACTGGGAAGTCTTTTTAAACTCAAATTTCGAACCGTAAAATGTGACTCCGTGGTCCTTAGGACCTTATAAACACAGTGGAAAAGAGAAAATCATGAAAAAGAACTATTAAGCTAGTCAAATAATTAGGTCAGGGAGCTGGAAGAAATATGGAATTATTTGCAAACCGGGTTGAATCGGCGAAGGGCAATTTAGTCAATTGACCCCGAGAGCTGACTCCTGACCTAACTGTCAAATAAAATCAGAGAAAAAAAAATTTCGGAATTGAGAATTAAATTAAAGAACTAATAGAAAAATAAAAAAAAAAAGAAGAGAAAATGAAATGAAAAAGTTAAAAAGGTGTAGGAAGATGACATCATGCATGATGCCATAAGTCATATAATTAATAAATTAATTAAATGGAATTTTGAGTCTTCCATAAGGATAAAAACAAAAGAAAAGAAAAGGAAAAAAAAAAAAGTAAAAAGCCTCATCTTCCTCACCATTTACGTTTCTCTCTCCCTCTCCATTGTAAACCTCCATTAAAGCTTGCTTCAAGCTTTGAAACCACCATTAAACCCCAAATCCTCCCATACTTGCTTCACAAAAACTTGATTTAATCACTTGAGAGGAAGATTGGTCATCAAAGAATTGAAGAAAATTGAGAGGAAGTGAAAGTTCAAAGACACCTAACAAGGTAAGTAATGCAAACTTCAAGTTTTTATTTTAATTAGTGTATGTATAGCATCAAGAGCATAGAAATAAACTTAAAATAAAAAAAAATATGTGTGAGGGACTAAACTGAAATTCGTCCAGCAGGGAGGGGAGAGTGATTTGCATGAGTTTGATTGAGTTAAACATGTTAAGATGCTTGAATAGGTTGAAAGATTGTGTTTATATGCTTTGAATTAGTTAATTGCAATGGATTAGAGTGGTTAGGGTTTGAGACCTAGGGTTTTGAGGCAAAAGTTTGGAGAAATTTGTAAATGGTGTCTTTGACCTAATGTGAAGTTAAAAATGGTCATTTGTGACCAAATGAGGTGTGTTAGAAGTGTTGGAATTAAAAGCCAATTCGGATTGGATAAGGTTATGTGCTGGTAGCATGACCAAAATCTCCTTTGAGGGACCAAAAATGAAATTTTACAAGTCCAATGGATATGGGACCAGTTGAGGATGAAAATAGGCACTAAATGACACAATTTTCATTCAGGAAGCATGCTCAAAAAATGACCAAAACCTATTGAACAAATTGACCAAAGTTGAGAAATCACAGTCTGCCTCTGCACAACCTGACCAAATGAATAGTGTTCTGTTCATTTGGTCATAACTTGAGCTAGGCAGAAAAAAATGATATGAAATTTTACTAGTGGTTAGATGAGATATAGATCTAAAAACTTTCATGAAGAACACAAACCCAAATTATGCCATTAACCAAATCAAATTACTGAGCAAAGTTGGGTCACTGAATCTGCAGACTGCAGATTTGCCATTTGAACAGTAAAGTTTCAATGGCTATAACTCCCTCTAGAAAACTCAGATTTAGGTGATTCTTGAACCGATGGAAACCTAAGGCATAATAGAATATTTCATATGAAGAAAGTTAGACCAAATTATGGACCTAACTTGATCAAATTGCTGAATAAATTTGAAATTAATAATATGCCAGAACAAAATTCTGCAGCATGAACAGTAAAAGTAATTTGCTTATAACTTGAGCTACAAACTCCAATTGGGGTGATTCAAAATGGAGAATAAACTTAAGAAATAGGGATTATTTTCTATGAAGAAAGTTTTGCCAAATTCCAACAGTAAACTGACCAATGAAATAGTATAATTGGGGACACCAAAACTGAAAATTTGGCCATTTTGCCTAAAAGACCTAAGTTTTGAGAAAATGACCAAAACCAACAAGTTTAGTGACTAAAATGTGGTATGTGGGTGAAGTTGGAGTTCCCATACCTATTGAGCCATAGAAAGTCAATAATTTGACTTGAATAGTATAGTGAATAGTAACCTGAAACACAAAATTTCGAGAACATCGAGTTTAGCACGTTAGAGCTAGGTAAAAATGAGGCTAAATTTATTTTGGATTTATGTTAAGTTCTAGTACTAAAACATTATAAAATTGTGTGTTTCAGTTGAAAAGAATACCGGGAAGGAACCCAAGGAACCGAGTCAAGGCCAAGAGGCAACTCGCTTGAAGTTTGTGCACAACGTATACTTTTTATAATCATCTTTTGCATACTGTTTTGAATAATGTGAAATATTGGATTATGATGTTTGATTTAAATTGTTGAAAGTTATTATGTATATTAAAATGACAATGTTTAGCAAATTGTTAAGATAAGTTTTGAAACCACAGTGTCATGACCATATATTTAAACACCTCACTAGCATGACTAGTGGGGGTAATTAGTTTCGAATATTGATTCCTTCTCTGGAGAAGTGTTGAGGTGTGCCAGTAGAAGAGGATGTGAATAGATATCCATATATTTGAGTTAGCTAGCCTTGTGATGTGATTTCTCTTTAGCCTCTGGCTATTGAGATTCTATTTGTTTCAAATGGCATGATCTAACTGTGGGTTTTATGAAATGTGATTTGATACTTCAAAATGAAATTGTTTGGGATTAAAACCTCATAAATTATGTTTTGTGTTTAACTCGCATACTCAGTTCAAATTTTGAATAAATGTGATTTAAGTTTTGCATTGTGCACCACTGAGTCCTAGTACTTAGCGATAGCTTTTATTGCTGTCGCAGATTTAGAGACTAGAGGAGCAGCAGACTGAGCTGCTAAAGATTGAGGATCATTCAGCTGGAAGTCTTCGGGTATAATTTATACCCTAACTGTAAATATTTCTTTTGATGTATATACATGTAAAAATGAGTCTTGGGCAGTTTGTATAAAATTTGTATAAAGTTGTAATATATATTGTAGTTTGAAATTCTCTTAATGTAAATTTTGTAATGATGTATATAAATTGTTTTGTTTCTAATGAAATATGAATGGAACTATTTTATTTAATTTGAATGAAATGGATTGCTAGTATTTTGAGGATCATTGGATAGTGGATTTGAAATTTGAAAGTTGATAAATATGTTGAGAAATTGATTGAGATTGAGTATGAAATTGAAGCAGTTGTTGAGAAAAATTTTTAGAAGTGCTTTTTACAGGTATTTGAAGAACTGTTTTCTCAAAATACAGAGGAAACTCTGTCAAAATTTTAATAAAATTTGCATAAAAATAAAATGGGCCAAAAATATTAACTAGTTTTAATTTTAACTAAATGTTTTAAGTACTTATTAAAAAATGCTCACCACTTATCAAAAGTAAGAAAATTATTTTAAAATCCCTTGTAGGGTACTTAATGAGTTATCGGTAGGTGAAGTTCGGTAGTTCATTAGGTATTCTACGGGATCATGTTATGCCTTACAGAGGGATAAGGTGTGACATCATAGACCATGGTTAACACCTAGCATAGCATGCCATGGACACCCAATTAGTAATAAGGTTTACCTTAAATGAACCTATAATCATATGTTACCATGCACTAGAATCTCTCTGTTACAAAATCCCAACTTAAGCTGGAGTCATGGTTTATGTTAAACTCCATTTGCTATGAATATTATGTTCTCTTTTAATTCCAGTTCTTGATTAAAAAGATTTTCTCATCAGAAACTCTTTTCTGATTAAATCTATCTGTCCTGGCCAGGAACTTGAAACATCAAGAACAATTAAATGAACATAGGATTTTATCTCTATTTACTTAGAGGAACATATTCCATCTTGATCAACACCTACCTCCATATATAACTAGTAGGAGCCAACACATGCCCATATACCCATACACAGTACAAATATGAAAGTAGTATCAAACTCAAACTACCTATATACAAGATAACTGTGCTATCTCAGGTCTAAAGATTATATGTACTGATATGATTTATGACAAAACATTGACAAGAGTAAACTCCATGTACTTGTCATAAGTGTCACTGGTTCGACCTACTTATCATTTATAAGTACCTATCATGTTTGTTATATAGCATGAGACTCACCATTCCATCTTATTTATATCTCATATAAATAACTTGGGAACAAACATGAATACAATCTTTCTGGATAAGTCATGTCCTTATTATGAAGTATCCTCGATTGTGAACCTATTTATGATACTTTGTGCTAGAAATAATGTCACTCATATTCTTAACAACTTAAGAATAATATTTCTAACAAAATATCAATGGACCTTTTTCTATTACACATAAATATATTATGTAAACGGAAAAGTGGAAAAGCCTTTTATTAATAAAAATATGTACAAGATACATACTAAATGATATGCTCTAGGGCATACTACTAACAATCTCCCACTAGTACTAGAGCTATTCATTACAATATCTTAGACCTATCTTCTCAAGATGTAGGTCTAGCTGAGTCTGTAACATAGGCTTAGTGAATGGATCAGCTGGATTTTCAGCTGATGCTATTTTCTGCATGGCTACATCTCCTCGCCCAACTATTTCTCTGATAATGTGGTAGCGCCTTTCTATGTGTTTGGATTTTTGGTGAGACCTTGGTTCCTTAGCCTGTATGACTGCTCTATTGTTGTCACAGTGTAGTGGAACTGCTGACTCAATGGAAGGAACTACTGCAAGTTTTGTCACGAACTTCTTTATCCAAATAGCTTCCTTTGCAGCATCTGATGCAGCAATATACTCAGCCTCTGTAGTGGAATCTGCAGTCATGCTCTGTTTGGAACTCTTTTAACTGACTGCACCTCTATTACAAATGAACACATATCCAGATGTAGACTTTCTATCATCGATATCTAATTGGAAATCAGAATCAGTATAACCATCCAATTGCAAGTCTCTACCTCCATAGATCAAGAATAAATCCTTAGTTCTTCTCAAGTACTTAAGGATATTCTTGATAGCTATCTAGTGTTCCAAACCTGGATTGGATTGATACCTGTTAATCAAACTAACAGCATATGCGATATCCGGCCTAGTACATAACATTGCATACATTAAACTTCCAATAGTCGAAGCATATGGAATCCTGGCTATTTTATCTCTTTCTTCAGGTGTCTTTGAAGACATCTCTTTAGAAAGATGGATACCATGTCTCACTGGTAACAATCCTCTCTTGGAATCAAGCATGTTAAACCTCTTTAACACCTTTTCCAAATATAGACTTTGGGATAAACCAATTATTCTTTTCGCTCTATCTCTATAGATGTGAATCCCAAAAATATAGGTTGTCTCCCCTAAGTCTTTCATGGAGAATGTATTTGACAACCATATCTTTACAGTTGTCAACATACCTGTGTCATTACCCATCAACAGTATGTCATCCACATATAAGACAAGGAAAGTGATAGCACTGTCACTAACTTTCTTATATACACATGGCTCATCCTCATTTTTGATAAAACCAAAGGATTTAATAGCTTCATCAAAACGAATGTTCCAACTCCTCGAAGCTTGTTTCAACCCATAAATGGATCGCTTTAGCTTGCATACCTTAGAACCATCTTGGGATTCAAAACCCCTAGGTTGTTCCATGAAAATGTTTTCTTCAATGTATACATTGAGAAAAGCTGTTTTGACATCCATTTGCCAAATCTCATAATCATAGTATGCAGCTATTGCTAATAGAATCCTAATTGATTTAAGCATGGCAACAGGCGAGAAAGTCTCCTCATAGTCGATTCCTTGCCTTTGGCAAAACCCTTTCGCTACTAGCCTTGCCTTATAGGTCTCTACCTTTCCATTAGAATCAATTTTCTTCTTGAAAACCCATTTGTTCCCTATAGGTACAATACCTTCAGGTGGGTCAACAAGATCCCAAACTTGATTCTTATACATGGAATCAATTTCAGATTTCATAGCATCAATCCATTTTGAAGAGTCTATATCTGATATAGCTTCTTCATAGGTAAGTGGATCATCTCTATGATCTAATTCTTCATGAGTAGACAACTCTTGTTCTTCTTCATGAAGGAAATCATATCTCACTGCTGGGTGAGATACCCTGGTTGTTCTATGAGGAATAGCTGTAGATGTTTCATCAATGGGTGTAGGTTGACTAGATGGATCTATATCCATCTGATCTGTTGGTTGGTCAGAATTCTTCAATTTCAATTCTATTTGCCTTCCTTTGCCACCTTCTTGAACAAATTGTTGTTTAAGAAATGTGGCATCTCTACTTATCACAACCTTTTGTGAAGTAGGCAAATAAAAATAATATCTAAAACTATCTTTTGGATATCCAACAAATCGACCTTTTTCTGATCTGGTTTCCAATTTATTAGTGTTTAGCTTTTTGACATAAGCTGGACAACCCCAAATCTTAACATGCTTAAGACTTGGTTTTCTTCCATACCATATCTCATAAGGTATGGAAGAAACTGATTTTGATGGAATCCTATTCAGAATATATAAAGTTGATTCTAATGCAAATCCCCAAAAGGAGATTGGCATATCAGTATAGCTCATCATCCTACGTACCATATCCAACAAGGTACGTTTTCTCCTTTTAGATACACCATTTAGTTGTGGCATTCCTGGAGGAGTCAGTTTGTGACACCCCTTACCCGACTATAGTGTAACCGAGCAAGTTATGCCACTCAGTGTGCCGGAGCACTCTATTTTATCTTAATTCATTTTTATCATAGTTTTGAAAATAACTTGTG
Organism: Hevea brasiliensis; assembly: GCF_030052815.1. Lineage (NCBI taxonomy): Eukaryota > Viridiplantae > Streptophyta > Magnoliopsida > Malpighiales > Euphorbiaceae > Hevea > Hevea brasiliensis. The sequence continues at coordinate 69,083,133 of NC_079500.1, forward strand.
AAATATAATTCATTTATTGAAATTGTAATGTATTTGAGGTTCCGAAAATTTTAAAAAAAATCCGGCGGAGTACTGGCTAAAAATGGAGAAAATAGTTCTTCGGAATCTGTGAAAAACACTTCCTATGATCATATTCAATCAGTCCCAACTCCAATTATCAACAAAGTCTCAGAATAATTTCATCAATTTCATTTATTTCTCATTCATTCATCTCATGGTACTCATATACAGTTCACATTTTGTATCACATCAAGTTACAGCAATTTCTTAACGATTCCTCTATTTGTCATTTCACATCATCCTTAGACTCAAATCATAAATAAATTCTCACATGTGATTTATAATCACAAATTACAAGTACTTACATTAATACAAAATTATATTACATTTGTTCAAATACATATGATAAAATAAGAGTTTAATTACCAAATTTACAAAAATCTCAAAATACAAAATGGGACCTAATGTCCTACCAATGCACTGTAGTCTGTGAGGTGACACGGACGCTATGCAGAAAGTGAATGGCCTTACCCAATCTATGGTCTCCGGGCCCTCTGTCCAAATCTTGATTACCTACGCGTTGCAAAGCGGCCGCTAAGCATAAAGCTTAGTGGTGCCAATAATACAAGAAAATATAATATGCAAATAAAAATAATAATTTCCTTGCTATTGTGTTCATAAGAATTGACTAATTACTAACTTATTGTTTAGTCGAGGGCTAATCACGTTTTATGATATTAACTTCTTCATGCATTTCATTAATTATTTTTTTCTTTTTTATGATCTTGAGCTTCTTTGTATTTTTGTAATCATTCCTGATACTTAATTTTCGTATTTTCTTTAATAATCAGTGCAACCACAGTTATACTTTTCCATGCCCAAGTAACCTATCTTTGGACAATCGATGGATAACGGTCGTTAACCGACACCGCGGTGCCTCGGGCCGTCATACCATGGGACGCAGAACGTCAACCATGTATGCAGTCAGTATGGCTAAAAAGCCATGATATCACATAATCGGGCATAAAAGCCATGAATACAGGTATAAAATCCATGAATACGGGCATAAAGCCATGAATACAGGCATAAAGCCTTTCGCAGTACTGCTAAAACAATACCCTATTGGCATGCCAAACTATCCAAACCAATCTTGTTAGGTATACTAGGGCATTTAATATTTTAAAATATTAATATATTGTGCTTTATGACTTCATTATTTCATGATAAATTTCAATCATAATTCATACATTCATTTGATCATTTATATGATCACAATTCACATCAATTATCCTTTTATACCATTGTACTCAAAATACTTCTCCTCTTTACAATAATGAGAACTAATGTCTCATTCATACATTAATACGGTTTATTTGTCCATTCATTATGTTATTCATATTGATCACAATTCTAAACAATGGTTCACATGTACCATTGTATTCAAAACATTTTTCCTTTCTCATTTATACATTCAAGAATCTACTTATGTAATTACAAATTTTATATTTCAAGTTGAGTTTCTAATATTTTATGAATTCCATTTGTGATGGGCATATATGCCCTAACTATCTATTCACATCAATTAGGTGACTTATTTTTCATGTTTCAAGTAATCCATGAATATTTCATGGATTTCAAATTTATGGCCTAAATTTCTTTTTAACAATTTTGACTAGGATGCATAGTCCATATTTGTCATACAATTCTAAGCATTTTAGCTTAAAATTGGTTGTAGGTCTTCATCTTAATTTACTAATCATTTTGATTACTATTCACCTTACTAGTCAACCAAAATGTTGACCTTTTTATACTTAATGAATATATTAATTCTTATTATATCAAGATCCCACATTTTGAGTTTTACATTTGCTAGTATTAATTGCCAATTGCAATTTAAAGTCCCCTAGATGCATTTCTAATTTCAAATTTTGAATTGCAAGTTTTGGTGTCACTATTCATTTCATTAGTCAACTAAAATATTGACTTTTGCATAAACAATAGGTACATTGGTTTTAATACTCCCAACATACCACATTTTGTATTCAAAACTTGTTGGTTTTGGTCACTTTCTCAAAGCTTAGGTCATTTTGGCAAAATTGCCAATTTTTGGTTTTGGTGACACTATTCACCTCATTGGTCAACAAAAATGTTGACTTTTGCATAGAAAATATGTACATTGACTTTGGCACTTCAAACATACCACATTTTTCATTTAAAACTTGTTGGCATTAAGCATTAATACCATTTCTAAGCTTAAACCAAGAGAAGCAAAATTTTCAATTTTGCTAACTCAACTTTACTATTCCATTGGGCACTATTGCAGTAGGAATTTGAGGAAATGGTAAACATGAAAGTTGTTCCTTATTTTGTCTAGTTGAATTTCCTTTTTTGAATCACTCCATTTGGAGTTTTTTAGCTCAAGTTATGGCCAAAATAAGTTTACTGTTCACGTGCACTGTTCATGCTGCACTTTTGGGTTTTGGCAGATTTTGGTCCAACTTTGGTTAGTAATTTGATCAAGTTAAGTTCATAATTTGGTCTAACTTTCTACATATGAAATGTTCTACTATGCCTTAGGTTTTCATCGGTTCAAGAATCGCCTAAATCCGAGTTTTCTAGAGAGAGTTATAGCCATCCAAACATTACTGCTCAAATGAAAATCTGCAGAGTTGCAGGTTTGAACAGTAACTGTGACTGCCATTTGGGTTAGGTTCTGGTCATAATTTGGGGTAGATTTCTTCATGAAAGTTGTTTGTCTATGTCTTAACTTGTTGCTGTAAAAATTTCAGGTCAATTGACCAAATATACAGTGAGTTATGGCCAAATGAACAGTTACTGTGCATTTGGTCATTTCTGCAGGTGCTGTTGCAGGGGATCCGGATTGGGGCCAAGTTTTGGTCCTCTTGCTTTGGTCTTTTGGGCATGGTTTCTTCAGCAAAAATGTGTCATTATAAGCCTAGTTTCATGTCCAATTGGCCAAACACCAATTGGACCAACACAGCCCAAGTTATGGCTGTGTAATTGGACTGAATTTTCAGTCCCTCTGCTGCTGTCCTAGGGCAGCCTACATCTTCACTTTGCAATACTATTTTTCAGTCCAATTCATGGTCAACATACCTAAAATGGTCACTAATTGACCACTAAAATTTCCATTACTCAATTCAAATGCCAAGTCTAATTTTCACCCTTAAAACCCTAATTTCTCATTGCAATTCACCCATACACCTTAGTTACACACTTCCATTCATTATATATGTGTTTATACACTTTAAACATAAGCTCTAATTCATTCTAAGTCCATCATCAACACTCAATCCTATTCCTTCCTTAGGGCAGCTAAAATCCATGGTATGTATACACATGAATTTAGTCCATTTAACTTACAATTTCATGCTAAATTCAAGTCCTTAACATGGAAATAAAGGAATATTAGCATAAGTAAGCACTAACCTTTTTGAAACCAACCTTGAGCTTGTTATTCTTCAAGATTTCCCCTAGAATCATAATAATCATAATCAATTATAACTTCACTTTCCTAAATTAAATATCCAATAAAAATTCAACAGCATTTCCCCTTAAATTGGACTAAACTCCTATCATAAATCTTAAATCCACAACCACCCATTAATACCCAATCTGGCAGCTTGTGCATTCAAATTTATATATAATGATCTAACCGTTAGATAAATCCCAAATTTTAACCATATATTCAAGACATCCATATACAATATCAGTAAAAATTTTAGCATCAAATAATCTCTATATCATGAGATATCAAAACATTCATTCAACCCTTCAAAATCTGAATTGTTGCAGAAATCAGTCTTACTCAGACAGCTCATGCAAAACAATTTATATCTCATAAACCACAAGTCTAAAATTCACCAAATTTTAACCCAGCAGCCTCAACATCCCAAATATCATTTGTACCAAATTTCATAATTTTATAAGCATCCTAACTATTTATTTTTCTCAAATTTCAGTAGCCAAAATTCAGAATTCAACCTACAGACAGCCTGTGTTCAACAATATATTTCTCCAAATCCAACCGTTGAACAATCACCAAATCTTAACCATAACTTCCACACATACATACCTCAAACATATCCAAAAATCAGCCATAGCTGTTGAGCCAAACTCACCTGGATGGAAGAGAAACATACTGCCCTGCTGAACCCCTTTTTCTGCTACTATTCATCTCCTTCTCCTTCTTCCTTTCTTTCTTTCTTGTCCTTTTCTCTCTCTTTCTCTCTTATTCCAGCCCGTATGAAGAAGGAAACTGCTGGTTTCCTTTGTTTTTTTATCTCATTTTAAGTCATTTTTATCTCTTTTTATTGGTTTGTCAAATGGTGATTGGAGGGGGCTTTTAAATGACATCATCATATGTCATAATTAAGCATTTTCCTTCATTTTCTTTTCTTCTTTTCTCTACTCATTTTCAATTCAATTTTTAGCAATATTTATTCATATTTTAGATCATTATAATTATTTACTTAACTGGACAAGTCGGCCAAAAATCACCTCTGAAGGCGAAATGACCAAAATGCCCTCCGTTTGGCTTAACGGGTCAAAATTGTCTGTACCGATTGAAAATTTTTTCTAAATATTTTCTTGGCATTCTAATGCCATAGGAACCTCAATGACCCTTCTCTAAAGTCCCACAAATTATTTTATGAATTTTTTCCCGAGTCTAGGGCTCCTAGTTGCGAGAACCGCAACTTCCCTCTGGTTACCCATCGCTTGGGCACCGGCTCGTTTAACTTGGTTGTATTTTATTTCTAAAATTTTTACTAAATTTTTTCTTATTAATATTTGAGTTAATTATGGTTCCTCACTTTAGTTTAAATATTTTTCCGGACGTTCTAGCTGTCCGGACCGACACCGGTCACCAGAACAGTAGAATGTACGGAGTTGCTACCGGGAGGATGTTACACAGTTGGGAAACAATGCCATGCTCTCTCAAGTATTCATCAAATTCAGTACTCAAATATTCACCTCCACGATCTGATCGAAGAGCTTTAATACTCTTTCCTGTTTGATTTTCTACTTCAGATTTAAATTCTTTGAACTTTTCAAAGGATTCATGTTTGTATTTCATCAAATACAAATACCCAAACCTTAATTTATCATCAGTAAAGGTAATAAAATAATGAAAGCCCCCCTCTAGCCATTTCTTTAAATGGACCACATACATCACTATGTATTAGCTCTAAAATATTTTCAGCTCTTAGCCCTTGTCCAACAAAGGGTGATCTAGTCATTTTGCCCTGAAGGCAAGATTCACAAGTTGGAGTAGGCTCAGAGCCCAATGAGGATAGAATCCCCATTTTCTCCAGTTTTGCAATCCTATCTTCTGCAACATGACATAACCTTAAGTGCCAAATATATTTTGAACTTGAGTTGATTTTCACTATGGCATTGCATTCATTTAGATCACTTGCATTCATTTTGTGTTTGTCATTATTATCCAAATAATGAAGACCATCATTCATATAACCCGAACCAACATATTTATTTCCAAAATAAATATTGCAAACATCATCTGTGAACTGAAATTCATAGCCATTTCTAGTCAAACTAGATATAGAAATGATGTTCTTAAAAGCATCAGGTACATATAAAATTTTATCCAAACACAAAACTTGTCCAAACATGTAAAAAGATTTAGATCCTATGGCTAGAACTTCAACAGTTGAGCTATTGCCAATCCGGACTCTAACATCTTGAGAATGCAAGCTGCTACTATTTGCTAGTTCTTGCATATCATTAGAAATGTGAGAACTGGCACCAGTATCTAAAACCTAAGCTGTAGATGAACTATGAGTATCATCAGAATCTAAATAACAAGATATGGACATAACTTCCAAAGGTCTATCCTTCTTGTCCTTCAGAGAAGCAAGGTACTCTGGGCAGTTCCTTTTCCAGTGCCCATCCTTCTAGTAGTGGAAACACTTTCCTTTGCCTCCATCAGCTTTAGTCTTCCCTTTCTGTTTAGCTATTTTCTTAGAAGGACCAGGAATCTGAGGTTTCTTTTTCTTATTGCCCTTCTTCTTATTGGACTTTCTAGTAGAAGAAGATGCAATCAAAGCTACCTCTTTTCCTTTATTGCCTGGCATATTCTTTTGGGCAATAACCAGCATGTTGAGTAAATCAGCTAAGGTGCATTCCTATTGAGTCATATGGAAATTTGTCACAAAATTCTCAAGAGACTCAGGAAGGGACTGAAGGATCAAATCTGTCTGTAGTTGGAAATCCATATTGAAGTCAAGATGTTTTAACTACTCAATCAGCTGAATCATCTTATGAACATGATCCCCAACATTCTGTCCCTCAGACATCCTCATGCGGAACAGCTGCCTAGATATCTCATACCTAGCATTCCTACTGTGCTCACCATACAACTCTTGTAGGTGAAGGAGGATCTCACTCGCACTCTGCATGTTCTCATGCTGCTACTGTAACTCATTACTCATGGAAGCAAGCATGTAACACTTAGCTCTCATATCATGCTCCTTCCACTTGTCCAAAGTTTCATGTTCCTCTTGAGTGGCCTCTGGAGGTAAGGGACTAGGAACATTTGAATCTAGAACTAACATTCTTAGAAATTTTCATTTCGGAGTTACTATTCACGATACTATTCAAGTCAAAATATTGACTTTTTTATGTTTAATAGGTATGTTAAATCCAACTATACTCACATACCACATTTTGGTTTCCAAACTTGTTGGTTTTGGTCATTTTCTCAAAACTTAAGTCTTTTAGGCAAACTTTCAAATTTTCAGTTTTGGTGACCTATTTTGCACTGTTCCATTGGTTATGTTGCTGTTAGAATTTGGCTAAGTTTTATTCATAGAAATTATTCCTTATTGTCTTAACTTTATTTCTCTTTTTGAATCACTCCATTTAGAGTTTTTTAGCTCAAGTTATAGTCATTTGAATATGGCTGGCCGAATTGGCCTAACCTAGATTTTCTAGGCACCAAAACTGGTTTTGGTAGTTTTAGGTCACCAATTTTGGGTGGCTAAATGACTTAGTTAAGGGCATAATTTGGGTTTTTTTTCTTCATAAGGGTTGTAGGTCTATATCTCAGCTTTCTACTGGTAAAATTTCAAGTCATTTAGACCTACCTAGCCTAAGTTATGGCCAAATGAACAAACACATTTGGTCATTTTTGTACAGGTCAGAACACCCATTTCCGAATTTAGTCAATTTGTTCACTATGCTATGGTCACTTTTTGGGCATGATTCCTGGATGGAAAATGTATCATTTTGTGTCTAGTTTCATTCCCAATTGGCCTCACACCAATTGGATTGGTAAATTTTCAGTTTTGGTCCCTGAAAGGGACCTTGGTCCTGTTGCCTACAGAATGTCCCTAAGCAATCCAAATTTAAACCTAATTCTAACACTTCCAACATATCACAATTGATCACATATGACCATTTTTCAGCTCAAACAAGGTCAAACACACCATTTGACCAATTCTCCAAGTTTTGTCTCCCAAACCCTAGGTGCCAAAACCCTAACTCACTTGATTTGTTACATTTAATTAGTTCCAAACATACAAACACCATTTCTCAACTCATTCAAGCTTTCTAACATATTTAATTCAATCAAACACATGCAAATCACTCCTCTACATAGGCTGGCTGAAATTTACATATAGTCCTCCAACAATTGTTTTCTTTTCCATTTTTCATAATTTCTAAGTTTATTCAACTATAAATACAATAATTCAACTAGAAATTTAAAGTTTGGCTTGCTAACCTTCTCTTTGAAATTCAACCACCCAAATCCTTCCTTTTATTCTTTTCTTTTCTTGCTTAAACTCCTTTTCAAGTGGCCCAAACAAAGTTTAATTATGGAACTTGCAATTTCTATGGCTAAATTTTTGGTTTCTTCAAGCTCAAAAATGAGCTTTCATGGGGGTGAAGTGAGGGATAGCTTTGGGAGAGAGAAGTAGGGCGGCACATTTGGGTGGGAAGAAGGAAATCTAATTTTCTTTTCTTTTTTATGCATTTTTATGTCTTTAAAAATGTTTTTGACTTAGTCAATTTAGGTAGGAAATTTAAAATGAATTTTGACATCATGATGAGGTCATAAGGGTGATGTAATAAACTTTTTCCTTTTTTTTTTGTATTTATTTTTCCATTAGTTCTTTAATTTAATTCTTAATCCCAAAATTTTCTTTTCTCAAATATTATTTAACAGTCAGGTCAGGAATCAGCTCCAAGGGTCAATTGTCCAAATTGCCCTTCGCTGGTTTGATCCTGTTTGCAAATAATTCAATATTTCTTTCGGATCCCTAACCTAATTATTTGATCGGTTTAACAATTCTTTTTCGTGATTTTCTCTTTTCCACTGTGTTTGCAATAGTCCTAAGGACCGCAGCGTCACATTTTATGGTTTGAAATTTGAGTTTAAATCGACCTCGCAGTCCTTCTAGAGAAGGTCACCCATCGCTGTGACTCTTGGCTCATTTGACTTCTTGTGTTCTGTTTTTCTTATTTATACTTAACTAATTGGCAATTACTAATTATTTGTATTCAGGGCTTCCCTATGTGTCTTAGATATAGTTCTACTTCTCTTACTTGTCCAGACTGACATTGGTCACCGAAATAGTAAAATATACCAGGTTATGCTAATAGGGGTGTTATAGTTTTAATTCAAAGTTGTTGGCTTCCACTGTGAGTCTAGTGACACTAAGCTGAAATCCTTAGACAGATGGAGCTCCATAATCTCTCAAGAGTCTTGGTTTGTCATTATTATCAGCCATGGTTGGAATTTCAGGATCTCCTTGACTGTGCTCTTGATGTTCCCTTTCCCTCCTGATGGCTCTAAGAGTTCTGTCTATCTCCAGATCACAGTCCAAAATTTCTTCTTCTGGACTTGTTCTGGTCATATACCAGATCGAGCACTTGAGAGAAAAGAAAAGAAAAGAAATACAACCAGTAAAATAAAATTAGATAATAAATATAATTGCCTAAATCATCTAAATTGCCTATCACTTGATATTACTAAAACCAAAAATTCCCTAGCAATAGCGCTAAAAACTTGTTTTGCTGGTTTTATAACCCTGCAAGTGCACGGATCGCTAACAAGTAATAAAGTGATGAGTAGAGTATCGTTCCCACGAAGAATTTATTTGGCAAGTACCAATCTAAACAGTAATTTTGACTGTCTAGGCTATCGAATACTTAGGGAATGAAGTTTGTTAAACTTAAACACTAGAATGGTGAACTTAAAATGAAGTAATCTATTTTGGAATAATTTCGGAATTAAGATTTCACACCTGAATCTTGCTATAGATGTTATCTTATTTATTTACTAGTTTGGAGAATCATTTACCTTGATGGAAATCAGTCCTAAGGTATCCTAAGTCCTCTATTCTAATTAACTTAACCTGACTTTCATGGCGATCAAATTAATTAAAATCCCTTAAGGTCTTTGACTAATTTTGAAGTTCCACAAAGGTATCAACCTATTTCTAGGTCAAAATTCCTAGGTTTAAGATCTTGATTTTCTAATATTAATCTTCATCTTTCAATCCTTCAATTAATATCTACAATCAATACTAAGTGGGTACCAGCACATAGCATGCATTAAGATCACAAGAAATTAAATCAAAGAACGAATCTCAAATCCAATAAATAAAATTTAATATTTATCCCTAACAAAGATTTCAAGCATTACTCTCCCAATTCCAGAATATAAAAACTACTCACTCATGAGTTCAGCATCATGATAAAAAGGTATAGACAATAAAAAGAAATCATATAGAAGAAATAAAATAATAAAAATCCGTTTAAGGAGATGGAATGAAGGAACCGAAGAGAGTTGCAACTTTGATCTTGTGGGACTTCGGCTGAAGAACTCCCCTTAATATTGATATTCTTCTCCTCAAGACGGCTAGAGAGAGTGCAGAATGTGAGTTTCTCTAAAACTCCTAAAAGTGCTGTCGAAACATAAAAGAGAGAGCCAGAGACCAGTCGCTTTTTCTGAAGTTTTCTCTTCTATTTATATTGGTTGCTCTAGGGATAGGTCATTTTGAGTCCAAAAGGCTTTAGGAGTCTCATTTGAATAAGAAAACAAGGGCGGGAATTTGAGTTATAAAACTGGCTGTCGCATAGTACACGGCCCGTGTATCACTACACGGCCCCCAACGTGTAGGGCAGTGTAAATTTCTGGAGTGGAACTGCAGAGTCTTGCATTGGCACAAAGAGTTACATGGGTCTGCGCCAACTACAAGGGCCTGGTTACACGGGCTGTGTAATATTGTTCCCATAAGGTTTTTCAAGCTTGCACCCGGCAGAGACTTACATGGGTCCCTGCAGATTACACGGGTCTAATTACACGACCCGTGTACTTTTGTTTCTCCATTGGCTATCTGGCTTTCTTCTGGCAGAAAGTTATATGGGTTTGGGGCTTGGCTTACACGACTCGTGTATTTTGTATCAGCAGCAATACTCAGTCTCTTGACCTCTCCAAGCTTCTTTTTTGCACTCCTATACTGTGGGGCTTCACCCAAATACCTGAAATGATGCAGAAAACATAGAATTAAGGGCTTGACAATAGAAATTACAAGAACTAATGAAATCAACTACTATGCATAAAAATGCTTGCCTAAATGCTATAAGATAGTATACAAACGTGCCTGAAAACATCTATACAATTCAAGTGCATCAGAGAGCTCGGGTAAAAACTCTCTCTTGATCTCTTAATGTATTTTGTTGAAAATTTAAGCCGAGAACTCGGGTAAGAACTCTCTCCCGATCTCTTAATAAATTTTATTAAAGCTCACTGAGAACTCAGGTGAGATCTCTCTCCTGATCTCCCATATTTATAAGAATGGCATTTTATTAGAATTTTAAACTAGGGATTCGGGTAAGGGTTCTATCATGATCCCTTTCATATTGGAAAGAATTACCGAAGGCACAGAAACCCCTGTGAAAGACTTTTCTTAGACTATGGAATTTTATAACTGGATGGCGAACGTTGAGCTGAACTCCTTGCCGATCTTCCGCACGATTGCTTTATCCGAACTCTTTAGTTTTAGAATCCATCCCTTTTGGGTCACCTGCTTGAGGTCTGAACTTTGTCTCGATTCTCGATCCACTGTCTTATCGTCTTGGCTCACTCTAGGACCCAATCTCGTAACTTATTTTCTCATTTTGTCCCCTTCAGCCTATTCTGACTTTTTTATAACTACTTGAGTCACGCTCGTTTTCCTATTATTTTTATTTATTTGGACTAAAAGCTACCGGGTCAGTACTTCTTCCTGTACTCTTTAGAGTATTTACGAGTCACCGATGACTTGAACATTTGTTTTCAAGGGAAATAAAAGTGAGGTGACGATAAAGATGAAATTTGCGAACGAATAAAAAAAAAGACAAAGATAGTGATTACGAACTTAGAAAACCTATTCTAGGACTCAGCGTGATTAGATACCTTAAAAAGAAAACTTAAGAAAATGAACTAAGGATATTCAACAAATGATAAGTTAGACGCTTACTTGTAGAAAGTTGGGATAACGGGTGAGCCGGTATCAGCAAATCTTAGGGAGTTGAAGACTAAGACGGCCGAAAAGCTGGAGCTGACCCGAGGTGATGGGGACGAAGTGGAGTGAAGTTGAGCTCGCAGGACAATGCACAGATACTGAAAATGAGAATCATAGGATTTAAAGCTCTTTTGAATGAGATACTCCAGAAAACTAGTTTCTAAAGTTTCTCAAAGCTTTGAGAGCTTTGAATGACAGGCAATAAGGCTATATCAAAGTTTAGAGTCTTTCCACGATAATCACCACCTCCCCCCTTCTACAATATTACATGCAGGTATTTATAGGGAATTAGTGCTCAAAATGGAGGGATAGGATCTTATCAAGAGGAGACGGAAGGCCTAAATTCAAAAGGACATAATCTGATGTCTGGAAATTAAATAGAATCAAAATTGAGGGTTGGGATTTCATTCAGAATTTCTGTCCTTTCTCCCCTTTATCCAACACTCAAGGGGCTTGCATTACAAAATGGATCCAAAGGCTGGGAATAAAAAGCACTGAATCTATCATCTGCTTTTGATCCAAAGGCTCCAAATCCATCCTTACAATTATAATCAATGGTGTAGATCGAGATGTACTGGGCTACTTTAACCATTTGGAATTTGGCGCCTAAGAGTGCGTCTTTACAAATGAGATGTGTGGTGAGGATTAGATCATGCCTGCAATGCTTTAACTAACTCAGATCTAACGGTGAAGGGAGCTAATTAAAGGTCATGATCAGAAGTTATTCAACTCTTTGAGTTCTTTGATCTCTATAGGTCATCCCTAGCATTTCCGATCTTCCCATTGCGACTGACCAATTTGAGGGTTATTATTCCGATCTCTATCTCTTGCATCTGGTCCCTTCTTACTTCCTGATCTCTCTTATTTTTCGATCTCTCTTTTCAATCTGACATGTATCGGTTAAAGCAATAAATTCTTTAGTTACCAATGCATGTACTTCGAGTTCTGTATGCAATAAATGCCAGGGCCCTATATATATATGCTGATGAATTTTCCTTTGCATACTCACAACTTTCTCTGGTGAATCTTTAATGTTTTATTTCTCAGTTCTTGGCCTTTCTAGTAAGAATTCTTCTCGTGATAACCACTTTAATCTTTATCCGAATGCTTTCTTTGTTCATCCCCTGAAAATGAGCAATTCCGGTGATTAGAGGTTCATGAGGGTTTCATCTGATGATGGTGAGGAAACTAGACTAATTGATCAATCAAGGTCGAAACTAACTACAGCGCCAATCTCGGGTCAGCCATCAGTATGGCTTGCAGACTGATCTTTGATAAGAGGACTGCTAATTTCAATCTTAATATTAGTGACCACCTCTTGAAGTTCATTTGGCTCCTCACCATCTCGATGGTCCCGATTGCAACTCGGTTCTGGTCGATGACATCCACAATGACGCCATTCAATATCTTGAGAGTCATAGTCACCCCATCTGAGCTGTACATCTATCTAGTACTTATTGCTGGCTTTCTGATCAAATACATCTTTTGAATCAGCCATAAGACTAGGCTTTGACATAGGCCAGCATTCTAGGCTCAGGAGTAGTCTAAGTTAGGTAGAATGTAGTGCTGATTTTGAGGTATCACCCAAATGATGTAATTTGATCCTTGAAAGATCTCCCAAATGATGTAATCTGATCTTGAGAGATCACCCAAATGATGTAATATAACCTTTTGGAAATGAAATGAAATCTACTATTAAAATTTGGATCTGCATGTTCTATTTTTATTATTGCATTGGTTATTGTTCCGATCTCTGATAAATGTGCTTGATTTGATCCCTTGATGAATCGCCATTTTGCCGATTTGTTAGTTCGAAACCCTGTTCGATCTGATGATCTTTGTTAACTGATCTCATTTATCTGACCTTTTATTATGTTTCTGGAATCTTCTTTCGACGTGTCATTGAAACGGCCTGGTTCCGCTAATTGATGCATCATTTGAGGTGTCGTGAGCATTTAATGCTTGGGCGGGTATAAATAGGGGGGAGGTTAGCCATTTGTTCCTTTACGTCATTTTTAGACCTTCCTTTACCGACTTTGACACTTTCTCTTGTTTTCTAGAGTTTTTCGGCACTGATTTATACTCCGGTAAGAGTTTTAATCTTTTTTCTGATCGATTTCATTTTTATTCTCTGAAAATAAGCGGTAACGATGGTCAGAGAGCTGCCAGTCCTCCTTTCATTCACATCTTATGGACATCGGACGAAGGTGAGGTGGCTAGACCAAGTGAGTGACCTAGACCATCTATAACCACTGTCCCGATCCACGGTCGATCAACCAAATCAAAACAAGCATCATCTTCAAGGAAAGAGAATCTACCCGTAGACGAGTTGGCATTGGTTCTCAACGAGACTGATCTCTAGTCTATTAGCTAAGAGTACAATCTTCCGACTGACTCCTTCAAACTTATTAGATGCCATGGCGATCTTCGAGCCTATCATTTCTTTGAAGAAATTGACCTGATCATAGTTTATGAGGAATAATTGAAAGCTGGGCTTTGGTTTCCCCTAAACGGATTCTACCGAGCCGTCCTGAAGTTCCATCAGGTTTGTGTAGCCCAAGTGCATCTGAACTCCTGGCGGACTTTGGTGGCTTTCAGAGGTTTATGCTAGGCCAAAAAGCTTGAGCCTACAACAAAGGTTTTTATTAAGTTGCATAGGCTTGCTTGGCGGAAGGACGATGAATATTGGTTTTTCCAAGCCAAGCTGAGTTGCGGGCTTTTCACTGATCTCCTCTCTTCGTTGAAAAATTGGAAAAATTAGTTCTTCATATTGAGGAGAAAAGACCCGAAAGGATTTGAGGGTATCCCCCGCAGTTAACAGTATCTGGTTCCTTTAGTTCCAAAGAAAATCGCCCTAAATAAAGATAAGGACGCCATGGTAAAGGAATTGAAGGATTAGGAGGCCACTCACAAGTATTCAGGTTTGGATGCGGTTATGGCCGAACTGAAGTTGTGGCTAATGTAAATGATCACCCATGAGGATTATGAGCTGCAGCTCTCTAACCTTGGACCTGAGATTAGTATAACCTAAATCTTCAGTCTCCTAACTTTGGTGATCTCACTAACTTGTTCTCTGTGCAGGTATGGTGGGAGGCGAGAGCATAAAGGAGAGTTACAAGCGAAAAAGGGAGGTCGCCTGTAAAGTGCGAGAAATGAAAGATGCTACTGCCTCCTATACGCCGAGGCGGGACTCAGTAGAAGTGTCGGGCTCTTCGTTTTGACCTCCAAACTAGCTAACCCCAGAGGTAGAGATCGCTCCTTCCCCTCCTCGACAAGCTGAACCACTGCCTCCATCGGTTTCTTTAAGTGTAGAAGGAGGGTCTTCCCAACCAACCTTAAGAACCCTCTCTCGTGGTGCTCAGGTCCTCATCCACTCCCTGGAAAAGAAATGCTCAATTCCGAGGAATCCTGACTTGGCCAAGGTCTTGGGTCCCACCATCTACTTTCAGGAGGATCGAAATAGACTGGTTCCGGATAGCATTGACGATCTCCTAGCTCAGACAATGAGCTTGAGTGTAGAGAGCATTGTGAACTAACATATAATTAGAGAAAAGGCCCATCCCTTGAGACAGGAAATTCTAAAGGCAGTCCAGGATGCAGCTTCAGCCAGAGCCTAACTTTTGTCTGCTCAGGACCACATTGCCCAAATTGAAGATCGGACGAAGTCTTACAAGGATAGGATAGCTAAACTAGAGCAGGAACTTGAAGATGCTCGGGCTTGTCGATCTGCTGATGTCACTCACCTTACTGAAGAGATCAAAGTGAAAGAAGAAGAAGCCGTGATGAGAGAAGCTGGTGCTTATGTGAATGCTCATGGCAATCTTCTAGCTGAGCTTGTGAGGCGCTATCCTGAGGAAGACTTCTCCTAGATGGTGGATCTCATCCCCAAAGGTGAAGAGGAGAGCGAGGAGGAGCCTAAGAGAGAGAGAGAGAGAGAGAATGATACAACTGATAATGTACTCGGAGAGCAGGTTAGGGGAGACCCTCCTTCTGAATGACTTGTATATTTTGATTTTGAAATGAATCTAAGTCTTTTTCATGTTCAATTTCTTAATGAGATTGGAAAACATCCAAGCCAAATTGCCTGAGTACTGAATCAATTGACTGCAGCTGAATATTAAACTCGAAATCGGTTATTAATCATACAACATTAAGCCACTCCAAGAGATCGGAAAAACCATTACACGTGAACATGAGATCGGATGGAGCCATGACCAAATATTAAATGAAACTTTAAAACATTTAAAGAGTGATTTGATAGAATTGTAAAGATTTGAAAATGACTTGAGCTTATTAAGGTCAGAATCAATATTTAGGGATCGAAATTTTGGACAATTCAAGCGAGATACCTGATCACAATATCATGTGTAGATTTGGAATTTTGAGGTATTCGAACATAGAGGGATCGAAAAACAATAGCATGCAAGATTGAATGGTCTAGAGGTCCAATATCGATTCGTACACATCATATAAAGGCTAAGAGATCGAAAAGCAATCTAGCTTGAACATGAGATCGATTTATTCCGAAGACAAATCATTGTTGAGTTTGGAAAAGCTACCTATGATCGGGTCATCGGTCAAGAATGGATAACATAATGAAGTTTTAATTTTAAAAGAACCTTGCATTTGAGGGTCGACCAATAATATTCATAGCAAATGGGGTTTGACATTAACCATGACTCCAACTCGAATTGAGATTTTGTAACAGAGAGATTCTAGTGCATGGGAACATATGATTATAGGTTTATTTAAGGTATTCCTTATTACTGATTAGGTGGTCATGGCACGCTATGCTAGGTGTCAACCATGGTCTATGAGATGTCTAAAATGATTTAGAGAAATCATTTATGATAAGAAAGAGTCTGATTATGGAAATGAAATTAGACATAAAATGGCACATTTTTCATTTAGGAATCATACCCAGAAAGTGACCATAACTTAGTGAACAATTAGGCCAAATCCGGAATTGAGCAAACTGACCTGTACAAAAATCACCAAATGAACAGTAGTTACGTAAATAACCATAACTTGGTCTATGAAGGTCTAAATGACCTGAATTTTATACTGATAGAAAGCTGAGACATAGCCCTACAACTTTAATGAAGAAAACAAATCCAAAATTTGACCATAACCTATTTGAAAAACCACCACAAAAACTGCTATAATCTAAGAAATTGCCCAGAATTCTGGGTAACACCAAATCTGGCCAGCTATGTTCAAATGGCCATAACTAGGGCTAAAATACTCCAAATGGAGTGATTCAAAAAGGGAAATAAAGTCAAGACAATAAGGAACAACTTCTATGAAGAGAACTTAGCCAAATTACCATAGCAACTTGACCAATGGAACAGTGCAAAATAGGGCACCAAATTTGAAATTTTGAAATTTCACCTAAGAAACTTAAAGTTGGAGAAAACAACCAAAACCAACAAGTTAGGTAACCAAAATATGGTATGTGGATGAAATTAGAATTCCCATACTTATTAAGCATTAGAAAGTCAACAAATTGACTTCAATAGTATCGTGAATAGTAACTCCAAAATGAAAATTTTCAAGAATGTTAGTTTAAGCCCATTGGGGCTAGAATTAAGTATATATGAATTAATTATTGGATTTATTGTGAGATAAGATACTGAAACACTATAACTTGCTAAGATACTGAAACACTATAACTTGCGTGTTTCAGCTGAAAAAGTCCTGAAAAAGGATAGGGCAAACTGAGTCAAGGCCTAGAGGCGACTCACATCAGGTTTGTGCACAACAAACTTAAAATTCTTTGTTTCTACTTGACAACTCTTGAAATAAATGTTGTGAATAATTTTGATTGTTATGGCTTTGAAAATCTTATTTGAAAAATAGTGTGTTGCCTACTTTGCAAATGAAAAGTTTAAAATGAAATATGATTTGTGAATTGTATGAATGTTTGAATAACTTGATTTAAATTATTTTTTATTCATACTTGGCATGGCAATATCACTATGTTCCTCCTCCATTTGTGGGGTGAGTTTGACTATATTCCTCCCTCTCTGGCTTGCCAATTTGAGGTGAGTTTGGATGAGTACTCATTAGCTAGCTAGCCACCTCCCTCATTGATTTTGATTAGTGGGGCGAGTTTGCCTTATCATGGTGTACAACACTGCATGTTTGGAAATTTTGTGTCATGACCTAAGTTGTGTTATTGATTAGCAACACTAAGATTATTAAATTGTTTGATCAAATTTGTGTTATATTAAGCTTTGAAAATTGTGAAATATTTAAATTATGATTTGTTATAAATGTGATTTGAAAAATTATGAAATGTGATTGTGAAATATTTGAACTATGAATTAATGACAAATGTTTTATATTTTGCATTTTATATTTTATTGTTCACCACTGAGTATTTTTATACTCAGCGATAACTTTCTTTGTTGTCGCAGATAGAGACAAGAAAAAAGCAGTAGAGTGAGCTACTGATTGTTGGGACTACACGGAGGCTGTTGTAGGGGTATTTAGTTATACCCTTATAGTTTATTTTGATGTAAATAGTCTAGTGTTATATGTGTTAATGTAAAATTGAGCAGTTGTACGTTAAGTTGTAATAATATTATTTTTTATTTTTCTTTTGTAAATTAAGAATTGTGTATGTAAATTTAATTTAATGCAATGTTTATGAGTTATTGAATTGTTTTAAAAAAGTTTTTAAGTTATGAAATTTTAGTTGAAATTTGGTTGAATTGTATTGATTTGAGGATATATTGGCGGTTGGGGTTGAGAAATGAAATGAATTATTTGGAAGTATTTTTTACAGGTTTTGAAGAACTGTTTTTCCTAATTATAGACGACACTCTTTGTAACACCCCTATTTGCATAGCCTGGTATATGTTACTGTTCCGGTGACCGGTATCAGTCCGGAAAATTAAGAGGATTAGAACTATGTTTAAGATACCTAAAAAAGCCTTGATTGAAAATAAATAGTAATTACCAGATAGAAAAGTAAAAATAAGAAAAACAGAACATTTAAATGAGCCAAGAGTCACAGTGATGGGTGAACTTCTCGGGAAGAATTGCGAAGTCGATTTAAACTCAAATTTCGAACCGAAAAATGTGACGCCGCGGTCCTTAGGACTATTGCGAACACAGTGGAAAAGAGAAAATCACAAAAAAGAATTGTTAAGTAGGTCAAATAATTAGGTCAGGGATCCAAAAGAAATATCAAATAACTTGCAAACCGGATCAGACTAGCGAGGGGCAATTTGGTCAAGTCACCCCTAGAGCTGACTCCTGACCTAACTGTCAAATAAAATCGGAGAAAAGAAAATTTCAGGACCAAGAATTAAATTAAAGAACTAATGAAAAAATAAATGCAAAAGAAAAAGAAAATTGAAAAAGTTTATTACATCACCTTTATGACATCATCATGATGTTAAAACTAATTTTGATTTTCCTACCTAAATTGACCAAGTCAAAAGCAATTTTAAAAGACATAAAATACCTAAAAAAAGAAAAGAAAAATCATTTTCTTCCTCTTCCAACCAAGTGTGCCGCCCCACCTTTCCCTTAAATCACCATTGTAGCACCACCATGAAAGCTTGAGTTTAAGCATTCTTTCAACCACTTAAACCCACTTTGACCCCAAAATAATCCATAAAAACTTGTTAGTTCAACTTGAAGAAGCTTTAGAAGAAGAAAAGAAAGGAAGAAAAGAGAGGAAATTGAAGAGGTGGAAATCAAAGAAAGGTTAGTAATAAACTCTAATTTATTTCTTTAAATTTCATGCAAATATGCTTTAATAAACTTAGAAATTGAAACAAATCAAAGGAAAACATGGTTGAGGGACCAAACATGAATTTTGGCCAGCCTTAGTTAGGGTTTGAAATGGGTGAATTTGATGCATTTGAATGGTTGCTTAAGTTGAATTAAGTATGTAAACTATGGATAGATGTTTAGAATGCATTAGGTTTGAATTTTATGAGTTAGGGTTTTTGGCACTAGGGTTTGGGAGGCAAAAATGTGAGAATTGGTCAAATGGTGTGTTTGACCTTGTTTGAGATGAAAAATGGTCATTTGTGACCAATTGAGATGTGTTGGAAGTGTTAGAAGTGAGTTTAAATTCGGATTGAAAATGGTCATTCTACAGGCAGTATGACCAAGGTCCGTTTCAGGGACCAAAACTGAAAATTTACAAGTCTAATTGGTGTGAGCCAATTAGGAATGAAAATAGACACAAAATGGAACATTTTTCATTCAGGAATCATGCCCAAAAAGTGACCAAAACCTAGTGAACAAATTGACCAAATCCGGATTTCTGCAGTCTAACCTGTACAAAAATGACCAAATGAACAGTGTTTGTTCATTTGGCCATAACTTGGGCTAGGTAGGTCTAAATCACCTGAAAGTTTACCAGTGGACAGTTGAGATATAGACTTAAAACTTTCATGAAGAACACAAATCCAAATTATGCTCTTAACCAAGTCATTTGGCCACCTAAAATTAGTGACCTAAAACTGCCAGAACCAGTTTGGTGCCCAGAAATCTGGGTTAAGTCCAATCTGGCAGCCATGATTCAAATGGCTATAACTTGAGCTACAAAACTCCAAATAGAGTGATTTAAAAATGAGAATTAAGTTAAGACAATAAGGAAAAATTATATGGAGAAAACTTAGCCAAATTCTAAAAGCAACATGACCAATGGAATAGTGCAACATAGGACACCAAAACTGAAAATTTGCAATTTTGCCTAAAAGACTTAGAATTTGAGAAAACAACCAAAACCAACAAATTTAGTAACCACAATGTGGTATGTGGGTGAAGTTAGAATTCCCATATCTATTAAGCCTTAGAAAGTCAATAAATTGACTTGAATAGTGTAGTGAATAGTAACCCTGAAACATAAATCTTGAAGAACGTCAAGTTTAGCATATATAAGCTAGATAAAAGTGAATTTGAATTTATTTTGGATAAGGTTTGTGCACGACTCGTATAAGGTTTGTGCACAACTAACTGTTTTGTCACTTTTCACTTCTAAATTGATTTTAACAAGTTTATTTTATGATTTATAATTTTGTTGTGTTGAGGATTTTAATTTGTTGAATGAAATTGTATAAATTAAATGTAAATTTTCTTATGCATTTAAGGATTTATTGCATGGTTTTGAGGATTGTAAATTTTAAGTTTGATGTGTTGCCAACCTTGAGTATGAATTTATGATGATTAAATATGTTGATGATTTGTAAACACTTTGTAAATAGAAATTGTTTTGAATATGATTTGAAACCACAGTTGACATGGCAAAATATGTTGTGAATTCTCATTAGCTTGTCTAGTGAGATATCTCCTCCACTAGATGGGGCGAGTTCCTTCCTTTCTGGCTTGCCAGTTGGGGAAGAGTTTGAATGAGTACTCATATATACTAGTTAGTCTTTGTTCCTCCCTTTTAGCCTCAGTTATTGGGAGAGTGTGAAATGTCATGGTGTACAACACAGCATCTATTTGAATTTTGAGTCATGGGTTCAACTGTGTGAATTATTGGCAACGCCTTTTAAATTATGCATAGTTTGATAAATTGTGGTTGAAATAAATAATTTGTTAGTGATTCAAAATATTTTTGTATTGTTTCGAGATTTAAAAGAAATGTAGATAAATAATTACTATTTGATCAAAATGTTATTCAAATGAATAATTTGCATGAATGAAAATATTGATTTCTGAATGTTATGAATTTTGAAGAATTTAGAAATTTTAAATTTTTTTTGTTATGAATTGTCAAGCATAACTTGTATTAAGTTTTAAATTATTAGTTTGTACACCACTGAGTTCACCACTCAGCGATAGCTTTGTATGCTGTCGCAGGTGAAAGAAAATATAAAACAGCTGAGCAAGATTACTGAAAGACATAGTGAGTTTATCTTCGGGTATATCATAGGTATACCCTTGTACTTTAGATTTTGATGTAATTCTGTAATTATATGTATGGAATTTCCTTTGAGCAGTTGTACCAACTCTTTTGTAATATATTTTTGGATTGTAATAAAATGCAAATTATTATAAGGTTATCTTGAGATTTTATGTATTTATAAAGTTTGCACTACTAAATTTTTTTATGATCCCATGAATGTAAATATTAATTTCATTACCTTAATAAGAGGTTTCAGTGTTTGATTTAATTTAAACTGTGTATTGAGTTGCTTGTATTGAATTGTGAAATGAAATTGATTAATGAAGTTGTGATTGAGAAATATATTGGGTGTATCTTTATTTTCAGGTTTTGAAGAACTGTTTTCTCAAAATACATACGGCACTCTACCAAATTTTTGTAAAAATTGCGGAGATTTTAAATATCTAAAAATTTGATTTATATTTAGACTTTAAATAAAGATTTTTAATATTTGAGAAAATTTTACCCACCAATTTAAAAATGAATGAAAATTGTTTTAAAATCCCTTATAGTAAATTTAATGGGTTACCGGTAAGCGAAGTACGGTAATTCATTAGGTGTACTACGGGAGCATGTTACATCATACGAGGAGTAGGGTGTGACATGTTTTAGTGATATTAGAGCTAGTTTTTAAAGTAAATTTTAAACTGTGAATTTGAAATATTTTTCAATAAGTACAACTGCTCGAATGTTTGATACATATAGTACATTTACATCATAAATATGAACTAACGGGGAGAAATCTCCTTGTGCTGGTTATATAGGAAATAGAAAAAAAAAATCCTGTGAATAGATATGGACAAGGGGGATAAAACAGTAGAGCAGTCCGATATAGCTAACATACAAAGAGAGGCCCCAGTTTCACAGAGCATTGGAGGTCCAATTGCATCAGTCCCTCCTATACAAATTACTGCACAAACGGCTCAGCAGATGGCCATGTTGTAATACCCTCCTTGTAGCAACTCCCTACATTCTACTGTTTCGGTGACCAGTGTCGGTCCGGACAGCTAGAACGTCTGGAAAAAATATTTAAACTAAATTGAAGAACCATAATTAACTCAAATATTAATAGGAAAAATTTAGGAAAAATTTTAGAAATAAAATACAACCAAGTTAAATGAGCCGGTGCCCTAGCGATGGGTAACCTAGTGAGAAGTTGCGGTTCTTGCAACTAGGAGTCCTAGACTCGGGGGAAAAATTATAAAATAATTTTTGGGACTCCAGAGAATAGTTATTGTGGTTCTTATGGCATTAGAATGCCAAGAAAATACTTAAAAATTTTTTTCAATCAGTACAGATAATTTTGGCTCGTTAAGCCAAACGGAGGGCATTTTGGTCATTTCATCTTCAGAGATGATTTTTGGCCAACTTGTCTAGTTAAATAAATAATTTATATAACATAAAATATGAATAAATGTTGTTAAAAATTTAATTGAAATTAAATAGACAAGAAAAGGAGAGAAAATGAAGGAAAATAGAATTATGACATCATAATGATGTCATTAAAGTTCTCCCAACCTATCTAATATGGACACATGGCATAAACTTATCTTAAAGAGACAAAATGGGTTGAATATGAACAAAAAATCAGATCTCTCTCTCCCTTTCTTCTTCCTTGCCATGGCCCTCCTCCATAACCACCATTTTCAAGCTTTTTCAAAGCTTGATTTTATTAACTTCTACCCAACAAAACCCTAACCTAGCAACACAAAAAAGTGTTATTGCATCTTGGTGATTCTTTTGGGAGCAAAAAGAAGAGGAAAACAAAAACCCTAGCAAGTGGGGAAATTTCAGTCCATAGAGGTTAGTGACCTAACCTAATTTTTCACCTTAAATTCATGTTAAGGACTATGTATGAGTGCAAATTACAAAGAAAATTTGTTAAATATTATGTGTATGCCATCCCATAAATTTTGGCAGCCTTGGTTAGGGTATGATTATGATGAGTTTTATGGAGTTAAAATGATAGTTTGGCTGCCCTCAATATGCATGAATTGAATGGATTGATGAAATGCCATGATAATGCATGGTTTGTGATATTTGAGTTAGGGTTTGGGGTGAAAATGAGACTTTATACATGTGATAATGAAAGTAGGTTTTAATGGTCAATTAGTGACCATTTGGTATTGTTTGAATAAAAAATGAAGTGCATTGTGTAGTGGGATTGGAGCTTGGTGTGGCTGCTCTTGGTGACCTGCAGGATTGGACATGAGTCCAGCAAGTTTGGGCAGCAATAACTTGAATTATAGAGGTTCAATTGGTTCAAGGCAATTGGACATGAAACTAGACATATAATGGCACAACTTTGGTGAAGAAACTATGCCTAGAAAACCAAAACAAGTTGACCAAAAGTTTTCCTAGGCAAAATGACCAAATGAACAATATTTGGTCATTTGGCCATAACTTAGTGTAGAAAAGTCCAATTGACCTGAAATTTTACTAGCAACAAGCTAAGATATAGACCAAAAACTTTCATGAAGAAACCTAACCCAAATTATGACCAGAACCTATTCAAAAAGTGAGTTGCAGTCACTGTTCCTAACATTATAGATTTGGTCAGTCCAGAAATTCTGGAAAAATTCTAATCCGGCCAGTTGTGGTTTTTGGACTATAACTTGAGCTAAAAAACTCCAAATGGAGTGATTCAAAAAAGGAAATGTAACTAGACAAAATAAGGAACAACTTTCATGTTGATCATTTTGCCAAATTCCCACTGCAAAAATGACTAATAGAACAGTAAACCCAAAGCATGAAAATTGAAAATTCTGTCCAATTAACATTAAGCTTAGAAATGGTATTGGCAACCAATACCAATAAGTTTAAAATGCAAAATGTGGTATGTTGATGATATTTAAACCAATATATCTATTGTCAATGCAAAATTCAACATTTTGATTGACCAATGAAATGAATAGTAACCATAAATTTCAATTCCAAAGAATTACATAAATTAAAAGTGTTAAATGCCCTAGTAGGCCTAATGTGATTGGTTTGGATAGGTTGGCATGCCAATAGGGTTCTGTTAGCAGTACTACATATGGCTTCATGCCATTCTGTGTTTCATGGCTTTCCAGGCCATTCTGTGACATAATAGCCTTTGGCTATATTATTTGAGTTGTTACACTCGGGTTTTATCCCTAATGATTATTACAGTTTATTAACTGTTCTGTTGCACACCGGGAGACACAATGTGACTGATGGTGTGATGGTCCAAGGTACTTAGTACCCAGTACCAGTTTACCTGTTTATCCAGTCCAGTCGACTAGTATGGGTTACTCGGGCAATGATAATAAACCTTACCAAATTTTATTTGAATAACACTATAAATAATATCATAAATTAAGTCTACTAAAAAATGTAAACATACATTCTGCATACTTATTTTTATTATATTTTATTTTATTTTATATTGTCACTACTAAGCAGAATTGCTTAGCACGTCGCTTTTGCCACGCGCAGGTACTGGGACCTAGCTGGGAAGCCCAGCAGACATCAGACAGGGTGAGCCTTCAGAGCTGCATCCGGGGTCCAGAGTCACCTCACATCTGCACTGCATATGGTAGGACATTAGGATTTTGGGTAGCATTTTGTATTTTGCATTTTGTATTATGTATTAGTTTTGGGATTGTAACTATTAACTCTTTTAATTATGTAATAATGTAAATATATGAAATTTCATGTTATCGAAATTTTCTGTATAATATATGTTGATAAATGAAATGTTGAGAAATATTTATGAATATGCTTCAAGTGATGAAGTGAACAGAAAAGTTTTGAAAATAGTATTATGATTTGAGATTGAAATTTTTAGATTTACTTGAAACATGTATAATGGAGTTTGGATTTGGAAATTATATTAAAAGTGTTTTTAAACAGGTTCAGAAGAACTGTTTTTCCAATTTACAACCGGCACTCTGCCGGATTTTCTATAAAATTTGTAGAAAAATTCAGATTTATCAAAATTGAAAATAAATGAATTAAAAGGGATAAATTGTAATAGAAACATAAATTGGTGCTCCGGCACACTGAGTAGCATAACTTGCTTGGCTACACTGTAGACGGATAAGGGGTGTCACACATGTTTTTTTAACAAATGGCTGATAATCTGTCAGCCCAGGCCCAAGTACAAACCCAACCCCCTCAAGAGCAGCATGAAAAAGAGAAAGGTGGGAAACCCATCGATCAAAGTTCAAGTAGTAATTTGGGAAAGAGAAAAGATTTTGAGGGACCCCGAGCTCCAAAGTATGACAGAGGCGGATCTTCAGGGCGGAAGCAATCAAGAACCATTCGTCAAAAAACCAGAAGTTCCTACCTTATCCGTATCTATGACGTTTATGGAAAATTTCATGGGGGTATTTGCCATAGGGTCACTGGAGCCTGCTTCAATTGTAGTGGAATTGGACATTTCGCTCGAGATTGTATAGCGCACGTCGATTTATGCCACATACTACACTAGAGGAATCAGTTCAAGATTTTGATTTTAGAGGCTCATTAATAGTTAGTAGGGGCAGAGGTAGAAGTAGAGACAGCACTTCGGGTAATCCTCGCATAATGGACCAACCTGAGCAGAGGAATACATTAGAAAGAGGGAATGCCATGCATCGAGGGGAAGAAGCAGAGACTTCAGTTGTAGTTGCCGGTATGTTCTTAACTTGTGAAAGGAATAATTATGTACTATTTGATTCCTGCTTTACTTGTTTATATGCTAATGCTAAAATTATATGTTCTACTGCTATTCCCTTGCATGGAGATAAATTTTAATGTGTTAGTAATTAGTCTTTTAGGATAAGAATTACAATAATAAGCATGAATGGAATTAATTTTGGAAAAGTTTCTAGTGAGAGACATCTCCTAGACTACAATAAATTATAAAGTTAATTAGTAAGCCTAATTAGGTAAGGCAAGAGGACCAAAAAGTCAGTTGTAGTAATATATCTGCCCTAGATGAAAGCAAAGGTATTATTGTTGATAGATGTTAGTAGATACCATTATCAAAATAAGTTTAAGATATTAGTGGATTTGAAAGAAATAAGATATAGGGAAGTTTGATCTATTGGGATATATCGTAGTAATTATGCAATATTTTTTATGTTTGTACTGTAAGCTGTAGATTACAATACTGACTTGAGATTTATTGTGTAGAGCTACGTACTACCCAATAATACATAAGGATAAGAATAATTACAAATGGCTTTCACTCTGGTACAAATATACCAGAATAGAGTTTTATTACTAGAACTGAGTTTTAAAATCCTAATTCGGGATTTAAAACTCTATAATTAGAATATCAAAATATTAGGGTTGCAAGGTAGTGAGAGTTAACGACTCCGCTACCCTAGCATGAATTACAGTACATCAGGAATTGTTATGGGATTAGAGATTTCAGTATAGTTAAAATTTAAAAATAACACCTATAGTGCTAAGTCATCTAGTCTCCGATATGGGGTTTATAGTTATTCTAGTATTGCAATTGATCTTTTGCTCAAAGTTTAGTAAGGAACAGTATTCTATTTATGTAGCAGTGAGATATAAAATATAATTTTGTTCCCCTGGAAGAGACAGGATGCTATGGATGATAATTATAATTTATAAAACAGATAAGAAATGATGTTCTACTGATAACACTAATTCGATAGGAATTAGTTGGCCAAGTATTCTTTAGGAAGAGCATAATTTTATTATGCGGATTATAAGGATTAGATTAGGATTAATGCGAAAATTTTGAATAGCATGGGAAACAGGAGAGTCCGTTAGACTCCCTTCTTAAGATTAAAGAATTGTTTATGGTTAAAAAAAAAAAAAGATAATGATCGCAAACCAGCGGAAAATAAGTTATAGAATATTGATAGATAAAAGAGTTATGGAAGTAAAAATTAGAATAGTTAGTGCGAATGTAAAAAAGAAACGTTATGAATATTAGTTAAAGTGTTGACTAGAATGGTCAGATGACTAAATCAAAGTAATATTGAAGTATAGTGGATTTATTAGGAATGATAAGAGGTGCTAAATCATGACCTGACAGTCAAGTTAAGGAAGAAGATAAGATTGAGGAATAAAATAATTAAGTTAAGCTGTGGAAAAAAAAAACAAATAGAACAGTAAGAAATGAGAAAAACACTAGATGAGGAATTGCCACCAGGGCAAATAACCTACTTAAGACGCGTAACGATATCCCGAACTATTTTATCAAGAAGGAAATAAGTTAAACAAAGACAAACAAGATAGTGCAAAATGGCACATAGGCCTTGGTTATAAATGGAGATGGTAAGATAATGGTTATGGACCTATGGCCAAGAAAGAGATAAACAGTTCATATATGACCAACAAGGTCATTTAAAAAAAAAATTGCTAAGACTACAAAGGAAAATAATTGCTAAAACAATAGCAAGAAAAGACTAAAATATTCTAAACTAAACTGAAGGTAGCATCAAATGATCAAGAGATTTGATAAGAAAAGAGTAAAACTAAGTTTTCACCCATAGGATCATACAAGGTCCTAGAAAGAGTGGATCCACTAGCACACAGATTGCTTACCTCTAAAATTGAAACGAATTTGAATCTAACTTATGACAGAAGCTCATAAGAAACTTGGCACACGAGGTGAGTAATCGATGAGTAAATAGTATTGGTTAAAGTGCTAAAGAACCATCATTCAGGCCAGGAAGCTACTTAGGAATGTGAATAGGACATGAGGAGACAACACCCACAACTGTTTAAAGACTGATACCAGGTAAAATTTCGAGGACGAAAATATTTTAAGGGGGGGGGGGGGGGGAGAATTGTAACACCCCTATTTGCATAGCCTGGTGTATGTTACTATTTCGGTGACCGGTATCGGTCCAGACAATTAAGAGGATTAGAACTATGTTTAAGATACCTAGAAAAGCCCTGATTGAAAATAAATAGTGATTATCAAATAGAAAAATAAAAATAAGAAAAACAGAACATAAGAAGTTAAATGAGCCGAGAGTCACAGTGATGGGTAACCTTCTCGGGAAGGATTGCAAAGTCGATTTAAAATCAAATTTCGAACCAAAAAATGTGACGCCGCGGTCCTCAGGACTATTGCGAACACAGTGGAAAAGAGAAAATCACAAAAAGGAATTGTTAAGCAGGTCAAATAATTAGGTCAGAGATCCGGAAGAAATATCAAATAACTTGCAAACCGAATCAGACCGGTGAGGGGCAATTTAGTCAATTCACCCTTAGAACTAACTCCTAACCTAACTGTCAAATAAAATCGGAGAAAAGAAAATTTTGGGACCAAGAATTAAATTAAAGAACTAATAAAAAAATAAATGCAAAAGAAAAAAAAAATTGAAAGTTTATTACATCACCTTTATGACATCATCATGATGTCAAAACTAATTTTGATTTTCCTGCCCAAATTGACCAAGTCAAAAGCAATTTTAAAAGACATAAAATACCTAAAAAAGGAAAAGAAAAATCATTTTCTTCCTCTTCCAACCAAGTGTGCCGCCCCACCTTTCCCTTAAATCACCATTGTAGCACTACCATGAAAGCTTGAGTTTAAGCTTTCTTTCAACCACTTAAACTCACTTTGACCCCAAAATAATCGATAAAAACTTGTTAGTTCAATTTGAAGAAGCTTTAGAGGAAGAAAAGAAAGGAAGAAAAGAGAGGAAACTGAAGAGTTGGAAATCAAAGAAAGGTTAGTAATAAACTCTAATTTATTTATTTCAATTTCATCAAATATGCTTTAATAAACTTAGAAATTGAAACAAATCAAAGGAAAACATGGTTGAGGAACCAAACATGAATTTTGGCCAGCCTTCGTTAGGGTTTGAAATGGGTGAATTTGATGCATTTGAATGGTTGTTTAAGTTGAATTATGTAAACTATGGATAGATGTTTAGAATGCATTAGGTTTGAATTTTATGAGTTAGGGTTTTTGGCACCTAGGGTTTGGGAGGCAAAAATGTGAGAATTGATCAAATGGTGTGTTTGACCTTGTTTGAGATGAAAAATAGTCATTTGTGACCAATTGAGATGTGTTGGAAGTGTTAGAAGTGAGTTTAAATTCGGATTGAAAATGGTCATTCTGCAGGCAGTAGGACCAAGGTCCCTTTCAGAGACCAAAATTGAAAATTTACAAGTCTAATTGGTATGAGGCTAATTGGAAATGAAAATAGACACAAAATGGAACATTTTTCATTTTGGAATCATGCCCAAAAAGTGACCAAAACCTAGTGAACAAATTGACTAAATCTGGATTTCTGCAGTCTAACCTGTACAAAAATGACCAAATGAACAGTATTTGTTCATTTGGCCATAACTTGGGCTAGGTAGGTCTAAACCACCTGAAATTTTACCAGTGGACAGCTGAGATATAGACCTAAAACTTTCATGAAGAACACAAACCCAAATTATTCCCTTAACCAAGTCATTTGGCCACCCAAAATTGGTGACCTAAAACTGCCAGAACCAGTTTGGTGCCCAGAAATCTGGGTTAAGTCTAATCCGACAGCCATGATTCAAATGGCTATAACTTGAGCTACAAAACTCCAAATGGAGTGATTCAAAAAGGAGAATAAAGTTAAGACAATAAGGAACAATTTCTGTGAAGAAAACTTAGCCAAATTCTAACAGCAACATGACCAATGGAATAGTGCAACATAAGACACCAAAACTGAAAATTTGCAATTTTGCCTAAAAGACTTAGAATTTGAGAAAACAACCAAAACCAACAAATTTAGTAACAAAAATGTGGTATGTGGGTGAAGTTGGAATTCTCATACTTATTAAGTCCTAGAAAGTCAACAAATTGACTTGAATAGTATAGTGAATAGTAACCCCAAAACACAAATTTTGAAGAACGTTAAGTTTAGCATATATAAGCTAGATAAAAGTGAATTTGAATTTATTTTGGATTTATGATAAGTTATGATGCTGAAACACTGTGAAACTATGTGTTTCAGTGGAAAAGAATACTGGGAAAGAACCCGAGGCATCGAGTCAAGGCCGAGAGGCGACTCGTATAAGGTTTGTGCACAACTGACTATTTTGTTACTTTTCACTTCTAAATTGATTTGAACAAGTTTATTTTATGATTTATAATTTTGTTGTGTTGAGGATTTTAATTTGTTGAATGAAATTGTATAAATTAAATGTAGATTTTCTTATGCATTTAAGGATTTATTGCATGGTTTTGAGGATTGTAAATTTTAAGTTTGATGTGTTGCCAACCTTGAGCATGAATTTATGATGATTAAATATGTTGATGATTTGTAAACACTTTGTAAATAGAAATTGTTTTGAATATGATTTGAAACCACAGTTGACATGGCAAAATATGTTGTGAATTCTCATTAGCTTGTCTAGTGAGATATCTCCTCCACTAGATGGGGCGAGTTCCTTCCTTTTTGGCTTGCCAATTGGGGAAGAGTTTGAATGAGTACTCAAATATATTAGCTAGTCTTTGTTCCTCCCTTTTAGCCTCAGTTATTGGGAGAGTTTGAAATGTCATGGTGTACAACACGGCATTTATTTGAATTTTGGGTCATGGGTTCAACTGTGTGAATTGTTGGCAACGCCCTTTAAATTATGCATAGTTTGATAAATTGTTGTTGAAATAAATAATTTGTTAGTGATTCAAAATATTTTTGTATTGTTTCGAGATTTAAAAGAAATGTTGATAAATAATTACTATTTGATCAAAATGATATTCAAATGACTAATTTGCATGAATGAAAATATTGATTTCTGAATGTTATGAACTTTGAAGAATTTAGAAATTTTAAATTTTATTTGTTATAAATTGTCAAGCATAACTTGTATTAAGTTTTAAATTATTAGTTTGTGCACCACTGAGTTCACCACTCAGCGATAGCTTTGTATGCTGTCGCAGGTGAAAGAAAATATAAAGCAGCTGAGCAAGATTACTGAGAGACATAGTGAGTCTATCTTCGGGTATATCATAGGTATACCCTTGTACTTTAGATTTTGATGTAATTCTGTAATTATATGTATAAAATTTCCTTTGAGCAGTTGTACCAACTCTTTTGTAATATATTTTTGGATTGTAATGAAATACAAATTATTATAAGGTTATCTTGAGATTTTATGTATTTATAAAATTTGCACTACTAAATTTTTTTATGATCCCATGAATGTAAATATTAATTTCGTTACCTTAATAAGAGGTTTCAATGTTTGATTTAATTTAAACTGTGTATTGAGTTGCTTGTGTTGAATTGTGACATGAAATTGATTAATGAAGTTGTGATTGAGAAATATATTAGGTGTGTCTTTATTTTCAGATTTTGAAGAACTGTTTTCTCAAAATACAGACGGCACTCTGCCGAAATTTTAGTAAAAATTACAGAGATTTTAAATATCTAAAAATTTGATTTATATTTGGACTTTAAATAAAGGTTTTTAATATCTGAGAAAATTTTACCCACCAATTTAAAAATGAAGGAAAATTATTTTAAAATCCCTTGTAGTATATTTAATGGGTTACCGGTAAGCGAAGTACGGTAATTCATTAGGTGTACTACGGGAGCATGTTACATCTTACGAGGAGTAGGGTGTGACAACTTTGCCAAAAATTTTCCAAAATTTACATAAAAATAAAAATGTACAAAAATTTTAACTAGTATTTAAACTTTAAGTAAATATTTTTAATACCTATTGTAGAAGCTCACCATTTTTAAAAAGTAAGAAAATTGTTTTAAAATCCCTTATAGTATATTTGATGGGTTACCGATATGCGAAGTATGGTAATTCATTAGATGTACTACGGGATCATGTTACATCTTACTGAGGGATGGGGTGTGACATATCATATCTCATTGCCAATTAGTGATGAGCCTAGTGAGTCACACACATACACAAGTTAATCACCAAGTTAAATGTGATTTAATTAATTAATTAAAGAGTTTATTTGATTAATTAAATAGCTTTGGTTTGCAATAAGATTGCAAAGTCCCTAGCATGGCTTGAAACCAAATCTAGGTTATTAGATGTATAGTATAAGTTAAATTTATATTTAAAGTGTTTAAATATAAATTTAATTGTGAGAAATTAATTAATAGAGATTAATTAATTAATTAATTTATATTTGATATAAATTAATTAGAAGAGGAGAAATAATGATTTTGGGTTGAGAACTCAAAAATTAAAATATAAGGGTAATTTGGTTATTTCACATGGTGACATGTGGCACCATGAGATGGTAATACATGGCATCATATAAGTTTGCCATTTGTCTTTCTATCATGCTAGGTGATCAAAGTTAAGATTAAGTCTAGTTTTGACACTTGGCTTAATGTGATTAAGTCAATTAAAAATAAGATGCAATGTGGTGGTGACATGTGGCAAAGGGTTTAAGTGATTACTTGACCTAATTATAAAAGGGAAAAGAAAAGAAACAACAAATAACACTCTCTATTGTCTCAAGTATGACGGCACCTTTTCTCTCCCTCTCCTCTTCTTGCTTTCTCATCAATTCAAAGAGAATAACACAAATTCTTTTGAATTAAAATTGCTAGAAATTATTTTTAGTGTCCTATACACACATACAATCTCTCTAAAAGCAAAAACCCAAATTATAATTGGTTGGCAAGGCTTGAGAAGCTAATTTGGGGCTGCCCATTGGTGATCTTGGTGTGGATAAGCTAGAGGGACAACACTTGGGGTCCTAGGTGCTTCCTAAAGGTGCCAATTGCATCCATAGTGTATCAAAGAGGTTAGTGCTCAAACTCCTCTTTTAAACTAGGGTTTAATTGAATTAGTTTGTTAATTCACAATCTTAAATGGAAAATATAGATCCTAATATATATTAAAAGTGTTTTAATATGCAATTGAACATTGAAATTAATTAGGCACATAAGAGATGTGGCATGATGCATGAAACCCTCGAAGAAAAATTTTTAAATTCAATGCTCCAATGAACTAATCACCATGCTTCTGCTCCTTCACTAATTCTTAGGGCAAAGTGGTTGAAATTTTAGAGAAATTTGGAATTGCAAAAACTGGAATTCCTGGAATTCCAGCAATCAGTCTTGTGACCTCTATGTAGTAAACAAGGCATATCTCCCTCTGTACATCTCCAATTGAGGTACTAGAAAATGCTTTGAAAACCTAAGACACAGGCCTAAAATTTTGCTTTAGAGACCCTGTGCAAATTCTAGGTGTAACATAGTTGAAGGTTGAGTGCAAACCTTAATTGGAAATCTGAAAACCTGGAATTCTCAAGACACTGCATCCGTGAACAGTAGTTGGTAAATTAGCTATAACTCACAATATAGGCCTCCAAATTAGGTGATTCTTGAACCATTGGAAACTTAAAACATGTAGGAACATTTCTTATGAAGACTAATTTAATGGAATCGGTCTTTAAAATGGTCAAATTGGCCTGTGAATAGGAACTATGAATTTTGATTGTAGCCAGACCTGGTCAGGTAGAAACTGGACAATATGTAGAAAAATGAGCATAACTTGAGATCTAGACCTTAAAATAGGGTGATTCTTTATTTGAATGAAAGGTAAGACACCAGGCTACAAATTGTATAAAGACCATAGGAGCAAATTCTGTCTTAGGGTGCCCAAAGAGTTGATAGAAGATAGGGTACCAAATAGGTGTTTCTCCTAAAATGATAACTTACCTTATTGAACACATTGTAAATAAAGGGTTATAAATGAATTTTTACATCTCTAAATGCTAATCAAATTGATTCTTAATGAAAGTTAAGACATAAATTGATATGTTTTATGAAAGAAATGAATATGGAAAATGCCTTTCTCTAAGTCTAATTGTGGTTGTAATATGAGTTGGGAAAGCTGCCTATTGGAATTTGATTTGATTAATTCTAAATGCTATGGAATATGATGCTACTACTTTGCCAAATGAAATGATAAGTTATATATTTATGTACTTGTTGGGAATATCCAAATGATTATGTGATGAAAAGGAATAATGTTATGAGGGTCACTACCTTGCTTAAATGAAGTGACATGTTACATGGTTATGCCTTTATTCTGAATATGTAAACAATTATGTGATGATGACAAATGATGTCAAAAATGATGAATGACAATCCTTTGTGGATATATGAATGGTTGAATTATCTAA
Organism: Hevea brasiliensis; assembly: GCF_030052815.1. Lineage (NCBI taxonomy): Eukaryota > Viridiplantae > Streptophyta > Magnoliopsida > Malpighiales > Euphorbiaceae > Hevea > Hevea brasiliensis. The sequence goes on from NC_079500.1 coordinate 69,117,700, forward strand.
GATCAAATTATGAGATTATTGAGGCCCAAAATTCCATCTATTTTGAAAATAGAAACCTGATAGTTTGGCATGCCAAATATGTGACAGCCCTTACCCGTCTACAGTGTGGCTGAGCAAGGCATGTCACACGGTGTGCCGGAGCACCTTATCTTATCTTATATCAATTTCCAGTTCTTAATTTATTGATTAAAAGGCTTTTAAGTGAAACTCATACCATTTATGTCATTTATTGAAATTTTGATTTAATTTGAAAATTTTGAAATATTTTATAGAAAATCCGATAGAGTATCGACGAAAAATTAAGAAAATAGTTCTTTGGAACCTGTGAAAAACACTCCCAATAGACATATTATGTCCTCAACTCCAATGAACATTAACTCAATTTCATTAATTCCCAATATTTTTGAACTCAATTTCATACATTTTATTCATCATATACTTAAGCTCAATTTCATAAAGAAATACCCAAATTTTATTTATAAATAAAATTTACAACTAATTACATCAATCTGTAAGTACATGAGTTTATCATTTACAAGATAAAAATTAAGGTCTAGTATAAAATGCAAAATACAAAACGAAGCCTAGTAATCCTACCAAGTGCACTGCTAGATGAGGTAACACTAGACACAGTGCAGATCAAAATCAAACTCCTAGTCTATGGTCTACTGGGTTCTCGCTCAGTATCTCCAGTACCTATGCGTGGGAAACAGTGACGGGCTAAACAATACAGCTTAGTGGTGCCAATATAATGTAAAAATAAATCAAATAAATAAATATGCAGACATTATGTTGATATACTATGCAAACTAAACTGTTTGGTAATTATTAATAATATTATTAATTTAGTACTTTTTATGTTCATTAATTGGTAATAATTTATTAAGACATATTTTAGTTGCCCAAGTAACCTATACCAATTGACCGGACTGAATAAATGGGTAAACTAGCATTGGGTACCAAGTACCTTGAGCTGTCACACCATCGGTCACAAAGTGTCTTCAAGTGCGCAACAGAACGACTAACAAGCCATAATAATCATCAGGCACAAGGCTAAGTATGTCAAGTGTATCAAAATGGCCAAAAGACATAATATCACAAAATGGCCACAAGTGCCATAAATCACGGAATGGCATAAGCCATATGCAGTACTACTATCGGAATCCTATTGGCATACCAACCTATCCAAACTAATCATACTAGGCATACTAGGGCATGTTACAAAGTTAATTGTTTAATTTTTTGCATTTGAGGTTTGGTGGTTACTATTTACCTTACTATTCATGCAAATATATTGACTTTTTCATAATTAATAGGTATGCTAGTTCTATTTATACCAAAATACCACATTTTGGATTTTACATTTGTTGGCATTAGTTGCCAATTTCAATTCAAAGCTCTTTGGAAGAAATTTCAAAAATTCAAATTTGGTCACTTAGGTTTACTATTCCATTAGACCAATCTACAGTGATAATTTGGCGAAACTCTCTTCATCAAAGTTGTTTCTTAATGTGTCTTCTTTAATTCACTTTTTTAATCACTCCATTTGGAGTTTTGTAACTCAAGTTATGGCATTTTTACTAAGGATAGCCGGATTGGTTACTGCCCAGAATTTCTGGGCAAATTTGGTTCTGGCAGTTTTAGTGTCCTGAATTTGACTAGAAATTTGAATAGGTTATGGTCAAAATTTGAGTTTTTATTCTGCATGAAAGTTATTCTACATTGTCTAAGCTTTCCATAGCCACAAAAATCAGGTCATTTTGACCTCTCTAGACAGAGTTAGGACCCTATGAACAAACACTGTTCATATGGTCAATTTCCAGGTCCAGATTTTTGGTTTTTAGATTTGGGTAGCTTTTAGGTCATCTTAAGTTGGTTTTCTGGGCAAGGTCCCCCCATAAAAAATGTGGCTTAAGGTCTTCAATTTCACCTTCAACTGGCCTTGCACCAATTGGAGCAATATAGCTCAAGTTATGGCCAATTGAACACTCTGGACACAAGTTGTCCAGAATCAGTCTCATTGCACAACCTTACATACCTTTAATTGTTTTGTTATCTCATCAATATATATAAACAAACACATACCAAATAGTCTTAATTTAGGCTTAAATACATTAATTAAATCATAAGAATTCAGATCCCCAAATTCAGAAAATCCTAACTCAATTTGCTAAAATTTTAGAATCCAAAAGATCTAATAGCACTAACCTTGTTTTCTAGGTTCAATTAACCTCAATTCACCCTTCCAATCAACCAAAGCTTGAATCCCTTCTTGGTTCCTCTTTCAGCCAAATTCCTTGCTGCCTAAATGCTCCAAATTCCCTTCTTTTCTTGGCTGGATTCTTCAAATTGATGCTCAAGGTTAGTTTTTCTCTCAATTTCTTATAAGTTTGGTGGTGGGAGACTAGGGTTTTAGAGCTTGAATTGTGTAACAATGGAGGAAAGAAAATGAGTGCGGGAGAGAGAAAATTATGAACGGCTAGTTGCTGGAAGAAGACCAAATTTTCTGATTTTTTTGCCTTTTTAATGATATTTATATTATTTAATAACATAATGGCATACTTGTAATTAAAGAGAAATAGCAATTTTATAATTACCTTGAATTTCCTAATCATTTTAGTTTGGACTATTAATTTAATTATATTTAATTTTTTATAATCTCAATTAATTAAACTAATTTAGCTTAATGGCTTCATAAATTTCATTCTTGGTCAATGTGAGACTTCAAAATTTCATTGACCAAAATTTCACTCTTACCGAGTTTTCAGTTTGCCTTTTTCTTTAATATCCTATACGTCTTTCTTTTAATTTTTTTTTTCTTAAATTTTCTTGGCATTGTATTATCATCTAAGCCTCAATAATTCTTCACTGGAGTCCTAAAAATTATTTCATAGGATTCTCCTCCGGTCTAGGGTCACTAACTATTTTTATAGCCGCTTTCCATTAGGGTTACCCATCGCTGTAGCCCTGGCTCATTTAACCTTGTTGTATTTCATTGGTTAAATTTTTTCTTAATTTTTCTTATCATTATTTGGGTTATTTATGACTCCTCGCTCTAGTTTAAATATAGTTCCAAATATTCTAGCTATTCGGACAGACATTAGTCACCGAAAAAGTAAAATGTATGGACTATCTAAAGTGAGGGCGTTACAACTCTTCCCCTCTAAAGAAAATTTTGTCCTCAAAATTTACCTGATGTAAATGGTGAAGGAATCTGCTACTTCCTTGCTTCTCCATTTCCTTGTGTTGTCTCATCAATATCTGGGTTTGGTTCCTCCCGAGCTTCCATGGCATATACCTGTGGTGCCACTCTAGCTTTGGGCCTTTTGACCGTTTCAGAAATAGCCTTCTGTGAAATATTAGTTGTCTCTACTCTATTAGGTCTTCTACCCTTTGTATTGTGGGGACAGGTCTATCAGCTTGTGCTAGAGCTGTTGAACCACTCCTCTGGGGGAAATCTCTTATGAAATGATCTATAGCCCCACACTTGAAACACCCTCTAGTTAACAGTCGACACTCCCCTCTATGTCCCTTACTACAGTGCGTACATTCTGGCACTGGGGCTGATCCCCTTGTTACTGTGCCCGGGGAGCTGACTAAAATATCCTAAACTGACCTCTCTGGCCCTGTGTCTGGTCCTATGAACCCTTAAACTTCTTACTATTAGTTGGTATACTTGACTGCCTCGATCCAACTTTCCTCTTACGCTGCCTATCTTTCCTGCTCTGTTCACTCAATCTGACCCTCTCAACCTTCAGTGCAGCTTCAACTAATTTTGCAAAGTCCGTAATCCCCAAAGCTATTTTCATAATCTTGATGTTATCATTCAACCCTTCTTCAAACCTTCTACACCTTTCAGTCTCTATAGGGACTATCTCTCTTCCATATCTACTCAATCTCACAAAGTCCCTCTCATATTCTGCCACTAATAGCTGTCTCTGCCTCAGACTAATAGATTCCCTCCTCCTTTCCTCCAGGTATACATTACTAACATACTTCTTCCTGAACTCTGTGAGGAAGAATTCCCATGTTATCTGATCTGGCTGCACCTCCCTGGATACTGTGTTCCACCATTGGTAAGCACCATCTTGAAACAGAGACACATCACCCTCTAGGTTCTGCTCTAGGCTGCAGTGAAGTTGTCTCAGTACCCGTTCTATTCTATCTAGCCAGTTCTCAGTTATTGGAGGATAATCTTCTTTCTTTCCCAAGAAATCCATAGCCCCATATTTTCTTATTTTTCCAAATGGGACTTCTGTGGTGGTGGCAGAGGTTGTGGTGGTGGGATAGCCCCATTATCTATCTGTAGAATTCATTCATTTGTTAAAAATAGGGCAAACTGAGGCTGTGCAGGTGCCTCTGGTGCTAGTGGAGTAGGTTCTCCACTGCCTCAAACTTCAACCATGGCTGGAGTATGGCTCTCCACCTCTTCCTCTACTGCTTTCTGTGAAGCAGAATCATATCCTAATAAAAATAACAAAAAACAAACAGATCTGCATTAGTGTCACCTCAACTCTTACAAATGCAATGCATAGTATGGACTCTATCTAGACCTAGAAATGTCTAAACTGTGCTCTGATACCACTAAATGTGACACCCCTTACCCGTCTACAGTGTAGCCAAGCAAGGCATGTCACACAGTGTGCTGGAGCACCTTATCTTATCTTATTTCAATTTTTAGTTCTTAATTTATTGATTAAAAGGCTTTTAAGTGAAACTCATACCATTTATGTCATTTATTGAAATTTTGATTTAATTTCAAATTTTGAAAAATTTTACAGAAAATCCGATAGAGTGTCGGCTAAAAATAGAGAAATAGTTCTTCGGAACCTATTAAAATACTCCCAATAGACATATTATATCCACAACTCCAATGAACATCAACACAATTTCATTAATTCCCAATATTCTAAAACTTAATTTCATACATTTCATTCATCATATACTTAAGCTCAATTTTATGAAGAAATACCCAAATTTTATTTATAAATAAAATTTACAACTAATTACATCAATATGTAAGTACATGAGTTTCTCATTTACAAGATAAAAATTAAGGTCTAGTACAAAATGCAAAATACAAAATGAAGCCTAGTAATCCTACCAAGTGCACTGCTGGATGAGGTAATACTAGACACAATACAGATCAGAATTAGACTCCCAGTCTACGGTCTACTGGGCTCTCGCTCAGTATCTCTAGTACCTATGCGTGGCAAACAGCAACGCATTAAGCAATACAGCTTAGTGGTTGTCACACCCTACCCCTCTGTAAGGCACAATATGATCCCGTAGTATACCTAATGAATTACCAACTCCTTCTACTGATAACCTATTAAATACACTACAAGGGATTTTAAAAACTTTTCTTACTTCTTTTATAGTGGTGAGCACTATTTATAGGTATTAAAAACCTTTTTGAATTGAAGTGATAGAACTAACACATTTGAATTATTTGGAATTTCTATAAAAATTTTGGCAGAGTGCCATCTGTATTTTGGATAAAACAGTTCTTCAGAAAACCTGTAAAAAGCACTTCAATATTTTTCTAAATCTTAACTCCAACATTTTTCTCAACACAACATGTTTCACAACTCAAATCCACAGTGATTGTTCAAAGATTGAGGTACAAGAAATATAATACAATTTTTACAAGTCAAAATATCTCATAATTATTTTACAACTTCAAGGTACAATTTGAATTTACAACTGCTCAAAACCAAAAACAATATGTACATACAGTGGTCATACATTACAGTACAAAATGCAAAATGTTGGTGTACTGATTATACCCGGTAATCTCTCGCTGGAGGTACTAGCAGCCTAGTCTGCTGCCCTGTCTGTCTGCCTACCTGCGACAGCAATAACAAGCTATCGCTGAGACAATTTCTCAGTGGTGCACAACATTAACCAAATACAATTTAAATCGCAATTCATAAATCATATAAATAGTGGATACTTAAAACCATAGTTAATTTCAAGACAGTAATTGTCAACAAGAATTTAAACTCCATTTCTCAATATCACAATAAATTTCAATAAGTCAGATCATGGTTGAATTCAAAAGACAGTATATGTCAATAAGAGTTTAAATTCATTTCACAATCTCACAATACATATCAATAAATCACACACACAGCTTAATCATGTTCCAAAGTTCAATTCGTCCCAAAAGCCGATGGCTAATGACGTATTCAATTCGTCCCAAAAGTCGATGACTAATGAGGAATAACATAGCTAGCTAGCAAAAATATGAGTATTCATCCAATTCGTCCTCAACAGGCACACACCTCAACACTTCAGCCAGAGAGGGAATTCAATTCGTCCCACTAGACAAGCTAGCGAGGAATACAATCAATATACATGATAGCTGTGGTTTCAAACCATTTCCAATGCTTTTCAATCAATAAGTATCCATCAATATCATTCAAATAATTTCTCACAATTTCAAACCATTTACAATGCTTTTCAAGTGATAATTATCCATTCAAACACATTTCCACAATTTAAAACAATAATGTACAAATAGTCATAATTCATTTCAATTGAAAAATTCAAAAGAAATAGTTGTTGTACACAAACCTCTGATAATTGTCTCCTGGTCTGGACTCAGTGTTTCCTTCCCTTTCCCTGAGTCTTTACTAACTGAGAAACACAATTTGAAGTGTTTCAGTACTAAATTAAACTGTCTCTATCGATAATGCTTGATAAGTAATTCACTGAAAGCTATTATTTTCTTAATCACCTAATATATCGACCCTCGATGCGTTCTAGGTAAATTAGGTTTTAGTGTCACTAATATGTCACATTCGATAGTCTTTTAGGGTTGGTACATGCTACCAATTTCATTACCTTGTTTAGTACATTTTATAGCAACTTGCTGGATTCCGGGATACTAGTTTGACCTAGCCGAACGACCTAGTTCCCTCGGTTTTCGGGTTTCGGTCAAAACTATAAACTTGTAGATCTATGTCTTATGGAACGCGGGGCAAAATTTTAGGTCATTCTGAGTTATGTAGACCAAGTTATGGTCATTTTACTATTGCTGGTCAAATGGCATCAAATTAGGTCATTTTAGGTCAAATTTGGTCAACTTTGGTTCGGCCAGTTTTTGGACCCGAACTTGTGCAAGCTGTTTGACTTGCTTATGGTCATTTCTGGGCTTTGCTGTCTTCATAAGACTTGTAGGTATGGGTCTTAACTATTCATGGTTAAAATTTCAGGTCAATTGGACCCGTTTTGAGTGAGTTATGGCCTAAACACTAACTGCTGCCCAATTGGTCAATTTTCAGGTCTCAATTGTACTTAATCCGAATTGGTCATTTTTTCATGCCACCTTGCAAGCAGAATTTTGGTATGCTTTCCCAATGAAAGTTGGCACATTTTGTGCCTAGTTTCACCTCCAATTGGTCTCATACCAATTGGAGTTACATATTTAGAGTTATAGGCTAAAATGCAAACTGCCCTTAAATACATTGCATAAACATGTATCAATTACACATTTGCCTTGCTACAAATCCACCTCTCAACCCCATTTTGTTTTGGTACATTACCAAAACCATTTACCACTTCACATTAAAATCATTTTGGGCAGAATACAAACATCCTTAATACACCAAATAAAACTCTAATTCATAAAGTCCAAATACAACCACATATACACATAAACATTTCTAATTCTTACATACACTTTACACAACCAATTTACATACATAATCATCAATCCTCAATATCACAATTTATCCAATATCTCCATGAATTCAAACATTCATTAAGGAGTCCCAAAGCTGCCGAATTGCTCCACAATGCCAAATTGTCCATAATTTCGTCAACTTCATTTCAAGTGCACAATCACCATATACATGTGGGATTAACTTACTAGAACATTAAATCACCCTACTCAACATGAATCTACATCAAATATATGTAAGAATACTTCATCAAATATAGAACTCCATGGCTGTCCAAAATTAGACATATCAAGAACTCCTCAAAACTTAAAAATTCCTTCAGAAAGCAAACACCCATAACATGTATACAAACTTTATCAAATAAATATTCAAAAACTCAAACTTACCTATTGTTGGGACTTGCTTAATCTTCACTAAAACTTCTTAATATTGGTATCTACTTCTTCCTTGTGATGTGGAGGTAATCTTTAATGAAGAAACCTAGATGATTGGAGGTAAATTGAAGGAGTTAATGGAGCTTCATGCAAACGGCAATGGAGGATTCCCATTCTTCATTTCGGCATGGATGGAGGACTTGAAGAAGATGATGTTTGAGTGGGAGTAATCTGCCCACTTATGATTATATTTAATTCATATTATAATTCTTAGTGGTCCACTCACATAATTTAAATCATTTTATAAGTTTAATGTGCTAATTACAAAATTTTCACTCCACGTTTGGCTATTTGCATTAGGTACCACCAAACTAATTTTTCATTTTATTTTCTAAGTGTAATATTATTTATTTTTAATGGAAATTTAGGTCAAAAGACAATTTGGGGTATCAAATGACCACAATGCCCTTGTTCGGGTTGCATTCCCGATTTTTCGGTAACACTAGGTTTTGTCTGTTTTTCGATTTCTCACTTTTCCTTGTACTAATACTTTAATTTTTCTTTGATATTTCTAATGATATTTATACTTCAATTGATGTCTCTTTAAGTCCTAAAAATATTTTCCAGGGTTCCCCGCGGTCCAGGGCTAGTCAACGGTCCACGCCGTGACTTCCCGGTGCGGTCACCCATCGCTAGGGTTCTCGACTCGCTTAACTTGGTTATATTTCTTTGCTATTATTTTTCCTTTGTTTTTCTTGTATTTTCTTTTCTTGTATTTCATTATTTTATGTCTCCCCACTCATAACGAAGTGTAGTTCTAAGCATCCTAGCTATCCGAACAGCATTGGTCACCGGAACAGTAGAACGCACTACCGAACTTAAGGGTGTTACAATCCTCCCCCCCCCCCCCTTAAATAAATTTCGTCTCGAAATTTTACCTGGCATTAGTCTCTGAACAGCTGTGGGTGTTGTCTCCTCATATCCTCTTCACGTTCCCAAGTAGCTTCCTGGCCTAAATGATGGTTCCACAGCACGTTAACCAGGTGTATCTGTTTGTTCCTCAGCTGCTTCACCTCATATGCCAGAATTTTTATGGGTTCTTCCTCATATGAGAGGTCTAGATTTACCTCAATCTCTTCAACTGATAGTACATGAGATGGGTCAGATCTGTACCTCCTTAACATGGACACATGGAAGACACTATGTATCCTTGCTAGCTCTGGAGGTAATGCCAACCGATATGCCAAAGGACCCACTCTTTCCAGAACCTCATATGGTCCGATGAAACGAGGACTCAGTTTCCCCTTTCTGCCAAATATCATAATCCTCTTCCAAGGAGAAACTTTGAGGAATACCTTATCACCCACTGCATATTCAATATCTCTTCTTTTCAAATCAACATAGGACTTCTGACGGTCTGATGCAGCCTTGAGTCTATCTCTAATCAATATGATCTTTTCCTCTGTCTACTGAATAATTTCTGGCCCAATCATCTTCCTTTCACCTACTTCATCCCAACATAAGGGAGTTCTGCACTTCCTTCCATACAAAGCTTCATATGGAGGCATCCCAATGCTTGATTGGTAGCTGTTGTTATAAGCAAACTCAATCAAAGGCAAGTGTGTATCCCAACTACCTTCAAATTCAATCACACAAGCCCGTAGCATATCCTCCAATATCTGAATAACCCTCTCGGTGGCCATGCATGCGTGGGTGGAATCTTTGTCTTTGAAGTTCAATCTAGTTCCTAGGGCTCTTTGAAGACTACCCCAGAATCTAGAAGTGAACCTAGGATCTCTGTCAGACACAATTGATACTGGCACTCCATGCAATTTTACAATCTCATATATGTACAATCTGGCCAATCTTTCCAGGCTATAGTCCATTCGAACTGGCAAAAAGTGAGCAGACTTGGTCAATCTATCAATTATAACCCATACTGCATCATGACTACTCTGTGTCCTTGGAAGTCCTGTAACAAAATCCATAGTTATTCGTTCCCATTTCCACTCTGGTACTGATAAAGGATGTAACAAACTAGCTGGAACTTGATGTTCTACCTTTACTTGCTGACAAGTTAGGCATTTGGAAACAAATTCAGCTATATCTCTCTTCATATCCATCCACCAGTAATGTTCTTTCAGCCCTCTGTACATTTTAGTTCCACCAGGGTGCATAGCAAATGGAGACTCATGTGCTTCCTTCATAATGATCTGTCTCAATTCAGCATTATTAGGAACGCACATTCTGCCCTGATGTAGCAATAAACCATCATCTCTCACAGAGAATTCAGGTTTCTTGCCCTGCTGGACTTCTTTCAGTAGCTTCTGATATTTTTCATCACTCTGAGCAGCCATTTTGATATGATCAATCAACATTTGCTGTACATGCCATGCTACTACTGTCTGTCCCTTATCATCAATCTCTAAACTGTCATTCCGTGCTTTCAATTCATATAACTGAAGGAACGGAAGCGTGAAAAACACAAGATTATACCATTGAATTCAAAAAAATTTCGCCTAGGGTCACATGCACCATGCAAGATTTATTTTTATCTATTTGATTTCAATGATAAATAACATATTAAAACTCTTTTAATATGTTTTTGGATCTGTATTTGCCATTTAAGATTTTAAAATTAATTAGATTAATTTTAGAACCCTAGATTAAATCAAGAACGATTACACTAACCTCTTGATGTGCTGCAGCGTGTCTGCGCCTTTAAGATTCGTCTTCAGGACACCAGATGTTGTCCCTCTAGCTTGTCCACACCAAGAACACCTATTGCAGCCCTTGAACAGCTTCTAAAGCCTTTTCTATTAATTAGAAATTCAAGTTCTGCCTTTTAAGAGATTAGAGATGTAAACAGGACACTAGAAACAATTTCTAGTGTTCTTAATTCAAGAGATTGATGGCTAATCTCTTTGAATTGATGAGAGATGAAGAGAAATAGCTGGAGAGGCTCAAAGTGGCGTGACAAATGAGAAGAGAGGCTGCTGGTTATTTTTTCTTTTCATAACCACACTTAAATAGCTAGGTTAACACATTAAACCCTTGCCACATGTCACCCTTTGATTAGCTCTAGGTTTAAGTGACCCAATCAAATTGTGCCAAGTGTCAAACCTATATTTAATCTTGATTTTAATCATCTTACATGATTAAAAAACATTTGGCAAGCTTATGTGTTATGCCATGTGTCACCATCTCATGATGCCACGTGTCACACTGCAAAATGACCAAAATGCCCCTGTGTCTTAATTTTGAGTTCTCAACCCAAAATAATTATTTTTCTTCTTCTAAATAATTTATATCAAATATAAATTAATTAATTAATCTCTATTAATTAATTTCTCATTAATTAAATTCATATTTAAACACTTTAAATATAAATTTAACTTATATTATACATCCAATAATCTAGATTTGGTTTCAAGTCATGCTAGGGACTTTGCAATCTAATTGCAAACCAAACCTATTTAATTAATCAATTAAACTCTTTAATTAATTAATTAAATCATATTTAATTAGGTGATAACTTGTGTATGTGTGTGACTTACTAGGCTCATCACTAATTGGCAATGAGAAATGATATCAACTCTTACTATCATCAGAACTCTTTCTTACCATAAATGATTTCTCTAAATCATTTTACGAACCTCATAAACCATGGTTAACACCTAGCATAGCATGCCATGGCCACCCAATTAGTAATAAGGTTTACCTTAAATGAACCTATAATCATATGTTACCATGCACTAGAATCTCTCTGTTACAAAATCCCAACTCAAGCTGGAGTCATGGTTTATGTCAAACTCCATTTGCTATGAATATTATGTTCTCTTTTAATTCCAGTTCTTGATTAAAAAGATTTTCTCATCAGAAACTCTTTTCTGAATAAATCTATCTGTCTGGCCAGAACTTGAAACATCAAGAACAATTAAATGAACATAGGATTTTATCTCTATTTACTTAGAGGAACAGATTCCATCTTGATCAACACCTACCTCCATATATAACTAGTAGGAGCCAACACATGCCCATATACCCATACATAGTACAAGTATGAAAGCAGTATCAAACTCAAACTACCTATATACAAGATAACTGTGCTATCTCAGGTCTAAAGATTATATGCACTGATATGATTTATGACAAAACATTGACAAGAGTAAACTCCATGTGCTTGTCATAAGTGTCACTGGTTCGGCCTACTTATAAGTGCCTATCATGTTTGTCATATGGCATGAGACTCACCATTCCATCTTATTTATATCTCATATAAATAACTTGGGAACAAACATGAATACAATCTTTCTGGATAAGTCATGTCCTTATTATGAAGTATCCTCGATTGTGAACCTATTTATGATACTTTGTGCTAGAAATATTGTCACTCATATTCTTAACAACTTAACAATAATATTTCTAACAAAATATCAATGGACCTTTTCTATTACACATAAATATATTATGTAAACGGAAAAGTGGAAATGCCTTTTATTAATAAAAATATATACAAGATACATACTAAATGATATGCTCTAGGGCATACTACTAACAATCTCCCACTAGCACTAGAGCCATTCATTACAATACCTTAGACCCATCTTCTCAAGATGTCAGTCTAACTGAGCTTGTGACAAAGGTCTAGTGAATGGATCAGCTGGATTTTCAGCTGATGCCATTTTCTGCATGGCTACATCGCCTCGCCCAACTATTTCTCTGATAATGTGGTAGCGCCTTTCTATGTGTTTGGATTTCTGGTGAGACCTTGGTTCCTTAGCTCAGTATGATGCTCCATTATTGTCACGGTGTAGTGGAACGTTGACTCAATGGAAGGAACTCTGTAAGTTACATCACGAACTTCTTTATCCAAATAGCTTCTTTTGCGACATCGATGCAACAATATACTCGACCTCGATGAGTGGAATCTGCAGTCGTGCTTTGTTTGGAACTCTTCCAACTAACTGCACCTCCATTACAAATGAACACATATCCAGAGGTAGACTTTCTATCATCGATATCTGATTGGAAGTCAGAATCAGTATAACCATCTAATTGCAAGTCTCCACCTCCATAAATCAAGAATAAATCCTTAGTTCTTCTCAAGTACTTAAGGATATTCTTGTGACTATCGATGTTCCAAACCTGGATTGGATTGATACCTGCTAGTCAAACTAACAGCATATGCGATATCCGGCCTAGTACACAACATTGCATACATTATACTTCCAATAGCCGAAGCATATGGAATCCTGGCCATCTTATCTCTTTCTTCAGGTGTCTCTGGAGACATCTCTTTAGAAAGATGGATACCATGTCTTACTGGTAACAATCCTCTCTTGGAATCAAGCATGTTAAACCTCTTTAACACCTTTTCCAAGGATAGACTTTGGGATAAACCTATTATTCTTTTCGCTCTATCTCTATAGATGCGAATCCCAAGAATATAGATTGCCTCCCCTAAGTCTTTCATGGAGAATGTATTTGACAACCATACCTTTATAGTTGTCAACATACCTGTGTCATTACCTATCAATAGTATGTCATCCACATATAAGACAAAGAAAGTGATAGCTCTGTCACTAACCTTCTTATATACACATGGCTCATCCTCATTTTTGATAAAACCAAAGGATTTAATGGCTTCATCAAAACGGATGTTCCAACTCCTCGAAGCTTGTTTCAACCCATAAATGAATCGCTTTAGCTTGCATGCCTTGGAACCATCTTGGGATTCAAATCCCCTAGGTTGTTCCATGAAAATGTTTTCTTCAATGTATCCATTGAGAAAAGCTGTTTTGACATCCATCTGCCAAATCTCATAATCATAGTATGCAGCTATTGCTAATAAAATCCTAATTGATTTAAGCATGGCAACAGGCGAGAAAGTCTCCTCATAGTATACTCCTTGCCTTTGGCGAAACCCTTTCGCTACTAGCCTTGCCTTATAGGTCTCTACCTTTCCATCAGAACCAATTTTCTTCTTGAAAACCCATTTGTTCCCTATAGGTACAATACCTTCAGGTGGGTCAACAAGATCCCAAACTTGATTCTTATACATGGAATCAATCTCAGATTTCATAGCATCAATCCATTTTGAAGAGTCTATATCTGATATAGCTTCTTCATAGGTAAGTGGATCATCTCCATGATCTACTTCTTCATGAGTAGACAACTCTTGTTCTTCTTCATGAAGAAAACCATATCTCACTGGTGGGTGAGATACCCTGGTTGTTCTACGAGGAACAGCTGTAGATGTTTCATTAACGGGTATAGGTTGACTAGATGGATCTATATCCATCTGATCTATTGGTTGGTCAGAATTCTCCAATTCTAACTCTATTTGCCTTCCTTTTCCTCCTTCTTGAACAAACTGTTGTTCAAGAAATGTGGCATCTCTACTTATCACAACCTTTTGTGAAGTAGGCAAATAAAAATAATATCCAAAACTATCTTTTGGATATCCAAAAAATCGACCTTTTACGATCCGGTCTCCAATTTATCGGTGTTCACTTTTGATATAAGCTGGACAACCCCAAATCTTAACATGCTTTAGACTTGGTTTTCTTCCATGCCATATCTCATAAGGTGTGGAAGAAACTGATTTTGATGAAATCCTATTCAGAATATACAAAGCTGATTCTAATGCAAATCCCCAAAAGAAGATTGGCATATCAGTATAGCTCATCATACTACGTACCATATCCAATAGGGTACGATTTCTCCTTTCAGATACACCTTTCAGTTGTGTCGTTCTTGGAGGAGTCATCTGAGAAACTATGCCATTCTCTCTCAAGTATTCATAAAATTCAGTACTCAAATATTCACCTCCACTATCTGATCGAAGAACTTTAATATTCTTTCTGTTTTATTTTCTACTTGATATTTATATTCTTTGAAATTTTCATAGGATTCTTTTTTGTATTTCATCAAATACAAATACCCAAACCTTGATTTATCATCATAAAGGTAATAAAATAATGAAAACCCCCTAGCCATTTCTTTAAATGGACCACATACATCACTATGTATTAGCTCTAAAATATTTTCACTCTTAGCCTGTCCAACAAAGGGTGATCTAGTCATTTTGCCCTGAAGGCAAGATTCACAAGTTGGAGTAGGCTCAGAGCCCAATGAGGATAAAATCCCCATTTTCTCCAGTTTTGCAATCCTATCTTCTGCAACATGATATAACCTTAAGTGCCAAATATATTTTGAACTTGAGTTGGTTTTCACCATGGCATTGCATTCTTTTAGATTGCTATACTCTAGCCAGTGGAAACACTTTTTTACTGGCAATGGAAACACTTTCCTATTGGCAGTGGAAACACTTTCCTTTGCCTTTGTCAGCTTTGGTCTTCCCTTTCTGTTTAGCTATTTTCTTGGAAGGACCAGGAATCTGAAGTTTCTTTTTCTTATTGCCCTTCTTCTTGTTGGACTTTCCAGCAGAAGAAGATGCAACCAAAGCTACCTCTTTTCCTTTATTGCCTGGCATATTGTTTTGGGCAATAACCAGCATGTTGAGTAAACCAGCTAAGGTGCATTCCTGTTTAGTCATATGGAAATTTGTCACAAAATTCCCAAAAGACTCAGGAAGGGACTGAAGGATCAAATCCATTTGTAGTTGGAAATCCATGTTGAAGTCAAGATGTTCCAACTGCTTAATCAGCCGAATCATCTTGTGGACATGATCCCCAACATTCTGTCCCTCAGACATCCTCATACGGAATAGCTGTCTAGATATCTCATATCTAGCATTCCTGCTGTGCTCACCATACAACTCTTGTAGGTGAAGGAGGATCTCACTCGCACTCTGCATGTTCTCATGTTGCTTCTGTAACTCATTACTCATGGAAGCAAGCATGTAACACTTAGCTCTCATATCATGCTCCTTCCACTTGTCCAAAGTTTCATGTTCCTCTTGTGTGGCCTCTGGAGGTAAGGGACCAGGAACATTTGAATCTAGAACATATCCTATATGTTCAAGGTTTAGGACAAGTTTCAAATTTCTTAGCCAATCAGACAGATTTGGTCCTGTCAACCTATTGTGATCAAGTATGCTTGCAAGGATATTGGATGGTGGTGGTTGTTTTGTGCTCATTTTTATCAGAAAATTAACTGCAGAAAATAACCAGATTAATTAGTAAATGTATCATGTAATTAACCAAAATAATTATGGTCTTTTAATCAAATTGGTCCTCCCACTAACTTAGCGAATCCTACACTTCCAAAGTAGAAAACGGAAATCCTAGTTGGATGGATTTCTAGTGGGTAATTGAATTCTTATAATTCTATTGATCA
Organism: Hevea brasiliensis; assembly: GCF_030052815.1. Lineage (NCBI taxonomy): Eukaryota > Viridiplantae > Streptophyta > Magnoliopsida > Malpighiales > Euphorbiaceae > Hevea > Hevea brasiliensis. The sequence goes on from NC_079500.1 coordinate 69,134,066, forward strand.
TCCTCAGGTACATCCATTATTGGAATTACAATAAACTATAAGTGAGCAACTCTTTGCCCATCACATCTCATGTGAGGTTCAATCCTTTACCTAGCCCCTAATGCTCAAAATCTCAGGTACATCCATTATTGACTTATCTTGCATTAGTTAAGTTGATCCCATTGAGCCAGTAATTATGCAAATAATTTTAATGTCCTCAGGTACATCCAATATTGGCCACTAAACCATTTACATATTTACAACATCTCATGCTTAACAATTATTCTTAAGAAAATCTCTTAAATAAATTGCATCTTATGCAACTATTTAAAAATTTCTTAAAATAATTGCCCCAATGGAGGGCCTATGTTATAATTACTTTAATTATAGCATTTCCAACTTAATCATTTGTTTGGAAGATTTTATAGCCATCCTAATTACTATTAAGGTCTCACTTTGCACATTATCCATTTAGCATGCATATATCATATAATTGCATACATTCCCATACATCTCATGCATTCATGGATAAGCAGTAAATATGGTATGATCATGGACTTTCTAAGGGATTCAATGAGCCACCAAGAATTGAATCAGGGCATTCCTAGGTGCATTTCATTCATTCATTTTACAAGAGTTGCTGAAGGAGTACATAATCAACACTTGATCTTGAATTCCTCCTTTGGTCCCACCAATGCTCTTGACCTCCTTGAACTTCTTGCAATCCAATATTACATAGTAATCCTTGGCATACCAAGGCGAATTTACAAGAACTTAAATAAATGAAATTACAACCCAAAAATTATTACAAACTTAATAATACATGCCCAAAATAAATTAAAATAAATTAATTAATTTACAATCCCAAAGAAACATAAAAGAAATAAATCCAATCACATTGGTCTTTTATAGTCCATGATCATCCATCATGCATATCACTATTTAACAATTAAATAAAACATACATACTTAAATTAAATTGAATATCTCATATTCAACTTAAAAATTCAGATTTGAATATGATTCAAATAAATTTAAAAATTCAGATTTGAATCTCATTCAAACAAATTTAAAAATTCAGATTTGAATCACATTCAAACAACTTTAAAAATTCAGATTTGAATCACATTCAAACATTTTTTAAAAAATCAGATTTGAATCACATTCAAATATTTTTTAAAAAATCAGATCTGAATTTTATTGAATCAATTTTAAAAAATCAGATTTAAATATGATTCAAACAACTTTAAAAATTCAGATTTGAATCACATTCAAACAACTTTTAAAATTCATATTTGAATCACATTCAAACAATTTTTAAAATTCTAATTTGAATCATAATTTAATTGTGTGATTAAAACTACTAATTAAACACTTTAATTAGTCAAAGAATAGGCCTTAGATCATACAACAATTGCAGAATTAAAAGCCAAACCTTGAACCACCCATGGAAGCCAAACTATGCGCACCATTGATGGTATTTTTTCAAGTATGCCGCCAACTTGCTTTGCAACTAGCAATGAACTTTTGATCTCATGATCAAACACACAATTAAATCATATAATCAACAATCTAAATGGCAAATATAGTGGCTCTGATACCAATTGAAGGAACGGAAGCGTGAAAAACACAAGATTATACCATTGAATTCAAAAAAATTTGGCCTAGGGTCACATGCACCATGCAAGATTTATTTTTATCTATTTGATTTCAATGATAAATAACATATTAAAACTCTTTTAATATGTTTTTGGATCTGTATTTGCCATTTAAGATTTTAAAATTAATTAGATTAATTTTAGAACCCTAGATTAAATCAAGAACGATTACACTAACCTCTTGATGTGCTGCAGCGTGTCTGCGCCTTTAAGATTCGTCTTCAGGACACCAGATGTTGTCCCTCTAGATTGTCCACACCAAGAACACCTATTGCAGCCCTTGAACAGCTTCTAAAGCCTTTTCTATTAATTAGAAATTCAAGTTCTGCCTTTTAAGAGATTAGAGATGTAAACAGGACACTAGAAACAATTTCTAGTGTTCTTAATTCAAGAGATTGATGGCTAATCTCTTTGAATTGATGAGAGATGACGAGACATAGCAAGAGGCTCAAAGTGGCGTGACAAATGAGAGGAGAGGCTGCTGGTTATTTTTTCTTTTCATAACCACACTTAAATAGCTAGGTTAACACATTAAACCCTTGCCACATGTCACCCTTTGATTAGCTCTAGGTTTAAGTGACCCAATCAAATTGTGCCAAGTGTCAAACCTATATTTAATCTTGATTTTAATCATCTTACATGATTAAAAAATATTTGGCAAGCTTATGTGTTATGCCATGTGTCACCATCTCATGATGCCACGTGTCACACTGCAAAATGACCAAAATGCCCCTGTGTCTTAATTTTGAGTTCTCAACCCAAAATAATTATTTTTCTTCTTCTAAATAATTTATATCAAATATAAATTAATTAATTAATCTCTATTAATTAATTTCTCATTAATTAAATTCATATTTAAACACTTTAAATATAAATTTAACTTATATTATACATCCAATAATCTAGATTTGGTTTCAAGTCATGCTAGGGACTTTGCAATCTAATTGCAAACCAAACCTATTTAATTAATCAATTAAACTCTTTAATTAATTAATTAAATCATATTTAATTAGGTGATAACTTGTGTATGTGTGTGACTTACTAGGCTCATCACTAATTGGCAATGAGAAATGATATCAACTCTTACTATCATCAGAACTCTTTCTTACCATAAATGATTTCTCTAAATCATTTTACGAACCTCATAAACCATGGTTAACACCTAGCATAGCATGCCATGGCCACCCAATTAGTAATAAGGTTTACCTTAAATGAACCTATAATCATATGTTACCATGCACTAGAATCTCTCTGTTACAAAATCCCAACTCAATTTGAGTCATGGTTTATGTCAAACTCCATTTGCTATGAATATTATGTTCTCTTTTAATTCCAGTTCTTGATTAAAAGATTTTCTCATCGAAACTCTTTTACGAATAAATCTATCTGTCTGGCAGGAACTTGAAACATCAAGAACAATTAAATGAACATAGGATTTTATCTCTATTTACTTAGAGGCAGATTCCATCTTGATCAACACCTATCTCCATATATAACTAGTAGGAGCCAACACATGCCCATATACCAATACATAGTACAAGTATGAAAGCAGTATCAAACTCAAACTACCTATATACAAGATAACTGTGCTATCTCAGGTCTAAAGATTATATGCACTGATATGATTTATGACAAAACATTGACAAGAGTAAACTCCATGTGCTTGTCATAAGTGTCACTGGTTCGGCCTACTTATAAGTGCCTATCATGTTTGTCATATGGCATGAGACTCACCATTCCATCTTATTTATATCTCATATAAATAACTTGGGAACAAACATGAATACAATCTTTCTGGATAAGTCATGTCCTTATTATGAAGTATCCTCGATTGTGAACCTATTTATGATACTTTGTGCTAGAAATATTGTCACTCATATTCTTAACAACTTAACAATAATATTTCTAACAAAATATCAATGGACCTTTTCTATTACACATAAATATATTATGTAAACGGAAAAGTGGAAATGCCTTTTATTAATAAAAATATATACAAGATACATACTAAATGATATGCTCTAGGGCATACTACTAACAATAACATGGACAAAGGAGAAACTCTGAGACTTGCCATAGTCTTGCGACTTAAGGCGTCAGCCACTACATTTGCTTTCCCTGGCTGATAGTCTATTAAGCAATCATAGTCTTTAATGAGTTCTAACCATCTCCTCTACCTCAAATTCAATTCCTTCTAGGTGCCTAAGTACTTCAAGCTCTTGTGATCCGTGTAAATGTAGCATTTCTCCCCATACAAATAGTATCTCCAGATCTTCAGAGCAAAAACAATAGCTGCTAGCTCCAGATCATGTGTTGGATAATTCCTCTCATGCGGTTTCAGCTGGCGTGATGCATAAGCAATGACATTCCGATCTTGCATCAGTACACAGCCTAGCCCATTGTGAGAAGCATCACTATAAACTGTGTATTCTTTACCCAGAGTAGGTAAAGTGAGAACTGGAGCTTCAGTTAAACACCTCTTCAACTCATCAAAACTTTGCTGGCATTTATCAGTCGACTGAAATTTTACATCTTTTCGAAGCAGTTTGGTCAGTGGAGAAGATAACATAGAAAACCCCTTCACAAACTGACGGTAATATCCAGCTAAACCCAGAAAACTGCGAATTTCTGTAATGTTCCTGGGCGGCTTCCAATTAAGGATAGCTTCTACCTTGCTGGAATCTACCTTGATCCCTTCAGCTGACACAACATGTCGCAAAAAGGAGATTTCTTTCAGCCAAAATTCACACTTCGACAATTTGGCGTATAGTTGTTTCTCCCTTAAAGTCTGCAGTACAATCCGCAGATGTCTGTCATGCTCCTCTGCATTCCTTGAATATATCAAAATGTCATCAATAAACACCACCACAAATTGATCAAGATATGGTCTGAAGATAGTGTTCATCAGATCCATAAAAGCAGCTGGAGCATTTGTTAACCCGAATGGCATTACTAGAAACTCACAGTGGCCATACCGAGTTCTGAAAGCAGTTTTTGGAATACTCTGCTCTTGCACCTTCAACTGATAATAACTAGATCGCAGATCAATTTTGGAGAATACAGCTACACCCTTCAACTGATCAAACAGATCATCAATGCGAGGCAATGGATATCTGTTCTTTATTGTCACCTTATTCAACTGTCGGTAGTCAATGCATAAGCGGAGAGTACCATCCTTCTTCTTAACAAACAACACTGGTGCTCCCCAAGGTGACACACTAGGGTGGATGAAGCCCTTTTCAAGTAATTCTTGCAACTGTATCTTCAACTCCTTTAACTCTGCTGGTGCCATTCTGTATGGCGTTATGGAGATTGGATCCACACCAGGCATAACATTAATTTCAAACTACACTTCTCTTTCTGGAGGTAATCCTGGCAATTCATCAGGAAACACATCTAGAAAGTCATGTACGTAGGGATGTCGTTCAATGCTGGATTCCCCACTTGGGTGTCTACCACATGTGCCAAGTAGGCTTCACACCCCTTTCTGATCATTTTTCTGGCTAGTGCAGCCGAAATGATGTTTGATGGCAATAACTGCCTTTCCCCATGTATTACCACATCACTGTACTGAGGAAGGTCAAAAGTGATTATCTTCAGCCTACAGTCAATCATGGCATGATGCCTAGCTAACCAATCCATGCCGAAGATGATATCATAATCTCTGAAGGGCATTTCAATGAAATCAGATAGGAAAGTGTGTCCTTGGATCACCAAAGGACAATCTCTATACATTTTATTAACCGTGACTTCCTATCCTAACGGACTTGTTACTAGCACCTCAAAGTCCATTTTTGTACATGGAACAGCAATGCAATCAATGATGCTAGCACTCACATAAGAATGGGTAGAACCCGGGTTAAATAACACAAACACATTCTGATTAAAAGTTGAGAAGGTACCAGCCACAACATCAGATGTCTCGGCCTCTTCCCTCTGTCTCATTGCATACATTCTGACTGGAGCACTGCCTTGCTCTGATTGTTTCATTGTACCTTGGTTGCCTGCTGGGCTACCTCTACCCCTGCCTCTACCTCTGCTGGGTGGTTGTGAACTTCTAGTGACAGGGCTCTAAACTGACCCTTCTGCAGTAGTAGGAGGTGGTCCAACTCTGCGACTACTGGTGCAGTCCTTGGCAAAGTGTCCTGTGCCTCCACAGTTATAACAGGCTCCAATAGCGTTGTAGCAGATCCCACCATGATTTCTTCCACATGTCTCACATTGGCGGGGAGGGTGGGAACCTGCAGTACTCTGTGACGGATAGGGAGGCTTCATCACGAATATCTTCCCTACGATTTCTTGCCACCTCTGCTGTGTCCCCCATAGTTCTTCCTCTTTCCAGTAGGACCACTAGAACTCTGTTCTGCAGATTTTCCCTCTTTCTCTGTCTTCTCTGATTTCTTTTTCTCAGGAGCAGCTTCAGACTCAATTCTTTCTAACTCTAGAGCTTAAGAAATAAGTTCAGAGAAGTTAGTGTGTTTGAAGCCGACTACTTGTAATCTGATACTGGGCTTCAAGCCGGTTTCAAACCTCTTGCATCTCTCCCTGCTGGTAGAAAGTAAACTCACTGCATAATGGCTCAAAGTGGAAAATTCTCTTTATACTCACCCATGATCTGTTCCCTGTTTGAGACTTAGGAATTCTTGTAACTTCCGGTCTACATAAGCATCGTGACATATTTGTCTCAATTCCTCGAGAAAGTCATTCCATGTTAGCACTGCAGTTCTACTGCATCGTGGGGAATGGTTTTCCACTACCATAAGCATCCCCAGAACAAAGATACATAGTATTCAAATCTGAGCTCCTCTGTGCAATGCAGTTTCTTGAATACCCTATCCATCCTTTCTAACCACTATTCAGCCTCTAGAGGATCTATTGTCCCCTTGAACTCTGTAGCCCCATACTTCATCAATTTATCATACCGCCTAGTCGGAGACTGTGGTTGTACCACTGGTGTCTGTATTGGGACTTGATTAGGCACATTACCAGCCATTTGTTGGAACATTGCGACCATCTCACGAGCGAATTGAGCAGAAATCGCAGATCGCAGGGGTCTGTGAACCACTGGCATTGTGTAGGGCTGGGGCATCCCCTTGCACCTCAGCCTCAATAGATTGATCGACTGAACGATCACCCTCTTCCATAGTCAATGCGAGGATTTTAGATCTCCTGAACAAATAACACAAGGAGATTTCCTCTCGTTAGTGCATATTTATAATGTAATGTACTGTATGTATCAAACAATGATGTTGAGCAGTTGTACTACGAAGAAAGAATATTCAAATAACAGGTGAAAACAGAATTTAAAAACTTTGCTCTGATACCACTAAAACATGTCACACCCTACCCCTCTGTAAGGCGCAACATGATCCCGTAGTATACCTAATGAATTACCAACTCCGTCTACTGATAACCCATTAAATACACTACAAGGGATTTTAAAAACTTTTCTTACTTCTTTTACAGTGGTGAGCACTATTTATAGGTATTAAAAACCTTTTTGAATTGAAGTGATAGAACTAACACATTTGAATTATTTGGAATTTCTGTAAAAATTTTGGTAGAGTGCCATCTGTATTTTGGATAAAACAGTTCTTCAGAAAACCTGTAAAAAGCACTTCAATATTTTTCCAAATCTCAACTCCAACATTTTTCTCAACACAACATGTTTCACAACTCAAATCCACAGTGATTGTTCAAAGACTGAGGTACAAGAAATATAATACAATTTTTACAAGTCAAAATATCTCATAATTATTTTACAACTTCAAGGCACAATTTGAATTTACAACTGCTCAAAACCAAAAACAATATGTACATACAGTGGTCATACATTACAGTACAAAATGCAAAATGTTGGTATACTCATTATACCCAGAATCTCTCATTGAGGTACTAGCACCTAGTCTCACGCTCTGTCTGTCGCCTACTTATGACAAAGAATAAAGCTATCATTGAGACAATGTCTCAGTGGTGCACAACATTAACCAAATACAATTTAAATCACAATTCATAAATCATATAAATAGTGGATACTTAAAACCATAGTTAATTTCAAGACAGTAATTGTCAACAAGAATTTAAACTCCATTTCTCAATATCACAATAAATTTCAATAAGTCAGATCATGGTTGAATTCAAAAGACAGTATATGTCAATAAGAGTTTAAATTCATTTCACAATCTCACAATACATATCAATAAATCACACACATAGCTTAATCATGTTCCAAAGTTCAATTCGTCCCAAAAGCCGATGGCTAATGAGGTATTCAATTCGTCCCAAAAGTCGATGACTAATGAGGAATAACATAGCTAGCTAGCAAAAATATGAGTACTCATCCAATTCGTCCTCAACAGGCACACACCTCAACACTTCAGCCAAAGAGGGAATTCAATTCGTCCCACTAGACAAGCTAGCGAGGAATACAATCAATATACATGATAGCTGTGGTTTCAAACCATTTCCAATGCTTTTCAATCAATAAGTATCCATCAATATCATTCGAATAATTTCTCACAATTTCAAACCATTTACAATGCTTTTCAAGTGATAATTATCCATTCAAACACATTTTCACAATTTAAAACAATAATGTACAAATAGTCATAATTCATTTCAATTGAAAAATTCAAAAGAAATAGTTGTTATGCACAAACCTTTGATAATTGTCTCCTGGTCTGGACTCAGTGTTTCCTTCCCTTTCCCTGAGTCTTTACTAACTGAGAAACACAATTTGAAGTGTTTCAGTACTAAATTAAGCTGTCTCTATCGATAATGCTTGATAAGTAATTCACTGAAAGCTATTATTTGCTTAATCACCTAATATATCGACCCTCGATGCGTTCTAGGTAAATTAGGTTTTAGTGTCACTAATATGTCACATTCGATAGTCTTTTAGGGTTGGTACATGCTACCAATTTCATTTCCTTGTTTAGTGCATTTTATTGCAACTTGCTGGATTCCGGGATACTAGTTTAACCTAGCCGCACGACCTAGTTCCCTAGGTTTTCGAGTTTCGGTCAAAACTACAAACTTGTAGATCTATGTCTTATGGAACGCGGGCCAAAATTTTAGGTCATTCTGAGTTATGTAGACCAAGTTATGGTCATTTTACTATTGCTGGTCAAATGGCCTCAAATTAGGTCATTTTAGGTCAAATTTGGTCAACTTTGGTTCGGCTAGTTTTTGGACCCGAACTTGTGCAAGCTGTTTGACTTGCTTATGGTCATTTCTGGGCTTTGGTGTCTTCATAAGACTTGTAGGTATGGGTCTTAACTATTCATGGTTAAAATTTCAGGTCAATTGGACCTGTTTTGAGTGAGTTATGGCCTAAACACTAACTGCTGCCCAATTGGTCAATTTTCAGGTCTCAATTGTACTTAATCCGAATTGGTCATTTTTTCATGCTACCTTGCAAGCAGAATTTTGGTATGCTTTCTCAATGAAAGTTGGCACATTTTGTGCCTAGTTTCACCTCCAATTGGTCTCATACCAATTGGAGTTACATATTTAGAGTTATAGGCTAAAATGCAAACTGCCCTTAAATACATTGCATAAACATGTATCAATTACACATTTGCCTTGCTACAAATCCACCTCTCAACCCCATTTTGTTTTGGTACATTACCAAAACCATTTACCACTTCACATTAAAATCATTTCGGGTAGAATACAAACATCCTTAATACACCAAATAAAACTCTAATTCATAAAGTCCAAATACAACCACATATACACATAAACATTTCTAATTCTTACATACACTTTACACAACCAATTTACATACATAATCATCAATCCTCAATATCACAATTTATCCAATATCTCCATGAATTCAAACATTCATTAAGGAGTCCCAAAGCTGCCGAATTGCTCCACAATGCCAAATTGTCCATAATTTCGTCAACTTCATTTCAAGTGCACAATCACCATATACATGTGGGATTAACTTACTAGAACATTAAATCACCCTACTCAACATGAATCTACATTAAATATATGTAAGAATACTTCATCAAATATAGAACTCCATGGCTGTCCAAAATTGGACATATCAAGAACTCCTCAAAACTTAAAAATTCCTTCACAAAGCAAACACCCATAACATGTATACAAACATTATCAAAGAAATATTCAAAAACTCAAACTTACCTATTGTTGGGACTTGCTTAATCTTCACTAAAACTTCTTAATATTGGTATCTACTTCTTCCTTGTGATGTGGAGGTAATCTTTAATAAAGAAACCTAGATGATTGGAGGTAAATTGAAGGAGTTAATGGAGCTTCATGCAAACGGCAATGGAGGATTCCCATTCTTCATTTCGGCATGGATGGAGGACTTGAAGAAGATGATGTTTGAGTGGGAGTAATCTGCCCACTTATGATTATATTTAATCCATATTATAATTCTTAGTGGTCCACTCACATAATTTAAATCATTTTATAAGTTTAATGTGCTAATTACAAAATTTTCACTCCACTTTTGGCTATTTGCATTAGGTACCACCAAACTAATTTTTCATTTTATTTTCTAAGTGTAATATTATTTATTTTTAATGAAAATTTAGGTCAAAAGACAATTCGGGGTGTCAAATGACCACAATGCCCCTGTTCGGGTTGCATTCCCGATTTTTAGGTAACATTGGATTTTGTCTATTTTTCGATTTCTCACTTTTCCTTGTACTAATACTTTAATTTTTCTTTGATATTTCTAATGATATTTATACTTCAATTGATGTCTCTTTAAGTCCTAAAAATATTTTTCAGGGTTCCCCGCGGTCCAAGCCTAGTCAACGGTCCACGCCGTGACTTCCCGATGCGGTCACCCATCGCTAGGGTTCTCGACTCGCTTAACTTGGTTACATTTCTTTGCTATTATTTTTCCTTTGTTTTTCTTGTATTTTCTTTTCTTGTATTTTATTATTTTATGTCTCCTCACTCATAACGAAGTGTAGTTCTAGGCATCCTAGCTGTCCGGACAACACTGGTCACTAGAACAATAGAACGCACTACCGAACTTAGGGGTGTTACAGTGGTGCCAATATAATATAAAAATAAACCAAATAAATAAATATGCAAACATTATGTTGATATACTATGCAAACTGAAATTTTTGGTAATTATTAATAATATTATTAATTTAGTACTTTTTATGTTCATTAATTGGTAATAATCTATTAAGATTTATTTTAGTTGCCCAAGTAACCTATACTAATTGACTGGACTGGATAAATGGGTAAACTAGCACTGGGCACCAAGTACCTCAAGCTGTCACACTATCGGTCACAAAGTGTCTCCAGGTGTGCAACAAAACGGCTAATAAGCCATAATAATCATCGGGCACAAGGTCAAGTATGTCAAGTGTATCAAAATGGCCAAAAGCCATAATATCACAAAATGGCCATAAGAGTCATAAATCATGGAATGGCATGAAGCCATATACAGTGTTGCTATCGGAACCCTATTGGCATGCCAACCCATCCAAACCAATCATACTAGGCATACTAGGGCATGTTACAAAGTTAATTGTTTAATTCTTTGCATTTGAGGTTTGGTAGTTACTATTCACCTTAATATTCATGCAAATATATTGAATTTTTCATAATTAATAGGTATGCTAGTTCTCATTACACCAAAATACCATATTTTGGATTTTACATTTGTTGGCATTAGTTGCCAATTTCAATTCAAAGCTCATTGGAAGAAATTCGAAAAATTCATATTTGGTCACTTACGTTTATTATTCCATTGGACTAATCTACAGCAGTAATTTGGCTAAATTCTCTTCATTAAAGTTATTCCTTAATGTGTCTTCTTTAATTTCCTTTTTGAATCACTCCATTTGGAGATTTGTAGCTCAAGTTATGCCATTTTTACTAAGGCTGGCCGGATTGGTTATTGCCCGGAATTTCTGGGCAAATTTGGTTCTGGCAGTTTTAGTGTCCTGAATTTGACTAGAAATTCGGATAGGTTATGGTCAAAATTTGGGTTTCTATTCTGCATTAAAGTTGTTCTACATTGTTTAAGCTTTCCATGGCCACAAAAATCAGGTCATTTGGACTTCTCTAGAAAGAGTTATGGCCATATGAACAAATACTATTCATATGATCAATTTCCAAGTCTACATTTTTGGTTACCCAAATTTGGGCAGCTTTTAGGTCATCTTAAGTTGGTTTTCTGGGTAGAGTCCCACCATTAAAAATGTGGTTTAAGGTCTTAAATTTCACCTTCAATTGGCCTTCAACAATTGGAGTAACATAGCTCAAGTTATGGCCAATTGAACACTCTAGACATAAGCTGTCCATAATGAGTCTCATTGCACAACCTTACATACCTTTAATTGTTTTGTTATCTCAACAATATATATCAACAAACACATGCCAAATAGTCTTAATTTAGGCTTAAATACATCAATTAAATCATAAGACTTCAAATCCCCAAATTCAGAAAACCCTAACTCCATTTGCTAAAATTTCAGAATCCAAAAGATCTAATAGCACTAACCTTATTTTCTAGGTTCAATCAACCTCAAATCACCCTTCTAATCAACCAAAGCTTGAATCCCTTCTTGGTTCCTCTTTCAGCTGAATTCCTTGCTGCCCAAATGCTCCAAATTCCCTTCTTTTCTTGGCTGGATTCTTCAAATTGATGCTCAAAGTCAGTTTTTCTCTCAATTTCCTACAAGTTTGGTGGTGAAAGACTAGGGTTTTAGAGCTTGAATTGTGTAACAATGGAGGAAAGAAAATGAGTGAGGGAGAGAGAGAATTATGAACGGCTAGCTACTTGAAGAAGACCAAATTTTCTAATTTTTTTGCCTTTTAATGATATTTATATTATTTAATAACATAATGGCATACTTGTAATTAAAGAGAAATGACAATTTTATAATTACCTTGAATTTCCTAATCATTTTTGTTTGACTATTAATTTAATTATATTTAATTTTTTATAATCTTAATTAATTAAACTAATTTAGCTTTATGACATAATAAATTTCATTCTTGGTTAATGTGGGGCTTCAAAATTTCATTGACCAAATTTTCTCTCTTATCGAGTTGTCAGTTCGCCTTTTTCTTTAATATCAGATAAGTCTTTCTTTTAATTTTTTTACTTAGCTTTTCTTAGCATTCTATTATCATATAAGCCTCAACAATTCTTCACTGGAGTCTCAAAAATTATTTCACAGGGTTTCTCTTGGGTTTAAGGTCGGTAACTGTCTTCACAATCACTTCTCATTAGGGTTACCCATCGCTGTTGCCCTGGCTCGTTTAACCTTATTGCATTTCATTGCTTAATTTTTTTTTTAATTTTTCTTATTATTATTTGGGTTATTTATGACTCTTCACTATAGTTTAAATATAGTTCCAAACATTCTAGCTGTTTGGATAGATATTATTTACTGGAACAGTAAAATGTGCGAACTATCTAAAGTGAGGGCATTACAAAATAGGGAAGTAAGTTAGCAGATTTGTAAAACGAATTGAACTTATGTCTTTGATGATTTAAAGATGACATATGAAAGATGATATCACAACATATATACTGATTTTAAAAAGGGCATGTAAGACGACACCAAAGAGAAAGTGTTGCAGTGATGAAAAGGACACGTAAGACAACATCCGAAAGAAGATGTTGCAGTAGTAAAGAGGAAATATAAGACGACATTTAAAAGAAGGTATTGCATTAAAATCCCAGTATCAGATATAAGGAAAGTCATACTAGAAAGAAATTGGGATATTAAGTGGAAATAATGAAATGACTAATATTCAGGTCAAATGAGTTACTCTTTTACGAGTTTGTTTGGATCATACATTGGTTAATGGATAACTTGTTTCTATATGCATATGTCATGAGCAAGAAATGTTGATTACATTTAAATAGTTACTATAACGTCCTGAACTTCTAAGCTCTGAATAGTGCCATATTCAGTCAGTGAATAGTACTATTTAAAGCCAGGTTAAGGACTAAAAATGAGAGGAAAATAAAATGAAATAAGTAGTATAAAAATTAAAGGAACCATCGGGTTATGGACTTAATCGGTATTACAGAAAAAGATTGACTATAACCCGATGAGAGGCATTTTGGTCATTTGACACCCAGAGTTTACTTTTGACCTAAATGTCCACTGAAATGAGTGACATTAAAATTTTGAAAGTGCATTAAAAATATGAAGTATATATGGAAGAAGTAAAAGGATATAGGTAGAATTAATGAAAAAGGTTAAAATTAAAATTATTATAATTAATACTTATATTTTTAATATGGATAAATATGACTAAATGAAGACAAAACTCATTAAATAAGAGTCATCTTCTTCCTTGTTTTCCTTAATGGCTGAACCACATGGAGCTTCCCTTTCCACAATTTTCAATTCTTTTAGCTTGATTTCCCATGCCATTTCACCATAAAACCCATATTTCCCTTCACTAAAACTTGAACTTTCACCTTGGAGAAGTGTTTGAAGTTTACAAGCTTGGGAAACTTGAAGAGATTAGTGTAAGTACTACTCTTTTCCTTTCTTTAATCCTTGTAAGCATGTTGAAATGAGTTGGTATGACATGAAAATTAAAGAAAATGATGAATATATGAGGAGATGAATTTTCAGTAGCCATGGGAAAGGTTGGAGTTTAATGGTTTTGTTTGAATTAAATTTGTTTAGTAATGGTGATTGATGAGTATATAAGTAATAGAAGTTATATGGTATGAGTTTGCATGAGTTGAGAATTTGGAAGTTAGGGTTTTGCATGAGAAAATTGGGGATTTGATGATATGATGCTCAAATGATGATGTTGAGTTTTTTAATTGACCATTTGATGTGGATTGACCATGATTTGAAGTTGGTAGTTTGGTTAAATTGAGAAATTGGGAGTGTGATTTCTTGTGCAGGATTCTGGACCCTGAGTCCAGTATGATTAGATAGCCATAAGTAGAGCTACATTGCTCCAATTGGTGTGAGGCCAATTGGATATGAAACTTAGGATATAATGCCACATTTTTCATGAAGAGAGACCCTACCCAGAAACTAAACACAAAATGACCTAAAATTAGCTTGAATCCTGGTAACCACATGTTGGACTTGGAAAAATGACTATATGAACAGTAAATGTTCAAATGGGCATAATTCATTGTAGGAAGCTCCAATTGAGCTGATTTTTGAACCCATGAAAAGCTTACACATAGGAAAACATTTCATATAAAGAACTTAGAGCCAAATTCTATCCCTACCTCAACCAATTTGCTAGACTAATTTAGGTAAGCAAATCTAACCATAACTAGAACTTGACCAAAAAACCCTAGACATTGACCTATCAGACCAGTTGTGAAAAAAGCCCATAAACTCAGTTTACAAAACTACAAATGTAATTATTCAAAAGCCAAAGTATTCATAAGACCTAGAACTACAATTTTGGTGTTTTGACCAGAATCCAAAACCAAATGCAACTTGGAGAAATTGCTAGGACAAGTCAGTATTTCTAATCCTGGATTTCTTGAACCTGATCCAAGATGCCATTTGACCCTTGGATAGTAGTTATACCATAACTTTCACTAGGAAATTTTAATGAGGATGAACCAAACCGACTTGGAACCCTAAGAAATAGAGCTATAACTTTAGCGTGTTGACCAGAATTCAAATCTTAAGAAAACTTAGGGAAATTGTTAAGAGAAGTCAGAATTCCAAACTTGGAATTTCTGAATTTGAGGTATTTGGTCATTTGACCCCCGGATAGTTAAGAGACCATAATTTTCTGTAGAAAATTTCAATTGGCATGATTCAAAATGATATGAAAGCTAAGATGAAGGCTTAAAACTTTGTTTTAGGGACCTAGACCCAATTTTAAGCCTAAATGCTTGGAAATGTATGGCAAAAAAAATGGAAAATCTTGAAACTAGTAGACTTATAGGGTCTAGCACCTTGGATAGTCATTGATCAATTGACTATAACAAGAGTTATATCACTTCAAATTAAATGATTCAATAGGAAAATTAAAGTTAACACATAAAAAAACAACTTCCATAAAGGAAGTATGGCCAAATGGGCTATGCATCTTGGCCAAATTGCTAGAGGAAATTACGGTATAAAATTTGAAATCTATGAAATTTTCATGGATAACTTGGAATATGAATGGTACCCCATTTAAATGACTTAATGAACACCTAAATCATGTGAATAGGTAGTTGGGGCATTGCCAACATAATTTGAAATATAAATTGTAATCACCATAAATGAATTGTTGAATGTGTAAATGATGTGAAAATGTCATTTGGGACATATGTTCCCATTATGAGTAAAGATGAGAATGCTCAAACTTGAATGATATGTGAAATGGTATGATAAATTAGATAAGAAATTGTAAATTTTAAATATATGATGTGATTGGTAAATTATGATTCATATAAATGAAATCTATGAATACATGCATTATGTGAAAATGAGATTAGGCATTATGTTCCCACTAGGAATAGAATTAAAATGCCACAAAATATAAATAGAACATATATTGAAATAATGAAACATATGAACACTTAATGGTATTATTGTGCTCATGTATTGCCTAGACATGTGTGTCAGATTGGATAGATTGGCATGCCAATAGGGGATTGATTTAGCAATACCGCGTAAGGCTTTATGCCCGAATCTAGGGCTTTATGCCTGAATCTAGGGCTTTATGCCTGTATTTATAGCTTTATGCCTATTCATGGCTTGTATGCCCAATTATGTGTTACTATGGCTTCTTAGCCAAATTTATAACACCCCTATTTGCATAGCCTGGTATATCTCACTATTCCGTTGATCGGTGTTGGTCCAGAAAATTAAGAGAATTAGAACCACATCTAAGACACCTAGATAAGCCCTGAATACAAATAATTAGTAATTGCCAAATAGTTAAGTATAACGAAGAAAAACAAAGCATAAAAAGTTAAATGAGCCAGGAGTCACAGCGATGGGTGACCTTCTCGGGAAGTGACTGCGAGGTCAGTCTAAACTCAAATTTTGAACTGAAAAATTTGATGCCGCGGTCCTTAGGACTATTGCGAATACAATGGAAAAGAGAAAATCACAAAAAAGAGTTGTTAAGCAGGTCAAATAATTAGGTCAGGGATCCATAAGAAATATCGAATAACTTACAAACCGGATCAGATCGGCGAGGGGCAATTTGGTCAATTCACCCCTAGAGGTGATTCCTGACCAAATTGTCTAATAAAATTTGAGAAATGAAAATTTTGAAATATAGAATGAAATTAAAGAAGTGAGGAAAAAGAAAGGAAAAAGAAAAGAAAAGGAAAATTGAATTATGACATCACAAAGATGATGCCAAAAATGAGGTCATAAATAAATTTTCTATTTAATTAAATTGTTGACTAAGTGAATTAGAAAATAAAGAATTAAAAATTAAAAAGGGAACGGGGTCTTCTTCTCTTCATTTTTACCGTGGGTTTCTCTCACTAAACCTCCATTGGAGCTCAATTTTGAGCTTGAGTAATCCCAAATTTAACCCTAAAATCCCCCAAAATTTCCCATTAAACCTTGTTAACTTCACTTGAGAAGAAGATTGAGCAAGAAAGAAAGAAGGAAAGACAGAAGAAATTGGTTGAGTGAACTTCAAAGTTGAGGTAAGTTATTTAAAGTGAAATTCTTTAGTTAAAGCTTATGATTTAAGTTAACTTAGAAATTAACTTAAAATCAAAAGAAAACAATTGTTGGTGGACCAAACAAGAATTTTGGCCAGCCTTATATGAGGTGTTTGAATGGTTGTTTATGAAGGAACGGAACCGTGAAAAACACAGGTTTATATCATTGAATTCAAAAAATTTTACCTAGGGTCACATGCATCATGCAAGATTTATTTTTAACTATTTGATTTCAATGATAAACAACATATTAAAACTCTTTTAATATGTTTTTGGATCTGTATTTGCCATTTAAGATTTTAAAATTAATCAGATTAATTTTAGAACTCTAGATTAAATCAAGAATAAACACACTAACCTCTTGATGCACTACAATGTATTTGCGCCTGTGAGATTCATCTTCAGGACACCAAATGTTGTCCCTCTAGCTTGTCCATACCAAGAACACCTATGACAGCCCTTGAACAGCTTCTAAAGCTTTTTTTATTATTTAGAAAAATAAGTTCTGCTTTTTAAGAGATTAAAGATGTAAACAGGACACTAGAAACAATTTCTGGTATTCTTAATTCAAGAGATTGTTTGCTAATCTCTTGGATTGATTAAAGAAGAAGAAGAAAAGAAGAATGAGAGCTTCTAGGTGGCGGCACCAAGGGAGTGGCTGCTACTTGTACTAATTTTCTTTTTATAACAACACTTATATAGCTTGGTCAACACATTAAACCCTTGCCACATGTTACCCTTTGATTGGTTGTAGGTTTAATTGACCCAATCACATTGTGCCAAGTGTCAAACCTATATTTACTCTTAATTTTAATCATCTTACATGATTAAAAGACATTTGGCAAGCTTATGTGTAATGCCATGTGTCACCATCTCATGATGCCACATGTCATCCTGCGAAATGACCAAAATGCCCTTATGTCTTAATTTTGAGTTCTCAATCCAAAATAATTGTTTCTCTTCTTCTAATCAATTTATATGAAATATAAATTAATTAATTAATCTTTATTAATTAATTTCTCATTAATTAAATTCATATTTAAACACTTTAAATATAAATTTAACTTATACTGTACATCCAATAATCTAGATTTGGTTTCAAGTCATGCTAGGGACTTTGCAATCTAATTGCAAACCAAACCTATTTAATTAATCAATTAAACTCTTTAATTAATTTATTAAATCATATTTAATTAGGTGATAACTTGTGTATGTGTGTGACTTACTAGGCTCATCACTAATTGGCAATGAGACATGATATCAACTCTTAATATAATCAGAACTCTTTCTTACCATAAATGATTTCTCTAAATCATTTTATGCACCTCATAGACCATAGTTAACACCTAGCATAGTATGCCATGGCTACCCAATTAGTAATAAGGTTTACCTTAAATGAACCTATAATCATATGTTACCATGCACTAGAATCTCTCTGTTACATAATCCCAACTCAAGTTGGAGTCATGGTTTATGTCAAACTCCATTTGCTATGAATATTATATTCTCTTTTAATTCCAGTTCTTGATTAAAAAATTTTCTCATCAGAAACTTGAAACATCAAGAACAATTAAATGAACATAAGATTTTATCTCTATTTACTTAGAGGAATAGATTCCATCTTGATCAACACCTACTTCCATATATAACTAGTAGGAGCCGACACATGCCCATATACCCATACACAGTACAAATATGAAAGTAGTATCAAACTCAAACTACCTATATACAAGATAACTGTGCTATCTCAGGTATAAAGACTATATGAACTGATATGATTTATGACAAAACATTGACAAGAGTAAACTCCATGTGCTTGTCATAAGTGTCACTGGTTCGGCCCACTTATCATATATAAGTGCCTATCATGTTTGTCATATGGCATGAGACTCACCATTCCATCTTATTTATATCTCATATAAATAACTTGGGAACAAACATGAATACAATCTTATGTAAACGAAAAAATAGAAATGCCTTTTATTAATAAAAATATGTACAAGATACATACTAAATGATATGCTCTAGGGCATACTACTAACAGTTTAGGTTGAGTTGTGTATGTGAAGTATGGATATATGTTTTGAATGCATTGGATTTGAATTCTATGTAATTAGGGTTTTGAGCATTTTGAAAAATTAGAGAAAAAATTTTGAATTGGTCAATTGATGTAGTTGACCTTATTTGAGTTGAGATGATTGTGACCATTTGTGTGTGTGTGAATTGTTAGAACTAAGTTTCAATTCGGATTGGTTAGGGTCATTATGCAGACAGATTGACCTAGGTCCCTTTCAGGGATCAAAATTGAAAATTTACCAACCCAATTGGTGTGAGGCCAATTGGGAATGAAAATAGACACAAAATGGCACATTTTTCATTTGGGAATCATGCCCAGAAAGTGACAATAACTTAGTGAACAATTAGGCCAAATCCAGAATTGGGCATGCTGACTTGTACAAAAATGACCAAATGAACAGCAGTTACATAAATGACCATAATTTGCCCTAGGAGGGTTCAAATGATCTGAATTTTATACAGATAGAAAGCTGAGACATAGCCCTACAACTTTCATGAAGAAAATAAACCCAAATTTTGATCGTAACCTGTCCAAAAACTCACCTGTAATCAGTGTACAAAAATTGCCAAAATCCAGGAAATGCCCAGAATTCTAGGTAACACCAAATCCGGCCAGCCATGTTCAAATGGCCATAACTTGGGCTACAAAACTTCAAATTGAGTGATTCAAAAATAAAAATAAAGTTAAGACAATAAGGAACAACTTCTATGAAGAAACCTTAGCCAAATTACTACAACAACATAACCAATGGAACAGTGCAAAACAGGATACTAAATCTGAAATTTTGGAAATTTCACCTAAGAGACTTAAAATTTGAGGAACCAACCAAAACCAACAAATTAGGTAACCAAAATGTGGTATGTGGGTGAAATTAAAATTTCCATACCTATTAAGCATTAGAAAGTCAATAAATTGACTTGAATAATATTATGAATAGTAACCTCGAAATACAAATTTTAAAGAACGTCACGTTAAGCATATTAAAGTTAGATATAAATAGATTTTAATTTATTTTTAGACTTATGATAAATTATGATACTAAAACACTGTAAAACTGTGTGTTTCAGTTGAAAAGAATACCGAGAAAGAACCAGAAGCATCGAGTCAAGGCCACGAGGTGACTCGCATAAGGTTTGTGCACAACATAAATATTCTTTAAAATTCCTTTGCAAAATGCATGAAATGAATTGTGTTTTACTATTATTGCAAAATGGTGATTGAAATGTATATTATGCTTTTGACTTAAATTATTGAAAGTTTACTTATATGTGTTTGAATAGGCAATAAATGTTTAGTAAATTGCTAAGATAGTTTTGAAACCACAGTGTCATGACCATATATTTAAATGCCTCTCTTGCATGACTAGTGGGAGGAATTTTGATTCCCTCTCTAGCTAAAGTGTTGAGGTGTGGGCTAGTAGAGGAAGAAATTGAATGGGTACCCATAGTTTGAGCTAGCTAGCCTTGTGATTTCTCATAAGCCTTCGGCTATTGAGATGAATATTATTCTGAATGGCATGATATAATTGTGTGTTTTTATGAAATTCATTTTGAGATTTCCTAAATGAGATTGTTTGGACTAAAAATTTATAAATTATGTTTTGTATCTGTTTTTCATGTTTAGTACCATATTTGAATAAATGTGATTTGAATTATGCATAAAAGGTTATTTATAATATGTTGTGCACCACTGAGTCATAGTACTCAGTGATGGCTGTTATTGCTGTTGCAGATAGAGAGACTAGAGGAGTAGCAGAGTGAGCTACTGAGGATCCTGGAGCTACATCCCTGAGCTTTTGTCGGTATAATTTTATACTCTGATTGTAATATTTATATTTGCATATGTAACCTATGTACATGTATAAACTGGTCTTGAGCAGTTGTATAGAGTTTATAATAATATTATTTTGGATTTGCTAATGTAAAGTTTGGTTGATGAATGCAAATTGATTTTACTTTAATGAAATATAAATGAAATTATTTAGTATTATTTTGAAGACAATTGAATTGAGAATTATTTTGAAATATGGAATTGGGAGAAATGATATTGATTGTGTTGTGATAGTAGTTGATTTTGATGAAATAAATTATTGGAAGTGTTTTTACAGGTATTTGAAGAACTGTTTTTCCCAAATATAGACGGCACTCTGCCAAAATTTTTTCAAAATTTACGTGAAAATAAAATGGATAAAAATTTGAACTAGTTTTTAAACTTCAAGTAAATGTTTTTATCACCTGCTATAAAATGCTCACCACTTCCAAAAAGTAAGAAAATTGTTTCAAAATCCTTTGTAGTGTATTTAATGAGTTATCGGTAGACAAAGTCGATAATTCATTAGATATACTACGGGATCATATTATGCCTTACAGAGGGGTAAGGTGTGACAATATTGATTGCATATGTGGTTGACGTTATGCGTCACATGGTATGACGGCCCGAGGCACCACGGTGTTTAGTGCCATGGACCTGCGTATCCTATCCAGTCAACCTGTCATAGGTTACTTGGGCAGTGAAATAAGTTAAGAATATTAAAAATTAAATAAATTAGTGAGAAAGATCTGAAATGAACTAGATTAGTTCTAAAAATTTATTTATTATGAAATGATCCAAAGCACATAGAAAATGTTACGTAAAGCAATAAAAAGGCTAGCAAAATAAGTGTAACTTAAATGATTATTACAAATGCATCCTCTATAATAATATTAACATAAATTCAATATTTATATTTATTTTATATATTATATATTATTATTATAAACTTAAGAAATAAGCACTTTGAAAGAGCAACAGAAATAACAAAAGATATTTAATATTAAAAATTTTATATGGAATCAAAATAATTCTTGATTACACAAAATATGCTTCATTTTTATCTTTATTTGTATATATTATTTCTTTGTTATATTATTGCATCATTAAGCAGAAATGCTTTGTAACACCCCCGTACTAAGTAGTCTATACATTCTACTATTCCAGTGATTAGTGTCTGTCCAGACAGTCAGGATATTTAGAACCATATCTAAGTCATCCAGAAAAGCCATAAATAAAAATTAATAGAAATCGCATGAAGGTGAAATAGAAATAAGAAAAACAAAGCCTAATCGGTTAAATAAGCCAAGGTCCTGGCGATGGGTGATGGACTTGATAAGCAACTACGAGCTCAATTGTTACCCTAAATTCATGTGAGACCCTATGACACCCCAGGCCTAGGAATAATTGTGAAACTAATGGGAATGTGAAAACCACAGAAAAGAAAAGAGAACAAGTTCAAATAATTAAATTAGCATTCAATGAGTTCTTAAGCACTATTAGAAAATGGATTGAAACCGATGAATGGGATTTTGGTCAATTTACTCTTAGAGGAGACTTTTGACCTAAATGTCCAATAAAATGTGTGAAATTAAAATATTGAGAAAGACATTAAAAATGTGAAGGTGTAGGGAAAGAAGGAAAATGAAAGAAATAGAAAATTCAATAATTTAATTACTTTAATGACATGAGCAAGATATCACTATGAGATAATTAAAAATTTTAATTTCTATTTATTTTATTATGGGATAATTACAACATAAATAAGACTAAAAATTAAAAGAAGAAAAAATTGTCTTCTTCAACCAAAGTGCCCGGCTCCCTCATCTTCTCCCTCTCTCTCACCATTCCACCATTTTTACACTATTAAAGCTTGAAACACTCATCTTTTTCCCCATGATTTTTATAGTCCATTACTTAAGAACTTCTAATTAAACCTTAAATTGAAGAATTGGAGGAAGAAACTCAAGGAAAACTAGAAGGAAATTGAAGTTGGGAAATCATCAATTTGAGGTAAATTCTCTTTCTAGTTTAAATTAATTATAAATGCATGGCATGGAGTTGAATATGGGTAAATCATATGAAAAAGCATGAAAATCATGCATAAATCTTAAGGGAGCATTTTTGGCCAGGCTAGGGTATATTAGGATTTGATGATACTTAATAAGTGCATAATTTATTAATTTTACTCCCATCACATTTAGTGTTTCTAGTGTGTTTTTATACATAATTCAATTGATTAAAGTATATTTATCATTTAGGCATTTTTTAGATAGTTGTTGGAATAATTCTGTTAAATGAAGAAATTTTCAGCATTTGATATTTACTATATTTTTTAGGTGTTTCTAAAGTTGTGGATGTGACATCCCTTACCCATCTACAGTATAGCCGAGCAAGATATGCCACACTGTGTACCGGAACACCATATTTTATCTCAATTATTTTTATCCTTCCTTAATTTATTTCTTTATAATGATGAAATGCAATTTGGGAGATTTGACTCATTTAAGTCATTTATAGAAATTATAAATTCATTTGAGGTTCCGAAAATTTTATAGAAAATCCGGTAAAGTATCGGCTAAAAATGGAGAAAACAGTTCTTCGGAACCTGTGAAAAACACTTTCAATAATCATTTTATTCCGCAACTCTTAATTATCACATCAATTTTCAATAATTTCTCATCAATTTCTCAGACTTTCCAATCATTCAATTCACATCATATTTATACTCAAATCATAAATAAATACTCAATTTTCATTTATGAACACCATTTACAGATAATTTCGTTAATACATAATCACATAAGTTTCAATATACATGACAAAATAAAAGTTTAATTACAAAATATATAAAAATACAAATCACAAAATACAAAATATAGCCTAGCATCCTACCAATGCACTGTAGCTGAGAGGTGACACAGGACACTAGCAAATCTGACTCTCACCCTGACTGGGGTCTACTGGGATCGCGCTCCGTATCTCCAGTTCCTACGCGTAGCAAAAAGCAATGCGCTAAGCAATAATACTTAGTGGTGCCAATAAGAAAATAAAAAGAACTAAAAGAAAATAAATATGCAGTGTGTATATTGATGTCTCATGCAGACAAATTTTTGGTAATTATTTGTAGTCTTATTTATTTGGTACTTATTATATCCATTATTTTATTAAATTTATCAACTTTCATTTTAGTTGCCCAAGTAACCTATACTAGATGACTGGAAGGGATAAACGGGTAAACTAGCACTGGGTACCAAGTATCTCGGGCAGTCACACCATCGGTCATATAGTGTCTCCTGGTGTAGCCCTCACTTTACGTAGTCCGTACATTCGACTACTCCGGTGACCTAATGTCAGTCCAGACAAGTCAGGATATCTGAAACTACACTTCAGTGATAATAAACAGGCATAAAATGATGAAATAAATAAAAAGAAAATACAAGAAAAATTAAACAAAAATAAAAGAGAAATAGTGAAACTAAGTTAAACGAGCCGACATCGAAGCGATGGGTGACCACACCGGTGTCACACCCTACCCCTCCGTAAGGCATAACATGACCCCATAGTATACCTAATGAATTATCAAACTTCATCTACTGATATACCCATTAACCTTTTCTTATTTCTTTTTACAGTGGTGAGCACTTTTGACAAGTGTTAAATATATTTTTTTTTTTAACTGAAGTGAACCCAAATAATAAATATGAAGTATCAGTAATTTCTATAAAAATTTTGGCAGAGTGTCATCTGTATTTTGAGTAAAACAGTTCTTTAAAAACCTGTAAAAAGCACTTCCAATATATTTCTTCAATCCCAAACTCCAATAATAGTTCAACACAATAAATTTCTCAACATTTTTCAACTCAATTCAACATCAATTTTGCAGTGTTTCCAAAAGCTGAGATAAGAGAAATATGTCACAATATTTTTACAGGCCAAAATAATTTACAATTTTAGTTTACAACTGATCAAGACCAAGTACAATATATACATACAGTGCACATACATTACAACCAAAATTACAAAAATATGGTATACTCAATATACCCAACAGAATCTCAAAATGTAGCACAAGCAGTATGCTCTATCTGTCTGTCTACCTGTGACAGCAATGAAAAAGCTATCGCTGAGCCAATGTCTCAGTGGTGCACAACATTAAGAAAATGCAATTTAAAACCATAAACCATAAATCATATAAACTGTGGATACTTAAAATCATAGTTAAATTCAAAAGACAGAGAATGTTATAAAGAATTCAAACTCTATTTCACAATATCACACTAAATATCAAAAAATCACACACACAGCTTAATCATGATTCTATAGTCCAATTCATCCCAAAAGCCGATGGCTAGTGAGGAATAACATAGCTAGCTAGCAATTATATGAGTACTCATCCTATTCGTCCTCAACTGACACACATCTCATGTAACACCCCTATGTTCGGTAATGCATTCTACTGTTCCAGTGACCAATGTTGTCTAGACAGGTAGGATGCCTAGAACTACATTTAAATGTTAGTGAGGAGACATAAAATAATGAAATACAAGAAAGAAAAATACAAGAAAAATAAAAGAAAAATAATAGCAATGAAATGAAACTAAGTTAAACAAGCCAGCACCGCAGCGATGGGTGACCGCACGGGAAAGTTACTACGCAGGCAATAGCCGACCCCAGGACTATAGGGAACCCTCGAAATTTAGTTTTGAGACATAATTAAAGACTTATTGAAGTATAAATGTCATTAGAAATATCAAAGAAAAATTAATTACTTAGTACAAAGAAAAACGAGAAATCGAGAAAACGACAAAACTCGATGTTACTGAAAAATCGGGAATACAACTCGAAGAGGGGCATTTTGGTCATTGGACACCTAGAGTTGTCTTTTGACCTCAATGTCCATTAAAAATAAGTGGTATTAAACTTTGTAAATAATATGAAAAATGAACTTATGTATAAAATATAATAAGGGAAAAATAAGGGGTGATTAATGGAAATATTGAAACTTTATTCATTTAGTTAATTAAATAATGGTTAGTGGAGATAATGGGGTATAAAGACCCATAAGTGGACAACACTTGCCACTTCAGCACCTAATTTCTTCATTTCACCCTTCCATGGCCGATTCACACTTCACCATTCTTCCTCCATGGACGGTTGCAAGAAAGCTTCCAATCACCATCATTTTCAACTTTTAATTCAAGAATTCCTTCACTAAACTTTATCTACACATCTTGGGCAGCATATTGGAAGCAAGAGAGAAGAGTTTTGGTGGAGTTTTGAAGAAGTTCAAAAGAGGTAAGTGGTTATTTTCAATTCTTGTTTCATTAAAAGTGTAACTAAGGTTGTGGGTAGTTGAATTATGGAAGAAATTTGTGGTTTGATGAATTATTGGTGATGGAGCATTTGGCAGCCATGAAACCTCACCATGAACAGCTTTTCCTTGCATGTAAATAGTTGTTTGGATGTTGATTTAAATGTTTAATTGTATTGAAGTTGAATTCCATGTGTAAAGTTTGATTTGTAAGCTTGAAAAGTGAAAATGGAAGTTGATGGGTATGTGTAAACCTGTGGCAGCTCATGAAGAAGATTGAAGTGTTTAAATTCATAAAATATTGTTGAATTATGTTGCTTATGGTGGCAGCATGTGTATGTGAATAATTGTTTAGATTTAGACATGTAAATGAGGTATGTTTATGTGGTTAAATTGTTGTAATTGGACTTTGAAAATTCTGAGTTATAATGTGTATGTTGAGAGTGGTTACAAGCTGCCCAAAATGACCAAAATGTGATGTAAAGTGTGTTAATGTTATGGTACCAAATCAGAATTGGCATGAAAGGTAAACTTGGTAAGTATTAAATGTGTAATTGGTAAGTGTTGAATAATGTGTAACAGGGTAGTGTACACTTTAGCTTAGAACCTTAAGTGTGTGACTCCAATTGGCATGAGACCAATTGGAGGTGAAACTAGGCACAAAATGTGTCAACTTTCATGAAGGAAGCTTACCTAAATTCTGCCTAGAAGGTGACTTGAAAAATGACCAAATTCGGATTAGTGACTTGAAAGCCAGAAAATTTACCATTTGAGCAATAGTTAGTGTTTTGACCATAACTTACTCAAAACAGGTCCAATTGACCTGAAATTTTCACCATGAATAGTTTAGACATAGATCTACAATTCTTATGAGGACACCAAAGCCAAAAAATGGCCAGAACCAAGCCAAATAGCTTGCATAATTTCGGGTACCAAAACTGGCCGAACCAAAAGTGACCTAAAAATGACCTAAGCCTACCATTTTAGTGCATTCTGTCCAACTTTAGTAAATTGACCATATCTTGGTCTACATTACTTAGAAGGACCTGAAATTTTGCCCCGCATGCAATAAGACATAGACTTATAAATTTTTAGTTTGGACCAAAACCCGAAAACCAACAGAACTAGGTCGTCTGGCTAGGTCAAAATAGTACACCAAAATCCGGTAAATTGCAATAAAATGCAATACACTTGAAAATGAAATTGGTGACATATACCAACCCTAAAGGGCTCTAAAATGTGACATATTGGTAACATTGGAATTGACTCTCTTAGAGTGCATCAAGGGTCAACATTATAAGTTGACTAATAAAATAAATTAAAGGGAATAGTACCAAGAAAATTTAGATATTGGATTTTATGGTTGGAAACAAATTCATTGAGTACTGAAACACTTTAAATTGTGTGTTTCAGTTGATAAGGATATTGAGAAGCATAAAGAACATTGAGTCAAGGCCTAGGAGTGACTCAAATCAGGTTTGTGCACAACTAGTTTTTAACTGATTTTGTTCTGAATATTTCATATGTTTAAATGACATATTTTTCTTATGTATTATGTTTAACAAGCATTGGATTTAATTCAATGATTATTGAAATTGTTATAGTATGTATGAATTTAGCTTTGTGAAATGGTATTTCCACAAGTATTAAGCATTGTTGTGGATTGAATAAATTATGTTTTGGAAAATTGTGATAGAACATGTTTTGAATTGTGATGGGCAATTTGCATAGAAAAATGCAAATTTATGATTTGAATTGTGATGAGTATAAAAATTATTGGATATTGAAATTGACTTTGAATCGAATTGTATTGTGATTTATGATCACTAAAAGGATTGTGATATTGTTTTATATCTCACTATAGATGCTTGACTAAATTATTACCCGTCTCTCTCATTTGTTGAGAAGACAATGGAGTTAGTTGTGTTTTGATTACTAAGGCACGTGCACAGGCTTAGATTCTCCTCTTATTAGAGGTTAGACCTAAGTTTTTTATGTTATGTCCCTTTCGGAAGATTCATTATTGTGGTGTGTATTGTGCACGATGATTCGACCTCCCCAACCATAGGGAGTTAGAATCACCCCGAAGATAGCCCTTACGGATTAGTCTTGCATAGTTAGTGAGATAGAGAATGGTTTTTGAGATAAAGAATGGTTTTCGAGATAAAGAATGGTTTTTGATATAAAGAATGGTTATTGAATAGTAAAGAATTTCGATTTCAAATGGGATTTATGTATAATTGATTTTATTAGAATTAATCTTTATTTCCAATAAATTGTTGGAATTACCTTAAATGGTTAGTTATGATTTGATAAATTGAATTTCGTGATCAAAGTCATTTTATACAAATAATTTATATTATTGGCAATGAATATTTTGAGTTTTAGAATTTGATGAGTATTCAGATTTCCAAATTATTTGGTTTAATTTTTGTTAAGATATATTGTACTATGTTTTAAATTATAGTTGTGCACCACTGAGTTCACCACTTAGAGATAGCTTTGTATGCTGTCGCAGGTGAAAAGAGCATAGAGCAATTGAGTAAGCTTCTTTGAAGAGACATTCAGATCAGCTCCAGGTATACCTATGTACACAAGTTTTGATGTATGTATGTAATAATATGTAGGTAAATTATTTGAGCAGTTGTATAAAAACTCTTGTAAAATATTTTGGTATGTAATTAAATGAAAATCATTGTAATATAAATTTGAGATTTCATTTACCTGTATAGTTTTGTAATATTAATTTTTGAGTTTTGTAATTAATGAAATGTTCTTTATGATGAGATTGGTTTGAAAATGAATTGATTTGTTTATTGAGATTTGAATTGTGAGTTGAAATGAAGTTATTGGAGTTGCATTTGAGAAAACATATCTAGAGTGTTTTCCTTTTCAGGTTTGAAGAACTATTTTCTCAGAATACAGCCGGCACTTTGCCGAAATTTTGAAAATTTTTTATAACACTAGATTTTAAGAAATGATTTAAATTTCACGAAAATTGTTTTAAAATCCCTTGTAGTATATCTAATGTGTTATTAGTAGGCGAAGTGCGGTAATTCATTAGGTATACTACGGGATTATGTTACATCTTACGGAGGAGTAAGGTGTGACATCTCAACACTTCAGTCAGAGAGGGAATTCAAAGCCAATTCATCCCACTAGACAAGCTAGCGAGGAATTCAATTAAATATACATGATAGCTGTGGTTTCAAACCATTTGCAATATTTTTCAAGCAATAAGTATCCATCAAATTTCCATTCAAACAATTTTCCACAATTTAAAACAATAACATATAAATTGTCATAATTTATTTCAATTGAAAATTCAAAAGAAATAACTATTGTGCACAAACCTCTGAAGAGTAACCTCTTGGCCCTGACTTAGTGTTTCCTTCCCTTTCCCTGAGTCTTTGCTAACTGAAACACACAATTTAAAGTGTTTCAGTACTCATTTAAACTGTCTCTAATAATAAGGTTTAATAATTAATTTATTTAATACTATTGCTTTCATTAGTCAACCTATAATATTGACCTTTGATGCACTCTAGGGGAATAAATTTTAATTTTACCAATATGTCACATTTTATAGTCCTTTAGTGTTGGTGCATATTACCAAATTCATTTTCAAGTATATTGCATTTTATTGTAATTTATCGAATTTTGGTATGCTATTTTGACCTAGCCGGATGACCTAGTTTCCTTGATTTTCAAGTTCTGGTCCGAATTACAAATTTGTAGGTCTATGTCTTAGTGAACTTTTGCCACAAATTTTAGGTCATTTGGAGTTTACTAGACCAAGTTATGGTCATTTTACTATTGCCAGACAGATTGCACTAAAATGGCAAACTTAGGTCATTTTTAGGTCATTTCCGATTCTGGCAGTTTTTATACCCAAACTTTTGCGAGCATTTTGACTTGCTTATGGTCATTTTTGGGTTTTGGTGTCTTCATAAGAGTTGTAGCTCTATGTCTAAGCTATTTATGGTAAAAATTTCAGGTCATTTGGATCTGTTTTGAGTATATGGCCAAAACACTGACTGCTATCCAAATGATCAATTTTCAGGTTTGCAAAGTCACTAATCTGGATTTGGTCAATTCTCATGTCACTTTTTGGATAGAATTTAGGTAGGCTTTCTTCATAAAAGTTGGCACATTTTGTGCCTAGTTTCACCTCCAATTGGCCTCATACCAATTGGAGTCACACAATTCCATTTATGGCCTAAAACATATACTGCCCTTAACACATTTTAAAAGCATCAATCCAAATACACATTCAACAAATGCGTCTTTACTTCCCAAACCATTCTGCACTCGTGCCATACCATACTCATTTAATAGTTTACATTATAGCAACTTTGGGCAGAATACCATGAGCTTACATACACCAAATATAACTCCTAATTTATAATATCCAATTCTAAACAATTTTCCACATAATATTCCTAACCAATACATATAATTTACACTGCCAAATTACATACATTATCACCACTATTTCATATACATGTGCTGCCACTATTTGTACCATAACTCAACAACTTTTCATGAACTTAAATATTACCAATACTCACCATAAGGCTGCCAAAGTAATACACATACATTAAGCTTTTCATTTTAACTTTTTAAACTTATAAATCAAACTTTATACATGGAAATCAACTCCAATACATTTAAACACTTAATTCAACACCTCAAACTACCACTTACATGTAAAAACAAGTTACACTTATTGAACTGCCATGGCTGCCAAAATGTAATATCATCCTAACTCACCAAACTTCAACTTTTCTTCCATAAATCCATTCACCACAACAGCCACACAAGCTTTAATGAAGAAAGGATGAAGAAATGGACATGTACCTCAAGTGGAACTTGTCAAACCTCTTCAAATCTCTCCCTTCTTGCTCCCAAAATGCTGCCCAAGGTGTGGTGATTAACTTTAATGAAGAGAACTAGTGAAAACAATGGCTAAATGAGGAGTGCATGGGGGTTTGAAAGGCGGGTAGCCATGGATGACATTTTGAGAGTTTGGTTCGGCTTGGAGAAAAGGTAGAAGATGAAGATGGAGTTAGTGGAAGAAATCTGTCCCAAAATGGCTACATATGTGTCATATAACATGAGTTAGTGGAGCACTAACTATTATTTAAGAGTTAATAATCCCAAGTTTCACAATTCTCACATTTTATCTCATTTCTTTTACTTTTTCTATAATGCATCACAATTTTAATTTTCATGCTATTTTCAAAGTTTAATATCATTTATTTTTAATGGACATTTAGGTCAAAAGGAAACTCTAGGTTTCAAATGACCAAAATACCCCTATTCAGGTTGTATTCCCTATTTTTCGGTAACATCGATTTTTGTCGGTTTCTCAATTTTTTATTTTTCTTTGTACTAATTAATTAATTTTTCTTTAATATTTTTAATGTCATTTATACTTCAATAGATGTTTATTTAAGTCTTAAAAATATTTTTCAAGGTTTCCAGTGGTCCAGGGCAAGTCAACGGTCCTCGCCGCAACTTTCCGGTGCGGTCACCCATTGCTACTGTTTTCGGCTCATTTAACTTAGTTATATTTCATTGTTCTTATTTTTTTCTTTATTTTTCTTGTAGTTTTCTCTATTGTATTTCATTATTTTATATCTCCTCACTAATATTTAAGTATAATTCCAGGCATCCTAGCTGTCCAAACAGACACTGGTCACGGGAACAGTAGAACACACTACCGAACATAGGGGTGTTACAACCGGGAAGTTACGGTGCAGGCAAAAGCTGACCCCGGGATCATGGGGAATCCTCAGAATTAAGTTTCAGACATGATTAAAGACTTATTGAAATATAATTGACGTTCGAAATATCAAAGAAAATTAAAGAATTAGTACAAAGAAAAACGAAAAATCGAGAAATCGACAAAAATCGGTGTTACCGAAAAAATCAAAAATATAAATCGAGAAGGGGCATTTTGGTCAATTGACACCTAGAGTTGACTTTTGACCTCAATGTCCATTAAAAATAAGTGATAATACACTTTGGAAAAATCATGAAAAATAAAAATATGGTACATAATGTAAATAGTGGAAGTAATGAGGCAAATTTGCAAATTTAGTAACTTTAATTAAATAAGTCATTTCCTAAAGTTAGTGCTCCACTAACTCACATTGTGGGACACCTATATAAAGCATTTTGGACAGATTAAACATCATCTTCAACCTCACTTCAACACTAGTTGAAACCAATTCTCATGAAAGCTCCCATGGCCTCTCCATTTTCCACCTTCATCTACCCATGATCAAGCTTTGTTCTTCCTAAATTCCTTCACTAAAGTTGGACTATACAACTTGGCAAAGAGTGTGGCAGCAAAAAGGAAGGGATTTAAAGAAGTTTTAACAAGCTTAAAAAAAGGTAAGTACTTGTTTTTCCTTGCTTGCTTCATTAAAGTTGTAATTGAGGTTATGGTGAGTAGGAAAATGAAGGAAATAGAGGGATTTGATGAGTATGGACAAGGTATTATTTTCAGCAGCCATGACTTTTGAAGAAACTTGATGTTTTTTCACTTGAATTTGATGGGTAATGAGGTTAATTAGAGTGATTATATGTGTAAGAGCTTGATTTCTATGTATATGTGTGAATTGTGAATGTAAAGTGAGATTATGTATTGAAATTGGGAAGCTTGATGTATATGAGCAATTTGGGTAGCCTTGATGTGCTTAGGAAGACTTTGATTTCATTTTTATTTGATGGTAAATTAAGAGTAATGGATTGTATAATATTGATATTGATTAGGTTTGAATAATTGAATTGGTTATGGGACAATTGATTGATTTGCTTGAATTGATAGATAATTGCTTGAGTTAAATTGTATTTGGACATTGATTGAATTATTGGATAATGGATTACATATTTTTTGGCTAGATATTGGTTATATTAGATTGATAATTGACAATTAACCAAAGTACAATATCCACAATGTGAATGGTATTCAATAGAAATGCAAAAATTGGCAATGCAAGCAAGGTTAAGTAGGGCAATGTGCATTTTAGGTTTTAAATGGAAATGTGTGACTCTAATTGATATGAGGCTAATTGAGGTGAAATATGACTTATAGTAGACCAACTTTCATGTGTAGGTCATGCTTAAATTCTACCTAGAAAAATGACCTCAAAATTGACCAAATCCGGATTGCCTAAAATGTGAACCTAGAATTTGACCATATGAACAGTAATCAGTATTTTGGCCATAACTCACTCAAAACTGGTCCAAATGACCTAAAATTTATATTGTTGGAAATCTTAGACATAGGGCTACAACTTTCGTGAAGACCACCAAGCCCAGAAATGCCAATTACCAAGTCAAAATGATCGCCAAAGTTGGGTTACAAAAACTGGCCGAATTGACTTTGACCTAAAAATGACCTAAACTTTGCAATATAAGTGCAACTTGACTAGCAATAGTAAAATGACTATAACTTTGTCCATAGAACTCCAAATGACATGAAATCAATGCCAAACATTTAATAAGACATAGATCTACAAAATTGGTAATTGGACCAAAACCTATAAACTAAGAGAAATAGGTTAATTAGTTTGATCAAGTTGATGTATAAAATCTGGAATTGGCACATTTGACCATAAAATCCAGAAAATTCAAATAAGCATATCTCCCACAAGAAGTGTCCAATTTAAATGAGCCATACCAATTTGGAAAGCTAAGAAAGAGACCTAAAACTTTATTTTAGACGACATCCTCAAATTATAAATGTATAAGGCCAGAATATAAGGTCAAAGCCATTGACCTAATTGAGGACCATGCCAATATAGGATCTTTGAGTCTAAGTCAACAATTTGGCTATAATTAATTCTATAAGACTTGACAAATTACAAGTAAAATTTTCGATTGACCCTAAGACATAGGGTAACAATACTTATGAAGAATGCTAAACCTCAATGTGATTACAAACAGTCCAAATAAATTAGTAAATTCAGAACTGAAAATGCCTAATAAGGAAGTCAAAATTTAACTTTGACCTAGTTATGGTTAAATAACCATAACTTAAGTTATACAACTCCAAATGGAGTGATTCAAAAAGAAAATTAAAGAAGACACAATGAGAAAAAATTTAATGAAGAGAAATCTATTAAATTTACACTGTAGTTTGGTCCAATAGACAGTAAACATTGGCCATAAAATATGAATAATTGCAATAAAATGCAATAAGCTTTGAAATGAAATTGTCAACATATGTCAACATGTGAGGAATGAAAAATGGAAGATATTAGCGACATTAAAACTAATTCACCTAGTGTGCATTAAAGGTCAATAATATAGGTTGACTAATGAAAGGAATAGTATTAATAAAATTTAATTATTGAACCTTATTATTAGAAATAATTTAAATGAGTACTGAAACACTTTAAATTTTGTGTCTCAGTTAGAAAATACACTGGGAAGGGAAAAGACCCACTGAGTCATGACCAAGAGGTGACTCATTAGAGGTTTGCGCACAACTAGTTTTTAAATGATTTTGTTATGAATATGTCATATGATTAAATGACGTTATTTTCTTTATGTGTTATGCTTATCAAGTATTGGATTTAATTCAATGATTATTAAAATTTTATGGTATGTATGAATTTAGCTTTTAGAAATGTTATTTCAACAAGTATTAAGCATTGTTATGGATTAAATAAATTATGTTTTGGAAAATTATAATAGAATATATTTTGAATTGTAATGGGCAATTTGCATGGAAAAATACAAATTTATGTTTTGAATTGTGATGAGCATAAAATTATTGGATATTGGAATTGACATTGAATCGAATTGTGTTGTGATTTATGCTCACAAAAAGGACAAAGAGATTTATGATATTGTTTTATATCTCACTATAGATGCTTGACTAGGTTATTACCCGTCTCTCTTATTTGTTGAGGAGACAATGGAGTTAGCTTTGTTTTGATTACCATGGTACGTGCACAGGCTTAGATTCTCCTTTTATTAGAGGTTAGATCTAAGTTTTTTGTTATGGCCCTTTCGAAAGTTTCATTATTGTGTTGTGTACTGTCCACAATGATTCGACCTCCTCGACCATAGGGAGTTAGAATCCTATTCGACCTCCCCGATCATAGGGAGTTAGAATCACCCCGGAGATGGCCTTTTCGAATTAGTCTTGCATAGTTAGTGAGATAAAGAATGGTTTTTGAATAGTAAATGTCCAGTTGTGATTTGATAAATTGAATTTCTTGCTCAAAGTCATTGTAACCAATGATTTATATTATTGGCAATGAAGATTTTGACTTTTGGAATTTTATTGAATTTCGAGACTTTCAAATTAATTGTTATAATTTTGTCAATGTATATTGTACTATGTTTTAAATTATAGTTGTGCACCACTAAGTTCACCACTTAGCGATAGCTTTGTATGCTGTCGTAGGTGAAAAGAGCATAGAGCAGTTGAGTAAGCTTCCTTGAAGACACATTCAGATCAACTCCAGGTATATCATAGGTATACCCATGTACATAGGTTTGATGTATGCAGGTAATAATATGTATGTAAATTATTTGAGAAGTTGTATAAAAACTCTTGTAAAATAATTTGGTATGTAATTAAATGTAAATTATTGTAATGTAATTTGAGATTTCATTTACCTATATAATTCTGTAATATTAATTTTTGAGTCTTGTAATCAATGAAACTTTTATGATATGGTTGGTTTGAAAATGAATTGATTTGATTATTGAGATTCGAATTGTAAGATGAAATGAAGTTTATTGGAGTTGTATTTGAGAAATAATATTGGGAGTGTTTTCCTTTTTAGGTTTGAAGAACTGTTGTCACACCCTATCCCTTATAAGGCATGACATGTTCCCGTAGCATACCTAATAAATTACCAAACTCCACCTACAGATAACCCATTAGTTATGCTACAAAGGATTTTAAAACAAACCATAACTTTTTATCTTATCAATTCTTTTGCGGAAAACTGCATGAGAATAGTTAAAATTCCATGTAAACATTCATTGGAAATAATGATAGACTAAATATTACAAAAGTTACATTTTCATAAGTCTCAAAGTAAAATACAAAATAGTTACAAACTCAAAATGAGATAGCAATGCAATGCTTTTAAATACAAACTGCTCAATATCCGTACAACCATACATATAGGTACAAAATAAATCCTAAGGAATCACAAGGGTATACCTAACGTAAATACCCACAAACAATACCAAAATGCTGCTTTCAAGTCTCTCACTCGGCAGCCTTCTCCTTTCCCTTACCTGCGATAGCATAAAGAAGCTATCGCTGAGTATATCACTCAGTGGTGCACAACTAATAACTTTAAAACTTAAGATAAAACACAATTTTTCAAAGCATAATAAATCACATTTTTCTTAAGCATGAAAACTTCACAAGAGTTCTAAGTTCATCAGAGCCATTTATTTGAATAACATTGCAAATGAGAAATCATACTTCATAAATCACAATTCACAAAGCATTAGTGTTGCCAACACCAACACACAGTTTAGGCCATGACATAAAATTTCACGATCAGTGCTGTGTTGTACACCACGACAAAGCAATCTCAACCTCACTAACCGTTATTAATGAGGGAAGGGCTAGCTAGCTAATGAGTACTCATATAGTCTTTCCCCACTAACCGTTATTAATGGGAGACATAATCAATATAAATTACCAACCCCAAGTAGCCATTACTACTGGAGAGTTTCGAAAGGGACTGTCATGCTAACTGTGGTTTCAAAACAATTTCCAAAAATTTTCCATTCAACAATCACATTTATAAACCAATAAACACATTTAAATTCATCATAATATCCAAATAAATGTAGCAACACCTAAATTTCTTAAATGCAAGAGAAAAACCATATTTCAGTCAAAGGAAACTTGTTCAAAGCAAACTCATTCAATTTAACACATTCCATGCAATTTACAAATTTAAAAACGAAGAAAATGTTAGTTGTGAACAAACCTTCAATGCTCTCCTTTATTGTTACCTACTTCTCCTTGTCCGTTCCAACTTCTTTTTTTACTGAAAATACACAAATAGAATACCTCAATACCAATCTCAATTGCTGCCAAGAACTCATTATATGCATGTCTAATGCATCCCAAGTTAGCTTTGAAAATTTTAGAATATTTTGGTTTTGGGACAGCTTGGTGCCCCAATCTTTGAAACCAATTTTTACCTAGTTTCAATCATAATTTAGTGAGGTGTTCTTCATGAAAATTGTTCATTTAGGTCTTAAGTTTATTTTCATTTTTGAATCGCCTAATTCGGAGCTGTGTAGCTCAAGTTATGCCCAAAAAACCATTACTGTTCACGTTACTGTTTATGCTGCAGATTTTGTTCTGGCAGATTTATTGATCCAAATTCGTTCTGGCAGATTTACTGTTTAACTCCATAATTTGGTCTAATGTTCTTCATATGAAATGTTCTACAATGTCTTAGGTTTCCATCGGTTTAAGAATCGCCTAAATCGGAGTTTTCTAGAGAGAGTTATAGCCTTGCAAAGTTTACTATTTATTTGGTCAATTTTATGTGCCCAGATTCTGGCAGATTCGGTGACCCGAATTCGTTTCACAATTTGATTGAGTTAAGTTCATAATTTGGCCTAACATTCTTCATATGAAATATTCTACTATGTCTTAGGTTTCCATTGGTTCAAGAATCACCTAAATCAGAGTTTTCTAGAGAGAGTTATAGCCATTGAAACTTTACTACTCATATGGCAATTCTGTAGTTTTGTAGATTCAATAACTCAACTTTGCTCTATAATTTGATTGGGTTAATGGCATAACTTGGGTGTGTGTTCTTCATGAAAGTTTTAGGTCTATATCTCATCTAACTACTGGTAAAATTTTAGGTCATTTTGACCTGCCTAGCCGAGTTATGACCCAAAAACTATTACTATTTATGTGTACTATTCATACTGCAGTTTTTCAAGTTTGGTCAGTTTGTTCACTAGGTTTTGGTCACTTTTTGGGCATGCTTCCTAAATGAAAATTGTGTCATTTAGTGCCTATTTTCAGTCCCAATTGGTCCCATACCAATTGGACTTGTAAAATTTCATTTTTGTTCCCTCAAAGTTGACTTTTGGTTATGCTTCATACCCAATCCGAATTTGGCTTTGATTTAAACACTTCTAACACACTTAATTAGGTCATAAATGGCCATTTCTTTCCTTAAATTATGTGAAAGACATCATTTAGCACTTCTTCACATTTTTGGTCTCTAAACCCTAATGTTTAAAACCCTAATTTTTCTCCCATTTGGCCAAAACCCTAGTTTAGTTTCCATATATGTTTTGTTTCATTTTCTTATGAAATTTCATCACAAATTAACTTCATTCCAAGCTTTTACAACTAATCTAACATGAAAAGAAAGTTACCTCTTGTTGATTTCTTTCCAACTTCACTTTTCTTCCAATTCTTGTTCTCCTTGCTTTTAATCTCTCAATCAAATATCTATTTGATGTTTTCTTCTTTTAGTGGGCTATGGAATTTATGAAGGGAATTTAAGGGAATTAAAACTTGTGAGGGGAAATCAATAATTGTAAGAAGTGGAAGAAGAAGAGAAAAAGAGAGAGAGAGAGAAAGAGAGAGGAGAGGGTGGTGGCCTCTTACGAAAAAAAAAAATGAAGAAGACATTTGTCTTCTTATTTGTGTGTGTGTGTATATATATATATATATATTTATCCTCAAAATTAGCTTATTATAATTATAAATTTTAATTGTGTCATAAGGATAATTAAACTTAAATTTTTATTCCCTTTTTTTTTTTTACATTTACACTTAATTTTTCCTTTTAATTAAATAATTAAATTTAACTATCAAAAGCCCATAAGTCTTTCATTTTAATTTTGTCATAATGGAAATGAAAGTTTAAGTTTTCATTTCTTAAATTTTCCCTTATATATTTTTACTTGAATTTGTCTTCAATTTTTATCCCATAATTCAATTCATTAATTTCATTTAATTTAATTGACATTTTGGTCAAAAATCAACTCTTGAGGTGAATTGACCAAAATGCCCCTCATCGGGTCATAATCCTTCTTTTTATAATACCCGATGAGTCCTTAGTTTTTTTTTGTTCACTAGAATTTTTATTGTGTCTATCTCAATTAATTTTCTATTTATTTTTGGTCCTCAAGGTGTCTTTGAATCGTATTAGTCATGGACCAAAAATGGTACTATTCATAACTCGAAGGTTCGGGGTGTTACAATTCTCCCATCCTTAAAAATAAATTTCGTCCTCGAAATTTTCCTGGTCTTAGTCTCTGAATAGCTGTGGGTGCTGTCTCCTCATGTCCTCCTCACCCTCCCATGTAGCCTTCTGGCCTGAATGATGGTTCCACAGCACTTTGACTAGAGGTATCTGTTTGTTCCTCAGCTGCTTCACCTCATGTGCCAAGATCTTTATGGGCTCTTCATCATATGTCAGGTCTGGATTCACTTCAATCTCCTCTATTGGCAAAATGTGAGAGGGGTCTGATCTGTACCTCCTTAACATGGAGATATGGAAGACATTGTGAATCTGTTCCAACTCCGGAGGCAATGCAAGTCTATATGCCAATGGACCCACTCTTTCCAGAACCTCATACGGCCCAATGAAGCGAGGACTTAGTTTCCCCTTTCTACCAAACCTCATGATCCTCTTCCATGGGGAAACTTTTAGGAACACCTTGTCACCCACACTATACCAAATATCTCTTCTCTTTAGGTCAATGTAGGACTTCTTTCTATCCGTTGTAACTTTGAGTCGGTCTCTAATGAGCTTAACCTTTTCTTCTTTCTGTTGCACTAATTCTGGACCAATCAACTTCCTCTCGCCCACTTCATCCCAACACAAGGGAGTTCTACACTTCCTGCCATAAAGTGCTTCGTATGGAGGCATTTTGATGCTTGACTGATAACTGTTGTTGTAGGCAAATTCAATTAAAGGCAAGTGTGTGTCCCAACTCCCTTCAAACTCAATCACACAAGCTCGAAGCATATCCTCCAAAATCTGAATGATCCTTTTGGATTCACCGTTTGTCTGTGGATGGAATGCTATACTGAAGTTCAATCTAGTTCCTAGGGCTTTTTGGAGACTATCCCAGAATCTAGAAGTGAACCTTGGGTCTCTATCCGACATAATAGACACTGGCACTCCATGTAACCTCACAACATCATCAATGTACAGTTTGGCCAATCTTTACAGGCTGTAATCCATTCTCACTGGCAAAAAGTATGCAGACTTGGTCATTCTATCAACAATAACCCAAACTGCATCATGATTCTTTTATGTACGTGGAAGTCCTGTCACGAAATCCATAGTGATTCTTTCCCATTTCCACTCGGGAATTGGCAATGGCTGTAGCAACCCTGCAGGCACTTAGTGTTCTGCCTTTACTTGCTGATAAGTTAGGCATTTGGCAACATATTCTGCAATGTCTTTCCTCATTCCTCTCCACCAATAGTGCTCTTTCACACTTCTGTACATTTTGGTTCTACCAGGGTGCATTGCAAAAGGTGAATCATGTGCTTCCTTTAAAATGGTCTGCCTCAGTTCAACATTCTCAGGAATGCACATTCTGCCCTTATATAACAACAAGCTCTCATCATTTACTGATAATTCTGGTTTCTTGCCATCCCGAGCCTCTTCCATCAACTTCACATACTTATCATCCTTCTGTGCAACTACTTTAATTTGTTCTGCTAGCATTGGCTTCACTTGCCAAGTAGCTACCATCTGCCCATCTTCATTAATCTCCAAATTAGCATGCAATACCCTTAAGTCATGCACCATGGACAATGGAGAAACTCTCAAACCAGCCATAGTCTTGCGACTTAAAGAATCAGCTACAACATTAGCTTTTCCAAGCTGATAGTCTATCAAACAATCATAATCTTTTATCAGCTCTAACCATCTCCTTTGCCTTAAATTTAACTCCTTTTGTGTGCCCAAGTACTTCAAACTTTTATGATCTGTGTATATATGACATCTCTCCCCATACAAGTAATGTCTCTAGATCTTCAAGGCAAAGACAATGGCTGCTAGCTCCAAGTCATGTGTAGGATAATTCCTCTCATGCGATTTAAGCTGGCGTGAAGCATAGGCAATGACATTTCTATCTTGCATCAACACACAGCCTAATCCGTTATGAGAAGCATCACTGTATATGGTATACTCCTTACCCAAAGTGGGCAAGGTTAAAACTAGAGCTTCAGTTAAATGCTTTTTTAACTCATCAAAACTTTCCTGGCATCGATCAGTCCACTGAAATTTTACATCCTTCCTAAGTAGCTTGGTCAGTGGAGATGCTAGTATGGAAAATCCCTTCACAAACCTTTGATAATACCCAGCTAAACCTAGGAAACTCCGAACTTCTGTGACATTTCTAGGTGGCTTCCAATTAAGAATGGTTTCTACTTTGCTAGGATCCACTTGGATACCTTCTGTAGATACAATATGCCCCAAAAATGAAATCTCCTTTAGCCAAAACTCACATTTCGACAGTTTGGCATACAACTGCTTCTCCCTCAAAGTCTGCAATACTATCCTCAAGTGCTTGTCATGTTCCTATGCATTCTTTGAGTACACCAAAATATCATCAATGAACACCACAACAAACTGGTCCAAATATGGCCTGAAGATAGTGTTCATTAGGCCCATAAAAGCAGCTGGAGCATTAGTCAACCCGAATGGCATTAACAAGAACTCATAGTGGCCATATCGAATCCTAAAGGCAGTTTTAGGAATACTTTGCTCCTGCACCCTCAACTGGTAGTAGCCCGATCTCAAGTCAATTTTGGAGAATATAGTTGCATCCTTCAACTGATCAAATAAATCTTCAATCCGTGGCAGAGGATATCTATTCTTTATGGTCACCTTATTCAACTGTCTGTAGTTTATGCATAGGCGGAGAGTACCATCCTTCTTCTTCACAAATAATATTGGTGCTCCCCAAGGTGACACGCTAGGGCGGATGAAACCCTTATCTAACAATTCCTGCAATTATACCTTCAACTCTTTCAACTCAGTAGGTGCCATCCTATAAGGAGTGATAGAGATTGGCTCCACACCAGGCATAGTCTCAATTTCAAACTGCACCTCTCTTTCTGGAGGCAATCCCGGTAATTCTTCCGGAAAGACATCCGGAAAATCCCATACTGTAGGAATATCTTTAAGATCTGGACTCCCTACCTGGGTGTCTATCACATGAGCTAGATAAGCTTCACATCCCTTTCTAATCATCTTTCTAGCAAGTGCAGCTGAAATGATGTTGGATGGCAATAACTGCCTCTCCCCGTGTATCACTACATTTGCATACTCGGGAAGACCAAAAGTGACTGTCTTCAGTCTACAGTCGATCATGGCGTGATGCTTGGCTAACCAATCCATGCCCAAGATGATATCATAATCTCGGAAGGGCATGTCAATTAAGTCTGACAGGAATGTATGTCCTTGGATCACCAAAGGACAATCCTTATACAATTTGTTCACCCTAACCTCTTATCCTAAAGGACTAGTCACTAGCACATCATAATCCAATTTCACACAAGGAATAGCAACAGAGCATGCAATACTGGCACTAGCATAAGAATGTGTAGAACCAGGGTCAAACAACACATATACATCTCTATCAAAAATGGAGAAAGTACCAGCCACAACATCTGATTTCTCAGCTTCATCCTTCTGGCGCATGGTCAACACCCTGACTGGTGCACCACTCTGCTCTGGTTGGCTCACTATGCCCTGGCTGCCAGAAGT
This sequence comes from Hevea brasiliensis, assembly GCF_030052815.1. Taxonomy (NCBI): domain Eukaryota; kingdom Viridiplantae; phylum Streptophyta; class Magnoliopsida; order Malpighiales; family Euphorbiaceae; genus Hevea; species Hevea brasiliensis. The sequence goes on from NC_079500.1 coordinate 69,177,307, forward strand.
GTTACCTCTACCCTTGCCTCTACCTCTACTAGTTGTCTGTTGTCCTTTGGAAGCAGAACCTTGAACAGATCCCTGAGTGGTAGTAGGTGGTCCAGATCTGCGGGCACTAGTGCAATCTCTAGCAAAATGCCCACTTCCACCACAGTTGTAACAGGCTCCTATGCCCTTATAACATACTCCTCCATGAGTCCTGCCACAAGTTTCACAAGCACGGGTAGGAAAGGAACCCCTAGATGTCTGCTGTTCAGATCTAGGTGGCCTCTGCCTTGAGAATCTTCCCCTACTAGATCCTCTGTTACTTGGTCCCCCAAAGCTCTTCCTCTTACCCGAATTGTTACTTGGACTTTGACCTGTAGGCTTACTGCTCTTCTCTTTTTCAGTGATTACCTTCTCAAATGCCCCTTCTAATTCTATCCTTTCCAATTCAAGGGCCTGTGATATCAACCCAGAGAAGTTGTCATGTCGAAACCCAACCACTTGCAATCTCAAACTAGGCCTCAAACCGGCCTCAAATCGTTTGCATCGCTCTATCGGTAGTGAGTAGGCTTCCAAAGATAGTGGCCGAGGCGAGAAAGTCTCTCTCATACTGCCAGCTCTGATCTTGTTCCCTTGCTTCAAACTGAGAAACTCCTGTAGCTTCATATCCACATAGGTATCAGGAACATACTTCTATCTAAACTCCCTTAGAAAGTCATCCCATGTCAGCACTGGCGGCTCAGCCAAACTGTGGGGAATGGTCTTCCACCACTCATATGCATCTCCATGCAACAAGGAAATTGAATATTCATACTTCAACTCATCTGTGCAGTGCAATTTCTTAAAGACCCTCTCCATCTGTTCTAACCATTGCTCAGCTTCCAATGGGTCCATTGTACCCTTGAACTCTGTTGCCCCATACTTCATTAACTTGTCATATTGTCTGGCTGGGGATGGTGGTTGCACTGGTGGTGCTTGCACAGGAGCTTGGACTGGTATATTGCCAGCCATTTGCTGAAATAGTCGACCATCTATCGAGTGAATCGAGCAGAAAGCGCATGGGTGGGATGGGTGCAGCCGATCCACTGACATTCAGAGGAGCTGGGGCTTCCCCTTGTACCTCAGCTGCTATTGATTGCTCTACTGTGTGATCCCCCTCTTCCATATTGAATCACAAGTAATTCTACTCCCTGAGCAACCAACACAAGGAGATTTCCCTCAATTAGTCCATATTTATGATGTAATGCACTATATGTACCAATAATGACAAATGAGCAGTTGTACTTATCAAAAATTTTCAAACATGCAATTTCAAAACTTGTATAAAAACCAGGCTCTAATACCACTAAAACATGTCACACCCTAGCCTTTATAAGGCACGACATGTTCCCGTAGCATACCTAATGAATTACCAAACTCCACCTACAGATAACCCATTAGTTATGCTATAAAGGATTTTAAAACAAACCATAACTTTTTATCTTATCAATTCTTTTGCGAAAAACTGCATGAGAATAGTTAAAATTCCATGTAAACATTCATTGGAAATAATGATAGACTAAATATTACAAAAGTTACATTTTCATAAGTCTCAAAGTAAAATACAAAATAGTTACAAACTCAAAATGAGATAGCAATGCAATGCTTTTAAATACAAACTACTCAATATCCATACATCCATACATATAAGTACAAAATACATCCAAAGGAATCACAAGGGTATACCTAACATAAATACCCACAAACAATACCAAAATGCTGCTTTCAAGTCTCTCACTCGGCAGCCTTCTCCTTTTCCTTACGTGTGATCGCATAAAGAAGCTATCGCTGAGTATATCACTCAGTGGTGCACAACTAATAACTTTAAAACTTAAGATAAAACACAATTTGTCAAAGCATAATAAATCACATTTTTCTTAAACATGAAAACTTCATAAGAGTTCTAAGTTCATAAGAGCCATTTATTTGAATAACATTGCAAATGAGAAATCATACTTCATAAATCACAATTCACAAAGCATTAGTGTTGCCAACACCAACACACAGTTCAGGCCATGACACAAAATTTCACGATCAGTGCCGTGTTGTACACCACGACAAAGCAATCTCAACCTCACTAACTGTTATTAATGTGGGAAGGGCTAGCTAGCTAATGAGTACTCATATATTCATACCTCATTAACCGTTATTAATGGGAGACATAATCAATATAAATTACCAACCCCAAGTAGCCATTACTACTGGAGAGTTCTGAAAGGGACTGTCATGCTAACTGTGGTTTCAAAACAATTTCCAAAAATTTTCCATTCAACAATCACATTTATAAACCAATAAACACATTTAAATTCATCATAATATCCAAATAAAGGTAGCAACACCTAAATTTCTTAAATGCAAGAGAAAAACCATATTTCAGTCAAAGGAAACTTGTTCAAAGCAAACTCATTCAATTTAACACATTCCAAGCAATTTACAAATTTAAAAACGAAGAAAATGTTAGTTGTGCACAAACCTTCAATGCTCTCCTTTATTGTTACCTATTTCTCCTTGTTTGTTCCAACTTCTTTTTCTACTGAAAATACACAAATAGAATACCTCAATACCAATCTCAATTGCTACCAAGAACTCATTATATGCATGTCTAATGCATCCCAAGTTAGCTTTGAAAATTTTAGAATATTTTGGTTTTGGGACAACTTGGTGCCCCAATCTTTGAACCCAATTTTTACCTAGTTTTGATCATAATTTGGTGAGGTGTTCTTCATGAAAATTGTTTATTTAGGTCTTAACTTTATTTTCCTTTTTGAATCGCCTAATTCGGAGCTGTGTAGCTCAAGTTATGCCCAAAACACCATTACTGTTCACGTTACTGTTCATGCTGCAGATTTTGTTCTGGCAGATTTATTGATCCAACTTCGTTCTGCAATTTGACCAAGTTAACTCCACAATTTGGTCTAATTTTCCCCATATGAAATGTTCAACTATTTCATAGGTTTCCATCGGTTTAAGAATCGCCTAAATCGGAGTTTTCTAGAGAGAATTATAGCCTTGCAAAGTTTACTGTTCATTTGGTCAATTTTAGGTGCCCAGATTCTGGCAGATTCGGTGATCAGAATTTGTTTCGCAATTTGATTGAGTTAAGTTCATAATTTGGCCTATCATTCTTCACATGAAATATTCTACTATGTCTTAGGTTTCCATCGGTTCAAGAATCACCTAAATCAGAGTTTTCTAGAGAGAGTTATAGCCATTGAAACTTTACTGCTCATATGGCAATTCTGCATTTTTGTAGATTCAGTAACTCAAATTTGCTCAATAATTTGATTGGGTTAATAGCATAATTTGGGTTTATGTTCTTCATAAAAGTTTTAGGTCTATATCTCATCTAACTACTGGTAAAATTTCATGTCATTTTGACCTGCCTAGCTCGAGTTATGACCCAAACACGATTACTGTTCATGTGAACTATTCATACTGCAGTTTTTCAAGTTTGGTCAGTTTGTTCACTAGGTTTTGGTCACTTTTTGGGCATGCTTCCTGAATGAAAATTGTGTCATTTAGTGCCTATTTTCAGTCCTAATTAGTCCCATACCAATTGGACTTGTAAAATTTAATTTTTGGTCCCTCAAAGTTGACTTTTGGTTATGCTTCATACCCAATCCGAATTTGGCTTTGATTTAAACACTTCTAACACACTTAATTAGGTCACAAATGGCCATTTCTTTCCTTAAACTATGTGAAAGACATCATTTAGCACTTCTTCACATTTTTGGTCTCTAAACCCTAATGTTCAAAACCCTAATTTTTCTCCCATTTGGCCAAAACCCTAGTTTAGGTTCCATATATGTTTTCTTTCATTTTCTTATGAAATTTCATCATAAATGAACTTCATTCCAAGCTTATACAACTAATATAACATGAAAATAAAATTACCTCTTGTTGATTTCTTTCCAACTTCACTTTTCTTCCAATTATTGTTCTCCTTGCTTTGAATCTCTCAATCAAAGATCTCTTTGATGTTTTCTTTTAGTGGGCTATGGAATTTATGAAGGGAATTAAAACTTGGGAGGGGAAATCAATGAGGGGAAGAAGTGGAAGAAGAAGAGAAAAAGAGAGAGAGAGAGAAAGAGAGAGGAGAGGGTGGTGGCCTCTTACGAAAAAAAAGAAATGAAGAAGACATTTGTCTTCTTATTTGTGTGTGTGTATATATATATATATATATATATATATATATATATATATATATATATTTATTTATTTATTTATCCCCAAAATTAACTTATTATAATTATAAATTTTAATTGTGTCATAAGGATAATTAAACTTAAATTTTTATTCCCTTTTTTTTTTTACATTTACACTTAATTTTTCCTTTTAATTAAATAATTAAATTTAACTATCAAAAGCCCATAAGTCTTTTATTTTAATTTTGTCATAATGGAATGAAAGTTTAAGTTTACATTTTTTAAATTTTCCCTTATATATTTTTACTTGAATTTTTCTTCAATTTTTATCCCATAATTCAATTCATTAATTTAATTTAATTTAATTGACATTTTGGTCAAAAGTCAACTCTTGAGGTGAATTGACCAAAATGCCCCTCATCGGGTCATAATCCTTCTTTTTATAATACCCGATGAGTCCTTAGTTTTTTTTTGTTCACTAGAATTTTTATTGTGTCTATCTCAATTAATTTTCTATTTATTTTTGGTCCTCAAGGTGTCTTTGAATCATATTAGTCACGGACCAAAAAAGGTACTATTCATAACTTGGAGGTTCGGGGTGTTACAATTGTTTTCTCAAAATACAGCCGGCACTCTGCCGAAATTTTAAAAATTTTTTATAACACCAGATTTTAATCGATGATTTAAATTTAACGAAAATTGATGTAAAATCCCTTATAGTATATTTAATGAGTTACTGGTATGCGAAGTACGATAATTCATTAGGTGTACTATGGGATCATGTTACATCTTATGGAGGAGTAGGGTGTGACACTCCCGGTGTGCAACAGAACAGCTGATAAGCTGTAATAACATTAGGTACAAGGCCAAGTATCATCATAATATCAGAATGGCTAAAAGCCATAAAATCACAGAATGGCATAATGCCATGTGCAGTACTGCTAATTGAACCCTATTGGCATGCCAACCTATCCAAACCAATCTTACTAGGTGTACTATGGCACATTACCAAGTTATTGATTGAATTTTCATGCTTTACATGTAAGGTTACTATTCATTTTACTATTTAGGTCAAATTATTGACTTTGCTATGCATAATAGCTACATAAGTCCTAATCACATAAATTTACCACATTTTGGCTACCAAAAGTGTTGGCATTAGTTGTCAATCCATACTTCTAACCAATGGTGAATAAATCAAAAATTTTAGTTTTGGGTGCTAGAGTTCACTGTTTCATTAGGCCATTCTAAAGTGAGAATTTGGCCAAATGTTCTTCATCAAAGTTATCCCTTATTGTGTCTAGTTACATTTATTTTTTTAAATCACTTGATTTGCAGTTTTGTATCTCAAGTTATGACCTAAACACCATAACTAGTCAGATTGTAATTTTTCCAGAATTTCTGGGCAGATTCAATTCTACAGTTTTTGTACACTGACTGCAGGTCAGTTTTTGGACATGTTATGGTCAAAATTTGGGTTTATTTTCTTCATGAAAGTTGTAGGGCTATGTCTCAGATTTCTATTGGTAAAAATTTAGGTCAATTGGACCTTTCTACACTGAGTTATGACTAAATGAATGAACACTGTTTATTTGGTCATTTTGCCCAGGCAGAATGTAAGTCATCAGGATTTGGTCAATTTTTAAGGCATCCTATGTTTAGTTTTTGGATAGAGTTCCTTCACAAAAATTGTGCCATTATGTGTCTAACTTCATGTCCAATTGGTCTTGCACCAATTGAACTTACACAACCCAAGTTATAGCTGCCCAAACATGCTGGACTCACATCCGGACTTGAAGGGCACTTAAGGCAGCACACCCAACCTCAAATCCAAGGCAACAATTCACTTCAATTCCTCATCATACACAACCAAATGGTCACTAATTGACCATTAAAACATCAATCCCTCATTAATTACATAAACCCTTAATTTTTGAGTTCAAAACTATAACCATAAATTCTCAATTGCACATGTCACATGTTATTGATTTAATTCTTCCGTTCTAACTCATTTATATGCAATCTCCATCATCCATAACATGTTTAAGCTTATCAAACACATTAACCCAACCACACACCAGGGCTGGCCGAATTTAGGATTACAAACACATGAAGATTTAGTTCATTTTCTTGTAATTTCTAGCTTAAATCAAGTACCTAAACAAGAATTTAGAAGAAAAATAGAAGAATTTGGCACTAACCTGAATTTAACCAATCTCCAAGACTTGAAAAACTCCACTCTTCTCTTTCTAATAGCTGCCTAGAAATTGTTTAAGGTGTGTGGTAAAATTTTAATGAAGAGAGGTTAGGGTTTTATGGTGAAACAAAGTAAAAATCAAGCTTGGAAAGTGAGGTTTAATGGAGGTTGAGAGAGAGAGAGAAGCTGCCGACTGATGAAGGAAGAAGAATAGATTTTTTATTTCAATTTTGCCTCATTTTTCCTTTTTAATGAATTTTCTTGATTGTGATTGGTGGAAAGAAATTTTAATGACATCATATGATGTCAAAAGTCCCATTTTTTTCATTTTTCTTTTCTTTTCTTTTCTTTTCTTTTCTTTTTTTTTTCTTTTCTACTTAATTTCAATTCAATTTTTAGCAATATTTATTTACATTTTATGTTATACAAATTATTTATTTAACTAAAAAAGTTGGCCAAAAATCATTTCTGAAGACGAAATGACCAAAATGCCCTCCGTTTGGCTTATTGAGCCAAAATTGTCTGTACCGATTGATAAAATTCTAGAAGCATTTTCTTGGCATTCTAATGCCATCGAAACCTCAATGAACTCTTCTCTAGAGTTCCAAAAATTATTTCATGAATTTTCTCTCTGGTTTAGGGCTCCTAGCTGCGAAGACCGCAACTTCCCACTGAGTTACCCATCACTAAGGCACCGCCTAATTTAACTTGGCTGTATTTTATTTCTAAAATTTTTCCTAAATTTTTCTTATTAATATTGGAGTTAATTATGACTCCTCACTTTAGTTTAAATATTTTTCCAGACGTTCTAGCTGTCCGGACTGACACCGGTCACCTGAACAGTAGAATGTATGGAAACCAACAGCCTTTGTGTATTCAATACCCTGCTTTAAATGTTGCTTTTGAGTTAAAATCTGGACTAATCCATTTGTTGCCTAAATTTCATGGTCTTGTAGGTAAGGATCCACATAAGCATTTAAAGAAATTTCATATTGTGTGTTCCAGCATGAAACCTCAAGGAGTTTCCAAGGACCAGATTAAGCTTCGAGCTTTCCCTTTCTCACTGGAAGGAACAACTAAGGATTGGTTATATTATCTTCCTTCTGGATCCATCAACTAATGGAATGAGATGAAGCAGATATTTTGGAGAAGTATTTTCCTGCTTCCCATGCTGCTAACATAAGAAAAGAAAATTATGGCATCCAGCATTAAAATGGAGAGAGTTTGTATCAGTATTGGGAACGATTTAAGAAACTGTGTGCAAGCTTTCCCCATCATCAAATAAGTGAGCAGCTGTTGATTCAGTATTTCTATGAGGGACTTCTACCAATGGATCACAATATGATAGATGCTGCTAGTAGAGGACCTTTGGTTGATAAGACACCAGAAGAGGTAAGCAGGCTGATTGCTAACATCGCAGCAAATTCTCAGCAGTTTGGTATGAGAATAGATCACACACCTATGAAGGTTAACGAGGTAAGTACATCTAACCTTGAGAAATAGATTTCTAATTTAACCTCTTTGGTGAGGCAGTTGGTTGTAGGGAATATGCAAACTGTTAAGGTATGTGGAATTTGTTTGGGTTCGGGTCATGCCACGGACATGTGTTCTGCATTACAAGAGGACGAATCAATGCAACATGCTAATGCAGTAGGATATTATGGACAGCCACAACACAGGTATGATCCCTTTTCCAAAACTTATAATCTAGGATGGCGAGATCATCCTAATCTGAGTTATGGGAATCAACTAGTGTAAAACCAATACCAGCAGTAGAGACAAGTGAATCAACCACCTCCGCCTCCCTCAAATCAATGAATGTCACTTGATGAAATTTTTAAGGCTTTGGCTAGCAATACACAACAGTTTCAATAGGAGACCAGAAATAGCATTCACAACATAGAGAGGCAGATTGGTCAGTTAGCTTCATCTGTGAGTAAGCTTGAAGCTCAAGGTTCTAGAAAGCTTTCATCCTAAACAGTCATGAATCCCAAAGAAAATGCAAGTGCTATAATGTTACGGAGTGGGAAAGAAGTTGATAATCAGACTCCACATGAGCCATTGAAAAAGAAGAAGCAAGGAGCAAAAGAGTCTAAAGTTTCTAAAGTTCCTAAAGTTGAGGTAAATACTAAACCTAAACTGAATAAGGTTAATAATTATATTCTTCCTCCATTCCCCTGCAGGTTGGCTAAGACTAAGAAAGAAGAATAAGAGAAAGAAATTTGGGAAACTTTCAGGAATGTGGAGGTTAATAGACCTTTACTTGATGTGATCAAACAAGTTCCCAGGTATGCTAAATTCCTTAAGGAACTATGCACTACAAAGCGCAAGTTGAGGAATAATGAGAAGATCAGTGTAGGGGAAAATATGTCAGCATTAATTCAGTAAAAATTACCCCCTAAGTGTAAGGATCCAGGTTTGTTTTCTATTCTCTGCAAAATAGATGATTCTAAATTTGAACGTGCAATGGCAGATTTAGTAGAATGTTATGTCAAATTCAGTTTTCCAAACTTTGAATTTGGGTCCTTTGAAAGAAACTAGTGTTATTATCAATTAGCTGATCATTCTAATGCTTACCCATTGGGAGTAGTTGAGGATGTGTTGGTGCAGGTTAGAGAATTGATTTTTCCTGCAGATTTTTACATTCTGGATATGGAGGATAGTGTTCCCACATCAAAGTCAGCTTTGATTTTGTTTAGAAGACCTTTCCTAAAAACTGCCAAGACAAAAATTGATGTGGATGATGGTACCTTAACTATGGAGTTTGATAGAGAGACTGTCAAATTTAATATCTTTGATGCCATGAAGTATCCTGCTGATGAACATTCTATTTTTTCTATTGATGTTGTTAATACATTTGTGTAAGATTTTTTTGAGTTAAGTATGGAGGATGAGTTAGAAGTGGTGATTAGTCAAGGAATTCAAGAAATCAGTACCGATCAGCCATTAAGTGTAGAGGTTCAAGATGTAATAATGGCATTGCAGTCATTACTGAAGGAGCGGAAGCATGAAAAACACAAGTTTATACCATTGAATTCAAAAATTTTCACCTAGGGTCACATGCATCATGTAAGATTTATTTTTATCTATTTGATTTCAATGATAAACAACATATTAAAACACTTTTAATATGTTTTGGATCTGTATTTGCCATTTAAGATTTTAAAAATTAATCTGATTAATTTTAGAACCATAGATGAGATCAAAAACAAGTACACTAACCTCGTGATGCTCTACAGTGTATTTGTGCCTTTTGGATGCGTCTTCAGGACACCAGATGTTGTCCCTTTAGCTTGTCCACACCAAGAACACCTATGGTAGCCCTTGAACAGCTTCTAAAGCTTTTTCTATTAATTAGAAAATAATGTTTTGCCTTTTAAGAGATTAATGATGTAAACAGGACACTAGAAATAATTTCTAGTATTTTTAATTCAAGAGATCGTTTGCTAATCTCTTGGAATTGGTGAGAGATGAAGAAGAAGAGAAGGGGAAGTCTCTTGGGTGGCGGCACCAAGGTTATTTGCTGCTGGTTGTGTTGTTTTCTTTTCATAACAACACTTATATAGCTAGGTCAACACATTAAACCCTTACCACATGTCACCCTCTAATTGGTTCTAGGTTTAATTGACCCAATCACATTGTGTCAAGTGTTAAACCTATATTTAATCTTAATTTTAATCATCTTACATGATTAAAGGACATTTGGCAAGCTTATGTATAATGCCATGTGTCACCATCTCATAGTGCCACATGTCACCCTGTGAAATGACCAAAATGTCCCTGTGTCTTAATTTTGAGTTCTCAACCCAAAATAATTATTTCTCTTCTTCTAATTAATTTATATCAAATATAAATCAATTAATTAATCTTCATTAATTAATTTCTCATTAATTAAATTCATATTTAAACACTTTAAATATAAATTTAACTTATACTATAAATCCAATAATCTAGATTTGGTTTCAAGTCATGCTAGGGACTTTGCAATATAATTGCAAACTAGACCTATTTAATTAATCAATTAAACTCTTCAATTAATTAATTAAACCATATTTAATTAGGTGACAACTTGTGTATGTGTGTGACTTACTAGGCTCATCACTAATTGGCAATGAGATATGATATCAACTCATAATATCATTAGAACTCTTTGTTACCATAAATGATTTCTCTAAATCATTTTATACACCTCATAGACCATGGTTAACACCTAGCATAGCATGCCATGGCCACCCAATCAGTAATAAGGTTTACCTTAAATGAACTTATAATCATATGTTACCATGCACTAAAATCTCTCTGTTACAAAATCCCAACTCAAGCTGGAGTCATGGTTTATGTCAAACTCCATTTGCTATGAATATTATGTTCTCTTTTAATTCTAGTTCTTGATTAAAAAGATTTTCTCATCAGAAACTCTTTCTGAATAAATCTATCTATCCTAGCCAAGAACTTGAAACATCAAGAACAATTAAATGAATATAGGATTTTATCTATATTTACTTAGAGGAACAGATTCCATCTTAATCAATACCTACCTCCATATATAACTAGTAGGAGCCAACACATGCCCATATACCCATACACAGTACAAGTTTGAAAGCAGTATCAAACTTAAAACACCTATATACAAGATAACTATGCTATCTCAGGTCTAAAGATTATATGCACTGATATGATTTATGACAATGCAATGATAAGAGTAAACTCTATGTGCTTGTCATAAGTGTCACTGGTTCGGCCTACTTATCATGTATAAGTGCCTATCATGTTTGTTATATGGCATGAGACTCACCATTCCATCTTATCTATATCTCATATAAATAACTTGGGAACAAACATGAATACAATCTTTCTGGATAAGTCATGTCCTTATTATGAAGTATCATTGATTGTGAACCTATTTATGATACTTTGTACCAGAAATACTGTCACTCATATTCTTAACAACTTAAGAATAGAATTTCTAACAAAATATCAATGGACCTTTTCTATTACACAAAAATATATTATGTAAACAGAAAAGTGGAAATGCCTTTTATTAATAAAAATATGTATAAGATACATACTAAATGATATGCTCTAGGGCATATTACTAACAATCTTCCACTAGCACTAGAGCCATTCATTATAATATCTTAGACCCATATTCTCAAGATGTCTGTCTAGCTGAGTCTGTGACATAGGCTTAGTGAATGGATCAGCTGAATTTTCAGCTGATGCTATTTTCTGCATGGCTACATTGCCTCGTCCAACTATTTCTCTGATAATGTGGTAGCGCCTTTCTATGTGTTTGGATTTCTGGTGAGACTTGGGTTCCTTAGCCTGTATGACTGCTCCATTGTTGTGACAGTGTAGTGAAACTACTGACTCAATGGAAGGAACTACTATAAGTTCTAACATTAACTTTTTTATCCAAACAGCTTCCTTTGCAGGATCTGATGCAGCAATATACTCAGCTTCGGTAGCAAAATCTGCAGTCGTGCTCTGTTTGGAACTCTTCCAACTGATTGCACCTCCATTACAAATGAACACATATCCAGAGGTAGACTTTCTATTATCGATATCTGATTGGAATTCAGAATCAGTATAACCATCCAATTGCAAGTGTCCACCTCCATAGATCAAGAATAAATCCTTAGTTCTTCTCAAGTACTTAAGGATATTCTTGACAGCTATCTAGTGTTCCAAACCTGGATTGGATTGATACCTGCTAGTCAAACAAACAGCATATGTGATATTCAGCCTAGTACACAACATTGTAGGAACGGAAGCGTGAAAAACACAAAATTATACCATTGAATTCAAAAATTTTCACCTAGGGTCACATGCACCATGCAAGATTTATTTTTATCTATTTGATTTCAATAATAAACAACATATTAAAACTCTTTTAATATGTTTTTGGATCTGTATTTGCCATTTAAGATTTTAAAATTAATCAGATTAATTTTAGAACCCTAGATTAAATCAAGAACGATTACACTAACCTCTTGATGTCTTTGCAGTGTCTGCGCCTTTGAGATTCGTCTTGAGGACACGGATGTTGTCCCTCTAGCTTGTCCACACCAAGAACACCTATGGCAGCCCTTGAACAGCTTCTAAAGCCTTTTCTATTAATTAGAAATTCAAGTTCTGCCTTTTAAGAGATTAGAGATGCAAACAGGACACTAGAAACAATTTCTAGCGTTCTTAATTCAAGAGATTGATGGCTAATCTCTTTGAATTGATGAGAGATGAAGAGAAATAGCTGGAGAGGCTCAAAGTGGCGTGACATATGAGAGGAGAGGCTGCTGGTTATGTTTTCTTTTCATAACCACACTTAAATAGCTAGGTTAACACATTAAACCCTAGCCACATGTCACCTTTTGATTAGCTCTAGGTTTAAGTGACCCAATCACATTGTGCCAAGTGTCAAACCTATATTTAATCTTGATTTTAATCATCTTACATGATTAAAAACATTTGGCAATCTTATGTGTTATGCCATGTGTCACCATCTCATGGTGCCACGTGTCACACCGCAAAATGACCAAAATGCCTCGTGTCTTAATTTTGAGTTCTTAACCCAAAATAATTATTTTCTTCTTCTAATTAATTTATATCAAATATAAATTAATTAATTAATCTCTATTAATTAATTTCTCATCAATTAAATTCATATTTAAACACTTTAAATATAAATTTAATTTATACTACACATCCAATAATCTAGATTTGGTTTCAAGTCATGCTAGGGACTTTGCAATTTAATTGC